>NC_135259.1:10910973-12160973 GCF_964204865.1 Styela clava | reverse complement strand
ATTCAAACAACCAATTAATATTGAATACGTGACTTCGCGTCATAATAGTTCAGTGATTATCAACGACTAACATACCGGGTGATTATAAAGTATTTAAATGAGCCGTATCTGGCGGAAAGCAAGTGATTATCTAAGAAATGAATTTAAATTTGATAATACTAATGAACAAATCACGTTTCTCGTGATTTAAATTGTCAAAATGCAAGAAAGTTATCCTATTTACTGCTGCAAATGTTATAAGGTAAGATTGGTTATAGCTGTGAGCATTCATATCGACATACTCGTGTTATAAAAGTATATCACCTTTTTTCAGATGAATTTCGATTTGAATACCGAATATTACAGCAAAACCCTCCATGCTCGAGCTCATACAACAGTCATCATAGTTGTGTATAATTGTAAATGGATCATTTGGTTGAAATACAAACCACCTCCCTTAGGAAGACTTGTATCTAAAGACGCGTTAACGTTCAGAGCAAGAAATCGTAGGCGTCACCTCTTTTTGCATCGGCGAATGTGAAAGTTGCAACAGGTCAAAGGTTATGAATGTCCTTAATGTTATATCGGGAGGGAGACGGAACAAAGTGGTTAAAACAAAACAAAACGGTGATTACATATTTAGGAACAAACAGATAGCTGCTCAATATGCTGACGCTGTGTATTTGATGGCAATCGTACCAAAAAGGGAATAAGTGAACCGGATGGTGTGACAAACTGTAATTAATGAGGCAATAAAAATTGAATCATCTTGGGCGAATAATACAATATATATATGTTCCACCACCCGAGTGTTTTGAAAAGAATAAGGATTGGTCTAAATTATTTGAACCTGATGGAACATATCTAACACCAATGGGTGCATGTCGTGTCTTGGTTAATTTTTTTAAAAATGTGATGGAAAACACATCACGTAAAAACATGGTCGGGATTCAGATGAAGCAAAGTTACAAAAACACGAAGAAGGAGATAGCGACTTTGTTATTGCTGTTATTGAGAATAATAGCTAATCACTGTGCAAATTGTTATAATTTCCTCTATGTTTTTTGCTTCTTATTAAGTCAGTTTAGTATGCAAGATCTTCAATACTTAAACTTTGTCACATATCATGTGAATGGAGTAAGAAATGAAATTGAAGGAAAAAGTGTTTTTTCATATCTGCATAAAATAAAAGCAGATGTGGTGTTAATGCAGGAAACGCACTACAGTAACATTACTGAAAATAATCAGTGGAATAACAACTAATGGAGGAGTGAAGGGGTTCGGAGTATTTTCGCAAGTAAATGTAATGGTGTGGCTATACTATTTCCCAACAAAATTGATGTTACAATTACTCAAACTGAGGTAGATACCATGAGTAGATATATATTTATGTTGCTACAAAATGCAGATTCATTCATGCTATGCCCCTAATAGAGTAACTGAAAGAAAAAACTTATTTAAGCTGATTGATGAAAAACTTCAATCAATTTTTTATAAGTATGGCATATTGATTGTGATATATATTTGGGTGGGGATTTCAATATTGTAATGGAAAAAATTGATAGAAAACCTGAAATAAACTTCAGAAAGATGGTAGTGTGAAAGATTTGGAAACCTTTGTGTTGAAATGAACAATGAAGTTTGTTGGATATATGGCGAAAAACGAACAAGAATATGGAACGGTATACATGGAGAGGAAAAGCTTTCAATTGTGATAGTCAGAGTAGATTAGACCGATGGTGTATTACAAAGGGTAAAGAGAAAAATGTAAAAAATATCACGATTGAGGCTCCACCTTTGTCTGATCATCAACCAGTCATATTAAACATAAAATGTGCGGAAAGTATGAAAAGGGGACCAGGATATTGGAAATATAATAGTGAGTTGGTAAAAAATGACCATTTTTGTAAAGGAATAAGCAATGTTGTGGAAATTGACAGTAGAAATGAGAAACGTGGAGGGACATCAAAGGGTCATTATTGGAAACAGTGTAAAGGGAAAATAAAGATTTGGGCCATGCATTGTGGAAAATTGAAGAAAAATTTGAAGAGGAAAAAAAGGAAAAGCAGCTAAGAGAGTTTGAGATGAATGGAGGAGACTCTGAGACAAGTCAATAATTTGGTGAGATAGAAAAAGAAATCAATGAAAATAAGGAAAGTCAAACAAAGGGTGCAATAATGGATCGAGAATACTGTGACGACCCTTGTTTTGCCTGTTAAATGACTTCATGTAATATGCTTCCATATTTGGTATTCTAGGACCCTTGTTTTATCTGTTAAATGACGTCATGTGATATCGTTTCCATATTTGGTATTCTAGCAGTTTAGACGCTGCGACACGGTCGATCGGTTCTCTGGGGCAGCGTGGTCTGTTGGTGTATGCTGTGTGTGACAGATGCAGTCGTCTGAGTGTTTCGGTTGGATTGGTGGGTTTTGAGTGTCTGTGTGAATGCCTCTGGTCTTCAGGGATGTTTGTCTGTGTTGTGTGACTGTCGGATGTTTTGTGCTGGACAGTGGGCTGACGTGGGGACCATGTTATTGTTTTACCAGTACAGTGTCATTACAGTTCATTTACCGTAGTGTTGTATTTTCAGTTTTATCGTGGAATTAGCTTTTATCCGTATTGTTCAAATGTTGTGCACCTATAGAATTGTTTATGGTCTTTTTAAATGCCTGTCATAAGTTACTTTCGGCCTGTTTTGCAAATTGCAGTAGCTAGTTTATGGTACCAGATTCTAGGGGTCATTTGGTTTTTATTCAGAGTTGTCTTAGATTTCAGGCGTTGTCAGTGTTTTTGTTGTGTATGTGGTCTTTTTTGCATTTTACTGCCTGGTATCTGTTATTTTTATTTTATGCTTTTCGTTCCTTTGGGAGTGTTTGGTTGTTTTGGATCGTTTACTGTTCGAGTTGTTAATAAATGACATAAAATAGCATAAAGACTTGACGCCAGATCAAATTAGAAGATATTCTGAACCTGGATAATTATTTCATACATTGCCGGTACGCTACAATACAATGGGCAGAAGAGAGAGAAACGTCAACTAAATATTTTCCTAATTTAGATAAGGTAAAATGAATTTATTTAAAAGAGTACTGGGTGAAAATGGAAACATGTTTTATGGAATAGATAATATTTAGAATGAACAACTGAAACTTTACAAAAAGTTATACAAAAGAGAGGAGACATTAGATGAAAATAGTTTCATAGGAAAAATAGAAACAAGATTTACTGAACAACAGACAGATGGCAGTATACAGATTACGGAAATTGAGGAAACATCTAAAGATATGGAAATGAGCAAATCTCGAGGTATAGATGCCCTAACGAAAGATTTCTATTTATTCTTCTGGAATGACATAAACACATTTTGTATTCTATTATAGAAACATATGCAAATGGGGTGATGCCCAAGAGGGCTAGAACCAGAGTGATTGTATTGATATTTAAGGGTGGTGAAAAAGAAAATTGAAATAATTGGCGACCGATCACATTCATGAATTTTGAATATAAATTGTTCACAAAAATTTTGGAGAATAGACTTACACAAATTTTACCGGAAATTGTACATCCTGATCAAACAGGTTTTATTGAGCGAAGATGTATTCATGAAAATTTGATGTGCATCAGAGATGATATTTTCCAAGCGGGAATCGACAACAATGGAATTAAAACGTGGGGTGAGACAGGGTTGCCCTCTCTCACCGGCGTTATATACTTTGATTGCAGAATTGTCAACATGTAATATTAGAAAAAAAGAAACAATAATAGGTTTTAAGAACAGACAGGTAAAATCGAGAAATACAAAGGCTTGCAGACGATACTAATTTGATGTTGGGAAATAAAGTATCGATAAATGCCTATTTGAAACTGTTGGGAAAATATACAAATGCCACAGGAATAAAACTAAATATGGAGAAACCCCAAATATTACTTGTGGGGGAAGCAAAAAGTTGCTTTTTGCCCAGTGAGATGCATTTCAGAAGAAATAAAATTATTCGGGATAAAATAAAAATATTAGGAATGTGGATGGGATCGAACCAACATGTATGCACAGATAATTGGACAACAGTTGTAACGAAAATGCGAAAAATAGTCAATCTGTGGAAGGGAAGAAGACTAACCATTGTTGGGAAAAACATATTAATTAAGTCTATGCTTATATCAAAAATTTGGTATTTGGCAACATGTGAAACTATACCTTAGGAATTTATACAAAAAAACGAAATCTATGATATGAAATTTTCTCTGGAATGACAAGCCACAAATGATAGGGCAATATATCTGCTGTGCAGAACAAAATGATGGTGGCTCAAAAATGATTAATCTTCGAACTCAAATTCAAAGCTCTCCAAGTGAAGTGGATTTTACATTTATTGAAACAGAATGAGAGTCCATGGGCCAAAAGAGCAATATGTTATATTAATAATTACCCTCCCAGCGAGTGTACAAACAATTTGGATATGCTTTACTTAACATATAAAAGGTAGGTATAAATTCAATACCATTATTTTACCAAAATAGTGTTAAAATATTTAGAAAATTGAAAATTCAAAGAAATGCACCCGAAACAAAGAAGGAGGTACTTTGCGAAAACATTTGGTTCAATCCGAACTGTCCCAATGAAAGTAATTTTGTGGATTCAAGAAGGAGTCATATACAACAATGCTTAGGTTTAACATGTAATATCAAATGGCAAAATGTATGGCAACTGCCAGTATCTAACAAAAACTAAAGAATCGAGTTGGAAGATCTTGCATAATGGACTGCCAGTGGGTAGCAAAATAAAGTATTGGTTTGATGATGAAAATGGAAATTGTGTGCTATGTAATACAATATATCTCTGTATATTTCATAAAAATGATTCAATCTTGATCAGAATTTTGTATCTCACTGTTGCGAAAAGCGGAATATATCACATAATGTGCAACTGTTGAAGCAGTATAAGCCATTAATGGCTGAGGGAAACCAGGGTCGGGACAGCATGAGAATTTGTACAAACTGCTCTGGCTTCTTCCAAAGAAAGACATTTCATAGACAAATTCAGTTGTGTGGAAGCAAGTTCGCTATCTCTGATTCTACGATGAGTTTGTGCGTGCAACCCATGGTTTATTGGGGTGGCAACATATTTGTTGACATGCTCACAAGGTTTCAAAATGATGAAAGGAGAAATTGATGAGGACAAGATGAGTTGATTAAGACTGTGTGTCGATGTCAAGTATATACAGGATAACGTAAAAATAAGCGGTAATAGCTGATAAGAAACTGTTAGCATCGCTATTTGTATAATTCAAACCAGGTGCAACAAAGCAAAATGTAAAAGTATATATCATGAAAACCTTGTAAAGAAAACTAATGTGAGCGAGATGAGTTGATTAAGACTGTCGGTCGATGCCAAGCACAAATAACGTAAAGATAGGCCATAATGGCTGATATAGAAATGTTAGCATCGCTATTTGTGGAATTCAAATCATTTGCAACAAAGCAAAATGTGAAAGTATCATAAGAATCTTGTTCTTGTGACATTCTCACAGGGTTTCAAAATGATGAAAGAGGAAACTGACGTGGGCAAGATGAGTTGATTAAGACTGTCGATCGATGCCAAGAATTTAAATTACGTGCAACAAAGCAAAATGTAAAAGTATCTGATCGGTATGGTGAATATCTGTGGCACACACTCCCTGACTTCAATCAGCCAGTAGCCTATTTGTTGTGCCAGGAATCCTTCTGATAAGTCAACGATGGGAGCTTGCCTTCTGGGTTTGGATACGCTTAACCTGACTGCCGCTGAAATTCCAATGCACTAAACCAGACACAGTTCCGAATCGAACTTGTTTTATTTTACCACTCAACATAAAGTGCTATTGTGGCCACTCGTGTAAGGTCAGGTGATTTAAAAATAGTTTGGACTGCAACGCATCCAAATCCTACTTAATCAGATATACATATGTAACTAAATGCAAAAATAAATACAGTTTTAGGTACAATCCTAATAACTTAATCGCTATTTCAACACATGTCTACATAAAACACAACCTTAAGTTCACTAAAATACAACCCTAAGTTATTATTAAATCTGCAACAAAAAACGTGCGGCCCTTTTACCAGTGCTGATAAACCAAGAGACTGTCGCAACAACAGGTTGCCACAATATGCACCATATACCAATTACGTATGGGCACTAGATTGCAATCAGAAAGTATTATGTCAATTGAATGCGAGTCATCAAAAGTGGATACTAAGTCTATACCTAAAACAGTTCTAAATAAATGAAATAATATACAAATACCAATGTGCAGTGACTAAATACATCAGAATATTTGCATAAGAAAAGCAATATGTGGCAACACTATATGCACTGCCTTATTAGGAATGAAACGGCAATCATCCTCAACACACCGGCCCCAATCATTTTGTTCACAAAATTATTTTAAACAATGAGGATGATTTATCCAACAATCGAACACAATGAAAACATGCAATAAAATAACATACTGAGAACATGAAATGAAACAACATATACAAAAAATGACCTGGACCACTGAACATGTTTGGCAATAAAGGACAGAAGCTTAAGCAGCTTCAAGTAGGCAGAGTTTCCTAACATCACGAACTAGATCAGAATTCCTAGTATGAACCTTAACCCTCTTAACCATCCCATCCTTATCGGGAAATACCTCAATCACTCTACCCTTGGGCCAAACGCCGCGCGGAGTATCGTCGCCATACAGAAGCACAATGTCACCTACTTTCAAATTTCTCTCAGGAAAGAGCCATTTCTGTCTCTTTTGCAATAGCGGTAAATACTCCTTTGTCCAGCGATTCCAGAATCGATCAAGACTGAGCTGGACATGTCTCCAATTTTCGCGAAACTCGTCACCGCGCGTAAACTTATCGGGAGCAATAGAGGGATCAAGATTTCCAGTCAAAATGGAATTTGGTGTCAGAACCTCCAAATCCCTTGCATCATCACTAATAGGTGTCAATGGGCGATCATTCAAAATTCTTTCTACCCCAGTCAGCATGGAGATGAGCGAAAAATCAGTAAATGTTCGTGATTTCGCACAAATCGCATAAAGAACTCTTTTTGCCTCCCGGACCATTATCTCAACCAAGCCATTTTGGTGAGGTGCTAAAGGCGGTTGAAAATCCCACTGAATTCCATGTTGTGACAGAGAATTTGCAATTTGACTCTGATTCCACTTACAAATCCCCTCAGCAAGAAGTCTCTCACCAGCCACAAAGTTTGTGCCATTATCTGAAATTACATGGGATGGTTTTGAACGCCTATCACAAAATCGAAAAAAGGCCTGCAAAAATGCAGATGCATCAAGTGATTCCGAGACCTCAATATGAACAGCCCTAGTGACTGAACAGGTGAATATGCATCCATACCGCTTGTATTCCTTACGTCCCAATTTGACTTTCAATGGACCAAAGTAATCTACAGCAGTGTGATAGAAAGGAGTGCGACCACCCAGAACACGCGACTCTGGCAGAGGAGCCATCCACTGTGAACCAGGTCTACTCGCCCTCAACTTGCACAATTTACAAGCATTCAGCACCTTACGGACTTCCGCCTGTCCACAAAGAATCCAAAATTTTTCCCGCACAGAGGAAAGAGTGTGCAATGTACCAGAATGACCATTTTGCCGATGATAATACTCTATTATCAATTTTGTTACATGATGATGAGGTGGTAATATTATTGGATGCTTCTGCTCCGGTGATAAATGTGAGTGTCGAAGACGGCCACCCACCCGCAAAATATCATTGTCTAAAAATGGGCTAAGTTTAATGAGAGCCTTAGAATGTGGTGATGTAGGCAACTTACAGCCACTGCTCAAGTAGTCTGGTCCGTCATGTACACGCTCACTGAAATATTCGAGCTCTGGAGAAAACGATTCAATTTGGGCCAACTTGCAGATCTGAATAGTTGCTACACTAAGTTCCGTAGCAGTTAAATCTCCAGTCATTGGGGAGTCATTTGATCGACAGGTTTTCCACAAAATAAAAAACTTAAAACGCAACATCCATGCAATTGTTCTCGACAATTTTTCCCACGTTGAATAGCGATTTACCAACTCAGGAAAATACTGGGATCTCTTTTGAACTTCAACAAGATTCACCTTAATTTCACAATGTAAATCGGAATTAGTTGGTATGGTATCTGACACTGATGAAGTGCCAGACCATGAAACACTTTGTTGCCACAAAAAAATTGGACCTTGAAACCATAATTTTGCCTTATCCAACTTATCTGGCATAAGACCACGAGAAGCGATGTATGCTGGATTTTCATTTGTTGGAACATGAGACCACTGCGACACATCAGAAATTGATTGAATAATATTAACCCGATTGGCTACAAAAGTCTTAAAGCGCTGTGATCTACTATTCAACATCTGCAACACAGTCATCGAGTCTGTCCAATAACAAGTTTCGTGTATCTCATAGTCTAGTGCATTTGTAACAGAATGAGCAAGTTCTGTGGCAACGACTGCCGCCGTCAATTCTAGTCGTGGAATTGTCACTAGCTTCTTGGGGGTAACACGCGCAGTACCCTTTACAAATGCACAGTGAACCTCGCAGGATTCGTTCTCCAACCCTAGGTACGCTACTGCACCGTAGCCCACTCTACTTGCGTCGCAAAAACAGTGAAGCTGCACATTCGCCGCCTCAAATCCTTCCGGTTTGTAGCAACGTTGTATAGTCAACTCCCTCAAACTAGGCAAGGTGCTGATCCATTTCTCCCAACCATCATACAAGTCTCCCTCGACAGGATCATCCCACGAGTAACCCAAAAAACACAAATCCTGCAAAATGCGCTTTGCGGGAATCAAAAACGGTTGAATAAACCCCAATGGATCATATACCTGGCCAAGCATGCTGAGCATGCCACGGCGCGTTGAGGGTCGAAACTCAATTTCCACCCGAACCTTGAAGACATCGTGCACCATGTTCCAATAAATTCCCAGCGTACGTTCAGTCAACTTTGTACTAAAGTCAAGCGCTTTCGTTGCGGTAGAGCGATCCGCCTCGGGAATCGCTTCCATTACTTCAATTTTATTACAAGCAAACTTTGTAAGACGGAACCCACCCGATGCGAGTAATTCGATCAGCTGATTTATCAATTGAAGTGTTTCATCGACGGTACGTTTCGACTTCACACCATCATCAACGAAAAAACTGCGTTGCACTGTCTGTATCGTTTCCAGATCAGCATTCGTTAGATTGTCATCAGCGACACGTTTCAACACAAATGACGCAATCGAAGGACTCGACGTCGCGCCAAAAACATGCGAACACATTCGCAGATCAATAGGTTTCTTTCCCAAGTCGTCATTCGGATACCACAGAAAACGCATCGCATCACGATCTCGACTGTCCAGAATAACACGTAGATACATTTCGCGCACATCACAAATAAAGGCAACCGCTTCCTCGAGAAACCGCAGTAGAATACTCACCAAATTCGTATTTAGGTCTGGACCTGAAAGTAAATTCTTGTTAAGTGAAGTGCCGCCGCACTCCGCACTGCAATCGAAAACAACCCGGAACTTGGCCCCAGTAGAGTGGTGTGGCATATACCAAGTCCTACCCAGAGACCCAGGATCACCCTCAGGCACTATTTCCGCATACCCCTTGTCTAAGTAATCATTAATTTTGGACTTGTATTTAAAAAATAAATCAGGGTCCCTAATGAATTTTCGTTTTTGGGACTCTAATCTTTTCACTGCCATTTGACGATTGTTTGGAAGTTTAATATTTTTATCTTTCCATGGAAGAGCAACTTGGTACCTCCCATTTA
This sequence comes from Styela clava, assembly GCF_964204865.1. NCBI lineage: Eukaryota > Metazoa > Chordata > Ascidiacea > Stolidobranchia > Styelidae > Styela > Styela clava. The sequence goes on along the minus strand of NC_135259.1, from coordinate 12,151,186 downwards.
CTTTTACTGCAGTGTCATTCATCACTACAAGAGCTTTCTTATCATCTAGGGAATGTTCAGTGGTGAAGGGATCACAATCTAAATCTATAAAATCATGACCACAAATTTTGCACAAAAATTGATCAGTATCACATGCACACACATTATTTAGACGAGGACATGAAACATCACTTACACTTTCACAACTGCTATGAGACATAGTTCTGTCAGGACCGAAAAGAGCCCAACCAAATACTGTCCTGTGAGCAGCGGGAAACTTTGCCTTTTGATCACAAAGCCTAATTTCAGAAATGGGATGATTGGCTAACACTTCTGCACCAATCAATAAATCAACCTCACTAGATCCTAGCACAGGAAATTCCAAATCACTCAAATGAGGATATTTCTGCAACACATTAGCAGTCGGGATAGAACTCTCTAAATTGGGTAAATTAATTGCCAAAACATTGGGAATGTCAACAACCCTTTCCGAATCACAACCTTTTACTTTCAGTGAAACTGTTTTACCACCGTGTAATTTACTACCATTCGCTGTTGCGAGCATACAATCTTCAGGTTTACCCTCAATACCCAATTTTGCAAGTAAATTGTGGGAGCACAAGGATCTGGTAGACCCTTCATCTAAAAAGGCATAAGTACACACAGCATCAGAAGCACCATTGCTGGTAACCTCCACAGGTACAACCTTAAGTCTAACAAAATTTTGAATATTTTCCGAACAATTAACATTTGCAAAATAAGCACCGGCCCCATTTTCTTTCTTGGGGGCAGACACATTATTTTGAGAATTAGCATTGCTAGAAAAATGAGCACCAGTGGTTGGTGGCTTCTTTTGATCAACATGTAATAAACTGTGATGTAATTTACCACAGCCATTCACTTGACACACATATTTAGAAGGACAATTATTTGCACGATGAGAACGATACAAGCAATTAAAGCAAAGATTATTTCGTCTCACCATTTCGGCGCGATCATTAACACTTCTCCCTTTAAACTCGACACAGTTGTGTAAAGCATGATTTCCTTGACAGTCCACACACTTGTACTGCAAATCAGCTACCTTGGGTCCTGGAGTCTTCTCTTGGGTATTGGTGACTGCATACGATGTAGTTCTTGTCATCCTAGGTTTGGTGACTCGAATAGTTGATTTCTGTTTGGCAGAATTCTTGGTCACAATCCGACCATAAAATGTAGTAGTTAGCTGCGCTTTCTTCACCACGAATGCAACCAAGTGTGAAAATGTAGGAAGTTTACTGTCATCAAATTGGTCCGCATACTTTCGTTGCAAGTACATGGGCAGACGTGAGAATACACGCTCAAGATTTTCATAGCCATCCATGAATGAATTTGCATTCCACTCACTAAGCACAATCTCACAATTACGCAGTTGAGTGGCCAACTTGCAAAGTCCTTGAGTGTCATCGTCCATAATCTTGGGACCATTTGTTACCTCTTTACTTGTAGCTTCAATTACCACAGTTCGGTTACCAAACTGTTCATGTAAGGTTTGCCACGCCATCTGATAGCCCTTGCTTGGTGGCGACACTAGTACTAAATTCTTGATGGCATCCTTTGCGATGCCAGAACACAATTGAATCAGCTGTGCAAGCTTTGTTTCAGGCGCATGTTGGTGACAATGAATGTTAGTCTCAAATGACTTCATGAAGGCATGGAAACGCAGGGGATTTCCATCAAACTCCATCAGTTCAACTTTGGGCAATGTGAAACCTTCTCGCAGAGCATTAATCATAGCACCATAATCTGGAGGAACAGCACTTCTTGCTGTTTGAAGTGGCAAAGCTGAATTCGGTACCGCCTGATAAATCCCATCGCCAACTTGACGATTGCCACTTTCGTATGAATTTACTACTGGCTGATGCGCACCAGTAGCAAGTGTTGACACAGATGGTGCAAAACCGCTCTGAACGACACCTCCACTGCCATATGAATTTACTACTGGCTGATGCGCACCAGTAGCATGTGTTAACACAGATGGTACAGAACCGCAGCTCTGCAGCACTCCTTCTCTTGCATATGAATTTACTACTGGCTGATGCGCACCAGTAGCATGTGTTAACACAGGTGGTACAGAACCGCAGCTCTGCAGCACTCCTTCCCTTGCATATGAATTTACTACTGGCTGATGCGCACCAGTAGCATGTGTTAACACAGGTGGTACAGAACCGCAGCTCTGCAGCACTCCTTCCCTTGCATATGAATTTACTACTGGCTGATGCGCACCAGTAGCATGTGTTAACACAGGTGGTACAGAACCGCAGCTCTGCAGCACTCCTTCACTTGTAATAGGGGAAGATTCCCAAACAACAGTAGATTTTGAAGGCTCACGAACCATATGTGCGTGACCTACATCTGAAGCATATTGTCTTATTGGTAGTTGGTGAACTGTTTCATCAGAAGAAAAATGCAATCTCGTGAGATCCACTGAGTCGCCATGTCTGGACGAAGTCCCTGATGAACTAGCCTTTAGAAGTAGCTCAGCCTTCTTCTTCTTCGCTTCTGTCATTGCTGTTTCTATTTTTTCTTTCAACAATTCTTCTTGAGCTTCAAGAAGCATCAGTTCTGCCTGGAGGCACTTTGATGATGTTGATGAAAGTCTTGTTTTCGCTGAGCTAGATGAATGCGTGGAAGCAACTTCAGAGTATTGTATATTTTTCGCCATAATCCACCGGTAGTCGGGTACCGTGTACTATTTTTAAATGATGATCGGTATGGTGAATATCTGTGGCACACACTCCCTGACTTCAATCAGCCAGTAGCCTATTTGTTGTGCCAGGAATCCTTCTGATAAGTCAACGATGGGAGCTTGCCTTCTGGGTTTGGATACGCTTAACCTGACTGCCGCTGAAATTCCAATGCACTAAACCAGACACAGTTCCGAATCGAACTTGTTTTATTTTACCACTCAACATAAAGTGCTATTGTGGCCACTCGTGTAAGGTCAGGTGATTTAAAAATAGTTTGGACTGCAACGCATCCAAATCCTACTTAATCAGATATACATATGTAACTAAATGCAAAAATAAATACAGTTTTAGGTACAATCCTAATAACTTAATCGCTATTTCAACACATGTCTACATAAAACACAACCTTAAGTTCACTAAAATACAACCCTAAGTTATTATTAAATCTGCAACAAAAAACGTGCGGCCCTTTTACCAGTGCTGATAAACCAAGAGACTGTCGCAACAACAGGTTGCCACAATATGCACCATATACCAATTACGTATGGGCACTAGATTGCAATCAGAAAGTATTATGTCAATTGAATGCGAGTCATCAAAAGTGGATACTAAGTCTATACCTAAAACAGTTCTAAATAAATGAAATAATATACAAATACCAATGTGCAGTGACTAAATACATCAGAATATTTGCATAAGAAAAGCAATATGTGGCAACACTATATGCACTGCCTTATTAGGAATGAAACGGCAATCATCCTCAACAGTATCATAAGAAAATATGCTTCGACGCGAATATTTTATGTTTTCAAAAGCCATAACAAATCTTCAAATGATGATGGCGTTTCAAAATCAGGATTATTGGTTAATATCTACTCAAAAAAGCAGCTGAAGGAACCTACCTTTTGAGTCTAGGTGACGAAAAAGCAGAAAAAAAGCTGCATTACAATTGAGATGGATTAGAAATTTTGTTATTGGCAATTATCAGGCTGTAAAAAATAAACAGTCAAAACTAAGATTGCTAAGTGCAATCATGTGCAACAAAGCAAAATGTGAAAGTATCATATAGGAACCTTGTGGTTGTGACATGCTCACAGGGTTTCAAAATGATGAAAAAGGAAACTGACACGGGTAAGATGAGTTGATTAAGACTGTCGGTCGATGCCAAGTACAGTAAACGTAAAGATGAGCCGTAATGGCTGATATGAAACTGTTAGCATCGCTATTTGTAGAATTTAAATTATGTACAACAATGCAAAATGTAAAAATATCATAGAAAATATGCTTCAACGCGAATATTTTATGTTTTCAAAAGCCATAACAAATATTTCCTCAAATGATGATGGCGTTTCAAAATCAGGATTATTGGTTAATATCTACTCAAAAAAGCAGCTGAGGGAACCTACCTTATGAATCTAAGTGACGAAAAAGCAGAAAAAAGCTGCATTACAATTGAGATGGATTAGAAATTTTGTCATTGGCGATTATCAGGCTGTAAAAAATAAACAGTCAAAACTAAGATTGCTAAGTACAATCATGTGCAACGAGGTAAAATGTGAAAGTATCATAGGACCTTTGTGGTTGTGACATGCTCACAGGATTTCAAAATGATGAAACAGGAAACTGACGTGGGCAAGATGAGTTGATTAAGACTGATTATGACTTAAAAATTTTGTCATTGGCGATCACCAGGCGGTAAAAAATAAACAGTCAAAACTACGATTGCTAAGTGATGCAGATCCGAAAATACTCGGTTGAAACGGTAAGTCAGTGACGAGTTGGGATCCCGAAAAATTTATAGTTGTCCGAAATGTCGTTATCTCCCGTTTACCGCTTTTTAATGCTCCAACGGATAAGTTTCTTGTAGATAATTTCGAAGTAATAGAACATGAAGAGCAAGATATTTGTTTCAGAACTTGCGCCTCCTGACTGTGTTTAATTAAGTAATAGACATACGTTCTGACCCAGATATTCGACAGCTATGTGAAATAGACAACATCAAGAGAGCAATGTTCAAATATATAGACACAAAGGCCAAAACGAAATATTTTACTCACAGTTTCCCCCAAAATCATATCCTTGACAAAGATGCAACTGTGAAGCATCGTAACATCTGAACTTAGTAGTAGGCTACGGGTAACCGGACTGTCCTAGCTTTATCAGGTCCTGGGACGCTGATGATCATGCGTCTCGTGCCAACTTGATTAAAAATGCCCAATGATTCGACTCACAACTGTAGTATCAAATCTTTTTCACCAATTCACCTTTTACAGTAGCTTACCGTACGATACCGGTACCTATTCCACAGTGCCACACCGGTCTCGATGAGCTTTCGGCTTTGCCGTCGCACGGTTTTGCGATTGGTGCGGTAGGTAGGGAGAAAATCGATTTTTTTTCCCCCCTAGAAGAAGAACAACATAACGAAATGATCCATATTTACACTTGGTGTTCAATAAAAATGGATGTCTGTTTCCTAGCACAGGCATATTGATCATGTCAGTGGCTGGTACTGCACAAAAGATGTTGCTACTGCTGCGGGAATGAAGACCAATATTAGCTACACAAATGCGACACAGGGCTGTAACTTTTAGCTGTAAGCCAAACTGCCATTTTCACATGGGCCACTACGAAGACATAAACAAAAACATTTATCAAGGTCAGCTGGCAGCACAAGAATTAACGCAAGTTGGATCATGCTTGGCTGATACAGATGGATTTTCACTTTCCCGGGACTTTTAACAGTTTTAGTTCAGATGCGAAGATTAATAAAAAAGGTAGAATGGATAAGAACAGTGAATTTCTAAAAGGCCTATAGTTTTGTGTCTTCATAGCCATTCCTGGTGTTACCTGTTTGGTTCATTCAACTGAAAAAACAACGAAAAAAGATATTCAAATAAGTCGTTAATCAAATATTGCATAATCGAAAAACACAAAAATTTGGTGAATTTATATTTACAGAATATTCAAATAACAAACAACACAGTAAAAATCCTTTTTCAATATAATTTAAAAAGTATAAGTTAACATAATTGATTAAGCACAATTAATTCCTCGCTTCGACACGGTTTAAATACCGGTATATAATAAAAAAAAGTGTAATATTCAAAAATAATTGCTTACCGCCTTGAATCATACCTTGTCCAGGTTTATTAAACACACACACAACTACATGTGATTAATAAAACAGATAAATAGAATAGGCCAGTGGCGGCGCGTGGTCATTTTGACAACCGGGGCAAGCTACTGCGGGACCAAGTCACCCCCATCTACGGGGACAGGATGAGCGCTGTAAGTTCTCCCATCATTTTATGAGTACAAAAACCATTCCATCGGTAACAACCAATCGGCAAAGCGACAATTTTTAACGATAAGAAAGTGTCATTAAAACCGGTCCAAGTCAAGGGATTATTAAATATAGACATAGTTTATTTTGAAACCTCTTTCAAAAGGAAAGGCAATATTTACCCAGATAAATACAATGACATATTAACAGAAACTTCGGGAAAGCAGACAAAACCTAAAATAAGGTTTAAAACGTTACCATGAAGAAAGGAAAGTAATGCAAAGATAAGGACATGCGTCGCTCACTCATAGATATATATGCTGCTAGACTTCTACTGCTTGAACATATATGCAACACGCCGCGGTTTCTTGGAAGCAAAATGCTCAATAACGCGCTGATTAAAGTCCTGCATCCCAGAAATAACGTCTCTGTGAATGAATAAAACAGCCAAGGAATTTAGTCTATCTTGCTTCATTGTGTTTCTGAGATACGTTTCAATACGCTTCAGCGTGCTGAATGTTCGCTCTGCGTCGGCGGAAGAAATAGGCGTCGTCAAAATGATGTCCAGGAATTTTGCAGACGCCGCAAAGGTAGTTACTAGAGTGTTATCTATGAGGAACCCATAGAGCGCGCAAGTTGATGTGATGTTCAAAAAAGTTTGATTGGTGTATATACATCGCAATTCATTTTCCAATTTACCCACGTTTATCATGGGGTAAAATTTGGAGACAGTAGCCAACAAATGGATGGGAAATTGACGCGCAAATTTTGAAAAATTTTTGGGGTTCATCAAAGAGAACGCGGCAAGGTGTTCAGTGCGCAGACGATCGCCTATTTGATTCACCAGAATGTCACAGCATTCCTTTGCAGACAAAATCAAACGCTGCGTTGTTTGCCCGCGGCGTAAAGAAGCACTCCATGTTTCGTCGTATTTTATTGTTTCCCGGATATGAGATACAGCATCGCAGAAGTCTGAAATACACGACTGCACAGACGCTCCATCCATTAGCCTTGACTGCAATGCGCCGTATAAACATCCACGTGATAGAATATTGTGGAGAAAAAAGCGAGAAAAAATGAAAAAACACCATCTTCTAGCAGACGCTTTAGACACGCCGCCTCCCTCACAGAGCGTTCGTCCCAAACCGGAGAGCTCTGAATGCCATTGAAACACTCAATGAGCTCAGACCTAATTTCGGACACGCCCTGCACAACGCGTGATTGGAAGTTCCAACGTGTTGGTGCACAAGCTGGGAGACGGCGGCTACATATCTGGCGAAGGAGGTCAGAGCGCTTCGGCGAAACGGAAAAAAATGAAAAAAAAAACCGAAACATTTGCAAAAAATATACGGACGAGAGGGGTATCAAGACACATATTTTTAATAACGAGGTTAAATTGGTGTGCATAACAATGTAAAAAATGCGCATGAGGAAAATCTTCTTTTATATAAACTTGAACACCATGTTTCGACCCACTCATGACTGCCGCCTAGTCATAAGTTTGAGCTATCAATTTTGACTTCGCGTTGTAAGGCTGTAACACTTCTTTCAGTACAGCCGATATCCCGCAAGCCGTGCGATCAACGATTGGTACAAAGCTGTGAAATCTCTCGGTAGGTTTACCATCTCTCACAAACCGAAAAATCACAGCCAGTTGGGAAACGCACGTGATGTCAGTTGTCTCGTCAGGCTGAATTGGAAGGGAACTGGCAATTATCAATTTCGAGAGCCAAATGTTGTAAATAAATTTTATACATTGAGTCGAGCAAATCATTTTGGGTATCCTTAGATGTCCCTTTCGAAACAGTTGCGGCATCAAGATGATCTCTCAATACTGTATCTAGGGATGCGGTGTATTCCACCATATCCAAAAATACCCATCTATTAGAAGAGCCAGCGCGTTCATCGCTCGTGACAACCAATGAACTTCAAAACATCTATCAATCGACCGAGAACATGGCGGTTTTTCTCGACGTTTTGGTTGTGACGACGAATAGAAACCGCGCGTCCTTCATCCAACTGTGCTGCAATATTAACAGTTCCGAATGTTCGGTATTTTACTGCATTGTCCAGATGCTCCATAGAAGATTGATGATCCCTGGCACGCTCGGAAAGATGTTTAAGATCTCTAAAACCAAATTTACACCAACGTGAGTCACGGGCGGTAGCAAAAAGTAGGCAATAAAAACAAAAAAGTGCATTTTTGTCCTCGCTGTAACATAACCATTCGTGTTTTTTATACCAAGTTTCTGCGCAGAATGTACGCCGACGCTTCCTCCGTCATGGGATTGTTCCAGTGAACAATTTTTTGGTTGATAAGGCCCAAGACGTTGTACCTCTAATTTTTGTTCCAGCGGCAGCTGCGAAAACGGAGTGCGAAGTAGTGCATCAACCTTATTCATTATGAGGTCTAAGGCTAAGAAATGCGAAGCCGGAAAGAAGTGAGGAGCTCAAAAGGAATGTGGAAAATCGAAAGCAAATGGACTAAAGGTCTCTAACTGATTCAAATAGCGAAACAAGCGACAAAAACGAAGGCGAGGAAACTATCAACTCTTCAAGCAAACAACGAACGAGAAGGAATGCGTGAATATGTCAACACGTTGTTCTAAGAAACGTCGGCATTGTGTCGTCATAATTTCGGGGCTAGCCCCGATGATTTAGTAAAAGAAACAGAAAACAAACGCGGCGAGTGGAAGATAAAAGAGAGAATACGATATACAATGAGCCACCGGGGCAAAATCGGAGTCGCCCCGTCGACGTTCGGCGAAGGCTTTGCGAGCGAAAAATGAACCATGTCGGGAGAATATGGCTAGTCTAGACAGTCTGTGCAACCGATATTGAGGTATTTTTCGAATATTTTTTATTATACCGAAAAAACAAACGGGGCATTGCCCCGGTTGGCCCTATTGACGCGCCGCCACTGAGAATAGCTATACTACAGCGATGGTTGCGTTGAAGCAAGTGATATAAAACATCAGAAATATAAAACATCAACAGTATTTAATATCCTTTAAATTACCTGGTCACATGGGGAAGATTAATTAAGTAAAAACGTATGAAGGTGTGAAACTGTTCATTTTTATATAAGTCCTACACGAATGCATTTTTGCGTATTTCTGCAAACTTTTTTATCTGAAAAAAAAAGATGAAAAAACGATTAAGGCTATTTGATACAGGGCTGGGGAGCTGGCTTAAAATCAGTGTGGCTCCAGCTCCAACTCCAGAGCCAGAGTATATTCGAGCTATGGCTTCGACTCCCAACTCCGGAGCTTCATTTTTTTAGCCCGGAGCTGGCTCCAGCTCCGGCTCCGCACACTATAATGTATTTGATAGTACTGCTAAGCTTATCATTCACAAAAAGTCAATGCCTCACTGTTATTTATTTCATGATTTTATCACACACTTGGTAAGGGAATCATGAAAAATCAAGTTAACACTTAATATTGTGAGTTTCAATGGATATCTTATATTACTATATTTTCCGGCTGTTATAGACCCCATTTTTTGGCCTGAGGCATCTTATTGGGCAGCTAGGCTTGCTTGATTTCTGTGGCCAACTGATCAGCGTATTTTTCGCAGATGTTTTCTCAAACATGATTTGTGTTAACCGTACATTTGGGTTGATATATTTTATATTGTGAAAAAAAGATTTACATATAGGAACCGATAAAAGAGCTTAACTCTTTGAACTCTGAATCCCCAGAACGATGCTACTCTCTCACCCTGACCTCCCACACCGTCGCATCGATTTGACGCGTTAAAAAATTATAATATCCCTAATTTCGAATCAAAATAACTTCTAAACCATTAGATATCAGATGGTCTGTAATATAAAAGATGTATGAAAAAGCTTATCTAGTCTTTTATTTTTAACTGGCATTATTTTTCACGAGATGTTTTGATGAGATGTGTAAGCCTATTTTTAGCCCCATCTACTATTTTTTTGTATTTTGAGTATATTTAACACATTTTTTAGAAATGTATCATCAATATAAGTAAGATTTTGAAAAGTACACAAAATTACCTTTCGAAGAATATACGGATGACTTTCTCAACATACGCATAACTCATTTTATTGCAGAATTTGTACTATCGATTCAAATGGTTCGCGAACAAAATTGATCAACTATTTTGACGCCAAGTTTGCGTAAGGACGCAAAGGGCGACGACGACATTGTCGTGATAACGTTCATGCGACGTATCGTGCGTAACTTTTTGCGTGAGGTATATTGCGCAATTGCACATCTGGTCGTTCACAGCTTGAGTGCAGATTGTGTCATCATTGCATCAGTATCATATCCTCGGCCGCAGATAAAACCCTTTCAGACAGTCCTGTAGATTATCTTTCACACGATGTAAAACTTGTCTAAATATAATAAATGGTTCGCGAGATATAAGGTTTCAAAGTTGCATACCTCTTACGGGATGCGAAAGCCGCTAAAGCGGCTTTCAGCGTCAGAAGACTTTCTCGGGAAAGCCGCTATAGCAGCTTTCAGGGTTCAAAGAGTTTTAAACATATGGCGAACCACGGCCATACTTAAATGAAATCACATTTGTGAATGGGAATGTAACACAAATTTCACCTGGTAAATTGCTTTTGAACAATAGAATTGCACTCTGAGCACTATTCTATAAACTACAGTCGATGCAGGACAGAAAACGTGAAATGCAATAATCTTTGTACATGGAATGGAACACTCAAAAATAACAACTTGCCTATTAAAAGTAGTTTTAATTACCGTATGTATTCGAAGACGCCAAAGGGTCTGCTAATCATGATATTTAATTGACTTTGTATTGCCAGCTGTTATTTGTCATATTCCCTACAAACATTCAAAATGGTTTTCACTACCTTTTTAACTTAAAATTACCATGTTTTTGTTATGAATAGTTAATTTTGTGAGTATGATTATACCGAACAAACATGATCTGTTTCTAACCATATAAAATTATTACCGCATGGCGCATATTAGTGCATAACTGACCAACAGAAAAGCAATTTTTCTGTCGTCTTATTGGATAGCTATAAAAATAGACATCGTCTTTTTTTGCCGGGGAATACAGTATATTACTAAATGTTATTGAAATTAAAGTGAATTAAAACTAATTGAACATTGAATGGCCATCACATAATTCATACGAGCATTTAAAATGAATTTGTTCTTAAGAACAGTATCGCTTCTACTAAATCTTCTTTCATTGAGGCTCGCAGGTCCGAACGAATTATGCGCAAGGCCGAAAACAATCTTTCCACACTAACTTGGGTTGGAGGCAATGCTGTCACCATATATGCCACATTTTGAACTATTTCTGGATATTCTGGGATGGCTTTTAGAATATCCAACTTATATGAGCGATCTATTTTTTCTACATCATTTAAAGCATAAAAGAAGTCTCTTTTGAATTTGGAAAGCGGTGATAGATCTGAATTTGAGTTTCTACTTTCTTTCTCTGTTCGACGACGTTTGGCTTCAATGTCAAGGTGTTTTTCAAAATCTATTTCGCATTCGGAACCAGAATCAGAGGAGTTCCTTAAAGGCCCACTAGCACAGAGTGATTGGTCTTCAAATTGTGTAGCTCGTGATCCACGGTGCATTCGGACAGCTATATCACATAGCGCTGCCTTTCCTCTATTGAGCTGTTCTTCACTTAGGGTAACCCTGTACATAGGATCAATATAAATAGCCGCTAATAATACAGGGTTATCGAGGAGACATTTTTCTCTGCGCAGCATAGATGCTTTTATAGCATCTGCAATGATGCTACTGGATTGTGAAAGTTTATAAATGAGGTTTTTCCACTCTTTATAAAAAGACCCTGGTGTCAAATCTTGTGCCTGTAACCTTTTGGTGACTAAATAGGGCTCCCGAAGTAATTCTTCTAATTGATGTGTCTGTCGCCATTGCAAATCAGTCAAGGTTATGTCTGGATTGGCCATGTCAATTAAACTGTTTTTTATTTCTAAGAGCCGCTGAATCATTAGGTAGGTGCTACCCCACCTAGTGGCTTGATCTATTATTGCACCTTTTCCTGTTCTACGCTTCAATATAGCATCTATTTTAGGCGTCCTGGCCATGGATGAGGTTTGACGTAGCATACTTAGTAAAGTGTGTACATGCTTTTCTTTCAAACCATCACGAATAGCAAGCTGAAGGGTATGTACTGCACACCGCATGTGCTCAATTGTATAAACAGCTGTTATGCTGTTTACAGCACTAACTAAAGCTTCATCTGATTCACCTTCATTCAACCCATCATCACGTTCAACCTCGTCCCCAATCATATCTGCATTAAGTCTCTCTATTGTTTTTGTCATGTTAGAGGCATTATCTGTCACAATCGCTAATATATGTTCTTTTCTAATTTCAAACTCTCTCAGAACTTCCTCAACAAATTTTTGAATAAATTCACTTGTGTGTTGAGCTTGTGTATCCCGTACTGATAATGTACGGATGGCTATTTCATTTTTATAATCCACAAATTGAACATTTATAGCGAAATAATTAGTTCTCTGTCTAGTACAAGCGTCCATTTTCAAAAAACAAAATTTCCCATGTAATATATATTTTAACGCTCTTTTCTGACACTCGGCTTCCTTCACCACCATATCTCTTATATCATGTCTCTCCAGTGATACTCCCAATTTTTTGGCCATTTCTCCATTTAATCCGAGGAATGCTTTCGAAGAGAACAGTTGAAGTGCAGCTGCATTATTCACCACCAGCTGTATGATATGTCTCTGGAATTTTTCTTTAGTCATGGAAATGGTCACTTTTTGACTTGTGAAGTAGCTTGAGACAGAGGTTTGTCTACTTATATCGCTGTCTCTCTTTGTGTCTTCACTGTCTTCTTTTTTGACAGACTCGAATGCATCAAAATGATGTCTTTCCAAGATTATATTTTCCAGATTAGTGCATTTTTATCTCCACTCTCTTTGAAATATTTGAACACTGCGGACTTTTTACTTTTGCAAGCCATGGTACAAGGGTTGCATTCTTACAAATTAATTTTCTCTAATTTAATATTAAATACTATTTAAAATGAAATATTATATTGTCATGAATGGCATTAAGATTAGGTAAGCATTTTCTACAAGCGAGAAATTGTATCGTCTACATTCCATTCCGACACCTAGGCATGCAAACCAACATGTCATGTTTCAGCATTGCTTGAACATGCCCAGACATGTCTACGTGGTCGTTACTGTTAGTTACGTCACAAAGGTAAATTAGCGATCGGCCGATCGCTTTTTTCTTGTCCACAATTGCCGATGTATTGCGCAAGCCACACCTGTACTACAATCAATTATTGCGCAATCCCGATTTCGACTAAATCCACTGAACACACTCCATGTGACCTACCGCGTCGCATCATTATATCGCGGTGCAATTTATGAGACGAAGACAAGAAAACAAATCGCATTTTTTTCGGAATCCATTTTTCGTTATATATAACCAAGCTGAGAAAGCCGATGACCTAACCTTATATACGACACTTCAGATCTAAATTCGGAAATATTACATAATATTTAGGGATTCCCAAATAGTCAAAACGCCCATCTTTGCAATATAGTTATGTTTTTTACTAGTAGTCGTTAGCGGCAATGAGGTTTTTTAGATCGCCGAAATCAAATTATTCGCAAATAATATTTCTGAGAAATTTAAGTCGTCTGTTTTTTTTTTATCTACAAAAGTATTTTTAACACTTGCCAGTAAATATCATTTATTAGAAAAAGAAAAGCAGTGAGGAGTTGTAATCAGGTAATCGTAAAATAGCCGGTTGCATTGGCCACTAATCGACATCAATAAATATTAGTATACATATATATGGTAATTTGATTGTATAGCAAAAAATGAATTAAGTGTGCAACCCCGTTAACGACCGCGACTGCTTGTAGTTCTCAAGCATGAAACTTAAAGTTTCACAGAAAACAGTATATCAGAATGCATTACCGCTATTTTTCACGACAAAATAACTTTATCAGTCCATATTGCTAAATCAAAGTATTCCGATACTTTTTCAAATTTTAAAGTAATAGTCACTTTTCGCAAGCTGTTTGTTTGTTTCGTTTCCGTGCAAAATCTTCAAACGATTTTATGCACTTTGTCATGTGTATTCAAGACGACAAAATAGAATTGTTAAGATTGTTTGGTATATATATTCATTTTTCAGTGCGCGTTACAGCATTCTTTCACGGTTGCGTGGTGGATATTGTCGCCATTTTCGCATTTATTTCCAGTTACGTCGGGAAATTATTAATTATGTAAAGTTATTATTAACAACTAAACGCACTAACTTTTAGAAAACCTTCCCGCAAAGCGTTTATTCTTACCAATCCCGCGAGCGAATGGAAGTGAAATCAAAATTTGAATATTATTATGTTCACACGTCTCGCTTAGATCCAACCAAGGTCATATATTAAATAAGGTGTTTTCATACGTTTTGTTACGATACCCCAATAAACTTTCGCAAGTCGGAAAAATAAGTTGCTTTATTGGGAAGATTAGGAAAATATAATTTATACTTTTTCCTGCGCTTTGGCGAATAATTTTGTTTATAATATTTAAAAAAAAACGACTTGTCAGAAAATAATTTTCTATTGTGCTAAAAATGTAACCCATTACCGATACCAGCACTTGCCTTATTGTTTTTATTCTGTTCAAAGTAACTCAATGTTGCGTCGACTTACGAAATAATAAAAGCATCTCTGACATAAATGACAAGCTACGGACGTAAAATGTGTGGAAAACTGCCCGATTATAATTAATTTTGATTCATATTTTTGCGATCTTGCCAAATCGTTATCGCCGTTTAAAAATACCAAGATCCGTGATATAATCCAACACTATTTACTTTAGAACAATAGTAACTTGATTACCGGTAATTATACAACTATTTAGTTCTGTTAAGTGTTTGGAGACGCCAGAAATTATAGAATTAAAATCGGCGTAATTATTATTTCTCAACCCTAGAAATTATTAAAAAATTAGAAAAGTAAAAAAAAAAATAATTCTATTGTCAGGAGCTGGAGCCGCTGAAATTTCTGTCAGCTCCGGCTCTGGCTCCAGCTCCATCTATCATGGCCAGCTCAGCTCCAACTCCGACTCCATCAAAATGTCACGGCTCCATGCTCCAGCTCCGACTCCCCAGCCCTGATTTGATATATACTATAAAACATTCCTTCACACTCACTATACTTTTTATCTTTTCTGAGTTTACAAAAAAGCTGTAAATATCTTTACTCTTCTGCAGAAATAAAGTCCCTTTATAATAAGTTCATAGTAAATGTCATTTGCATGACTGCATGATATTGAAAACATCTTATAAATGAAATGGAGAACTTGTTTGAATGAATAGTTGATCAGTAAATTAAAATGATAGGTTTACGTAGGCACAATTTGAAACAAATATACTTCTTCTTCTTCTAGCTTTCTTGCATCTGTAAGGTTTTATATAAGAACCAGTATTTGTCGAGTACATACAGAATCGAGTACAATCTGAATTTCTTAATGCCTTTTCCATGTCGTCCTTGAATAATGTTCTTATTTTATTCATTACCAATACTTATTTTTTTGAAAAACCTGAATTATTTTGGAATATGTTCGCGTGGAACGCAATTAACATTTTTCAGCAATGATTTCAAGAAATTTTTCCAATCATTGTAGTGGATTATTTTTGACTATTAATATTTAGGAAAGTAATATCTGAAGGTGTTATATTGAAACTTTAAAGTAAACGACTTTGATTTTTGGCATATTTTTTCGTTTCAGCTTTTTAAAAATTTCTAGCAATTGATATTTCTACGAAAAATACAAAAGATACTCCAAAACAAGCCCTTTTTGCAATTGAATATGTAATAGGCTAATAAGTAATTTGACAATAGGACTATAATTTAGCGAGGTCGGATAGTAAAATGGAGACAAACAAACAGCAAAATAAAATCCAGTTCTTTAAAAGAAACCCGACAGTTTATAAACACAATACACGATCGCGGTGGCTATTATTCATGGCAAGTTCAAATAGTTTTGCGACCCAGAGTGGAAGGTCTTGCGACCCCCGGCCTAGCACACCCACATTTCGTCAATTCCAAGAAAGTCGCTCTCTTCTTTGTTTTTAATTTCAGTCAGAGCAGGAAATCCGTGTTCACATAGCCATGAAGATGCAAATGGCAAGATTATTTTGATAATTTTTGTACCAATGATGAAATAGGATTTGTAAGCAGATAGCCAAAACTCATCCAAACTTGCTCTTCTCCTGTTAGCCTAACTAAGCGCGCTAGTCAACATGGGGGAAGGTGGACGTCTTGTTTACAAACACATTATAACATAACAATCAATACAATTATAATGTGACAATCACCATTACTACATCGACAAGGTAACTGCAATACTATTATTAGTTATCTAATAATGGATAGTGTACAGTGTACACGCAAGTCTCACAAGCTTGCCCGTTGCATGCATGCATTTGTGTAATACGAACAGCGTATTTTCTAAAATTACGAAAAGCGCGACACACCTGAGAATCTCTTGCGGCACACAGTCTGGGAAACGCTGCTGTAATGTAATACTAAGGCAATCTGTGTACATGTTGAAAACTGCCCGATTATATTTAAATTTGATTCTTTTTTTGCGATTTTAGAAATTTGAGCTGTTCTTGCAACACTATTGATACTGATTATTTGTAAGATATCGCCGTTGGAAAATTCCCAAGGTCGACAATAAATTTCCAAAGGGTACAATTTGTTTCAGAATGATGAAAAAATTATTAAAAATATTTTACATTGATTAGTTATATAGGCTATCATCACCACAATTCCGGAAAGAAGTCGAGTGCTAACCGACGGTAACTTAAAAATGGATAATGAAATTGATCAACTTCAGGTGACTTTGGTATAGTTTCCAATCAAAAACTCCGATTTTTTTTTGCGATTTACGACATCTAAACAAAAGTTTTTAATCTGTCGCGGATGTATTTAGCATCTCCCCTCAGATGGTCGCATAATAACGAGTTTTTCATACTTAACCACACAGTTATGGACAGGAAAAACCCTTTATCGACATCGTGTGCCACATGTCCAACCGTCCAGGGGAATACCTGGGAGATAGAGGGAATTTCCGGAAATATATTTTACCGATATAATACTGATGTTCACGGCCTAAATATCATGCTGAAGAAAACAATCAGCGATTTTAACCAAATTTGACTTTTTGAGAATGCGCAATCGTCGCAACCTCTTCGGATTTTCACCCCCTCTTTATCTCTTTCGCCTGGGGGCGATATCGCCCACTTTGAGAATCGATGATATTACTGACCCCTTTTTGACTTTGCGTCCATGTGTATATATATATACAATGCCAAAATCCGGAGAAAACAGAACTTAGTCATCCATATATATAAACTGTTTAGCAAATCATGGACTTGAATTAAATGACGTCATCTTCATCTAGAACAAAGAGTGCGTCATTAGCGTTAGCGAAGGGGTGTCAGAAAACCACATTCGGCCCGATTCGGTCCTTACGACCGTATTTTCTTTTCCGCTGACATTGAAACATTTTCATTGCGTAACTGATTGTGCAATCATGACAGTATAGCCATTCCATTTGGAACGTCTCTATGTCTATAAAAGACTCAAACGCGAAAAGCGACTGCTAGAAAATCAGCAAAATCTTGGCTGAACATCACGAAACTTTGCGCGCTTACTCACCGACCAAGAAAAATAGGCTACACGTGTTTTGTTTAGTTGCTTTGGTGAACCAAAACATTCTAATAATAATATCAAATTTTAGACGATGCATCAAAGTCAGATGCAGGACTTGAATTTGGGAGAACCAAGTACGATGACGCTATCTTATCCTCAACAATATAAATGAATTCTTGAATCACAAAGGTATCCCCTTTTTTCGTAAAACATAACCTAAATCCAATGCAGCGTTTAATAGCAAATGTAAGATTGAATACAGAAATATAAAACAATGTCCCCGTCGGATTCATTAAACCAGAGCCATTATATAATGGCTCTGATTAAACTAACCAAGCAAACTCATACAGACTAAACTAAAAAAATGTTTAATCACTCGACACTAACAGTCATTACATGACTGAAAAAAGGGGCGCTGGACTAGCTCTGTGAAGTAGACCCATATTGTTGGCGGTACCAGCGTTGCAGGTGTCTCTACTTGAAGACATCTGGAGAATCCTGGCATACATACAACGTATTTGTGATAACAAATAATTACAAGAGAGCTACGCACAAATATATGGACACGTTAGACCAGAGCGAATCAGTCCTTACCGGTACCTTTGACGCTACCGGTACCCTCAAAAAAGTTCTGAATTTCCAGTAGCAAGAATTTTGCAGAATCAAAACGTACAGCCAGTCATGACACTGACTAAAATCCGTGTTCCCATGGATAAAAAATAATACAGCAAAATTTTAGACGAAATATCAAATTTCATAGAATTCACGCAAAATTTTGAAATAAATAAAAGTGATAGCCTTCTAGCGAAAAAATTTTTAACCACTGAAAATTTCAAAGCAATTGGTCCAGTATTCGAAGAGAAAAGCGACTTTTTAAAAACGTGTCAAAGAACAAGAACAACAACAACAACAACATAATATTGAAACGATCGTTATGTCCATTTCGTGTCCAATAAAAACCAACTAAATGATGGAAGCAACTTAATGATTATTTGAAGAATGGGCGCTATGGAACAGTTCTGCTTTCAATATAAGTTATATATTTGTTTTTGCATATTTATTCTCTAATTATTGAATATTTCACTGCAATGGTAGAAAACAGCAAAGTTATTTCACGTCAATAAGTCATTGTCCAATGCAACGACTAACATACCGGTCCAATGTGAGTGTGAAGTTTTCCAAACAAAAAAATGACACTTTAATTGACCTAAAATATAATTGAATAACAATATTTCTATATTGGCTCCGCAATTCATTTCAGCAAAAAAGCAAGGATTTTTTTTCCACCAGGCCGCAATGAATTTCTCTTCCTTAAATCTTGTTCTCGTAATTAGTAAAAAGACAATCCTAATAATCTGAAACCTAGGATGTGGTGATAGCGATTAATGTAGATTTGTCTAGCATGCTGTTGTGGTGATAGTTTTTGCGAGTTATTTCAGTACGTGGCTGACTGAATGGTATGTTAGTTTAGTAGTTTCAGCTTTGTCAGTTTGTACCGTTAAGTAAGATAGTAATAGGCATTGCGGAATTACTACGGTAGCTTACCGTTACCAGAAATTTAAGTTTTGAATGAATGTTCTACCTATTATCATACTACATTATTAATTTTGTTTATACTGCTGGGCTATATAAGCCTAGCAAATAAGCAATTTTATCCATCGTTGTTTTATTTTGACAAAATTTGAAATGTTGTATGTGTTTCATACATAGAGGTAAAATTTTAATATGGAAACTCATTTTCAATTTATATGCTATACCAAAGTTTTGAAATTTGATGTATTTTGTACATAAACTTAGTTATTTGTTTTTATAGATATAATTTCTGAATTTATAGTAAAAATATATCAAATATTGAAGCGTTTAATGTAAATGTTCAAGTGTTAGTTATACTGTTATATATATCAGTATATATACTGTTATATATATTGTACATTGGTGAATATTTAAATTGATGAAAATCTTCATCTTTGATTTGAAAAAATCAATGTTGTACTGAATAATATATAAATTATCATGGAGGAAAAAACATTTACTGATCAAAGTAATGGAGAGACTGTTGTTAAACGAGTTTTTGAAGATGCCGATAATAGAAGCTCAGAGCCAACAACTAGCGAACACACGCAACAAGTTACTGTTGAAGCAGATGCTATCACCGATGAAAATAATGATGTAAATCGTAGTTCAACAGCTGAACAAGTTACTGCTGAAACAGACGCTATCGATAATATGAATAGTAGTTCGATTGCAGCTAAAAAAGATGATATGCAAAGTCTGTATCATGTAAAATGGATTAGTTGGAGAAATGAAAGAACTCCCATTGTGACACAGAATGAGAATGGACCTTGTCCTTTACTTGCAATATTTAACGTACTATTGTTATCAAGAAAGGTAATAATATTTTTCTGAACGTTTTGGCGCTACAAAAGTGTGTATACCAATATGGAGGTAACTAATTTTGTTCGCCCACTTTACATCAAGTTGTGTAAAGGGACTGAAACTTATCGGCAGGTGGTATATCTGTATATTCACTTGGCTAACACAGACAGTCCCCGAACATGAGTAGAACTAAAATAAAAAAAATCGGAATAGAATTATGGTCTAATCCTAACCTGGTACACACACTGCAGAAGTATCCTTTTTAGCAGATTTCTGCCAGCAATGCTTGATATGTAAATGTGTGATTGATGGGAAGTACAAAAATGTTAACCTCTTGTTTTGAATACCTCAATTTGTGTTTTAACAGTTGTTCAAGACACCACTTGTTTAGCATATGACTTTTAGGATTAAATTTATTCGTATTTTTTGAGGGAGAGAAAAGCCTAATAAAATAGTTACCGAGTATTCGTTTCAGATGCATGACATCTTGATCCCAATTGATAACATCTTTGGTGTCCTATGATTGTAATTCTTTTTGAACTTTAAGCAGAAGTTGCAATTTTATAAGTAAGTAATTTAAATTTCGAAATGATTATTTTTCAGGTAACACTTGGAAGCGATGTCGAAATCATGACTTCTAACCAAATAACTGCGCATGTTGGTGAGTTCTGATATTTTTAAATATTGATTATCGTAAATGATTTATCAATTAATTTTATAAGAGGAGATCTTGATATAATAATGAATCCGCCTCTATAATTAGATAAAAGTCTGAAAGTTGTTTGCTTCCAGTTCCGTCAATTTAATGGTATATATTTTGGTAAATTTTGTAATAATAACATATTTTATCGTTTTTGGGCTTTGGTGAATCAATGCAAATTTATTTCTGTTAAATACAATCCTATAGGAATGGCAGAAAACAATCACTTCCAATAAACAATTGCTTTGGTAATAAAGACTCCATTGTTACAGTTTCAGCCTTATGTTTTAGTGATGATAGTAATATTTGTGAATAAGTCTTATTGATGATATAATGCTCAATGTGTCACAGTTCATGATGTGCGTTTAGCTATTTAGAATATTTCAATTGCCATGATTAATTGAATGGTGAACCTCTAAGTATTAGTCACACACTCACACTCATTATTGTGTTTATAAAAACGATGTGGTATTGAAAACGGTATTTTTCATTTTAATAATGCAATGTCAAATACTAAGAATATTTTGATAATTGATGAGAATAAATTTAGATGTTATTATGAAGAAAAAACAACGAACAAAACTATCTGTGAAAAATGGACTTAAACATTTGTAAACTTGTTAAATATCATTTCTGAACTGCGAGACCTCCTTCAATGTGACTTCGATTTTTAATGACAAATATGTTAGCCAATTTGAGTGAAAGGATTGATTCATGTGTTCTCCTGTAATAAATTATGTTATTCATATTATATATTTGATTATCATTATGTTGTTGTTGACTTTTTGAAAAACAAATTGGCACAAGTATGTTACAAGGTTTAGTGATGGGCCCTGCCTGTCGAATCAATTTTTCTCAAAGTCGCGAGTTTTTTGTACCATTTTATATTGTAGTTTCACAGAAAAAAAATCATTTACAGATAATGTACACTGAAAAAGAATATAATCGTTAACCGAGTTAAAATTATTTTGGATGTGAGTTTTTTAGCTACTTTTATACGGTTTACTATTACTATGTTCAATCGCTTCATGATTGCCACAGACATTTATTTATTTTTTTTTTTAATAGGCTCACTGTAAAGTACCCTATTTGCCATTTTATTGATGCAAATTTTGGTTATAAATAACATTTGGCACCTCAGTGGTTTCCCGTAACTTCTCCCACAGATTGGTCTCTTTTATTTCTGAATGAGTGTGAGTGACCTTGTATTAATATGACAAAAATTCCCACATCAGAATTTGCTCTTAGGTTTTAATGGTAACCTATATAGTACAAATAGTTTTTATACTATTACTTTCTTTAATAATCAGCTTATAATCTTTCATTATTTCAGCTGATGTGATATGGGAAAATATGCCAAGAGAATTACCAGATGAAGAACGATTAAATTATGAGCAGAATGTCTCAGATGCAATGTCTGTATTTCCAAATCTTCAAACAGGATTAGACGTTAATGTGAAATTTTCAACTGTTGCATCATTTGAATATACACCTGAATTAACTGTTTTTGATCTATTGCGAATACCATTATATCATGGATGGCTAGTTGATCCCCAGGTAGTACTGTTATTTGTTTTGTTTTCTTCTCTAATATTCTTTATAAAGTTTCAAAAACTTGAATACATGTCTACTTCAATGTGTACGAGATTTACCATTATGATTTTGAATCATCATATTTAATTAAATCATTGATTTTTGTCAGATGTAGTTGACAATTTACACCCAACTATTTACACCCATTTAAGTAACAATCCCAACTCTCGATTTGGCTCTGATGCCAGTGTGAAGGAAATTTTGATTCTGACCCCAGTTTCGAACCCAGAGAATATCGCATATTAATTAGGGATGGGACGAGTCCGGCATTACAGAGATTCGACGAATCCGATTAATAGGTCAAGCACTTGAGTCGAATCCTCCGAGTCCGTGATGTCACAATGTAAAAGTAGAAAAACACGTTTTTGACCATACTACAGCATTGCGCGCTCACAAACATACGTCGTAGCTCATATTTTTTGTCCAATGGTTCCACAGATAGCTGTTGGATCAATTTAAAAATATATTTTACTTCTTTTTTGGCGGCGATAATACAAACGTAAACGTGGGTCAATGTGCGCCTTGGCTGTGAACTGGATCTCCAGCCCACCACCTTGCTTCAATTCCGGGCGGCTATTTAGAAATTCTTACTACATGTCAATATGAAAAATCAAAACTTTTGACTACATTGATTTCCCATAATTCCAGATATTTCTAGCCTTAAATTTACTATGTCGCGTGTGCAAATGGTAGAGAGATGCCACTCGTCGTCAATACAATGCTTGCAATTTAGTAGTTCAAGAAAACGTTCTAAAACGCTCCATGCTTTCCATTGCTCCCTTTTTAGAGAAAGGATTGCACATAATAAACTCGATTTAAAAGAGGTATTGATGAGATTCCCCCTTGGGTTGATCCTGCGCATGTTTCATATTTATTTACGTGAATCGAAAACTCGAATCGCGCTAACACATATTTTCTTGTGTACCACATGTATACCAAAGAGGATAGATAGTTTGAAGGTGACTGGCGCATCATTGGTATAGGCTATCAATAGTTTTTAATGTGCGTTATAATATTTGGATATCGGTCGTCGTTTTTATTAGGAGTGTTTATAATACACATGAGTGATATTGTTACATATTTAACCTTGAATTTTAATTAATTAAGGTATGTTGTAAGATTTATAGAGGTAAAAGTACAAACATAGGCGTAAATTAGTAAAAACAGTATTGATTATAGACTCTGTAAAAACGATGTAGACTCGAAATCGAATCCGAAACCAAAAAATGCCTGGATTCGAATCGGAGTCCGGATCCGAATCCCGGCCCATTCCTAATATTAATACATCGGTTATCTGATGAGAATTCCAAGTCCCTCGAATCTCGATGCTTTTTTAGTTTTCGCCTGAATTCTTGACTTTGATTTCCACAATCGGACGTCTGAAATAGGGACTCTTAATCTCGGGGAGTTTCAAAATATGAATTGTTTTTTTTTCCCCAATTTGTAATTTTAATCCAATGTTAATTTTCTGCATTCACCAGGCAAATTATTTTCTTATATTTATAAATGTATGTCTTATTTATTTTAAGAGCAATTTGTTTTATCCAGGATTCTCGAGCATGTGATATTATAGGGAACAACAGCTACAACCAAATAGTTGAAAAAATTGTGAATTGTTTATCAAGCGAAAATGAAACTACAGTTGAAAAAGGTAGGCTCTTAATTTCTATATATACCTAGTGCACAGTTATTATAAAAAAACTTTCAGAGGAGAGTTTTGCTGAAAACAGGCCCCACAAAATGCATGTCAATAACAGAAAATAATTTTATGATTTATTGAGAAAGTTGTATTTAATATTCTTTACTTACCAGTATCTATTCTCATACTTCATCATGCTGGCTAAAACAAGATAGTTTGTATATATGCATGTATATATCTAGAAGATTTTAGAACTTGAGACTAAATAAAAAATTTGCTGCATTACAAGTGTACTCTATTTTTTTATCAAAAATGGTAGCCATTTTCAAATGATGAAAATTTTATTCACAGGTTTGATTGCACAGCAATTCCTTGAGTCTTCTGCTTCTCAAATTACCTGCCACGGCATTGTATCTCTCTGTGAACAAATGAATTCCGGAGATCTTGCAGTTCTATTTCGGAACAATCATTTTTCTACATTATACAGACACAAGGTATGATATTTTGTTTTGCTAACTCTTTTGCCTGGCTTTGTACTGGTAAATAGTTGTTTTATATGCTGCGTTTTCCAACATGGGTTAAAAAAGACTTACTGTTAGCATAACGAAAGTAGATTAAATGAATTTATGGTCAAAGGGTGATATTTTTGGAATCTTGGTAGCCTAATGCTAATGCAAATGGTTGACTTAAACGAGTGATATTGCAATTTTGGTACTTCCGTAGTAGTATGTATTCCTTATTTTAGTTCTATTAGGAGTTCAGAGACTGTCTGTGTTAGCTAAGTGAATATACCCCCTGCCCATAGGTTTCAGTCCCTTTATACGACTTGATGTGGATTAGGCGAACAAAATTAGTTACCTCCATTAGTTACAGTGGTACATACACTTTTGGAGCTCCGATATTTCTATTTGAAACTCAGTATTGATTCAGAATACTTGGTTAGAACTGTAATCACGAAATTTTGTATTATACCTAATAATATTGTTGTTTGTGATTGTGGTTTCACGAGAATTTGCATAATTTTTTTCCATTGAATTCAGTGGTATGTAAAATCTAAGATCCAATGGGTTTGCAATTCTTATATAAGAAAACAGTAATTATCAGTCAAAATGCTGCGGAATAATATTGTTGTCTGTGGTTTCTCGGTTTTATGTGAATTTTCTATTGAGTTTATTCTATTTCATGTTTTTCTATCGATTCAGTGTCACATGCCCATGACTAAAATAGTTACCGGTATGTGGTATGCGGCATCAATATGCTTTAGGATCACTGGGGTAAAGAGTTGCATTTATTTACGATTGGGGGCTCCCGAAGTATGCGAACCAAGATGGCGGACATCGGAATGTAATATGTGTACTAGGTTAGGTTTAGGCCATAATTTTTCAGGTATAAATAGTACGGGAGGCTCTTGGCTAGTCTTCGAACTGATATTAGGACTAAAATAAGGAAAATTGGAAAAAAATTATCACCTAACCCTAACCTGTTACCCATGTTACGTTCCGATGTCCGCCATCTTGGTTCGCATACGTCGGGAGCACCTACGATTGTTATGAGTACCGTGATTGTGGCGTCTGTTTTAGAAGACGTTGCACAGCAATTTTTTATTCCTATTCTTAAAACCCCCCTTTTGAATATCCTGGCTACGCCCCTAATCTAAACTAAAAAAAAAATTGGGTGTGGAATTTTGTCTTCATCAATGCTCATGGTATTCATGTGACATAAACAGTAAATGTTAACTTCATCGTTGTTATGCATATTTTTATATTTTATATTTTTTTCAGGACGAACTATTTACTCTAATTACTGATTTTGGATTTTTGCAAGAATCCAATGTTGTTTGGGAAACTTTATCTGGTGTCCACGGTGACTCAAATTTTGTAGATGGCAACTTCTTAAATTCTCCACCTAAAACTGAAACTTCAAACAGTCCGCAAAATACAGATTATGTGAGTTAAAGTCATAAGTAGGGAAAATTTTATGATGATCAATAACTTTGGTGTTATGTATAATCCAAGTTTGAGAGAAATAAAAGAAACCTTTATTTATGTTGTTTTTGGTTTTAGTGATTTTTTTTGCATGCTTGAAAATATCCATTCCATTCCCCACTTTTCAATGTAATTTTACCATTGAATGACATCGCCATTTAAATATGCTTACCTTTATTAATATCTAAAATGAATGATTCAAAAATTCCTATAGCATTTATCGCTCTTTTGTTTAAACAATATAAATCAACAACGACATATTTCATGTGCTAATGATTTGGTTTCTGCCAGACTAACTACTTCTATGCTTTTGTGCCGGCGGATCCGTATGCATATAATGCAAGGATGCTGTAGCAAGAGTAAAGATACCTATCTTAAGTGATTCAAGATATACACAAATTCATATATATTTGTGTTAGTGTGCAGCATGACATATTTCATTTTAGCATTTTAGATATTTGAAATCTGTATGAACTGGTTTACAATGAGCAATGAAAATTTAAGGGTTATTCAGAACTCTCGCACTTAATTTACTCCGCATGGGATTCGAACCTGCCAACCTGGGTCGTGGCGATAGTATACCTAATGCTTAGCACCTAATGCGCCTTCTCTATTTCTTTGACTGTTTCTCTCTCTCTTATTTCTATCAAAAGTTTTCATGTTAGCTCTCCTCTAGTTGTTATATTTCTTGAGATGTTTTAATGATAAATTTCCACATCAATTTTCATTAATGGAAAGTATTTATTTCAGGATTTGCAGATTGCTTTGAGTATGCAACAAGACATGCCAGAAACTGCTTCAGCTCCACAAAAATCAGAGTATGTGTAATTTTTTATGCTTGAATTGAATAATCGCTTAAAATATTCATTTAAATTTTATTTTAAATTCAGTTACGAAATCGCATTGCAACTACATAATGAAGAGCTGAGGGCACAGCAGCAAAGTCCATCTGGTTCTGCTCATGCAGTTCAGCCGAGACCTCAGACGGCCCAAGTATCACCCAGTAGGGGCACTGACCATCGACCAGCTCGTCCTACGAGTGCACCGCACTCCACACATGTCAATGAAAACTCTAATAATAAGAATTGCATCATTTTATAGCATTTGTCATATCAAGTCTCCTCAATGACGGGACCGGGTATTTTTCAACTAATAGTACCATACCATATAGTGTAGTATGTTGTTCAAATGTTATAAAATGTATTACCACAATTGAGACTTTCTGTAAAGCAGTAGGATCTACATTTTTGGTTTGAATTTCGGTAGTATGAGATTCTTTTTAACCTGTTTATTTTTTAAGAAGGACAATAGTGATTTACAAAAGCAGTTCTTTCTGTAATATGGAAGGCTCACATCTGTCAATTTTGTAATCTGACTGCTTTAATGGAACTGGATGTCGCAAGCAAACGGAAACCAAGAAAATGTCAATGCATGACATATGAATGTAAAAGAAGCTTGCTAGACGCTCTATAGTCTTAGCCTATGTCACGCTAGTTTGTAAATCATTTATGATCATGTGATATAGTTTCCCAGATGCTCTATGTTGAAATACATGGCTCCCAGGATTCTTCAAAATCCCCAAAGCAGTATTATTGTTCTCCTTGGCTCTTGGTGTGAATTGGTATACCATTATAAATATTGGGATTATTACGAAGTTTTTTTTCATGTTAGTTTGAATGTTGAAGTATATGATCCTGTGTTTATGCTCTTAATATATTATATTAAATTTTGTGACTGTAAATATGGTTTGAGCCGAATTCCTAGTATATCTCAGCATAAGTTTTATATCTTTACTATTGAGTAGTGTTTGCATTCAAATAGTTACTCTTGAGAGGGACGTTGCTTGTGAGTGGACGTCGATTATCAATCCTATTCCGGTATTCTGACATGAATCAATTCTGAAACAACACAAGGGTAAACATATGCGGAGATACGGGGAGGGAGCATAACTATAGAAAAACTAAAAAGTACGCGCCCACATACCAACAACCACATTGCACAAAAAAACCCGTAATAGTACGCGCCCACATACCAACAACTACATTGCACAAAAGCAATACTACAAAGTCAACTATGTCGACAGACCTCTAAAATAATTCCTATTAGGCCAAGACATTCGGGAGGAAAAAATAGCTGTTTCAAGATCAAATATTCGATGGGTTACACATAACAGTTCCAAAGCTACCGTAATATAAAACCGGGGATTTAAGTATAGTCAACATGAGCTTTTAGGTGGGCCTCTGATCATAAATCCAATTTTTATTCGATTTGGGAAAAAAAACCATTGTATAGTCATTTGAAGTATTTCCTAATAGTTGGAACTCGAAGAAATAGCAAGTTTCATAAGCCAAATGTAGTTGATGAATCTACAAGCTAAAACTTTTTTTTATCGAACATTACCATACAATAATTTAATCAAATTTATGTTTAAAGTTCTCAACTACTAGTTATTATATGACGCGGCGGGCGCTGTGGCTCATCGTGCTAAGCGTTAGGAATACGCTCGCCACCAGGTTCTAATCCCCTGCAGGGATGGTTATGTGCGAGAGGATTGCTGGAATCCTCGTTGCCGTAGGGTGGTTCACGTAACCGCTGGTCGGTTACGGCTTCCTCCTTCATCAAGTCCATGCTCCCGAAAACAAATAACTAACCAATCCCATGCCCGACGGGGAGTGGTAACCGGACGAGAGGCCGTGGTTCGCCATATGTTCAAGCCGTCTTCCCTCTCCCCCGGGAAGAACGTAAATCCTATTCTACTCATCAGGTATACAGTTGGGTGGTTTCACCAAAAGCACAGCCACCACATTTCTTCGTATATAACGCACACTTTCGAGGCCTAGTTTTGCTGTCGCAATAAGGAGTGCGTATTATACAGGGTTTCAGATTTCGATTTGGTCTCAGGTACTCATCATAGAGCATTCACTTCTTCAGAAAACATAGTATGCATAAATAGTAAAATTTAGGAATTAATTGCATTTTTCACATAACAAGGAGATTAGCCCAAGAAATGAGTGCGAAATTGCTGTTTGGCAAGAAGCATATACCGTAAATCCATAAAGCAAACTCATCGCCTCTTTAACAGAGGATTTGGATGAGAATTCGGCTCTGAATGTTTTCTTCGGAGCGTCCGCTCCTTGGTCTTTCTGATCTTTGTGCATCAACTACAGATCCAGTTTCCATAAATTTACGATGAATTGCATAAGTTGTTCGTCGGGTAGGAGCCGAATTAATTCTAGATCTCTTGGTAAAGAGGCGCTGGGTTTGCCTTACTGATTTATATGCTTCTTGGCAAACAGCAATATTGCACCTCATTCCTTGCGGTCATTCTG
The DNA here is from genome assembly GCF_964204865.1 of Styela clava. Classification (NCBI taxonomy): domain Eukaryota; kingdom Metazoa; phylum Chordata; class Ascidiacea; order Stolidobranchia; family Styelidae; genus Styela; species Styela clava. Next base: position 12,121,872 of record NC_135259.1, on the reverse strand, counting down.
TGGGTTGTTGAAAAATGCAAATAATACCTTAATTTTACTATTTATCCATACTATATTTTTTGAAGTAGTGAACGCTCTATGATAAGTACAAATTTAAATTCAAAGTGTATACTTACTTTTAAGACACCTTGTACATTGGTTTAGCCATATTTACAATTTAGCAAATACCAAATGAAAAATTATCGATATTTTATGCTTATCTGGCTAATAATCTTACATATATTAGTCAAAAGTGTTTTAATTTCATTTGACAAAGTTTGTTGTGCTAAAAATACACATTATCTCACGCGGAGAAATACGTTAGAAGACATGGGAACAGGAAATGGTTACAATCTTATCACAATGACGCAATAAATATATTGTTTTCAAGCAATGCATGCGGACTACCTAACATAGATGAACAGAAACACCAGTGAAACAAACCAACATCGCAGCGCAATTAGAAAATCTGTGGAGTTGGCGTTCAAAATAAGCTTATACGTATATTAATTAAATTAGTATTTATTTACGACATAAGGGCCCATTCACATCTGTTCACACCAGTGCGTTATTCTTTAATTGTTTAATTAAACTTGCGTTGTTGCGTTAACGCATCATTTTGGCGCACTGCGTCAACGCAACGAATTCTCGAGGAAACATTCCTTTGCGTTGACGCGCTGCGTTGTCTGAGATTTGAGTTGAGTTCCGGTGCTTTGTTCTGTGGTTTGGCGATGGCTTTGAGCAAACATCAAAAATTGGGATTACTGTTGTGGCTGAAAAGACGCAAGGATAAAAAAAATAGATGCAAAAGAAGAAGGTGGTGGGTGCATCCTATTTTGCAGAGAAGAGAGACTAGAGGTACGGTACCAGTATTGCAGTATTTTCACAGTACAGCAGTAGGTAGGCCTACCGTACCCCAGTACGGTACCGTACCTGGGTACGGTACGGTACGTATACGACTGCACCGTATTTCTAGCCGTTTGTAATAAACAGAATTTGCTACTTACATGGTTCTAGATTTAACAGTTAACATACCATACTACGGTAGCCCTTTAGACCGGTGCCATATTCCAGTATTCAGGTATTTGATCTAGTTCAGTAGTTAAAAAGCTGAAAGGTGTTCTGACAGTCTGGACAGTGCTTATCATAGTACTGTAGTATTACGGTACCCTCTACTGATAGTCTACAGCTCATTTTAGTGCAAAAAGTAGTATTTGAGAGGTTTGAAAATATATATCATATTGAATGATTACCGGTACCGGTACCTTAACGGGTAATATCTGAATATTGTAACGTTAACAGGCGAGTACCACAGGCTTTTGAAAGAGATGAGATTGGAGAGGAGAAGCTATTTTGAGACCTACCTCCGCATGTCAGTCGAAGACTTTCAAATTTTAATAACTTTAGTTGGGCCTGTTATAAGTAAACAAGCTACAGCATTCAGGAAGCCGATACCACCAGAAGAGAGAATTGCAGTAACATTGAGGTACATTAGCTGATAAGTTAGCAAAAGCGGTTCATTATATCACTTTGTGAAACCAAAAATATGGATGAGCTATTCAGAAGTTTATGTCTATGATATAACAGGTTAAGAAACACTTATTCAGATAGCAAATACAAACATTTGTATATCCAGGGATAAACATCACAGTAATCAGCTTGTATCTGATAATAATGTGCACTCGTGTTTGCCATTGGCCGCATATAAAAATATGTTTCCATTTTATGATAGACTATTATTTATAAATTCATTCACACATGAGCATATTTTGTTATTTATTATTACATAATGTGTCAATTGCTTTACTTTATCTTTCATTTTTTCAGATTCTTAGCTACTGGCGATAGCTATAGAACTATAGCTAACAGCTATCGTCTTGGCATATCAACTGTGAGCAACATTGTCTCAGAAACATGTTCTGCAATATGGGATGCATTGAGAGGGGATTTCCTCAAATGCCCATCAAGTTGTTCCGAATGGACTGAGGTTGCCGATGTTTTTCACAAAAAATGGCAATTTCCAAACTGTTTGGGCGCTATTGATGGAAAGCATGTTGTTGTTAAATGTCCTAGCAATGCTGGATCGTTGTATTACAATTACAAAAAAACGCATAGCATTGTGCTCCTGGCTATTGTTGATGCATGGTAAATATTAAACCTGATTTTGTATCACACTAATTTGTATTCATAGGTAAACAATTTTTGTAACTTACCACTTGTGGTTGCTTTCTATGAATGGCTAAATAAATTAGAAACCAATTATTTCCCAATATTATGTGGATTATACATGGGCATTTATTCCAAACAGTGCCATCAAGAATTCAATGAAATTCATATTTTTCAGTTATAAATTTCTTGCGGTGGACATTGGCGCCTATGGCAGAGCAAGCGATGGGGGAATATTTGCGAACTCATGTTTTGGCCGTCGCTGCAGAATGGAACCTTGAGTCTACCCTCACCAAGGTGGGTTATTTAAGCTAGTAGTCCACCTAGACTTGAAAATGACTGCTGATGTTTTTTTCTATAACGAAACAGGCTATGATTTTTCTTTACACCTAAGTAATAAAGGCTTATTATTTTAACAACTTAGTAATAACCCATAAAAATGAAGCATGTTTATGCAGAAAAACCTCCTACCTAAACCTCATTTTGTATTTCTGGCTAAATAGGGCAAATTTATTTTCAGGCCATTGCCAGTAACGGATGGACCTACTGTTCCGTTCGTATTCATTGGGGATGAAGCCTTTCCCTTGAAAGAAAATCTGATGAGACCATTTCCTGGCAATGGTCTCTCGCAGGAGAAAAGAATCTTTAATTATCGCCTATCGCGGGCAAGAAGAATGGTAGAGAGCACATTTGGCATCTTAGCTAATCAGTGGAGAGTCTATCACAGACCAATACCATTGAAGCCCAGCAATATCGACTCTGTCATAAAGGCAACATGCTGCCTACACAATTTTTTGAGAAGAGATGTTGCTGGGGCTGCACCAGTTGACGATAATATTACAGTGTCCACTCAACTGCTGCATGACATACCCGGGAGTGGTGGCCGTGCAACACAGCGCACAATCTGTTCGCAACACCTTTGCCAACTACTTTGCAGGGGAAGGTGCTGTGCCCTGGCAATGGCACCATTGCTGATCTTTTAACAATTTTATAGATGATTACTGAACTGCAGAGGTATTACAAATCTGATATGCTAGTATATTTGGTACTCCCTAAGGATGTGAACCAAGATGGACACCTGAACCTGGTATGTTTACCAGGTTAGGTTTAGGCCATAATTTATTCCAATTTTCCTTATTTTAGTTCGGGGACTAGACAAGCGACTCCCTTAGTATTTGTACCTGAAAATTTTGCCTAAACCTAACCTGGTAGACATACTAAGTTCGGTGTCTGCCATCTTCGTTCACATACTTCAGGATTACCATATAATCAATAATTGAAAACAATGTGTTCCAAGTAAATTATATTTCCCCAAATTCGATGTTGTACAGAAGCTCGTGAATTTTAATTTTCGCAAGTTGCAAACGTTGTACTGGTAGCCTGCGTAGAGTATCTACGAGGCTCAATGCAAATTTTTCAGCATCATCACTCTCTGTATGTAAATAAAGGTATGATTATTAGATTGGAAATCATTTGTGTGACACAAATATGCCTCATGGAAAGGTTTTAGAATTAAATACCTTTGTTGACAAGACTCATGATAGTTTCGTCAAGATCAGTCGCTTTTGTAAGTGCATCTTTATCAGATGCTGATGTAGTGCAACTGGTGTTCATATTAGGTAAGTTGTCAGCTTCACCACTCATTTGGACATTATTTCCATCTTGGAGCACCACAAGAGTGACATCCTCGTCAATATTTGAAGACGTTCTTTGGAAAAGAGTAAGTTACATGGTCATAGTTTGGGGTTCCGAGATCTGGAGTAGTCAGTCAGTCATTTGCGACCGTTGATACTGTGGGGTAGGGATTAGAAATATTATTGCGTTTGTTACGAAAGCAAATAATACTTACGTTCGAAAGTCGACGTGCTCGTCTAGGAACTTTAGCACCTCCATGCTCTATATCCCCCTGCTGCTGCCCCACTCCTCGTAGCCTCTGATTCCCTTCTTTTCTCTTTCCTATACCTATACTTTGTAGATCTCCATCTGGTCTTACAATCTGTCACTGAAAAGCAATTAACTTTGAAGTTTATTCTGTTATCTTGCATTTACTTAATTTCTTCCTAATTGGTTTTAGATGCAATATAGTAACAGATAACTATTCTAGGCTCATACTCATTTTCTTACCACTTCTTCCCAACGCCTCTGCGACCTCTTCCCACGCCTTTCCCTTTTTAATTGTATCCCTGTAGGCTGCTTCTTTTTCAGCGTAAAGACACTTCCTTTCTCTGACCTCAACTATGAGATGTTCTAAGTCCATACCTGCCATACCGATATCTAATCAATCTGTATAAAAATCATTGTACATTTTTCATTGTTTTGAAAATAATAACTATCATTGATATACAACGGCATTATACAATCGCCAAAACGTCTCAAATTTATATCCAAACAACAGCTGTCTTACCTACTCTGCTCTTAAACACAATGCCTATCAAGTTCCTGATCCAAAATACGGGCACCCGGAATATGACCTTTTGACATGCGTCAACGCAACGCAGTGTGAACAAGTTCAGCGCATTGCGTTGCATCTGCGTCAAAATATAACGCAACGCACTGCGTTGGTGTGAATGGGCCCTAACACGTAAACAAACATGATTGTAAACAAATGTCTAAAACTATATAAACACAAAGAATTCATTTCGGTCGCCACAACATTTAAATTCATTCGGTATATATAGTACTGTATATGTGTGAAAAAGGCCTAGCTTGAGTTTTATGTTTTGATTCCACTGCCTTTTCAGTCTTGTTTTTTAATGAGCCAATCTTGTTCGACTGGGAGCTAGACATCACTCAAAAACTTGTTATGATTAGATCAGATGGCTTTGATTAGGTCACCAGTATTTATAATGCTAATATAAAAATTATGCTGCACCATGTCGCCATTCCATGTAGCTAAAACTGGTTAGTACGTAAGTGAAGTTTCCCATAATATGTAGTATTCTTTACGTGTGCTCACGTTTCCATGGCAAATTTCACTACTGTATATGTTTCCATCAAAGGGTGACTGACCTAAATAAATTGCGGCTAAGCCGGGCTAAGGCATATAACACATTGAACATCCACCAATGTGTTGATGAATTCCCCGTCACCAACTATCAATGTACCGATATCTATCTCATGATTGCTACAATTCAGGAAGGTAAAGGAAGCCGTGTCGGTAACCGTCAAATGGTGGTATAAACCAATTTGCGGGTACTAGAGGAGTTTAGTAGGGACACTCCGAGGCATAAACCATTTCACGGTGACTAGGGGAGTTTAGGATCCCTCATTGACACCGAAAAAAGAATATGTAGCCAATTTATGGTCACATCGCATGGTCCGGGTCGACACCAAAGGCGCCGCACAAATATTGTTTTAGACGTCGGTACCAATCAAAGTGACTAAAACGTAAGCAATTTGGTGCCAATTACTTAATGCGAACTTTAATAAGGTAGTTCCCAAATAAACGCCGGTACGGTACTGTCGTTTCTGAGCGAAAACTTGAGGTGCGAAATATTACGCTATCAATATTAAACCGTGGTAGATTTCAAAAACAACAGTGAAATGAATAGACTAGATACGAGTCACATTGTATCTGGTATTGGTACCGGTATTGATGTATTGCAAAGTTCTGTAGTGGTAGTAAAACTAATTCTCTTTTGGCTGTTTGGTCAGTCAGTTGGTAGTCTGAAATTGCAGAATTGGGATTTAGTCATGAACTGAGAATATTTTTTTTCTTTATTCAGTTATTATATACACAAATTCAAAATGGAGAATTATGGAGAGCGGAAAAACCTTTAAAAAGTTTAAAACATGAGAGATATCATGTGCCCGCCCACCAGCACACACACAAAAATAAATTACAAAAAACACAAACCTAGTAAAAACGAGGCTTGGGCCAGAAATAATCATACAAAAGATACTCGAATGTATTGAACTTCCGGTCCAGCGGTTTGTTATACTTTTTGAACACCTGGCATCAACATGACCTTTTATGCAGTTTGAGGTAATGCTCAGCATTACTAGGTTTACATACAGACATACAGAAGTCTATAAATTTGAGTCTGGTCACTATTACACCAAAGTCAGAAAGTCACCCCAGCCTACATATGCTCAACCTGCGCTCAACAGTTCTGCAGTTTAACCAACTATTTTCCTATATTTTATTCGCTTTAAAACGATATTCCATAAAAACTTTGTTGCTCAAATAATATATAGACCAGGTGATACATCCCACACAAACAGACAAATGCAAAATCAGGTCTGCAGGTACACCGAGTATGGCCTAACAAAAACAAGTGTGGGCTGGCCTTCTACAGTTCTAGCAATGTTAGACGACAAAATTACAGTACTGCAGTAGTAGTCTGAGTTGAATCGATCACTTCAGCACTAGTTAAATCTAACAGCCGTTAGTTGATGTCAAGTTATTTTATTGAGTTGAGTGTAGTCACTTTGATAAAAAAGTAACCCAAGTACAATTAGAGTTATCTGTCAAGTCCATAACTCAAGCTTCATAGCTTCAAGACTCGGCCTCATAGTTTATAATTATCGAGGCGAGTGATTCACTTTTTATTCTCAGTATGGTATACATAGCCGAAGACGTTTGGTTCCACAGAAGTGTTTGTGGCCCACTAAGTTAAAAGAACGCTTAAGACTTTTTGCTGGAGAACCAGTTTGATTCACTCTTTCACTTATCAATATATTTTTCTATTCTTTTCTTTTGTATAATGTAATTCCAATTAGGATTCAATTAAATTTTTTGCCCGTGTTTTTTGTTTACAATGATGTCATTTTTAAGATCGTTTAACCAGCTAACTGCCCACACTCAATAAATTATTCAAAAAGATACATTTCTAATTGAAATCAGAGCTTGAATTCAGTTTTACGAGTAGTTTTACACTCAAATTGCATGAAAATTTTGTTATTTTTGTCAAGGAATTTAACCTAATTGTTAAGTTAATTACCATTTGTTCATGTAGCTTGTGTACCAATGATCTTTTGATAGCTTGTTACAACCTGAACTCAGGAATCAGGACGCAACGATGGATAGCGGGAAAGTTGTTTGGGCTCCGCACCCTGAACATGGATTCATGCTGGGAACCATCACTGATATTGGTCACAGCACAATTACAGTTCAACCATTTTCGAAAAATGAAAAGGTATTTTCATTTTTCCAGATTTTTGCGTTTTATTATTTATTTCATTGAGACATAGTAAAAGTGGATTTTTTAGTATTGGATCCAATAACTTGTCAGAAAACGAAGAATTTAACCTGAATTTTAATGATTGTCATTGTTTTTCAGCCCACGTCTGCCCCTTACAGCCAAGTGTTTCCATCTGAACCAGACAATAATAAAGAGATGGATGACAATTGTGCTCTCATGTACCTCAATGAAGCTACTCTTCTCCACAACCTGAGAGTGAGATACAAAAAGGATAAAATTTATGTAAGTCTTGATATAACTTATTTGGTAGGATTATAAATATTTAAAAGAAAATGATTTTCGTAATGTGATACGGAAACTAATCTAGATTTTTATTAACTTGAGTATAAACAAGGTTGGGGAATCTCGAGGTTGACATGTTTTTATTGGTTGATATTATTTTATTTTTCTTCAAAATTTCAAGTCAATACAAAATTTTTGTCAACCCGGGTCCTGAACCCCATATCCCTGACCATCGGAATAAAACTCTGCTCGGCGGTGTGGTTCATCATGCTAAGCATTGGGAATACGCTCGCCACCGGCGCACTGCACCTCTGATCATCCTGCGTGTGTTTGCAGGTTCGAATCCCTTGTGGGGATAGTTATGTGCAAGAGGATTGCAGGACCCCTCACTGCCTCCACCATCAAGGCCATGTTTCCAAATACCTGGCTAACTAAGACCAAACACGAATTTTAGGAATAGGATTTAGATATTTATCCCGGGGGATACAAAAGCCGATAAGACAGACGGCTTATCCATATGGCGAACCACGGCCTCTCGTCCGGTTACCATTCCAAGTCGGGTATGGGATTAGTTATATTGTTATTTTTCGGAAGCATGGACTTGGAGGTGGTGGAGGAAGCCGTAACCGACCAGCGGTTACATGAACATGAAGGCGAGGAGTCCAGCAATCCTCTCGCACATAACCATCCCTGCATGGCATTCGAACCTGCGAACCCACGCAGAGTAATTAAAGGTGCGGGGGCGAGCATATTCCTAACGCTTGGCCCGTTGAGCCAGACCGCCACGCCAGTTAGTATTCAGTCAGTTCAGTTAGTATTTCCTAATTGTTTGTTGGGGACTCTTGATTTTGCTTTGTCCAAACTTATATAAAATGTATCTTGTTTTGTTCAGACTTATGTAGCTAACATCTTGATTGCTGTGAATCCCTACAAAGAAATTAAGAAGATGTATGATGCTGATTCCATAAAAAATTACAGGGGAAAATCTCTGGGAGTGATGCCACCTCACTGTTATGCAATAGGCAAGTACAGTTATAAAGTCTTTTCATGAATACGTAGGATTTCTGCCACCACTTGTTTATCTTCCAGCATTATTAATGATATTTGGTTTGATTTATTTATGATATTTCAAAATACTTTGGCACGTTTTTCAACGTTTAAAAGCAAAGGGAGTTTAACACTGTTAATTGCGTTTTCATGGTTTTGAAGGTTTAATTTGAAACTGATTATTTTCACCATTCTGAATAAGAAATATTATTTGATTATCTGAATAGTTGCTGTCCGTATACATTGGACAAGCAGCCCCCTTTTTTGGAAGTATCAGAATCTTCACATCCCATTCGATATTGCTAACCCAATTTATTCGTTTTGGATGGTGTAGTATGTACGGGGTTTTATTTGACATGTGAATGTGAGTCCAGGGATGTCCAAAACGAATCGAATGTCCGATTGCATTCAAATTTCATTTTATTCAATATAAAAAAAATTTGAATTTGGGAATTTAGAATCTTTACTGTATATTTGAAAATTAGAGATAATGGACTGCCAAACAAGCAGATTAAAAAGATTCTATATTTATGTTGTTTTAAATATGATCGAATGAAGAAATACCGGTATTGATTTATGTAATTTTCCACGTAAACTCGCCCCCAAATTAGAATGTACTCGGTATTCCATAATCAAGACTATTTTCTCAGAATGTATTCTGAATTGTAAAATTTTCGGTTTTGGCCATCCCTGTATGACACCAATATAGTTAGGATAGTCATAACACAATAACCACAGACCATTACAATTGTATAACTGTTTCATAGAAAAATATAGCTGCTCGTATTTCTAAGATGTGACAGAAGTACAAGCAAATTATGATTTTCCATTATTCAACTTCCCAGAGGAGTTAACACCGCCCTTTTTTGAGCCAACACGTCTTTTATGTCAATTTTATTACTTAGCGTGTCGGTGAATTTTGAATTTGATAGCTAGTTTGATTGTTTAAACCGGGTTATAATAGTGTTTACTCTTGTTGTAACTGGTTATTACTTATTATTTTCACCAATTCATTGTTTGTTTTGCTTCGGTATTATACTGAGCTGGAATGTATTGAAAGGATTATATTGTAATTTTTTCATATTCATCATAGTTGAAGATATAATAAACTACCTGTCTATTGGCTATTGCGTTTCTTTGGTAATATGCAGCTTGATAATTTATTTGCCAAAAATTGATATGAAAAAATACTGGTATATCCGATACCTGGGGTTTACTATGGGTATAATTTATTATCTTTTTTTTGTGGTAATTGACATCTGAATTTTCGGAAGTTATTTGAGGTATTCATCAAATCAAATTTAAATTTGAAATTATCAAAAAAAAATTTAATAAAAAATTACTCATGAGAAATGTTTTCAACTGATGTTATAAAACTTTCACAACACTGCCTAATTTATGAATAATAGCAATCTTCAAAATGCTCCAACACCGCTACTGATCGACTAATTTTTTGTAATATAAATAAAATCAAATATGATGGGTGTGTCCAACTTTTTATAAAAAATCAGGAATGGAAAAATAATTTATTGTAAAGAATTTTAAAAATTGATATCGAAAGATTATTATTTTTATTCTCTATTGATTTCTTCATTCTATAAATTTGAATGTTTACATTCATTTATGCAGAGTAAAGATATTTCTAAAATAGCAATTTTGTTGTATGAACTATAGACATTTAAGTGACGTAATTTTGTGTGTATTGATTAAACACACATACCTACCGGGTGGGATGGTACGTGTATCTCTGTCTATTTAAGTTTATGATTGACTATATAATTCGTATCACAAATTTCTGGAGAACTTAGTTTAATCGAAATATAATTTAGACACACCTGTTTAAAAATATTTTTAAAGTTCAAAATGTTCATTTATCTTTGGGGCGTGTATTATAATAATGTGAAATGTTACAACATAAAGTTTGCCTTATATGTTAGCGTAATACCAAATAAATGTTTCACATTTTCACAAAGAAGTGTTTGCTTCTACTATAATCTTTTTACAATTGGAATTATTGTTGGAAACTCTGAATTTTTATTCAAATATTTTGTTGCTTGCCTAGTTGGCACAGCACTTGCATCTGAAAATTTCTTTCTAATAGACTATTAACTTGCTATCATGCCTTTTCTAGGCACTCAATACACTTGAAAATCATCATGATTCATAAAATTGATTGTTGTATTTTTAAAAGAATAAAACTATCACAACTTCAATCCACTTGGCTTCTTGTCGGGAACTCTCCATGATTTTGGTAGTTAATAGTGAAAATTAAGTTTTGTTTCATGGAGAATGTAATGTAATCATTACGGTACAATTATGTACTCGGATATTCGCATCCATTTGTAATTATTTGTATTCTATTGATTTTGGGGAATTATTTAAAATAGTTTCATTCATAAAAAGAAGAATTCAGAGTTTGTTACTATTTTAAATAAATTTGTCTGAAACTCTGAATTCTTCTTTTCACAAATGAAACTATTTTGAATAATTCCCCAAAATCAATAGAATGATTCCATTGTGATCATTACTCACTAATAGCTTTTTAAAAATGTTTCAGATATTTTTTTTTTCAGAATTTTTTTTCAATTAAAGTACTATATTAAGATTACTAAGTTTATAAGTAATGATCACAATGTTTTTTAGATCAAATAAGAAGGCTTGTAATCATTTCAAAGTTTTAAAATAATATTCTCCAATTATTTTGTCATACAATATACCTGTATATTTACTAATTAAATAAAGTCCTTTCTTCTTATTCAGCTGACAAAGCATATCGTGATATGAAAGTGAATAAACTTTCACAATCAATGATCGTGTCTGGTGAAAGTGGTGCCGGAAAAACTGAGAATACAAAATTTGTTTTAAAATATCTTGCGGATTCGTATGGAAGTGGAGAGCAGATCGATAAAAGAATTGTCCAAGGTTTTTCTCATTTTAATGTCAAAAAAAGAGAATACAAAGATTTATAAGCATATATTCACTTGTTTTGTATGCCATTACACAACATATTTCTATGCCTTTTGCTCCAAACAAGACTCTGCACAAGGAGCTACCATAGTTTGGGAGGAATCTTTCTGGCGTGCCCAGATTATTACATCCTGTATGAGGTCTTAAACGGAGAAGAATTTTCAAGGAAAATTGCAGATCATGTCAAAAATCATTTAAAATTTGGTTTATTTTTAATACTTCTCAATACTGGTAAAAGAAATTTGCATCCTTAATACACACATTCGAAGACATGAAGTCTGATCAAACAGAGACTTCATTCAATTACTGATAAAATTTTAAAATAATGTCAACGCATTTGAACTTGAGTTAAGTGGGGATTTCTCCATTTTGAGAACCTTGGTTACTCCAGTGGTTCCCAACCTATTATGGCTCGTGGCACACTTGCGAAAGATTTTAGCGCCCCGTTTGTCACTACAGTCGCATTTGTAGTGTTATTTTTATTGGTGGATTTCGAATCCCAATAATTAAGTTCAAACAATTCATGCTCGGCAAGGTGAAAACGCTGTGTGAAATAACCTTGTTAAGCAATGAAACTGGGTGGAACGAAAGTTTTCTTGTAAAGGGAAAAAAAAATCAGTTTTGCACCTTGCATTGTTGCCCCTCTCTAACTGCTCTTTGACCCCCGGTTGGGAACCGCTGGGTTACACTGGGGTTGGGATTGGGTTTTTAGGTTTTGGCCTCGATGAAAAAAAAAATATTATCGTCTTAATTATTAAGATTTCAAACTTATTTTTAGCAAATCCACTACTGGAAGCATTTGGTAATGCTAAAACTGTTCGTAACAACAACAGCAGCAGATTTGGAAAATTTGTTGAGATTCATTTCGATGAAAAGGTTTGGCTGATTTTCATTTTAGTTTTCATTTAATTTAGTCAATCTGGTGAAATTCCAGTGACTTTGGCAATTTATCTTTCAAGTTAGATGTCTGAACACTGGTAAGAGCTGAAAACTAATGATAGAAGAGCTCGAATGTGAGCTAAATGCTTTCTATATATTTTGCATCAGATATTAGAATTTAAGCAGTTCAAGCTTGTTTGGGAGAACTGCTATCCAGAACGCATTTTCTTATGAAAGTTCGCTGGCGAAAAAGAGATAAAACAAAGAAAATTGTCAATGTTAAGTTAGGAGTCCTTAACTAATACAAAAAAGTACCATACTATTATTCAACCGGTTTGTTACTTTTCCACTGTCGAATATCTTATACAAGCCTATGCTCAGTTGAAAATAAAATATGGTTAATCTTTAGGAGAAAATGCATGTATCTGTTTTATTAATACAAAGCAAATCAATTTTTCAGAACCTTGAAATACATGGAAGGTCATAGAAATATTTCCAAATGAAAAATGATGTCATATTAGCATGATGTCATATCTCGATGCCTAAAAATGCTTCACAACCCTCACTGTCATATTCTATTTTGTCCTACATTAAGAATTTTCATGTTTCCTTCCAAATGTCTCTACTTTTCAATTATTGTTGTGAGCCTGTTGCTAATGACAATATTGAAATAATTTTATGTTTGATGAAATGAAGTAATATTAGTACATTTAGGAAAATGCGGATGAAGTAAGGGCCTATATAGTACCATACATGCTTGGTTCATTAGCGCAACAAAGGCGCAAGGGTTACGTTAGTTTCATTTTGCACTAATATATTACTGAATATATATATTCTGAAAACAAAACATTATTGAGAATGAATCAACCAGAACGACATTGATTTTGGCCTTTGTTCTTTTCATTCATATTCAAACAATTATTTTCAATCAAGACAAGAGAATAAGTGTTTTCATTGTCGTTGTCGCTGACGGTATGCTTTGCCCTTGAATGTATTCGATTTAATATATAATGAAAATTTCAAAGACAAAACATAATTTGGTAATATAGAAGAAAATACTAGTATATGGGCGTGAAGGTCAAAAATCAAAATGACTACGGTGTTGTCAGTAAAATCCCAGCCAAATGGTATAAGAATAGTGCCGATTATCATATAAAAACAATCAAAATTTGGATTGAAAGATCACGCTGTTCAACCCAGAGAAAACTGAAAAAAAGTCACGTATATTCAAAGTTAAAATTTTCCTATTCTTGCGATTCATTCCATCTTCAAGTACTGACAATTTGAGATCATTGGTCCATTAGTTTTGGAGCACGGAGATATTTCGCAACTACAGCAATTTTACAAAATGATCCACAGGCCAGACTGGTGTATAAAAATATTTTTGCTCATTCATGATTTGCCTATCATGTTTCCCCGAAAATAAGACCTAGCCTGAATTTGAAAAATGATTTTACTATAAGCCCTCCTTCCAAAATAAGCTCTAGTGTCATTTTTTGAAAGAAAATTGAAAAAAGACCCGTCTTATTTTCGGGGAAACTCAGTACCTATGTTGGATTATAATTTGAGACTTGGGGTGGTTTTTGTGGTTTCGTGATTTGATGTGATTAATGATATTAGGAGTCCTATTTGCTTTTCTGTATCCATCCATATGTAACTAATAAATATCGATTACCGGTAGTTATCCCATAAATTCAAAGCAGGAATTTATTAAAATACAAATCCTCAGATGGTTTGAAATGAAAATTATTGTTTATTTATTCTTATTGAACCCATAAATTGATAATCATCACTTATTTACATGGAAATTTTTGATTCACCATATTGCTGACCAAATCACATTTTAAACATCCAATTAACATGTACTGAAAAAGCGGGGATTCTGATTTGGCCTTCTGGCACGATAGTGATCATATTAAAAGTTATATGAAGTATCCTGCGGGCCTTTTTCAAAATGTTGATGCCCTATTGTTTTTCACCATTTTTCTGATTTTTGTAAAATTTGTCCATCGAAAATCTTCACAGCCATTATACTCTATTGACTGAGAGGTCTTTTTACTGTCGGAGTTGACTGACTGAGACTGCTGTCAGTTGTCCAAACCAAATCGAATATTCAAATACACTGGGGATTTTGAGTCGTCAAACAAGTAGATCAAAACGAATCATATCTCAACTGGTAACAAAACAACACAAGGAAAAAAAAATGTCCTTTATATTAAAGTCATTTTAGATGTGATCAACATGAAGATATAGTGCTTTACGTAATTTTTCATGTGAGCGTGCCTCCAATTTAGAATGTACTCGTATTTAATATTTCATATTCGAGAAATATTTTCTCAGAATGTATTTGAAATAGTAAAGTATTCGGTTTTGGACATCCCTGCCTTTCACCTTCGGTAAAAAGGAATTTTCATCCCAGTTATGTGGAATCCAGCACCCTGTAACTATTTTCTGATCATATTGCCTTGTGCAATCTGTACTTGCTAGCGCATAATTCACCATCGTAAATTTGTACAATCCTAGTGGTTCTTGGCCCCTCACTGGTTGTCTGTATCTTCCCTCCTAAATGAGCTTCCTTTACTTCTGGATGAGTTTACTTCTCATGACCTTGCTTAAAGCAAAATATTTCTATTTAGAACAAAGTTGTCGGTGGTTTTGTATCTCATTATTTGCTTGAAAAATCACGAATTGTGCTGCAAAACTCCAAGGAAAGAAATTATCACATTTTTTATAGACTGTGTTGTGGAGCACCACAAGATATTCAAGAGAAATTACATCTTATGTCTCCAGATAAATTCAGAGTATGTGAGCTTTTTTTTTCTTGTTTCACATTAATCTTAGTTTAATTCAAAACAGAAAAAGGACAATAATGTGAAGCCCACAGCAAAATACTTTATAGTACGGGAATATATATATATCTTCATAAAATATTTATTGGCCCAAAACGAGAAATTGTTGTGGCATATTACGAAATTGAATGAAAATTGCAAAAAGAAATTTATTACCCAAATGGATATCAGTTCTCAAGTAATTTATTAGTTCGAATTTAAAAAAAAAACTTAATAATTTATAGTTTCAAAAATAGGATTGAATGTCAATTATGGCAAAACACCTACACTTCTATTATTATCCTCGAAATGCGCAGAAATATATGTATTGAAAATTATTTGAATTTAGTTTTTGAGCCTTCTCAAAGAAAAGTGTATTATTTTTTGGGGGATAGGAGGAAGTGGGCAGTAATTTTTCTGATTCTGCATTGCCCACCCATCTATTACACCTGGTACTTATATTCAATAACATTTTTGGGCATTCAAAGCAGCAGTATATGACCAGTTACTATTAAGTATTATAATTAAAAAACTTCTCGAAGCAGTGTTGAATAAATTCATTTTACGTTTGGAATTGAAAATTGTTCAAATATCAGTCATTTTTTATAAATAAAATATATTCGGTACGAGGAAAAGAAATACACAATGTAGAAAATTGATATCAATGTATAAACATGCAACAATTGATTCAAATTATACTTTATTAACTTAGATGAATTTGAAAGGAAAACAGTATTGGATAACAATTTCACAGACAACCAATCTTCTTTAATTCCGTATGTTTGCTTGCTTCCATGCATGCAATATAACCTTATTAAGATAGACATAATAAGTAACATAGGCATAGTGCTGTACATGATGCCCATTATATTATAGCATTCCAGCTATGCCCGGGCATAATTTTTTTTTTAATATTATTACAAACGATGTTTATGTGTATTCCCCGAATTGACTAACTCATTAATATTACTTGACATTAGTCTTCACTAACATGCAACTATTATAGTAATATTTTAACATTTCCTGCATGTGTCGCATCTCGCATGTATCTTCTGAAAGATTTTCAAATAATGAAACCAGAAATCCAGAAACGCCACCAAAAACAAATCATTTTTTAAAGAAGAACATTTTGGAAAATATCTTCAAATATGAAGTATTGAATGTCTTAAATTGGGTAATATCAAGCATGGGTTCGCAACCTTTAATACAGCAGGGACAGATACAAACTGTGGGAAACCGCTGCCTACACCTTTTTTTAATATAGGCTTTCCAGTGGTTGAATGCACAAAAATTTTGGTTGTTGATTTTATGACATGCTTTGTATGTACTAGGCATAGATAATAAATTGTGGACTCCGGTATAGGCTTTGCAACAGAAAGGGATTTGAATTTCCCCCACATACCAAATTAAACTTGAGTAAAAACTCACAGGCAACACCCCCGATCAAAATTATGGTACTTATACATTGAGTATTTAAAAGATTTTGTATTGCACTTCCACGATTTTTCTTCTGTAACATTTTGTCTGACCAAAATCAGACTTCCTCAGATGACATTTCTTGTACATTATATCTTTGTTTCAAAACGTACGAAGACAATTTAAAATAATATCATTGATTCTTTTTTGTTCAGTATCTTAGTAATGGATCCACCCAGTATTTCCTGTCAAAAGAAAGTACGTCTAAAGTTGATGCAAAACGCATATCAGCTGAGGTATATATGGATTTTATTTTTATAAATTGTTCTTTTATAAAGCATTTTACCCTGAGCAATGTATGATCTTCTGTCTTCCTGGATTTTGCATTTCGAATAATATCTTTTATATATTTAGTGTTATTATGAATAATCTTGCTTTGAAATTTCAAATTTGTGTAATTGAATATATGGTTGGATATATGTCTAAGTTGAATTTGAACTTATTAAAATTTCACTACAATAAAAAAATATAATTCTCGAAAAACAGTTTTGAATATTGTGAATTTTAGTTTCAATTTAATTTTTTTGGAATATCTAAAATTGGGCTATCTAGCTATTTTACCCCATTTTTGTTGTCTATACATTTCTTTCTTATAAGGTAATTTGAATTGCAAATTGCAACTTTTAGGAAGTTTGTTCATGGTATATATTTCAGGTTCTGACTGCTTCATAATCGTCAATATTTTCCTCTGTTAAATATTACAGCACAAGAAAAAGGGAAGCCTCCATGACCCATTGCTGGACGATTACAGAGATTTCGCAAGGATGCAAAGTTCGATGGCAGATATCGGCCTTTCTAAAGATGAAATGTTTCACTTGTTTCGAGTTGTTGCCGCAGTTTTACACCTCGGTAACGTCAAATTTGAAGACAGTGGAGGATCTTCAGGTTTGAGTTTTGATTTTTTGAACATAGAGGTTTTAGTGTTTCCAAAATTGTTGTTTTTGCCACGTAACTTACATGGGCTACCTGTGTTTATACATTTGAGTTCTCTTTCTCTTGTTGGACATGAAGTGTACATATGGATCATTTTGTTATTATGTTGTTGTTCTTGTTATTCATTTCTTCTTATTGGTGTGGAAAAAATCGCTTTTACCATTAACTACCGGACCAATTGCTTTGAAAAGTTTCGTTGGTTGAAGATTGTATTTTTCGCCAGAAGGCTATTACTTTATTTATTTCAAGAACTTTGTTCAAAGTGAAAGACATGTAAACGATCTGAAAAGTATATTTTCCAATGTTCAGGCGGTTGCATGGTTTGTGACAGCAGTGTAGAAACTGTTCGCATTGTTGCAAAATTACTTGGACTTGATCAAGAGGCCTTGACTGAAGCTCTCACCACAAGATCTATGACTTCTGCTGGAGAAACAAACACTATAAAGTATGTACAAGTTAAAGCTGATAAAAATTTCATCAATTCCATAATTCAATCTTATCATTTTAGCATCCTAGAATTAAGATATTAGTTTTAAACCCCATACCCAGGGTGAATTGAATTGGGTGAACAACGTCCAACAAAAAATTTTCGTTTTTCTAAAATAGGAGTGACTTGACCAAAGCCTTGTTCAAAGATATACCTAAGCTGTTTACTTTAATAAATATACTATTTTATAATAAACCTTATTTCAAAGTATATTCGGAATAGTAAACATATTGGTTTTTATGCATTTTTAATTTGAAGTACTAAATTGAAAATATCCGACTTTTTGGTTTTTCAAACGTCAGAAAGACTATTATTTGCTAAACTTGGAGGATTCCATGCTTTGCCATATGTATTCAGCGTAAATGTGATTAAGTGCTGACTGTAATCAGATTATTTTCTGATTAGCTTGCTATGCTAGTTGGGTACAATGATTTCTGTTTACAATAAACTTTGACTCATTTTAAAAAGAGTTGACTCTGTTTTTTCAACTATAGGTCCGACGGATACTGAATTTCAAAAGATCTTAGCATCACTAGAGTATCACCTGAATAGCATTTCACCATCTTATTCTTATTTTTTTTAGTTTTTCTATTCTTTCGGATTTTTTAGGAAGATTTTCATTTCCATTGCAGAGTACCTCTCAAAGAAGAGCAAGCATCAAGTGCCAGAGAAGCTCTTGCTAAAGCAATCTACTCTCATTTATTTGATCATGTCGTTGCTAGAATCAATGAATGCTTTCCATTTGAATCTTCCCAATGCTATATCGGAGTTCTAGATATTGCTGGATTTGGTGAGATTTTTTGTCCTTTACTTAATTGACAATTGACGTATAGTCAGGACAGTGGGACCAGATTCAGAAATCTGATTTTTTGGGATGCATCTATTCATTGACATTGTAGTAGGTAGCGTTTCTCCAGTTTCCTTGGAGTCAGAACATGCGTCAAAATTTTTAACTCTCTGGCATTGGGAGTCTGTATAAATTTAAAAATTTTGGTGCTCCCGAAGTATGCGAACCAAGATGGCGGACATCGGAACGTAACATGGGTAACAGGTTAGGGTTAGGCGATAATTTTTTTCCAATTTTCCTTATTTTAGTCCTATTATCAGTTCGAAGACTAGCCAAGAGCCTCCCGTAGTATTTATACCTAAAATTATGGCCTAACCCTAACCTAGTACACATATTACATTCCGATGTCCGCCATCTTGGTTCGCATACTTCGGGAGCCCCAAAATTTTAATATCTGAAGTCCTGATATGTTCCAAAAAAGCAGGGATTTGACTGAAGCATTTTCAGTCAACAGTTGCCTCGAAAGAGTTCGGTATAGCATATGTAACCCGCTTCAATTGTTCTGTTGAGAATGCATAGTCAATTTAATAATTTTTGAGAATTGTCAGAACATTTGAATTTAATTTCCAACTTTGAATATTTTCAATTTCGCTCAGTAAACTTGTTGTGGTTCGAATTTCTTTTATCACCATCAAAATCTTGACTCACAATTTTGACTCCCACTCTAGTGAAAACATGCCGGACAGATCCACAGCCATGGCTGAACATCCATATGTTACCTGCCTGTTTATGTCCACCTGCTTACAAATTCACTTGTTGTATTTGTTTTTCTCTGTGATATCTATTATTCTTGCGTGTTTTCTTACATTCAGAATACTTTGAAACCAACAGCTTCGAACAATTTTGCATCAACTATTGTAACGAAAAACTTCAACAATTCTTCAACATGAGAGTTTTGCACGATGAACAAGAACTTTATTCCAAGGAAGGATTGGGAGTCCATGAAGTGAATTACACAGATAATCAAGACTGCATTGGTAATTGTGAATTTTATTGTTTTTAATTATAGCAGTATGCTGTTAAATAACTTACTCCATGACACTTGACGTAATAAATCTATTGATGAACTTATGATGTGGAGCATAGTGCTAAGCCTGAGGAATACGCTATCCACCGCACCTGTGATTGCCCTGCATGCATTGCAGGTTTGAATCCTATGCAGGCCTAATTATGTGTGAGAGGATTGCTGAATTCCTCGCCGCCACAGACTGGTTTCCGCTGGCCGATTACGGCTTCCTCCAACATCAAGTACACCCTTCTAAAAACAATAACTGGCTAACTAATCCCATACCTGACATGGACTGGTAAACGAATGAGAGGCCATGGTTTGCCATATGATTGAGCCTTCTTATCGACTTTCTTTTCCCCCTGGATAAATACGTAAATCCTATCTTTATGTGTTGTACATCTAATGATACTAGCATAATGGCAGTTCAATTTGATTGGTTTGATTCTAGTCGGTCGTGTTCTTAAGTAGGAGTACGAAGTGTGATAAAATATAAACATGACTACCATTCCAAACCCAATGCTATTAAAAAAATGACTCCTGTCTCGGCAGTTACAAAAAATTTTGACTTCAACTTGAGATAGAAGAAAGTTTTACTTAAACTTCAGATTTTGAAAATAACCAATCTTGAACACAAAATCTTACTGCCTAATCAAGCTTTTTTTAATTGTATATTGAGAATGCTTGGCCAACAGAACATTTTTTTATTCATTTTAATCTGAAGCTTTGATTTCCATTTTGACGAGTTACTCTGTAGAATTCTAGAATACCAAGTTATTGACATCCCTGGCTGCGGCCGCGGAATCATTGAAGATTTTCATTACTGTATTTTACGGACTATGAGACTATCAAAAAATTGCCCAGATTGGGTTTATATTCATACATACGGCGTACCGAGCTATAAAGCACAACCTGTACGGATACTGGTTTTGAGTGTAGGCAATTTAACATTACCTTTTCAGACATAAAGCGCGTCGGCTTATGAAGCACTCAATCGATCTTTAAGAAAAAAAGTATTAAAAATGCGCCTTATAGCCCGTAAAATACGATATATAACAAAAATGTGATTGTATAAATTATCTTTATTTCATTTTTTATCTGTAGATCTGGTCGAATCTCCCAAAGTAGGAATCCTTGATATTCTTGATGAAGAAAATAAACTTCCTCGGCCATCTCCTTCTAATTTCACATCTACTGTTCACAAGAAACATTCAAATCATTTTCGCATTTCGGTAAGAACACTTGTTATAAATGTATGTAAATCTGTGTGTATTTTAATTTCCCGATATTTTTCATTAACTTTTTGATCTTAGTTTCTGAAAACTCTATTTAAATAGCAATTATTGTAGTGATATTTCGGGCTGGCTACTTTTATTGGCTGTGTCTTTATTGGACGCTAAGTGTAGCTATGGATCGTTTTGTTATTGTTGTTGTTCATCTTGTTAGTGTTTTTCTTGTTGTTGTTGAAAAGTCTTTCTTCTCATCAAGATTGAAGATTGTATTTTTCGCTAGAAGGATATTATTTTCTATTTATTTCAAAGTTTCTGTGGGTTTACTGAGATTCGTTATTTGTGTGCAATAACATCATCAAAATTAAAAATTGTCACCTTGTTGCGGTTTCGTGTTCGCTTCAGTTGCTATCTGGTGGTCAAGCGAAGTCGTGAAGACTGCGATACTGATAGTCTACTGTGACAGATTGCGTACCTGTGCTATTTCATTTTGCCTTTTGTGTCCATATATTTGAGCATTGCTCTCTTGTTTTGAGGAATACGGATTTTCCTATTTTTTTGTGCTAAATTTTATTGTGGTAAAGTTATGCTTTCACACTCATTGTTTTCGTTTCTTATAGGCCTTTAGTTTTTATCATTGAATCATTGAGTTCATGTATAAATATTTTTATTAGATTCCTCGCAAATCTCAGTTGACGAAGCATCGAAATCTTCGAGATGATGAAGGCTTTCTTATACGTCATTTTGCTGGAGCTGTTTGCTACCAAACTGTAAGATATATTTTTTTTTGTATTTCATCATGGCATCCCTGTTTTATGAATTATATTCTGTGATAGGTTGTATATAACGAAATGCTGTTTTTGAATATACTGCCCAAGATTTTAATGAAGCTTTTTGGGACATTTGATGTATGCTTGCATATTACCAAATTGAGTATTCATTGAGTATTTTCCTCTAAATCCATTATCTACAGACAGCACATAAAGTAGGGATTTATGTTCAGGATTTTGTTGACAAATAAATAGAAATTTCATTTTAAACTTTAGTTTCCTTATTCTTTTACCTATAATTTCCTGTCTAAATGTTCCAACTTGGTTTGATTTTTCATTTCAATAACATTTTTTGATATATTTCAGGCACAATTTGTTGAAAAAAACAATGACGCTCTCCATCATTCACTTGAAGTTCTTATTTCAAGTAGTCAAGATCAATTGGTTCGTCGACTATTTGAAAATGGAAATGCAAAATCAACGAAAGGGAAACTTTCTTTTATCAGTGTGGGAACTAAATTCAAGGTAAGATTCTGTCTAAAGTTTAGTTCTTAGGAGTCTTGAAGGATTAAAAAACATTTCAAGATGCGAAAAATTGCTATGTGTTATATAGAAAAATGCTTTGTTTTATATTTCAAAAAAAAAAAGGGGGGGGGGAGGTCTGCCCCCCCTCCCACTGGTTCACCCCTGCTTGTGTGACTGCTTGTGCAGAATCTTGTTCAGAGCAAGAAGCTTATCATTATTTTGTACTAAAAGTGGTGTAAAAGATTGTTTGAATGGTAGCCACTGATAAATTTTACCACTTATCACATTTTTTTTGGTAGAAATAGCTACAAATATCATCATTGATTTGATGAAAAAATACTTAATCAATAATCACGATATATTGTTAGATCAATCAAACTTTGAGGAAAGTTAATTCACTCAAGTTTGTAAGTGTCAGTGCCTGTTTTCGGGTAAGTTTGGAGAAATGAAAAAGATACTAAAATGAATGCAGTGTATAACTGTATTATACCTAAGTAGTCTTTCTGAAGATAGAGTTTCGACTTGTGACTTTCCATTGCTTGCTGTGAGTTTTATATAACATTTTTTCGCTTATTCTGGTAGTAGTGCATTGATTTTTATTAAAGATTTATTACATTTCTATGATTGTGGAATTCTGTATTGTCAATAATTACGGCAAAATGACATATATGTTGACTTTTTAAAAATAGCAAATTTTTGAATAAATAAATTAGTTTTGACCATTTGAATTCATGGAAACTCTCCTAAATGATCAAATTTCAAACTTTGGAAAATTTAAACATTTTCACTTCATTAAATTTTTTGAATGTAGACATTGGTTTTTGAAATTCAACTTTAAAGCATAATTGATATATTTGAAAATATATCAAATTTAGAATCCTGTTCTTTAACTTGTTTTCTGCTTTTCTTGGCATGTTAGTATTTTGATGCAAACAGTATATCATTTGTCTTCATCATAATTTACCTATATATATGATACATACGATGCCTTGTTTTCAGTCACTGCCAAAAGCGTATTACGATTTATTTTCACGGCTTCAATTTAGGCTTTTTTTTTATGTTAAGATCTTATTTTTATTTTTTTATAAATACCATTTTTGATAAACAAATTATCTATATATATTATGTCACCTTTCATATTTATACAATAAACAGCTGGACAAAGAATATAGCTCGTTGCACTGTCTTCAGTAAGTCTCATCATTTGTGTTACTTTGGTTGACGGATACAATCAGTTTAATTAAAATTTGTATCGAATTAGGGATGCCCATAAACAAAAGTGGTTAGAAAAATTGTCTTACTGTTGGTTGGCACGAGTGATAAGTAAAGTGCAAAATTCTGGGCATCTCTATTTGGACCTGATTTTTGTGTTGTTTGGATTTAAAGTTTGGTGAATTATTTTTGCTTTGTTTTATTTTATTATATTTGGAGTACAGCAGCACATATTGTAAAATTTTAACTGATTCAGGGTATTTTGGAAGAAAACGGTCATTGTAGACTATTAAATTTTGGGACACTTCTTACTTCAAAACTTTGAACATGAGACTCGGCATTGGTTAACAATGGGGAGTAATTTTTCTATTCGATAATTGCCTTTGTATCTCAGTATCTCCATTATTTTGTGGCGGAAATTCTGTGATACCTCAGTAGTCGAATGACCTGATACTGGAACAATTCTGTAGTCGACCAAATATTTCTAGTCAAAAATGCGATTTAAAATTTGTTGCTCGAACACCCGAGCGCGTCGCCGAGTGAGATGACCTAAACCACACATCTCGGTTGCCTCTTGACCATTCAACAAAAGAGCATTGATTAAATATATGGACACGACGGCTGAAACGAAGTAGTATAGATATGCAATCTATCTATGTTGTTTAGGTACATAATTTGTTAATATTTTGGGTATTTTGGAATGCGTAAGAATGAAATCAAAATAATTAACATTGTTTCTTATGACAAAAATGGTTTGCATCACATTCAAATATGCTTTTCAATTTCAAGAAGAAAACCTTGTGTACCGGCTAAGATATAAGTAAATATTCTAAGGAATTATTGTTACTATTTTTTTATTTATGTCTCTGCATGTACCATTGTATTGCATAATATTTTGAGCTTAGTTGCTTGCACTTTTGTTCTGAGTATGGATTTGAGACATCACTATTTTGCTTTGTATGAAACTTTAAGTTATATTGCTCATTACATGCAAATACCATATGTACTATCTGCAGAGATTTGTGCTGATGGATATGCTAGAAAAAAATCGGCTAAAACTTATTTCTATCATGTTCATGGAATTGTTTTATACTGTTTCATTTCGAATGTGTAAAAGCATGCGTATTGAGTTCCTTTAAACAGTTTAATGTAGATTAGATATCTTTCTAAGTCATCAGTACCAGGATGCTTGTTCCTTATCATTATCTTATTCTTATCGCGGGTATCATAGATTCTCACAGTTGTAAAGTTCCATCCAAATTTCAATTTCATTCATAACTACGGTAAATAGTATTCTGGGGTAGTTATCCCAATACAAATATAATTGAAATATTTTTTAACAAAATTGCCATACAGGTACTAAATTTCATATGCCTATTAAAATCTAAATTGTACCTGTAATTGAAATAACACTATTTACAGTTAAATTACGTTTAAATATGGCTCATTTTTTTACAAGACTAATAACATTTCACAATATGCTTTAGACCCAATTGTCAAAGTTATTGGAAAAATTGAACACGACTGGATCTAGTTTCATAAGATGTGTCAAACCCAACTTAGCAATGAAGAATGATTTATTTGAAGGAGCACAAATTCTTAGTCAACTGCAGTGTGCAGGTAAATTTTTATCATCAATCTGGATAAATTATGATTATTGGAAATATAAAGGGCTTTGGGATTGAATTTTTTATATGGCATCTTCACTACTGAAAAGGCTCTACACCAGGAGTGTTCAACCTGCGACCCGTGGACCAAATGCAATCCACAGAAAAATTGTGCGACTCGCGGAGGAGTGCCAATTTTGAATAGTGTGCAGCCCACAAAAAAACGAGATTTTAATTTAGTTCAATCTGGTATGTGCGAGTAATTCCAATCCATTTGCGTTGTAAAACCTATACCTGAGTCCAATTTATTATCTATGCCTATGGCCTTACAATGCCCTAACAGCTAGCTTGTGCGAAGCAAACAATGCATATCATGAGATCAATAACCAAAATATTTGCACCTGCAACTACTAGAAAGCCTTAAGTTAAATAAAGGTGCGGCCCACGGTTTCACCCAGTTAATATATCCGGCCCTCGTGTATTTATTAAGGTTGCACACCCCTGGCTTACACAAGCAGCCTCTGATATGAAAAGAGCTGCTGTTTTTGGAATGACCACTGTTTTTGCAGTTCGACGTTACTTACCTAATTTATTACACCCTAGGTGAGGTGGTAGGCATTGTATTTGAATGTGGATTGCATAAAACTAAATAAGGTGCCAAACTGAGGGGTCAACCTATACGCACATACCTCTGATCGTGCTGAAAATTCGGCTTATACGCGCATAACTTTGTTCACTCTAATTCTCTTTTGCTATCATTTGCTGTCATACTTACGTACACCGTGTTAGGGGTCGGCTTATATGTGGATTTTAATAAATTCGCCATATTAGGGGTGGCTTATGTGTGAGGATATATGGTATTCAGTTGTAATCTTTGCAGAAATATTGTTCTTTGCTATTTTTATTTTTTTTTCTTAATTAAGGTTGATCGAACCTTGAAAAATTTTTCTTTACAGGAATGGTATCTGTGCTTGATCTAATGCAAGGTGGTTTTCCATCGAGAGCACAATTCTCAGATCTTTACGACATGTACAAGAAGTTGATGCCTGAGCATATGAAAAGATTGGATCCAAGATTGTTCTGTAAGGTAAGGACAATATTCTGTGTTCCCAATAACTTTTGCCTATTTTTGTCTTGCCAATTGACATCATATTTCTATTTCAACCACTTGAATGGGTTGTCTTCTGAACTTCACAGCTTTTTTTTATATGAAAACTTATTTGAATCAAGGTCACACACATTATCAGAATCACTAAAGACTAATCTTGACCATCGAAGTGTAGACATAGCATCCATTAGGCCTAAAAATGTTCCTAATTTTGACATATGCATTTCAGTAGATTGTTAACACCCTTGCACGTTTGTTGTGCCTAGATCGGTTGTTTCCAACCTCTTTTCTTTCGTGGCCCACATTTGTTGCACAAAAAATTATGTGGCCCATTAACTTTCTGATGCAAGAAAAAACGACAAGAAGTCTTTACGCAAAGATGGACACTCTAAATCAGGGGTGGGCAACATACAGCACGCGTGGACTTCCTTTTCCCACATCCGGCCGCCGACTAGAGAAGTTGCCCACTCCTGCTCTAAATGATTGAAATGAGAATTACCACCCAGAGCGAAAAAGGATCAACATCATTCATTTCAATCAAAGTTTAACATATTTGTCAATATCTCTGTAAATTTTTCATAGATTTGTGGCCCATCTTGAAATATTTCTGCGGCCCAGAAGTGGGCCATGGCCCAATGGTTGAAGACCGGTGGTAAAGATTGAGGATTTTCTGCCTGGCCAATACTTGAACTCGAAGTCTATTTTACAAAAAGAAATTTCTCTTGCATTTCCTAAGTTTCAATTTGTTAGGGTTACCGACTGGAATTGCATAAAATCAATTTTCCAAATTTTTTTCAGGCACTCTTCAAAGCTCTTGGACTCAATGAGAAAGATTTCAAATTTGGGATGACAAAGATTTTTTTCAGACCAGGAAAGGTTAGTATAGATATTCTAGTGTGAAATATTGCTTCCAATTGCTCCTATATTCATTTTCAGCCCTGTTTATTAAATCCTAACATGTGAGCACAAAGCTCTATTATTATGGATCTGAAGTATCGGTATTGTCATATTCTCTTTGTTGCGAATTAGCCAAATTTGGTAGATTGAAAATCGGTGTGATAACCAAATTTTTCACAAAATCAGCAAAGATACGGGTAGAACAATAAATGGCCCAAGGGGGACCGAATGATCAAATTTAAAGTAAACACTTTCATCTTAAGATGACAACATATTTGAAAGCTAATGTTCTAGTAGTTGGACACAGACTTTTTCCGTAAACCACAACATTCATCAAAAAAAACGCTCCTATTTCAAAAAATGCAATGACAAGAATAAGATAATTTATAGGGCGCTCCAGAAGTGTGTGTAACAATATAGAGGTAACAAATTTTGTTCGCCTATTTTACATCAAGTTGTGTGAAGGGACTGAAACCTAGGGGCAGGGTGTTTATTCATTTAGCTAACACAGATAGTCCTCGAATTTGTAATAGAACTGAAATAAGGAAAATCTGAATAAAATTATGGCCTAACCCTAACCTGGTATACACACTACAGGAGTACCCAATATTTCTTCGAATTCTATGTATTTATTTCATATAAAAATTCATTATTTAGTTTGCTGAATTTGATGAACTTTTGCATTCTGACCCACAACACTTGAAAGCTTTGATCAAAAAGGTCCAGAAATGGTTGCTCAGAGCAAGATGGAGGAAAGTACAATGGTGTTCTTTGACAGTCATAAAACGTGAGTATAGTTGGTTTCTGAATTATATTTTATTAGGTACTAAATTCACATGATAAACTCACATCTGTGATGCTTTGTTTTGACTCCTGTATTTATGGAAATGACCAAATGAAATTAAAATAACAATTTTATCATGTGATTAGGTTTTAGGTGGCACATTTATAGATTCGGCAATTGCAGATGTCCAAACAAAATAAATTTGAAATTTCAAAAATTTATGATTTGGAAATTCAGAAAAATGTAATACCGTTTTTTGTAGAAAAAATTCTACAATACCAAATTTGTTAGGCTTTGCACATTCTATTACGATTTGGGGGACGGTTTTCGTTAGCCAAGTGAATACCCCCTGCCCATAGGCTTCAGTCCGTTTACACAACTTGACGTAAAGTAGCGAACAAAATTAGTTACTTCTATATTGGTACACATACTTCTAGAGCGCCGAAAATTCTGTAAAATCACCCAATGGTATGAAAAATAATCACTGTCACTACCTTGGCCCATACATAACAACCTGGATAATTTTCCTCACACATCTATAGGTATTAGATTTGCTTATTATGGGTATTCTGTTTTATTGTTTCATGATTTTTTCATTTGCTCAATGAAAAATCATTTTTTCGAGGTATTTGAAAATAAAATATATATTTTTTTAACAGTCAAAAACAAAATGGCATGGAGACGAGCACAATATGTTCTCATTCAGAAACGTGTGAGAGGAATGATTGCAAGAAAAAAACACAGACCTCGGTAGTTATTTGAATTAGATATCTTGAAAATAGAATTTTTTTATTTTCCCATCACCCGTTTTTAAGGTGTTTTTAACAAAATTGAATTACCATATTTCACGAACCATAAGGCACACCATCAATAAACTGCTTATATTGTGGTTTTGTCCATATATAGGGCGCACTGGGTTATAAGACGCAATGCTTATTAAGGAGTATCTTGTTACCGTTCAAAGCTCATTAAACAAAAAAAACTTTTTTATGATTATAGTACTTTATTCAAAGAAAACATAAAATGATTGTTTGTTTATGAAGCATTACGATCGGTACTGGTCTCGAGTATCAGCAATAAAGCCTAAAGCACTACCTGGTCCATACGTTATGCTCATCGTCTTATAAGCCGCAGGATTTAAAGTCCGCCTTATGGTCTGTGAAATACGGTTTGTTGGCATCCCCACATCAATCTTTGGTACACCACCTCATTCAGGTTACTTGCCAAGTTAGTTATTTAACTCTAATGATTCTGGTTATCTGGTACTTTGGGTTCTAAAGTGCTTCTATCTATATATATGGGGTTTTGTTTTTTGAACTTTTTTATACGGCACTTATTCACGCCTTTTGCTTGAAACAAGGGCTTATACAATCACCAGCTGATTTTTAACGATGCGTAAGCAGTTGCTCACATTGCCTATCGATGCCAACACAGTTGACTCTAACGCTTTAATGCCTGGGCCACAAACGCTTTTTTTACTATCAATGTTATTATTCATATACTCAGTATCCAAGCTTTGAAGATGGCCATGCCACTTGTCATACAAATTACAAAAATGCGTCACCTGGCTGAAGGACTCAAAACAAAAGCAGATATGGTTGCTAAAGTCGACCTACACGAGAAAAATGTCCGTGCTCACATGAACAAAATTAAGGTGACTATATGTTATTTTGAAAATATATTAATATGTCTGAGTGTTGAGGAAGCTCGAGATACTCGAATCATATTTATCAATTATCAAAGTAACTCGAGTCGATTAGATGACTCGGACTCAACGAACCTCGGTGATGCTCAATTGAGTGATTGACTCTGACTCATCTCGGATGTCATATGACATGACACATGTTAGATAAAATGACCCAAACTCAACTAACTGCCAGGGAAGCTCAGTGTCAGTGCTTGACTCAGACTCGACTCGGATGACACCTGACTCAACTATTTTATCATCTGTTATACTGATTATGGTGTCGAAATAAACTTATACTGTAATAAATTTTGTATCTGCTTTTTCTTTTCTTGTAATTACGCTCTTTCTTACATTCCTTAGTCATCTGTCCTGCAACCAACTGTCATGGAAGATAGTTATAATAAGTTGAGAAAACAAGAAGAAGGCATCATCAATGAAATTCACAAGAAATTACTTGCTGAAGCTGAGGCTGAAAGGGCAAGGAAGATTAAGGTTTGTTTTTGTTATTTGGGATGGGTCACACAAAATGTGCACATGACACGCACACACACTAACTCATACAATCATGACAATGGTTTATAAATCAGAAAAAAGCTGATGAAACTTCATTAAAATGAATATACCTTTCTGGACATTTTATTTGATATTGATAAATCACACACATACACACACACGTGACAAATGGTTTATAAATTGAGAAGAAGCTAATAAAATTCATGACACTTGTATATGACTTTCTAGACAATTAGACATTTTATTCTATTTCGAGACATATACTTCAATTCATTACATCACACATGGACACGCACACACAACTAATAGTTTGTAATGCAGGCTGAAGCTAATGAAATCTATCAAATTCAAATGTACCTTTCTGAATATAGTATATACCAGGGGTCACCAACCTTTTCGAGGCCGAGGGCTACTTTCTAGGTGCAGATCAAGCTGCGGGCTACCAGTTTAATGTACACTTCTAAAAAAAGTCAGTTTGCTCAATTAAGCTTCAAATATTGATAATTACTGGTATTTAGTCAAGTAGAAGCACATAGATAAACTTTAGGAGGATTCTTCAGGAAATCGAACGAATATCACAACATATCAAATAAATTTTTATCAATGACACTTGCATTTCAAACCTGAGTGTTTTGAAATTGATTTTGAAGTGATCACTACTATAATACCCTAGGAACCATGATGTAGAACCACAATGTAGTTGGATTATTCACAAACAGTCTGCACAGTCCAAGATAAAATGGACTCAACAGTTGTACAATCAAATGTTGCAGAGTGTTGTACTCCGACGTGTAACTTGACACTGTAACTCTGAGCGTGTTTTGCAGATTTTCATCAGTGAGGCGTGTCATGAGTTCATGAGTGAGTCGCGGCTGTGTTGATGGTTACAACAATTAATATAGTGTCATTCCCAGTTCCCATATAAATGTGATTTAAAGGTTAGAATCCCATGCGGGGATAGTTATGTGCGAAGGATGTGCTGGACTCTTCGCCGCCGTTGGGTGTTTCACGTAACCGCTGATCGGTTACGGCTTCCTTCGCCATCAAGACCAAGCTTCCGAAAACAAATAATTAACTGGCATACCCAACGTGAAATAGTAACTGTACGATAGTACCTGGTTCGCCATATGGTTAAGCCGTCTTATCAGCTATCTTTCTACCGGGATAAATATGTAAATCCCATCCTATGGTGAGTTTACGTCAAAAATGTTGATTCACAAAGATAGGTTGAACCAAACAATGGTCTCGTAAAATAGGATTGCTGTATGATTTGAATCGCGAACTTTTTCTGTCTGTACTGCGCTGACCAGTGAGCGGATAGTTAGCGCGATAGATTGCGTGACAAGATGTGAAATATCTCTTCGCTTTGCCGTCGCTACAATCACCCCACAAATGAGACACACATACAGGCTGTTTTCATGGTGGTAAAAATATATCCACCTCCCGATCATCGTGAAAATGGTGGGTTTTTCATCGTTTTTCTGCCATTTTTCTTAGGAATCAATAATTGTATTATTGCTGCTACACAAACCAATGGACAAGATAAAGCGCGGGTTTGTGGAACGTAATATCAGTGTGATGTCATAATTGGAATTGGTTTATAAATTTAAAAGAAGCTAATGAAATTTTGATTTTTTCTAAATTTTCAAATTGGCTTCCAGGAGGAAATGGAACGTGAAAGAAAAAGGAGAGAGGAGGAGGAAGCAAGAAAGAAAAAGGAAGAAGAAGAGAGAGCCAGAAAGAAGAGAGAAGAAGAAGAAATTAAACGATTGTACGGTTGAATGATTTTTTTCCCAATTAAAATTCTGTCATATTTATGATTGAAGAATTTTTGTTACTTATTTATCTTAGAAAACTGGAGATGGAAGCCAAAAGAAGGAAAGAAGAAGAGGAACGCAAGAAAAAGGAGGAGGAAGCAAGAAGAATCGAGGTAAGGGAAATAAAATGCATTTTTGTTGGTGTACAATTGTTTTTATATTACTAAGTATTAAAAAGATATTTGAATAAACTAAATATATTACTCTGTATCTTTGCTTTAAAAAACATTGCTCTGTATTTTTTGAAATTTTCTATCAAGACTGCAATAATTGTGTTTTGGAATTGAATTACATTTTTTCATGCAGTGAATACACGTACTGCACCGTCATAATTGTGTTTAGTTTCCTGTAGCTTCTAGGTATTACAGGGATCGCCCGCAATTTTGCTCTAATATTTCTATACATATAAAACAGGCACAAATGGCTGCGGAAATGGAACGAGAGAGAATCGAAGAAGAAAAAAGGTAATATTTGGGTAGTATTATTGAGTTAATTGATTTTGATCTTAAAAATTTGTTACAAATCATCAAACAGTGAAAAAATGCCGAATTTGATGAAAAAAAAACTGTAATAGCTTCCTTTCATTTGTTTATTAAACATATTTACATGATTGCAAAAATGGATTTGGGAAAATAGACAAGGACGATCAATAACTGTATTTTACGGTCAGATCTTGGGCAATTCCTGTAAATTAATCGTTGCTAGAAAATTTAAAGGTACTTACGGCCTGGCTTTGCCCATTGATGTTCCTCCTTCCATATCTATACACCCATCAGGATCAATGAGATTGTACTGGTTAAAATATGCCCTCCCCCATCTCCCCCGATACGGACGTCCACTTTTTTTTTATCAAAAATCGATGGTGCGTCTTATAAGCTGGTGCACCTAATGTATGAATCAGATAGTGCTTCATGCTTCATTGCCTACACTTAAAATCAGTACCAGTACTATTGTTTTATAAACAAACCACTGTTTTACATTTTCTTCGAATATAATACAATTGCCATAAATAGAATAAATATTGAGTTTTTTGTTTGTTCAATGAGCTTGGTACTGTAACCTGATACTTCTTGAAAACCATTGCGTCCTATAGACCGGTATGCCTTATTTATAGACGAGACCCCAATCTCATCAATTTATTGACAGTGCAGTGCGCCTTATGGTTCGTAAAAGGCTGTACAATATTAGTTATGGGCATAGTTATGTACATGTGCATGACTGAATAGTTGGGGTTCTGGAGTTTTGCTTTAAAACCAATTTAGATTTGTAATATTCTATATAGGCGTATTTGTCCGCAATTCTTTATATTTGCCAAATTTCATAGCATAAAATGGCACAATTAGAAGAAACGTTTTATTTAAACAATCAGATACACTTTTTTGGAATAATTTAAATGTTGAGTTTTCTCCAACTTCTTTAACTTTGTAAACTGTTCACTTCTTACTTCAACTTTACTTTTTTTAAATTTAGACAAGCCATCATAGAGCAAGAAAAACGTGACAGAGAACTCGCAATGCGTATTGCTCAAGATGAGGGCCAACAAGTTATTGAAGAAACACCCAAACCATTCCAGAAACCGTATGTTTTATAATTGCTTCTTTTTACTTTTTTGGAACATTTACATGGTGATTGTTGGCACTTCGGTTGACGCTTTCAACACCACTTAGAGAGTCTTCTTCACTTCTGAGTGAGTTTGAAAAACTGTTTATCGAATCACACATTGATATGATGGCTCGGTAGTGTAGCGCATAGCGCTAAGTGTTGCATCTCTGATTACCCCATCATCCTGCATGGGTGCACAGGTTCGAATTCCATGGGGGATAACTATGTGCGAGATGATTGCAGGACTCCTCGCCGCTAATAGGATGATTCACGTAACCGCTGGTCGGTTACAGCTTCCTCCACCATCAAGTCCATGCATTTGAAACAAATATTTGTCTTACTAATCCCATACTTGACATGGACTGGTGACCGGACGAGTGGCCGTGGTTCGTCATATGATTAAGCTGTCTCATCGGCTTCCATCTCCCCCAGGATAAATATGTAAATTCTATCTTATCCACTCGTTTTGGGTGAAAATTATTTATACCATTAGAGATATCCTATTTTAGTATTCCATTTATCGAGTTTTTATTAAAAAAAACTGTTCATTTCAGGGACGAGCCAGGAGCAAAGTATGAATTTATTGTATTTATGTTGCATGATAGTAATGCAGGAATAAATATCATTTGATTTCATATGATATTAAAATGAAGCATGCGCTTGATTTTCTATAAAGATATGATTTTGTTTGTTGTTTGATTAACTTGATGTAAAACTTTCTATTTTAATCTATTTTTGATTCTCTGTGCAATCGGTTTATATATTGAAAATCTTTTCATTCATTTTACCTGCGAATTGATTCTAATAATGACATACATTTTGAATCAAAATCATATTATAAGCCCTATTTTACATTGTTATTTTGTGATCATACTACAACTTAATGTTAGATATGTCCTGCCATACCCCACTTTAGTTCAATGGTTTGATACAAGGGTGGGCAACAGGAAGCCCAAAAAATATAGTGTGGCCCTTGTCAACACTCGGATTTTCCTCTTGAAGCATAAAATCCTAATTTGACAGTTTATGTTTGAAAAAGCGCTCACATGGGTAATTTTACACAATGTTTTTTTCTCTTATAGCTGCGTTAACTTTATCACTGTTTTGCCTGGTGCCTTTATTACTGTAAGTTAAAGTGAAAGTGGCATTCTCTCATTTTGCCTTTCTCGCAGTGCTCTGGTTGTTGCTAATGTACTTCGTTAGATGAAGGTTCTACAACTTCTGTTAAAGCTGATGTTAACAAACTATGCAAGATGTCAAAATTTTAAGTGTCCAACTAATCTTAAATAAATTAAATTTTTTGCATTGTGAGAATTTTTTAATTGGTTATGTACATGGAAAAAACTTCCGGGTAATTTTTTTTCGTGGCCCAACAAGATGTCTGAAGTTGGTTATATGGCCCACTGGGAAAAAAATGTTGCACACCCTTGGTTTGATATTTCCAACACAATCGAAAATATCTATGTTGTGACGCACAGTTTGGGAACTGCTGATCTATGTTATTAAATATTTATTAATCTCTGCATGAAATGATTTTATAGATTATTTTAATAATAATCAATAGCATTTTGTCCTTTTTTACCTTGTGAGTCAAAATGCCTGCATGATGAGCATCGTCTCATAATGTTAAATGACCATTGTTGTAACGTCAGATCTTAATTTGATTACGAAGTATGAAAAACCACCATCTAGCTCAGATGTTCTCAAAACTTTTTAAGTCTCGCGCTCCACCTCAAAAACAATAAGCTACAAATAAGACATAGTAAGGCGAAAGTATGTTTTATTGAAAAAACACGTTGAAAATACGTGAATAGAATGTAATTATCCAAAATAAAGAAATGGGAACCGACAAAAAGCACTAGAAACCTTGCCTAAATGTGCAAAAACTGTGAAAAACCGTCAAAAAGCACTGGAAACCTTGCCAAATTTTTATCAACTGGACTTGGTTACTTATTGAATGCTATACAAAACTTACTTTGGACTTGATAATGTCTCATTCGCAATTTGAATATACCGTCAAAACCATATGTGAGGACTCTATCCAACATGTCAGAAGAGATCTTACATGATATTTAATCATGGAAGAATATGCATTCTTTAGATCAAAAAATTTGTCTGTTTTGTTTATTTCAATTATGGTCGAATAATTTTTTTTTTATATTCGACCAGGGTCATATCCTCCAGTGGAAAGAACATTGACTTGACAAAATGGAAATATGCTGATCTCAGAGATACCATTAATACATCAACAGGTACATGTCGCAATACTTTTTTGCAATGTTAATTGTGATCGTGAAGCGTTAGAATTATGCCTCCATTTTGCATCTGGTTACTCAGTATGAAGTACGCAGGTTCAAATAATCTTTCCTCTGCTCAGGAACGAAGGGAATGGAACGTTTTGTTATTATTGTTACTAATCATCTTGTTGCTAGTATTTCTTTTCCTCTTCTTGTTGTAAAAAAATCGCATTTCTTGTATACTAATGGACCAATTGATTTGAAATTTTCAGTGGTTAAAGATTGTATATTTCGCCAGAAGGCTATTACTTTTATTTGTTTCAAAAATTTCTGCGAGCTCTGTGGGATTTGTTATTTGTGTGCAAAGACGTCATCATTGTGGCAGTATCGTGTTTGCATTAGTTCTGGTTTTCAGGTGAAGGCGTGAAGACTGCGGTACCGGTCTTTTACTGTGTAAGATTGCATACCCGTACTACTTTGTTTTGGCCTCCGTGTCCATATATTTGAGCATCGCTCTCTTGTTATTCAACCTACATCCATGCAATTTCCAATCCATATTGATTATTCAACTGAGACTAGTGACTGCAGCTCGCCATTGAAATAAAACTCATAGGCTTTTCTTTCTCAGGATAAATTGAAGAAAAAAAGCTTAATTTATGCTTGCAGATTACATTCATACCACTTTTCTAGTTTTATCGTTTCTTTCTAGCATCCCTAGTTATTATGTTTTTTTAAATTTTTATTCTAGACGTTGCACTGTTGGAAGCATGTCGTGCTGAGTTTCATCGAAGATTAAAAGTCTATCATAAGTGGAAAAATACAAATAAAGCAAGAAATCAAGGAAATCAGGATAAACAAGAGGAACGAGCACCGACTGAAATTACTCAACATGGTAATAAAGACATTGGATGGTTAATACTACTTTCAATCATGTTAATTTACCAGTAATGTTATAATCTATATTAATCTGTTACTCCCAAATCAAACAAGTTGATAGAGTGAATAAGTAAGATAATTAGAAGGTTGTAAGTCTAACAATGGTGTTGTCTTGTTCTAGCTGCTCATGGGGTCCAGCAGAGAGCTCTTCCAAAGATACCACAAGCTGAAATGAAAGCTCAGCGTTATTTCCGTATTCCGTTTATTCGACCTGCTGATCGTGGTGTAGATGCAACCATGCGTAAAAAAGGATGGTGGTTCGCACATTTCGATGGACCATATATCGCTCGACAAATGGAATTACATCCTGATAAAGTTCCACTTCTTCTAGTTGCTGGTGGGTTGAGATTATCATGTTCTAAAACCCTAAAGAGGTGTCGGAAATTGGGTTTAAAACTGAGGTTTTTTTAATGTCACCCCCAAATAGTGAGGCCATATGTACGCATACCTCACTGCCAACAGACATTTAAAGTGTATTTTCATTATTGATTCATACCTGATATGTGTTTTTGTTTTTGTTACATAGAGTCTGTCCTGCTCACATATACATTC
Organism: Styela clava; assembly: GCF_964204865.1. Lineage (NCBI taxonomy): Eukaryota > Metazoa > Chordata > Ascidiacea > Stolidobranchia > Styelidae > Styela > Styela clava. The sequence goes on along the minus strand of NC_135259.1, from coordinate 12,084,355 downwards.
AGTTGTGTTGTTCTATTGATTCCTCCGGTAGAAACGATATTTTAGTCACAGATTTTCTATATTTAATTGTTATTTTTAGGCAAGGATGACATTCAGATATGTGAATTAACTCTTGAAGAAACTGGATTAGCAAGAAAGAAAGGGGCTGAAATACTACAGCACGAGTTTGAACAAGTAAGTAAAAAATTTGGAAACTAGCTAACTTAATTGCAACAGCTATAATTTGTACGGCACGTTACCATTTAAAGGGTCTGCCTATATGAGAATTTCATAAATTCACCGTTTTAGGGCCGTTTTTAGGGGGTCGGTTTATATGTGAGATATGCTTATGTGCAAGGGTATACGATATGTCTCGGGTTAGGTTCCCGTACATTTGAACCCACGACAACTGCACCTGCATACTATTGCACCTATGGAAATTTTTTTTGTTTTGCGGATATTTGAACCCATACTAACCCTAACCCGTGGGTTTTAGCACCCGCATATAGATCGAACCCGCGGATATACACATGGGTTCAAATGTACGTGGGTTCAAATGTACGGTCACCCTCGGGTTAACTCTGGTTCAACTCGTAACCCGAGAAAATGCTATTTTCTTTTCGCCTGCCGCTCTTTTGAATTTTGTTATTTATTATTGCAAGTTCTCATACTCGAACAGTTTCTAAATGCTGTATGTTGTATTCAGGTATGGGTTTCAAGTGGAGGAAGAGAGTACTTACTTCGTGCTATAGCAAATAAACAAGCCAGGCCCACATATGCCACTGCTATGATGCAACAGGCTACTGCTAGATAAGACACAACAGACAAATTGACCATGTCATATGAGGTATTGAAATATCGGGCAATTTACAGTTTTTGTGCACTGTATCTTCGTTGTTTTAGTGAACTAGGCACCTTGTGTTTGACACTATTTTCGTTGGTTTTGCGATTCATTCTTAGGAGAAATGTTCTAAATTGAATCTTTTCTTGCTAAAATGCCATGATCATGATTTAATTAGAATATAGACACATTTTAGTCCAAAATTATGGCAATCTTGAATACATATTTGGAATGTCATTATTCATGAATAAATTAAATATTCTTAATGAACTAAATTTTTTATTGTTTCCAATCGTATATATATTTATAATCGTATGATACCGGTACATCATTGCCCAAAACGTACACACTCTCTCGTTAATGTAATCCGAACAGCTATTTTCTGATACATATATATATGTATATAATTCACTTCATCGTTGCATCAAGTGTAATAAATTCAGAGATGGTTCAATATTATCACACTAATGTCTTTGCTCAATAAAATGGCGAAATTGTCAAAAATGCGATGTAGTTATGATATTGTGGATATTTTTCTGGTTAAATTTTTTGTTTTGTGAGTAGGTAATTTTCTTGTCTATTTCTGATATAAAAAATTGGATGCTATTACAGCAGAAGGTCATCTTCCATTTGTCGTCTACCCAGTCTAAGATCTACCAAGTCTTATCTATTTAAGTTACGGAAAATGGTCTCCCTCGCTGTCACAAGCTTGAGGTAGATTTACCCTATAGTGTGGTACATCTTGCGCTATTTTGGCACCAAATATTGTCTTATTCATTGGTGGTGAAATAATAAAACCATTGCCAAGTTTATATCGTCATGCTGCTTCTATAATCAACCTGTAATTAGCATAGTGCAATGATTTTAGTGTAATTCCAAGTGCAACTTGGACTATCATATGTGACTTTATTATAGTCATCTAACAGATATTTTACATTCGTGATTATCTACGTACTTTTCCTTCAATAGATATTCTATTGCCAACATTAGTATAATTTTGGGCAAAATTGTTCATTGTGACATATTTTATGCAAAATGTTTTTAAAATTGTGATCACTGTATTATATCAGTAACATAATATTTATCTGCGTATCATGAAATACATAATCGGTTTTCGGTCGGCGATGAAATGATTCTTTCATGTTTTTTTCTGTCTTGCGATACGTCAAATTAATCGCCTTTTTGTATAGTATGTCTTCAATTAGTCTTGACTGTTTAATGTGATTAGTTAGTTTTAATTAGCACTATCAATTATATATATTGATTATTCAATGATTTTAGCACTTTTCAATCTTATTGCCTCTTATTAATTGTATATGTATGATTTTTCAAATTGCCAATTTCTTGTAGGTATATATTCAAAACTGTATTATTTAAAATCCTGATATATTGTATTTAGTATTTAATTCACATCAAATGATTGGATTGAAAAAATGATTTGTTTTTGTAAAGAAAATTTATAATGAAGATGAAGAGGTGTACCGGTATTGTCAAAATTTCGTACGGTACTGATAATAACAAATTTCTTATACCTTATGCTGTTGCCTTGGTTGAATCCCTTTTCAAATACTTTATGCTCGCTTACGGTATCCAATATATCATTTATGAAATATAATATCTATTAGACGTAACAATTTATTTTAATCATAGCAAAGTTCATACTACATTTGAATAACCATATGAAAATGGAAATATTTTAATATTATTCATAAATTTAAAATATTAGGAAAAAATAATCGTATTACATGCATATTTTCTCGATTGGTATTGAATTTTCTGTAATTTGTAGTTTTGTTTTTTCGCCAGCATTTGAACCTCTGTTGTAGGCTTTTAGTACAATTTAAAATCGTCTGATTTCTGTTTATCTTTGATTTTGTGGTGAAATTTCTTCAAATGTTAGTGAATAATAAAAATGAATGTATGATTAAATATCTAAGTGTTGTTATTGATATGAAGATTGGCACTGTTCATCAGAATGAAACGTTTTTAATGACTTCGAAAAGAAGAAGAATCTAAAACTGGTTTTCTCCTTCAAAATTAGAATCAAGATCTTATCAGAAGCAGATTGAACATGTACAGCTGCGCCACACTCTACCAAGCCTCATTTTACACCCAATTGTTCAAATGGGGTTTTAGAAATTCTGATCTTTAAGCCCTAAGTTTTCCTATATAGGTGTGTTGGAAATAAGATATCATTTTTAAGTTCATATATTTCCAGTCTTGCTACTGTAATCAGTAGTTTATGTTTTCATCATGCTAAAAAAGCACTTGCAACATACAAATTATATATAAAGAAATTGCATTCCAGGGTAAAGTGAGAAGCGGAAACCAATACTGGTTGCGTGTGGAAACTCAGTTTGGACCTTTTCGAAATGTCTTTCATTCATTGTAGAAGCACCCAATGGTTTCAAATTGTGCAAATTAATGACCTCTCATTAGGTTATAAGTTTTAGTAATACGGAAGAATGAAGAGTTATTTAAAAAACGCCATATTGAAAATGCTCGTTATGAATTGAGCATGATTTGTTATCCTCATGTGTTTAGAAATTATACAAAACATGCGCTCAGCAGGCGATGTTATGTGGCAATGGCGTTTTATCGCCATCTACATTCTATAGCAGTGATTTTCAACCTTTTATGTACCGCGGAACACTTTTTTTAATCTGAAATTGTGGCGGAACACCAATCGAAATTTTTGGAAATAAACTATATTATGCAATTAACTGACGTCGATCATTTCGGCATGAAAATAAAATAACAAAATCAATAATATAGCTTGTCAACTTCAGGAAAAGACGTGACACATTCCGATTCAGAGCTACAAGAGCTAAAGTACGGTACAAATATATGTTTTTGCAAGTTTGCTTATGAATACTATGATTATGGTAGCTAGAAACAGAAATGGTATTTTAGTGTGATATTTGGGTTTGTTTCGATGAGTTTCAAATATTTTATTCTGTTATCGAGGAGAGACAAACACGCAGCTCTTTCTCAACGGCTCTCAATTTCTCGCGTTTTTTTTTATACGCAACAGGAGTCCAGAAAGTTGGAGGTCGATTTGGAAATTAATAGAAACATTGAAAATTGGCAGCAAAGCGATTTTTACTGTTTAATTCCGTCATAATCGCTACTTTTTTCGCCCCCTGAACGTTTTCTTATCACCGCCTTTGTTCTTGTGCGCAAGTATTAATTCTTGTCGATCGGCGGAGATCGAAGTTTCATATTTTGGCATAACTATATGCGTTCACATCGGCGAGAGATGTTAATGACATTAAGGAGTTATTTTAAATTCCAACTTAATTTTCTTCTGATTTTTATCTTTTGCGCTGGCTTAGATCTAACTTATCGCCGTTTGCAAATTAAACGTCCCAGTTTAGCGAATAATATTATCATTATCGACAACGGGATGCACACATTTATTAAGACGATAATTGAGTTTCTTATGCACCAGGCTGGTGTCAGTGTTATTTCCGGAATAAATCAATTAGATACTGTGATTAGATAAATCTGTGATTGCGTGAATCCTGAATGTTGATTCAAAAGCTGAAACAAAGGCATTTCTACGTGGTCATTAAGCGAGATGACGATGAAGAGCACTTCTTTAACGATATCTTACATGTGCGACCTGATGCAAAAAAAATTGTGAACAATTTTTGCCCAATTTATTTTGTGCTGATTAGACGCTGATTAGAATTAATCATCTCGAGTGTTAACGTTTTCTATTCCAACAAAACAATACCGCGACCATTGTCATAGCTAAAATCGTTAACTACAAATTCACAATTTTATTTACGGAATTTGCAAATTTAACACTTCACTTGACGATTTTGATGATGCCACGGCCTAATTATTACTTCGAGAAAAGCTTCAAAATGCAACGAATGTAATCAACTCCGATGATGACTCCATTCATGGTCGAGTATAATGTTCACATTTTCGAAACATTATATGGTCAAGAATGGAATGGATCACTAAAAATACACGCTGGGATAAAGTCTATTAAAAGGGAATATGGCCTGTCATTTCTTATCTGGTTACAAGTTTTTTATACCGACTTTCCAAAATTCTGACTCGCCGTTTTCAAATCGACTCTATTTATATTATTTGAATGACGTCATAATACTTCGAAAAAGCAATTTTTCGCGGAACACCTGGAGGTCTCTCGCGGAACACCGGTTGAAAATCACTGCTATAGGGTTTACATATTTATCCTGGGGGAAAGGAAATCACATGGCGAATCATGGCCTTTCGTCCGGTTACTAGTTAGTTGCCAGTAATTTTTCAGATGCATGGACTTGATGGGGATGAAAGCCCCATCCTTTGGAGCCCAGGATTCTAGCAATTTATTTGTACATATCAGGCACGAGGCATGTGGTTGAATGTTTTAATTTAAAAAACAATATTTATTTTTAAGGGGAGAGTTTCACTGGGATCAAGCATCGAGGAATCATCCATAGTAACGGAGAATACCATATAACGTCACAGTCTCGGCCTCCATATCGGCAATTTGGCACTGCGCAATAAACCAAAAGGAAGCGCAATCTGAAACTTCACCATCGAATTCCTCAAAAAAAGACACTTCTAATAAGTTGGAGGGGACAACAATACTGGGCGCAAAATTGATTCAATGCATTTTCGTTTACATATCGTCGGATAAGAACAGAAGGGGCCTAAGTCACATTTCGGGAAACTCACTTTTTTCTTTGGGGTCTTGAGCCATGCTCTACATTCTACAATATGGTGGTCTTGAAATCCTGAATTTCTCAATATTAAAAATTTTAGCTGGACTTTGGAATATAATAATTTTCAGAAGTTGAGAACAGGCCTAATTTCCAATATGATGGACATAAGCCTTTTCACCCCATATATTTACTGACGATATGGACATGCCCATTTACACTCAAGTTTAGGTACAGATAATCTCAATGAGCGAGTGGAAAAATAATTGTTATGGTCTTGTAGATTATAAGCGACTTAGTGCTTATGGTGAGGCTCTACAAGAAGCCTATAACGTGTTGGGCGGTGACACTTCGCGCTATTAACTTCCTTTTATGTATAACCTGCCAGGTTTCTCGATAATAATTAACAACTCCCCAACTTTGAATATGAACGAAATATATTGCAGTCGATAAAATACCAGTCTACGTGCACAAGTACGATATAGACGAATAAATGAACGACGAAATTGTGTGATGATAAGAACAAATACTGAAATAATTCCAGTATTGTAGAGACACAAATGATCACAGTATTGTAGAATGTAGAGGTCCAAATCAAGTAATGTTGAGGTCAAATGATCATTGTTGAGACGCAACGATCAACTGTCGAGGTCGAAATGATCATTGTAGAATACGAAAGATCAATTGTAGAGGGTTGCTAAAGTTTACGACCAACCCAACAGGCAGGTTAACTACATACTTAATTCTAGAATATGCAAACAATAGCAACATTAAATTATGCAAAACGAATCAAACCCTATCACGTAAAGACAAGACAAGAAAACAACCCACTTCAACGCGACATATAAATTAACACTACTATAACGGCAAACTAACACGAAGTAAATTGTAAACAGCCGACTGGCAATGATTCGAAATGATAAACAAACAAGAACGAGAGAAAAAGTAAAGGCCGATAACAGACTTTGTTTACGTCGATATGCCGTTTTTTGTCATTTCGTATTATTGAAACAATATTTTGATTGGAATTTGAACTACCCGTGGTACAGGAAATTTGATGAGCACCTAGAATCAATATTCACATATACGAAAGTTTTCCATTCTGTTAAATTTCAATAATGATCAAACTAAATATAGTATAAGTTTACCATATAAAAATGAGATACTACCTAGAGTTAGTTGGTAGATAGTTTGTATTCACTCTTTTAATTGACAATCAAATTTTTTCAGTACCCAGAAATGCTTTCAAATTTCCAAAGATAGTGACAATAAATCTATCTGATTTAACAAGTTAATGTTTAGATCAATCCCCCATGTTTTTCGAAGACACATGATTTGAAACCAACAGTTTTAATGTTACGTCTTTTGTTTGAAGACTTTTCAGAATTGGTCCAATTTAAACAATAAATGTTTGTTCTGTTGTATTGAATAAATACACACTAGCTTATGTCAAAACTGGACTAGGTTAGTAATATTTAGGTAGTAAGGAATAGGGTCAACAGCACCAAGGTCATAATTATGAATGTAAGTTTTAGAATCGGTTTGAAGCATTTCAGGAAATACGTCTTGGTTCTATTTGAAAAAAAAGGTTGCAATATGGAATAGCTCGCCTCGTTGAATATTTTCCTTGTACTTTTAGATTTTGACAAACCACAACTATCTTGGGGTTGTACTTATGGTTTCGATCGATTTTGTTCGACTAATCAAAATGTGTAGTACGTTCTAAAATATCTTGTAATATAAGTATTTATTTAGAACAGCAATATTATACCATTGCAAAGTATTTATTCATCAATAAACATAAATATGCTATGTTTCTCTTGAGCGCATTTCTCCTTAAAATCATAACAAATTGATACTGAACCACATTGACCTGACATTTATCAGAAAGGCCATTTGTATAAGAATTCTAAAAATCAGTTTTAAAAGCAAATTTTTAAAATCAACCATCATTGTTTATTCCGAAATGAAATGTTTGATTAACGAAATTTACATTCATAAAAATTTGTTCATTGCAACAAGGCCTAAGTCGCCTTGTATTACTTTGTAGTCCATACAAAAAAAACAAAAAAACACTGCGTTTACGTTGTAAATATAAAACAGGCACAAATTGCTACGGAAATGGAACGAAAGAGAATCGAAGAAGATAAAAGGTAATATAAGTCAAATTGATTTATGAAAATAATCAATCAATTACCGTGTCTTAATGACCATAAGGCGAACTTTAAGCCCTTATTTCTCTCGAAATTTGACCGTACGCAGTACGCCTTATAAGTTGGTGTACCTAATGTATGGATCAAGTAGCTTCAGTATTATTGTTTCATGAACAAACCATCGTTTTATGTTATTTTTATAAAATACAATAACCATAAAAATATTGAGTTTTTTTTTATTGAGCTTTGACCAGGGATGGCAATATAGAATACCGAATCCGGAGGATTCAAATCTCTGAGTATTCGAATCCAAAAGTATTCAATAACACGATTCGGTTACCATCTCTTCGGCGCCGTGCGATTAACTTTTGTATTTCAGATTCATTAATCAGTGACGAGCGTTGACGAAATATCTCTCGTTTGATTATACTTGTGTTTTCTCGCAAAGAATCGCGAAAGCGGTACATATTTTTCGGAATTCAAGTCGCCGATGAATCCGTTCCTATCGTCCAAGTTCGACCAATGACATTAAACAACATGATGCGCAACTCCGGCATTTTTGTCCGAAGATCGTATTCGATAGCACGCTCCAATGCACATACTTGACGAGACGAAAACGAGCGGATGTGTGCTGCTTTCAAGGCGTAGCACGAATGGTGTTCGTGCCTGCTTTGACAGTTGTTGTCGATTTTAATGATATTTTTGAAAGTTGGGGTAAAAAGAAATCGGTAAAAGGTAAGGTGAATACTATTGTTGTATATCACACCCGGGCATCGCACTGTTAAGTACATATGGGAAAGCCAGCCTTTGTCAAATACTACGAAGTTATTAATTCAGTACGGTACGTAGTTGCCCATTTGCCGAAATTACATATTTACTTACTCCTTATGGTTTCAAATAGTTCATGCACCTTCAGTTAGATTTTTTTAATCAGTGAGGATATATACTCATTGTTGATTGCTGCTCATTGTAACATACTATTACGCATTCACTTTCATTTGCGTATTGAATCAAAGTGTTAACAAGTTCAACTAACATTTCACTCATACCGGTCTATATTGTATAGTCTGATTTCTCAAGTATTTGGAGCCACGAATGCTTGTAATTTTCTGACTAAACCCTTTTATTAGTTGGTTTATTTTCCAAAATTCAGTAAAATATTTTTTAAATAAAACATGAGATATTGGATTTATTAGCTTTTCCATTCTGAATCATATAGACTGCTTTATTTATTCTTAACGAAAATTAATAAATCTCCTCTCTTTCTTCAGATGTGAAAGTTGTGGACAAACCTGTCTAAGCATTGTGAGACTCTTGCAGCACAAGAGGCAATAGCAGAAATAGTAAGTATATCAATCAAGAAATTAAGCCGACATAAAGCAAAACTTTCAACTATTCGTCTAAACTCAATTTCCTATTATTTATTCACAGGACAACTATAGCAGACGGGGAGATATCAGAAGTCTGGCGACATATCAGTGACAGTGTGATTCCAAGAAATATAATGCAATTGAAAATTGCAATAGAAAAACAACCTATGGAGGCATGCAAAGACATTTGACCATCCGGTAGAGTTGTGTATGGCCCCCACATCCTGCAGGGCTTAGGAAAATAACTAAAAATTCCAAAGCGTAAGATTGCATAAGCGGTCTTATTTGTAAAAAGGCACAAAACACGCCAGACATACTTAAAACAGCTTTGGAAATGAGGATTGCGGGTACCTCACTGCACCTTTGTTATATTTGGTTCATCAACTTTTGGAAGTACTATAGAAGAAATTCCGGAAGGGGTATAATCATCATTCATGATAAAATACTATCATATATTTTTTGAACAACTTCAATCTAGACCAGGGATCTCAAACTCGCGGCCCCAGAGAACTTCCAGTGCGGCCCTCGAACGCTTAACAATAATTGTAATAGTATTTTGGAAGTTTTTTTTTTATCTAAATGTAATAGATTTTTTAAACCTTCTAAAGTGAAATTGATTATTCACACAGAAAACAATTTACTTAAAGTAGTTTTGGAATATTAATTTTTTTTGTCCACATTTTGACCCAATTAAGAATACACATCAAGCTAGCAAAAGAATACTTGAATAAAACACTTGAGTAATTAAATTAAACGCAAAGTACACGAAGAAGGTGGCATTTTCGAAGAAAATGGGAGTTGTAACATTTCTGCTCTTTACAAAATTCTGAAGCACATTGTTTAATTTGTCATATTTCCATCAATACAATCAAAAAACACAATAAGCTCAGCAGTCAATATGACAAATTCGAGGACCAACTTCGAACAGAAAATTTCCATGTGTTTGTATATTAATACAATTATACAACGACTTAGTTACTAAAAATCAATATCAATAATAATTCAAGCAATCCTATGCCACGCAATGTAGTGCGAAATGTCTTGTCGAAAAAATCTGTCATTTGTTTTTTTATTGATCTATACATGAAATGATAAAAGTAACTTTTTTGCATTACTGGAATTAATTAAACATTCGTAAAGATCCAGATAAACCCATGATCATGCGGCCTCATTAGTTAGAGTTGGTACTATAAAATCATTTCAGACTGGCCTTAGTATGCTGGTGACACAAAAAAGATGCCAAACGCCAGGACGAATGTAATTATTAAAACATTGAGTTTATACTGTAGTATTTTTGTTAATTTTAGGTTCATATATTTAGATTAAGTTATTTTTAGTGTATGTATCATTCTTTCCTTATTCAAAGCTTGTTCAAAAATGATTTTGATGGTTGTACATAGAATTTTACGATTTTTCATAATAAATACTGTAACTTGCAAATGTTGCAATAATAGTGGAATGCAAATATTAATATGTAATTGCATTTGAAATTGAAGAAAATAATAAAACTTAATCCAACTGTTTAGTTGCATCACAATATATGTCACAAACTAAAACTATCTAAAAAATATCTTTTAAGTATACATCATCAAAAACTGTTTGCGGCTCTTTTTACAATTTTCAAAATGCAATGCGGCTCTCGAAAACCCATGAGTTTGACACCACTGATCTATTCTAGACGATTCAAGCATTGCTTTGGGAAATTATATCACTTCAATTAAATTGAAATAATCTCGCTATATTAAATACAAAATCGTTGTTATCATAAAGGTAAACCAATTCAGCCACTCGAAATATATTGGCCTTCACAAAGCAATGGAGGCAAAATTGAGAGTTCATGAGCTATGAACATTTGTTCTTTTCTTTGTCTTGGACTTTCCATACTCCACAGCCCCTATTAATTTTTTTTAATTTTAATTACCATGTGATGGTCATACATATCTTTAACTTGTATTTTCTGTCATGATGTATTATCTCAATGTGCCAAACTATTAATTTGTGTGCATATTTTGCTTCCAGATGACATAAATGTATTGTCATGTTTATTACCTCAGCTTGGAGTATTGACAAGAAAAAGGTGCCAGTAAATTAGGTAAAAAAATTTTCAACTCATTGTTATAATCAGAATTCACAATCAATAGGAATTATAAACAGCCAACAATCAGTGAGAATTATATGCGAAATCCCTCAGAATAAATTTGTCTAAAATCGGAGGAAGGCAAAAAATATAGGTAGTTTCCATTCACACAAGCATTTCAAGAACACTTGCTCGAGCCAAACTAAATGAGCATCGTCAGGTGATCGGTAAGGCTGCAAGTTGAATTCAGCCCTACAACCTCCTGCATAGAAGATAATATTAATTAGTGGGCTATAAGCTAAATTCCTAAATTTAAACAAACCTATCTACGATGCATTATGTACCAGCAATGTTACCTACGATTAACTGAATATGTAATATGTCTAATAAATTCACCTACAAAAGCAAATTCGATAGGTGCAAACTTTGTGTTATGGAATTGTATCGCAGCACAGTTTTGTATGACACCCTCTTTAAATGAAATTTCAATGATTAAGCGCAAACATTAAAATTACTAACTTTGAACTTTGTCATTATCTGCAAAATGTTCCACACAAATCTTTCCGCTATCGCGTTTGTAATCTTCTCTGATAAAAAAAAACGTCTATGATGTCCAGAATTGCTCTTTACAGCTTGCCTGTTATTCCAGCTTTCCAAGTAAGCAAAACTTCTTAGATATAGAGATTATTTTGTTTCGTTACAGGCGCAAAAAGGCAGGTACTACACGTAAAAAAGATGCCGAGTAGCAAAAGCGAGCGGAAAACGGACGCGAAAGGCGACGAGAAATATGTGCATTGGAGCGTATCATGAAATACAATGTTTTGCCTGTAGTCTTATGGAGTGACGTCAGAGTTGCCTATCATGTTGTTTAATGTCATTGGTTCGACACACGTTTGGCCGGGTGTCGGCAGTATTTTAGTCGACTATAAATTAAAGTTCCTACACGTGGTATATATAACGTTAATAACTGAAAATTAGATTTTGCAATAATAATTGTGAATTTGTCAATATATGTTATTTTACGAGTTTTGCTCGCAGAAAATAAACACCCTGACGTAGTTGATTATATTTACAGTAATAGTCGTTAAATTTATTTTACACCATTGATTAATGCGCCCTACTGAGTGCGGCGCATAAATTGCAATGGCCACGGTCTGGACCAAAGTGACTATAACATATCGTCACTTTGGTCTGGACTGTGTATTTTCGGCGCATCCACATTAGTAATAATTTAATGTTTTTTCATATCTATTTTGTGTATTTCACAATTTAGTATTAAAGTGTATGACGCGGTATTTATTTTATCATATACGGTAAGTATTTAGGGATCACATAAAATTTGAACAATTCAAAACAAAAAAGTAATTTTTTCAAATTCTCATATTTCATTGTCCTGTTTGGTAACGAATAAAATCCAACGCTCAGGGTGATTTCAATTAAATACAAGGGTATAGTAGTACATTCACAATTTTGCTTGTAAAGTTGGTATAATTTCGAATAAGTTCAGTTTTCAATTTCAGTTGACGCTTCGAACACCTCCTAGATGGTCTTCCTCACTTCTGAGTGAGTGTGCGTGGCTAGCTTTATGTCTCACTGTAAATGCCGTAAAAATTGCATTAAAAAAATCCTGCTTATTAAATGTCCTATCCAGTGATATCAGATATCATGCTTCTTTGTTATTTACAGCTTTCAGACTTTTATCTGAATCTGAATTTATTTTTTTCTTTTGCAAAATTTCGATCATGTTTAAATATCCGATTCATCTTAGACATCCCTTTTTTCCTGCCAGGTGCATAAACAGTATATAATGTCGCGCCAGTCTAGAGGGGCATAATTTTTGACCCCCCAAAACCTTGCCTACCCCTGCTCTATATCCTCCATCTCAACCTTGATGTAACAGACTATGTTAAATCAGAAATTTTATAGTGTTAAAAATTTTGGTGGTTTCAATTATGGTAGCGCTTCGTCACGTATAGCCATGGACTATATTCTATGCTATGAGGAATATTCATAAATATGAAGATATTATATTTTAGTATTCTATTAATCGAGTTTTTATTAAAATAACTCTTAATTGCAGGGATGAACCATGAGCAAAGTATGAATTTTTTGTATTTGTGTTTATGTTGCATGATAGTAATGCAGAAATAAATATCATTTGATTTCATATGATATTAAAATGAAGCATGCGCTTGATTTTCTATAAAGATATGATTTTGTTTGTTGTTTGATTAACTTGATGTAAAACTTTCTATTTTAACCTATTTTTAATTCTCTTTGCAATCGGTTTTTTTATATTGAAAATCTTTTCATTCATTTTACCTGCAAATTGATTCTAATAATGACATACATTTTGAATCAAAATCATATTATAAGCCTATTGTACATTGTTATATTTGTCCCAAAATCAAAATGTTCATTTTTAAAGGAACTGGCAAATTTTTAACTTTCTGAATTGAAAAATGATTTCACTCGAAGACGTTTCATCTTCAAAACTATAATACCCATTTTTTCAACTGCATTTTGAAATTTCATCAGGGCATAAAATATAAACACAATTTTTCAACTTCTAAATCTGCTTCCTTTCAATTTAAATTGAAAACTAAAATCCATGATCTAAATTTACGGTAATATACAAAATAGAAAAGGTACAGGTTTTCAAATATTTCTAATACTAACTAAATGTATAATGTTTTAATCTGACTATGTTACTAACTGCTAATACTATCCAAGAATTGTCAGGCTCGATGATTATTGATTTCTTTCAGTAGTATTAGCTAACAAATGGGCATGAACTTGATTGACCTACTTCAGATCTCGTTTGTTATATCCTCTTTTTAATTGTTTTAATGATTTTTCCAGTTTAAAAAGATGTCTTTTTTATTTGATTTTTCTGTTTATACTCTTGGAGGTTTTTACACTTTTTAAACTTGGATGCATATTCTTTCTGTAATACAAATTGTGATGCTTTGAAAAGAAAAGCTTGGCTTTATAATTAACATCAAATTACGACAGGAAAGACATTTAATTAATTCTATACATAAGCGATCACACTAGAACTAAATGTTAGATATGTCCTGTCGTATTCCACTCTTGGTTTGAGGGTTTATTACAGGGGTGTGCAACAGGTAGCGCAAGAAATATAGTGTGGACCTTGTCAATGTTTAGATTTGCCCCATCAAGCATAAAATCCTAATCTGACAGTTTATGTTTATCTTGCCGCTGGGTTAAATCTATCACCGTTTTGCCCGATGCCTTTATTACTTTTAAGCAAAAGCCGCATTCTCTCCTTTTGCCTTTTTCTGAGACGCTCTGGTTGTCGCTAATGTATTTAGTCAGTCAGGTTGCTACAACTTCAATAAAAGCTGTTGTTAACAAACAATGCAAGAACTCAGATTTCAAGTGTTCTACTAAAATGTTAAATAAATGAAAAATTTTGCATTGTGAGAATTTTTTAATTGGTTATGTACATGGAAAAAACTAATTTTTTTCGTGGCCCAACAAGATGTCTGAAGTTGGTTACTTGGTTATATGGCCCACTGGGAAAAAAATGTTGCACACCCTTGGTTTGATATTTCCAACACAATTGAAAATATCTATGTTGTGACGCACAGTTTGGGAACTGCTGATCTATGTTATTAAATATTTATTATTCTCTGCATGAAATGATTTTATAGATTATTTTAATAATAATCAATAGCATTTTGTCTTTTTTTACCTTGTGAGCCAAAATGCCTGCATGATGAGCACCGTCTCGTCATCATCAAATGACCATTGTTGTAACATCAGATCTTAATTTGATTACCAAGGATGAAAAACTATCATCTAGCTCAGATGTTCTCAAACTTTTCAAGTCTCGTGCCCCACCTCAAAAACAATAAGCTACAAATAAGATGTAGTAAGGCGAAAGTATGTTTTATTGAAAAAACACGTTGAAAATACGTGAATGTAAATATCCAAAATAAAGAATTGGGAACCGACAAAAAGCATTAGAAACCTTCCAAATCTTTATCATCTGGACTTGGTTACTTATTGAATGCTTATTTGAATGCTATACAAAACTTACTTTGGACTTGATTATGTCTCATTCGCAATTTAAATTTACCGTCAAAACCATATGTGAGGACTCTATCCAACACGTCATAAGGGATCTTACATGATATTTAATCATGGAAGAATATGCATTCTTTAGATCAAAAAATTTGTCTGTTTTGTTGATTTCAATTATGGTCGAATAATTGTTTTTTTTATATTTGACCAGGGTCATATCCTCCAGTGGAAAGAAAATTGACTTGACAAAATGGAAATATGCTGATCTTAGAGATACCATTAATACATCAACAGGTACATGTCCCAATACTTTTTTGCAATGTTAATTGTGATCGTGAAGCGTTAGAATTATGCCTCCATTTTGCATCTGGTTACTCAGTATGAAGTACGCAGGTTCAAATAATCTTCCGTCTGCTCTTGAACGAAGGGAACATATGGAACGTTTTGTTATTATTGTTACTAATCATCTTGTTGCTAGTATTTCTTTTCCTCTTCTTGTTGTAAAAAAATCGCATTTCTTGTATACTAATGGACCAATTGATTTGAAATTTTCAGCGGTTGAAGATTGTATATTTCGCCAGAAGGCTATTACTTTTATTTGTTTGTAAAAATTTCTGCGAGCTCTGTGGGATTTGTTATTTGTGTGCAAAGACGTCATCATTGTGGCAGTATCGTGTTTGCATTAGTTCTGGTTTTCAGGTGAAGTCTGCAATACCGGTCTTTTACTGTGTAAGATTGCATACCCTTACGACTTTGTTTTGGCCTCCGTGTCCATATATTTGAGCATCGCTCTCTTGTTATTCAACCTACATCCATGCAATTTCTAATCCATATTGATTATTCAGCTGAGACTAGAGACTGCAGCTCGGCATTGAAATAAAACTCATAGGCTTTTCTTTCTCAGGATAAATTGAAGAAAAAAAGCTTAATTTATGCTTGCAGATTACATCCATACCACTTTTCTAGTTTTATCGTTTCTTTCTAGCATCCCTAGTTATTATGTTTTTTTCAATTTTTATTCTAGACGTTGCACTGTTGGAAGCATGTCGTGCTGAGTTTCATCGAAGATTAAAAGTCTATCATAAGTGGAAAAATACAAATAAAGCAAGAAATCAAGGAAATCAGGATAAGCAAGAGGAACGAGCACCCACTGAAATTACTCAACACGGTAATATAGAGTAGATATTCACAATATTGAAATTCTAAAGGCTTTCATTTGGACGTACTTTTTAGATAAAATTTAAAACAAAGCTTAAATATAAATAATTTCATTAGTATTATTATTTTCGATAGATGAAAGTGTTTTCGAATTATCTGGGCTAAAATCCATTGCGCCACTCCTAGGGATGGTTAATACTACTTTCAATCATGTTAATTTACCTGTAATGTTTGTATCTATATTAATCTGTCATTCCCAAACATAACGAGTTGATAGAGTGAATATATAGGATAAGGAGAAAAGTTGTAGTTTATTATTTTATCGACTTTTCTTTTCTGAAATAAATTTGAAAATTCTTTCTTAAAAAAGAGCATTTGCGAATTCGTCCCTATGCAACCAAAATTTATGTTTTTTAAAAATGCTAACGATGGTGTTGTCTTGTTTTAGCTGCTCATATGGTTCAACAGAGACCCCTTCCAAAGATACCACAAGCTGAAATGAAAGCTCAGCGTTATTTCCGTATTCCGTTCATTCGACCTGCTGATCGTGGTGTAGATGCAACCATGCGTAAAAAAGGATGGTGGTTTGTACATTTCGATGGACCATATATCGCTCGACAAATGGAATTACATCCTGATACACTTCCACTTCTCTTGGTTGCTGGTTGGTTGAGATTTCTATTTTCTAAATCCTAAGAGTAGTGTCGGACATTGGGTTTCAAACTGAGGTATTTTACTGTTACCCCCAAATAGTGGGACCATATGTGCGCTTACCTCTGGACCACTGCTGGTCAACTTTTAAACGGCTTTCTCATGATTGCTTTAAAGTTATGTACTCCTGTAAATTAAACCAGTATACGATCAAAGTTCACCTATAAAGTGCTTTGTACGGAATTCCAAAACTTTCCTGCTGACCCGTCAGAGTTTATGGACCTTCTGTTGTGAATCGCCGCTCTAAGCCAGGGACGGGTAAACTACGATCCGCCAAAGAATTAAAATTACACACAAAATTCGGATTTATTTTTTTTTAAACTTCTTTTTGAAGTATCTAAGTTAGGGATGGGCAAATTAGAATACCGAATGCGGAGGATCCGATAAAAGGAATCGGTTTGCGCCGTGCGTCAATTTTTATATTTCGGATTTCTAAGTATTAATCAGTGATGAGCGTTTTAACTCGCAACAAAATTTCTCTCGTTTTATTGTACTCGCATTTTCTCGCATAGAACCGCAAATGCGGCAGACATCAAACACCCTAATGTCAGCTGGCATATTCATGACACCAGGACGGCGCTGCACCTTTGGTGCGTTATACATTTATAGTATATAGTTCGCTTGTAATAATAATAATATAGGCACTGACTGCCGACTTACTGGTGATTTTCCGATTACCCGATTGCAAAATCTTAAACTTTTGGAATATGTGAAACGTTCTTTATTTTAAATGAAATGACTTACCGTGGCCTTCGAGTTCTCTCGGATAGTGCTGTGTTCCAGACGTTAAATGTTAAAACATTATTTGCGATTACCGTAATTTAGATCAAATTTAATTTTTTATTACACCCCATTTCAGAAAATCGGAATTTATATTGCAAAACAAGACGTTTTGTTACATTTATTTTGCACTTTTAATAAAATACACGTTTTTCGGAATTTAAGTCGCCGATGAATATGTTTTTATCATTCATGCTCGACACACGTTTGATCGAGTGTCGGGCTGTATTTTAGTCGATGATAAATTAAAAAAGTTGCCACATGTGGTGACGACAGTTGATGGACATTATAAAAGCGTATCGCCAAGTATGGGTAGATATATAACGATATTAAATGAAAATTAAGACTTTGCAAGAGAAATGATTTGCTATAGACGTTATTTTACGAGTCTTGCTCCCAGAAAATAAACACGCTGATGTACCTGAATATAATTGATAGTCGTTAAATTTATTTTACACCATTATTTAACGCGCCCTAACAAGTGTGGCACCCGTTGTGGCCGCATAAATTGCAGTGGCCTAAGCCTGGCCTGTGTGTTTTTGGCGCTCTAACATTAGCATAAGAATAATTTAATGTCATCCCATACCTAATATTTGTATTTTGCAATTTAGTATCAAATTGTATTAATGCGCTATATATTTTAACATAAAAGTACTAAGGTAACTAAGGGATCCCATAAATTTTGAACAATTCAAGGCAAAAAGTAATTTGTTAAAATTCATAGATTCCATTGTCCGGTTTGGTAATAAATAAAATCCAATCAATTCTGCCTATTTAAAATTGTAATCCATCAATATAATGGGAGAATTCCCACTTTTGAATAACGATGAAAATAGAACAGGTAATGTGGATTCGATTTAAGTATTCTAGAATAGTATATTATTTTATATTACCCATCTCCATAATCCAAACTATGAATTGTTACAATAATATAAATGTGTTTTTTATATTTCCGGTTCAATAATGTCAAACAACATTAAATTTGGCCTTATCATAGCAAATGGAAAAACTAACTGTGATGTCATAGTCAATTCATCATGCTTGATATGTGTTCTACATATGTTTACATGTAAAATATATGGCTATTTCTTTAGGTAGAGAGCAACATATGTCTGTGCTCACATTTACAATCAATTCTGTTATTCTATTGATTCTTGAGTGAAAAACATTATGTTAGTCATAAATTTTATTATCATTTTTCAGGCAAGGATGACATTCGGATTTGTGAATTAACTCTTGAAGAAACTGGCTTAGCAAGAAAGAAAGGGGCTGAAATACTACAGCACGAGTTTGAACAAGTTAGTGAAAAATTTGGAAACTAAATTCATTCTAAAATACTTCAAGATAATCACTTTTGTAAGATCAATTTCTTTTGGTCATACTATTAATAGTACCACTATGAACCCGTGCTCTTTTCAGATCGTTGTTAGGAAATGATAGATAAAGTCTCAAAAGTCTGTTTTCCTAGTAAATACGATGCGTTACGATTTGTAGGGTTGGATTATACAGGAATTTTATAATTTCATCATTTCAAGGGGTCGGGTTATATACAAGATAGGCTTATATGCGAGGATGTACGCAACTCATAACTTGTGCCACCTCGATCATATCCAGAATTCAAAGCTTTTAGACACGATACCTTCTCCAGACAGTTTATTAGCCAGTTATTTTTGTGCATTATCACAACACCAATTATTAATAATAACTATTTTTACTTTGAAGTCAAAGAAATAAACAAATGGTATTTTATTTTCTCTTTCTCCTCTTTTTAAGACTTTAAGTTTTTTATTATTATTGCAAATCATCGTACTCGAACAGTTTGTAAATTCTGTATGTTGTTGTCAGGTATGGGCTTCAAGTGGAGGAAGAGAGTATTTGCTTCGTGCTATAGCAAATAAACAAGCCAGACCCACATATGCCACTGCTATGATGCAACAGGCTGCTAGCAGATAAGAACAGCTGGACATGTTGTTCATGCCATACAGGACATTAAAATATTGGTCAATTTACAGTTTCTGTGCACTGTACCCTCATTGTTTTGGTGAACTAGGCACCTTATGTTTAAAACCATTTTCGTATTGTTTTGTATTTCATTTTTCAAAAAAATAATATAAATTGAATCTTTTCTGGTGAAAAATTTATGTGATGGTGATTTTGTAACAATTATTGGTAAACTGTATTAAAAAATATTATTTTAATTATTTGTACTCTTGAAAAAAAAAATTGAAATGTCATTACTCATGAATAAATTAAATTTCCTCGGTAAACTATTTTTTTTTAAAATTCTAATCATATGATACGGGTACACGATTGCCTAAAACGTTCACACCCTCTCGTTAATGTAACCCGAACAGCAATTTCCTGATGTCTATATAACTCACTTCATTATTATCATAAAGCTATAGTGTATTAAATTTAGAGATGGTTTAGTTTTATCACCATAATATCTTTGCTCAATTGAATGGCAATTATGTCAAAAGCAACGTAATTATGATTTTGTAAAACTTTTCTAGTTTCTATTTTGTTTTGTGAGTAGGATTACTTTTCCTATTCATTGGTAATATGAATTTCTGATTTAAAAAATTAAATTGGATGCTATTGCAGTATACGGTCTATTTACATTTGTCCCCCACAGGCAATTTGAGGTCTACCTATCTATATAATATATAATATCTTATCTATATAAGTTATTCCTTGAATATGTACATCTCTGGTTCAAATACGATTCCCTCCACTTCACTCAGAGTGTAATAAATTGAGTAGGCAAATTCAAACCGGAAATATTCTGGTACTTTTGAATAAGAGTTCCTCCCCACGTGTCGTCAGATACCAGTGACTGACTGTGCACAGAGCCTTGTTCTAAGAAAAGCATAAAAAGTAACCTATATATATATATATATGAATACAGACCAGTGATATACATTAGTGTGGGAAAATTGTCTTCCTCGCTATCACTAGCTTCAGGTGGTTTACCCTATATAGTATGGTACATGTTACGCTATTTTATCACTTAAAACGGGGGGTGTGCAAACTGCGACCCGCGGGCCAAATGTGACCCGCAAACAAAAATTGGGTGGCCCACGGAGAAGTGTCAATTTTGAATAGTGTGCCCGCAAAACGAATTTTTAGTTCAGTTAATCTGGCACGTGCGAGCGATTCCAATCTATTTACATCACAAAGCTCATACCAGTATATGAGTACCAATGTCATATTGACAAAACTAGCTAGCAAAATCATGTTGAAAAATACACAATGATATAAAAACTAATTTCTCATTGAATTCGTTTAAAGCCGGTGTGACACAAAATTCGGGAAGCCATTTTCTTTAGAAATTTATGCGTTTTAACTCAACATTTCTTCAAGGACTTCTAACAATGTCATAAGATCAAACACAAAATGAAACAATTTTTATGCTTGCATCTACAGTAGAAACTCTACCCAAACTATGGGTCGCGACCCACTGGTGGGTAGCAAAAGGAATCTTAGTGGGTCGTGAAAAGATGTAGAAAGCTTTTATTAATTATACTGGTTATTAGGATCGGTGGCGACTCGAATACGTAAATCTTAAATTGAATTGAATTTAAATTCTAATCTGTGAAAGTTTCCATTTTACGATCTTCTCAAAGGAACAAAAATTTGCTCTTCAAAAAATGACCATGTGGCTTTTTTTACACATAGCAGTTTGGTACACTGTATAGAACTTCTTACCGTGTTTCCCCAAAATTTAGACAGGATTTAGATTTATTTTATTTGAAGAATAACACTATGTTTTTTTTGGAAGAGGTCTTTTGCGTTCATAAATCGAAAATAAAATTACATTGTAGAAAATCACAAGATTTTTTACTAAACATTATATAAAAACCGACATCCATTGTTTTTATTTGTATTTCCTATACAAAAATCAAGTGACAAATATCATAATTGTGATTGTGACATCACACAATCTTCAATAGTGGTGTGATATTCACCTTACTTCAGGCCAATGAACCTTTCCTCTCCCACACATTTTAAAATTTATTTTAAGGGTAGGGTTTAATGAAAATCATTTTAAAAATTCAAATCATTATCTTATTTTCAGGCCAGGTCTTATTTTCAAGGAAACGCGGTATTTTTGCGATGATTAGACATTGCTGTGTTCTGTGTTATGTCATAAAAAAACAAAAGAAAATTAAATTAAAGTTAAGTAGGTCGCCATAAGCTGTGGTAATGAAAACAACTGTAACATGTTTTAAATCAAAACATGTACGGAGACGCTAGGGTATGTGCTCCATATTCGGGATTTTATATAAACACGAAAAACGATATTCGACGGACGACATCCCTTATTCAAGCACTGCATTTATATTAACCTGAAATAGACTGATAGTACTACACGCATTTTTTAGATTTTCGGTTTTTGGCCTTTCGTATTTAGAAAATCTTATGTTAGACGAAGCAATATATTTACGAGAAGAATATGTAGGTTGGATTTTTTGTATCCACAGCCTTTCGTAGGTAGAGTTCCTAGGTGCGGCCCGACGCTTCACTCAGTTACTTATATCTGGCCCTCCTGTAAAAAAGGTTGCACACCCCTGACTTAAAATTGTCTCATTCATTGGTGGTGAAATAATAAAACCAGTGCCAAGTTTATATCTTCATGCTGCTTCTATAATCAACCTGTAATTAGCGTAGTACAATGATTTTAGCAGTGGCGGCGCGTGGTCATTTTGACAACCGGGGCAAGCTACTGCGGGACCAAGTCACCCCCATCTACGGGGACAGGATGAGCGCTGTAAGTTCTCCCATCATTTTATGAGTATAAAAACCATTCCATCGGTAACAACCAATCGGCAAAAGCGACAATTTTTAACGATAAGAAAGTGTCTTTAAAACCGGTCCAAGTCAAGGGATTAATAAATATAGACATAGTTTATTTTGAAACCTCTTTCAAAAGGAAAGGCAATATTTACCCAGATAAATACAATGACATATTAACAGAAACTTCGGGAAAGCAGACAAAACCTAAAATAGGGTTTAAAACGTTACTATGAAGAAAGGAAAGGTAATGCAAAGATAAGGACATGCGTCGCTCACTCATAGATATATATGCTGCTAGACTTCTACTGCTTGAACATATATGCAACACGCCGCGGTTTCTTGGAAGCAAAATGCTCAATAACGCGCTGATTAAAGTCATGCATCCCAGAAATAACGTTTCTGTGAATGGATAAAACAGCCAAGGAATTTAATCTATCTTGCTTCATTGTGTTTCTGAGATACGTTTTAATACGCTTCAGCGTGCTGAATGTTCGCTCTGCGTCGGTGGAAGAAATAGGCGTCGTCAAAATGATGTCCAGAAATTTTGCAGACGCCGCAAAGGTAGTTACTAGAGTGTTATCTATGAGGAACCCATAGAGCGCGCAAGTTGATGTGATGTTCAAAAAAGTTTGATTGGTGTATATACATCGCAATTCATTTTCCAATTTACCCACGTTTATCAAGGGGTAAAATTTGGAGACAGTAGCCAACGAATGGATGAGAAATTGCAGACAAAATAAAACGCTGCGTTGTTTGCCCGCGGCGTAAAGAAGCACTCCATGTGTCGTCGTATTTTATTGTTTCCCGGATACGAGATACAGCATCGCAGAAGTCTGAAATACACGACTGCACAGACGCTCCATCCATTAGCCTTGACTGCAATGCGCCGTATAATACATCCACGTGATAGAATATTGTGGAGAAAAAAGCGAGAAAAAATGGGGAAAACTCACCATCTTCTAGCAGACGCTTTAGACCTGTCGACTCCCTCACATGAATCTCTGAATGCCATTGAAACACTCAATGAGCTCAGACCATTTACCATCTTTCACAAACCGAAAAATCACAGCCAGTTGGGAAACGCACGTGATGTCAGTTGTCTCGTCAGACTGAATCGAAAGGAACTGGCAATTCTCAATTTCCAGAGCCAAATGTTGTAAATAAATTTTATACATTTAGTCGAGCAAATCATTTTGGATATCCTTAGATGTCCCTTTCGAAACAGTTGCGGCATCAAGATGATCTCTCAATACTGTATCTAGGGATGCGGTGTATTCCACCATATCCAAAAATACCCCTCTATTAGAAGAGCCAGCCCGTTCACCGTGCCCACGGAGGGACAGCTCGTGACAACCAATGAACTTCAAAACATCTATCAATCTACCGAGAATATGGCGGTTTTTCTCGACGTTTTGGTTGTGCCGACGAATAGAAACCGCGCGTCCTTCATCCAACTGTGCTGCAATATTAACATTTCCGAATGTTCGGTATTTTACTGCATTGTCCAGATGCTCCATAGAAGATTGATGATCCCTGGCACGCTCGGAAAGATGTTTAAGATCTCTAAAACCAAATTTACACCAACGTGAGTCACGGGCGGTAGCAAAAAGTAGGCAATAAAAACAAAAAAGTGCATTTTTGTCCTCGCTGTAACACAACCATTCGTGTTTTTTATACCAAGTTTCTGCGCAGAATGTACGCCGACGCTTTCTTCCGTCATGGGATTGTTCCAGTGAACAATTTTTTGGTTGATAAGGCCCAAGACGTTGTACCTCTAATTTTTGTTCCAGCGGCAGCTGCGAAAACGGAGTGCGAAGTAGTGCATCAACCTTATTCATTATGAGGTCTAAGGCTAAGAAATGCGAAGCCGGAAAGAAGTGAGAAGCTCAAAAGGAATGTGGAAAATCGAAAGCAAATGGACTAAAGGTCTCTTACTGATTCAAATAGCGAAACAAGCGACAAAGACGAAGGCGAGGAAGCTATCAACTCTTCAAGCAAGCAACGAACGAGAAGGAATGCGTGAATATGTCAACACGTTGTTGTAAGAAACGTCGGCATTGTGTCGTCATAATTTCGGGGCTAGCCCCGATCGGCCCCGATGATTTAGTAAAAGAAACAGAAAACAAACGAGACAAACGCGGCGAGTGGAAGATAAAAGAGAGAATACGATAGACAATGAGCAACCGGGGCAAAATCGGCGTCGCCCCGTCGACGTTCGGCGAAGGCTTTGCGAGCGAAAAATGAACCATGTCGGGAGAATATGGCTAGTGTAGACAGTCTGTGCAACCGATATTGAGGTATTTTTCGAATATTTTTTATTATACCGAATAAACAACCGGGCATTGCCCCGGTTGGCCCTATTGACGCGCCGCCGCTGGATTTTAGTATAATTCCAAGTGCAAATTTATCATATGTGACTTAATTATGGTCATCTTACTCTAGCAGATATTTTACATTCGTGATTATCTACGTACTTTTCTTTCAAAAGATATTCTATTGCCAACATTAGTATAATTTTGGGCAAAATTGTTCATTGTGACATATTTTATGCAAAATGTTTTTAAAATTGTGATCACTGTATTATATCAGTAACATAATATTTATC
This sequence comes from Styela clava, assembly GCF_964204865.1. Taxonomy (NCBI): domain Eukaryota; kingdom Metazoa; phylum Chordata; class Ascidiacea; order Stolidobranchia; family Styelidae; genus Styela; species Styela clava. Next base: position 12,059,155 of record NC_135259.1, on the reverse strand, counting down.
TGCGTATCATGAATTACATATCGGTTTTCGGTCGGCGATGAAATGATTCTTTCATGTTTTTTTCTGTCTTGCGATACGTCAAATTAATCGCCTTTTTGTATAGTATGTCTTCAATTAGTCTTGACTGTTTAATGTGATTAGTTAGTTAAATTAGCACTATCAGTTATATATATTGATTATTCAATGATTTAGCACTTTTCAATCTTATTGCCTATTATTAATTGTGTATGTATGATTTTTCAAATTGCCAATTCCTTGTAGGTATATTTTCAAAACTGTAGTATTTAAAATCCTGATATATTGTATTTAGTATTTAATTCACATCAAATGATTGGATTGAAAAAATGATTTGTTTTTGTAAAGGAAATTTAGAATGAAGATGAAGAGGTGTACCGGTATTGTCAAAATTTCGTATTCTTATACCTATGCTGTTGCCTTGGTTGAATCCCTTTTCAAATACTTTATGCTCGTTTACGGTATCCAATATATCATTTATGAAAAATAATATCTATGAGATGTAACAATTTATTTTAATCATAGCAAAGTTCATACTACATTTGAATATCCATAAAAAAATGGAAATATTTTAATATTATTCATAAATTGAAAATATCAGAAAAAAATGTCGTATTACTTGCATTTTTTCTCGATTGGTATTGAATTTTCTGTAATCTGTAGTTTTGTGTTTTGCCAGCATTTGAACCTCTGTTGTAGGCTTTTAGTACAATTTAAAATCGTCTGATTTCTGTTTATCTTTGATTTTGTGGTGAAATTTCTTCAAATGTTAGTGACTAATAAAAATTAATGTACGATTAAATATCTGAGTGTTGTTATTGATATGAAGATTGGCACTGTTCATCAGAATGAAACGTTTTTAATGACTTCGAAAAGAAGAAGAATCTAAAACAGGTTTTCTCCTTATAATTAGGAGCAAGATCTTATCAGAAGCAGATTGAACATGTACAGCTGCGCCACACTCTACCAAGCCTCATTTTACACCCAATAGTTCAAATGGCGTTTTAGGAATACCTGGCCTTTAAGCCATAAATTTTCCTATATAGGTGTGTTGGAAATATGATATCATTTTTAAGTTCATATATTTCCAGTCTTGCTACTGTAATCAGTAGTTTATCCTTTCACCATGCTAAAAAAAAGAAATTGTATTCCAGGGTAAAGTGAGAAGCGGAAAAAATACTGGTTGCGTGTGGAAACTCCGTTTGGACCTTTTCGAAATGTCTTTCATTCATTGTAGAAGCACCCAATGGTTTCAAATTGTGCAAATTAATGACCTCTCATTAGGCTATAAGTTTTAGTAATAGGGAAGAATGAAGAGTTATTTAAAAAACGCCATATTGAAAATGCTCGTTATGAATTGAGCATGATTTGTTATCCTCATGTGTCCTTAGAAATTATACAAAACATGTGCTCAGCAGACGATGTTATGTGGCAATGGCGTTTTATCGCCATCTATAATCTATAGGGTTTACATATTTATCCTGGGGGAGAGTAAATATGCTCAATCACGTGGCGAATCATGACCTTTCGTCCGGTTACTAGTTGTTTGCCAGTAATTTTTCAGATGCATGGACTTGATGGGGAAGAAAGCCCCATCCTTCGGAGCCTAGGATTCTAGCAATTCTTTTGTACATATCAGGCACGAGGCAGGTGGTTGAATGTTTTAATTTTAAAAATTTTAGGGGAGAATTTCACTGGGATCAAGCTTCGGGGAAATATCCATAGTAACGAAGAAAAGCTTAAAACGTCACAGTCTGGGTCTCCATATCGGCAATTTGGCACTGCGCAATAAACCAAAACGAAGCGCAATCTGAAACTTCACCATCGGATTCCTCAGAAAAAGACACTTCTAATAAGTTGGAGGGGACAACAATACTGAGCGCAAAATTGATTCAATGCATTTTCGTTTACATATCGCCGGATAAGAACAGAAGGGGCCTAAGTCACATTTCGAGAAATTCACTCTTTTCAATATTTTGGGGTCTTGAGCCATGCTCTACATTCTACAAGATGGTGGTCTTGAATTGAATTTTAGCTGGACTTTGGAATATAATAATTTTCAGAAGTTAAGAACAGGCCTAATTTCCAATATGATGGACATAGGCCTTTCCACCCCATATATTTACTGTCGATATGGACATGCCCATTTACACTCAAGTTTAGGTACAGATAATCTCAATGAACGAGAGGAGAAATATTTGTTATGGTCTTGATTGACTAATTAATTAACTGTTATGCAGACAATTAATAATGAGACTGCATATCATATCATACATATAAGCAAAATTAGATAAAACAAGGATCTAGCTTGGAGAAAGTTGGATATTTAATTAGAGCAGAACCTAGACAGGATTGACAAGCGTTATAAAGAGCTCATTTTCAGCCTTCAAAATTTGAGAATGTGTTCCGGGTGCTCCCCAAGTATGTGTACCAGATGGCACAACCTAAGCATAGTATGCATACCAGATTAGGATTATCAGGTTGTGCGCCATCTTGGTGCACATGCTACGGGAGCGACGTTTTCTGCCATTTCGTATTTTTGGATTGTATTATTTTCAAGACTATTTCTCGAATCATATCACGTTAACAAAGAGAAAAATTCAATTAACGATAAAGAAACTACATTGTTCCCGCGTGTGTACAAGTCATTGTTTAGATAGTCGCTTATTTGTTTGAACTTGCGCAAGTAGTCGCTAACGTCGGTAACTTATATTGTTTGGCTATACACCGGTTGTGCTTTACTTATCTTCGACAATTGTTTGTTCTGTTGTGTTTAATTACAATAAGGGTGTGTCAAAACTGAAGTAGGTTAGTAATATTTAGGTAGTACTAGTAAGGGGTAGGATCAGCAGCACGCAGGTCATAATTATGAATATAAGTTTTAGAATCGATTTGAAGAATTTTAGAAAATATGTCTTCGTTCTATTTAAAAAAGATGTTGCAACATCGAATAGCTCGCCTCGTTGAATATTTTCCTTGCATTTTCAGATTTTGACAAACCACAACAATCTTGGGGTTGTACTTATGGTTTCGCTCGAATCGAAATGTGTACTAGGTTCTCAAATATCTTGTTATATAAGCATTCTTTTAGAACATCAATATTGCGAAATATTTATTCATCATTAAACATAAATAATATGCTATGTTTCACTTGAAGACATTTCTCCTTATAAAATCATAGCAAATTGATACTGAACCACATTTAACTGACATTTATCAGAAAGGGCATTTGTATGAGAATTCTGAAAGTCAGTTTTAAAAGCAAATTATCATAATCAACCATTATTGTTTATACAGATAAAAAATTTCTGAATTTGTTAGGATTTGAAAGAAATTGTTCAGTGCAAATTAGGCTCAAGTTGACTTGTATTACCTTGCAGTCCATACGAAAAAAAAATCACTGAAATTACCTGATAAATATAAAGCAGGCGTAAGTTGCTGCAGAAATGGAACAGGAGCGATCCGAAGAAGAAATAAGGTAATATAGGTTAAGTGATTTTTTTATAAAAATTTGTTACAAATCACGATGGAAATTTTACATGAGAAGCTGTAATAGATTTCTTTTTGTTTGTTCATTAAACATATTTTTTATATTTACGTAAGTGGAGTAGTCGGCTTATGAAAATATACCTGGACAATCAATTACCGTATTTTAATGACCATAAGGTGGACTTCAAATCCTTGTTATTCGCAAAAATTTGACGTACGCCTTATAAGTTGGTGCGGCTAATGTAAAGTAATGATTTATTGCCTACACTCAACGTTATATTTGGATAAAATACAATGACCATAAAAAAAAATATATTCGTTTATGAGTTCTTGTTTTTTGAGCTTTGACAGTAACCCGATACTCCTTATAAACAATTGCTTTCATAGTCATATGCGCCTTATTTATGGACAAAACCCTAATCTGAGCATCTCAATGAAGGAGCGCCTTATAACCAAGTGCGCTTTATGGTTTGTAAAATATGGTACAATATCAGTTATAGGCATGGGTGCAGATGGCCGAATAGCCAGCATTCTGGAATTTAAAACCAATTTCGGTTTGTGATATTCTATATTGGTATATTTGTCCGCAAATTCTATATATTTGTCAAATTTTATGATATTACAGCAAAAATGACATAATTAGAAAAATCGTTTGATTTTGACCATTGAATTCCAAATCCAAATTTATAGAATAAATTAAATTTTGAGTTTTGTTCAACTCTTTTTTCAACTTTTTCGCATACTGCTCACGTAATACTTCAATTTACTTTTTTTTCAACATTTAGACAAGCTATTGAGCAAGAAATACTTGAAAGAAAAGAGGCATTGCGTATTGCTCAAGATGAGGGCCAACAAGTTATTGAAAAAACACCCAAACCATTCCAGAAACCGTATGTTTGATATTGCTTCTCTTTATTTTTTGGAATATTTATTCAGTCACTCTTGGCACTTCAATTGACGCTTTGTACACATCCAAGATGGTCTTCCCCACTTCTGAGTGAGTGTGCGTGGTTAACTTTTTGCAAATTAAAAAAATTAAAATAAAAAATTCATTAAATGTCCTATCCAGATTCTCAAAGCAAGATAGTTCTAGTCATTTACAATAAATCGAACTTAGACCAGGGTTAAAAATCAAATGAAACCATTTTTCATTGATGTGCGAGCTTATGCTATTAATGTCGAGAATATTTGCGAGCATATCACGGGACGGAAATATAAACGATTCGCTGAAGTTGATTGATCGAATACACAGGAAGTATTTTCATTTATTTATCATCTCACTTGTTCATTTTACTTTTGTGTATAAATTATGATATGTTGGGTTTTCATTTATGTCAAATTCAAAATTGTCTGGTAAAACCCACTCTTTATACAGTTTATTACTTATCACGGTTACCACATACAAATCTCTGTGGCGAATTTGATTCCATAGAATATTTCACGATTTTTGGCGAAGGCCGCTCACAACATATAAAGTTTGTTTGCGATTCAGGGATTTTTGAAGTAAACCCTGCAGATCGATCAATAGTCCACTGATGACGTAATACTCAGACGGCGCCGTCGTCATTTTGCATTGGGTGAAAGACAATTATGACGTTCAATGAACTAATTTCGAAGCGTGTGCAAATTCTGTTATGCGTTTACATTTTTATTTCTTCGAATCTTTGAATTTCGAATTTTCGAATTATTTCTCTGTCTACATCAGTGGTTCCCAACCGGTGGGAATTTGGAGGTTGCAGGTGGGAAATTGAATGCTCCTCTAAAAATGTACGCACAACAACACAATTATAGAATATTACACAATGAAAATCACAATATATGCCATGAAGCGGGAAAAGATTCCCATTCAATTAATTAAAACTTTAGTAAAATATCACGTTGTTGGGCATGATATTCTGATCGTGCTACGCAACTCATTTTGATCTTTGGTCGGCCGATTACAACCTCACAGACATGTCTCGAACGAGCACCAATGCTTTAAACGTTACGCAAGAAGATTTTCGTTGCAGAGACGCAAAAGAGAACAGTTTTTATTCAAATGTTTCAGAGATTTTGGGTAGACACGCGCTTTGATGAACAAATATTGGACCCTTCCCTCCATTCTGCTTAATTGTTAATGAAAGGTAATGGCTTCTGTGACAATAAAGTATGATCATAGTCATCTCGGCTACGTTCCACGTTTTTAACAAAAATTTTTGAGCAACTGCCGCAATGCCTTTTTTGCACTAAGATCATCATCATCTCACAACATGGGCAATTTCAAATGAGTTCAAAGGTGATATTGACTGCGTCATTTGTAGATGTCCTGCGAATAGCAAGAACCAAGAGTTCCATAACATCGGTGGGACATGAATGAAACTTTGTCTCGTGGAGTGTGATGATATTCTGTCGAGTAAGTCTGCGGCATCAAAGATGAGCGGATCTTCTTGTCCAATAGCAATGCGCATTTTCAAATAATTTTTAAATAAGTCCATAGGTTATGGGAAATAACAACTCAGCCGAATCGGAAGTGGGAAATTGAGATAAAAAGGTTGGGAACCCCTGGTCTTCATACTTGAATTAGTTTTCCAAACATTTTGAGTAATGTCGTGCGCCAGAGATACAAGAATTAAACTCATTTCCTATGACATCATTTAAATACTTCATTTTCTATCACTATATGGTTCAATTTTTTTTTTGCCGGATTTAAATTTATCTGTATGGCGCCTTCGTGTGACGTCATAATGTCCAACTTAGGCGGAAATATTTTCTGAATTTTAAGGCATCCGCTATTTTACAACTTGCCCACATTTATCATTTCTAAAAACAAATCATTCGAAAATATCATGTAACTTACAGTATCTACGTTGTCTATCTAATCTCTAAACAGGTTTTCTGTTTAAATACCATTCTTTTTATGTTAAAATTAACTTATTATCAGTATGAAGCGCACCCGCCGATCATAAAAATGAATAATAATATAGCAATGCATCCTTACATGAAGCCAACCTATAGAATTTGGACTGAACACGTGATATCACAAGTAGCCACTTTCCTATGCTATAACGCACATATAAACGCTAATCTAAACTTCATGATAAAATACTTATGTTTAAAATATATATATTAGGGATACGAAGCACTCTACATACCCACAGACTTCTCCTAAACATGGGGAATAAAATTCTTCCCCAAATATAGGCCAACCAATAGAAATCGTACTCAGATAGTGATATCACAAGTGTCCATTTTCCTGTGTTATAATGCCAATTCAAATTTATAAGCGCCACGATTAGCTCAATGACACAAACTTTGAAAAATTGTTCGGCGAGATTTCTCTAGCGTTTCTGACTGCACAACAGTCTAATGGTAACAAATAATGATTCTGAATGAACTATTGCAGCAGTGTGATTGTCACATAAATCTCCCGTTTTCGGGTTTGAAATCTTTGACATAAAATCTGAGTTAACATGCAGGTTCACAGCATTACATCAATACCCATCGCATAAAAAATTAGACGCAAATTCTAAATTATTCATAATAACCAACTTCAATCAAAAACCTTATGACATTTAATATAACACAGCATATATCAAATATACGGCACCTCTACCAATGTCAAACAGTAACTTTGAACATCTCCATACGGTCAGGTTCTTATTTGAATACGCTGATTAATGTAACTATCTGCTTTCAATGCGAATTTCCGCCCAAATAGCCAGACATTCTCAATTCTTTTGTATTTTCAAATCAACAGTACACTCTTATGCACTGCCGCAATTCATTGCAATGATATTGTATGCTATATATATGAGTGTCTGTTCTCCCATATTAAATCTATCAAACTGTATACATCAATAGCGTAGGAAAGATTTTAACAACAGCTTATCGACTATTGTTCGAGGAAATACAAGATACTGTTCTAAAGTAGGCAACGTGACCTAATATAAAACAATGGCTCCACATGTTATCTTCACTCTGTGACCATAAAATCTTTTCATATCAATTATTTTTATTGTTCACGTTTAGGAATAAATATTTGCAGACTTTAACGATAATGTTATAATTATTTTTCCTACTACCCCGTGACTCAATTTAGATTGTTCCATACGAATATGTAATACAAAGTCTCACATTTTATATTATATCTAATCAATTATACCCCAAATATTGAATGCTATGTCTACATCAAAGTGATAAAAATTAATTCCCATTAGGGGCGATCAGTTTATGACCTGGTCCTACCGGACAGAGATACAACTTTCCACAATATAATTTTCAATTTTGCGACGTAATGGTAATAAAAGTGAAATAAGAAGCCTTGCAAGGAAATGGCGGCAATGTCCACCACACAACCATGCAAATGTGTCGGTTTTATTTATCGTCATTACAACTTGGCAAAGCGCTTAAAGTTGTTTGAATATTTCTCTTGAGAACTAAACTCCGTCATGAGGGCGAAAAGTGGCTATTATTCGAAAAAGTATTCGAATACTTTGATATCCTTGAACATCCTTGACTGTGATAGGTGCGTAGGCATGTTACGATTCGTAGAGTCGCTTATATACGAATTTTTATAATTTCACTATTTTAAAGCCGTTTTTGAGAGTCTGATCAAATAATTTGTCTTATATTTGACCAGGGTTGTATCTTCCAGTGAAAAGAACATTGACCTGACAAAATGGAAGTATGCTGATCTTAGAGATACTATCAATGAGTCAACAGGTACTTATTCCAATCCTTTTCTTTGGACTTAAGTGATTAAAATTTAGCTCTCGATTTCACTACTGGTTATTCCATATAAGCTCGTATGTTCGAATCCACGGATGGATTCATTATTAGCGCACTTTTTCAAAAAGTGCAAAACACTTTCGCAGTTCTTTTTTAGGGACTGTGAAATCGCCCTTTTTTCGATTTCGAAGGGCAAAAATTCAAAGTTGACAAAAAAATTCGTGCTAATATGAAGTTGCGTACTAGTACTTTTGCAACCCAATTTTGCATTAGGTAATGATATTTGCTGGAATTCTAACCTATGTGATGAAGACATGGAAGATAAAGCTTTTGCATTAATGGCAAAATTCTTGTTTATAATATGATTATTATAGAAGCGCGCCGACTCCCGTAAAAACGCTCGGCGGCGGCGACCAGATGGTTTTATTGAACAAGAATGGTCATGTGACTCCCCATAGAATCGATAAATTGTGGCCAAGTGCACGATTTTCTAGTGCAAGTTTGACAGATCTTTGTTCCCTTCTTAGTGAATTTATTTGAGCCATTCAGAAAGTTCTGATACCCGATACAACATTGTTTAGTAATGGAATGTAGACTTAAGCCATTATTTTTTCGAATTAGAAGAAATTTTTAGCAGCATCTCACAGATTTGCGAAATCACCAAATCCACAAAATACGTAGGTCGTATTACCATTTTACTGTAACCTCGAATGTTAAAAGCATGTGGCATTTCCCAGAATTTTGCGATATTTAATATTATCTAGTCCAGCGTTTCCCAAACTTTTTTGGCCACGGTACACTTACGCTTTTTATCTCGCTTCGCGGAACACCAAAAATAAAAGGGTAAAATAGATAAAGAAAAATGGTGTAATGCAGCGGTCCCAAAAGGTGCGCTACTACAGTACTAGTTCGCCGCGGCGAGTTGCCAATTGCGCCGCGAAAACTAACAAAAGTGTATTCAACATACCTAAAATATGGTTGAATATTTGTGTATGTATGTCTGAAGAAGTCTGACCTCGGTCAGACGAAACGTTACAGAAATATATTTGTGTTAGTGTGCAGCAAGACTCTTGAATCACCTAGGATTGTTATCTCTACTCCTGCTACAGCATCCTTGCAATACAGTATATACATACGGATCCACCGGCACAAAAGCATAGAAGAAGGAGAAGTAGATAGTCTCGCAGAAACCAAATAATCAGCGAATATTTTGCATATTGCATTTAAATGTTTATTGCTCCTTATTTTAAATGCTGTGTATCTGAATCAATAAATTCATTTTACCTTTCTTTGTCGTTTACTTTCTAGTACGTAGTGTTTGCCTCTAATGTTACCTAACAATGGAGTTAGAAGTACTTGGTGCAATTTTGCGAGCTGGAGTTTGTTTATCTGCTGAATCGAATTTAGCGAACATGAGTGATTTTTTTCAGCATTTCCTAGTAAAACCTGGAAGAGCTTGACAAAGAAGAGTTGACCTTTTGCTTTTGTCCGCCTAACTTGCACCTAACTTGTTAAAATCGGCCAGGGCACTTTCGCACTTTTTTCAACTGCAAAGCACCTTCGCTCTCATAATTTCCTTGAGTGAATACTGATATGGATCATTTTGTTATTATGGTTGTTAATCATCTTGTTGTTAGTATTTCTTTTCTTTTTTGTTGCTGTGAAAAAAGACTATTACTTTTGTTTACTTAAAATATTTCTGTGAGATTCACTTTTGTGTGCGATGACGTCATCAAAATTAAAAAGTTTGCAACAATGTTCACTATTAAGGAAATTATGAGTGCGAAAGTGCTTTGCAGTTAAAAAAAAAGGTTTGAAAGTGCTTTGGCCGATTTTAACAAGTTAGGTGCCCAAGCTTTTGTTTTAACTCATTTCTAACGGCATAGAGACTCGAAAATACATTCCTTCGGTTAATATTGCGAATTAAAAAGGAGCCTTTCCCTTAATGAAGTTTCGTTTAAAACCTTGTTAAATCCGTATTGGAAGGACAGCTGCTAAGCACACCTATCGCGAACAAAACTTTCGAGCAATAAACCCCCGGTGTCAGTAGCTAAGCATACTACGGCGCGTGAAAAGGAAAGCCCTGCACATTTGTGTTACTCCTTCCATCTGGCAGGCAACAATTGATACATGCAGGTTAAAATCGATATTAGTTACTACCGGCCATAGCTATAGGGAGGGGGATCATTTGTACAAATCCTCTGCAAAATAACATTCCGTCACCGATATGGATTTAGTATAACATGCTTCCTCATCCGAAGAATATGATCGAAAGTAATCCCCCTCTTCCCTTTTAAGAGATATGTTGACGTCATGTTTCTCCGGCCACTTTTTTCTTTGAAAGATTACGCAAGATCACTATGAAAGTCCCGCTGCTTTGAGAGATAGGTTGACCTACTGTCTAACCGAAGATTTTTTTCTTCAAAATATCGGCAAGATCACTTTGAAAATTCTCTTCCCTTTCATGAGCTAGCTTGACCTAATTTACACAATATTATACTATCTCAGAGATTACAGAGATTGGTTTGAGTTCGAGTTATTTTAAATCGGGTAGAAAACCTCATATATTGGCAAAATTTCCAGGAATGCCGTATACTTTCAGCATTTATAAATAACACTCTCTCTAATGCTGCAGACCTAGTATGAAATTTTCGCATCTCAATGCCACTTGCAACGTTTCCATATATTACAATTACACTAATAGGAAGATGAAACCAAAGAGTTTTCTTTTGCGAAAGTACACGGAATACAACGATACAATAATTTTGAGTGTGTCGCGAAATACCAATCCATTTGATAAATAATTAATATTCGACCGCATGAAAGCTGAAGTCCTGGAAATTAAAGTTGAAAGATAAGTACGCATTCTCGGATATCAGACATCCAGTCGCGATGTATAATCATTCATCTGCACAAATCTCACATGTAGCATCGGTTAGTTGTGCATGAAATGTAAAACTCTTATGTGTGTGTTTCCATAAAATCAAATTTGTTTTTCCGTGCACCATTACTCGTATTTTTAATAGTAATTGCGTCCCGAGTTTGTAAAGTTTAGAAACCTTTAGTACATACCACTATTTTTGATTGGCTAAAGAAAGATAACAGGTAAACGCTTTTCGGCGACATGGTATTCGTTTTATGGTTTCCGTACATTTGAACCCACGACAATTGCACCTGCATACTATTGCATCTATGGATTTTTTGTTTTGTTTTGCGGACATTTGAACCCATACTAACCCTAACCCATGGGTTTTAGCACCCGCATATAGATTGAACCCGCGGATATACACATGGGTTCAAATGTACGGTCACCTCGTTTTATATATGCATGGTGGGTAGAGTGTTGAAATCGTGAACAAGAGTAGAGTGTAACATTAATCATGAATTTCAATGAACAACGCACGTCTCTTCGCGAATTGTGCCTCTTCATCGGAAATGATTACATTCGTTATATTTTGAGTATTTTTTGCACTAATTATTAGGGCTTGACATTATCAAAATCGTCAAGAAAGTGGTGAATTTGCAAATTCCGTAAATAAAATTGTGAATTACTGGGTAACATGTTAGCTATAATTATCGACGGGGTATTGTTTTGCTAATAAAAACGTTGAAACTTGAGAAAATTAGTTACAATTAGAGCCTGACCCGCAATTAGGTACAGAAGCACTCGTGCCCAAATTTTAGCATCAAGTCGCATATGTAAAATATTCGTCAAGAAGTGCTGTTTATTAACGTCATCTCATCCTATGACCGCGCAGAAATGCCTTTATTGTCGAATTATTTAATCAATATTTTAAATCAACATTCAGAATTGACACAATCGCAGATTTGCGAGGTTTATCTGTGGACTAATACAGACACCATAGGAAAGCATAAGAAAGTTGATTATCGTCTCAATAAATATCTGCATCCTAGTATCGATACTTAATTAAATTGGGACGGTAAATCTACAAACGTTCATAGGTATTATCAAAGCCAACGAAAATGTAAATTTGGGTTTTCAAATTAATCCTTGATGTCTTTAAGAGCTGTTGCCGATGTGAATGCACGGGTAAACCCGAAATATAAAACTTCGATGTCCGCCGACCCGCAAGAATTTATACTTGCAAAAAAGAGAAAAGGGCGGGAATATAGATTGCCAAATCATGATATCGCCGCCAAAACGGTTGCAGTGACAAAAACAAATAGCAATTATAACGAAATTAACCAGTAAAAAGGCTTTGTTGCCGATTTTCAATGTTTCCATCGACGTTCTAGACTTCTGTTGTATAAAAAATATTCTTTATTCGACTATTCGGTCGGTACTCGTTAAAAATATTCGATTTGAAAAAAATATTCGATTTCACCCACCCCTACTCGCATATAAATGAGTAATAGTTGTGTTTGATTTTTGACCCTGGTCTGAGTTTGACTAATCGTGAATGACTAGATAATATTAAATATCGCAAAATTCCGGGAAATGCGCCGTGCTTTTAACATTCGTGGTTATAATAAAATGGCTGTTAATAGACCTATGTGTTTTGTGAATTTGGTGATTTTGCAAATCTGTGAGATGCTGCTAAAAGTTTCTTCCAATTCAATAAAAAAAATAATGGCCCAAGTTTATATTCCATTACTAGTCGTGTCGGGTATCAGAACTTTCTGAATGGCTCCATAAATTCACTAATACCTGTCAAACCAGCACTAGAATATCGTGCACTTTGGTCACATTTCATCGATGTCTTTGATAGTCAAATGACCACTCTCGTTCAAAGAAACGCACTGCGTAGTATTCCAACATCCGGTTTCAAAGACGCCGCCGAGCATTTTTGCGGGAGAAGCGGAATCGGTGTGCTTGTATAATAATCATATTATGAACAAGAATTTTGCAGTTAATGCAGAAGCCTTATCTTCCATGTCTGCACCACACCGGTTAGAATTCCAGCAAATATCATTATGTAATGCAAAATTGGGTTACAAAAGTACTAGTACGCAACTTATTTGTCAACTTCATACTCGCGCGAAAATACTTGTTAACTTTGAATTTTTGCCCTTTAAAATCGGAAAAAAATACGATTTCACAGTCCCTTCCAATCCATACTGATTATTCAACTTAGACTAGAGGCTGCGTCTCGGCATTTGAATAAAACTTATAGGCTTTTTATTCCCCAGGCGAATTCGGAAAATGCTTAATTTTTGCTTGCAGATTACGTCACTTTTCTAGTATATGTTTATTTTTCTAGCATCCCTGTTTTTTATTTTTTATTGTAGACATTGCACTGTTGGAATCATCAAGGGTGGAGTTCCATAGGAGATTAAAGGTCTATCACACATGGAAAAATCTGAATGAAGTAAGAAATCAGGATAAACAAGAGGAACGAGCACCGGCTGAAATTGCTCAACATGGTATTATAGACATTCTCTGATATCAGTATTGATATCAATCTCGATATTAAAATTCGCAAGACTTTCATTTGTCTGCCTCAGATAAAATGTAAAATAAAGCAGAAATTCGAGTAATTTTATTAGTATTTTTGATATCTGTAAGGACTATTTAATTATCCTCTGGTCTAGAAATCATCTTTCCATTTCGCCCCTTTAGGGATGATAATACTACTGTTTTGGATGGTGAATACTACTTTCAACAATCATGTTATTTTACCTGTAATGTTATTATCTATATTGATATATTATTTTATCGACTTTCCTCTCCCTGAGATAAATTTGAAAATTTATTCCTATGAATAGGCATTTGCAATTTAGGATTAGCATATTTATTCCATTGGACATATGGTAAGCCTATAAAAAATCTTAATGATATGGCGAACCACGCCTCATGTCCGGTTACCTGTTCATGTCAAGTATGGGATTAGTTAGTCGGGTAATTTGTTTTCAGATGCATGGATTTCATTCCGTTTATATGAAATCAAAATTTATCTTATATAGAAATGCATGCTAACAATGGTATGTTCTTGTTCTAGCTGCTCATGTGGTCCAGCAGAGAGCTCTTCCAAAGATACCACAAGCTGAAATGAAAGCTCAGCGTTATTTCCGTATTCCGTTCATTCCACCTGCTGATCGTGGTTTAGATGACACCAAGCGTAAAAAAGGATGGTCGTTCGCACATTTCGATGGACCATATATCGCTCGACAAATGGAATTAAATCCTAATAAAGTTCCACTTCTCTTAGTAGCTGGTGGGTTGAGATTTCTATATTCTGAATCTTAGGAGAAGTGTCGAAAATTGGGTTTCAAATAGTGAGACCATATGTTCACATACACCTGGACAATTGCTGGCCAACATTTGATGTGATTTTTACCACGCCTGTAAATAAAACCAGTTGATGAAACTTGATCTAGAAATGCCGCTTTGAACGTCATCCTAAGTTCATGGACCTTTTTTGTGAATTTCTGCTCTAAGCTGGGGCAAACTACATACCCTAGAGAAATACAATTTCACACGAAATTTAAGATTTATTTTCATTTAAAATATCTAAACTATGAATTGTTACAACAAGATAATTTTTTTCCCAGTTCAATGATGTCAGCCACCATCAAATTTGGCACTATCATAGCAAACCGGAATAGTAACTGTGATGTCATAGTCAATTTCGGAATCGCAACCCTTTCGAAAAATACACTTCCCCCCACTCCTGGTTTATGCCATCATGCCTGATATGTGTTCTTTTAGTTAGAGAGCAACATATTTCTGTGCTCACATTTGCAATCAATTCTGTTATTCTATTGATTCTTCAGTTAGAAACAATATTTCAGTGATGAATTTTTTATATATTCAATTGTTATTTTCAGGCAAGGATGACATTCAAATATGTGAATTAACTCTTGAAGAAACTGGATTAGCAAGAAAGAAAGGGGCTGAAATACTACAGCACGAGTTTGAACAAGTAAGTCAGAATTTGGTAAAAAAAAAACTCATAATACTTTATGATGATAGTCACTTTTTGTGCATGATATTAATTGTACCATAATGAACCCCTTTTGTTCTTTTTTAGATCGTTGTTAGGAAATCTTAGCTAAAGTCTCAACTCTCAAGAGTCTGTTTTTGCAGTAATAAATTTGAGCAAACCAAAAAATGTTTCTGTCACGTCATTAAATAAATATTACGTACTGTATATTCTCTCACATAAGCTGAGTTTAAAACTCAAAAAACAAAGTTGCCAAACTAAGGGGCCGGCTCATAGTTACGCGCATCTCTGATTACACTAAACATTCGGCTTATACACGCAATTTGGCTTATACACGCATAACTCTGAACGCACTCAAACGAAATTATGCTGCCCAAATTCCTAAAGCTTACAACTCGTACAGCCCGTTACGCTTTTTGGGGTCGGCTGATATGAGAATTTCATAAATTCATAGGCTTATATGTCTCTGGTTCGACCCATAACCCGAGTCTCCTCAATCCTATTCAAAATTTGAAACTATCATCTACAATACCTCCTCAACACAGCTTATTAGCCAGTTATTTTTGTGCATAATCACAAACCATGATTATACAACAATTTTTACTTTGAAGCGAAAGAAATATACAAATGGTATTTTCTTTCTTTCACCCGCCGCTTCTTTTGATTTTTTATTTAATATTGTAAATTATCGTACTCAAACAGTTTCTAAATGCTGTGTGTTGTTGTCAGGTATGGACTACAAGCGGAGGAAGAGAGTATTTACTTCGTGCTATAGCAAATAAACAAGCCAGGCCCACATATGCCACTGCTATGATGCAACCTGCTAAGTAAGAACCACAGACAATTTGACTGTGTCATACGAGGCATTGAATTATTGGTTAATTAACAGTTTTTGTGCACTGGACCTTTATTGTTTTAATTAAACTAGGCAGGCACCTTATGTTTGAAACTATTTTCGTATTGTTTCGCAATTCATTTTTAGGAGAAATAATACAGTTTGCTAAATTGAATCTTTTCTGGCCAAAATTTCATATGATAGTGATTTTGTAACAGTTATCGGTAAACTGTACCACAAATATTAATTACTTGTACTCTTGAATAAAATTCGGAATAAACGTGGATAAATTGAATTTCCTCGATAAATTAAATATTTCAATATTTCTAATTGTATATATTAATAATTTTATGGTATGATACAGGTACACGTTTAACTAAACTTGCTTGGTAATAGAAGCCGGGCAGCTCTTTCTTGATAGGTATATATAACCCATTTAATTTCACCATTGTCATAAAACTATAGTGTATTATCACACTAATGTCTTTGCTCAATGAAATGGCGATATTGTCAAAAGCAATGTAATTGTGATTTTGTAAATATTTTTCCAGTTAAATATCTTATATTTTGTGAGTTGCTTAGTATGATTACTTTTCGTAGCCATTGGTTAATTTGAATTTAATTAAGAGCAAAAGCATAAAAAATAAGCATAACTGAATAGCATATATAATATGTATTGGATGATAGAATATGATAAGGGGAAATAGTCTCTTCCCTTCCTCATCAGCACTAGCATGATGTAGATTTGGTGCATGTTACTCTATTTCAACACCGAAAATTGTCTTATTTATTGGTGGTGAAGTAATAAAACGCTTCATATTTTCATTGTCAAGTTTATATCGTCATGCTGCTTCTATAATCAACCTGTAATTAGCATAGTGCAATGATTTTAGTATAATTCCAAGTGCAACTTTATTATATGTGACTTTATTATAGTCATCTAACAGATATTTTACATTCGTGATTATCTACGTACTTTTCCTTCAATAGATATTCTGTTGCCAACATTAGTATAATTTTGGGCAAGATTGTTCATTGTGACATATTTTATGCAAAATGTTTTTAAAATCGTGATCACTGTATTATATCAGTAACATAATATTTATCTGCCTATCATGAAATACATATCGGTTTTCGGTCGGCGATGAAATGATTCTTTCATGTTTTTTTCTGTCTTGCGATACGTCAAATTAATCGCCTTTTTGTATAGTATGTCTTCAATTAGTCTTGACTGTTTAATGTGATTAGTTAGTTAAATTAGCACTATCAATTATATATATTGATTATTCAATGATTTAGCACTTTTCAATCTTATTGCCTATTATTAATTGTGTATGTATGATTTTTCAAATTGCCAATTCCTTGTAGGTATATTTTCAAAACTGTATTATTTAAAATCCTGATATATTGTATTTAGTATTTAATTCACATCAAATGATTGGATTGAAAAATCGATTTGTTTTTGTAAAGGAAATTTATAATGAAGATGAAGAGGTGTACCGGTATTGTCAAAATTTCGTACGGTACTGATAATAACAAATTTCTTATACCTATGCTGTTGCCTTGGTTGAATTCCTTTTCAAATACTTTATGCTCGTTTACGGTATCCAATATATCATTTATGAAATATAATATCTATGAGATGTAACAATTTATTTTAATCATAGCAAAGTTCATACTACATTTGAATATCCATAAAAAAAATGGAAATATTTTAATATTATTCATAAATTGAAAATATCAGAAAAAAATGTCGTATTACTTGCATTTTTTCTCGATTGGTATTGAATTTCCTGTAATTTGTAGTTTTGTTTTTTCGCCAGCATTTGAACCTCTGTCGTAGGCTTTTAGTACAATTTAAAATCGTCTGATTTCTGTTTATCTTTGATTTTGTGGTGAAATTTCTTCAAATGTTAGTGAATAATAAAAATGAATGTATGATTAAATATCTGAGTGTTGTTATTGATATGAAGATTGGCACTGTTCATCAGGATGAAACGTTTTTAATGACTTCGAAAAGAAGAAGAATCTAAAACAGGTTTTCTCCTTCAAAATTAGAATCAAGATCTTATCAGAAGCAGATTGAACATGTACAGCTGCGCCACACTCTACCTAGCCTCATTTTACACCCAATTGTTCAAATGGCGTTTCAGGAATATCTGGCCTTTAAGCCCTAAATTTTCCTATATAGGTGTGTTGGAAATAAGATAACATTTTTAAGTACATATATTTCCAGTCTTGAGAGTTATTTAAAAGACGCCATATTGAAAATGCTCGTTATGAATTGAGCATGATTTGTTATCCTCGTATGTTTAGAAATTATACAAAGCATGCGCTCAGCAGGCGATGTTATGTGGCTATGGCGTTTTATCGCCATCTATATTCTATAGCAGGGCTGGGCACACCGCGGCTCGCCAGTCTTTTTGTGCGGCTCTTCTTGCTAACATAAATTATTATCCAAATTTTAACTGAGAGAAAAACTTTATTGTAAACTCTTTTAATTTAAAAAGTAGTAAATAAGTTTCGTCAATGATTAGGTTAAATTATGTTTTAGTATGATAATCGCTGTAGCGTTGAATTTAAGTCAGTCAAGTCAGCAAATCTTTCGTCACAATGGTGAATGTTTATTGATGCGTCGGCGGTATTGCAGCTTGATTGCGGTTAGTCAGTCTAAGTCATAGGTTCTCAAAGTGCTCCGTGCGGAGCCCCAGGGCTCCGCGAGCTATTCGACTACTTTTCGAAATACTGACTAATTTTGTAACTGTTCAAAAAGCAATAACAGCTTTGATAAAATCTGACAACAATATAGCCTCAAAATATGGCAAAGAGGCGGAATTAAAAAATGACATTATTTATGAGCAGGAGCGCAGCCAGGATTCTTAAGAGGGAGGTGGTTCAAAATTGAAATAGGAAATTTCCGCGCAACATTCTTCGCGAATGAAAAAACGTATAACGAGATTTCTGTTGCATAAAAAATTCAATCCATGACCGATGCGAGCATTTAACGTGTCTCGTCGTTATGATGTAATTGTGTTTATCGTTACTCACGTTTGATTCGAGATTACTATTAGGATTAGAAAAATGAAAGAATACTATTCTAAAATAACATAAAATATGTGATAAACTGCTAACTATAAATAAATTGGAGTCGTATTTTTGCGATCTTGGGATTTGTCAAACTTGATTCGTTCTTTCTCATTTGAGATTATTTTTAAGCAAGATATCGCCGTTTAAAATATCACAATGTCTTGGCAAAATACGAATTGCATTCAGCTCCGTCGGTAGTTTTAGAATGAAAAAAGGTACATCGCGGATCGCGCGCACAATTGATTGCGTGCGGCTCCGTCGGTAGTTTCAAAATGGAAAAAAGGTACATCGCGCGCAAAATTGACTGTGTTTCGATTTCGCATTTACTACGATGAAAACCTAACATAACACCAAATTTTGTGGTTCACAATGTCTATAAAAGCGTTTTCAATCCTAGGTGAATCTGCTGAAACCAAACGTGTGATCTCCCATTTTAAGTTCTAGTTTTAATATTTTAGAATGCCGCTTTTCAATCGAGAAATTTGAGTTGCGGATTTACCTCTTTATTAATTATTATTTTTAGCATTTCGTCGCCGATGACTATAATATGGTAACATGTTTTTCACATTGAATTCATAATTCCCCACGAGAACAAAAAAGCAATTAACGTCGTCACTGTGTAACAATACAGGTATATGCCGAGGGAAATTTTTGATTTAGGAAGAATAAACACCGGCGTAAAGATGTTTAAAGGTTCAAAACACGCCATGCTGAGGAAAAAAATCGGCGATTCTAACAAAATGCAATCGCGCACATTATTAGCGGCCTTTTAAGTCTTCCAAAAATGTCAAAAGGGAAAAGATTCGACCCCTAATTTATTAGTATGTTTGTCAAGTGCCAAATTTACAGCTTTAGTATATCGTCACGCTAATAACCGAATTGCGTGAGTCATGTTTAGCAGAAAAACGTAAAAAACTTCCTAATGATATTGTTATGCCATTGAGAGCCAATAATTTGCCATGGTGTAATTTTTTGATCGTAGCCGGATTTGAGTTAATTTGTATGACGCAGTTAAGTGACGTCATAATGGCGCACTGTGACTTAGGCAGAAATGTGTGAGTATGACTTGGGGACATACGCAATTTTGCAACGTTACTATATGCACCAGTCCTGAAAACTAAACATTCCAAAAACGTATGTAATTCTCAGTATCTATAATGTCTAATCCCCAAAAGAGCTAATCAGTTCAATTACATTATTTTTTATGTTTAAAAATATATATTTCACCAATATAACACGTTCTACACACCCACCGAAATAAGACTAAGATTAAATATAAGGAATAAAACAGCAATGCACCCAATATAAGAGCCAACCAAGGTGAATTGGACTCGGACAGTGAATATCGCAAGTGCACGCCTTCCTATACTGTAGTATAAATTTAAATTAATACGCGCTAAGCTAGAATCCGAGATGCAAGAACTCGAAAATACTTCGACGAGGTTATTTTGCCTTTGTGACGTCACAATAGCCCTGCGGTAACAATGATAATTCATTATGACGAAACAATTGCACAAATGTGCATATCATACTAAATCTCCATTTTTAAGGGTTTCGGAATTCTTAAATTAAAATCTGAGTTAACAGACAGGTGCGCAGCATGACATAAATACCTGCTTTATAAAAAACTCAAAATCGCCAAAAATGACTTACGCAATTCGGCTTTTAGCGTGACGATATATATTAAATTGAGTAAAGTACTTTTAACTTGCTCAGGAATATTAATCTGAAAGTAACAATTTTAACATTTATTTTGGGGTTCCGTGAATAATAGTCAACTTTTTCAAGGGCTCCGCAACACCAAAAGTTTGAGAACCCCTGGTCTAAGTTACTGTGCGATATGTCCTCAATTAAAAAACGAAAGTACGAAGATGAAAACAGAGTTGTCAAGTCAGAATGGGAAGAACGTACGAATTTACCAGTCAGGAGAATAAACCTTTGTGCTTAATCTGTCATAAACTACTAAGTCAGAATAAAGTCAGCAATTTAAACGGCACCATGAAAATGCCCAATCACGTGGCGAATCATGATCATGACTATCATGACCACGTCCGGTTACCAGTTAGTTTGCCAGTAAATTTTCAGATGCATAGACTTGATGGGGAGAAAGCCCCATCCTTCGGAGCCTAGGATTCTAGCAATCCTTTTGTACATATCAGGCACGAGGCAGGTGGTTGAATGTTTTATTTAAAAAACAATGTTTATTTTTAAGGGGAGAATTTCACTAGGATCAAGCTTCGGGGAAACATCCATAGTAACGGAGAATAGCATAAAACGTCACAGTCTGGGCCTTCATATCGGCAATTTGGCACTGCGCAATAAACCAAAAGGCAGCGCAATCTGAAACTTCCCCATCGGATTCCTCAGAAAAAGACACTTCTAATAAGTTGGAGGGGACAACAATACTGAGCGCAAAATTGATTCAATGCATTTTCGTTTACATATCGCCGGGTAAGAACAGAATGGGCCTAAGTCACATTTCGAGAAATTCACTTTTATCAATATTTTGGGGTTTTGAGCCATGCTCTACATTCAACAAGATGGTGGTCTTGAAATCCTAAATTTCTCAATATAAAAAATTTTAGCTGGACTTTGGAATATAATAATTTTCAGAAGTTAAGAACAGGCCTATTTTCCAATATGATGGACATAGGCCTTTTAACCCCATATATTTACTGTCGATATGGACATGCCCATTTACACTCAAGTTTAGGTACAAATAATCTCAATGAACGAGTGCAAAAATAATTGTTATGGCCTTGATTGACTAATTAATTAACTGTTATGCAGACAATTGATAATGAGACTGCAATCATACTTATATATAAGCAAAATTAGATAAAACAAGGATCTAGCTTGGAGAAAGTTGGATATTTAATTAGAGCAGAATCTAGACAGGGTTGACAGGCGTTATAAAGTGCTCATTTTCAGCCTTCAAAATTTGAGAATGTGTTCCAGGTGCTCTCCTAGTATGTGTACCAGATGGGTTATCAGGTTGTGCGCCATCTTGGTGCACATACTACGGGAGCGCCGATTTCTATCATTTCGTATTATTGAAGCAATATTTTGATTGGAATTTGAACTACCCATGGTACAGGAAATTTTATGAGCACCTAGAAACTTTACATATACGAAGAGAAGTTTTTCTTTCTGCTAAATTTTAATAATGAACAAACTAAATATAGTATAAGTTTACCATAAAAAAATGAGATACTACCTAGAGTTAGTTGGTAGATTGTTTGTATTCACTCTTTTAATTGACAATCAAATTTTTTCAGTACCCAGAAATGCTTTAAAATTTCCAAAGATAGTGACAATAAATCTATCTGATTTAACAAGTTAATGTTTGGATCAATCCCCCATGTTTTTCGAAGACACATGATTTGAAACCAACAGTTTTAATGTTACGTCTTTTGTTTGACGACTTTTCAGAATTGGTCCAATTTAAACAATAAATGTTTGTTCTGTTGTATTGAATAAATACACACTAGCTTATGTCAAAACTGGAGTAGATTAGTAATATTTAGGTAGTAAGGAATAGGGTCAACAGCACCTAGGTCATAATTATGAATGTAAGTTTTAGAATCGGTTTGAAGCATTTCAGGAAATACGTCTTGGTTCTATTTGAAAAAAAGGTTGCAATATGGAATAGCTCGCCTCGTTGAATATTTTCCTTGTACTTTTAGATTTTGACAAACCACAACTATCTTGGGGTTGTACTTATGGTTTCGATCGATTTTGTTCGACTAATTAAAATGTGTACTACGTTCACAGATATCTTGTTATATAGGTATTTATTTAGAACAGCAATATAATACCATTGCGAAGTATTTATTCATCATTAAACTTAAATATGCTATGTTTCTCTTGAACGCATTTCTCCTTAAAAAATCATAGCAAATTGATACCGAACCACATTTAACTGACATTTATCAAAAAGGCCATTTGTATGAGAATTCTAAAAATCAGTTTTAAAAGCAAATTTTTAAAATCAACCATCATTGTTTATTCCGAAATGAAATGTTTGATTAACGAAATTTATATTCATAAAAAATTGTTCATTGCAACAAGGCCTAAGTCGCCTTGTATTACTTTGTAGTCCATACAAAAAAAACAAAAAAACACTGCGTTTACGTTGTAAATATAAAACAGGCACAAATTGCTACGGAAATGGAACGAGAGAGAATCGAAGAAGATAAAAGGTAATATAAGTCAAATTGATTTATGAAAATAATCAATCAATTACCCTGTTTTAATGACCATAAGGCGAACTTTAAGCCCTTATTTCTCTCGAAATTTGACCGTACGCAGTACGCCTTATAAGTTGGTGTACCTAATGTATGGATCAAGTAGCTTCAGTATTATTGTTTCATGAACAAACCATCGTTTTATGTTATTTTTATAAAATACAATAACCATAAAAATATTGAGTTTTTTTTTATTGAGCTTTGACCAGGGATGGCAATATAGAATACCGAATCCGGAGGATTCAAATCTCTGAGTATTCGAATCCAAAAGTATTCAATAACACGATTCGGTTTCCATCTCTTCGGCGCCGTGCGGTTAACTTTTGTATTTCAGATTCATTAATCAGTGACGAGCGTTGACGAAATATCTCTCGTTTGATTATACTTGTGTTTTCTCGCAAAGAACCGCGAAAGCGGTACATATTTTTCGGAATTCAAGTCGCCGATGAATCCGTTCCTATCGTCCAAGTTCGACACACGTTTGGCCGGGTGTCGGCAGTATTTTAGGCGACGATAAATTAAAGTTCCTACACGTGGTATATATAACGTTAATAACTGAAAATTAGATTTTGCAATAATAATTGTGAATTTGTCAATATATGTTATTTTACGAGTTTTGCTCGCAGAAAATAAACATCCTGACGTACTTGATTATATTTACCGTAATAGTCGTTAAACTTATTTTACACCATTGATTAATGCGCCCTACTGAGTGCGGCGCATAAATTGCAATGGCCACGGTCTGGACCAAAGTGACTATAACATATCGTCACTTTGGTCTGGACTGTGTATTTTCGGCGCATCCACATTAGTAATAATTTAATGTTTTTTCATATCTATTTTGTGTATTTCACAATTTAGTATTAAAGTGTATGACGCGGTATTTATTTTATCATATACGGTAAGTATTTAGTGATCACATAAAATTTGAACAATTCAAAACAAAAAAGTAATTTTTTCAAATTCTCATATTTCATTGTCCTGTTTGGTAACGAATAAAATCCAACGCTCAGGGTGATTTCAATTAAATACAAGGGTATAGTAGTACATTCACAATTTTGCTTGTAAAGTTGGTATAATTTCGAATAAGTTCAGTTTTCAATTTCAGTTGACGCTTCGAACACCTCCTAGATGGTCTTCCTCACTTCTGAGTGAGTGTGCGTGGCTAGCTTTATGTCTCACTGTAAATGCCGCAAAATTGCATTAAAAAAATCCTGCTTATTAAATGTCCTATCCAGTGATATCAGATATCATGCTTTTTTGTTATTTACAGCTTTCAGACTTTTATCTGAATCTGAATTTATTTTTTTCTTTTGCAAAATTTCGATCATGTTTAAATATCCGATTCATCTTAGACATCCCTTTTTTCCTGCCAGGTGCATAAACAGTATATAATGTCCCGCCAGTCTAGAGGGGCATAATTTTTGACCCCCCAAAACCTTGCCTACCCCTGCTCTATATCCTCCATCTCAACCTTGATGTAACAGACTATGTTAAATCAGAAATTTTATAGTGTTAAAAATTTTGGTGGTTTCAATTATGGTAGCGCTTCGTCACGTATAGCCATGGACTATATTCTATGCTATGAGGAATATTCATAAATATGAAGATATTATATTTTAGTATTCTATTAATCGAGTTTTTATTAAAATAACTCTTAATTGCAGGGATGAACCATGAGCAAAGTATGAATTTTTTGTATTTGTGTTTATGTTGCATGATAGTAATGCAGAAATAAATATCATTTGATTTCATATGATATTAAAATGAAGCATGCGCTTGATTTTCTATAAAGATATGATTTTGTTTGTTGTTTGATTAACTTGATGTAAAACTTTCTATTTTAACCTATTTTTAATTCTCTTTGCAATCGTTTTTTTTTATATTGAAAATCTTTTCATTCATTTTACCTGCAAATTGATTCTAATAATGACATACATTTTGAATCAAAATCATATTATAAGCCTATTGTACATTGTTATATTTGTCCCAAAATCAAAATGTTCATTTTTAAAGGAACTGGCAAATTTTTAACTTTCTGAATTGAAAAATGATTTCACTCGAAGACGTTTCATCTTCAAAACTATAATACCCATTTTTTCAACTGCATTTTGAAATTTCATCAGGGCATAAAATATAAACACAATTTTTCAACTTCTAAATCTGCTTCCTTTCAATTTAAATTGAAAACTAAAATCCATGATCTAAATTTACGGTAATATACAAAATAGAAAAAGTACAGGTTTTCAAATAGTTCTAGTACTAACTAAATGTATAATGTTTTAATCTGACTATGTTACTAACTGCTAATACTATCCAAGAATTGTCAGGCTCGATGATTATTGATTTCCTTCAGTAGTATTAGCTAACAAATGGGCATGAACTTGATTGACCTACTTCAGATCTCGTTTGTTATGTCCTCTTTTTAATTGTTTTAATGATTTTTTCAGTTTAAAAAGATGTCTTTTTTATTTGATTTTTCTGTTTATACTCTTGGAGGTTTTTACACTTTTTAAACTTGGATGCATATTCTTTCTGTAATACAAATTGTGATGCTTTGAAAGGAAAAGCTTGGCTTCATAATTGACATCAAATTACGACAGGAAAGACATTTAATTAATTCTATACATAAGCGATCACACTAGAACTAAATGTTAGATATGTCCTGTCGTATTCCACTCTTGGTTTGAGGGTTTATTACAGGGGTGTGCAACAGGTAGCCCAAGAAATATAGTGTGGACCTTGTCAATGTTTAGATTTGCCCAATCAAGCATAAAATCCTAATCTGACAGTTTATGTTTATCTTGCCGCTGGGTTAAATCTATCACCGTTTTGCCCGATGCCTTTATTACTTTTAAGCAAAAGCCGCATTCTCTCCTTTTGCCTTTTTCTGAGACGCTCTGGTTGTCGCTGATGTATTTAGTCAGTTAGGTTGCTACAACTTCAATAAAAGCTGTTGTTAACAAACAATGCAAGAACTCAGATTTCAAGTGTTCTACTAAAATGTTAAATAAATGAAAAATTTTGCATTGTGAGAATTTTTTAATTGGTTATGTACATGGAAAAAACTAATTTTTTTTCGTGGCCCAACAAGATGTCTGAAGTTGGTTACTTGGTTATATGGCCCTCTGGGAAAAAAATGTTGCACACCCTTGGTTTGATATTTCCAACACAATTGAAAATATCTATGTTGTGACGCACAGTTTGGGAACTGCTGATCTATGTTATTAAATATTTATTATTCTCTGCATGAAATGATTTTATAGATTATTTTAATAATAATCAATAGCATTTTGTCTTTTTTTACCTTGTGAGCCAAAATGCCTGCATGATGAGCACCGTCTCGTCATCATCAAATGACCATTGTTGTAACATCAGATCTTAATTTGATTACCAAGGATGAAAAACTATCATCTAGCTCAGATGTTCTCAAACTTTGAAAGTCTCGTGCCCCACCTCAAAAACAATAAGCTACAAATAAGATGTAGTAAGGCGAAAGTATGTTTTATTGAAAAAACACGTTGAAAATACGTGGATAGAATGTAAATATCCAAAATAAAGAATTGGGAACCGACAAAAAGCACTAGAAACCTTCCAAATCTTTATCATCTGGACTTGGTTACTTATTGAATGCTTATTTGAATGCTATACAAAACTTACTTTGGACTTGATTATGTCTCATTCGCAATTTAAATTTACCGTCAGAACCATATGTGAGGACTCTATCCAACACGTCATAAGGGATCTTACATGATATTTAATCATGGAAGAATATGCATTCTTTAGATCAAAAAATTGTCTGTTTTGTTGATTTCAATTATGGTCGAATAATTGTTTTTTTTATATTTGACCAGGGTCATATCCTCCAGTGGAAAGAAAATTGACTTGACAAAATGGAAATATGCTGATCTTAGAGATACCATTAATACATCAACAGGTACATGTCCCAATACTTTTTTGCAATGTTAATTGTGATCGTGAAGCGTTAGAATTATGCCTCCATTTTGCATCTGGTTACTCAGTATGAAGTACGCAAGTTCAAATAATCTTCCGTCTGCTCTTGAACGAAGGGAACATATGGAACGTTTTGTTATTATTGTTACTAATCATCTTGTTGCTAGTATTTCTTTTCCTCTTCTTGTTGTAAAAAAATCGCATTTCTTGTATACTACTGGACCAATTGATTTGAAATTTTCAGCGGTTGAAGATTGTATATTTCGCCAGAAGGCTATTACTTTTATTTGTTTTAAAAATTTCTGCGAGCTCTGTGGGATTTGTTATTTGTGTGCAAAGACGTCATCATTGTGGCAGTATCGTGTTTGCATTAGTTCTGGTTTTCAGGTGAAGTCTGCAATACCGGTCTTTTACTGTGTAAGATTGCATACCCTTACTACTTTGTTTTGGCCTCCGTGTCCATATATTTGAGCATCGCTCTCTTGTTATTCAACCTACATCCATGCAATTTCTAATCCATATTGATTATTCAGCTGAGACTAGGGACTGCAGCTCGGAATTGAAATAAAACTCATAGGCTTTTCTTTCTCAGGATAAATTGAAGAAAAAAAGCTTAATTTATGCTTGCAGATTACATCCATACCACTTTTCTAGTTTTATCGTTTCTTTCTAGCATCCCTAGTTATTATGTTTTTTTTAATTTTTATTCTAGACGTTGCACTGTTGGAAGCATGTCGTGCTGAGTTTCATCGAAGATTAAAAGTCTATCATAAGTGGAAAAATACAAATAAAGCAAGAAATCAAGGAAATCAGGATAAGCAAGAGGAACGAGCACCCACTGAAATTACTCAACACGGTAATATAGAGTAGATATTCACAATATTGAAATTCTAAAGGCTTTCATTTGGACGTACTTTTTAGATAAAATTTAAAACAAAGCTTAAATATGAATAATTTTATTAGTATTATTATTTTCGATAGATGAAAGTGTTTTCGAATTATCTGGGCTAAAATCCATTGCGCCACTCCTAGGGATGGTTAATACTACTTTCAATCTTGTTAATTTACCTGTAATGTTTGTATCTATATTAATCTGTCATTCCCAAACATAACGAGTTGATAGAGTGAATATATAGGATAAGGAGAAAAGTTGTAGTTTATTATTTTATCGACTTTTCTTTTCTGAAATAAATTTGAAAATTCTTTCTTAAAAAAGAGCATTTGCGAATTCGTCCCTATGCAACCAAAATTTATGTTTTTTAAAAATGCTAACGATGGTGTTGTCTTGTTTTAGCTGCTCATATGGTTCAACAGAGACCCCTTCCAAAGATACCACAAGCTGAAATGAAAGCTCAGCGTTATTTCCGTATTCCGTTCATTCGACCTGTTGATCGTGGTGTAGATGCAACCATGCGTAAAAAAGGATGGTGGTTTGTACATTTCGATGGACCATATATCGCTCGACAAATGGAATTACATCCTGATACAGTTCCACTTCTCTTAGTTGCTGGTTGGTTGAGATTTCTATTTTCTAAATCCTAAGAGTAGTGTCGGACATTGGGTTTCAAACTGAGGTATTTTACTGTTACCTCCAAATAGTGAGACCATATGTGCGCTTACCTCTGGACCACTGCTGGTCAACTTTTAAACGGCTTTCTCATGATTGCTTCAAAGTTATGTACTCCTGTAAATTGAACCAGTATACGATCAAAGTTCACCTATAAAGTGCTTTGTACGGAATTCCAAAACTTTCCTGCTGACCCGTCAGAGTTTATGGACCTTCTGTTGTGAATCGCTGCTCTAAGCCAGGGACGGGTAAACTACGATCCGCCAAAGAATTAAAATTACACACAAAATTCGGATTTATTTTTATTTAAACTTTTTTTTGAAATATCTAAGTTAGGGATGGGCAAATTGGAATACCGAATGCGGAGGATACGATAAAAGGAATCGGTTTGCGCCGTGCGTCAATTTTTATATTTCGGATTTCTAATTATTAATTAATCAGTGATGAGCGTTTTCACTCGCAACGAAATCTCTCTCGTTTTATTGTACTCGCATTTTCTCGCATAGAACCTGCAAAAGCGGCAGACATCAAACACCGTAATGTCAGCTGGCATATTCATGACACGAGGACGGCGCTGCACCTTTTGTGCGTTATACATTTATAGTATATAGTTCGCTTATAATAATAATATTATAGGCACTGACTGCCGACTTACTGGTGATTTTCCGATTACCCGATTGCAAAATATTAAGCTTTTGGAATATGTGAAGCGTTATTTTAAATGAAATGACTTTTCGTGGCCTTCGAGTTCTCTTGGATAGTGCTGTGTTCCAGACGTTAAATGTTAAAACATTATTTGCGATTACCGTAATTTAGATCAAATTTAATTTTTTATTACACCCCATTTCAGAAAATCGGAATTTATATTGCAAAACAAGGCGTTTTGTTACATTTATTTTGCACCTTTAATAAAATACACGTTTTTCGGAATTTAAGTCGCCGATGAATATGTTCTTATCATTCATGCTCGACACACGTTTGATCGAGTGTCGGGCTGCATTTTAGGCGATGATAAATTAAAAAAGTTGCCACATGGGCTGACAACAGTTGATGGACATTATGTAAATTGTAAAGCGTATCGCAAAGTATGGGTAGATATATAACGATATTAAATGAAAATTAAGACTTGCAAGAGAAATGATTTGCTATAGACGTTATTTTACGAGTCTTGCTCCCAGAAAATAAACACGCTGATGTACCTGAATATAATTGATAGTCGTTAAATTTATTTTACACCATTATTTAACGCGCCCTAACAAGTGTGGCACCCGTTGTGGCCGCATAAATTGCAGTGGCCTAAGCCTGGCCTGTGTGTTTTTGGCGCTCTAACATTAGCATAAGAATAATTTAATGTCATCCCATACCTAATATTTGTATTTTGCAATTTAGTATCAAATTGTATTAATGCGCTATATATTTTAACATAAAAGTACTAAGGTAACTAAGGGATCCCATAAATTTTGAACAATTCAAGGCAAAAAGTAATTTGTTAAAATTCATAGATTCCATTGTCCGGTTTGGTAACAAATAAAATCCAATCAATTCTGCCTATTTAAAATTGTAATCCATCAATATAATGGTAGAATTCCCACATTTGAATAACGATTAAAATAGAACAGGTAATGTGGATTCGATTTAAGTATTCTAGAATAGTATATTATTTTATATTGCCCATCTCTAATCCAAACTATGAATTGTTACAATAATATAAATGTGTTTTTTATATTTCCGGTTAAATAATGTCAAACACCATTAAATTTGGCCTTATCATAGCAAATGGAAAAACTAACTGTGATGTCATAGTCAATTCATCATGCCTGATATGTGTTCTACATATGTTTACATGTAAAATATATGGCTATTTTATTAGGTAGAGAGCAACATATGTCTGTGCTCACATTTACAATCAATTCTGTTATTCTATTGATTCTTGAGTGAAAAACATTATGTTAGTCATAAATTTTATTATCATTTTTCAGGCAAGGATGACATTCGGATTTGTGAATTAACTCTTGAAGAAACTGGCTTAGCAAAAAAGAAAGGGGCTGAAATACTACAGCACGAGTTTGAACAAGTTAGTGAAAATTTTGGAAACTAAATTCATTCTAAAATACTTGAAGATAATCACTTTTGTAAGATCAATTTCTTTTGGTCATACTATTAATAGTACCACTATGAACCCGTGCTCTTTTCAGATCGTTGTTAGGAAATGATAGATAAAGTCTCAAAAGTCTGTTTTCCTAGTAAATACGATGCGTTACGATTTGTAGGGTTGGATTATACAGGAATTTTATAATTTCATCATTTTAAGGGGTCGGGTTATATACAAGATAGGCTTATATGCGAGGATATACTCAACTCATAACTTGTGCCACCTCGATCGTATCCAGAATTCAAAGCTTTTAGACACGATACCTTCTCCAGACAGTTTATTAGCCAGTTATTTTTGTGCATTATCACAACACCAATTATTAATAATAACTATTTTTACTTTGAAGTCAAAGAAATAAACAAATGGTATTTTCTTTTCTCTTTCTCCTCTTTTTAAGACTTTAAGTTTTTTTTTATTATTGCAAATCATCGTACTCGAACAGTTTGTAAATTCTGTATGTTGTTGTCAGGTATGGGCTTCAAGTGGAGGAAGAGAGTATTTGCTTCGTGCTATAGCAAATAAACAAGCCAGACCCACATATGCCACTGCTATGATGCAGCAGGCTGCTAGCAGATAAGAACAGCTGGACATGTTGTTCATGCCATACAGGACATTAAAATATTGTTTAATTTACAGTTTCTGTGCACTGTACCCTCATTGTTTTGGTGAACTAGGCACCTTATGTTTAAAACCATTTTCGTATTGTTTTGTATTTCATTTTTCAAAAAAATAATATAAATTGAATCTTTTGTGGTGAAAAATTTATGTGATGGTGATTTTGTAACAATTATTGGTAAACTGTATTAAAAAATATTATTTTAATTATTTGCACTCTTGAAAAAAAAATTTGAAATGTCATTACTCATGAATAAATTAAATTTCCTCGGTAAACTATTTTTTTTTTTAAATTCTAATCATATGATACGGGTACACGATTGTCTAAGACGTACACACCCTCTCGTTAATGTAATCCGAACTTCAATTCCCTGATGCCTATATAACTCACTTCATTATTATCATAAAACTATAGTGTATTAAATTTAGAGATGGTTTAGTTTTATCACCATAATATCTTTGCTCAATTGAATGGCAATTATGTCAAAAGCAACGTAATTATGATTTTGTAAAACTTTTCTAGTTTCTATTTTGTTTTGTGAGTAGGATTACTTTTTCTATTCATTGGTAATATGAATTTCTGATTTAAAAAATTAAATTGGATGCTATTGCAGTATACGGTCTATTTACATTTGTCCCCCACAGGCAATTTGAGGTCTACCTATCTATATAATATATAATAGAGTCTTATCTATATAAGTTATTCCTCGAATATGTACATCTCTGGTTCAAATACGATTCCCTCCACTTCACTCAGAGTGTAATAAATTGAGTAGGCAATTTCAAACCGGAAATATTCTGGTACTTTTGAATGAGAGTTCCTCCCCACGTGTCGTCAGATACCAGTGGCTGACTGTGCAGAGCCTTGTTCAAAGAAAAAGTAGCATATATATATATATAGATGAATACAGGCCAGTGATATATATTGGTGAGGGAAAATTGTCTTCCTCGCTATCACTAGCTTCAGGTGGTTTACCCTATATAGTATGGTACATGTTACGCTATTTTATCACTTAAAACGGGGGGTGTGCAAACTGCGACCCGCGGGCCAAATGTGACCCGCAAACAAAAATTGGGTGGCCCACGGAGAAGTGTAAAATTTGAATAGTGTGCCCGCAAAACGAATTTTTAGTTTAGTTAATCTGGCACGTGCGAGCGATTCCAATCTATTTACATCACAAAGCTCATACCAGTATATGAGTACCACTGTCATATTGACAAAACTAGCTAGCAAAATCATGTTGCAAAATACACAATGATATAAAAACTAATTCCTCTTTGAATTCGTTTAAAGCCGGTGTGACACAAAATTCGGGAAGCCATTTTCTTTAGAAATTTATGCGTTTTAACTCAACATTTCTTCAAGGACTTCTAACAATGTCATAGGATCAAACACAAAATGAAACAATTTTTATGCTTGCATCTACAGTAGAAACTCTACCCAAACTATGGGTCGCGACCCACTGGTGGGTAGCAAAAGGAATCTTAGTGGGTCGTGAAAAGATGTAGAAAGCTTTTATATATTATACTGGTTATTAGGATCGGTGGCGACTCGAATACGTAAATCTTAAAAAAAAAAAATTAAATTGAATTTAAATTCTAACCTGTGAAAGTTTCCTTTTTACGATCTTCTCAAAGGAACAAAAATTTGCTCCTCAAAAAATGACCATGTGGCTTTTTTTACACATAGCAGTTTGGTACACTGTATAGCACTTCTTACCGTGTTTCCCCGAAATTTATACAGGATTTAGAATTATTTTATTTGAAGAATAACACTATGTTTTTTTTTGGAAGAGGTCTTTTGCGTTCATAAATCGAAAATAAAATTACATTGTAGAAAATTACAAGATTTTTTACCAAACATTATATAAAAACCGACATCCATTGTTTTTATTTGTATTTCCTATACAAAAATCAAGTGACAAATATCATAATTGTGATTGTGACATCACACAATCTTCAATAGTGGTGTGATATTCACCTTACTTCAGGCCAATGAACCTTTCCTCTCCCACACATTTTAAAATTTATTTTAAGGGTAGGGTTTAATGAAAATCATTTTAAAAATTCAAATCATCATCTTATTTTCAGGCTAGGTCTTATTTTCAAGGAAACACGGTATTTTTGCGATGATTAGACATTGCTGTGTTCTGTGTTATGTCATAAAAAACAAAAGAAAATTATATTAAAGTTAAGTAGGTCGCCATAAGCTGTGGTAATGAATACAACTGTAACCCCTTTTTTTAAATCAAAACATGTACGGAGGCGCTAGGATATGTGCTCCATATTCGGGATTTTATATAAACACGAAAAACGATATACGACGGACGACATCCCTTATTCAAGCACTGCATTTATATTAACCTGAAATAGACTAATAGTACTACACGCATTTTTTAAATTTTCGGTTTTTGGCCTTTCGTATGTAGAAAATCCTATGTTAGACGAAGCAATATATTTACGAGAAGAAATATGTAGGTTGGATTTTTTGTATCCACAGCCTTTCGTGGGTAGAGTTCCTAAGTGCGGCCCGACGCTTCACTCAGTTACTTATATCTGGCCCTCCTGTAAAAAAGGTTGCACACCCCTGACTTAAAATTGTCTTCTTCATTGGTGGTGAAATAATAAAACCATATTATATCTTCATGCTGTTTCTATAATCAACCTGTAATTAGCGTAGTACAATGATTTTACTAAAATCATTTTAGTATAATTCCAAGTGCAACTTTATCATACGTGACTTAATTATGGTCATCTTACTCTAGCAGATATTTTACATTCGTGATTATCTACGTACTTTTCTTTCAAAAGATATTCTATTGCCAACATTAGTATAATTTTGGGCAAAATTGTTCATTGTGACATATTTTATGCAAAATGTTTTTTAAAATTGTGATCACTGTATTATATCAGTAACATAATATTTATCTGCCTATCATGAAATACATATCGGTTTTCGATCAGCGATTAAATGATTCCTTCATGTTTTTTGTCTAGCGATACTTCAAATTAGTCACCTTTTTTGTATAGTATGTCTTCAATTAGTCTTGACTGTTGAATGTGATTAGTTAGTTTAATAATTTTAATAATTAATTATTCAAGGATTTTAGCACTTTTCAATCTTATTGCCTCTTCTTAATAATTGTATATGTATGATATGTCAAATTGCCAATTTCTTGTAGGTATATATTTAAAACTGTAGTATTTAAACTCCTAGGTATATTTTATTTAGTATTGAATTCATATCAAATGATTGGATTGAAAAAAAACGATTTTTTTTGTAAAGGAAAATTATAATGAAGATGAAGAGGTGTACCGGTATTGTCCAATTGGGTACGGTACTGATAGTATCCAATATTATATATCCTTTATAAAATATATCAATTATGTGACTTAACAATTTATTTTAATCATAGCAAAGTGTATGGTATTATTGATAATATTTGAAAAAAAAATAGTCATACTTGGTAGGCTATATTGCTCGCTTTTCCCGATTTGTGTTGAATTTTCTGTAATTTGTAGTTTTGTTTTTCCGCCAGCATTTGAACCTCTGTCGTAGGCTTTTAGTACAATTTAAAATCGTCTGATTTCTGTTTATCTTTGATTTTGTGGTGAAATTTCTTCAAATGTTAGTGAATAATAAAAATCAATGTATGATTGAATCACTAAGTTGTTATTCATATGAAGATTGGCACAGTGCTATCAATATTTTAGAAAGGAAGAAGAGCCAAAAAACAGGTTTTCTCATTAGAATCAATAACAGATAAAAAAAATGCACAGCTCTGGCGTACTTTACCTAGCATCGTGTTTATACCGAATTCTTCAAAATTCGAAAGCCGCGAAGACAGCCTAATCATATATGACAAACCACCACATCTAGTTTGGTCACGAGTCCATGTCGGTTTCTGGATTAGTTAGACCAGGGCTCCACAAACTAGGGGCCTCAGCCCTGGAAGCGACCGCAAACGATTTTTTTTAACACTAATTTTACACAAAGTAATATATCTGTTGTATATTTTCACTCTTGATTTGAAATACAATTATTAAAAATAATGTAAAACAAAAATTTCACAATTACGAGTGGATACATATACGTACATACATCATCATACAGTGTTTCCCCAAAAAATACCACAGTGTCTTCAATTTTCTTTCGAAAATAATATCAGGGATTATTTGTGGGGGATGTAGAGAATAACGAGAATAATTTTTAATATACCAAATTCCATTTACGTATAAATAGCACGTTTTCATTAAAAAAATGCTACATAAAGATTATTAACCATTAAAAAAGTAGAAAAGATTTCTTGCTATCAACTGGGACTCAGTGGTTCTCGAACTTCATTGTATTGTGATGCCCTCCAAAAATATTCTCAAGTTGCGGCTCTCCGTGAAAATACGTATATATAGATTTTTACCCTTCAATAGAATTCCTTTTTTGCAATGAGTTTAATTGATATAAACGAACAAACCAAACCTAACGACAGTCAGTGAAATTACATTAAATGGGCCTTGTTAGAAAAGCCTGTTTTATTTAATACGAAATCGCAGAGGGAATGGGAGTGCGCAACACTTTTTGAACCTAGGAAAAATAATCTTTATTTACAGAAAACCGAATATTCAGAATTATGCTTTTTAAGTAAGATCGATTTATTCTTACTTTTTTCAGTAAAAGTAGAAGATATGGGTTGGTTGAAACGGACTTGGTTGAAAAATTGAAACGACGCACTTTAAGAACCACGGGACTAGGTAAAAAAATGCACCATCGACCAAGTTTTTTAGGGGGGTTGAAGTGAAGATGGGTGAATATTCGCGTTCGCATACCAATGAAAATTCTGATCGTAAGACCCAATTTACGCGTGCTTGCATTATAATGCCGGCTTTAATCGTTAAGCCAGCGGTCCCCGAAGGCGATTTGCAAAGTGCGCCTCGAAAATTAGAATATTTGTGTGAAATATTAACTAATATATGATTGAATATTTCACATATTTTATTTATTCTTAATGTTTTATTGTTTCTCATTATTGCAAATGATGTGTATATATATATGAATCAAATTCATTTTACCGCTCTATGTTGTTCACTTTCTTTTATGTAGGGTCTATTTTGTTGAACGGAGATTATCGAACATGAGAGATTTTATAGCATCTTAAAGAAAAACCAGGCAGGGATAAGACCTAAACGTTAACTTTTTGCCTTTATTCATTAGGCCTACATGTTTATAACCTTAAAAGGCATAAAGTACACATTGACGATGATAAAATTGTGTTTTGAGGCAGCATATTTTTCGTGTAGGTGCGCCGCGAGTTTTTTCCCTGATAACTTGGCGTCGCTGACTTATGCTAAACTACCTATCCTCACTCGTAGTGTTCTTGCATGAGCAAATGTCCGGATGGTGTAAACAAATCCCAGACGATAAATAAACACAGCCCAATCATGTCCACTTTGATGTAAACAATTTCAAATTGGAATCCAACGTGTCTGCAATGTGTTCATGTTACCAAAGTTAGACTCCCGAATGACACGCGTTCGTGTTTTCATCTTTTTTATTTGTCTAATATATTTTTGTGTGTGTTAAATGTTTATATATATATATATATATAGACCTACCATACGTCCCGGTTTGGCCGGTACAGTCCCGGTTCAAACGTCTGTCCCCGTGTCCCGTTCCGGTTAGCAAAATGTCCCGGAATTTTACTTTATTGAAATTTTTAAAATTAACTCCCACCTGTTGCAAAATTATGAAATAATTCCGTCCCAAATGGCATAACTTTGCTTTAACTCGAGGATTATTTTAATATCTTAATTGTTTTAGCTTATTAGGTTGAGTAAAATATCGCGCATAGCTTGAGAAATCCACTAGTTAGGGAATAATGAGTGACGTTGGGTGGAGGCTTACTCTCCATGGACCACCTGCCATGCGACGGCGGTTAAGGGGTATGCCTGCAACCGTAAATATATACTAATGTATACGAAGGCTCTTCTTGTAAAGAAAGATGGAAAGGTGGCTGTTTCACTTACAACTTCTATAGTGAGGACAAATATATTAAATTAAATGTGTTTGGCTTGAGCTGTAGCGAGTTTTACACAAAAATAAGAAATAATAAAAATAAACAGTTTCTGAAGAAAGTTCATTCAAGTGAAAAATACGAAAGGTCAAACACAAAAGCCAATGGCTTCTGAAATCTGAATGCATCCCCGTAAAAATGATCGATTTGTAAATTAGTGTTATTTCTTTGTTCTCAGTGTTTGTTCTTTCTTTTTTTCTCATAAATGTCTGATTTGTGACTTAGTGTTGCTCAAATTAACATGTATTTTCCT
Source organism: Styela clava (assembly GCF_964204865.1). Classification (NCBI taxonomy): domain Eukaryota; kingdom Metazoa; phylum Chordata; class Ascidiacea; order Stolidobranchia; family Styelidae; genus Styela; species Styela clava. Next base: position 12,021,261 of record NC_135259.1, on the reverse strand, counting down.
TTAAATGAGGTAATAAAATTTTTTATTCAATCCAAGTAGAATACTTTATTATGCAATATTAAAGCCTATAAATATATATATATATAAGTATGGAATAAAAATTTGCCAAGCTCAGGCCTTCGGCCTTTCGTCCAGTTATTTCATTCATAGTTTTGAGTTTGTCCCGGATTATGCCCAAGAAATTATGGTAAGTCTATATACATGCATTTCTACGTGTTTTAAACCTTATCAGAGGTTATGCTAGTTCTCCCGATTTTCCCAATCAAATGCATTGCATGTTCATTGTTTTGTTTTGTGCATTTTTTTCGCATAAATCTAAACTTATTATTGTTACAAATGCTGATTATTAGGCTACCCTATTTTCAGCTAGTCATAAAAATATGTTTTTCCCCGTTGGGTTCTTATTCGTGAATATTGCAACCAATTCACGTTCGAAAAACATGCTTCAGTTGTAAGTTGTAACTAGTCTGAATCCAATTTATTCCAGTCCCGGTACAATATAGACATTTGTCTTGTTATAGTCCGGCAGATAAGGGGACATTTTTGGCCCAAGTTTGATTTCAGACATAAAGTTTTTTTATTAGTGATTATTCATCCTGTGGTCATTGCCCATCATTTCTACATGGGTGTGGACTGTGGAGTTTGCAGCCTTGAGCAATTTTTTTTACGGCTCGATATTTGTATTAGTGTTTTTCGTCGAACCTGTGCATCATAATGACGCACAACCTGAACCATAACCTGTTACAATAATATGTTTAGGTTGTGCGCAATCTTGGTGCACAAACTACGCAAGCACCAAATTTACTAGGAGATAAAATCAATAACTTTAAGATATTTATTGAGATATTTGTATTAGTGTTTTTCGTCAAACATGTGCATCATAATGTCGCACAACCTGAACCATAACCTGTTACAATACTATGTTCAGGTTGTGCGCAATCTTGGTGCACAAACTATGCAAGCACCAAATTTACTAGGAAATAAAATCAATAACTTTTAGGTATTTGTTGAGCCAAGCTTTGGGTCGCGGCCCATATACAGTATATGGAAATACTGTCGAAACATACGCGTAAAATGAAGAGTACTATTTCAAAATACCCGTTTTGGTTGCAATTAACAATACAAGTCTGCTAATGCAGTCGCCAGTGGTTCAAGTGGATATACGCCCGGTGGAGAACAATTATTTGTTAGCGAGAATTGTTATGCAGCGGGATAATCACGACGACGCAGTGAAAGATAATGATATCACAAGAACAAGAATGAGAAAATTGCTACATTTTATAGTATATCCCTGGGAAAGAATGTAGTTCATTCTTATGTTCCATGCCAATGCTTTTCAAACTACCAAAGACTCTCAACACTTTTGCTTCTTCTCTTCTATAAAAATACATTGTTATTATATAATATATATTTGCATTTCCATCTGTTTGTTCGTGCTCCCAGATAACCGATCGGCGGCCTCCAAGGATGAAAGAGGCGACCGTGCTTCTCTTGCCTGTTGTCATGCTGTTCCTGGAATTCAGCTACAACAAAAATTTCACGAAAACGGATTTTTAAATTTTATGATTTTATTAATATTCTCAACAATGAATGATATACGGGTGGTAAAACGCCAAGTTATTCCAACAACATGATCATGTTTTGCAATTTACAACCAATATTTTGTATGTACCTTTGTTTGACAGAGCCCCAAGACCTCAAACTACAAATATCAAAAATGTGAGGCCAAAATAGTCACACTACAGCATTGTCAAATGTGCTGTATTTACGATAGATAACAGGTTTACCAAAAAGAATTACATGAAAAATGGTAAAATAAAGATCAATTCAGCAATATCGCAATACTTGGTGATATGCATCTGTTGATGATTTTGTGTGTTTGTTTCGGAAGTTTAATAACAGAATAAATTGTGGTTGTTAGGGATGTTTTAAAAAAGGTTGCATGGAAAAAAGTTTTCACAAAATGTCGAGGTTCGATGGTAGTAGAGAAGTAGAAAAAATACTTCCTTTTTTTTTTTTTCATTTGATAACCACGCCACAGAACTTCCCCGATAAGTATACACAGCGATTGCGAGAGGCAGAAATGCCAAGATGGGATTTCATCGCATTGCAAACCAATATTAGCAATTCTTATATATATTCGCGCATTCCCATCTGAACAGCGTGGAAAAGATTATACTCATCTACACACTTTAAGAACTATGTCAGATGAGCGTCATATTATCGAATATCAGTAAAGGAATAGTGCAATGGAAAAAGACATATAAGGCGGAACTTTCAGTAGTATGCAATCAAATAATCTTATTGTTGAATATATATTTAAAAACATTACGTCACGCCAACTGCAGTCCGAAACTTTTTGTCTCTGGCTGAGCTTAGATACCGATTGACACGCATGTAAACTGGTAAGACTGTAAGAGGCACGCGATGGAGCAGATACTAAGATTATCCATCCCCCAGCTGTCATTTGAGTGGGTACTGCTGTTTTATTGCAGATGTTACTGATCTTTTTGTATTAAAGATTTACTGGCATCACCGATTTAAGGATGTTGGAAACCAACACGCAATATTACAAAACTCACTTTCAACACGCGGTTTAAGAGAATGAAAAAGCTGAAACTAGTATTCTTTAGAACAGCATACAAATTCTATGGAATTAAATCATACACAAAAGCTCGTCAAGAACCTATAGCTCAATAATCAAGTGGAATTTGATGCATGTGCGCAAAAATGTGCGCGTTACTACTTACAACCGAAGCACGCAAGAAAATGCGTGTAATGTATTAGTATTCAAAACGTTTGACTCAACTATGTTGGCATAACAGGTGCACATCTCGGTTTTGCATACGCATACCTTCTATCTCCACAAGGATACTGTATATTAATTTTGCCAAAGTCAATGCAGCACTGAAAGGTTGCGGTTCTTCCAAAAGAAAACACGTTACACATCTTTAGATACCAGTGGATGGTTTTACATGGCCTTGTTCGGAGTGAAAAACGAGGTCAAATATTCCAATCCAATTCAACTAATAAAATATTTCCCAAGTCCCTAAGCCTAAACTAGGAAAACGAAATGCGCGCGGCAACGCAAATGTAGTTTGAAGAGCGCAATAGAAAGTGGCTAGATGCTGTCGATGGATCTTGGCTTGTGAAATAAACTACCATTTATTGTACTAAAATTGAATTTCTGACATTGTAAGGAGATTCAATGTTACTATGTATGCAAAACTAAACCATGTAGTTATGAAATAATTGTTTTTAACAAAAAGGCGCTCCTGAAGTATTTGTGTATTTGAAACTTTATGTCCCAAAAAGATGTTAAGGCCCTATTCTGCCGGACTATTATGTGTTAGAACAGGTTACACCGGTAAATCACGATGAAATCGATTCAGAAAAAGCAGTTGTACCGATTATAACAATATTGAAATGTGTAAATGTAAAGGGTAATAAATTTCGCTTGGTGAAAAAATGTCAGTAATTAGTAATCAAAAGTTTACTTTACAACCATACATGAAATACACTATGTGACAATAACAAAAAAAGTATACATGCGTGAAAGCGCGTCGAGGCGACGATAATATGCAGATGAAGCGATTTTCACAGACTTTTATTCGCTTCATATTAATTCTTTCACGATGAAAGTAAATCTGAATCTGAGTGTGAATATGGAGCAATCGAAAAACTACGATAGGTTTTATCTTCGCTCCTGTAAGAACAAAGAAAAGTAGGGAAGAACGCAGAAGTGGCAAGACAACAATTCAAACAGTCAAGAAGAACTCCAGCTGAGGCGCTAATCGCCACAGAAAAACGCAATGGGTATCATCCACTGCATCCGGATAGCCATTCGTCGTACCTCTACGAACGCAGTTAGTACACAAAACGTGATTGAAAGTTGTTTAACAACTTTATATTAGTTAGTGTACCAATCAGAATACGATAAGCTATTCCGAATTTTTCAAGTAGAACAGGCCAAGTGAAAAGCACAGAATTTCTAACTTGCTTCGTCACATTCCTCTTTGGAAGAAAGACTATGTGACGTCATTAAACAAAGAGATCATCAGCGACTCTACCATTACCTGCTCGTCTGTATGTCTTTCTGTCGGTTGTCGGTCTGCTGTTCTGAAAAATTTGCCGTTGTTTTGCTGTAAATTTTGAAGCCATGCTTTGCTACTTGAAGAATTCTCAAAGAAGAATGGGTATTTGAGCTGCTGTCCCGTTGTCTGGCTGTGTACGATTTTACGGTACCGTAACGTTGGATATCAAACCACCGAAGTACAGAACTATGAATGAAAAATTCAGGCCCGCGTGGTTATTGCTTGGGACAGAAAATTTCAGATGAATGGAATTACCTTGCTAATTTTTACAGAATATCCCGGTACCGGTATGGGCCAGCACCGTTATTGAGACACTGATAAGTCTGTAAGTGAAAGTCTGAAATACTTTAGTCAGGACTGCAGGAAGGTACTGAACCACCAAACCATGCTTTTGAAGCTGCCTATTGACACGCAAAGCCTAAACTACAAGCTTGTGTTTGTTCATATATTTTTTTGGTATTCTGAATGAATAAAATATCTGGATAAACTTGATTGCAAAAATAAACTGCTTGAATTTGGTAGGTTGATGCAAACTACAATTTCAACATGGGAAATGTCTCTCTAATGAAATCCTTTACTAAATTATGTATGTCCAACTTTACTTGGTTATATACCAGCGGTTCCCAACTGAGGGTCATTGGCCCCCTAAGGCAGGCCTGCACAACATACGGCCAGCGGGCCACCCCGCTAGATACTTCTGTGCGGCCCGCGGGTGATTTGGAAACACGCCACTTCTCGGGTCTAACGATCAAAGCCGGCATTGGTATGCAACCGCGCCGCTACCCCGATCATATTTGAAATCGAGAGATTTATGTTTTGCACCAGTTTAAATAAATATCGAACTTTGTGTGAAACTGGTGTGCCCTTCGCGATCCCTAAAATTCGTCTCTTGGCCCCTCGCCCCCCAGTTTGGGAAACCATGTATTTATGTATGTTTATTTGCCTCAAAAATGTAACAGTATCTGCATAATAGTTAAACGGTATAAAAGCGACGGGATACATGTGCAAGACTTTACTGCAGTACATGGCCTAAGACACAGATGTGGACATGCACCCCAACAAGTATAACTGCAGTTTAGGACTGCTGCGTTATAGTAGGACAACAGACATGAAATATACAAATAAAACTCTCGTACAAATACAATACACTGGACAAAGAGGTATGGGACCACGATGATATGACCATGATGTAGATATCTCATTATTCAGACTGAATCATGCTTAAAACAATATCGGTATACAATCTCACACCCATTAGTGCATATTAGCAACCTATTAATAACCCCATTACTTTTTACTAGCAGTTTATGAAACTAAAGTTTCTTTTTTGATTCAAATTTAGAAATTAAAAAACAATTCTTTCATTTATGAATGGTGCAGAAATTAAATTCTTGCACAAAAGATATTGCTATTTACTGTAAAATTTCAAATAAATTGTAGCAGATTCTGTAGAAAATGTAATTTAACAGTCAAAAAGTACAACAGAGGAAGATCTATTGCTACTAAATGGATTGTTTGTCTAGCCTACAATGGAAATATCCAATAATGATAGATATGACTAAATAAATTGTCATACAGATATTTGGGACTATTTTACAAAACTGAACCTGAGTAAAATATTTTTCTGCAGTCAGTTTATACTGCAACACGCAATACCTAATTCTAATGAAAAAGAAATATTGAAAATGAAGGGTGGGTTTTCAAGGTAGATGAACCACTAAATACATATTTGCTATCTCATATGCAAAAATACTGTACCTTGGGTTTACTCAAGTAAATAAGATTCTTCATATTTTTAAGCTCCCCAGTAATGAAAGTGTTTCAATAAACTCAACTGTTTCACAATGTTATTTTGATTTGTAGTTAGGTCATCTTGTGAAATATGTATGTGGCAAAGTTTGCGGCCCGTCGGGCCTCCAGATTTATGCTTGCGGCCCTCGTGGTAATTTGAGTTGTGCAGGCCTGCCCTAAGGGATTCACAGAGCAGTTGAAAGGGCACCACAAGACCAAATGCAAAATTGATTTCAATACAATTTCGTTTGCATATAATTATCTTTCTTTATGAGAAAATCTACATTATCTGTTTCACTGCCTAATAGAGTTATTTCAAGTAATGTTTTCGCTGTCGCCTCTTGTGCTTTGTGAATTCATAACTTGGTAGTCGGTTGATTGGCCATCTGACCCGCGGATATCGATAGACACAGAATAGTATATTTCAATTTATTTTAATATCTCTCGAAACCAAAATGGGTTGACACTTAAGCTGGTTTGGCTTCACCAAAGTTAGGCGAAATATCCTAGAATTTGTGGAATTTGTGTATGGCTTGCATTTTTTTAACTGAGGAACAGGGGGTCATGAATGATAAAAGCTATCAGAAGAGGGCATTATCCCTAAAAGGTTGGAATCACTTTTATATAAGTTTTTAAACTTGCTATTTCATATGGAAACTAAGCATAAGCTGTCTTTATTCTTCTTTAAAATGTTTTATTTTATTGCTTGATGTACTGAATGTGATTTTATCTAATTATTCACTACAGGTGTCCTTTAAATATAGTGTCCTCATTCTCACCAAGGACTTAACAATTGTGTGTGGCTATAAACAGAACAAGGAAAATTATTTCTGTTTGAAAATATAGCAGAATGGATCATATTAGTAATTTGTTTGAATACTTTATATTATATATACAAATTAATATATGACCAGACTTGTTTGTGAATGTCAACCACAAAAAAATTTCCACTGGTTGTTATACTGGAAATCACCTGATTTTGAACTAGTGTAAAACCGGTATTTGATATTGAAACAGTTACTCTCAACAGTGCAGAAATTGATAGCAAATTGCTTTCCAAAAATCCCCAAAGTGCTTAAATATGACAGAATAATTTTTTTTTAACACTATTCATTGGACAGATTAACCCACATTTAAACAATCTATTCAATTTGTTAATTAGGGTGAATACAGTTTATTTGTCATGACTCTTACTTGGTATATTTATTTTGAATTGTATGGTAGTTTGGTATGGCAATTTGTTTAATATTAACCATGTTTAATAGGCTGTCAATATAATTGGTCATTGAAGCATTTTTAAATTGGGTCTGACTCCATAAACTGCTGTTTGAATTAATACACATCTGAAATGGCAATTTTCTTGTGTACTGATGTATGTGGGAAAGTGGATGTTTTTCCAATATCATCACAAATAAAATGTTTTTGTAACATATTCAGTAAATGTGTCAAAACAAATATAGACTGTTTATAATCTGTGACATTTTTTATTATCACAATGTGTTAATAAAACAATAATGAACTGGGTTAATCAATTATTGTCTTTGGCGAATCAACATTATAAAAATTATGATACTGGTGTGAAACAAACATTCATAAACATTTTGTTGATTGATGCTTGTTTTACATGTGAGAGGGTAAAATTGCAATTACGAAAGTTTAATATATACAAAGTGCTAGTAAGGAGAATTGACAATGCTTAGCTGTAATTATTATATGGAAACTAAATTTAGATGTCTTTCATTTGCACCGATACATATTTTATATTTTGAGCAAAAGGTATATATATTTGATTGGATTAATTAATTAATTTAATTAGAATTCTTAGTATAGGAGTTATTCATTAGATATATTTCTTTGGATAAACACATTCTTAGGAAACTTTTGGTATTGTTCAATTTCATTAATAAATGTAAAAAAGGTGCCAGGTATTTTAATTGTCTAAATTTAATTGTCTAATCTTGCTAAATAATTTTAATTCAGCATAAACTGAATTGTTATTAAATCATGGGTCCTGATGTAAATTTTCAACTACTAAGACATTTGTAGGATATGTTTTTCCAATGATTTTGAACTTCTAACAGATCAGAGAAATAGTTATCATATGGAAATGGTATCATGTTGTTTTGGCAGTTAATAAGACCAATCATTTGCGATATAAATTATGTATCTATTAGTACTTATTACCAGTATTCAAAATTGAATATTCGCTATATTCATTTTATATTGGAAATTTTACTTGAGTAAATATGGTATTATATTGGGGTGGGGTGTTAACTTGGAAAAGCAGGAGAGCACTGTACTTTAAAAACATTCTGGAAAATGTAGTTTAACAGTATTATGTGGTTGACTTGCGTAATAATGAAGATGTAGATTGACAAGGTATAAGATATCATAAGGGAATACAGAAAGACTTATACAAAGCCTACATGATTGTTTAGGGATTAGGGAATTTTCTAGAGCAAGGCTTGCATCATAGACTTATGAAGGTGTTTGGATAATTCCATAATGTTATACAAGTAACTCTCTTAAGACAGGCAAAAATAATTTTCAGTTGAAGGTGAATTTTCAAACAGGATTTGAAGTCAATGTATATTCTATGTAATTTAAAAGTCCTGCTGCATACTAGCACAAATGTATTTCTGTAACGTTTTGTCAGGTCAAAATTAGACTTTCTCAGACAAGCAGTTTACAACAATCTGAGGAAGGATTGAGTAACCTATACTGATAAATATATATCGACACCTCAAAACCAAACAGTGCTAAGTCCAGTTTTCCAAAAAATGACATTTTTCAATTACTGATTTTCCTGGACTTAGCTCTACATTTTTGTCTATTTGCCTAAGTCTAGGTGCTCTAGATCTCAAGACAGCTATGGACATAAACATAACCCTGCTTTTTCTAGGGCATTTGAGAACTAAACAGAGCTGTGTCTACTATAGTGGACTTAGCTCTGAATAACTGCATTGTAAGTTGTGGTAAGTCCGTTTTTTGGACATAGCTTCTCTCAAAAATATAATACAAAGCGCTATGTCCATACCAGCCTCTACAATAACATAATAAAGGGGCCCCAAGTCCAATAAAATTGTTTCTGGTCCAGAAAATTGAGAGCCAAAAAGTCCAAAAAAAAAAAACCCCAAAAAAATTGGGGCGGAGCACAAATTTTTTTATACCATCTAAATATGGCCTTCATTGTAACTTTGGTGGACCATAAAAACTAGACATCCTCGATGTAAGGTATTGGAGAAATAAAAAAAAGAAACAAAAAAAAACGTTTTTTGCGTTTTCCTCAAAACTAGAAAAATGGACTTAGCCCAATTTGGATTTCATGCGTCGATATTTTCTTTGAAAAAATTTTCATTTGAAAATTTATAATTTTCAATTGTTTCTGTTTTTCAGATTTTCCCTATGATAAGTATTGGTCTTTTTTGTTATCTGCATCAGTGTATGCATATTTGGCTCGGAAAGAGCTTCCAGTCACATGTCAAGTCGTCGTGCTAAGTCTTCGGGGGGGTACACTACTAAGCAAAATTCCTCTGAGGCTTCCACATATCGAGCAGCCAAACCAAGAAGTAACGCCTCTCTTCCAGAATCCGAACCATATTTGAAACGATTACGACCACGTCCTACGAAACAGACAGATCATTATCAAACTACTCTATCTGTAGGTGTTGTAGTCACACCCAGAAAGAGATCAACAGAAGTCAGTCCCCATACTGCTCCACAATCTAAAGTCACAAGAACTGAGGTAACAACAGAGGCAGATTTTCAGATCAGCGGACCTCATAGATTAACGGAGAAATCATCTGCGTCAAAGAAGTTGGATTCTTCAAAATCCACCTCGCCAAAGTCAAAAATATTCCACAAAAAGGCAAAGTCAACTTCTAATAGTTCTTTGCCATCAACATCGAAAAAATCAGAAGAAAACTCGCGAGGGAAATCCAAAAAATTAACCGAAAAAAAAATTGGAAGTTTTTTGTCAGGGCGTCATAAATCCAATAAAAAGTCATTAGGAAATACTTCTTCCAACGCCAAAACGGGGTCGTGTGCGAGTAGCCACAGGGGATCAGAGAGGAGTAAAGCTCCCACTGTCGCAAGATCCTCGGATACTTCTCAATCTCTAGACGTATGCAGTGATACATCTGGTCCTGCATTAATGCGCAAATCAAAGATTTCACGAGAAGCGGGCAATGCGAGTAAATGTGAAGGAGATAATGACGGAGCGGAAACATCTAAATCGGCAGAGGATTCTGCATTAGGTAAGATTGGAATGTTAGTATTTCCGTAGTGACAACAACTTGGTAGTATCGTCCGAGCATGTTCATATCCTAATAATTTGTTCTCACAGGTATGGCCTAATCCTAATAGTTTATTATTCCAAATAAATTCGGGAAATGTATTTTTGAGAATTGGACCATCAACAAAGAAATTTGCAAAATCATTATATTTATACAAATTTAATATTGCAGTATAAAGAAAAAATATGTAACGACTTCTGCCTTTCTACTTCATCACAAATTACATAAGTCCGGTTGTCAGGCGACCGATGCTCTAACCAAAGGGACATATTTTTGAAATTATAATATTCTGGAATATTCCCGAAATATAGAATTTACTACACCGAATATACCCGATTTTGAATATTTTTTTTACATTTGTTTCAATTTTTTAGGATGAAACGTTTCATATGTATCAAAATTAGGTTTTGCAACAGTAGTTCTATTTTTAAGTTTGAAGAATATAATTGTTAATGATATGAACATGCCTATATGCGAATACTATTCTCATCTCTATGGAATACGATTCCAACAAGGAGTCACTTAGACTTACAGATCTACTCGAATAGAACAAAATAAATTGATTAATTGATCTCACCATGAAAATAATGATTATTTGAAATACCAATACTGCTTATAATCATGTTTTTCTGCATAAAAGGTTTTTGGAGAGAAAGCACTGTTTTGCTCATAACAGTATGAGATTATAATAAAATATGCATGAACAATTGAATTACAGATTTACAGGCTAATGCAAAGTAGTAAAAGGCATTGTTTGCTTTTTCTTATAATGAAGTAATTTATTCTGAATTTTACTTAATCACAAGCTCATATATTCAAAATGCCTTTTTTGTGGAGAGAAATGGTTTGGCTTACACACTTAGCAATGTCAACAATTTAGTCTAGACCATTTCATCGATGGCAAACTTGGGTGGCAGTTCTTTCTCATCAGTATCACTGTTAAAAATGTCCTATGTTGCTGTGCCACTGTTAATGCAAAAAAGTCCAATGAATAAATGATTTTTTAGAAGCCGGTGGTGCCACTTCAAGTAATGCTATGGCTACATTATCGAACAATGATAGTGAATCGGAAGATTCTGACGTCAATAGACTGCAAGCACTGCTTGAAGCTCGTGGACTTCCACCACACTTTCTTGGCAATTTAGGACCCAGAATGCAACAAATCCTGCACCGTTCCATGGGATCTGGCATGAATTCAAAAGCCCAACAATATTTGCAAGGTAGATACTATTCTTGTGTACTATCATTTCAACTTTGGTATTGCATCAGTATTTCGCAATCCCAGGTTGTATGATTTCAGTCATGCCTTATGAAAAGTCTTGTTATAATTCTTACTTGTAAAAGTATAAGTAAGGACTTGGGAAATTGTAAGAACATTTTAATCTGCAATTTGTCCATAATTTTCTTTTTCTGAATTAATTACAGCATATAATTATTTCATAATGGTAATTACTTGAAGTAGGCTATTAGGCAATGTTTGAAGTCATACATACAGCCAAATTTAAAAAGCTGAATAAAGCACTATCGACTATAGTTGTGAATGTTTTAATGAGTCAGGTAAGAAAAATTTTGTCTATAAAATGATACTGTCTTTTGAGTGCAGTAGCTAGTTCTTTTACTCAGTATTTTTTGATGAACGCATGATTATTTCTGGAGTACTGGAACTGCCAGGTCACTCTTCATTGACTCTAAGTTGGGAAAGTGTGATTTGTACCTAGGTAGATTAAACTCTGACTTATGGCACTGTTTCAACTCTCAGGTCGGTCTTTATTTTCTAATGTACAATTTGACACTATAATTATTTTTTATAACAATGGTTCTTGGTACCTCAGTGGCCTGGCCGCCTGTAACTTCGCTCAGAGATCAATCTTCTTTATTTCTGAATGAGTGGGCTGAGAAAAACTTTTGAAAAAGTCCAAAAAGCGAATTAAACATAAAATTCAGGGCTATGTAAAGTAATCTTGATTTGCTAAGATATGGTAATAGGAAGGATTTCTATTATTGAATGTGGTGAATTTATAATTGTTTTCTAAAATTTATTCATGCTTCTAAACAAAATAGGTTTGCAAGCAGTGGGGGATGAGTCTCGTCAACTCCAAGCTGCGATTGGTATGTGTCAGTTATTGGTCATGGGAAATGAAGACACACTCGCTGGCTTCCCAATCAAGAGTGTTGTACCTGCCCTTATTAATCTCTTAAAAATGGAACACAATTTCGATCTGATGAATCATGCTTGTCGTGGTCTCACCTACATGATGGAAGCACTACCACGTTCTTCTGCTGTCGTAGTAGACGCAATACCGATTCTTCTTGAAAAGGTTATATTTTATGGTATTGTATTCTTTTTCGTAGGTGTGGGTATATTGATACTCCTTTGGGTGTGTACCAGGTTAGGGTTAGGCCATAATTTTATTCTGAATTTCCTTATTTTTGTTCTAATACGAGTTCGGGGACTCTGTGTTAGCCCAGTGAATATACCCTCTCCCTGATCCCAGGTTTCAGTCCCTTCACACAACTTGTGTGAAGTAGGCAAAAAAAATTAGTTATCTCCATATTGGTACCAGAATTATCTTCCAAATAATTCAGCACTTCAGCATATCCCAAACCAGTTATTCCTAACCGAGGGCCCATGAACTCCAAAAATGGAAAATTATCCTCCATCCACTATTGTTATCTATCTTGCGACTTGCGAGTGATGACAATTAATAAACAACATGTCAGGTCCATGTCACTAGTATAACCTATTTATTTTGCGACGAAATGATAAAACATGCTCTAAAGTTTTATGATTTTACTATAAAAATAGAAAATTTAGTAGTTTTAGTATAAAAGCAATAAAAACAAACGTTTCTGTATAATAATAATTTTGGTTCCTGGTTAACTACGTTCTCTAATGCCAGATAGCATAATCATAAGGAAAAATTCAACATAATGTGATCATTTTATTGATTTGTTTTCAAACAAATAAGTGTATATAATGTAATTACATGGTGTTTTATTGATATTTTGTAAATTGCCAACAGCTGGATTTCTAAAATAAAGAGTAATATAGGATGTATTGCTACTATTAATACTATTTACTCTCCTGGTTTTGAACTAATCCTTTTCTGTGAATAATCCCAAATTATATACCAGTACCATAAATTGATTTCTGATTAAATTTGACCAAGTTATTGAAATTCCCCTTATTATTTTTTCAAATGTTATTGTTTTTGAAATTCATTCAACTTTATTTGTTCCATTAATTCCAAAAATAACACGATCAACATATTATGTGGAAAAATGATTTTATTTTTCATGATACCAAATTCTTCTGACATTGAGCCTTTTTCTCACTGAGCTACCATTTTTTGTAAGCTTGAAGTATTTTTAAACAAAAGGAACTCGTGTATTGATCAAAGTCTAACAAACATATTGAAGAATATTATATTCATATATTTGATGTGCAGTGACACTTGTTTGTGCATGCTCATTTCATAAGAAGTTGATTTTCTGTTCACTCATTTTAATTTTGTATCGGTCCATATTGATTTATTTTGTTCTCTCATATCTGGGCATTTCTCTATTTTATATAATGGTAGGAAATTCAAAAAATGTTGTCATTTTTTATGTGGAATAAGCATTTTGGGACATACTTATGAGATATGATACATATGAGAAAAATTATTCTTTAAATCTTCAGAATTATATTTTTTAATAGAAAACAGTTTATATATTAAAATACACTTACGGTATATATGCTCTTATTAACTTATTATTACAAATTTTTTTTATACAGATAATGTTCCCTAACATCTGAAAAAGTATATACGATAAATTAATATTGTTTCATATTTTCTTTCTCCAGCTTCAAGTAATACAATGTATGGATGTTGCAGAACAGTCTTTGACAGCTTTGGATATGCTCTCTCATCGTCATGCTCCAGCAATTTTGGCAGCCGGTGGACAGTCAGCTTGTCTGCTGTACATAGATTTCTTTTCGTTGCCTGCACAAAGATCAGCCCTCTCTGTAGCTGCTAATTGTAGCTCAGCAATTGGAACTCTTTCTCCTGACAATCCAAACCCAAAAGAGGAATTTCAGAGACTTGTGAAAAGTTGTTTGCCTTTGTTATCTAGTCGTCTCACTCACCATGATAAAAAATGTGTCGAAAGTGTCTGTCTTTGTTTTGTACGTTTAATAGACAATTACCAATATGAACCGGATATATTATCCGAGATCGCGGAAAACGATTTGCTCAAAAATTTACAACAATTACTCGTCATTTCTCCACCTGTACTAAGCAGCAATACATTTGTGATGGTGATACGTAGCATGACTGTGCTTTGCCGTAATGTTCGTTCACTCGTTGTTGAACTGATTCGAGGCAATATCGCAGAAACTTTAAGCTATTTATTATGTGGCACACCCTCAGAAGGAAGAAATGGAATAGTGGAATTACTCTCACGAAGCTCACAAGAATTATTCGAAATCACTACATTAATAACACACTTGCTTCCAAAGTTGCCAATGGACGATCCACTTTTTGCTATAAATAGTTTAACCTGTAAAGATAATTCTGATTTTTCTGGAAATACACAATTGAATGGAGTAAGCTGGCAATGGAAGGATGGTACGGGGCAATGGCAGTCATATACGAAACACGCAATACGAATGTTGGAATCCGCGTATGCCGGTGGTGAACATGAAGTAAATCTCAATACCCTGGACTCATCTTATACAATCGATTTTGAGATAATGCAACAAATTAACGATGATACAGGAACCTCTCGTTTTGTTCAACGAGTCCCTGTCAGAGTCGCTTACAGTTCTTCTCACGGATCTCTAGCAAGTCAAAATTCAAAAAAATCAGACATGGAATGGAACGATATTGAAAGAGACATGTCAGAATTCGGTCGATTTGTCAAAACTATTTTTGTAATCATTTATGAAGTATATTGTTCATCGGCTGGATCTCCAGCTGTAAGACAAAGCTGTCTACATGCCATGCAAAAAATGGTTTTCTTTTCAAAGCCTGAATTATTGATTGAAGTATTACGCGACCTAACATTGTCTAGTCAAATCTCTTCAATGCTTTCAAGTTTTGATATCAAACTTATTGTCAGTGCACTACAATTATCAGAAATGATTATGCAGAAATTGCCCGATATTTTCAGAGATATGTTTTGTAAGGAAGGGGTGGTCCACCAGGTTAAACAACTGACTGATCCCTCTCACCCATTGGTAGGCACCGCTACAGATATAAGTAAAACATCCGGTGCGATTTCAAATAGTAAAGATGGAGCTTGTGGAGTCAATCTGGCAACAAAAAAGTCGCCAAATTCTACGTCTGGAAAAAAGTCATCGACATCATCGGATGATGTTTCTCCGCCATTAACCAAAGCAAAAGCATTTGCCGCTGCCATGTCTGGGAAAGACAATGGTGCCTCTGGTGGTGGGGGTGCGAAAAAGAAATCCTCTACCCGTTCGTCGAGAAGTTCTAGGTCATCTACGTCATCTTTCCTGTCTAACTTCAATCCAAGTAAATGGGGAAAATCGTTGTCGTCTGCACTTGGTCATGATAGTAGTGAAAGTAGTGCATCTAAATCATCTGGTAAAACTAGTTTTTCATCCAAAATGGCGCAAAATTCATCAAGTGGTTCAGAAGCGGGATCTTCAAATAAAAGCGACGCCGATATGAAGCAAGTTCGACAGTGGATCGTAAACCAAGCTAAAAAATTTTTGGAATACTTCAAAACGAGAGATGATAGTAATCCACAAACCAATGTTTTAGATCAGTTGACAGATATTGCTAAAAACTTGTCTGATCCTGCAAAAGATGTTTTGGAATCTCTTAAACAGTTGTGTGATATAAGTTCCTTGGAAGTATCACCTTTTGAACTTCAACATAGCGGAATTGTTACTTCTCTGCTACGGTTTTTCACTGTGCCAAGTTCTGTGAATGAAACTTCCAACTGCGATTATGATGAGTTACATATCAGAATTCGGAAATTTTTATCTGTGTTTGCTGGCCTACCTGAAGAGAGTATGCTGCCTATCGGACAAACTATTTCTCATATTGATGATACTCAAACAGAGCCTCTTCTCAATATGGTGCGAAAACTGAATCAATGCGTTGGACAGATGGAACAATTTCCTGTCAAAAGCCGTGATTTAATGTCCGGTAGTTCTCAAATATTACATGTTCTAAGCACGAAACAGCTGAAATGCCAATTGCAACGTCACCCTGCTTCTCGTAGTATTAAACAATGGCTCGGAGGTCCGGTTAAAGTCGATCCATTAGTGCAAGTTCATGCTATTGAACGATATTTAGTCACGAGAGGATATGGCGTAAAATCGTCAAATATAAGTTTAGGTGAACCTGTGAAGCATATGCATTTATCGCAAGTTGACGACCAGGAGGACGACTCTGATGACGACATGCAAAACACTGTCAATGATTTTGATCTCGATGCTCACAGTGAGGACTTTATGAGCACTCCACCTGAGAGTAGATTATCAAGTGCAGCAAGTAACTCAGCATCCAGCAGTATGGATGATTTTGGTGACATAGCTTCTGGTAGAGCACGAAAACCTCCAGATGTTATGCATAAGTTAGCATTCTATATTGGAGACCATAAAGTTCCTCATCATATTACTGTGTATCAAGCGTTGCAACAATATGGCCAAGCGTCAAGTAACGGCCTATCGGGAGATGAAAGAGACCGTGGTTTTAGAGCTTTGGAAAAAGCAAGTTTCTGGAATAAAACCCACGTTATTATGTACAGGCTTGCAAGTGAGAATGACGAAAATTCAAACAGTAGTCATAAAGAGAAAACTTCGATTAAAAAACAACGTGGTTCGAAACAAGGACGAAGTACCGCTACAAAAAGCAAAGTTAATGATCCTGTCTGGTCAAATGGAATTGTTATGCCTCCAAGAAATCCTTTACACCAGTATCTAACGAAGGAACTTCCGCTGGAGTTCTCTACATCTGATCCATGCAAAGAAGTACTATGCTTACTTCGCATTATTCACGCTATTGTCAGGTTTTGGTATTACTTGTATTCTCCTTATGTAGTACATACAGATAAATCTTTGGTACAACCAAGTGATTTCGTCAATTTTAAAGTCAATGCTAAATGTCAACATCAGCTGCAGGATCCTTTAGTTGTTATCACTGGCCAATTAAGCACATGGGTACAAGAAATCGGAAATGTTTGTCCGTTCTTATTAGCGTTTGAAGTTCGACAATTGCTTTTTAAGGTTTCAGCTTTGGGAAGAGATCGGGCATTACAACATCTTTTGGAAACGGGAGCTGCGCAAGAATTCTCCACTGCTTTGAATATGTCGTCGCATTCCAGTGATAATAGTAATAGATTGAGTCGTTTTATGCCACGAATTGAAAAGAAGAAATGTTCCGTATCAAGGAAAAATTTACTCCAGCAAGCGGAAAAAATTATTTCTGATCATGGACATTCAAGAGCAATGATTGAAGTCGATTATGAAGAGGAGGTTGGTACTGGTCTTGGTCCCACACTTGAGTTCTTCACTCTTACGAGTAAAGAGTTACAGGGCTGTTCACTCGGTCTGTGGAGAGACGAGCTTCCAGCTGGTGAAGCTCCGTCAGATGATGATGATGTTTCAGATCCCTCGAAAGATACTTCTATCAAAAAGTACGTTGCTACGAATGTTGGGCTATTCCCTAAGCCTCTTGGTCGAGCTGCCAAACACAACCAAGTTTCACGAATAAAATCAAAATATCGTTTTATCGGTAAATTTTTAGCGAAAGCTCTCTTGGATGGAAGGCTCGTTGATCTACCTTTAAGTACAACCTGCTACAAATGGTTGTTGGGTAAAGAGCACTGCTTCACAAGTTTAGATTTGATGTATGTGGATACCTCTCTTGCTTCCTCTCATGGTCAGTTTCGTGTGGTTGCACAGGAACGTGAACATTGTTTTTCTGATCACGAAAAACTGGAACAATTATCCATGGATGGATGCCCCATTGAAGATATTGGATTGGACATGCGCTTGCCGGGTTATCCAAATGTCGAACTTCTCAAAATGGGGAAAAACACTTCAGTTACTCCACACAATTTTGATAAATATCTCGATCTTATTACACACTGGACATTACATGAAGGCGTTAAACATCAAATGGATGCTTTGAGAGAAGGTTTTAACTCCGTTCTTCCCATCTCATGTTTAAACTATTTTTATCCAGAGGAACTCGACCAACTTTTCTGTGGATGCAGGTATCAACCATGGGACGTCAATGAGCTGAGCGAGGCTTGCCACCCTGACCACGGTTATACTCAAAATAGCGTAACTGTAAAGTCTTTGTATAAAATTCTTTCTTCGTACACTGCTTCAGAACAACAAAACTTTTTGCAGTTCGTTACAGGTTGTCCACATCTACCTGTTGGAGGACTTCGCGTTCTTAATCCAAGATTAACCATTGTTCGAAAAACATGTGAAGACGCTAAAAACATTGACGATTATTTGCCTTCTGTTATGACATGCTTGAATTATCTTAAACTGCCTGAATACTCCAGTGAGGAAGTTATGAGAAAAAAATTAAAAACTGCAATAAAAGAAGGCCAAAAATCATTTTTGCTTTCATAGACTTTCATAGATTGTTTTAAAAGAAAGGTGACTAAAATTTTCTTTTGGTTGGGATTTTCAAAAACAAATTGTAAACATTGAAATTTGATTTCAAGATTTGGGATTTCAGTGTTGTGTGCTGAATAAACTCAACTCTAAAATAAGAGTGAAAATAATTCAATTTTATCAAGTTTTTTGGGGTTAGTCAAAATTATTTTTCTCATTTTATGTACACTCCACAATGGTTAATATTACAATTACCATGTTGCAAATGTCTGTGTTGAAGTTATTCAAATCAGTTTTTTGTGCGTTTCATGTCGAAAGCATATCTATATTTCAAAGTTTTGCTCACATTTTTACATTCTGTATGGACATGTAGCCTTATTGCTTATTTTACATATCTTTTTGAGCTTGAGCGGGTGCTGGTCACCATTGGTGATCAAATATAACCGATGTATGATTATCATCCAAAATGTTTGATATTTTCACCATGTCAGGTCACCATTTTTTTTAATTATCACTTGGTTACAGAAATTTACTCAAAAGTAAAAGATACTCACTCACGCAGAGTAGCATCAATGCCACCGTGACGATGCAAAATTCATGTATTCAAAATTTCCAAATAATTTCATTTTGTTTTAGATTTTCTTTCATTTAGCGTATCTACAGATATCCCAATTTTAAAAACTGTTTGGACATAGCCACATGTAGTTTGGCGATTTCTTTTAAGATTTATAGGTTCCTTTGTTTTCTGTTATTTTGATAATTTGCAAATAATTTATTATTCAATGAATATTCACCATAAGTGAGTATTTATATTCAGTTTTCCCTAAAAATTTTTCAGTAAGTAATGAATACGTTGATCTTTTCCTCTTTGTATTTAATGTTTCTTCTACCAGATTTTTGTGTGAGTTTTTTTTTACCTGTGTAACAAAACACTGGATGATTTAATATAATCTTAAATAGAAACAGTTTTTTTTTTGGGGGGGGATTTCCATTCTCTGTAGCCCTGTAACAGCTTCTTTCTTCCTTACTTTGTATAAATTATTCTTAGTATTTCAGTTGAAATATCATTTTTTTCTTGCTTATGTTCAAGTACAGCTTTGTGAAGTATAAGACTTTTTGTTGAAAGTTTCGCATGTTACGATGTTACTCTATTCAGAGCATGCCATCCAATAAGTAAAGTGATTGACCGAAATATCTATGGATAAACTAAATTATTTGCGATTCTAAATTTATCTAACATAGACAACAAATGAAAATGTTGACAGAGAACATCCTTGTTGCATTCCAAATGTGTGAAATGTCAATGAATAAACTAAATTATTTGCGATTCTCAATTTTTGTAATATAGACGACAAATAAAAATGCTGACAGAGTACATCCTTTCCGTATTCCAAATGTGCCATTCATTGACTATATCCCCCATTCTTATGAGAAGAACTGTATATTCTAAGATTGTGTACTTTGTTAAAACTACTGTGTGCTTTGTCAAGATTTTTTCAATATTTGGAACCATTTTTGGTGAACAGCTATGAGCTTTCGACATATTTCATGATTTTGTAAATAGATTCTTTGTGTTTCACTGCAAAGTTGCTTATTAAAATTTCTGCACAAAGGTTTTCTCACATCTGGTGTTTTAGGATGGGATTGGCAGAATATTATGTGTGATAGAGGTAGTGCTGTAATTGGGTCCATGTTTTATCATAAGATAGAATCTGGATTAAGGTTTAATACTGATTTTTTTACTGTGGGCAATGAAATAATTCATTAGGACATTTAGAGCTGCTAAAAGCATTCTTACTCCACTGTGCCTGTGATTTGTGCCTTTGGAAGAGAAGGCATGTCTAGCTTTACTGTACAGCGATAGTTTTAAACTGGGCCGTCAGCACAGTTGAGTTCCGCATGTTTTTTGATTAAGTCCGAGAGTTTATATTGATATGTATAATGTTTAAATATATTTGAATACCTATTCGGTTAGCCAATATCAATAAGCTTTTCACACTTAAAGATCATTTTGTTTCGCTGGTATTAGGTCTGCCTTAATGTGTATTTAAAATGTATAGAATTCAGATAATAAAAGTCAAGTAAACTATTGCACAGTGCCTGGAATCTTTCATTAGGTGCTCTATCAAGAAGTCTGAAAACCACTGCTGTACTGTGACAAGAATCAAATCATATGAAGTTTATTTAGGTCTGTGTGATGCGGCCAGTTTTCATTTTTACTGGAGTAGAAAATGTCAAACTCCCTGGTGCCACAGTAAGAATTTCAGGCTTTTATAATGGTGGTAATTTAAAAAAAACTAAAGACATTTTTGATTGGGTAATCATACATATAATGTCTTTGATGTCAAAATTTGATTTTCCGAGGTGGAGTCCAAGTCTAAACTTCTTTCAACCTGAAGTCAAATTTTTTTTAAAGTGTACTCAAAATTCAGTATGCCCTCACATTTCATTACACAGCTTGTAAAAGGATTCCTGTCTAGCATCCATATCAACGCTGACTCAACCAAGTTCCAATATTAAGACATCGACTACGTGTGATATCTGCCAAATATCGGGACATTCAATGAATGTAGTTAGCGAAGGCAACACCATATTATATGCATTACACATTACCAATAAAGTGAACAAAATAAACTTGACATAAGTGTTGTTTTGCCGACAACTGATATCGCCACATGAGACGCACTACTCTTTAGTTTTGCTCCAACACCAAATCAAGCCTCAACCTGAACTAAGAAAAAGCTCCTCAAAGTCAACATCGAGTATGGCCCAAACCACATTGAGTAAACAGAAATTCAATTCCAAAAGCAATATTCATTCAAAAAATACAAGAAAGCAAAAAATGAAAGATAATATTCAAAGTATCAAACATTCAATAAAAGTCCAGGAACATCTTGTGTATTGGCAACAATAAACAAATAATAATAAATTTAGCCAAATGCAACTTTATTTATTTTCCAGCTCTCCAAACTTTTTGGATCGTATTAAATTCTACACAGCCGATAAATTCATTACAACGAACAAATAAGCAGTGCAGTCAAAACTCGTAAAAATCACATAGAAAGCACACACACACAACATGAAAATAGAAGATGTGTATTTAGTTCCTTGTAGAGAAAATAGGTTTCCTCTGTTAACGAGACATATTTAAATCTTAAGAAATTATCAATTATTATGTCAAAGTAAATTGTAAGTTTTATTTAAAAAAAGTGTATTTTTATCAAATTAGTATATTTGTTATTGCCAATTACTTTGAAATTTTCAGCTAAATTAAATATAAATTGTTGTTTTGCTATGTCCATTAATTGAAAAATTTCAAAGTTATTGTCATGTACGTATGATATACAGCAATCAAAAACACATTACCCAGCTATACTCCACTATATTAAATACTATAAAGAGTATGAAAGTAAATCATTGAAGTTGCATATATTATATAAGAAGGCAGCTGAAGAAGCTTGAGAACAATATAATGGTGAAGACATATCTTTATTCAGAATCCACATACACTCTCCATATTCTTCAGTCAACTTTTTCTAGCACGGAAGGAAACCTTACAATTTGAAGTTCCCTGCCTGTGTCACAAGCTACTGCAAGATTGTCAACAAGAACAAGTTTCGAAACTCGGGAACTCAGACCACGAGATTCATCAGAAAGTTGGATTCTTCTCACAAGTTCTCCATTTCTAAGGGATATAGTAGTTGTAAATTTATTTTTACATGTAGCAATATCACTTACTATACAGCAGTGGTTACCAACCTTTTTTCAAGCGACCCAAAAAATATACTCGAATACTAAATAGCATGTATTGCTTTTATGGGCTCAAATTAGATTACTAATATAAAACAATCATTTTACATTTATTTGTCCCCAAATCAATTTAAATTGAGAAAACTGCGCTTGCTTGTCATCAGTAAGTTTTTGAAATCATGTCAGGGCTTTACTAAACGCAGAATGAATTCTAACAATTTTTCACGCTGTGATGCTTCTCACACATCTACAACTGCTATTGAACAACACAAATATAAAATTTATCAAGAAATAAATTCAGTAACTCAAGCGACCAAAGAAGATTTTCAGGCGAGCCGATAGTGGGTTGCGACCCACAATTTCGAAACACTGCTATACAGGGTGGACTAAAAGAAAGGTTACATTCACTTTACTGCCATATGATAAAATATGGGCTTCGAATGTGAGTCAGAATATTTAAAACAAATACAGAAAAGTGTGGAATATTAAAATATACTGAAATCAAAAATATTCTATATAAATAGTTACAAGTCAATTCAAATACCAAAATCTTATTAAACATCTGTGCTTTTAAGAATCCAGAACCTGTCTACAATAATATAGATAGAAGCTATTTTACCTCATATCCCAGAGCAACACACATCCCAATCCACCAGTGACGCACCATGAATTCCCCAGCAAACATATATCACCAGAACAGCCCGGGTCCTGGAATAAATAAAGATATAAAATATTAGAATAAAAACAAAGAAAAAATGAGCTGTAATGTATGATTATCTGATCTTTCAAAAGATCCAAACTGCAAATCGAGTGTCACTGGCTCACAGCCATATTAATTCACATCAGTATCGGTCTTTTTAATGGCTCCGACGCTCAAGGAGCCCCTGTGCTGTGCACTAAATTAATTGGCTTTCATCGTCTGCTTTGTATAAACTATATATATGTATATATTAGTGAACCTAATTCTGGCAAAAAAAAATGATCTTTAAAGCGTAACAAGTCTGTTAATAGTGGCAGAACAAAGGTATTTGATTATATATAAATAATACACATATTAATATACTCTCAGCTCAGACTTGAATGCAAACATGGCACCTCTGGACTGTACTGGCGGAACCCCAGGGTGCTGCAGAACCCCGATTGAAAACAACTGGGTGAGGAATTAGCGAAGTTTGTCAAAAAGATGGCGAACTGGTCTTATTGATCAGTTGAACAATTTATTCGCAACATCGATTTGTAAAATGGTCCAAAGATGCTCAGTAAATAAGATATGAATATAATACTAACCAGACATCTGACATGCAGCAGCATACCAGTCCTTGTCCACACGCATAATTTGTCATCCTGTGCTATAGATACGATATGAGTGTCTGAACACTGCACGGATGTCACTTCACCTTAGGAGAAATAAGAAGATTATAAATTGGCGCATAAACTTGATAAAGTCCAATGTTGCCATGGATGAAAATTACCAAATTTGTTGAAAATAACCAAAAAGAGAAGATTGTCCAGCTCACGTCTAGAAACGGAAATACAGTTGGTGCTGTGAAGAATCAATGGAGTTAAATTGTACTTGTACTCATTAATTCGTTTTCAATTTTTTTTCTTTCTAGGGCTGCGATCAGGCATATTTGTTTCCCTCCAATTGTACTTTTTGGGAATTACCTTACTTGGCAGTATTATGACGAAACAGACACCAAAAACTTATTTCCCTTATAGTATAAACCACATAGTATAAAGACATAATGAGGTTACAACAGTTTTTTTTAATCCTGAAATCCTTCACCAATAATCTGTTAAGAATAGTTAAGTCAGAAATGTCACTGTTGATATTCATAAGTCTTGCCACTTGGCACCTTAAAATTTTGCTTGGTCATAGTAATCTTATCATCTTTCTTTTCATAACGACAAATATGGAAAAAAAACTATTTACCATGAAATGGGTACCATATCAATGATAGTAGCAATTATAATATAGAAGGAAAATCATTTGTCATCAACTATACCTTTATGTTCATCTAACATGTGCAAACATCTTCCAGATGGCAAATCCCACAATCTGATTGTCCCATCTGACGATCCACTTGCTGCTCCTGCAGGAGGACCAGGATCCATATACAGTGCTGATATTGCGCCTTTATGTCCGTATAAGGTAAAAAGACATCGACCATCTTGCAGTGTGAATAATTTGAGTGTGTGATCACAACTACCAGTAAGTACTCTTCCCATTGCCATCTATATAAGAGAACAGAAATTTGGATAAGATTTTAATAATTATCCCGCCAGAGATGAAACACGGACTCTCGTCCGATTACCAGTCCATGTTGGGTATGGAAGTAGTTGACCAGTTATTTGTTTCAGATGCGTGGACTTGAAAACCAACCATAGTACGTGAACCACCCTCCGGCGGTGAAAAGTCCAGCAACGCACTCGCACATAATTATCCACCATGGGATTGAATTGATAAAGCAGCATAGCGTATCAAAAGTGCAATGACAAGCGTGTTTTCTTAGCATAGCGTGCCACCAAGCTCATTTCCAAAATGATTGAAATAATGAAACTAAATATTGATTACCACACCATCACCAAAATAAAGCCAAGAATTGATATTTTGTGTAAAATATGCGAGTGGGTCTCATTAAAGGTAATGTAAATTTTTTTTTTTGTAATATTGAATTTATAGGTTTTTTAGGTCGTTCACTTTCTGTTAAGTAGTGTCTGCGTCTATTGTTACATAACAATAGAGATAGACAGTATCTGCTGCGATTTCACAAACCGACAGATTTTTTAGAATTTCGAAGGAAAATCAGGCCAGAGATGAAAAGCGCTGCAGGATAAGTCAGAATTAATGAGTTATTATGTCCTTTAAATCAAGCAAAATTATATATAAGTACTGTTAGCTGCCATATTTTATGCAATAAAGAAATATATATGATAACGAAAATACTGTTTGTTCAATTTACCTTAAAAACTGTGATAGGCTGCTGATGTGCAGTTTTAACTGTATGAAACAACTGTAAAGTGAGAACATCACTGAAAGAAATATCTTGGAATGATTGCGAGTCATTTCTCATTCTGGGAGGACCTGAAATAAAACATATTTTTCAAAATCTTAACAACAAGCAGCATGAAGTGCTATCTAGTTCTGGATTACCTGATCCTATTTATCTAGATAAGAATCTTATCTATCGAGATGAGATGCTAACACGCCATTACTTTTATTTTATCAAACACAACTATGGCGTCAGGTGACTCCTAAATGAGTGGATGTTCAAGTTCATGATATTTGGGCAAAGTCATTACAAAACTTGATTGTCTCCCTCACCGGTTATCAACCAGTGGAACATAGCCCACTTCTGGGCCATAGACAAACCTTTTAAAAATTGCTAGAGTTATTATTATTATTATTATATTATTATTTTAATGGTGCTTATAACTGGCTTAGTTTTGTGCACCAGGACTGTGATATTAAGCGTTTGGTGCTCAAATGCTTCGACCCGTTACGAGGACCTATTCTATAACAAATGATATAATTCTGGGATTTGTTAGCAAATTGATAATATTCACGGGGCCTATATTCAGTTCTTTGCAATGATTAAGTAAAATTGATCTTGGGAAGTTATAACGGGGACAATTTAATATTAAATGCTAGAGTTATTGATAAATAGTTAATTTTGATTGTAGTATGATGATGGTGCTGTATCTGCTACTGAGTGGTAATTTTCATTTTAATAATCAAAGTGAAAGTGTCTAAAGTTGCAAAATTTTTTGTTTTGTTTTTTCTTATATTTTTTCCTTTGCACGAGAAAATCAATGTGCCACAGTTTTTTTGTGCAACAAAAGTGGGCCACGAAAGAAAAAAGACTCTAGCTAATACTAATAGGTTGGCTCTACTCTAAATTAAACAATACCTCTATACTGAACAGGAGCGGTGCTATGAAAGAAAGTAGCTTCCATGGAGAAAAAATCTAAACTTCCATTGATACGAGCTGCAACGAGTTTTTTATCTTCTGCAACAAGTCCACAGACTCCTGCTTTACCAACATCATGAGCACATTTTAATCTCTCAGACTTTGCGTCCCAAATCTGGATAAAAAGTTAAATACTGAAATAACAAGCAGGAATATAGGATTTTATTATGAAGTTGACATTGTATACATTAAAGAAAATATGCATAAAAGCATCAAAAAACAACTATATTCATTGCCATTGGTTCGAACATTGGGTTGTCTGGAAATTTTCCTGGGTCGTTTGTTTTTTCAACAAAAACCTAAAAGTTACTGCTTGAAAGAAACTTTATTATTCATTTCCTATTTGTATTTAGGTGTTGCTCAATAGTAATTGTATATGTGGGAAGTATCACAGATTGGCAGCTGCTGTTTTGCTCAAGCAGAACCACACCACAATTTCAAAAACTCTCACTCCTAGTTAATATTTGGAAAACTAAATTTTTTGATGTTGGTTGTTGAATGTTAGTCGGTTAGGTTTTTGACTATAATAATCATAAGCAACATTCCTATAATGAAGTTGTTAATTGAATAGAGCGAACACAAAAGAAAATCTAGTTACCTCAATCCTTCCATTCTCACATCCAGTAACAATGAAATTTTTAACACAGACCATGCACCATACTGTAGGTCCATTCTCCATCTCTAATGTTGAGCCTGTACGAAAAAAAGAAAATGCTAACTTGTATATAAAAAAAAATTGGTGCTCCCGAAGTATGCAAACCAAGATGGCGGACATCGGAACATAACATGGGTAACAGGTTAGGGTTAGGCGATAATTTTTTTCCAATTTTCCTTATTTTAGTCCTATTATCAGTTCGAAGACTAGCCAAGAGCCTCCCGTAGTATTTATACCTAAAATTATGGCCTAACCCTAACCTTGTACACATATTACATACCGATGTCCGCCATCTTGGTTCGCATACTTCGGGAGCCCAAAAAAAATGGATACAGAACATATTCGAACAAAAAGCCTATAGCAAATAATACCAGGAGAATACTACTTTCTTGCAATTATAATCTGATTAACTGTATAGGAGAGTAAGCTGTAAGAGATCAAATGTTTAATAATAAATAAAACTAGTACTTATTGGAGAGAAAATGTACCTACCGTAGTAGGAATAGTTATAATAAATTGTAATTTTTGGGACAAAAAATTACTTTTGTCTTTAATTCTTTGTTAACCACTTTCAAATTTTCATAATTATAATTCCAGATGGAAGTGTCTTCTTCTACAAGGCTATTAATTTTATATCATTTCAAACTTTCTCAGTTTTGCCCGAAGCCCAGCGCTTCACATGACATGATGCTGATAAAATTCTGCTACACAGACTTTCCGCTAATAGACTTATGCAAGCTTGTTATTAACGATCAATGTATTTATAAATTTCTGATTTGCTCTCTATGGTATTCTCTTCGAAAAAAAAATCGAAAGAACGTCTAGAGCTGTGTGTTCGAAAACGCTCAATGTTTTAATATGAACAGGAGACTCCCAAAAATGTACCTGGTGAACTACCCCAGCTTCCTCCTCCTGATTTAGGGGTAACCACACCCAAACCACTCTCCCATGAACCCCACATTCTCCTTGTGTTTTCATCCAAAAATAATCCTCGATGCGTGCTGGTATTCACTAAAAAAAGTTTTTATAAAGTTTGAATGCAGAAAAAATGAATGAAATGTAAATTATAAATGTTGATTGTAGTAATGCCCAAAATCATATAATTCACATTTCTTAATAGATTGTAAATTCTGAATTATAACAGAGAAATTTGCACAATTATTGTATATCGATGAAGATTTAATCGGACAATGAAATAAATTAAAACAACATTGCTTTATTTTTTATTGCAAACAATTTTCAGAATTTTCTGAGCTAGTTTTTGTCTAATTGTATAATGATAATGACTGACAAATAACAATTTTTGAATGAAATATTCTGAATTATTCAAGAAATCAGGAATTTAACATATAAAATAAAACCAATATCGAATATACTATTTACTATATGACTATTTAGAAGCATGAAATTCTAAATATGACAAATTTACAGGTTAGACCCCAAATTTGGAAGTTTGAAAATACAACTACGCCTGAAATATCAATAAAAACTCTTTTAACTAGAGATGTACCGATACTGATCCAAAACCAACTAAATAACGCCAATACCAAAGTTTGGTAAATATCATCAACAGATACCAATGTCCTTGAGTGTCAACTCGAAGAACATGAGATACCAATATATAGGTACATTTCTGTTTAGAACAATGAAAAATAATATAATTACCATAATTAGGTGGAGATGGTGAACTATATCGACCACTGATCTCCCTTTGATTAAGTAGCGAATCATTTCTACTTTTTCGCGATTTAGGCTCTTTATAGGATTTCGTCGCTGTAGTAGGGGTCACATTTATACTTGTTGAGTAAGGGTGAACGTATTGAGATGGGGTTGAGGTTGATCGAGTACGGGGTGGTAATGACTTACTCATTGAGAGTGGTGGGTGAGATAAAACGGAGGTGAGGACTTGAGGGGGAGGAGTGAAAGAACCAAACATGAGTGATTCAGTAATTCTGTCGATATATTGATCTTGCACAAATCCTGCAAAATTATTTGCAAAATCATGAGAAATTGAAAATAAGAATTTGAATGAATTGCAATGAATTAAATAGAATTAATCCTGTAGCTTACAAAATGTGAGAAAAAATTTGGAAAAAAAATCAGACAACTTTCTAAAAACAATTATTTCTCATCTGCCTGGTTTAGATTTTGGCTTAAAATGATCAAATCTGTTATAATCAGTATTGGGGATGCATATTGTAAAATAACGCTGATAAAGTCTAATGCGGCTTGATTTGTATAACAAAAATTAAACGCATCTTAACATCTTAAGTTTAAATAGTTTGAATTATTGATACAAACATGCTAAGAATGCAATTGAATATATATAGCAATTAGCTAGCGCATAAGCCAGGGATAGATATCTCAGAGTCAAACCTCATGCCCCATCTCAACCAGGCATTTGAAAAAAATAAAAAAATAAAAATTTCAGCAGCAATATATTCAGATCCGCGTTTACATCAAAGACAGGCAACGCTTCATAAAACAATTCAAAAAAATACTAATGTAATACCACGGAAGCAAACTAAGTAAGATATGTTGGTTTTACCTTGGAAATCATATCCAGTAGAACCATCAGTTTCATCGGAAGATTTTCTTTTTAACCTGAAATAAATATTTCGTTTTTGAAATACCATACAATTATTATATCTCAGATAAATAAGCCAACAAGAAATAATTTTCATTCAGAGTTATTTGAATTCTGAAAAAGCTGAAAAAAACGTTCTAATACTTTTAGTGTTATAATGAACACCAAGCAAGGCAGTCATAAAAAGCAAAAAAATTTGGAAATATGTAGTGAAATTCTGTAAAATGCTGAATAAAACATATTTTTATTTAAGAAATCAATAAATGCATTGAATTAGGGTTTTCCAAACTGGGGTGACAACTGCACAGAGTCCGCAACAAACACACAACAAACAGATCATAATCTTATCGAATCGCCACCAGCCCATCAGTATTTAACGGCAGTATGTATGACTTTCATGTCAAAAGAAAGTTTTATTTAGTCAAAGGAAACATTATCTTTCCTCATTGGTTAAGCACAGAAATTGATAGAACATAGAATGGGGATCCGTCAAAAATAAGATTCACAAACAGTGAAAAAGTTTTTGGAACACTGCATTAAATAATAACACATATAATACCTATTTCCATCTCCCTCTCCCAGTTCTAAATGACCTCTTGATGAATGCTGCGAACTTAGTTCTGAACTTGTTGCTGATGTAGAAGGACTGTCATGAAAAGTAGAATAATCATGTCAAGGTATTTAGCTCTAAGTAATAGAAGACCATATTTAAACCGTGCTTTGGTTCATGAAGATTTTGGTTTAAATGAGAGGTTGAAAACCAATGCCTTATAAATCACAAGATAATATATTGCAGGTGCTCCCGAAGTATGCGAACCAAGATGGCGGACATAGGAACGTAACATGGGTAACAGGTTAGGGTTAGGCGATAATGTTTTTCCAATTTTCCTATTATCAGTTCGAAGACTAGCCAAGAGCCTTTCGTAGTATTTATACCTAAAATTATGGCCTAATCCTAACCTAGTACACATATTACATTCCGATGTCCGCCATCTTGGTTCGCATACTTCGGGAGCCCCATATTGCAAATAAAGACAAAAATATATTAGGAGGAATTTTCTAAAGCAGGGATAAATAACAATATACCATGCTTTATTAGAGTTAATAATATATATTTGTGAAAATCAACTAACAACTGGCATTAATTAGGGTGTAAACTCAAAATTCTGAACTCTCCAAAAGACTGGTTTGAGATAAATTTCACAAATCTGGACAAAAAGTTTCAACTCAATAAGGCTCGTAAAATGCCTTAGTTTTTGAAGTCAAAACTCCTAAAATTGTGATCTAGAAGTAAATTTCATCCATCCCAATTCAATTTTATCTACATGAGTCTGAATAATACTTTTGGTCAACAAAATAGCAGAGCAATGACAGTGAAAAAAAAAACTAATGTCTATCCTCGCATATACGCCAAGTTGAGTTCAAAACTCAAGGAAAAAGTTGCCAAATTAGGGGCGGCTTATACGCTCATAACTCTGATTGCACCAAAAATTTGGCTTATACCTGATCGCACTCGCACGAAATGACATTATGCTAACTTAATTCCAACAGCTACAACTCGTACGACATGTTACGATTTGTAGGGTCGGCTTTACATGCGACGTTTTAGGGGTCAGCTTATATGCGAAGATAAACTCATGAAAATTAGAAAACCGTTAAAATCATCTACTAACGCATCATTCGCTGGTCCAGTTCTTTTCCTTAACTGAGATTTTTCGTTTTCCAAACTTGCAAAATTAGTTTGGATGGAAGGCCGAACGTTTATAATATCGGGTGTAAAAGGTGATGCCCATGCATGATCAGGAGATGTCATGTCATATTTAGGTTCAATGACGATATTTCCTCCAGAACCACTCCTATGATGAGTTCTTTTCGATTTAGGTGTTGTATGCCACGAACGCTGTCTGCTGTGGCCTTCTGTATAATACATAACATAAAATAAAATTAAAAACCAAGATGGTGGTGCCCTAAATAGTTACAAATAAAGAACTTTTTATCCAGGATATTTGTAACCAAACAACCTGGTATTTTCACCCTGAAATTCATTGAAAAATGAGGTTGATTGAAACCTTTGTAAATATTAAACATACAGACAAGAACACCTTTTTTTTTACTGCGTAATAAACCGCAAACCTGTTTTGATCAGAATGCACAGTTTATAACCACTCGGCCTTCTGTCTCTCGAATATGAGTGAAATTAAATTTCTCTCCGTGAAAAAGTGACATAAAAGGCTCTAATTTGAATCAGATTCATTAGACAAATATAATTTAGATGATAAAATGATGTGAAAATTGCAAAATAATTGATATAACACCCACTTTTTGGCTGGTTGTCACCATGTTCGATATAAAACTTTGGAAAATTTTGCATCGATGATGCAATCTCAAAGTCTTGCATATCTGAAAAAATATTTTCCAAATTAGTAAGTTATCGGTAATCAATTCTAATTCATGCTGATCAATAAACCAAAATAAAAAAGTTACCTCTAGGTGGTTGGTATGGGTTAACATAGAAAGGGGACACCAGTTTATCTTTCTCTTGATAACCAACAGGTGTAGGCTTGGCATCAATTGCTCCTTCCGCTGGGTCTCGTATCGGTACTGGAGTTTGCACCCTGGAGTATGAAAGAATATTGAAAAAGATAGGAATCATGGTCCTAATCGTTATTTTCAATATTGCATTTATTTGTGCTTTCGCATCGGATACCAGTATTGTACAGGCAGCCACTGATATCCAAGGATTGGAATTCTGGTTTGTAACATCCCCGAGTGACGAGGGGGGTATGGGGTTTGTAGGCTACCCGAAATGTTTAGCAGTTAAGCATATATAACACCCAAACGATGAGTATTTGGCCCTCGAGTAGATCCTTCGACCAAATATACAGTTCGATTTTAGGGCTTGTTTTTAGCAGACTCGTTCTTCAAATCATTTCAAATATCTTAGTCCAAATAAAAAAAATGGCGATCATTTTGCAAGCATCTGTATAAAGTTTGTTATAAAAATGCTAAAAATAAAAAAAGACAGCTGTGGGCCTAATCAGAATTTGAATTGCCTCATCCATAGAGAAATATTGGGCTTCTATATATTAGGGCAGCTACACAAGACAAGTATTATCAATCAAGTACAGTTTTTTATGTAAATCATGTTTATTGTGTGGGAACGAAGTGGTTAAAGCATTAGGTTAAAAATCCTTGGGTTCAAATCTACATTCTAGCACCTCACACAGCATATGATAAATTAAGTAGGCAATTACGAAGCGGAGAGCCTCTGTAGTTTAAAAAAATGAGCTCATCACCATCAGTATATATCAGTGGCTGCCTCTACAGGGACTGGCTTGAAGCGAAAGAAAGAGATAAGCTTTGTATATAAAATCAAACGTCTCTGACATAAACGAAATTCGGCAAGAACTCATTCGTACTGACTGAGAGAGATTGTAAGTAATTTTATAATGAAGAAAGATGACATTTCCCAGAATTTTACCTGTGTATAACACAAGTACAATCTCCAGTATGAATATCCCAAACTCTCAATTCACCACTCAGATCTGTAGAAGCCAGTAATCCATCTTCACATGTGATACATTCAACCAACTGAAATTGAAAACAAAAAAGTCAGACAAAATTGCATGAAAAAGGGATTATTTTTTGACTTGAGTGTATTTTCTAACTACACAGCACGATATACTCAATTCAGAGCGAGGTACTCTAATGAGTAGTCTTGCAAAACAATATCAGGGGTGCAAAAAACAGGGTAGACGACCCAATATGGCATGTCATATCCTCGAAGATGGTATGTTTGAAAAAAAGTTAATTTTTGTATTTGAAATAAATACTAATAACTCGTGTTTATATCAAAATCAACCTAATTTGCCGTCAAAAACTTTTTCATGAAATTAAATTGTTTGATTAAATCGTTTCTTATTATTATGAGTTTTATTAAAGTTGTTTGTTATGTGTTTTAAGGAAGTTCACTTACAATACCAACCAATATTCTAATGTGGTGTAGCAAGCGATGAGATTATTTTGAAAACTATTGCATCTATCCTCATTGAGTTGTGCACCCCTGATATATTCAATTCACAATTGTATCAATGAATTGATTTATACCATCGTAACGTCTGATATGACATTGTAGATCAATATTACCTCTTCAAGATTAAATTCAAATTGTGACAATGAAAGAGATGATTGATTATGTGTTCTGTATTAAATTATGTCAGATAGACGCAAAGTCGTATTAGTGTATTTACGAGTATTTTTATTCTGCACAAATGAAGCATCAATACCCCAAGCTTTGAGTTTGATATCTAGACATATATTTTTTTCATATGATTTTACTCAAAGTGGAATCACAGTAGTGGCCTTTAGAAGAGAATCAGCTTCGAAAATGTACACTTTGGAAACCACCGAGTTACCATTCTTTGTGAATGATTTTGAATATAAAATCACTAAATTCGTTGGTATCCTGCAAATTTTGAATTTGGATCTGATAACCATCACTATACGTCTATTCCCATTGTAAAAAAAATAAGATATGCCCAACTGGGGAGCTTCCATTTTTCTCCCCAAAAAATATTTTGCAAATGTTTAAAACAGTTGATACAAAACTATTTTTTTAGGAACCTGAACTTGTACATATTTGAATAAGATGTCATACATGCGCAACAACAAAGCCTTCTGCACGTTTTAACAATCATGACAAGAATTAGTTGCCAAATTATCTCAAGAAAAATGAATCAAAATCTGCATAAACTTGCAAGATCTAATATTCAACTGATTTGAATTTGATTGAATGTTTTTAATTAAAAGTGCTAGACATTGTCGTGGAGTCGAGAAACATAATTTTGAATTTTGCAGTGTCGTAATATCTAAATATAATAGTGAAAGCCAAAGTCAAAACGTTTGACAGAAATTTAAAAAAAATTAAATTGACTAAGCATTCTCAACACACAATTAAAGAAGGTTCGCATAAGCTAAAATTTTTGTTATCAAAATTTATTTTTTAATTTTTGAAGTTCGAGCATAAGTCAAAATTTTTTTAGGGCTGGAGTCTGGGACATTCATACTTAAGTCCAAACTTGGGCCGCTCAAAAACGACTCTCTACTTTGGGTTGACAAAAATTCTGGCTTTAACTTTGATTCGAGTTTGAGTCATAAATCTCCAGACTCCAGCCCTAGTTATAGAAAAAGCTAACCTGTGGGTGTCCACTCAACACCAGCGGCATTGATTCTCCGATAGAGCTAGTATACTTTGCTGTTCCCCGTTGTCTTCTTAATTTTCCTCTTACTCTCCAGTTGGCATAATTACGTGTACAAATGCATCGGTACATTACAGTTAATAAGAATACCATCATCATTCCTGAATATAATTGAAATAAAGTTAATTTATTTGTATGTAAGAAAAGTTCAAAAGCATCCTAAGTTTAAAATATCTGGTCCAAAGTCTATGCTTATTACCTCACTCATCGTGTGGTCATGACTGGAAGATTCGGGCACTTTTAAAAATAGCAGGACTGAACGCTATACAAAATAAGGATGGCTCGGCAGTGTGGCGTATTGTGCTAATCTAAGCATTATGAATACGCTTGCCGACGCCCCACTGAATACCCTGCATGGTTTCGCAGGCTGGAATCCTGTGGGGGATAATTAGGTGTGGCAGGCTTGCTGGACTCCCCACTGGTTCACGTAACCACCGGTCTCCATCATAGAGTAAATGCATCTGAAAACAGAACAAAAAAACGGCTAACCAACCTGGATTGGTAACCAGACAAGAAGCCAGGTTTCGACATATGATTAAGCCACCTTATCACCTTTCCTCTCCTCGGGATAAATATGTAAATCCTAACCCCAGAGTCTCCAGATAAACTTTCCAGCATTAACTCCGTATGTTAGTAGTTAGTATCCCTTGACAATTCAATGGACGCATGCAATTTCACCCAGAGATCATCAGTCTCCTGTGGGTGAGTGTAATCTGCTTTGAGCAAATTTTCCTAAAATCACTGCGTTGCCTACCTGATACAGCTCCCAGTAACAAAGTGAGATAATAATCGAGTCCAGTCATGGGATATCGACCAGTGTATGAATACGGAGGAAACTGTTGGCTCATGTTATCGTCAGCATGAAATGAGTCTGTTGAAAAATATTGATAATATTATATCTTACAGTTACTTACATATCTTACACTGTAGCAAATAACCTGGACTAACTTATTATTATCTGTTATTTTATGCTATTCTTTTTAAAAGCAAATCGCAAGAATATGAAAAGAATTAATAAAGTCATCATGAAAACGTAAGATAAGAATCTCTATCCCATAGCGAATTTGGACTGGTTATTGGCATGAGGTTGTTTTTAGCTTCTATCAATATTCTGGTATAAATAAGTAAATTAAATCTCATAAGCATTAGTTTTAATTACCTGCTTGAGATAATTCATTTTGTTTTGAGCTTTCCGAAGTATGTCTTGATTTTACTGCATCATCTGGATGTATGGTTACAGTGAGTGGAATAGATGGTAGAATACTGACAAATCTGTAAAAATAAATTAAAAAACGCTCAAAAATTCACTCCTTTTGCTTCGAACAATGTGTAGGGGGAAGCCACTATTTTTAGAGGAACATGGATTTGGTGGGCATTCAAATCCAAGATGTGTAACCAGTGATGCTGACCTGAGACAGTTTAGTATGATGCTTCTAATGCTAGGCTATCAAGCACATGAATTGGTACATGGCCGTACCAGGCAATAATAAACCTATTAAGGTGACACCCAAAATATTTGTTGTGTATAACAATCAGCTATATAAAAACATAAAAAAAAATAACAATTTCATTACAAAGTGACAAAGTTTATTAAATACAAAAAATAAATTCCAAAATTCTGAAAATAACATATTTTTCGGTTGACACCTTTATTTAGAAGTTGAGTTTTGGACTTGAAAATAATTTGAAAAAAAGTCAAATCACAATATTCTGAGAATAACTTATTTTTGGGTCGGTATACATTTGTAAGGATTTCATTGTATTATTACTTATCGATGTTGATCGCCAAGTATGTTGATGAAAGAGGTTCAATCTGCTCCAAATTTTGCATGAGCATTCATCTTAGCTCGGATCAGAAGCGTATTGATTTTGGATGGATTATGTCGTATAATTAGCGAGTTATTAACTAATTAGTGATGGGACACACGTTGTCACTATGGAGTAAGACCACTGTTTTGGGGTATCCCATAACCTTCGATCGATAAGTCTTCCGTTTCCAACCGAATTCTAGTTATCATATTATTCAACGAGTGTTGAAAACACTGAAATATAGTTAATTAACCCTATTTTTTCAAATTTAATAACTTTTTAATTGACTATTGTAATCTAGCACACAGACACATGACTGTTAACCTACATGGTTCTTTATATTTATTTATTGACGCCACGCAAAGTACCGATAAAATCGATGTAAACTTCTAAACAAGTTCAACACTTCTGTTATCAAGGTAAATATTTGACCTCAATATATACGAGAGGAAATTACTCATAAAATTTTATAATTAAATCATAAATTATACCAAAAAAAAAAAGAAAGGTTAAATTTTTTACGAAAATTTGTCAAAGCAAGGTCGTGTATACACCCGGACAAGATCTGGTAGTACACACAGAAGTAAAGCAGACTCATTACCGGGGAAATTACAAACAAAACTAGAGTGCCAAATGCTATCGAAACTATGCAAAATAAGGGTGATGCATTAGGACCTATTCTTTTTTTACTTTTAAGAGAAGTTGCTCAATGCTAATAGCAATGTACTTTGCACTCATTCAGAATAAAGAAGACTTATTCTGCGGCAAATTTACTGTTTCAAAAATTTCTTGTATTAAATTTAAAATATAAATCAGTTTAATACTACAATGATTCTTTTCTTATATAAGCTTGATGAAATTCTAAATGGTAATAACATCAGTATTGAAATGACAAATCAAATCAAGATTATTTCATATCACAATGATAAATAATATGATGTCGTTTTTATGCAGAGTTTCAGAATTTCAACAAGTACAGAAAATTGTGTGTTTAAAATTCTCAATACCACATTATTATGATTTCTAAGACCTGGGTAAGAATCATTACAAAAATGAAATGTAATATTATTTATTAATAAAGATGTTTATATCAGAATAATTTAAACTTTCCGTCAGCCTTGAAAAAACTGATTTAAAAGTAGTATTTAGATAGAAATGGTCAAGCCAATATTTTCAATTCCAAGGATTCTAAAACACAATTTTAATTTCATTTTTTCAATTTTCAACGTTTTTTGTTGGGCAACACCATTTGAAATCTTATAAAAGATTGCTTATTATGGATTGAATATGTACAATATAGGGAACTCCCATAGTATGTGAACCAAGATGGCAGACACCGGAACGTACCAACGTAGTATGTGTATCAGGTTAGGGTTAGGCCATAATTTCAGGTACAAATACTACAGAAGTCACCAAACTTGTAATAGAACTAAAATACGGAAAATTGGAATAAAATTATGGCCTAACCCTAACCTGTTCTGTTACACATACTGTTCCGGTGTTCGCCATCTTGGTTCACATACTACGGAAGTACACAATATAGAATTATGTATCTTTAGAATAGTAAACTAATCTGAATTACCCATACCTAGTCTAATGTGTCGTAAGCTCTCGTTTTTTTTTAAAAATATCTAAATCTATATATAATGCTCAAAAGTTGAAAAAGAATTTTACTACAAAAAGCAATGCTCTACGGAGAAACATCAGATTTTCTTACTAAAATATTTACCGAAATAAATTCATTACAAAATAGACCAATTTTATTAAAAATGACATTTACCTTCCTGCTAGTGTTAAATTATAATACGCAAATAGAGTTGGCCAATGTCTGAATGACAATCTTCGATAGAGTAACAAATCATTTTGTGACCAAAGTAAATTCCCATGATCATCAACAGGTTCTGGTATTCTCTGCAAGAGGAAAAAATATTGTGAAGTAGAGATAGTAAAATAGAGTGGCATTTCATGTTTATTTAGTATGTGTTTGCAACTTAATCAGATCTGAAAGCTGAACGTGTGTTTTTAATTCACAAACTTCACTTTACAAATTATGTATTTGAAACTAATTTACTCAATACAACTGTGCTCTTGTGCATTTCAATAACAACTTTTGCATATAAAAAACTCCCCCTTGAAAATCGCTCATTCAGCTTATTTTAATGATACAAAATAAACTTTATTTGTCAAGATTTCTCCTGTTTAAACACATTAGATTTTGCAACCAAATAGGGATTGTGGATATCATCTTTATAAAGTGGTTGGCAAGGCAACAATTTGATTCAAACAAATGACAAAACATCATTCGAATAAACTGTCAAAAGCGCTAAGCAGCGATGACCAAAAATCAAATAATCAACTCTTCCGAATATATTTCGAATTGATAGTTTCGATTCTCGAAGATGAAATAATGAACATGTTCTTACTTGACGTCATGTTTAACAGGGAACAAATAAAAGTTAATGTTTCATTAATTAATTTGAATTGTAATTTTCAAATGAAACTCAATAAACTACAAATTAAGAATTTAAAAATATTTAATATAAATGAAAAACTAGATAAATAATTATACTTACAGTTTTCTTTTCCTGCTGGAAAATTGAAAACGGTTCCTTGGTAGGTACTGGAATAGGTGCAAGTGTTGCAGTCCTGTACTGAGGTGGAGTTGGTGTGACCGGAACAGTACTTTTATTTCCAAAAGGATCACCATATATAAGAAGGCCAAACCAAATCACCATAAACACCTTAAATATGAAACAGGTTGTAAAACAAAAAACAGAAATGAACATGATACTGACAGATGAAAAGTACAATCTAAATTACTCTTTACGATAATCTTGAAATGTTTTATATTGTCATAAAGCCAATGCTTTAAAATGAAGTTTTAAATTAAAATTCACATTTTACGCATGATGTACTATGCAAATGAATTCATAGTGCAACAAATGCAGCATGCAAATGATATTCTCAATAGGCAATAGTTAAAATTTTGAATTTTTCGTTTTTCGAAATAATTTAAAGTCTTTATCTAAATATGATTATTTTCATCTAGTCAACGTAAAAAAAAACAGAAAACAAGTCCCAAGTTCAAATTAATGTTTGTAAAGCATTTAAATGAAGTATTATTGAACCAAATATATACTCTAATAATGTATCAATCATTGCAGATCAATGATTTTAATTTCTACACCTTTACATGTAAATTATTTTTAATTAGCAAAACACAGAAATTTAATTGTCGTTTTTCTATATACTGATAAAATATAAATATTGAAAATCTGGTCATTCTGAAATACTACATGAATTGTGCATTAGGGGTAATAGCAAGGAAAAACTGTATGAAATAAATAAAAATTCTATCAATTTCAAAATATTTTTTCTGTAAAAGGTGTTTGACAGCCAATTAGGATTTATCTAAAATTTTCCAAATCAACTGAAATTTGGTATGAATTACATAGCTAAGGTTATGTAATTTAAAATATTCCTGAATTACTAAAATATATGGATATAAAGATAATTTACCATTAGACCACGTTGTACCATCCGTGTGTCAGCCCAGAAGAAAAGAACTCTCAGTCTTTTAGGAATTTTCAAGATTGTGACGCTTTTGCCTCCAGTTTCAACTTTATGAATTGTATCCGTTCCATCTTTCCGCCTTCGTCTGCTAGATGCTCTCAAGCTGAAAGAAATATGAATCGTTTATAGATGTTTAACTTCCATATAGGGGTCTGTTACAAGAATAGAATGATTGGTTTGTCATTGACTATACATACTAATACGACTAAAAAAAAAAAGTGAAACAAAAAAGTGATTTTCTAATTCAAATTAATAGAGTCGAATGTATAACAAAGCAAAAGATTGAGAATTTTGTAAAGCATAAATTGAAAATACATTCAGGAAAAGGAGTTGATAAAGCGTACCAATCACCAATTGAGTGGCCTCTTACTAGATGGCTAGTGCGCCGCATACAGACAGCAGATCAGGGCCTCCTTCATAGATATATATACGGGAGGACTTCATTTTTTAAACAAGTTCAGTGTTTAATGTGAAAGATAATTTTAATTACAATTCATACCATTTAATACAGAAATTGATACCATTTTAAGCTGAGATTCCTTATTGGATTCAACTTTGTCAAAAGAAAAAATAATCCTTAGTGAATGAATGTGAATGAGTCACAATTGAGCATACTATAGCTATCCATATTCTAATGGAACAATAGTAGCATAGATGACACCTATCAGTTTGTTTTTGTAACTGCCAGAGGAAGGTCAGATATAGAATCAGTAATAAAATCGATAAAAAAGGCTTCAAAATTATCACAAAACAGGTCTCCTAATTATAAAACTTCACTATAGGGGATAGGAATAACTTATTTTGTCCCGGAACAACTACGCTTTTTATCTCGCCTCGAGGAACACCGAGAAGTTAGAAGGTGAAATTGGTTGCTGGTTTCAAAAAAACGGTTAATTGAACAGTTAACGAAAACGCCACGTTTTCTAGACTGGCATGAGGCCTTTCCACTTGGTTAGATAGCAAGGGCTGTTTGTTGCCAGTTAAGAGACAAATTTTCGACCCAGAGTCACCGAAGTAGGGCCGAGATCACCATGGCAACTAATTTAGTCACAATTTCAAACACAGATTGAGAAACGCTGATGTAATCATGTAAACTATCCTTGGTAAAACAAAATAATACACCAAAATCACCAAACATTCGAATCATTCTAAGCACTTACTGTTCGAGAACTGATCTTTTTCTTTTCGTTCTTGTTGGTGACACACTGGTGCATCTTCGGTCAGTGAACGGCCAAGAACTATTTCTTCCATTTTCCCTTCCTGTTCTTTGTTGTTGATTACAGGCTTCTTCTTCGCTTTCGCTTCCATCTGGTTGACTATAAATATCTTCTGTGATATCGAGTCTTCTTATATCAATGGAAAGAACAGTTGTGAAGAATATCATGTGCATAAAATAATCGCTGAGTATTCCAACTACGGCAAATGCACAAAATTCCTGAAAAAGAAAAAAAGAGAATATAAAAAGATAAAAAAAATCTTATAATTTGTAAAATTTTCAATGAGTAATATTTAGATGAAATGGCATGATTTCATCATTCTACTATTCCGAATGATTCTAAAAAAAATATTTTCGAATATTGAATATAATCTAAAATATTCCAAATTAAAATTAATGGCAGACACAGTATAGAAGAAAAACGGAACATACACAGCTAACCCTACTAGTAATAAATCATATTAAAAACAGAAGAACAATTAATCACAAACACTAACTTGTATCTCTGGAACATATGTGAAATATCCAAGGCCAATTAAAACAAGTTCCAACAGAAGATTTTTTGTGATGGAACAGCCCTCACGACTTAATCCCAAAGCTACTCTTTTGTCAACTTCAAGATGTATCGGAGTTGCAACTACAGATTTAGTGATCACCAATATATTTTCAAGTCCAATTACGATAATCAGATAAGGAAATATTTCCCTGCAAAAAAAATTATTTAAAATAACTTTTACCCTAAAAAAGGACTTTGATGAATTCTACTTCTATTCTATTTCATTGACAATCAATAATCACAGTGTAATGTACAAATCCCTAGAACTGAGTCAAGTCGGGTCACGTCTGAAGTTGAGTCCAAATTGTAGCTATTGGCTATGTGAGACTAAAAACTATCATTAATCTATGTCCTCGCGCTGGGGGTTCTCCTGAATGCACATAATGCAAGAATGCTGTGGCAAAAATAAATATGACTATTCCATGTTTCCAAGAGTTTTGTATTATGAATCATTAGACCTGGGTCTCGTTTGAATCATTCAGACTTTAAAACAGTGGTTCCCAATGTTGATTGACAGAAGGCCAAAAATTAGAAGCGGAAGGATATTTGCGGGCTGTGAGAGGAGAGTGCCTGCAAAGGGCCAATACCGGTATGTATAATTAAGATACAGGTACAATTGATTCG
Organism: Styela clava; assembly: GCF_964204865.1. Lineage (NCBI taxonomy): Eukaryota > Metazoa > Chordata > Ascidiacea > Stolidobranchia > Styelidae > Styela > Styela clava. The sequence goes on along the minus strand of NC_135259.1, from coordinate 11,978,492 downwards.
TTACGAATATACACGTGCTTAATTGTGGAAATGACGTAACAATTGACGATATTTAGAACATAAAAAAGATAAAAACAGAGTGTTTAACTATTTCACTCAAGTTCGGCCAGCCGTAATTGACCAATAAGCCGCAATTTGGGAACTACTGTTTCAAAATTTAAAACATATATATAATCCTTTTCACTAGGTATAACAAGCAATTTCATGATTTAATATATAAATGGATTTTCCAATCTAAACATACTGTACTTATATGAATAATGTATTCACAAGTTAATGAGACTCAATAAACAGAAAGGCTTGGATTACAGAAAGTAAGACTCTCTTGAGCATTGCCTCATACAATTTTCATCATATAGTATACATGTATATTATGTGTTGAAAATTGTACGAGAGTCTGAGTTCTGTTATCTTCTATAGACTATATACCAGGCGTGTGCAACATTTTTTGTCGGTGGGCCATATAACCAACTTCAGATCTAGCAGGACCACCCAAAAAATCCAGTTTTCCCATGTACAAAATCAATGAAAAAATTCTCTTTATTTATTTAACATTTTGGTGGGACACTCAAAATTTCGAGTTCTTGCATAGTTTGTTGACATCAGCTTTGACCGAACAACCCTTAAATTAACTGACTGGTCAAATGTACATCAGTCAGCTGAGAAGAGAAAAGAATACCGCTAAATTTTAGCCTCACAGTGCAAAGGCACCGGGCAAAATAGGGAAAGATTTAACGCAGCGACAAGAGTGAAAAATATTATGAATTTTTACCTATGTGAGCGCCTTTTCAAACAAACTGTTGGATTAAAATTCTATGCTTGGTCAGAAAAAATCTGAATTTGACAAGGGCCACACTAACTGGCTTGGCAGGTTGGGTCGTGGCCCACGGGCCGCCTGTTGCATACCCTGGCATACCACCAACAGTTTATACAATTACACTATTAAACATTCTCACCCTCCATTTAATGTAGGTGTGAGTCCAAACACCGAACATAAACCAACGGACATCATGAGTGAAGCCATAATGCTAACAACAGCAGAAAATGCCATTCCAAGCTTACTCTTGACGAAGTTGATCTTTCCTGAAAATGAGCATGTTCCGAAATGATTGGCTGTACTAGCATAATTTTTTTGGAGTTTTTATATGTTCCTTCCAAATAAGGAGAACAGAATCTCTACAGTTATTGTGTATCCATTTGTTACACCGTCAGTGAAGTGGCGGACATGGGATTTGAGCTGATTGCAAATCCAGCACATGAAATATTATAAAAACCATTATTGGACATGAAATGTACACATGGATCGATTTGTTATTATGTTGTTGCTGTTCTTGTTTTGTGATTAGTTATAATACAACACTGAATAGTAAAAAAAATAAACTGTTTCAGACGTTATCTCTGGATCTGGAATTTAATAATAATTTTTAAAATTATTCAACGTAATATACGGTAGGCTATATCATATAAAATTTTTTGTGCAAATTGAACTACCAGTAAATAAATTATCGATTCAACAACTTTTATCCTCGGTTATTTTTTAAGAGAATAAATATTGTAAAAAAAACTTTTGGACTTTGGACTTATAAAACGAATTAAACCTTTAGGACAAGACAATGAATATTATATGACAAATAACATTTCCATTGGAGTAAACATTAAAATTGATAGCACTTGTTAGTTCTAGTATGGAGAAATGTAGAATAGTAATACTTGAAAAAGTTCCGTTGCCAGAACTAACAAAGTTAAAATTTTAGGGTTGATAAATATGATTATACTATTTACTCAAGCGATACTAAGCAAATTGTCATCATAGTCATGTGATGTTCAAAATGGTGTGATTTTAGCACTAGGTACAAAGTCCAACGTCAAAAACAAACTTTCTAGGAAATTTTCCATCTATATGCAACAGTACTTGTAGACGCCTTCTAATGCATGCTTGATCAATTTCAAAATAAACAGACGGCGGTGGTTCCATTGATAGCATAATACATTACATGATAAGTTTAAAATAAGTAATCAATGACAAGTTATGTATACAGTATACATGCGATTGTAGTTGTTACATGTGATTAAGCATTTGGTGTACACTCATTGTAACATTAACATGCCTGATCAAAAAAAAAAAACAGAAATTTTTTTTTGTTTAGATTAATTTTCTATTACTATCGGAAGTTGAAAGTGAAGTCTATTCTATTATTATTTGTCCGCTGTAAAGTGAAAAATTTCTGAATTGCCAAGAATTTATTCTATCGAATATATCCTTATTCAAAAATATTCGACTATTCGATGCATTTGACCATTTTTGGAATACACAAATGAAATGAACATAATATATGACAAAAGTACAAATTAGGTATACAATTCTGTAATGTTTAATAGTGGATAAATTCTTTTTTTTCACGTACTGTATTGTTTCATTAAGGAATCACGAAATGAATCAAATATTGAATTAATTCGAAAATTGGTAATATCTAACTAATTCATTTCCAATTTTATTTTTTTATAAATAAAAAAAATTACAGTAGGCCTATATATTATTTCCAAAAATTGTCATTTTCGAAATTTGCATTCAACGTTTAGAAAAAAAATGGAATTGCAAATCATAATTCGAACATAATATCATTTACATATAGACAATCGTAACAATACGAAAGTGATAGAAAAAGTGTGACGAACATTTAATTTGGTTATGAAATTTGAAACGATGCAATCATATATAGTCACAACATTCATATTCAATTCAAACTATACAAATAATAATTAGAATCTCAGTACATACAATTGATACAAATGCTACCACCAGGGCAATGTGCAGTCCAATGGTTCAATTTGCTCACTAAACACTTCAAATATGCCGGCTGACATTTACCGAAAGCCCACAAGGCCTACAGGTCAGCAAACAATGGGGAAATGTACACAATACAAATAGACTCTGGCGGGTGAAAGTGCAACAATAATTTAGTTGTTCCATATGAGCGGTTAAATTTAGAAATCCGCATCTAGAATTTTGTCATGCATTTAATTTCAATTCAGATTTGATTTATGCATTGATAAGGTTCAAGGTTGCACAGTGTGCCAAATTACCGTTTGTTCATTATTGCATTTTGTATTAGCGGATTATTATGCATTGATTGTAAAGATAATGGAGCAAAAATCAACATGAAAATATGAGTAGGGCGCTACAGAAGTATGTGTACCAATATGGAGGTAACTGATTTTGTTCGCCTTATTTACATCAAGTTGTGTAAAAGAACAAAGCCTGTAGGCAGGGCGTATATTCACTTGGCTAACACAAACAGTTCCCAAACTCGTAAGGCATAATAGGACTAAAATAAGAAAAATTGGAAACTGGAATAATGGCCTAACCCTAACCTGGTACACATGCTAGTGTTGCAGGGAGTACCGAGATTAGTTATTAAAGGTCTATTTTGACCAAATTTTATTTTGTATCATTTATTCAGACAAATAATTCACTGCAACAATGATATATGAACAAATTTGATTGATTTGACTATTGTAATTGTAAACTGAGAAATTCTCTACCCTTAGGTCATGTGAAACGCTGCATTAGAGAATTTGTAGAAAATGTGATAATAGACGAGGACCCCACCACAAAAATTGCAAATTTTACAGAAAAGATCTCAAAATACAATTATCTGAAATCCCCAACAAAACACCTTTTTAAAAAACACTCATTTTGGGTTTAGGTGGAAAGAAATGCTTCTAAAAACCTCGGTAAATTATAAAGTAAAATCACAGTACTTACTGACAGAGAAGTAGATGTAGCATCCCATTATAAAATAGGTAGAAAGCAGTGGAATCAATTCATTAAATCCAATTTGTGGTTTGAAATGAATGTGAGTGATTACAGGAGGTTCTTCACCACCACTGTCAGAAGAATTCTCACAATTTGTCCCATCTTTGCATTTCTTTTCACCGTGATGAGGAATATTGCTTGGATATAATGATCGAATTTTCTTTCTTAGTGCCGATATTAATCTATGAAAATATTAACATAACATACTGGTAATTAAAAATTGAAACAGGTACCTAGCACTTAGATATATCTATATTGAATCGAATATTTAAACTTGGTTTTATTTGATATTGTAAATTGTAATTCTAGATTTTATGAATAGTTTCGAATTTCATCTGAAAATTTGTCATTTAAAAAATGGACAAAAATAGATTTTTTTTTGAAATTCGAAAAATGCAAAATAAGTAGAAAATAAATAAAAACTAGAGCTGCGTGCAGCTTTAACAGGCTTCCCGCGTAAAAAAAAATTTGCATTTCATTGCTAGCTGAGAACTTCTGCACATTTGAGGTGAATTTCAAGTTTGTAGGACCAATTTGAAAAAATAATAATAATAAATAAATAATAATAATAATAAAACACAGGAATACAATAGGTTCCCTGCTGACAAGCAGCGGGAAGCCTAATAACAATGTCTATCCTATTGATAACTATTGATATACGCCTATTTAATATTTCATTTTCGAAAATATAATTTTACAATGTATTTGGGAAAGTCATTAATTAGATTCTGTATATTGCTGCTTGCGCTGCAATCGAGCAAATTTTCATTTCACCTATTGACAAACATCATTTTAAATTAGGAAATGAATTCTAAATTGACTTCCTGGTTATCTGGAATTATTGGATGTTTTCAAATGGATTTCAGTATAATGATGTTCATATTGTGAATATGCTAATACTGAGATCTTTAACAAAGCCATGAGAAGATGTTAAACCACACAAAAACCAATTGTATGGTGAAACTTAGTATAAATGTAAATTTTAGGTCTCTGATATGCAGCCGTTACTTTTGAAATATGGCTTTGGTTCCTAAACCGAGCGTCGCAAGATAAGTTCAAGTTGATTGCAAAATATCAATTTTTATTTCCCCAGAAAATCGCTTCTTATCTGTTTACGTTAAGAAATTTACACATAAAGCAAGAGAGAAGTACATCTGGCAATAGAAAACACAAAAGCATGATGATAATCAAATGTACACACAAAACATAAATAAAACATTTTTTTTTATTGTAATTTAGTGTTGATTTGCATTATAGTAAGTAAACGTATTATGAGTTTTAAAATTTTGAAAACCTCTGGTCAACCAAAAATAGTTACGGTATATAATATTATGAATGATAAACTAAAAAGAAATATATAGTACCTGTGATCATACGTCTTTAGAACCAATGTTATTGCATAAGTGACAGCTCTCTGTCTATTTCTAACTATAAAATTATTGACACCACTTTCTTTCGATGGAACTCCAAATAATAACTCTGGAATTGAAAAAAAAAATCATGTGGTCATAAATCGTTTTACGATTTATAGAAAACATTGCAACTGAATAATACAAATTTGATTGAAAATTTGTGCAGGTATCTTTGTAAGCATTCAAAACTGACGATAGTAGTTATAAAGATTCTTTTATTTGTGAATTTAAAAGTGCTGAAAAAAAAGTTTAAAACAATGTTTTTGGTTAACAGTACATGAATGGACATTTTTAGGAAACGCCTGATTCGTCAAATCCAAAATTTATTCCAAAAATATTTGAATAATTTAGGATTAGGTTCTAATCATTTACCTGTGAGTGCAATATAGGTATCCTCATAGCTTAAACAGAATACAGAATCAAGCTGCTCACGTTTACAAAATTCCCAGTTATTCCTCGATAATCGAATATCTCAAGTAGAAAATAATCACCACTCAAAAGATGAACCAACCTTTCACAGACGGTGAAGTTTCCAGCGTCTTTCCTTGATACTTATGTACTGTGTACATAATGTTTGGATCGTTTTGAAAACTCTGCATATTTTTTCTCCAGAATGATGCAGGAGATAGAATAAGACAACCATACTCAGGAAAAAGAGGTTTAATACTTTGTTTCGGCTTGATAATACTTTCGGTTACATGCAAACATCGTTTCGTTACCGAGTGAGATTCACTAAAAAAAAAAATTTCTAAATTATGTGATTTTGTCGTCGACATCCAGACATAAATATACATTTCATGAGATTTTGTGATTTCTCCTAAGGCCTCGGACAAATATTATGTTCCCGGTAGCCATTCACTGTATACATTTCGTAAAAATAATATAAAATTGTAAATCTTCTCCAAACAAGGCCCCAGTTGCATATGATACATAAAACGTGTTTTATTCAGTTCAAAATTTTTTCAGTTCGCCATAGCCTAATCAATTTTCTAAATAGTGAAATGATGTGTAATACAAGTTGTGAAGTCATTGTACTTTATCAGTCTTATGCATTAAACAGCATATATGAAAAATAAGCAATTTTCTCGCAAAATCTGAAAATGAAAATATTAAAATAATTCTTTCATGTATACAGAAATAGTAGCTGTCAATATGTACTTTTATGAACAAGCAAAGAAAACAAATATGTATATATATTTCGAAATTCAAATATCTTTGTGGACAAATCAGATTTATCTAACGAAGCTAGGCAAACACATACAGGTTGCCTAAGGTATATCTGAATTTTTTTGTCTTTTAAAAAATTTTTTTGGTATTTTTTTTTATTTACATAAATGATTATTAAAATAGAATGAAAAAAAATAACTTACTCTTCATCCAAATGAAAATTCTCTATTTCCTCCAAAAGTGTGAATATTTTTGCGATCGGCGCTCGATAGGCATCAGTTAATATCATTTCTTTTTCATTCCACGGATTAACAATTGATTTAACAAGAAATTGTTGAACATATGCAACCTGTTCATCCGCTTCGAACTGAAATTTTGAAAAGAAAGGTATCGGCTTTGATAATAATATGATATGACTATAAATATTTTGCATTTTCATTATTGTATTATATTAAAATACCAAATACTTTTAAGCTAAAATAAATATGCAGAAAATAAAAATTATCTAGTTAAAAATTCAATACACCCATAATTAATAGAAGAAATAACAAAAATTTGAGATATGTTGTAACTTCAACATTTCTTCATACTTTTACTGTGACTTAAATGGTTATTGACGATAATCTTATGTTGGAAAGATAATAATTTCGATACAACATACAAGAATGATCCAAATTAGATGTTATTACAAGGATGCAGGGAATCGATCACCAAAGGAAATGAGGCATGAGTGGTGGCAACAGTGATGCAAGAATGTATCATCTTGTCCTATTACTGTTTCAGAATTTTTTTTTATACGACGCCTAATCACGCTTTTCGATCTGAACAAGGACTCGCACTGATATCTAATGATATGGAAAAATCTACTTTTTTTGGAGAAACCAGAATCCATTTCGGCCTTGCATACCCGATTTATTACACCCTATGTGAGGTGGTGTGCATGGGATTTGACCCCAACATTTTAACTTGCGATACCATCACAGTTAATTAGGTAATGCTTGATAAGCTCGGCCACCATGCCCATATTTGGGGAGATTCTCATAGAATGGAAAAACAACAAACCCATTGTGGTAAATCCACCGGAACATCACGACTTGAATACGGTAAATTTTTTCCTGCTGTGTAAAGTCCTTGACTGAAGTCTGATAAAGGAGTAAGAAATTCTGTTGGCTCACTTCCAGGTAGAGGGAGATTCAATAAGGGGTAGCTAAAATGAAAAGGAGGTAATTACAAGCAAGTGATAATCTAATTACACATTTTCTATATTGTAAAAAAGACTTTATGGTCGTACTTTATATATTTCAATTTCTTCTTCAAAGAATCACAGCAGTAGCAGAAATCCTATTACCGAATTTTGCTGCCAGCACACAAACAGAAGAATTCAAATAATCAATCAATATGAGAAATGAAACTAGCAATATGTAATTAGTGTTCATACCAGATAAAAATGTAAATACCAAACTTCTGCAACATCTGCTGAAAAAGCAAAGATTAAGAATATCAATAGCCTAGCACAGGGTGGTCCAAACCGCGGCCCGCCGACACATTCCCTGCGGCCTGCAGAGCAATTTTAGCGTGCACTAAATCATTCGCAGATATTTGTATTTACTGGCAAAACTTGAGTTATTTTCTAAACTATTGCACTTGAGAATACCCTTTTTCCTAATCCCGATGTCGGAATTCATGTTTGTTAAAATCACAGAATTTGAATGTTGTAGCTATAAACGTCAAGACGGTGCCAATATGGGAATGACGTCCTGTGATTGGTACAAGGTGAATGGATTGTCTTGTGCAGTTAGGACCAAGCCGATGAGATGAGTCGCGCTTTTTATCTAAACTTCGTACTTTAAGCTCTCGTCAAGTAGCCTAACTCCTCATTTGGAGAGACGTTTTGTGCTACTATTTTAGTAAAAACACTCCTATATTTTCAAGCACTGGCCATGTGACAGCAGTGACCAACCGCAGAGCTGACTTAGCGCCAAGCGATCCATTTTTTTAGCTGGTCCAGAGTCCCAACTTAGACGGACTTGGTTGTTCTTTGACGATAGCCAGAAGATACCAGAACTGCTCACGCTGCGAGTAATAAAATTAGTCAAATATAAAGATTCATCATACAATGAGTGTAAAAAAAGTGACCGAAGTCAACTGTGAGGACGCCGTATTTCCTAACCCACAACAACGTTATGATACAGTGTCTGGTGTGTTTTCAAGTAATATCTGTCACGAAAGACTCTAATTTGAAGCGACATTACAAAACCAAACACGAGGAAATATTATACCGTAATACCAAGGTATTTTTCGGGAAGCATTTTAAAAATAACTGAAGGTTTTATATATCTCCCTTCAACTGATTAGAACAGTAAACTCTCATTTCTAAATATATAGTATTTTAAGTGAGTATACTCGTGATGTTTTGATCATATTTGGGTTCATCTTTCCGACTGCGGCCCGCGAGACATCCTGAAAAGTTTTTGCGGCCCGCCAAAAGAAAAGATTATGCTTCATCATTTGCTATCGCTTACTCTACCAGACATGACCATACATTAGAAAAATGGAACCAAACGAGACAAGAGAACATGGTTCGCCTTATTATTAAGTTAATTTTTAAACTTCTCTCCATGTATTATATGAAAAATTTATATATATAGAGGCAAATCTGCCTTAAAATATCCTAAACTTTTGATTTGCACAAATAAGAAGAAATTGTCTTAAAAAGTCATGGGTGACTTACCAGCAACATAGCATAACTACTGCAGATATGCATATCATCAATACAGGATGATTTGACATAAACAATCCATGATTGTAATAAGTCTTCTCCACACGCTCTGTATACCGGTATTCAAAAAGCTTCGCCATATCGTCAGAAATAGTCTTCGGAGAGTTTGGTCTTTAGTTGATCATTGTTATACATAACTCTATGCAATTAATAACAATTTAATTAAATGATATAAATACATCTAAAATGAAAAGTAACATTGCTTATTAGGTGGTGATACAGTAAAAATATGCACATTACCACCAGGACAGCAGTATGGCATGAAGATTCCAAGAATAGCCCCCACATTGAATGACATCAATTGTAACAGTGAGGGCAAATTCCTTCCTTTATGAGACAGTCTGAGCCTCCATTTTACTACAGGAGTGGTGACTCCTCTACGGCCCATGGGCCGGGGCCACAGCCCATCTAATTGGGCCACATGGGCCGTGGCCAAATCAGAAAAAATTCAATTATCTTAACAAAATTTTCAATTTTCACCAAATTGTCAATACTCGAACCAAAAAAATATACTCCTGTAGTATGTGTACCAGGTTAGGGTTAGGACAAAAAAAATTCAGATTTTTTACATTATAGTTCTATTATGAGTTCGGGGACTGTCTGTGTTAGCCAAGTGAATAGTTTCTTTACACAACTTGATGGGCCGCGGCCCATAGCCTGATGGGCCGAGGCCCAATTCGATGGGCCGTGGCCCCGGCCCATGGGCCGCAGAGGAGTCACCACTCCCACTCTCATTTTGACTCAAAATGTCAAAATGGCACTGGAAAATAAACTAAAAAAAAGTGCAATCTATAAATGCACTGTCTGACTGTACACGCAACCGTAATTTCAGCGTTTTTTTGTTCTTCGGTAATTACCAAAACAAAAGACTGAAAGAAGAGATATACATAGATTTGCTGAGTATCATTACTATTTATTAGACTGGAATTGTTTGAATCCAATACAAATCTAACATAATTTCCAATCCGATACAATCTGCAGATCTGTTCCGATCGGATTTTGACCGATGTCAATATTCAAATTACAGTTCTGCATATTGCAATTAGACCTACCGGTACCGTATTTGCCATTGGAACTTTTAGGCTTTCAAAAACCTTCATGGGCCACGAAACTCGCAAACACATTTTAATCGTACAAATAATGAATTACCGGAATTATGGAGTTGAGGCTACAATGTTGTTTTTATCAGATTTTGCTGGAAAAAAATTTGACCTGTTTTATACATACCACTGTCCCAATACTGTAATATAATCTATAAACCATGTATTTTTATCAGATTACCTTATTCAGTTATTACAGTATTAACCAATTCATCAATTAGACACGATTTTGCGATTTTGTAAAGAGTTGACAGCACAGTCTTACCGTTCGCCAGTTCGCGTTCGTTAAGTTACGGTACCGTACTCAGTCTACCCTACAGCCCTGGGGTTGTCAAAGCACTGTATTCAAACCCGTGAAGCCCACGTTATGTAGTTTACCGGTACAGCGGTACGGTATTTCTACTGCCATACATTTCTTACCTTATACGACATACGGTAGAGCGGTAAGTTATCGGCATCAGTAACCGAAAATCCCTGGCTCAAACGAATAGGCCACGCGTGACAGAAGCAGAGTGATACCGTACTATACTGAGGCATCATCACTCCCACAAAGTGTTTCCCCTGGTTTTGTCAAATTTTTTGTGTTGAATTTGATTCTATATATTTTTTCAAAATTTTTGACGCTTACTATTTACATAAAGACCAACTCACAAAAACTCTCGAAATAAGCAACCAAAACTTTGCTATTCCTGAACTTTTGGTTGTGCGCGCCAAATTCTCAAAGAAAAACACTCACGCTGCATATGCTAACGAAAAAAATAAATGCCTTTAAATACAACTCAATTTTGAGATCGTTAATGTGTACTTTATGCCTTAAATTTATAAACATGTAGGCATAAGGAATAGAGACAAAAGGTTAAATCTCCTTCATCATTTCTACCTGATTTATATTCGAAATATAAAAAAAATCACTGATGTCGGCTAATCTCGGTTTAAATTGCACCTCACAAATGTGCAGCAAGTAGTGTCTATCCGTCTCTATTGTTACGTTTCAATGGACCCTTCCCCGAGCATCGACTTCCTTGTTTACTTCGTGACATTGGCCAATCAGCAAAATTCAAAAAGTGACGTAACAATGCTCCCTTTTCGCATCCGCTCAGACACTTTTCTCACTCAGACAGATTCTCAGGCGTAGTCGTGAACATTACCTCGTTTTTGCATTTTTGAACTTTATTGGTTAGTTTTCAGTTGTGTTACGGAAACTTAAATATAAATCAGACAATTCAATGATCACTCTGTCTTCCTAGAAGGTCTAATTTAATTGTAGTAATAAAAAAATAGTGTAGGAATAGCTGTGATAGACTAGGCTAAAATTCTTAATCGGTACTTTCGAAAAACAGATTGTTGTATGTGATGAATCATAATGATGATTTGAAACACATACCCCATTTTACAGGCGCCAACTCGCAAAAGTACTCTTATAAAATAGCCCCGACAATTTTGCAATGGTGAGGTATAGGAAGAATTTTTCGGGGGTCAAAGGTCGGGGAAAGGTCCATTCTATTAATTTTCGGGCCGCGCACCATTTGAGAATCTTTGGTATCCTATGGACGTTTCCCCGACCTTTGACCCTGAAGGATTCTCCTTATACTTTATCATTGCGAAATTTTCCACGCTGATTTTGAGTGTTTTGAAACGTTGGCGTTTACAAACTGGCTCACATGTTCAAAACTATTAATAGTATACAAAAAAAACGTGCTTTTTGTAGGTACTGATAGCTAATTTTGGGCTAGTCTATCGCAGCGTTTGCGATATCAATTTTTGATTATTGTAACTAACTGGAAATCCTCGGAAAACATAATAATAATTAAGGTATTTGATATACAACCACTTTTTGAAAAAAGAACTAAAAACTGACGAATAACACGCAAAACTACCAAAACAGGCAATGTTTACAACCACGCTTAAATATCTGTTCGAATTAAAAAAAATGTCTCAGCGGCGGCATAAATTCCGATGGTTACGTCATTGTTAACGTATTGCTAATTTTTAATTGTTACGAAACCAAAAAAGGAAATCGATGCTCGGGGAAACATCCATTACTGTATAGTATATAACAATTTTCTGCTGTATGGGGTCCGAGAAACATTCTCTACCTACCAGTACTTTTTCACGGCAATTGCTTGACTCTTTTAAAATGGGATTTTGAAGAATTATTATGTCCATTCAAAAGCTCAAATTCTCTGAAAAATTCTCAAAATCATCAAAAATTGTGCAATGGTAAAATAATAAAAAAAAAAATATTTTAGTTGAGCGTTTCCGTTTAGTTTTGTCCAATCGTAAGTCGTAAGTAAATAATAAACAAGAGAGCTACGCCCAAATATATGGACACGTCTGTTCGCAGTAAAGTACGGTTACGGTCAGATCACAGTCTACAAATATATTCACACCAAGCGAAGCAGTAGGGCACAAAATGGCGTCCGATGTCCGCAGAACGTTCATGACGTAATAGCAAAAAAACAATTCTCACAGAGCTAACAGATATATTTGAAATAAAAAAAAGTAATAGCCTTATGAAGAAAAATTTCATCTTCAACCACTAAAAATTTCAAAGCAATTGGTCCAGTGATCAAAGAGAAAGGCGGTTTTTTAATATTTCCACTAGGTGTCCAAAAAGTGTCAAAGAACAACAACAACAAGAACAACATAAAAACAAAACGATCGATATGTCCACATAACGTGTCCAATAAAGTTACATTGTTTAACGTATGATTGATCCAAGACTTCATCACACCTCTACTTATCTTGACAAAGTTTACACTATACTGGATTATATTTCTGATATCGAAGAAGCGTCCTAAATGCTGTAGTTGCGTTGAGATTCGAATCCAAAATAAACTGATAGTGATATGTAACCGACATATTTTATTTGGGTTACACCATAACGACAGTAACTCGGTGATGGTTGTAAGCATTACAGCGTTATTGCACGAGTAACTATTGACACGTGGTCCTACGATCATCCACGCCTTCTCCCATTCTTCTTTGCAAACGCAGCTTATACAAAAATAATCATAGCTTGACGATATTGTTGGGGGGTGAACGATTAAATATCTTGCTTTTTTTAAGCTTTATATCACGGGTTCTCAACCTTTTTCAATTTGTGGACCGGTAAAATTCAAAACTAATTCTGTAGACTTGTGAACTTTCAAAATCAATCCGGAATGTCAAAAACACGAAACATAATTAAACGAATGTAATTACGTCAAAAGTATGCAATTCAAAAGCAAACAATTCAATTTAAGGAGAAATTTGATTTTGTCTTTCCGATATCACGCCCGCTAAACGCGGTTTCGATGAAGTTTCGGCAAGGCGAAATAGAGTGTTGACTTCTACGCGTTTTTCAGTTTGGTCTTGATGAAAAATTGAGAACTAACGAGGAAAAGTTTTTCTCACATAAGTAGCCTAAGTTGTACAATAAATCAGCAGTAATTTAGAGGTTGTGTCACTGAGCTCAGAATATTTTTTCACTGCCATATCCAAAAATGTAACAATGGTATCCAGCCGTTCAAGGCTTGAAATGGTCTTAGGACTCTCTGACCCAGTTTGGTTCGCGCATCCATAGGAAGTAAAACTCACAAGTTAATTAAATGACCACCTTGCATTTTGTAATTGAAATATCATATTGAAATATATCAGGCGGGCCGGTGGAAAGGTTGACTCGGACCTGCGATTGAAAACCACTGCTTTTGACAATATTATATTTAAAAAATTTTGTATGCTAGTTTAAATATGATATATTATATTGTACTTTTTCTATTTTTCGCTACTCCTATTTTTACTGACGTTTCTACTTTTTCCAAGCCTACCAATTTTATTCAACAAACTCAAACCACGTCATTAGTTGGAAAACATTTTGGTTGTATAAAACAAACTGCATCTGTGTAGAGTTCCGTTTATACTTAACGTGAACAACTCATGTGTTAAGTAGCCTACGTTAAGTAACCAAGAAAAATTACCAGATCATCGTTTCTACTTGACGGGTGTTAGTATTGCATATTGGTGGGCTATACTTTAGTTTCGCTCGTTCGGCAACCAATTTCCAGGCTTGTGGTGAAACACTATATGAAAAGTGAACTTGTATTAGTAAAAGAACAGAACAAAAATAAAACGCTTTCAAATGCAATTCAAATTACCAATATGATCTCATATTTTGATTATGACGTATATAAAGATTTCTATTGTTATGTCACAGTTTATTTTGATGTCCTGTTCTCGTGAAACCTCTTTTAGTTTTTTGTGCGTTAGTGTATAGCGGGGATGGCGAACCCCCCGCGTTTTATTTGTGACCCGCCAAGCGAAGGCACGAATAAAATAAAAAAATTGCTAACATATCAGTGATAAAAATTGATAAAACCGGCCTTAAATTAATCTAACAATAACTAAACTATTATTATTTACAGTCAGTTGGACAGTCAGGAAGGGCTGCGATCGCTCATGTTCAAAATGTTGATTTTGGGCCGGTATGGTAATTTTCAAAACCCCTAATCTTGTACGCATGTATGCACCGCTGTGTACCGTTATTCAGCTATTGGGTCTGACATCGTTTATGACATAACAATGCAATTGATCTGTTCATTTCTCGCAACGCCTGTCTTTTTTGGAAGTGCATCTGCAGACTGTTTTAGGGGTTATACGAGAACTAGATGCTACTTTGCATTTTATTAGTTCTCGTCCACAATGCCGTTGTGAAAACAAAAACTTTCAGACTTGAAATAAAAATCTAGAAATCTGATATAACAATGGGGCAGTGTAAAAGTGGCTTAATGTGGTTGGAAGCTGATCGAGAAATATAACACTATCAAAGCGGAATTACCTTCAAACACTAGAACCGTAAAATAATTTAACGCATCATCCTAAACGTTTTTGGTAATTCATGTGCGTGTTTTCGTACTCTAATATCATAAAACAGAGTGCTATGAAAAGTCCCTGATAGAAGTGCTGCATAAGTAAAGCCCAAAACTACACCAACACCAGCTTATAAGATTTGTTTTAGAAGTATCTTATAGATACAAACGTGAATTAAATATCTGTGACCAACTCTCTTCTGTTCTGCGATAAAATTATAATTTTTGATCCATTCACTGAAAAAGGTTCGCCGTCCCTGATGTATAGTGTAGTCCTAGTATGCAATTGCTAAAATAACAAGTGGATGTCTGTAGTCGGATCCATTGCTAAGTAAGTACTCGCAGTTGAATAAAGGTGTGACGTTGAAATATATGTTGCCCGTATCGAAACCTTTGCGTTAGAACAACTTTTCCCAAATTTTCATATTGATATATTTTTATTAATTCAAGAGTAAAACAACCTGTGTTACTTTATTTTGATATAAGCAATGAAGGATGTGGGTTTTCCTATGACTCTTCCTTATTGTAGCAAAGTGTTTAAGTGAGTCAATGGATCTATTGAAAAATCTTACCGATCCTGGAGTTGGCATATCATTGTTCGTATAGCAATCGAACACTCAAACGGTACAGCAACGTTTTACTAACTTGAAAGTTGGTATCATTGCTTTGAGGAAGTACTCAAAAAATCTAGACCAAATTTGGGCATAGCAAAAAAGTGTTGTTGTTATTGTTTTTGAGCCAAAAATAGCTTTATTTCTTTTAACGATACAGTACAAACTGCTTTCAACTTGTCAGCAGTCAAAGACTGAACAGGCACCACAAAGATAATTTCTAAAGAATGACTAGACTTTCTGGTGAACTAGTATAGTTTCGTATATTTTCGAGCGCCATGTGAAGATTTAAGCCAATATATCAGAGCATCGCTTATAGCAGGAGTTATGAATATCTATTATCAATAATAATTCTCTGCAAAGAACTAGTGATATATATATGGTGCCAAGAAATGGGCGTGTAATACCTTCAGTAATTTTTCGCTAAAATGGACACGGCCGAAATTGTTTATAAGAATGTTTGTAAAATGAGAAAACTCCTATTTTGTCTACGAGAATGTGTCTGTACGCAAGTTACCATGTTTTTTCTTGTCGTGACCTATTTCAAAGATTCTACAGAATTTAGTCCAGGAGTTTTGGGTGATGTAGCAAGTATAAGCACGCACTCCAAAGCATAAGAGTTTATTTCTGTTAATGCATAACTTCGTATCAAACTCACGACATCAATTGAATAAGCACAAATTTTATTATTTTCTGAAAATATGAGGCTAAAGTACGGCCGAACGTTCTATTATCAACGATCAATATTAATCTTTGCCTATATCCAGCTTAGAGGAATCAGAATTTGGCTTAAATTTCGAATTTTTTGAATGGTATATAAAATTTCACTCGACAAACATATCTATAGCAAAATAGATGAATAAAAATAAATGTCATTTTGTGCGAATGGCACTGCACTATTATTTACCGGTAATCTAATTTTGTTTTTAAAAAGAATCTATATATATATATATATATATATATCTAATACGGTAGTTAAGTAGACATACCGCGCTAAAAAAGCGACAGTTATGTAGACGGAAAAATTGGGTAGACATTTTCCTGTCCGCTTAATTATTCCACGTTCCATATTTAAAACGTTTTGCGATATTTTGCTGAAATCTCTTTTTCCCTGATAAAACAGTTTCAAAAATAATATGTTCTTTCAATATTTTTCAAATATCTGCACATTTTCGCCAACTTTAAGGGGACAGTAGTTCTGCTGGTTTATAATCAACGGGTTTAATTTTCGTACATAAAGTGGACATTTTGTTTATGCAAAATCTTTTAATTTTTCGGTATATGTTTTTACGATTTTTGGAGAATAGGTTTGATAATTTTGATACAATAACCAGGCAGAACATGAAGATCGTCCGTTCTGTTTTTTGCAATATAAGCTCAATAAACTGAAAAGGACCTCAATTCACAACTTCGTACTAAAGAGGCTTTGTGTCGCAATAGTAAAACTGTCGGGTTCGCCGAGAACTTTACCACGTTTGCCGTTTTGTTCGCAAGTAACCTGGACGCCGTGAGGGGATTGGGATTTTCATGAGTGCGTGATTGCAGAAATTTAGATAAAATAGAACAGTTGTGTTTGGGGAAGAGATCCAAGTCTTTTATGTCAGGTGTTATTAGTTACCCAGTGAGTTGGAGTCGAGTCATAATAACTTGAAACAAGGTTTTCATCGTCACCGAGGAATGCTGCTGGAAATCATCCCTCATCGGATAAGGTGATTAGTCATAACGTTTTCTAATATTAGGGTTATTTTTCACGTAATCCAGATTATCAAAATATTGACTACTGATACTGTTATGCTTTTACTGGTCGTAGTTCTGATCTGACCATCAAAATAATGCCACGACTGAGTTTGCGTTTGTAAGAGTGTGTAATTCAGAAGGATTTCTAAATCCAGATGAAAATACAAACGAAGATTGTGAAAATTCAATGAATTCAATTTTTTCTCGAAACAGAAGGAGATACGAAAAGCGAGTGGTTGACGCCACTCAGTATAGGTTTGTATAGCTTGGTGTAAATAAAAATATCTAATACACCGCTTCATATTAGATTAGAATATTTTATCTTTGGAAAACAGTTTTGAAGAATTGCATTGCTAGCAATTTTATTTTGTGATTTGGCACATATCCCTGTGTTATTTTACCATCTTCATCTAGTTATTTACTGGCCTGTATTTTTTGTTCACATGTAGGTGACTCCCCAACGAGATGGCCTACGTTTCAGAACTTGGCAGACGGAAATGCGGGTAGTGATTCTGAGAAAGCTGTGCCAAGAGGTGACTAAATGAGTTTGCTATGCTTGTTTTTTATTAAATACGGTATCTTAAATTGATACCAATGAATGGTAATAAACCAAATCATAATATCACTTGTAGCCCATCACAAATAGCGCAGCTATCTACGAAGCTGTCTATCTATTTCAGATAAGTCAACAGACTATACCGCACCATCTTCAGAATCACTTTCAATAAGCAATGTAAGTGATTTCGAAGAAAACCATATATATGGAAAAGAAAAAGGCTGTAAATCAATTTAAAAAAAAGCTTCTAAACAAACGCGAACCAGAAAAGAAACGACGAAAAGAAAAATAATTGCACGGCTTTGTATATCTTGCGAGAAGTTTATTGTAAAGCTTCAAGACATCTCTGTATAATTCATAAAGATGAACCGGCAGTGAGCATAATTTTGTCTCTCCTCAACAACTTAATCTAGTGGGCATATCTACATTCGTATACATACTTAGCATACATTTTTACTATTTAATTATAAATTCAAAATAACAATCATGTTTTTGTATTCCGAGTTGGTGCAAAAATTTTAAATAAATTCTGCAAAGATTCTAAATTGATATTGAGGTTCAATAATTTCATTTTGATCGCCTGTATAGTTGACTGTATAATCACTGCTATACTTAGGCGCCCTGATAGATAGACATTTGAGTTATATTTGGTGTAATATTTCTCATTCTAGTTGACATGGCAAAATTTCGTTTCGCATTTGTAGGCCCCACTGAAAACGTCACTTTATTGAACATTTGAGATATGTTGTGTGTAATGTTTCTCGGTATTTTTTTCAGAATTTCGTGTTTTAATTACATACCTTCTGAAATGGTCGGATGGTTGAAATTTTTTTTGAATGCTTCTCAATATTATTGCCATTCCAAAATATCATTTTGCATTTACATGACACACTTACGTAGATGAGTAGATGACGATTTGCGATTTATTTTCTGTTTTGTTTTTCAATATGGTTTCAAAATTTTGTTTTATAATATTTGTCACTCTCAAGTTATCGGATAGGTGAACATTAGAGATAAATTTTGAGCAATTTTCCACAACATCAAAATAGGATTAGTATTCGAAATTTGTATTTCAGTTAAATTTCACACACTTAAGTGTGTGAGATATATTTTGTGTAAGATTTCTCAATACGATTCCAGAATTTTGTTTCAATAGTTGCATGCCACACTTAGGTGGTCGGATATGCGGACATTTGATATATATATTTTGTATTATTTCAGAATTTTCATTTCAATTTTTGTATGCCCCACTTAGGTGGTCGGATAGGTGGACATTTGAGATATACTTTGTGTAATGTTTCTCAATATGATTTCAGAGATTTCATTATGATTGTTTTATGCCCCACTTAGGTGGCCGGATAGGTGGACATTTGAGATATACTTTGTGTAATGTTTCTCAATATGATTTCTGAATTTTTATTTTAATTCTTGTATGCCACACTTAGGTGGCCGGATAGGTGGACATTTGAGATATACTTTGTGTAATATTTCTCAATATGATTTCAGAATTTTCATTTCAATTCTTGTATGCCACACTTAGGTGGCCGGATAGGTGGACATTTGAGATATATTTCGTGTAATGTTTCTCAATATGATTTCAGAATTTTCATCTCAATTCTTGTATGCAACACTTAGGTGGCCGGATAGATGGACATTTGAGATATACTTCGTGTAATGTTTCTCAATATGATTTCAGAATTTTCATTTTAATGTTTAATGCCACACTTAGGTGGCCGGATAGGTGGACGTTTGAGATATACTTTGTGTAATGTATCTCGATATGATTTCAGAGTTTTTATTTTAATTGTTGTATGCCACACTTAAATGGCCGGATAGGTGGACATTTGAGATATACTTTGTGTAATGTTTCTCAATATGATTTCAGAGTTTTCATTTTGATTGTTTTATGGCACACTTAGGTGGTAGGATAGGTGGACATTTGAGATTTACTTTGTGTAATGTTTCTCAATATGATTTCAGAAGTTTCATTTCAATTCTTGTATGCAACACTTAGGTGGCCGGTTAGGTGGACATTTGAGATAAACTTTGTGTAATATTTCTCAATATAATTTCAGGATTTTCATTTCAAATCTTGTATGCCACACTTAGGTGGCCGGATAGGTGGACATTTGAGATATATTTTGTATAATATTTCTCAATAAGATTTCAGAATTTTTATTTCAATTCTTGTATGCAACGGTTAGGTGGCCGGATAGGTGGACATTTGAGATATATTTCGTGTAATGTTTCTCAATATGATTTCAGAATTTTCATCTCAATTCTTGTATGCCACACTTAGGTGGCCGGATAGGTGGACGTTTGAGATATACTTTGTGTAATGTATCTTTATATGATTTCAGAGTTTTTATTTTCATTGTTGTATGCCACACTTAAATGGCCGGATAGGTGGACATTTGAGATATATTTTGTGTGATGTTTCTCAATATGATTTAAGATTTTTTTTTCAATTGTTGTATGCCACCCTTAGGTGGTCGGATAAGTTGACATTTGAGATATATTTTGTGTAATGTTTCTCAATAGGGCTGGTGTTCATTTTTCAATTACGTGCCACATTTGAATGACCGGATAGATGAACATTTGAAATCCAATTTGTGTGATGTTTGTCTTCATTAATTACATACCAGAATTCCCATTTACCATTATTTGTATAACTTGAAAAGGCCGGATAGGTGGACATTTGGGATAAAGTTTGTGTGATATTTTTTCAATATTATTGGCATTTCCGAATTTCATTCTGCGGTTACCTTCTGCGTATATATAATTTTCTTTTATTGTTTCTCAATATTATTAGCACTTTCATATTTTATTTTACTATTATATACCACACTTCCTTTTCAAAATAATATTTCACACTTTAGCAATCAGATTGGTGATACGTTTGAAATATATTTTGTGTATTGTTTCTCCCTATGTATGGCATTTCAAAATTTTGTTTTTCAATTATATGTCACGCTTAATAACTAGCCATATATATGCGGGTTTTTGAGATATATTTTGCGCAATTTTTATCAATATTATTGGAATGCCATAATTTTGACTTGGTATTGATATCTTGACACTCACAACATAGCATCTGTTTAATCTATATGTTGCACCATAGGGTTGGAATAGGCGAACATTTGTGATATGCTCTGTGTATTTCTCAGTTTTAAATATATAACACGTTTGGATCAATTTGTTTCGATTTGTCTACCTTCATGTTGCATTTCGAGTATTTTTTGATATGGAAGATTATTTCCAACACCAAACACAGTGCATCTTCCTTGCACGAAAGACTGAACATTGAAAAAAGAAATGCTATTTTTTGTGATAAATATTGCTAAATGGTTCGAATCCATCGGAAATTAAAGCGAGGTCATACGCTTTAAAATGCGTATTAAAATAAAAGCAACATCATTTATGTAGACATCCAGGGCGACATATAAGAGGGGGTTCGGCTTAGTGCCGAAATAGGCTAAAACATTTGGTGGTCTGAATTAAGTGGACGAATTAAGCGGACAAAAATTTTATATCTGTTATCGAGAGGATTGTGTTGACTCTTTTTCTCCGTAGTTGTCAACGGCTCTCGCACTCTCCAAGCACGTATTTAAAAACAATGATACGGACACAGGAACGACGTCCGCTTAAGTAATGCAATTATGGCAGGTCCGTTTAACTACCGTAATAGAGTTATATATATATATATATATATATATATATCTAGATATTATAAATAAAATTTGATTTTGACGTTTTCAGTGTTTTTACAATATGTGGTTTCTACAGACAAGCGAAAATGTTTCGGCCAATGATATTGATTCATACTATAGCGAAGCCAAAGTATATAAACAATGGCTGGCGGCTGTGATTTTTGCATCTTTTACATTTTTATTAAACATCTACGTCCTCGTCGTAACTTTGATTTACGAATGGAAAGTTCAAAAAGAGAACAGAGAAATCATGGACCGAATTCGTCAGAAGAATCGATATTCGAGAATGAAGAAACATATAGCCGATGACGTTATGAGATACTTGATCATAACGTTTCTGTTTTTGTTTGTTGTTCTCGGATGCCTTGATGCTGTTGAATTACGTTATTCTTATGACGTTGAAGTGGATTTATGCAGAAACTTGCGATATGTGAAGCATGTTTTAGTCGCATGTTTTAGTCTTCATACCGTATCTGATTTATTGGATGCGACAGAGACAATTTTACGGATCGGATTTACTAAAGCCACTATGCAACAAATTTATGCGAACATTGAGTTGGCTCGTTTTAATTTTTATGATCATTGGTGTGCTTACGGGTTTACTAATTATTCAACTTTTTCGTGGTGAATATAGCAATACATCAACAGGTTGCGCAGCTGAAAAGGAATATCCACACTACATAATGCGATTGCAAGGAGCATCTGGGTTTATTGACATGGCAATTTTCCTTACTTTTTCTCTTTGTTTATCCTTTATGGAAATTTCGAAACATTCATAATGCACAATCAAGAAGATTGATTAAACGAATTAAACGGTCTTTGATTGCCACAGCAATTACGATCATTGCAATGATGATTGGTCCTTTTATTTCCTTTATATCCCATGCGTATTTCCATGCAACTGTTTATGAAAATCGTTGATATGCTCATATTGGAATTCGTAATCCTAGTTTCTACTATTTGTGTTATAGCTTCCTTTAATGAATGGAAATTGAGGCTGTTTCCCTTTGTTCGGCACGTAACATTAGTTCAAGCTACAATCACAGATAGGCCCCACAGTCACTCTTGTCATCATACTACTATTCTCAGATGAATACATATAATTTTGTTTATATCTGAAATTCAATTCTCCAATGATTTATACGAGAAAAGAATGCTCTTATCCGATTTTCAACTTTTCGCATTGTATCAACTTCTCATTGATTTTAAAACAGCGATCCTCATGACCTGGGTTAAAATCACCAATTTAACTGTACTTTAATTTGCCAGACATCGCGTAAAAGAAAAATAAATCTACACACGAATATCGTATGATTACGTAATTCTGTGACCGGTGTCACAGCGTGAATGAATTGAAGAATGCTTCCTGTTAATTAAAATAAAACGATTTTTGGAAAAATCACGGTTATTGAGACTCAAAAAAAAATAATAAGAAATATGTTTTTACTTTAGAAGTACTGCAAATAAAATTATAACATTTATAAGTTGGTTTTGATTTTCACTAATTTTCTACAAATAATAATAATTTGTGATAAGTGGCTACGATTGAAGTTGAATTATTCTGATTGTGAATCTGTATTTTGGACTGATTCGAGTGCAGTGCGTCAAAGCATATCGTCACGCTAAAAACCGAATTGCGTAAGTCATTTTTAGCAGTTTTGAGAAAAACGTAAAAAACTTCCTAATGATATTGCTATGCCATTGAGAGTCAATAATTTGCCATAGTTCAATTTTTTGATCGTAGCCGGATTTAAGTTAATTTGTATGACGCAGTCATGTGCCGTCATAAAGAGGCACTGTGACTTAGGCAGAAATGTGTCTATGACCATGGGACATACGCAATTTTGCAACTTGACTATATGTACCAGTCCTGAAAACCAAACAATCCAAAAACGAATGTAATTCTCAGTATATACGATGTCTAATCCCCAAAATAGCTAATCTGTTTCAATTACATTATTTTTTATGTTTAAAAATATATATTTCATCAATATAACACGCTCTGCACATCCTAGCTAGAATCTGAGATGAAAAAACTCGAAAATCCTTCGCAGAGTTTATTTTGCCTTTGTGACGTCACAATAGTCCTGCGTAACCAGGATAATTCATTATGACGAAACAATTGAACAAATTTGCATATCATACAAAATCTCTATTTTTATGGGTTTTGGAATTCTTAAAATAAAATTTGAGTTAACAGACAGGTGCGCAGCATTAGATAAATACCTATTTTCTGAAAAACTCAAAACCGCTAAAAATGACTCACGCAATTCGGTTATTAGCGTGACGATATGCAATCCAAGAAAACGTTTTCGTACCTTTGATAATAATTTGTGATCAGCATTTCCTATTGTTCGAATATTATTATGTTTAATTGATATTTTGAGCTTCAATGCATTATTGTTTTACAATTACATGATCTGTCTTCGAATATTTTTATTTAAATTCAGAAAATCGCATCGCAAAACTACGCATCATTACTCAATACTACACATCCATCCCTATCTTCGCTACATCTCTTTAGCCTCATCCAATATCGTGAACTGTCTTTCTGGATTTTATTGCAATATATCGAATTTCATATTACAACAATTTGATATTTGTGGCATTGGAGGACACACTGAGAGTTGCGCGTTTTTGAATAGTTTTCCAAGAATCAGAGAACATCCAGATATTTCAGTCACCCCCGGTGACCGTACATTTGAACCCACGTACATTTGAACCCATGTGTATATTCGCGGGTACAATCTATATGCGGGTGCTAAACCCATGGGTTAGGGTTAGTATGGGTTCAAATATCCGTAAAACAACAAAAATTTTCATAGGTGCAATAGTGTGCAGGTGCAATCGTCGTGAGCTCAAATGTACGTGGGTGCAAATGTAATGAAACCGTCACCCCCTTATGCGACACCTGTATTTGCCAGGATACATATAAAAGGTGTTACAATCTGCTATGTAATTAATTTATGCGGGTATTAAGTCGGCTCGTCTAAGCTTTTATAATCATTGGTGTGCTTATGGGTTTACTCATAATGCAACTTTTTTGTGGTGTATATAGCAGACAATGGTTTCCAAACTCCAAATCGCAGCAAGTATAGTGTCTATCACTGTAAAACAATTTCAAGCCAAATCTCTGGCAGCAGTATATCCATGGCCCATGTTCCCACCACATACAGAGTATCTGTATAGCCACTATAACAGAGTCACCTAATTTTCTAAAAACAAACGTTGTGTACTAGTGGAAAATACACACTCTGTTTTCACATTGTACATAGTGTTACTTATTTCAAAATACAAGAAGCCTATATCCCGAAAATACATACTTCCTGTAACTTGCTAATACATAAGCTACTTTATTTTCAAAAACAGAGCCTGCGGCCCCATTAACCCTTTACATCAGGGCTTCCCAAACTAGGGGCCGCGAAACGAATTTTTGGGGCCGCAAAGAGAACACCAATTTAACACAAAGTACTATATCTATTGCACGTTTCCAAACTCTTGATTCGAAATACGATTATTAAAACAAGTGTGAAAAAACTCGATTCCGAGTGAATACATCATCTTACCGTGTTTTCCAGAAAATAAGACAGTGTCTCCAATTTTTTTTTTTGAAAAATAACACCGGGGCTTATTTTGAGGTGATGTCTTTTGTTTTCATTTTTTAGTAACAAATTTACAAATTAGGGAATTACGTAATTTTTAAATATACAAAATAGGAAAACATAACACGTTTTTATTTAAAATAACTGCTAAACAGATTATTAACCATTAAAAAGGAGTAGAAAGATTTCTTGCTATCGACTGGGTCAAAAAAATAAATTTGCCCTATCAAGTAAGTTTATTTTAAGTGGAAGGCTAGGTCGCATTTTCTTATTTTCGGGGAAACACGGTAGAATCCTCGCGCTTGCATAACAATGGATATACGGATCGTAAACCCGATTTGATTGCACAACGATGCCGGCTTTAATCGTTATGCCAGCGGTTCCCGAAGTGCGCTTCGAAAATTAAGATATTTGTGTCAATATATGATTGAATATTATATTTATTCTGAAGGTTTCATTGTTTCTCATCATTTACATGATGTATAATATGAATCAATATTTTCATTTCACTGCTCTATGTTGTTCACTTTCGGTTACGTAGGGTCTATTGTTACGTAACAGTAGAGGTAAACTCTACTTGCTGCAACATGAGTGTTTTTTTTACATTCTCAAAGAAGAACATGGCAGAGATAAGGAATAGAAGTTAATTTTTTGCCTGTATTCTTTAGGCCTAGTACTTGTTTATAAACGGCATAAAGTACACATTAACGATGATAAAATTGTTTTGTTAGCTAAAAGCAGCATTTTTTTGTGTAAATGCGCCGTGAGTTTTTTCTCCTGATAATCTGGCGCGCACGAACCGCTGCTTTATGCTAAATTTGATCATTGAAAGTGAGTAACAAAGCCTGATACGGACCATGCCGCCGGTGGCCAGACATCGTAATTCATTATCATTGAGGCCTTCAATCGACAAACATTAGCCACTGCTGGACTTGCTGCAAAACTTTTGCACTCATTACCCTGAATAATTAAGTACAGTAATGTTAATCGGAGTAAATATGAATTTTTTTTTTATCGAGTAGGCCTACTAAAAGTTGAGAATTGACTATGTGTCAATAAAATATTTCGAACTGATTAGCATTAGTAACAGGAACAGGGGCCGCGAAAAATTTTAATATTTCAAAAGGGGCCGCGAACTCAGAAGTTTGGGAAACCCTGCTCTAAATAGTGATAGTCTCGTCTTGCTAAAAGCAGTCTCGTCTTGCTAAAAGCAGTGTCTACACAATCGATGATATTGCGTTTCGTCGCGCCCAAAATTCTTTTCGAAACTTTTGTACATTTAGGCTGAAGTCGATTACAAAATAATGAATTCCAAAACTAATTTTAGAAGAGCCTGGTTTATTTCGGATATTGTGAACACCGCGCAACTAATTCTGTCATCTCGGTATCCTGAAGTAGACGGTTTGCAAAGTACGACTTTTTATACAACACTATCTGGCCCAAAAGTGTACGTTTCCTCTGATAAGTTTGTTCAAATCTTATTTGTGCATGAGAATCACTGGGTAACGGCATCAAATATTTTCTCATCTGATCAAAATACTATACGATAGCTCTTATATGAAATACAATGAAAATGACAAATATGCGATTTCCCTTCTTATGCGACCAAGGCTAGGATCAAATAAAATAAAATTTGAATTCCCCGCTGTTCAGCAACAAACTTTAGGTGCATCATGTGGTCCATTTTCAATTAGTTTTTGCATAGCCCTATGTAACAAAATAAGACCAGAGCATATCCTATTCGACTAGAAAAATATTAGAAAGAAAATATGCAATGGTATAGTGTCTAAAAAATTTTCGTCAGTATTTAAAGTCAGCAATAAACATGTTGTACCCGCGACGAAGAGATTGGAAATTCAGATTTTTTGCAACTGCCAACTGTCTTACATCGAAAATCAAGCCATGATCGAATGCACTTAATGTTTGAAATGGTACCATCCGAAATGTTGTAGTATTAGAGTGCCTGTTGACGCTAGGGAAATCAGCGAAAAAGAATGGAATTGTGAAAAGTGCATTCGATCCTAAAATTAGGGGGAAAGTGGGAAGGTTGGGACACTTTTTTTCTTTTGCATATTGTGAGCCGTCAATTCTGCATATTCACTTAAGTTTGCGGGACTAATGCATAGAGGGGTAAATGTAGTTTTTATTCAGCGACTAAGAAATTCCCTTGCGACACTCATTTTACTACCAAAATGCTTTGAAAAACGCCTGTCAAATGTCCCACTGTACCCCACTTGTGGGGAACATTCGGACAGACCCTGGGGCACAATGGGTCCGTCTGTCGAAATTCAACGAAGTATGCCCTTAAAAATGAGCAATTAATCAGCATAATAGTCTAAAGAACAGGGAGAGTTCAAATGTGAAGATTTAGTATTTTTAAAATCAATGTTCAACTAAAATAGTTCAGATATTTTGACAAAAAATTTTGCAAACAAATTTGATTATTTCCTTCCTCGAATCTAAATCTGGAAATATTATTGATTCTCGAATATATTCCATATTGGGCCATGGAGTCGAAAGAAACTATAATGTTACACAAAATATAACGCATTTCTAGGTCTCTAAGCACTTATTGTTGAATTGTGCCCTGTAGGGCATGTCCCACTGAACCCCGGTCCATTGTTCCCCATAGAAAACAAATATTTTCAGACTATCCCTCGGCGAGATTCGGAAGGCACATCAACTTGCCAACGTTATGAATATTTTACAATACACTATAGCTGAAAAATATCTGACGGTGGTTTGTCATGTTGGAAAGGCTAAAGTAGAAAAAAGAAAAAACTGGGATGGTGAAATTTCAGTTTCAACCTCCCAAAACCAATTTCACCCCATAGCTTGCGCCTCTCTAGCCGTCCGTTGTCCGTTCGCGGGGACGTTGTAACTCACCGAAGGGCGGATTAAAACATCGAACCGCGGACAGGATTGCAGCTATGGTATCAGTATGAGAGCTGATTTTCCACTGTGCGCCATGTCCCAACGTGCCCCACCTTCCCTACTCAATTCAAGTGGAAATTTGATTAAACAGGATTATTTACATTTTCTTTCTATTTTCAGGTACGTCGTCAGACATAGGCTCAGTCTGTTTTACCTATTTGTCTTGACATGCCCTTTGCCAGGTTTGTCTCTCTTGACCTAGTTTATAATATTGAGATGAAAATCACTACGACGGTTGGCACCTTGACGTGGTGTGGTGGGACCATGATTGATCGGAATTTGTGACGAGTTCCCGACATAAAATTTTCATAAAAATTGGTTCGAGATGACTTCATAATATGTTGTTTTAGGATATCTTACTTAAAAATGGGGTCAGCAATTGGAAAGTACAAAATATTTGGGTAGAATACCGATAATTATGAATTTTAATGTAAATTTCTTGTTTTGGCCATGTTTGACGAGACATAATTATATGTTCCCGACATACAAATTTTATAAAACTTCGTTTAAGATGACTTCACAATATGTTGTTTTAGGGTATCTTACTTAAAAGTGGGGCCAGCAATCGGAAAGTACAAAAAATTTGGGTAGAATACCGATAATTATGAATTTAAATGTAAATTTCTTGTTTTGGCCATGTTTGACGATATATTATTATATGTTCCCGACATACAAATTTTATAAAACTTGGTTCGGGATGACTTCATAATATGTTCTTTTAGGATATCGTAATGTTGAGAGGGGCCGGCAACCGTAATGTACAGAATTTTGGGGTATAATACCTAAGTTTAAAAATTTGATATAATTTCCTTGTTTGGGCCATGTTTGAGAGGAATTTATGACATGTTCCCGACATACAATTTTTGTAAAACTTGGTTCGAGATTACTTCACATTATGTTCATTGAAGATATTTTATTTAAATGTGGGGCCGGCAATTGTAAAGTACAGAATTTTGGGGTAGAATACCGTTATTTAAGAATTTTGATATAATTTCTTTGTTTGGGCCAATTTTTGACATGTTCCCGACATACAATTTTTGTAAAACTTGGTTCGAGATTACTTCACAATATGTCAATACAAGATATTTTATTTAAATGTGGGGCTGGCAATCGTAAAGTAAAGAATTTTGAGGTAAAATACCTATGTTCAAGAATTTTGATATAATTTCCTTGTTTGGGCCATGTTTGAGAGAAATTTATGACATGTTCCCGAATCCCGACATACAATTTTTGTAAAACTTGGTTCTAGATTATTTCACAATATGTTCTTTCAAGATATCTTTTTTAAATATGGGGCCGGCAATCGTAAAGTACATAATTTTGGGGTAAAATACCGTTATTCAAGAATTTTAATATAATTTCTTTGTTTAGGCCAATTTTTGACATGTTCCCGACATACAATTTTTATAAAACTTGGTTCGAGATGACTTCACAATATGTTCTTTCTGCAAACCTTACTTAAAATTGAGGCCGGATCTTGTAAGGTATAAATTTTCTGGGTAGAATACCCATATTTATGAATTTGAATGTAAATTTTATATTTGACAGGAATTTATGACGTGTTCCCGACATACAAATTTTGTAAAACTTTGTTCTAGAAGAATTCCCAATTTGTTAATTTGGGATATAATACTTAAAAGTGGGGCCGGCAAACGGAAAGTACAGAATTCCGGGTGGAATACAGAATATTCAAGAATTTGCGTGTAAATATTATGATTAGACCATGTTTGACAAGGTATTACTATATGTTTCCGACGTACAATTTATAGAAAATTTAATCAGAGATCACTTCACTATATGTTCTTTCCAAATAATTTATTTGAAACTGGGGACAGTTATTGGGAAATACAAAATATTATACTAGAATACCGAATTCGCCAAATTTTTCGCCTAAATCTGGCAACTGCATTTCGCCCAACATTCATATTTTTCGTCGCACGTTTTATACGCAATGGTAAATTGTTTTCTGGCAACATTATTTTACCGTTCCAGAAACGAGAGAGATGTCTGCTAGGGTAACTTTGGTCAGTCTATGGCAGGGGTCGGGAACCCATGGCTCGCGGGCCATATATGGCTCTTTTGGTTAAAGCATAAGGTTCCCAGAAAAATATGATATTTCAAAGCTAAGCTTACTATTGTTTCGATTTTTTAAACGATATGGGTATAGCCAAATTTTCCAGAACATGTGCTGATACGTTTCAAAATACCGGTACGCGATCAGCAATTGTCTATACAGCGGTTCCCAAACTATGTGTCGCGACCCACTGGTGGGTCGCAAAAGGAATCTTAGTGGGTCGTGAAAAGATGTAGAAAGCTTTGGTTAATTATACTGGTTATTAGGATTGGTGGCGATTCGAAAACGTACCGTAAATCTTCAAAAAAACAAAAGAAATTAAATTGAATTTAAATTCTAATCTGTGAAAGTTTCCTTTTTATGATCTTTTCAAAGAAACAAAAATTGTTTTATTTGTAGTCTATTTCCTATACAAAAATCAAGTGACATATATCATAATTGTGACATCACACAATCTCGAATAGTGGTGTGATCTTCACCTCACCTCAGGCCAATGAACCTTCCTCTCCCACACATTTTAGAATTTATTTTAAGAGGAGGGTTTAATTAAAATCATTTTGAAAATTCAAATTATTATCTTATTTTCAGGCCAGGTCTTATTTTCAAGGAAACACAGTAGTTTTGCGATGAATAGCCATTGCTGTGTTATGTCATAAAAAAACAAAAGAAAATTAAATTAAAGTTAAGTGAGTCGCCATACAGCCATAAGCTGTGGTAATAAATAGTGGGTCCCGACACTTAAAAGTTTGGGAACCACTGGTCTATGACTCTACATTACTATTTTATGTGCGACAAGTGCTAGACTTGCAATGTGACGAGACAAAGATATTCTTAAACGTATTTGTGACATCACTACAGCACTACCTGCACTAAGCGATAGAGTTGCGCCGTAAGAAAGAAATGCCTTCAGTCCGTTTGTGCTGTTTATTTGGTATACTAAGCACTGCGGAGATGCATAGAACAAAGAAAGGCGATGAGTATCGTCGATTCCAACATGTGTTGCATGTTAGCAGTCGTTCAAAGTCCTCAGCGACAACATGCAGCATCAGAAGTCACACTAAAAGTTTATTGATACATTGTATATTATAACTTTTGAGTAAAATACAAGAAAAAGGCTGTGTATTCCTCGCACCAAAATGCAGTTATAAATATGTACCTTTTATGGCTCTCTTGACCAAAAAGGTTCCCGACCCCTGGTCTATGGTATATCATTGGTTTATTGAAGCTATTTCCACTGTTATTAACATTATTTTGATAATTTGGCCAGGTGTGATTGGTATTGGGTATAGAAAAATAGCAATATTCAGATATTGGAGAAAGATGGGACTGGAAGAAGACTCTCATCGCAGTATGATGTCATATTTGCGTCAAGCTGATGAAACATTCAGGAATGGTTTTGAAACAGAAGAAATGAAGCAAATTTTTCTGAAAAATACTTTTGAAGGAATATCTGGAAGTGAAATATCATTCTGCATGCAAAAATCATTCAGTTTTGTTTTGGAACAGATGATAAAAGAATCTGAGTTTGAAACTGTTCTGAATTTTTATTTCACGATAAAAAATGATTGGTTGCAAATTGCTAATAATCAAGCTGGTTGTCACGTGTTACAGGCTGCAGCAGAATGCCTGGTTAGGAGTCTCCCCAAATCAAAAACTTTATCTACAGATGTTGCTGATAAATTATCATCTTTCAATGATATTATTGATATTTCCGCAGAGTCGTTATGCTCTGTGATGGAAGGTATCCATTCTACTCATGCATTACGGTCACATGTACAAATGCTAGGAGGTTTTGTACTCTTGCGTACTAAAGCATCTTCAAAAACTAAAGAAGTGAAACTACCCAAAGAAAATGTTCCCAAAGGATATTTGAAAACACTACAAACGATTTGTAGATGTTTATGTGAAATAAATAAACAAAAATTTGTCACTTATTTAAGTAACCCACATGTTGGACCATTTATCTCTTGTCTGTTTGAGGTAGTTAGCAAACGAGATCTTCCAAAAACTCTTCGCCGCCTTTGCAAAAAAATTATGTCTTGTAGCGAGGGAGATACAGCAAAAACCACTCTTCTATTATTAATAAAGGATAAACTGGCAAGTCATGTTTTAGAAACTGTTTTGGAATTTGGAACAGAGGACGCCAAGAAAGAAATTTGTGATTTGCTGTTCGAGGATAACAAAAGATTTTTTGATCTCTGTGCGCATCCTGCTGCCAATTTTGTCATTCAAAGACTAATAACATCTGCTAAAAATGATGTCGAATTCAATAAGATTTTCGAGTTTATTTCATGTGGATTAGAGGATATACTTGCAGGACAAAATTATGGAATTGTACAAAAACTTTGTGAACAATGTGTTCAGTTTACAGATAGCCAGAAAACATTCTGGGATAAATTATTAGAGGCATTTCATTGTGAAGATGCAAATCAACGTACTTTCGTAGTCTTATTTTTAGCATCTTTAAAAACATGTGATGCTTACTACAAATCTGATACACAAGAGGAAAAACTAATTCCTCCTATAGAAAAAGTGGAATATCATGGCTCTATTTTATTACAGACATTATTGAAATTTAAAAATGTTGGTTTAATTGTAAAAAGCATGTGTGAAACTTCTATTGAAAACATCATAACATTATCATGTGACAGTAGTGGTAGTCACTTCATAGATGCCTTTTACGCGTCAGATAAAGTGAAACCGAAGAAGAAAAAAGAGTTTGTTGAAAAAATTGGTAAAGAGTTGGTCAGTCTTGCATGTGATAAATATGGAAGTAGAGTTTTGGAAAATATATGGGATAACTCCGATATTGTTATTAAAAGGATAATTGCTGGGAATTTAGCACAAAATTCCCCTCGGCTCTCTGCCAATGATTATGGGAAATTCATTCTGAAAAAGTTTGATATAAAGAATTTCACCACAAGATTACAGGAATGGGAACAGTTTCAAAAGAAGAAAAGTAACAAAAGAAAATTATTTGCTGGTATTGCATCAGGCACAAAACATCAGAAAAAGAAAAAAATTAATTCTTTCTCGAATCATTGAGTGTCAAATCATTGATTAACAGTTGGTGTTGCGGTGGCAAACATCTATTTATTAAACTTTTGTGGAAAATATAAGTTTTACAATGGATATTCTAAAATCAGTGACATTATTAAACAGTCATAGACCTAAATTTGATGATATAATATGTAAAATTTCCTATTCAGCAATTCAGAATTTAGTGATTGATGCCTGTAGTATTTTTAATTGTCAAAAATTATACTGTAATTGTACTTCATTCAATTATTTTTTAATTGAAATTCCTTAAGTTTATTGTTTGGTCATGAATAACCCGAAAACTTGACACAAGTGAAATCAAAATGAGGTATCAGTGTGTTCAAATTTGAATACTAAATATCAAAGTTGTCAAAACCTATTTTTGAGTATTCAAATAAATTTAGTATAGTAAATTCTTGGATGTAAGCGATTCTTAGAAAAAAATTCGGACCTCCAGAAGTATGTGCACCAAGATGGCGCACAACCTGAACATAGTGTGTCTACCAGGTTAGAATTCAGGTTGTGCGCCATCTTGGTGTATATACTTTGGAAGCGCCCAAAATTCATTTTGAGCTATTGATACCTGAAATTTGTTTTAGTAATACAGTACTTGCAAAAGTATAGAAAAACGATCAGAACAATTTTCATCTTCACTTCTTTCTATTATAAATATTCAACATCCCAGTGATAATGGAATACACAAAGACAACTTGGAAATATACCAGTAATCAAAAGAGTCCCAACAACTTTCATTTATTTCATTACTGTAATTTAATGAGAATATCAGTTCTGTTTTCATCATATTTGTGTCTCTGATGTACAATTCTTTAGCTGTCTTATTTTCCGTTCAAAGCATAGTTTCCAATTTTAATAGCTACAACCCTTTAATAAAAAACTTCTGGATGTCACAGGCTTTTCGTGTTGTCCATTAGGTATTCATATATCGCGTGATAGTGATAAAATATGCTGGTTTTCTCTATGATATTTTTGACTGCTTTTTCTTAAATCAGGTAATAGCATTATGCTATATAGAAAATGTCCATCACTGCTCATGTACTATGGGGGGCCGACATTATCTCAATGTTCTCAATTTCGATTTCTACAAACTCCAGTGGAGAGAAGTAGAGGTAGATCCAATGTAAAAATCCCCAGAAAGAAGACCTGGTCTAACATCGCTGTCCTTCAATCACTGAATGAATCGATAAAAATGAATCCTGAGAAAAATCAGTATTACCCATTATCGTCTGCGGACTTTGCTCCGAATACACATCTGGAGGATGTAAAAATGTTGAAATCAATGGACAATGCTAAAAATGTTGTACAGTTTGTGAAAACCGAATTACCAGATTATACGGACTTACAATGGCCTGGATCTGAAGTGTCTGGCCTGGATCGGAAGTCTGCTGTACCTGGGATCCCTGAAACTACTCGCATCACAGAAGATCCTACTTTCGAAAAGTTGGAAAAATATCTAAATGAAAAAGATTGGAAAGAGTTTGGTATTGAATTCAAGTCATTAATGGAAAATGGAGATAAAATTCCTCAAGAACTGACTGAAAAAATTGTTGGTATTATTTCCTTTACTGGGAAACAGTCTGGAAAATTTGATAGTGATGATTTGCTCAAATCTTATTCACTCGTCATAGACAGTTTTTGCAGTTCGAACAAATACAGCAAATATATGGCATGTGTAGTATTACGCAAACAATCTTTCACTGGCAGGTTGTGGGAAGTACGTGATTTTTCAAATTTTCTTTTAAAAAATAATCATCTAGTTGATGGAAAAACAGCAGATATGCTTTTATCCTGCTGCTCATACCATGGTACTCGTGACCCTATTGCTGATGATTTGATACATAAGAATTTCGGTAATGAGCCGTCAACAACAAGCATTTTACATACTTCAGAGGCTTTCTATGAAAAGATGCCTAAAAAAGAAAGATTGGAATTATGGGGACAGTGCATAAGAGAAATGGAGATTTGTAATGTTAAGCCTGATATGAGTGTCTATGCAAAAATGCTCAATTATGCCCTTCGATTTCTCAAGGACAGTGATATTGTTTATGCCCTAATTAGTATCATTCGTGATGCTGAGGTTGGAGATTTTGACTTTGTACCTTGCATGCATAACGCAATGAACTTTGCTATAGATAACAAACATTTGGATCTTGCCGCACAGGTGTACGAAACTGTGAATAAGTTACAACAGCGCAGTGGATCTTCCTATACGATTCACTCAGCCTTTTATGTCAGATATGTTTCTCTATTGGCTCAAATTGGCACATTGGAAAATTTTTTTGTTGTTGCTTCTCATCTATTCAAGCAGAGAAAGTTTTTGCCTTGGAAGTTAATGGATGGAATTGTTCAATCATGTGTGGAACGCAATTGGCCTGAAGTGTTACCATTTCTTTTTTCTATGTCTTACACTTCTACTACTTCATTAGATTATTATTCCGAGTGGTTTGCGGCTGCGATTTACCTCATAGATGGGGCAGATTCTGACACCATTACACAATTCAAAAATATAGCCATCCTTGTGAGCAAAAATAATCGGATACTTTCAGTGAATCATTTGAATACTATTTGCCTGTTGGTAGCCAAATCTCGGGATGAAATTGCTCTCAAGAGTTTGCTATTTGACATCAAAAGAAACCATCGTACCAATATCTTGGATGCTTCAACAATAGAAGAGTGCAAAAACACAATTGGTGAAAATAGTAGAACTTTGAATAAATTGTTGGAAAAATGATATGTGAAATGACTTTTTTAGTTGTTTGTTCTCTCATAAATTCTTCGTGATTTTACGTGAACCCCCGACCTTTCGTTTTATTACCACGGGATATGGGAGCAGGTAATTGTTTCGTTTCGGATAATACATCGGTATTCCATCCAATCGAACGATGAGAACCTTATCAAAAATATATGCCATTCGAAACGATGGTTGGTTACTTCCAATCGATTGATTATATTTATTTAATCCAGCAGGCATCTTTCGAGTCTCCGCCATCTTGATTTGTCATCCAACCATCGTCGGCCAAAACCGTTACTAGCTAGCTAGAATTTAGCTTTTTCGTCTAGATATGTTAGGATAATTTCTCGGAAAGATTCGTATCCCCTCGATGGCGAACATACAACGGATGCAATATAATTTTAATATAGAGGCCCTGATGATTTGTAATAATGATTATCGAGGATCTTTTGTTCGCAACGCTCAAAATAAGAAATTCAGTTAGGAATGCAGATAGCGCTGGTTAAATCATTACACCCCCAACTGGTTAATTACTAATTCTTGTATAAAAACATGGCGGGAGTGTTTTTTCTCGAAGCACACATTTTTGCAACAGTGGCGTGGGCTTTGTACGAAAGATCCATTATCGGTAGTAGTAATTCTATGGATTGGTCACCGATGAGATGATAAAATTAGTTTTATGCTCGATTTCATTTAGGTTTCATGCCGACAGAGAAAGATTTTTAAATATTCCTTCGATATTCTTATGACTCGCTCGAAAGATTCATTAAACAAATGAGGCAATTGAGTTCACAAATTTCCATAATGACTTCAAACAAGAGAATGCAAAGATACGAATGCAGATGTTTACTTTTGGTATACAAAAACAATTCAGCGACGGAGTTATGGTTTAAGCCAAAAGTACACGGAATTGGGATATGCAACAGAAAATAACGTTTGATTGCGTATTTTAGCGTCAAGTGTTTAGATATTAAGTATTTACTTTGTTCAGCGCCAAAATTAGGATAATACTTTCATCTTTTTTCAGTACAATGCCCTAAGCCCCTAATCATGTAATTTCGACATCTATATTTCGCCCATGGGGTGTAGACTAGGGC
Source organism: Styela clava (assembly GCF_964204865.1). NCBI lineage: Eukaryota > Metazoa > Chordata > Ascidiacea > Stolidobranchia > Styelidae > Styela > Styela clava. The sequence goes on along the minus strand of NC_135259.1, from coordinate 11,941,261 downwards.
CACCATATTTGAAAAAGCAAAATTCCGGACAGTGCATGACTATTTTCATGACCTCGTAGTAAAAAATATGCGCACGGTACAAAATAACAATGTTCTGTATTAGCAGTGTGCACAGTACGATTGCAGATGTAGTAAAATTCCGGATTTCGGACATTTGAGCATTTTTTAAATTCTTCCCGGACCCGAAATTTTACCCTGAATTCCGGACATGTCCGGAATTTTCCGGACGGTATGGCAACCCTAGTGTAGACAGTTTACTATTTCGTATCATCTGATAATAAAAGTTTATTAAAAAGAATTACGAAGAAGAAAATAAATGACATGAGAGCATCATTCCGTGTCGTGATCGTCTGCTGTATCTTCGTCCTCTTCCGTGCAGTCCATATCTTCGTCAAAAAAGTCATCCATATCCACCGAACTTTCACCTCCGGCGGCGATCGTCGTTTTTACGCAGTATTCTTCGACGGTTGATGGAACGCGAACGCCGTCTTTTGTGGCTTCTTTTTGACTTTCTCGAACCTGTGACAATTTACTTATTTAGGGATGCAAATATTATTCGATCCAATTGGGTTGGAATCTCACAAATGTGCATAAAAACACCAAATAATAAGGATATAATAATGGATGACAGGGGCATTCTACATACCAAAATAAGGGAGGAAAGTTTGAATTGCATTTTTTTTTATCAATTCGTGTTTGAAACTGAGCATGTCAACCATTTTCCCAGTTCTTACGCCCTCTGCTGATGTATATGCAGTCAATTCATTTCAAGCATGATTACATTTTACTTCCTAGTTCTAATCTAAAGAAAATTAGCTAAAGGGGAGAATTGGATAAATACGTTTTGGTAGTAGTAACTTCACTAATTTTAGTTTACCCGACACGAAATTGTGATATGAAGTATATATACCGAGTCCACGAGATGCATTTTCAATTGCACCACGAACTTGCCATTTGCAGGAATTGGCTTGTACGCATCTCTGGTTGTATACTAAGTTTAACTAAGACAAAACAAAACCTGTTGTTTCACGATTTCTTCATATTTATTATTTTTTAGTTCTCTCCAATCTCTGAACATCACGGATGCATCCACGTTGGCTGGAGAAAATGTGTTAGGCTCGTTCAATAGAGATATGACGCTTAGAAGAACAGTTCGAACGTTCTGTGTTGGGTTCCATCGCTCCTGGGGCAGCTCTCCACCTTGAGGATCATCAATAGGAGGATGCAGTATTGAAATGCAGACCTGTCGAAAAAATCAGAATTCACCAAATAAAAATTTGACAATGGAAACACTATGCTATCCCAGTCAAAATTTGGAAAAGCAAAATAATATCAAGTTCACGTCCGTAATTTTATAACGTATTTAAGGTATTGAGAATCTTATGCGACGGTAGTGACTTTTAATATGCCTACTCCAGGTCGGAAAATTCAGGACTGTAAACGGCGGTTACCGCTATATAAACTTGAGTTATGTTACTTATCACTTTATCCGAAATCGATAATATTACAAAATCTACTTTGTAGATCGCCGGCAAATTTCAATTTCAACAGCTTGCGTAATATAATAATAGTGAAATGTTGAATCTTACCTCACCATTAGAATAAACGTTCGGGTGCCATATATTCGATAAAAATCGAAAGGTTGGGGGAGAGTAAGGATAATCTCCAGGAAACCTCAGATGTGCTTTGAAGTATCCGCCCTGATACAATGTACCGGGTGGCCCAAAAATCGCTACTTGCCAGTCGTATAGATTGTTTTCATCAACAAGGGTTATCTTAAAACCTTCCACTGGCTCTTCTTGGATACTACGTAATTCTTTTGCAAGGGCCTTCGCGGAGCTTGCCATAGGAAGCGCCATAATAAGGAATTGCTTGCTATTGCAATTCCGTAGGCACCCAATTCGATGGTAAAACTGAATGCGAGTTTTTAGCAAATGTTATTAAAAAAACTCGATCTTCCAATGACAATAACCATTGTTACAAAATAATGCGCCAATTAATTTTGGAGAAATTGATACTAATTCCACAGTATATTAGGGAATTGAGAATTAGTCAGTCCCAAACTCACATATTTGTAATGTAATGTTTGTGGAGTAATTATTAAAAAAGAACCACTACACCCACTAATGAATCTATGTAAAATGTTATTGCTGAAAGTACTGTATTTGTGCTTCATTTTTCAGTTATATATTTATATCAGATTTTAGTACAATGTGACTTCAAAAGTCTTGTCCAAGAATATGCCGTACTATGCTAAATATCAATCGCTATCGCTAACATTGATTCTCAAAAAAAATTTTGGACGTTTTCCATTTTTCAGAACTTTGCTTAACAGCAGAAATAACACGATTTTCTTTTTACAACAGTTTTTACACGGGTGAAATTTGATTCCTCTTGTTACGTCACAATGTCACAAATATCTACCAAACTGATAGCGACGAATTCGCCTCTTGAAGAAAATAATTACGCTGGGCCGTAAATACGAAAAAAACGGTTATGTCTTTGGGAGCAAAAATTTTGACACGTTTAAAATATGAAACATATTCCTTTTAAAGTATGTGCCCCGAGAAACAATTTATGGATGAAAAATGGTTGTAGTTTTTTGGGCGATGTTTTTTTTTGCTACATTTCAATATTTTTCAAGTTATTCGGTGTAGTCAGAAAAGTAGTAAGATGACTCATACATCGTGCCTCCTCCGATGTGATGGTTGGTAATCTTAACCACAATACAATTATTTACTGAAATTGTTTTTGCGTGTCATGCGATGTAGACCTCTATATCTAAATTGGATTATTAGTCATCTTCAATGTATTTGTATGAATGCCAGTCAATACTGCGGATTGTGTTACAATTTTACGTATGAATCCGACGAATCGCTTCTGGCACTTTTGGATATGAATATAAAATTGTTAAATAAAGTTGGTACGTGTCAGAACATATCAAATTACGCTGGCGAATACCATGAAGCAATCAACGTATTTTTGTATTCTCGTTGTTCCGTTTGTTGCGCTGATGCCGTACTGTACTATATCAACAAGTGAAGGTATGTAATGCTTTTGCTACACGCAGCGCAAGATTATTGGTAAATTCACAGAAATTGAATTTAAACCACAAGTAATTGTTTGGGGACGTTTGATGGTAAAATATGACATTGTGAGATTATGTGATCTTTCGGGCATTAGGAATCCATGAATTCACGTTTTTAAACGCGTAGTACATATGAGCAAAAATATCATAATATGTCCATGATGTTATCAATCACTTCATCGTACAAGGTTGTGCAAAACGTGCCTGGTTAAGCTTTTAAGTTTCAATGGGAAACAGGATTATAGAATATGTGTAAGCAGTTAGAGAAAAATGCATCAACTCCGTTTCTTCTGTATTCGACACTCGTGGAAAATGCATGTCATCCAAAAAGTTGTACGAGAAATGTATGTAGCATACATAAATGCAGCTATAATTACATGCTAAAATCTCCAGTTGATTTAAATGGCTGTAGGCCATTTAATCGTAACCACAAAGTAACTGTCATTTACAAAGTATAGTTCAGGTTTTCCTAAATTTAGTAGCTTCCATTAGTTTTTATTTTAATGTGATATATCTTTTCAGAAATAAAATCGCTTATCATACATATATAATCATATATTATCATATATATATTATCATAAATATTTTTTTTATTTTTTGAATCTCCTCGGAGTTCTGTGGAACCCAGTATTTTACCTAGTTTTTTTGTTTCATTTTAATTTAATGGGAACACTTTTTATATCGCTTGACCGCCGATCTTTTCAGCAAACCTTTTGCTCGGCCTTCCCGTACCGGAGCACAGCTTTCGTATCCATATATTTGACCATTCCTCTCTCTTATTTCTTGGAATTCGGCGAATATGATATTTCAATATCTGTTATTCTTAATTTGTATTTAGAACCACGCCCACTCGACGCCTCAAAAGTTATTATTTATCCTACAGCTACTGGAGAAGCTTGCTCTAAGAAAAAGGAAGGTGTGTGATTTTGAGTATAAATTGAAATTACGACTTGGTTATGCAAGTTTTTTTTCTCATTCGATATAGCTTGAAAATCGTTTATCAGTAGTGCATTCTGCAGAATGAAGGGTAATAGCTGTGCTCAGTTTGGTTATAAAGTAATACAGCAGCCTACTTATTGCGTATAAGAAGTGAGAAATAGTAATAGCATGAGCATGAGTATTGTTTTAACTTCATAATTAAAATAAATTCATTAAAATAATTTGAAACGTAGTATATTTTAAATTGATAATCTTGTTTAATATCGACTAAATTTACACTTTGCTACAGGAATAACTGTCTACAGCTCTCGCAATATTACAATATCATCTGATAAAGCAAAAAAAATAGCTTTTCGAATTCCTAAGAATTGGAAACCAGGAGAATACATATGCAATTGGAACATCAATATAGTACGTGGATCAGAAGATAAGGAACGTGGACCAAAACGCCAAGTCCGATTGTATTTTCGCCGAGTATTCATAGGAAACAGAGATGAAAATAAATTTTTCTCACCATGTGATGACGAATTAACAATTAAAACTGAATACAATTACGCTCTGTTACCTGATAACGATTTATGTGGGTGAGTGAAAACACAAGGTTCTTCAGTTATGGTGTGTAGTATTTTTCATCACCCGTTCTCAGTTACAACAGCTTTCCATAAAATCGGAATGTGTTCTTCACAATCTTGTTATTTGAGAGCGTTGCCAGCCGTAGCTAATTCGCGCTATCCTAAACTGTCTTTCTCAATACTGCTTACTATGAATATTTCGATTGTGATATTGCAGAATATAGTAGTTAAATAGAATTTTAAATTTATTGTGACAATCATGATTTATCTTAATTATGGGTCCCATTAAATTCACGTTACCATATCATATACAATATAACAGAAAGTACATAAAGAATAAACAGTAGCGCGCTTGAGCTGGCTCCTTAACGTATCCCAACATAGTATATTGTAATTGTTTCTTATCAGTCATTGGTATTTACTGATAATCATTGTTATCCCGTGTTCCATTCAGACTTGATAACGGATGGGTAAGAAAAACAGGCAGCGAAAGTGCAACCATGTCTCTAAAAGTTTTTGTCAAAGAAAATGAGAATGAAAATAAAACAAGAACATCGTTTGTTGCTTTTGCCTACTCGATACCAAATTATAATCGACCTATGCATTTTCTAGTAAGGGATATTATACAAAGGCCACAGCAAAACAAATATGTACTGGGGGCCAACTTTACGTGGGAAGAAGCTCGTAGTTTTTGCATGGATTATGCTGAAGGATGGGATCTTTGTAAAAGAGAATTTGTCTGTGATTCTACTCAAGAATATTATCTCAAAAATTTAGATATGCAGTACTTTCCTGTAGTTGATGATCATAATTATTGGGAAGAACTGCAACCGAAAGACTGCCACAACAACATACACTATTGGTATGGGCCACCCGTGTGGGGATTGGATAAACGAGAGTGCCCAAAGGAAGGATGTGAAGCAAAAGCGCACATATTTTGTTGTCCTTACAAGAAACTAATAAAGTACAATTCGCCGAGGAAGCAAAGAATTTTTGTGAAGTCATATATTGATGAATCGCAAAATTATTACTATAGGTTTACTGATGCTCCGGATATATATGAGTACGAATATGACGATAAAAACTGGGAAGCAGATTGGAAAACTACTGGACGACTTTCTGGAGATGTCGTGATGTTTGAACTTTTTAGTCAATACTCCGAAAAAGCCTCTGTTCCACTGTATTTCTGTTCCAAGTATGAAGACGGATCTAACTTGCGAAGCTATAGATACTTGATTTCTAGGGTGCCATGTAAAAGTCCTTGGGAACACAAATTTCATGCCTACACGAGTTTAACACCACAAGATGGCTTCAAACGTTTGTACTTTGGGCAATCAAACAGAGGTATTTTTTGTTAAAATTAGGAATATTTATTTTCATAATTTCAAAATTTGGACAATCATATAATGCAAACAAAAGGCTAAAAATGATTTTGCTAAAAATCATTTTGATTGGTCTATAAATTCCCTAACTCACGAACAAAAATAAATTCTTTTAGCAATGGGTATGTTTTTCAGATGGCGGAACTCGAGTTTCCTTAAAACCATTTTGTTGTGGGTTTAACAAAACTGAAGGAAGCTTTGAAACATATGGAATGGTTCGAAAAAAATGGATTGCCAATGTGCCGTCGGAAAAATGTCTCGATCAGAATATACACTCGGGACTTTCGGGCGTGATAAAGTCCCCAATGTATCCAGAACACTATGATTTTCATACTACGTGCAACTGGAGGATCCGCGTCTCGCATGGAAGTCGTGTTTTGTTGCAATTTTCACAGATGGAACTTCCAGAATTTGATAAAATGTGTTGGTGAGTGAATGAATACATCGAAGTACCAACAAATGAATTTACTTTTTGTGTTAAATACATGCATAATGCATATCTGATGCATTCAATTTCTTTCACTATATGCTCTTCATTGTTATGAAGATTTAAAAGTTAAAGTGGGTTTAGAAACGCTTGATCCTAAAATAAAAAAACACTCGGCTGTCATTATGGTGAATATAATGACTATGGTACACGAGAATCCCATATGTCACATTTTACCCGTTGTATTTTTGAGTTTTCTAAGTTTAATTTTATAGTGGCCTAATCGTATTCCTGGTTTTAATTAGATTTGTTTTTTGTACTACAGTATAGCTATAATAAAGGTGAAAGTTTATTAAAAACTATGAGACGCTATTTTACTTAGTCACGTGTCACGAAATTAGCCTTGTATTTGTTTCCGGAACTCATTTACAATAAAATGGATGCATTGAGAGTGAATAATATATCTTGTATTATTTGTGCTAAATCTTAATGTTATTTTTATGGTTTCAAAACCAAAAATCCATAAATATTTATTGTTAAACCATAAAGAACCCAAATTTCAATAAGCAAATTTTGCACTATATATATTATGAGAAAAGTGCAGTTCATTCAACTACCACTTTCTATGAAGCAAACAAGTAGTTTTTGTGATTTATAGGACCACTTACTTGGAGATCACTGATTCAAAAAGGAGTTACGGCAAAGTATGTGCAAACAGTCTTCCAGAAGAATTCATTAGCTATTCAAACGAGTTGAATGTTCATTTAGTGAGTGAAAAGGGCAAAGGACGCTTCATTTTTAATTACACAGAAGTATCTTCCCAAAAATCAGAACCTTTGAGATTGGAGCTTCCAAGCAATGAAGCAACTTGGTCAGCAGCAAAAATTTTGTGTGAATCAAATAAAAAGTCGTTATGCAGGTAAGATTGGATGTATCTACAATATAACTTCAAATCAAATTAAAAAAGTTTCATAGGTATAGATTATGAAACACAAGCTATTTTTTAAAGGTCCAAACGGCTTTCTGGAATGATGACAAACATTTGAAGTTTTCTGCATCGCATGCAAAAAAACATGCCCGTTTGTTATGTATTGCCATTAAATTAAAGTGAACTTATATACATAGAGGCGATACGCTTGCATTAGGCACGTATCATCTGTTACTTACACTTTTAAGGGAGTTTTGTATTGACTATTTACTTTTAAGAGCTCATATTTTTAGTCTTTCCGTTCAAAAATCGTAGCTCAGGTATTTAGGCCTATTTTTTTTTCGCGTCTCCCTTCTGAAAAGCTATTTTTTATTCTACTCGGCACTGCATATGTAGACTACATTGCATATACTTTCAGTATTCGTGAAAAAATAAACTACTGACTGATTTATTTTCAGGAAAAGGGATCTGTGTCCTTATGGCATGCCATTCGGAGGAGAAGCCTCGAATACGACTTGGGTGGCTGTTTCTGATGAATACAACGATTGGATGAAACTGGGCCCTTATGACGTTTGTAAATCATACGTGAAAACCTACGGTCCGCCAGAATGGGGTGAAAAAGTCATAGAGGACTGTGAACCGTTGTATTATGATGGCGAAACGGACGAATGTCTCCTTAGTCGCAAAGTTGTATTTTGTTGCGATCGACCAGAGGGTGAATCAGAGAAAGATTTGCTCGAATCGGTTCGTGTGAATGTCGGGTATGCAAAATGGCAGGATAATCTTGTTTACTTTTTTCAAAGAGGCAACGTTTGGGAATCTCCAGAATACCTGGCTAGAGTGGGTGATGGATATGATTACTATCACGACTGGGATTACTATGGTGAAAGAGAAAAGGTGTACCCTTATAAGCTTATCAGTGAAAATACAAACGCAAGACCAGGCACAGTCGATTACTTCATTATGTCAGCCAAATACGAAGAAACCTATTTTAACCAGGTTGGTATTTTTATCAATTACGTAGTTGGTGCAAAATTGGTAGTCGCATATGAAATGAATAGTAATTAGGCGCCATCCACTGCAGGAGAATATTGCAGCTAGGCCCAGGTCTTGTTTCGCTCGTACAATAGGCGCTAAATCCGCGTTTCAGACAAGCTTCGAGGCTTGGAACAATATTGTATTAACAAGCATCATCATACAAAAACCTTTCCTGATAATATATATATATATATATATATATATATATATATATATATTATCATTTTTTTACTTAGACAATAGTATATAACCGTATTAAATGGCATCTATTTAGGAATTTATTTTTATTTTTTATATGAATTTATTTATTCACGTCTTTGTTACTACAAAAATAGGTTATTTATTTCTGCTGGAAAGAGGGATCAATACACAGCGAAATAAGAAGGATTTACAAAATGAGTATGAATAGTTGTGAAGCAGAAGACGACTGGAAATTCGACTTCTTTTTGTACGCAGGCCGCAATAAATCAGAGAAGACACCGACTGCTTTACACATAGGCCTAACAAACTCAACGACTGGCTCCTTTTGCTGTGAAAATAATGCACACAATTTTACCATTTTTGTTATTTCTTCCTCAAATGCTTAAAACTGGAATATTTTTGATATTATTTACTTTACGATTGAAAAAACGTTTTAGGCCATACTTCTGCAGAATGATTATACAAATAATTAATTATTCGATTATCATATCAATTCTGAAGTGTAATAAAAATTACATTATACCTCTGTTGGAGTTTTGTTTTCAAATACTCGGGTATGATCATTGACGCAATATAGGCTACATGAATTTAGAACTATTGTGTAGCCGTCATCATCGCCTATTAGTATGTCAAAACCATGTATATCATATGCATGGTCAAAACAGGCTTGATTTATTTATCTTGTCCACAGACCGTGGATGATTGTCATGTCGACAATAGGATTTGCGTTCCGACGGAAAGTGGAATGATTTTTTAGGAGGCGCGTTCACTACAAACAAGGTTCTGTAAGTACCAAATTAAGTCAAAGATTAAGAAAAATGAGGTAGTCAAATGAGCATGTTTGTAATTTATATAGGATCCGGGAACTATCATCTAATTTTTACCACTTTTGTAGAGTCTAAACTAGGGCAAAATTCATTAACCGTACTGGGTTCAGACGTGCAAACCCATGTAGGGTAAGCAGAGGTGCGATACGATAGCATGTGTCTATTCCTCAATCCTCAGCAAAAGAGGGTAGCATCACGTTCAACTCACAGCGTTTCTGGTAAAAATTCAAGTGCGAAAATACGATTGAGAATTTCTATAGGTACCGTACCGTATTATATATACCGGTATATATTTGTCTGCACTTAGCTGAAATACAAATCATGCAATCGTATTCTATTATAAATTATTTTAACCAAAATCGGAATTCAAATTTTATGTGAATACGCTCGCCACCGCACCTCTAATTACTCTGCGTGGGTTTGCAGGTTCGAATCCCATGCAGGGATGGTTATGTGCGAGAGGATCGCTGGACTCCTCGCGTCGTTGGGTGGTTCACGTAACCGCTGTTCGGTTACGGCTTCCTCCACCACCAAGTCCATGCTTCCGAAAACAAACAGTATAACTATTCCCATACCCGACTTGGAATGGTAACCGGACGAGAGGCCGTGTTTCGCCATATGAATAAGCCGTCTTATCGGCTTTCCTCTCCCCGGGATAAATATGTAAATCCTATCCTAATTATATAAAACTAATAAATTCCTCAAACCTTTCTCTCAAGCAGTCTGGTCCTAAAGAGTGCCAGGGAACGACCATCGATAGTACGACCACAGAGAATGATAGAATAGGATTTACATATTTATCCCGGGGAAGAGAAAAGCCGATAAGACGGCTTAACCATATGGCGAACCACGGCCTCTCGTCCGGTTACCATTTCATGTCGGGTATTGGATTAGTTAGTTATTTGTTTTTGGAAGCATGGACTTGATGGTGGAGGAAGCCGTAACCGACCAGCGGTTACGTGAACCACCCTACGGCGGCGAGAAGTCCAGCAATCCTCTCGCACATGACCATCCCATGGGATTCGAACCTGCGAACCCACGCAGACATAACTCATAATGTTGACTCTCCGTGGTACCACGGGCGTTAAGCACACAGAGAGAGAGAGAGAGAGAGAGAGTTTATTTCATTTTGTCAAACCAAGTAAACAATTTATGCACACATGAGCAAATATTTAAAAAAATAGTTTTCGGTATATGACTGGGGGGCAACGATACGACCTTTGGGGGTCATCAGAGTCAGTTGCCACCCAATTATATTAAATAAGCATAAAAATAACAGATTCGTGTCAATATATCAATGTCTCTCACGATTTATAGTATATATGTACAATATTTACATGAATTTACTATTTTCAATTATGGAAGCATTCTTTTAAATAGTGGGATTTTGCACAAATTGAAATTATATTGCAAAAAATAAAATGATCGAAACGAAAAAAAGTGGGAAAGCAGTTCAGACAAGCTACCCCTTATTTGGGTAACTTGTTTTATTGAATGAATTTAAGTTAAACATATCAAGTGGGATTTTGAACAAGCAAATAGGGGTAGAGTTCTATTCTACATACACTAGTGCAATGTAATCAGAAGCATGGGTTGAGTCATCAAAACAAATTAGAATTTGGTTTAAATAACAAAAAAATGCATTTCAAAAATGCAATACATTGTAAAGTTTGTATAAACAAACAATCGATACTAAAATATCAAGAAAGTTAATGCAAAAACAAAACAGTTGACTTAATGTAGGAATAAATAAGCGTATAGAATAAAAAACAGCTGAAAGAAAAAACCCGTTACAAATGAAATAGATATTATTACTTTATTATTACGATGACTGCTATTTTATTTTGGTTGACGAAATAATAAATCTCTCTCTCTGTATATATATATTATAGAACAGTGGGGGACACAAGTGTGGGGTCTTATGTAGTTTCGTACCTATCATACTTCTGGTGGGCGTATAGTGACAATATTTGCACGTGTCAATCCTAACCCCCACATGCCCATGCCATCCAAAAATTACGTCTCTACGACGTCACAGTGACGTGAAAGAGCCCTTCAAACTATACGAACTGTCAGCCAAGACGCGCTCGTCTGCACATCTGAAATCGAAGGGCTACTTCTCTCGTTTTTTCGTCTCGACGATCCCAATATGAGAGAGATCGCTGACTTTAGTAAGTTCTTTATCGTCGAAGCCGATGCCATTTCGGGCGATCGTACGTTTATTTGACAAGCTCTATGACAGTATGACGTGTTGTGATGTTGCAGGGACGTGATTTTTGGATGGTATAGTCAGGTGGGGTTTAGGATTGATATGTCAAAAAAATGTGATGCTACGCCCACTAGAAGTACTGAAGTATGTTAGGTATGAAACTACACGAGACCTCAAGTGTGGAGACTTGAGAGTCTTGGCCGCCGATCCATGGAAGTTTGATAACTAGACTATTGGTGAAGATTGGATTTGTTTGTTAGTTTTCGAATAACAGATTTGACATGGGTTACATACGGTAATCGTGCTTGAGCCACTGTCTGACTGTGGTTGTTGTTTTGCTGAAGCCCCTACGTTTCCCCAATTGCATATAGGTTAATTTTGCGATTCTGGATGAAATAATAATAGTATACAGATATAGTGACGCATTTATAATTAATTCTGCAGATAAAAAGTTAGGTATTTGACTCAGGCGAGTTGACAGTAAATTGGATATTTTCTAGTATAAGTACTCTCGGAGTTTTTGCTTTAAGTTCAAGAGTATTTATAAAAGAAAATGAGGTAAGTTAACTAAATTTCTGAATTTTGTAGTTTGCCAAGTAATTTTGCTAGTTCTTGCCAACTTGAGCAATGCAATAATAATACATTGTTGTTGTTTTTTCTTTAAGTAAAATTGCAGCGTGGAGATATTCAATGCAAAAAATTAGGCTTCGGTTTAAGGTAAGGATTTATGTGCATAAAAATCCGGCATTGTTCAGTTATCGGCAAAAAATATTAAAACATGATTATCGATTTAGTTGTCCACCGATTTGAAGTTTCCCAAATTTAACTTTATTGTATTCTATCTGTAACAAACTTATCATTTGTGTTATATAGACTACTGATTAAAATTTTTTACATTCTGTTTTCTGAATCATAGCCTTCACTCGCCAACTATTGTGCCGCAGAACAACATCACTGCAACTACGAGATCACCTACCAGTCCGACATCAGCAACAGGTTCTGCAGCATCACCTTCCAAGACTCCGATTTCATCTCTTCAGGTTTATTTGTTACTTCCATGATTGGATGGATTCTGTTACTGTTTAATATGAATTTAATCATATATGACTACCACTTTTTGAAATGTTTTGAACTATGTTATTTACAAACTGAAACAAATGTTTTCTATCTATTGGATATGCAATCTCAAGATAATAACATGTGAACTGACAAATTTGGAACTTTTTTCCTAAAATTCTCCTCTGTTAGAAATATCACATCTTCCTCATACTGCCATAGCAGGCTTATTTAAATGGAGAACAACTGTCTATGTTACCATTTCATGTTGAGTTTATTTGTTTTAGACCCAGTATATTGTTTGAAGCCAATTATGGTTGATGACTTTTAATATGCGTAATTTTTTGTTGGCACCTTTTTCCTCATTTTTAGTTATTGTCATTAAGTGCTAATGAATTTTATTTAGCTTATAAATCTGTACCAAAAGTCTCAGCCTGTATTTCATGAAGATTCTAACTATTGCCATTCATATAACAGGAAATATGTCAGAGAATGGGGAAGACACCTCAATACGATCTGACAGCCATGGAGGGACGGGCTCACCAACCCCAATTTGTGTATCGATGCACAGTTGGTGATATCATGAAGACTGGACAGGGTGGTAGTAAGAAAGCAGCTAAACATGCAGCTGCGGAAGCTGTACTTAATTCACTGAAAAATGGTGGGGATGCTGATGAAGGTAAAGTTTCGTTTATGAATCATCCGTTATGAGTTATTATTTCATGAATGTAGAAATTAAGAAATATTAAAAAGACAGCCGATTTATAGTTCAAATTCAAGATTATATAAGCCTAGCTGTTGACGCATCGGACTAAGCGATAATAACATGCCATTTCTGATTACCCTGTATGGGCTTGAATCCTGTGGAAGACAATTATGTGTGAGAGGATTGTTGGATTCTTCTCTTGCATAGGATGGTTGTTAAGGGCTTTCCACCACCATCAAATCCATGTATCCGAAACAATTATCAAATTAATTATGTACATACCAGACATGGGCTGGTAACCAGACTAGAAGCCATGGTTCCATGTGATTGAGTTGTTTTAATGGCTCTTCCACAGCACAGATATGAAAATCTTATAAAATAACTGAGGCTTGTATATGTCATGTAACATAATCAAGGTACCTCGAATGATTGAAGAATTTTGGTTTGTTTTATTTTTACAGCAGAAGATGAATCGCAGAATCAACAAGAAGTTCCTGAACAGAAGATTGAAGAACTATCTTCACAGGAGAGTACTAACCCTGTGGGAACATTACAAGTAAGAGAGTAAATTTCACAGAAAGGGTCTTAAGATTATGGGTCTCGACCCAAGTCTTTGCAAATCTTAAAGTTCGAGTTTCAAGCTGGGCCGAGTCACAAGAGTAGGTTTTATAGCAACATGGATAACTCAATTTTTTGTTTCTATTTTCGCAAATTATTCTTGAGTCTCAAGTCAAGTCTCTCGGGTGGTTTGTTGAGTTTTGGGGAAGTGACTCTAGTCTTCGAAAGGGGTGACTTGGAGAATCTCTAACCCTGGTATATGATAATTCTAACATCATTTTGTTCCTTTCTCCCGCCCACAAAGCTCTAAGCATACAATCAATTATTGCCCTTACTTGGTATCTCACTCTGCTCTTTGCATCTTTTTTTCTATTCTGTTCTGTTTTTGAAGGCACCTGTGACTTCACCTTTGGTACAACTGTATAAAAGTAACTCTGAAATTGTTTACGAAATACTGGTAAATAATATTTGTGTAATAAATAGTTAGTATTTGTTGTTTTTTAACGTAAACAAAATAGCATCATAATATGAATAATATTTCAGGAATTGGTTGTGGCTAGAGGGTGGAGGCTTCCAGTATACTCAATGTACGCAGAGTCTGGTCCTGCTCACAAAAAAGAATTCATCATGTGTTGTACAGTGGAATCATTCAAAGAATATGGTGGGTATAACATGTGCATGCTAGATAACACATTAATAGTTACTGAATACTAGGAAATAAAAATGGGAAATTGAATTTATAAATTGGGTCGAAATTGATTTGCATATTGCTGGACTGCACAAGTAGGCTTGTACAAAGAGTATTCATAGTGATCAACCATGTTTGTCCAGACTATGTGTTTTTCGAAAAAAATGATCATTTTAAAAAGAAGACCCGACCATGGATAGTTTCAAACGTAGTAGTATGTTTTGGGTTCATGATGTTGAACGAGATAAATGTAAAAGCATATCAAGTGTTGTATGATTTTCACTGTCTTCCGTATTTTAGGCAGTGGAACAGCGAAGAAGCATGCAAAAAGGGCAGCAGCGACAAAAATGTATGACAAGATAATGGCATTACCCGCTGATGCTAAACCCCCTCCAGATCACGAAGTGGTAGGTGCTTTATTTGTGGTGGAATTATCATTATGATGCAACAATAATATTTTTACAGGCATAACTTGCTTCATTTAATAAGACCGTTATCTACATATGTCCGATTTTGGGTAATCATTGAGTATTCAACTTGTCTGGCATTAACTAGTTCTACTTTGTTTAGTTTTTGTAGGTTCAAATCCTCAATGATGATTTGAGCCTGGAGGGATGATTATGTATGATAGAATTGCTGTGATCTTAACTGATATTTTTTGTCATCCAAGTCTATATATTCTGAATGATCAACTCAACTATGATCCATTGCTATTATGACATGTACTGGGAATCTGACTAGAAGCTGTTGTTTGCCATATAATTTCGCAGTATTACTCATTTTTCTATATTGTGAGATATTAGGCAAAATTTTATCCAGCTCGAGCAATCCGACGATATGGGTACAATTTCGTTGCCGTGTTCTGGATTAATCAATTCAACCCATTCGTTTCAGAAAGGAAAGCCTGTTTCATTTGATATCCTCTACAATACTAATGGAGATAAAATTCAACCGATGCATCTTGATGATTCTCTGGAAATCAATGTTTGTCAATATCTTCAACAGATTGCTGAACACTCCAACTTTTCTGTTGAATATTATGACATACGTAAGTTATCACAAATTTGTTGTCTATTTTTATGGTGTGGCAAATTAATCAGTGCTCTAGATGTGTGTACTGAAGTTTAACCTGACTACTCCACGTTTTAATTCTTATTCCAATGTGTTAAAAAAAAACATTAAATGGTGTGCCATAAAGTGAACTTGTTGATCAAATGTTATAAAAGTTTTACAAATGTACGAGTATTACAAATGTATAACATATGCAAATTATACGCAGGAGTATACACCAGAGCATTTCACTCAGGGTTATACTATTTTTCTTTTATTTCAGAGGAGTATACATCAAATGGAACGTTCCAATGTATGGCTTTACTCACAACTCAGCCAGCGTTTTCTGTTTCTGGTGTAGGCACGAGCTTTGATGAAGCACATGGAGTTGCAGCGAAAAATGCCATTCGCATGTTGAAGATATTTTTTCAAAGAATGTCAACAAATCGGGAAGGTGTAAAAAAAGAAGCAGGAGAGAAGTAGTTAACAAAGTAGTCCAATGTAGCCTTTTATATTAAATGTTCAATTTTTTTTTTATGTGTGCCATACGGATTTTGAATATTTTTCCTAAGTGTTAAATTTTTATTTTTAAATGAAATAACTGAACATATCTTCAATGTATCAATTTTTGTCACCCATTAACTACATGTGAAGTATATACTCGACATTTTTAGATTCAATTAGATTTTAGATTTCAAAATCGAGTAACCGTCAATTGAAAATGACAATCAATTATTAATGAATCATGTTGATGCTGCGAAAGTTCCGAGTTTTTTAATGTATATACATATATATTTTTCTTATGTGTGTAAATCATGGTGATTAACATTAGTTGAGACACGAATTCATTTTAATAATAAACACTTTGGGGGACTCCGTTATGACTACTAATAAGCATGTTCTTCTTGCTTGCAAAAAATACTATTGCGATGTGTTCGTTATGGAATTTACAATCATGTTTATGGATATCTCAATCAATCGCCATTTTTTGGAAATAAACTTGTTACTGTATGTACTGTTGTGTTTTAAAATTCACGGTTCTGACATACTACTAGGGAATATCGGCGTTATATGACAGCATTGGCAGGGTTGATTAGCTTGTTTGCATGAATATGGAAACGCGAAGATTGTTTGTCTTCGGCTAATTCACGTAGACAGTAGAAGAAGAGTTTTCTCAAGAAGTTGAGTTCGGCAATAGCTTGTATGTATGCAGATGTAATTTATCAAAATATTATTATTGAAAAGCAGGTAGATAAATATCATGACCAAATTTTAGCAATAAATTCTGCGTGAGAAGCACTGAACTGGAAATATATAAATCTATATACTGTATCTCTGTGGTGGAAAGTTATGAGATACGGTAGCCGCCGAGACATGACCTTTGAACTGAGGCAAGGTAAATTATTTGGTGAAAAGGCATTTCACAAACAACTAGCCTACTGAGCTGCACGTGTTTAGAGATTTGCGTGCGGTGCCGTA
Organism: Styela clava; assembly: GCF_964204865.1. NCBI lineage: Eukaryota > Metazoa > Chordata > Ascidiacea > Stolidobranchia > Styelidae > Styela > Styela clava. Next base: position 11,924,113 of record NC_135259.1, on the reverse strand, counting down.
GTTCTGCTATTATTTTTCGCCACTGTGTATTTCTATCATAGAGCTCTTTGGGTATGGAAGGCGAGGACGGAGACACACACATAGACGAAAACGAAGTTAGTGATGTTTATTTGCCGGGAGAGAGCATAAATGAGGACGAACAACTTGTTCATGACGAGACTTCATATGTTGTATACCACGAAGCACAGACTGGTAAGAAGCTCATGTACGATATTTATCCTTAGACCAAGTGCAGATTTGGGGTCTGGTACCGGTATAGTTTAGTACCACATGTACTTCTGGTTGACCTGGCTCAACAATTTTTGCATATGTCAATCCTAACCGCCACCTGACTATCTCCCCGAAAATTTACGTCATTTCGACATCACAGTGGCGTAATAGGGCTTACCGAAGTATGCGGATGGTCGTCCAAAACGCGCAGACGATCACCCGAAATCGAGCAAGCAATTCTCTCATTTTCTCGCCAGAACGATCACTATACGAGAGAGATCGCCGACTTTAGCAAGTTCGTTATCGGCGGCGCAGATGTCATTTCGGGCGATCATAATTATACTTTGGCAATCACTATGACGTGTTGGTGATGTTGTAGTGACGTAATTTTTGGATGGCATAGTCAGGTGGGGGTTAGGAATAGCATATGCAAAAATTCATTATGCTACGCCCACCAGAAGTACTTGTGGTACTAAACTATACTAGACCCCAGATTTGTTTGTGAACTACACTACGACGGTACGAAAGCTTTTGTATAGGCTATACTGCTATATGGGGTATCTGGAGTTGTCCATAATTCAGTAATTACAGAATTAGGTTACTATTGGTACTTTTTTCAATTTGCAAAATTCTGAAATTGCTTTATTCGGGAATTATGTAGGTTCTGCAGTTTCTTCTAGTGCTTTATGTTTGTTATTTTGTGTACCTAAAGCTTAAATAATGCTAAATCACTCATTAGTTAATTAATCTATTCAACATTTGAAATCTTGTAAACTGGAACTTTTTTTCCTGTGTTTATTTTTTTCTTCGGCTCCAATTTCTGAATTTTCTAATTTTACAATATGTGCTGGACGCGGAAGTGAAGGCCATTTGTTCGTTATCTATTTTAATTTGATAATAAAGCCAAATTCATATTTCTGTATTTGATTTCGATGTTATTTTGTTACCCGTACGTTTCCTTAATTTTAAGGCTCTCCATGTCTAAGCTTCGACATAATACAAGATGAACTTGGGGACAATAGGAATGGCTTTCCAATCACAAGTTATGTTGTTTGCGGAACACAAAGCACCCAAAGACCTAATCATGTGATCGTAATGAAAATGAGCAATATGCACCGAACAAAAGAAAGACAGGTATAATATATATATATATATATATATATATATATAGTCGACCACATTATATATATCACCCACCATTCAACAAAAGCTATTCTATGCTCTAACTAAACTAAATACTCATTTGAAGTGTTGGCTTAGAGATTAGTCATTGGACTCGACTACCAGAAGCATAGCCATGGTGGTTGAGGCCGAGGGTCAGACCCTTCTTTTTGAAATGTGAAAAAAGCATTTTTTTGTATCATATATCAAATTTTTTGTATCCTTAAACCCTTTTCCGACCTTCGAGACTTTTGAAAACCCGCTATCTGTTACGGTTGGCAATTAGAAATTTCCTAACCCCCTTCTTAAAAATTCATCGCTACACCCCTGTTTACTATCATAGAATTGCGGGCTACAACTAATATTCAAATCCCATGCGCAACACCTGACCCAATTGCAGGCTGTACCTAACCGTAAAGATTCTGTTATTTCAAAATGTGGTGGCTTCTCTTCTATCAGCGGTTACTTGTACAAAGCTTCTTCAGCATAAGGGGATTGTAAAAATCTTGTATCAAAAAGTAAAACCAATTTGAAAGCATCACCAGTGGGATGACAACAGCTATGTAGCCTATTTAAATAATGTGACATCTGTTACAAGTCATGTTAAATTATCTACTTTTCCAGTGTCTCATTTTGTGTTGTCATCAAGTGCGTGCGTGGCTTGCCATATCAATACTCTCATCTTTTTCCATGATATGGTATAGTTATTGAATTTATCCTAAGCATCATGCCCATGTCTGTATAGGAAGTTATGTACATTGTTTTCAATGATACATTTTTGCTTGCTCCAGAAGTAGAGTTAAAACAAAAGCTAGGGCACCTAACTTGTTAAAATCGGCCAAAGCACTTTCGCACTTTTATTTTCAAATGCGAAGCACTTTTGCACTCATAATTTCCTTAGAGTAAGTAACTGATTTTGTTCGCCTACTTTACATCAAGTTGTGTAAAGGGACTGAAACCTACCATAATATGGGCTGGGGGTATATTCAATTGGCTAGCACAGACAGTCTCTGAACTCGTAATAGAACTGAAATGAGGAAAATCAGAATAAAATTATGGCCTAGCCCTAGCCTGGTACGCATACTACAGTATACCTTTTTGTATAATATTATTGAACTTAGTTTTGAAATTTTTGGAAACTCAATTTTTATCAAGAACAAGGAATTATTAACAGAAATATACATCAGTCATAACTGAATCTCCACTATGCTAGGTGACATTAATCTGTTTGTAAATACTAAATTGCTTCTTTATTGCCATTAGGATGAAGAAGATTCTGATTCATCAGATGACGAAGATGAAGATCTTGACAGTAAACCAGAACTTGAAACTGCTATGGTTTTACACCATGGAGGAGTTAATAGAATCAGGGTCAGTAGAGAGAAATATCAAAAAAAAAATGAACATGATTTTACAGATTGTTTTTGATTTGACGGATGTTCTAATAAATAATTAATAACTGACCTATTTTTATTAAGTTTCCCAAAACGAGATAGCAAGTTCTTTAAATAAATTTTGTTTATAGCAATAAATTTACTTTTCACAAAGGTTATTATTTCATTAACTATTCTTATTTTGTTATTTGGGAAATATTTTTTACCTCGTCTTGAGTAATGATTAATACAAAATAATAATAGGGCATGAAAATTTTTTATGTGAGATGGATACAAATCATTGATGCTGCATATAGGTGGATTACTATAAAAAAAATCTGTCAATTCATTATAAAAATATATAATCTAATTATTTTTGTTTGAAATATTTGCTTGGCATAAAATATTTTGGAATTTAACATCAATATGATCCTGATTTTATTCCAATAACTTTGTAAAATCTCTAATTTCTTTCATTAGAATACGAAGTTTGGTGCCACAAATTTGGCTGCAACATGGTCTGAGAGAAATTCTGTTCACATATGGGATCTAAGTAAACAATTGGCTGCTGTTGATAATGCTGGAATGATGCAACAGTTTTTGAGAGTTGATCAGAAAAAATCTGTTCCCTTGTATTCTTTTGGTGGTCACTTAGCAGAAGGATTTGCAATGGACTGGTCACCTACAGGTGAATAAACTAGGTTTGCTTTACTGTATTTGGTTTATTTTCACTCACTCTGGTAGAGGTGAATTTTGATAACAGGAAACTAATTTAAAAAAATGTATTCATTTGAATTCTACCTTCTAATTTTCCAGATATTAGAATTAAGTATTGAGGCGTTTCACCCATATTAGATCCTTCGCTGGTGTTATTAGCAAGTCGCACTCCCGTTTTGTTTAGTTTAAGTAGTTATATGTTCATGAATAAGTATAATGTACTAATAATTGTACTCTCTGAAGAAGAATCCTTCCCAGTTGGGAAAAACTGCACTAGACCATCATGCATACAACTACGCCACATTCCATATTGGCCGCATGTTAGACAATCTTTTATGTTCTATGTATGAAGGCTTGAAATTGATGCTATAAATATTGATTTAATCTTTGATAACATAATAGCCAGCAGCTAATACCGTGGGAGACACATTTTCAGGACAATGCATATGTACCCGAGGTTGATAACTGGAATAACCATTGCCTTTATTATCTTCTTGTTGCACTATCCATGTAGCCATTGTGATAAACTCAAATGGTCATCTAATTCTTGTCCCAGCTTATTAATAATATGTTGTCCAATCCTATTTCAGCTGCAGGAACACTTCTCACTGGAGATTGCCGACACCATATTCATCTCTGGACACCACAAGAGTCTGGAACTTGGCATGTGGATCAACGACCTTTCTCTGCACATACAGATTCTGTTGAAGACGTTCAATGGTCTCCAAACGAGCGAAGTGTGAGACAATATTTTATATAGCCTTTCGCTGCTGATACCGTATATATAAACTTGTGGGCAACTTTTGTGTTTATCAATTAAAAGAGTCGTTCTAGGGCCAAAAACATTTGGTTGCAGGCCACATCTGGTCCACGGGCCACAGTTTGCTAACCGCTAGTTTATCCTAATTATTTTTAATAATTTGCACTATTTCTAATTTCATATTCCAGGTGTTTGCATCGTGTTCTGTAGATAAGACGATAAGAATATGGGATACAAGAGCATCCCCATCCTCTGCCTGCATGCTAACAAGAACAGTAAGCGTCTTTTCATGTTTTGCGATTTTACAAAATATTTTTAATGTGTGTATGTTTTTAGGTAGTAAGCGTGAACATACTGAAGTGGTATGAAATGTTGACTAGGGTAAGGTTGTTGTAAAATGTGAGTGTTTCCTGTGATGTACTGTATATAGCGATTTATGTAATTTCCCCAAAAATCTGCCTGTTGTCAAATGCTCAAGAGAGCTTGCTTCACAGAGAAGGCCATACTTATGGCCTGAGTTTGGTAAGATCAACCCCCTTATGGTATGGAATGGCCTTGCACTCGGAGTGGTTGACCATCAATAATTAGGTCAATTAATCCATCCCGTCTTCAGGGTGTTCGTGCACTTTTTGAGTTTTGTATTGCGATTCCTTCTGATCAGATCAGAGATCACTACCTTCTTTGTGAGGGCAATAAATCTATTTTAATGGTGGCATTGTAACTTGAATCTTTTCCCTTTTTTATTTGTTCTGGGTGCTTTTATGATGAATACTCCTTTCACAGGCACATGAAAAAGATATAAATGTAATCAGTTGGAATAAAAAAGAACCTTTTATTGTCAGTGGAGGTGATGACGCTATGTTAAAAGTCTGGGATCTTCGCCAATTTCAGGTTTGTCAAAAATGATAGTTTAACACAAGAGTGTTAAATCCACTTAATACAAGTGTCTACAGAAAAGAATGCACAAAAATCCTATTATGAAATATTTCTTAAAAATAGTCGAAAGTGATACTAATTTTAGTACACAGATGTGATGTACATAGAGATACATACATTATTCAAACTTTTGCTTTTTTGAATATTGAGGGATGGAAGCAGCTTCAAGATGGTTAAGAGCAAACTCATGGCTATCACTCATTTGTGCTCTTATTGAACGCATGATTCACCATCTTATACTCCCATGCAATGGTTTTCTCTTTGGTGAGGATTTCTAAAAAAGAATTAGGTCTTTCAAGTTCAATGATATTGACTGTTTCGTTGTCATTATTATGGCATATAGAAGCAGAAAGATTATTCTATTCACTTAAAAGTAAGACCACAATACCTCACCTGAAATCAAATAGGTTTTGCTGAAATCCACGCCCTGGTCCACTTGACAGAGATGTCAACAGAAATGCTTGTCAAGTCATAGGTATCAGCTTGTTTGAAGCATTTTTGGCAAAAAGGTGTTGGGGGACTGCTACATTGGTGAAGCCTTCGGCTTCAGGAAATAATTTTCATTTTTTTCATCCTTTGTTTATATTATAATAATTTTGTGTTACAGAAAGGAGACCCTGTTGCCACATTTAAGCATCACACTGCAGCTATAACGTCCGTGGAATGGCATCCAAATGAGAGTAGTATATTTGCGGCTGCTGGTGCTGATAATCAAGTCACACAATGGGATCTTGCTGTTGAACCTGATAATCAAGTCGCAATGGAATGCGAGAACAATGATTCGGAGCAAAATAATAATAACAATGAGAAATTAAAAGACATTCCACCACAATTACTCTTTATTCATCAAGGACAAACTGAAATAAAGGAAATCCATTGGCACCCGCAGATTCCGGGTCTCATAATAAGTACTGCACTTTCGGGATTTAATGTTTTTAAAACTATTAGTGTATGAAACTTATTTTTGAATTTAAATTTTTTTTAATAAATGAATTATAAAAAGGCTTGTGGGCTAAGTGTTGACTTGAGGTGGTCTTTTGTTTTTCACACAATTGTGGCATTTCAAAAGCAAATAGTACGAATAACAAGAATGGATTTTTCTTTTAAAGGGGTATCCGTAACCAAAGTGCGGTAAGACGCCGCTATCAACGGTCAGATATATTCAAGAAAACTTACATATATAGTTGAACAAGTAGATTTTTTGTTGACAACCAAACTCTTGATAACCATCGGCAATTAACCTCGGTTTTTATACAACATGTTTGTTCGTTATTTTGTTGCTCTTCCACAGACGACCACGATTTTCTTGAACTTCTAAATCCCCCATAAGATGGGATTTATCTTGAGGAAAGGAAAGCCGATAATACGGCTTAATCGTATTGCGAACTTATGAAAAAGGGTTGCACCCTGCAGGTACTCGAGGACCTGGAAATAATTATGTTGTCGTAAAGCCATTAGCATTCACAATTGTGTGATTGCTCAAAAGCTTTTAGCACTGCTGTGCGAAAATAATTTGATTACATTGTACAGAGATACCATCATCGCCAACTTGAACGACTGGGCATGATTTAGTTCAAAGGCAGTTAAGTTCGTTGACAGGATGACTCCTATTTCTGTCGCACTGTGAATGGTAATTCGGGAGTGGAACCGTCGAGATGCCAAAAAATGGGTTTGTAGGGTTTTAATTTACCGTTTCAGTGTCCAGGTTAATAATAATGAGTGGAATGTAGCCATTAGTCAGCCTTAGTAGTAGTCCATAATAGACTTGTGCACCTTTTTTGAAAAGCTTAATTAGCTGATATACGTCCCATTAGATTTGGGTGAATTTAAATGGATAATATTTTCGTTTAGGAAGAGTCATGGGTAATAAAATTAATCATATTTCATGTAATTCGTCTTTTCATAAAATTGCGTCCCACCATGTTTCCAATATTGTCTGATTGCAACTCAACATAACGATGACTCTCTTAATTGTAGAAAACGACAATATATACTTTGTTAGCTAGCCTAAAAGGAACCACAAGAATTACTGTCAACTTTTCTTGAATGTTTCAACTGTCATGGTGCTAGAAATAATTGAGTGTGTATACAGAGTTTCTAAGAAAGTGCATCAAACAGTTGAGGAAGTAAAGGCTAACAAGCAAAGATGTAAAAGACTCAGTGATCGCGTACGATATTTGGTTGCCCCGCTAAAGGAACTTTTCAAAGATGTAAGTATCTATGTTTATATATATTATATATATATTTCATTTCTCGGCATGCAGAGCATTCAAATTAAAAGTTTTTCTCTGAACGAAATATCTTGTAAAAATATGAAAAATGATAAAAACTCCACGAACCAACATTTTCAAAAAAACATTTTGTTTATTTCAGTGGCGTAGCAAGACTCTCGTGCCCCCCCCCCCCCGCAAAAATATTTCGTGGAAATGACCCTAAAAACGCTCGGACATAAGCTAAAACAACGTGTTTTTTTTTGTCAAAAAGCATAACATGTCGCTATAAAAAGGCAATGGTAACCTAACATTTGCCGTTTATCTTGGTTACTTAATTTTTTTCATACGTTCTTCCTCTTCTGCGTTCCTGTGCGCCACTGAGAGGTTTTGCTTTCGACATCATTCTGACAGCCTTCGTAATTTTGCCGGTGCGATCAAACCACAAGACACCGAAAATCGACGACTCTTTGGCATTGTTACGTAACAAAACAAATTGAGCAGAACTTACATCAACGTTATGAGATGTGCATTACTTGTTTCGCACTGTAGCTTTTCGTTTGCGGCTTAAATTTCTAAATTCTAACCGCTTGGGTCCCTTTGCGCTGTGAGCCCTCCCGCGACCGCGGGGGTGGATGCTACGCCACTGGTTTATTTGTCAATAAAATTTACTAACAAAAAGTAATCCCAGAACTATAATATTCATGTTTAATTTTAGAAAGAGCGTGAAGTTGTTTACAAGGAAGCTTTAATTGACCTTGTACAAACATTGGAAGAAGCGAGGCAATTTATGAAAACCTTTACCAGAACCAAAACTGTTACGAAGCGTATTCAAGACTATTGCTATCCATCTCAAGTGAAGGTAAGGCGTTACTTTGATAAAATACGTACCGATCTACTTGCAAAAAGCATTCCGTGGTGAAAGATTTTGTTCTTATGACGAAAAAGAAATTATTGAACTTTTCTCCGTGAGAGAAACGTTACCCGAGCTGAAGCGGTAGGATTCTTAATAGGTCGCACATTCCATTGGCCACCTAATGGCTGTTTTCACGATTATTGAACCCCCAAAATTTTTTTCATTACTTCCCCAATGCAAAATTTCAGATGTTTTTTAGAGTTGTCCAGCGGGTTAGAACACACAGACGAAAGCACAATTATGCGAAAGTATTTTAAGAGATGGCATAAACTATTGCTGGCAGATAAATGTAGTCCAGTCCAGTGGTTTTCAAACGGTGGGGCGCGTACCAAAAGGGGGGCGTAGACAATTTTTTGATGGGGGGTGAAGCTAATAAAAATATTTGTTAGATTTGGATCTTGTCCGCCTTATTTTGGATATTTAAATTTCAAAACTTTTCCTTTAGTTCATTTTTTTCGTTCAATCCACGTATTTTTAACGTGTTTTTTGAAGAAAACTCACTTCCGCTTTACTTTCTGTTATTTGTAGCTTATTGTTAGCTAGTTATTTTTGAGGTAGGGCGCGCGACTTGACAAATTCTATAAAGGGGCGCTGCTTAATAAGTTTGAGAACCACTGGTCTAATCTATTCCATGTTTCTTGTGAATGTTTTTGACAAATGGCCGTGACGCATACCGTAAAACTAGAAAGCGACAGTCAAAACAACAAATTAATAGTTACAAATATGCCTAGTGTCCAGTAGTTAACATCTACATCGCCCGGATATACCTCTATTTAACATTTAATTAATACTTGATGAATTTTTTATTTCAAATTTCTAAAAGATCTTGCAACCCTATCGCCAGCGAGACAACTCAATCAATATTCTGAGCCATTACTTTAGGAAAAATTTGAATATCTGAACGAGAAATTGAATGATCTCATACCTACACTTACTCTCGGTTTACACGTCGAACACAGACGATCTGTCAGAAATTTATTTGCTCCGGGATTGCGAGGAACTCAAGACACAAAAGATGAATGTGAAGATTTGCAGGAGATGCAACAAATTATGAAAGGACTAGGTCTGTTATATGACAGATTTCACAGATGACAGAGGCTCTGAAATATTAAAAAATCACTAAACTCCGATATATATATATATATATATATATGTACAATAATTATGGTGACAGCACATTTGAACCCACGTACATTTGCACCCGTATAGGCGCGGGTTCAATCTATATGCGGGTGCTAAAATCCATGGGTTAGGGTTAGTATGGGTTCAAATATATGTAGGTGCAAATTTCCATAGATGCAATAGTATGGAGGTGCGATTGTCGTGGCTTCAAATTACGGGTTCAAATATAATGGAACCGTACAATATATGATATATATGTTGTTATTGGACACGTAAGTGGACATAACGATCGTTTTGCATCTTATGCTGGCAATCTTCTTATTATTATTATTTGAATTCTTATTGGTATCGTTATGAAAAATCCGCTTTTCTCATTGATTACTACTGGACCATTCGCTTTGAAATTTTCAGTGGTTGAAGATGGAATTTTTCTCTAGAAGGCTATTACTTTTATTTATTTCAAATATTTCGGTGAGCTGCATGGGATTCGTTTTTTGAGTGCTATGACGTCATTCGAATTTGCCACTAGGTGGCGCTATGTGTCCATATATTTGAGCGTAGCTCTCTTTTTTAAAAAAAATAAAATCCTACTTTTCTTGTTTCGAGGTCTTTCCGCATTGAGTAACATAGATTGTGCTGATTTGAAGCAACGAAAAAGAGTGAAGAAGAGTTCACTGTACGACATCTACACGGCAAAATATAGAATGTCAACTGTGATTGTGAAAAAGCTGCGATGCACCCTTACCCCAGCAACGTGAGTTGATTTAATCGATCATTAAAATGAATGCATTTATCAGCGGTTATATATCGAATGTCGAAAAAATTTGTTCTTCAATGAAATGCTTTTATGTTGTTTGCAGAAAAGATCTTTTCATCAACGATGCAAATAAACTGGTTCATTTGAATTCCGAAAATGTTGTGAGAGTTTTCGGTGTTAGTGTTGATCCGAAAGAAGATTCATATCTGCTTGTGATGGAAAACATGGAACTCGGAAATTTGAACAAAGTAAAGACTTTTTGACTATTGGCTGCACAATTAGGATAATAAACTTTCTATCATTTTCCCGACCTAGAATCTTTCTCCATATCACACACTCACACTCTTTTATTTCCAGATTCTTCTGTCAAAAATACCAATTGATAATGACTTAAAAGTCAGAATGGCTGTGGAAGCTTCAAGAGGTCTCTATTTCATACATTGCAGTGGAATGTTGCACGGAAATTTATGCTCAACAAAGTTCTTAGTGAATGAGGATTTTCACATAAAGGTTGTATTCTTTTATTGAATCGTTCAGGATGCGTGTCGCAAATAATTGTCAATTTGTCATATTTGAATATATATATCTACATTGTTTCAGATATCCGGGTTTGGGTTTTCTAATCAAGTGCTTGGAGAAAATGCACCAGGATCAAGGAAATCAATATTTGCAAGCAAAAAATCTGATAAATCTTCTGCGGGTACTTATGACGAAAAAACTGAAATATACGAGTAAGTGTTCGAGCGCTGGGAACATTACTTTATTACGCGTGTGATCATTTTATTCTAAATGATTCAAGAGTGTTAGTGTGCAGCAAGGCTCTTGAATCACTTAGGATAGTTATCTTTACTCTTGCTACAACATCCTTGCATTATATGCATACGGATCCACCGGCACAAAAGCATAGAAGAAGGATACGTTGTTAGTCTCGCAGAAACCAAATTATTGATCATTTTATGATGTCATCTGAGCAAGGCATTATCGTCTGGAACATGGAGGCTTTGTTTTGTTTGTTAACGTACATCATTATGACATCATAACAAGTTATAGACAGAAGTTTGATCAATCGCATTGACCTAAGCCAAGCACTTACACTGGAAGCTTTTAGCGGTTTGCAGTTTGATATTTTACAACTATATTCACTTCACTACAACATACCCAAGTTGTAGCATATATATTAAACAGCATGAAAACAATTATTTTACAAGAGCACCAATTGCAAGCCGACAGTGTGTCGTGCAATACAAAAACTTCCATTAGCTTGTTTCATTTGATTCAAGAGTTTTGATGCACACTAACACAAATGTATTTCTGTAACGTTTCGTTTTACCGAGGATTCTCCAGGCATAAATATATTTCAACTATAAAGAAAAACGATAGCATGCATAAATAATGGTGACCAATGGTTGAGGTTTTTCCAAATCTAGAAAAATAAAATTGTAAAATGTATTTAGTCTCGATTAGCTTTATCATTTTATCTAACAATCGTTCTTCTAATAATCTACTCAAGATTCGGTCTGGTTCTTTGGCAAATATGTCGACGTCTTCCTAAGTCTAAATACAAGAAAAATCCTGAACCAGAAGATCTGAGAGCTTCAGAAAGTGAAATAACTGATGCAAAAACTGAATTACTTGCTGTATCATCATGGTGTTGTGAAGATGACGAATTTGCACGTCCGTCTATGGAAGGTAGGCTATATATAGGCTAAGTTTTACATGTGCGTAACAATTAATATTTGTAAGTTTCTAAGCCAGATAACCATTTGAAAATAAGTTGAGGAAGCCAGATTTTTGTAGGCTATATTGTGTCTAATCGTGTGAAAGTTTTCCAGTTTTATACCTGCTATCCAATCGGGTCTGATTGGACCATTGCCAAAGTTGAAAAATACAACTGTGCATGTATGTGATGTTGAAATATGCCAATTGTGCCAATTAAAATATATTTATATCTCCAGATATATTGGAACATCTCATTGAATACAAAGAAAGAGTTGCAGAATACGAAGATGGCAAAGACTGATGTTTTATGTGGAATACTTTTTTGATTTAATGTTAAACTATTGACAACACTTCTCCTGACTATATATAATATGTGATGTATTTATTTTCATTGAATCCTTCGCGTGTAATGTAAAAAAATATTTTTCAAAAACCTAAGTAATGCAATTTACATTAACTTTTCAATAGCCAATTCCGACCAGTATTTAACCCATAAATGCTATAGGAGCCATTCTCTGTTTATTGTTTTATGTGTGCATTTAGTATTGATAATTGTTTATCACTAAAATGAACTTGCCTTATACCAGGCCTATCCAAAGTATTTGCGGATGGTCCGGATCAGATTGTGCTTTGGATAAAATACAAACATCTTTATATTTTTCACTAGAGTCTTTTCGAAAGTTGATAAATTGATGAAGGCAACTTGGTTTTGTAATAAAATTTACACATTTTACCACGATTTTACGACGTTATTCGTGTAAAAAACAGATGCGACAAGAGCTTCCCCGTGAATCAAGTCTGATTTTGAGCTACCCAGTGCTTTTTTTATAAGAAGAGTAACAAGACTTGAAACTTAATCGAAGATAAACGCCATCTGTTACTGTCCCTACTGGCTAATCATATCATTTAACAATACTTCTGTCAATAGCATCATACATTGCAGCGCTTTGTTTCGAGTCTTTTAAACATCATGCCTAAATGAAAAGATAAATTATATGACACAATGTTGTCAATGCATAATAAACTTTCTTATGAAAAAGTCAAACATTTTTGGGAATGGAGTTTTGACAAGCACGGAGTTATTTGTACACAACTCCTAGGAGAGACGGTATTTTTTCGAACGTACCCTGCATTTCAACATAGGTGAGCATCGTGGGTACACATCCTAAACCTGTGATGGCTAAACGAAGAAAATTTCTTGAAATATAAAAAATAAAGAAAATCGAAGTGTGGATTGAAGTATTCAATTTCCTTAAGTAGCTCAAGTCAGCAAATACCTCATGTGATTTAAAAGGTCGACACTAAATTAACTGAGCCATTTACTTCTATGTTTGCATAAATGGGCCGAGTCCATTGACTAGATTTGAGGAATTACATAATATGTAAGTTCGCAAAAACTTATAAACGTGCCCTTGCAGTAATCGATGAGATGCTAATCATCATATGCTACGCATCATGGTTGTAAATAGCAGAAAAAATACTAACGCGAAACCTTTGTGCCCAATATTCACTAGGGTTCGTAAGGACACAATCGTAACTTATCCCTGAAGGCGCGAGCTCAGCCGAAAAGTCTGAATTCAAAGTTCTTATGGTCATCTAACACCCTACGTTGGTCCAACTTACAACTCTGCACCAAAATCGCAACAATTACAAATAATTCGGACGGAAGACGACATAAATATGAATTATGACGGAAAGCGGAATATTTTTAATAGGATATATATATTTAAAGGCAGCGCACGTAATACTTCTCCAGCGCGCCATCGTGTCCGGTTTATTAACAATAATATTTTGCTGGTGGTACGATATATTTGAACAATAGCTATCAGTCAAGTGTTTGACTTCGAGAACAACAGAAGAAGGACTGAGAAAACAAAGGACGACGGTACCTATACGTACACCGTTGAAACTCATTTTGATAGTATGGCGTCATAATAAACGTGTACGCTGAGTGTTAGCCAAGGACGCCCATTAGGACTCCATATATACGGAAAATATCATATTCTAGATAACTATTGCATATAGTCGAGGTTACGAAAATATAAATCAGTTGGCTCGGTTTGCTCGAAAGTATATTGTGTAGTCGACCATGTATTTCCTATATAATACATATAAAAAGAAAGTGTATGTGTACTTATCCCATGATCCGGATTACCATTTCCATATTTACTAAAATTAGGATTATTCTCCATGTGATTGATTGTACATGCTAATCGGTAGATACTATGGGTGATAAAAGGCTAATGAGAAAATTTCACGGAAGGTTAAATAGTTATTTATTAAAAAGTGATTTACTTGTACTTCTTTACGTGGCAAACTAGTCATAGTTTAGGAAGTAGGGTTAACAGGGTGTTCTGATATTATATATATATATTAATTTGGAGCAGATATACTTTCCAGTTTTTTAGATTAGTTGACTGTTTTTCCTGTTTTAGGATTTTTGGCAGGATGTAAAACAAGAAAAGAAAAATATGAATGCCAGTCGTATTATTTTTGTAATGACCTGATGTGCTGGTATGAACTCAGAAGTGAGTTCCTTATCATTGAAGTAAGATTTACTCATTCAAAACCAATAAAAAATTGGCATAAGTAGAACCCAGAAGTGTCGAAAAGACCTAACACATCACTGACGCTGTAATTGAACGTTTTTGAATTTTTTCGCCACATATTCTATTGGTGAAGCCAACCCATACAGGGCATTTAAATTTAAATTAATATTTAACTTTGGGAATTGGATTTGTTTCAATATTTACTCAGTCTGTTTTCTTGGGCGATGGTCAGGCGTGTATGGTGCATCTATGGGGCGTCGTTCTATGTCTAGAAAGCTATATATATAGTTTTGAGATATAGCAGAATTTGACATAAGTTGATTAATCAAATTTAAAAAAGACAAGTTTATGGTTTTATACGAATATGGATATTGACAGATATATAGGTTAATTTAGTGACTGTTTAAATTCGCAATCTTTCCCTGCCTGGCGCGATCATAAACATCCTCAACACATTAACATATTTAGTTTTTTTTTCATTTCGTCTAGAAAGAATACATTCTTACAAGGCACAGATTACTTTAAATTAGCTTATGCAGGGAAAATTAGCTTATGAGGTCAGAAAAGGTTTATGTAAATATAGCATAACATTGCAGTTGTCTTCATATAGGTGTAATCTCGTTTGGTTTCAACATCTCAAGCTCAATAATTTATGTTTTAAGTTGAGCTAGACTTTCGAACTTACCTGTAACTGCCAAACAAATAGGTTGATTTAGATTTTAAAATAATTAAAAAATTGTTTGTCCAATTGAACCGCAATCCTAATTGAAACCCTACCCGGGTCAGTAATCCCGACCTGATTTAGCAATCCGATACTTAATGGATTGAGATCTGCTTTATGTTTGATTAGCACTGGGCCGTATAAAAAGTTTCTGCAGAGTTGACTAAACAAATTAAACTTTGTGGTTACGCTATGACTCCAATCCTAGGTCTAAGGATCAAATAAAATTCAAGATATATCAAATAAAAAGACTTCAGATAAGTCAATTTGTTCAATTTGTTTTGCAAATTTTAGATTGAGTTATGCGATTGACGCATTATTGTTTATTAACCGGCCGACTAATTATTTACCCTCAGGTGAATTAAATATGCGTATAAATGCGTAACATACACTATTACACTCATTTAAGCATCTGAATGGCTTGCTTAGAAAATACTGCACATATATACCTATCGTAGGCCAAATCAAACTAATAACGTTCAACAATACCCATTCACTCGGGTTAATCCACTTTGAGCTGACAGGAGTTACATACAAAAGCGTTTCGCTCTCAAATTTCAACGTTCTATTGTAGCCTATTGTCGAAGCTCTTAGAGAAGAACCTCGTATTTCTCACACGGTATGGATATTGGTAAGAGCGGATTTGCCAGCAGTAGCTTAATCCCGACACTTGAGTCAGCTTGAGGAGAGATTTTTAAAATTTATGATTTCAGGTTATAAAATTAAAGTAATTTTCACTTCAAAATTTTAAAAACTGTATAATAGTAAGCGAAATTGGCTAGTGGCAAAGTAAATAACGGTAAATCCAATTTTTACCTCGCTCGCCGCCTTCAGTAGCGCGAAATATTTGCCTCATCACTTTTCGATCAATATTTACTTATGTATTCAAATTTTACCAGATTAATTTCTTGTTAGTAACGACACCACAAAGCATAAGTAAACTTCGGACAGCAAGCGTGTAAATGGATTTTACACAAATGATTCATGTATGTTAGATTTGTTGTATAGTGTATACGGTATCTGCTGAGGAAAATTTTGCGTTTATTTCAAGTAGCGACTTTTATTTAGGATAGACGGAAAGTTTTCTCTTTATTTTAGGTGCTAAACGTCCATTTTGATGATGGGTAGCAAGATTTACTTATGCTCGAATATTGATTCTTTTTTTTTTCTTCAAATTTATAACTGTTATGTTTGACACAAAAATGATAGTAAATACGCTATTTCTTTTATAGCGCTGATATATTGACGAAGTTACGTACAATATTTGTTTTGGCGACCAGAAACTGTGATAAATTGATCTTCAGAGCGTAACTGTATTGCGGTGCTCGACTCAAAACGCACTGTGAAGTACCTCCAAAAACAGAAGAATGTATTTTGGAGTGGCCTGAAGCGAGTAGTACAGGTCGTGACGTGAGATTGAGAACTATTAGTTCACAATAGTTAGAAGTAATACGTCAGAAATTAAATTTCCATAGATTCCATAGATACAAAACTTATTTTATAAGGTATAGAATTTGGATTATTCAGAGTAGTTAAACTAATGCTAGAAAATCGCAACCATTCCTTATACTTGCTTTTACCAAATTTTATTCATTAGTATGTTTTCAATAGATTGAGAAGAGCCTATGAGTCTCAAAGTGAGTAAGCGAATTGTTTTAATGGAGATTGTGTATTAGAACATTCTGATCGATACCGTTTTATCTTTTCTGTCACAACAATACGAATCATTTTATGTTTCCACATATGACTAATTTTTTTCGTTTTTTTTTTATGTAGAATTTTTTTAGCTAATGTTTTAGTTAAATCTGAGCAAATAGACAAAAATGTTTGATCGCCTTTAAAAGTGATAAATAATATGTTATGTAGTATGTGTGCGATATTTAATTTTCATCAAAAATGCGACACAACATATTTTGAATCAATTTCTGATAACACAATTCCGAACATACCTCACTTTAACGAACATGACTAAAGTATTTGCGCCTTTGATTCAAAGTATGATGAATGAGAAATTATCTTGAAATAAATCAAAACAATGCCAATAAAAGGGCGAGCAAACGACAACAACGAAGAATCTGGCGCGTATGGTGTGTTGGCAATTTGTGGTTTCACTTTTTTTATGAAATGATACATTATTTTATCGTTTTGTATTTCGAAACGTTAATATACCAATTTCAAATGAAATACATTTTGAACGTCATTCACGAGACCCAAACTTTTATATTATAGATTGTAATCACCAGATCAACTTTTCGATTGTTACGAAGTTAGCTTCATGCAATCCCAACGAGAAACAATTATGGCGAACCATTGTCCGTTTAAAATAAAATTTTTGACTTTTTGGTAAAGCAGGTCATTTCATTTATTGTCGCTATAAAGCTATTACGAAAGCTGTCGTCAATTTGCTATCCAATGATTCAAAATGCCTATATCATATATACTAATAAAAGCAAACGAATTTAAGGTATGTGTCTGGAATGTCGGTTTATTTTGATAAGCCATGTGGCAATTTTGTATCATTTATTTGCCTCGACAATAAAATGTGCATAATTTCGGGTAAAGCATACACATCAGTTTGCGTTGGTTAATAAGAGCAAATATACTAACAAATATATATCGCGTCATTTTATTCGTTCAAATGACTAAATTGTAATTACCTTCATATATAAGTTTAATATTCTTCACAAAAGGTCAGCAAAATGGTCAACTGGAGTGCTTGGTACCAGGAACCAAAAAAAATCGTTGCTATGTAACATGTATTCTGTAAACACAGCACGACCTGTCATATTTTAATACAATTGCTTTCATTTTAGATGAATATTAATAACAATAATAAAACAGACAGCTCTTCAAACGAAGAGGTACAATCATCTGGTATAAGCAGTATGTCCGATGACACACCATCTCTAGAAAATGGACTTAGTTCCCAGCCTTTGTTGAGTCAGTATGAACGCTGGTCTGAAGATTCATACGTCGACTCCCCTCATGTGAGGTATCAGAACGATTTGAACAAAAACCGAGTATTGGGGAAAGACCATCCAACAGCTTTTCGTGAATACTCCACTAACCAAATTCGAAATTTTGACAATACAGGACATAACGGATTGATGAGCTATAACAATATTGGTGGACCGGTACACCCGGCACCTACTGATAATAGCACCCCACTTCAGACGGATTTATCTCCTACAATGGCGGGACAAAACTCTCTCACACTGCAAGGTACTTCCAATGATAGCTTTCTGCCCGGTTCACACATTTACCAGCCATTTGGCGATGCAGGCAGAGCATATTTTTTGGACAGTGATTTAGAAACAATTGAAGAGGAATCATCTGTTATAGAATCAGATTTCGACGATCGTTCATCGATTGGATATAACCGAAAACGACTCCCTTCCGACATACATATACGAAATAGAAGCAGCAGTACAGGAAGTGCACAATCAATTTCATACCGAGGAAGCGTTACGTCTACAACTACAGGTAACGTTTCAGTATTTAGATGTCAGATGTTTTGTTTTTCTGCATTTTTTATTCAGTGACTGAAAATTTCAATATTTTATAATTACTTTCCATCGTATCATAAATTGACATACAATCTTGACAACTGTAAATATTTGGGCTTTGTTGACTATGGTCGGCAGTTTCTTTGCGTCTTCATTGTACGCATAATTGGCAACATCTGTGACGACAGGCGGTCTTTCAAGAACTTCGTTTGCCCAAATATCTTTCTTTTAATCTGTGCGTCACGCTAAGTATAAGAAATAATGGGTATTTCATCAATAAACTGTGATGTTATGCGGTTACTCAATGTTGGTTCAACGCTTATTCATCGCTAGTTTTAGGAAACCTCCGCAAATTTTATTGACAGGCTAAGAATGAACTCTATTGTGTCGTAGAATGAGAGGATTAATGCTAAAATAACAGAAGTCCACGAACGTTTACATCATTTGACAATGACAAGGTTATATCACTTCCGAAATGACCTTGGGATATTGACCTCTAATCTGAAATGGTTTTACGACTTTTTAAAAAGACTTTAATTAAAACCAGATTGTCTTTACAAACAATCAGATATATATATTGAAATTGATTCAACTTTAACCGGAATACTCTATTGTATTGTAACAACTTGAACTAAAGATTGTCAAAATTTTCGTTTTATCTAGAAAATAGAATTATCCGTCTATTTTATCCATCATCATGGTGTTATGAAGCCAAACATTCACTTCATAATTATTATTCCCGATATTATTTCGAAATCTCATTTGAAATTCCGGTAGCCCTTAGGACAGAATTAAACTTAAATGCATCCACAAAATTTACGCCGTCGAATAAGCAACATATCGTGTTCAGGCAGTTTGATATAAACCACATTTCATTATTTTTAAATTTTCATCAAAAATACATTACCGACATGGAACAAATACTCGTCGAGGCAAAATTGCCGTTGAGTAAATAAATTTTCTTTTAAATTGTAACGGCCATGTTTTGATAACTTTTTATCTGTCTTGAATCGTGCTTTAACGTTTCAAAATGACGCATAATTCAGAGTAATGTTACAAACTAAACTTGATATAATACATACCATGTTTCCCCGAAAGTAAGACCTACCCTGAAAATAGGACCTAGTCTGAATTTTAAAATTGATTTTAATATAAGCCCTCCCCTTAAAATAAGACCTAGTCAATGAAGCGACTTTTTTGATTCAGTTACTAGCAAGAAGTCTCTTCTACACGTTTCAATTAAATGATTGATCATCTATGTTTTGCAGTTATTTTGTATAAAAACGTGTTATTTATAAGTAAAGGGATATTGGTTTTCATATTTTGTAATTTCGTAATTCTCTACTTTGTAATTTTTTTAATTAAAAAAGATAAGACATACCCCGAAAATAAGCCCTAGTGTTATTTTTCGGAAAAAAATTGAAATAAGACCCAGTCTTAACACGGTATGTTAAGACACGCCATTCAGAACCAATGTTGAATGATTTGGTGGACATTTTATCGTCAGCACATATTGCATATAAACAAAACAATATGCGCAAAAATACAATAGAGCAAGAATTTCATCATTTCTCTAACAATTAGTAAATTTTCAGAACTGGTTCAATATTAAGTTTATATTGACCTCAAGACATAAACCTGATAAACATCAAGAGACAAGTTTATTTACAGTATGGCATCTAAATTTAATAACGTTGAGCTTAAGACGAGATTAACTAACGCAACCAAAGTTTATATTTATCAGATTTAATAACATCAAAATATCATAAACTTACACTTATTGATTGAATATACACAGGTCCAGCAAAATATGATTTTTGCGTATTGGATATCTGCTGTTAGATTACTGCTCTAGCCTTTTTTTAGTTTGTTGCCATTCATTCCTCTATAATATAATTGTGTAAGTAAAGACCAAGGTTTATTTAAATGGGGTTGTCCAGTGCTTGTATGCAAACCCACTTCTTCAAACGTTAGTGCAAACCCAACTCGTAATAGGTTAAATGGTATTTAAACAGTCAATATTTACCATTGTACACTAAAAGACAAGATCGTGAAAATATTGATCATGTTGTGAGGTTTCCACAATAGCCGTTCAGTGTCAACCCTGATTGGTCACTGAGCAATGTGTAAATATTTCGTGCTCTAATCCACAAAATCATAGGATTAATCAGTTTATTTATATTGTCAGTTTCCGATGATGAACGATCTTCATCTACGCTATCATCCACTCCTACATCGCCGAATCAAAGATCAAGTTTGTCGAGTGATCGTAGCACACCAAACAACGAGCAATACGAAAACGGGATTAACACCAACTTACGGAATGGCGTGGCAGGTCATAGACGTAACAAGGGAACAACTCACGGATACGAAAGTAAGATCATATGTTCGTTAAGCATAGATAACTCCAGTGCCAAACTAACTACAGACATACAAAGTTAGTCGTTTGTAATACTGCCTTTGCGACAAGCATAAATATTTTTATAAGATTGATTTTTTTTTTCAAATTGTAAACGTAAACGACTATCGTCAACCTCTTAGCATCTCACAATGAAAGAATTTGAAGTGCTTCTTACCTTCGAACATCTCCATCTCTAGCATACTTAGGAAATCGATAGGTTTTAAAATAATTCTTAAATTCCTATTGTACTAAGATTTCGCCCTACTATTTTTGCACACATCAAAGACTTGGTTTACGTTTTGATCATCTTTCACTCAAAGAACGAATCGAGATATACATATTGCAATAGTATTTCTAATTAAATTTGAAATACGATCTTCATAGATTTCTATCTGTTGCCAATTTACTTATTAACTATTTAAGCAGTGCAGTAACACAAACAAATCCATACTGTTTATTTTACGACAGTTGGTGGAATCGATCCGAATGCCCAACAGAAAATAGTGTATGCAAAATGTCTTAGTCCACCTGAGCAACCAAAGAGGCACCATCACCGTACACCAGCAGCAAAAACGTTAGATCCCCAATTTGCAGCAACCATGAATGGCCATCACTCAACTCCCAAGACAAAATCACACCATGATCAACAATCCAGAAAACAAAGTCATTTATCGCCTCGAAATCGAAAATCTCAGGACTTGACAATAACCGATATGTTCGAAGCCGTCAGAAAAGGGGATGTCCAAACACTGGTAAATAAATGTAATTTAATACAATAGAGCAATTATCAAATATATGGACACGAAAGCCAAAACAAAGTATTATTGAATCTTACCGGTACGGGTAGTCTATCACAGGGCTTCCCAAACTTTTGAGCTCGCGGCCCCTTTAATTATATTAAAATTTTCCGCGGCCCTTGTTTGCGCTAATAATGCTAAACAGCTCGAAATATGCATTTTCGATGTTTTATTGACACAGCTAATTCTCAACTTTTAGTAGGCCTACTCAATTACAAAAACAAGCACATATTTATTCAGATTAACGTTACTCAATTATTCAGTGTAATGGGTGAGAATATTTTTTGCTGCATAGCAAGTCCAGCCTTGGCTCAATGTTTGTTTATGCAGGCCTAAATGATGAATTACGATGTCTGGCCACCGACGGCATGGTCCTTTTCCGAAATTGTTCACTCGTATTGATCAAACTTAGCATAAGACAGCGGTTTGTGTGGCGCCAAATTATCATGGAAAAAACTCATGACGCACCTACACACAAATATGCTGCCTGATAATGAAACACAATTTTGTCATCGTTAATATGTACTTATCTTATCTCTGCCTGGTTTTTAAAGCCGGCATTGTTATGCAAGCACACTCAAATCGGGTCTTACGATCCGAATATGCATTGTTATGCAAGCGCGGTGATTCTACTGTGTTTCCCCGAAAATAAAACCAAGCCTGAATTTTAGAAGTTATTTTGATATAAGCGCTCCCTTTAAAAAGACTTAGTCGATAGCGCAAATTTTTTTGACCTAATCCCGTCGTTTCAATTTTGCTAGGACGTCGCAAAATTTCGTTATTCATGAACCTTTCAAACAACCCATATCTTCTACTTTTACAGAAAAAAGGGAAGATTATATCGATCTTACCTGTGATGGTGTTACAATAAAAAAGTTTCATTCTGAAAATTCGGTTTTCTGTAGATAAAGATTATTTTTCTTGGTTCAAAGAGCGTTGCGGACTCCTATCCCCTTTGCGATTTCGTTTTTATATAAAGCAGACTTTTCTACCAAGGCCCATTAAATATGATTTCACTGACTGTCGTTATTTTTGTTCCTTTATAGGAAACTCATTGCAAAAAAGTCTTTTATTGAAAGGTATCAATACGTATTTTCACGGGTCGTAACTTGAGCATTTTTTGGAGGGCGTCACAATACAATGAAGTTCGAGAACCACTGAGTCCTAGTCGATAGCAAGAAATTTCTACTCAGGAATTTTACACTATATTTTTTAAATGGTTAATAATCTATATGTAGCAGTTATTTTAAATTAAATGAAGACGTGCTAATTATAAGTAATGGAAATCGGTATTCATATTTGGCATAATAAAAAATCTCTTTATCCTCTACATTCCCCCAAAATAAGCCCTAGTGTTATTTTCGAAATAAAATTGGAGACATAGTCTTATTTACACAGTATGATGATGTGTATATTACGAATAATCGTGAAATTTTTGTTTCACAATATTTTCAATAATTGTATTTTGAATCAAGAGTCTGGAAAAGTACAATAGATATAGTACTTTGTGTAAAACTGGTGCTCTCTTTGCGGCCCCTAAAATTCGTTTCGCGGCCCCTCCAAGGGCTGCAGCCCCTAGTTTGGGAAGCCCTGGTCTATCATATCATTTCGCTGACCACGAAATCGCAGAATCGCCACACGGTGCGCAACTTTTTTCCAATTTTGATGACGTAATCACACAAAACTTCAAAGTAAAAAACGAATAGAGCCCACATAATTTATAGAAATAAATAAAAGCGATATACTTCCAGCGATAACAACGATTTTAAACCACTAGAAATTACGAAGCATTTGGCCCAGTAGGAATGCGATTTTTTCATAACAACAGCGAGAATACTGACAATTTAACAGCTTCATTTTGTGTCCAATAAACGAAACGTCTGAGCGTTATTATTACACATAATAAATATCGAAATTCGTTGAAATATTTATTCTCTTCCTCAGAACAAGTTCTCACCGACCGAACAGAGTGAAACCGTGGACGAAAAGGGGAACACGGTCTTACATGCTGCAGCGACATCAGGGCATCTGCAGTGTGTTACAGTATTAGCTACCGGATCGTGTTCACATGCAGTTTCGTTACTGAATGATGATCTAATGACGCCTGCTGCGTTATCAGTAAAGGTATGTTTAAATACGCTGTGAAAGTAAATAAAAAGCAAGAGTATCAAATGGTCGTTAGCTCAAGACGGCCGAAACTAAGTAGTATGGGTATCCAATCTGTCACAAGAGTCAAAATCGCACACAAAAAAGAATCCATCAGAAGTCAGAACCCACATAGATTTTAGAAATAAATAAACGTAAAAGCCTCCTAGCAAAAAAGATATATATATATAGAAGTTCGCGGCGTCGTAGCAACTCAACATAGCAGTAAAGCAGTTTATACATATATGTACAGGAGTTGACACAAAACGTTACACATTGTTCGCAATTCAAGTTGTAGTCTCGAGAATCGATTCCAATGCATCGAAATCGATTCTAGTCGATTCCGCAAAGAATCGAGTCTGTAATCGAATCCGGACTCGATTCCGCCATCCCTAGCGGTAACACGAGATATATATCGGTATACATACAAGCAATCGTAATATCATATGCAACCAACTTAATACAAAAGCAACTATTACAATATGCATATAATTTATAGTTGTCCAATCATGCATGGGAATTGGTTGTATATGGAAATCATTCACTCTCTACGCATGTTATCAACCTCACTCCGGTATTCCGGGTCGATCCTTTGAACCAAGCGCGCAAAAATTCAAAAGTGACGCTTCTAAGTCATAATTTTTAAAACGGCTCCGTTTGCATATAGTTTGACAAAAAAAAGTTACGAAGTTCCAGAATGGTATCCAACTGCGTACAAAGGTACTTATTGATCAAACAAAAATGCTATTGAAGAAATCTATCATAGCTCAAGTAATTTTTGTATATCTTAATAACAATCAGGCTGTACTGCAGTGGCTTTCAACCTTTTTAGTTCAACTGATCGGTGAAAAAGCTCTGCCCTTAATTGGCATTGTATATTTCTAATTAAACGAGAGTTTGGAAATATTACTAAATATCTCAACCATGTAACGTATAAAAGAAAGTTATGAAAAATGGATTATTCGTTTCATATTCTCCTTTAAACAGCATGGGCACTTATGCTGTGTACAATGGTTGGTGCAAAATACCGAAGCCAAAGAAGAGCTGATAGTATCTTCAAGACAGGTGAGTTTGATCGCTCGTGTGAACTATATGTTTTGGCGAATGTTGGATATTAGGCATTTCAACACTGTTTTGTAGCAAAGTGCATCATCCTACAATTCATAATTGATTTTATTTAATCACATTAAATAACAGAACATACATTAGGTTATGTGGTTTTCAGAAGCCTTACTGCACGTAATTATAAATGGTAACGTTACCGTTGAACAGAACAGCTATCGGTAACTGGGTGGACGCATGTCAGCACAATATGTTTGTAACAAAACGAAACCATATTTTATAATAACCACGAAACTTACATTGAGTAAAACTGCTTTCTCTATTCGGGCAGCGTTTAAATTTAATACAATATATATATATATATACCTATTAGCCTACCGTATAGCGTTGAAAAATTAAGTTTACCTATAGTAATTTCATGCAGGCTTCTATCGACGGATCAAACATGCGGCCTCCTCTTGCTCATGTTGCTTCTCGATACAACCAGGATGCTGTATTAGATTGGTTGTGCGAGGAGATGACTAAGGAAAAATATCCCGTTGATTCAGCAGATCACCATAGTAACACTGCTGTGCATGAAGCGGCAGCACGTGGTCATTTGAAATGTTTGCAGGTAAAATTACGCTGTTTCTATTTTTAAATCATTTTATTTTACATCTATATGTCATTTAAATTAGAAGGAAGTCTTTTTTCGAATTACTTTACTTGGTTATTTTTTATAGTTATATATAATTAGATATTTCCATTCATGCTGCACGTTTCGATTTCGATGAAGTTTACATAAGATTCCACAATAAAAAAAACGTTTTTCATTACCATGCTACCCGATTCTCAGCCGCATCAAAAACTCAATTCAATTGTTCAGCACATTGTTACGTCATGTTATTAGACAATTAAACACCAGAACTCTATATAGGTTTAACTGGATACTTTTCCAAACAGTTGTATTGTTAACATATATATGTTGAAATCACGTTGATTCAACCCATTTCTATTGTTATGTGATGAATAGCCCGTGGTTCTTTTGTTAACTAGAAAGAAAATAATTATGATTTACCTGTTATTATCAATTACGATACTGTATGTGTATTGGATTCCGAGATTCGCTTGTCAATAAATTGTATATTATCATGTGTGATAATTTGGATGATTACCCATCAAAATTTTACACACTGACGGCGGACTTTAACATATGATGTTCATTAACATAATTATTATTTATTCCAAGACTCTTGTTGGTCGGGGAGCATCTGTAACAGTCCTCAACTCCCACGGTGATACACCAGGACAAGTGGCCGACAAGAACAAACATGATCTATGCGTTGGATACTTGGTAGTCGTGGAAACATGCATGTCACTTGCGCAACAACTGATAACGATAAAGTTAGAAAATGAAGGGTGAGTTATAAAATAAAAACAACTTTATATCATGGTTTGAATAAATATTTGATTCCGGATTCAGCACCCGGTCGGATCCTAGATAATAAAAATGATACCTCCAGCGGTAGCAAACCTCATTCAAATTGAGGAAACATTGCTACCATGTTACACAGCTACACTAAGTATTATGACTCCGGTAAAAATGTTTGCTCAGACTTTAAATCCCGGAGAGTTTGAAAGTAAGCTACGCCTACGACTATCACACGAGCAAAAATATTCTACACCTCGGCTTTATATACCAATTCACGAAAAACAATTCTGTTGCAGTTGTGATTTACTAATACGTTAATGTTACATCATTTTTGTTTTCTTCTTCTTTTTTCTTTAATATTACATTAATTCCGTACACTATTAAACTAAGGGTGAGAAACGAAAACAGCAATCTTCGAATGCAATTACAAACAATGCACAATGCAAAAATACAACAAGCCAAAGAATCAGTTGAAGAGCGGATAAAAGCAACTTTACAGAATCTTTCATCATATGATGAAGATAATGGTAGGAAGACTATTAAGTTGCCAATGGATTGCAATCTCATTATATGCTCGGTTTTATGTAAATAGCAAAATTTTCTAAAACGCTGTAGGATTGTGCTAACTGTTCAAAAACAAAAATACACAAGTATCGTTGATGGAACTCCACCGTTTCGCGATGCACATCGCGGAAGATTCTAATCATACCAGTGGTACTAAATAATAATTTTGATAAGAAATGTCTACGTTTTTACAGAAGTACATCCTGTTCAACCAATTGAGAAAAAAGGCATTACACATACTCATCCGCGTACACCCACAGTTCCACAACAACGCACAACACCAATCGTGAACCAAAGTCATACCCTTGAAATACCTTCGCCCGAGAAAAATGCCACGAAATCTGATGTATTGAAAATGGGAAGCAATATATTGGATAAACCAAATACGCATCATCAGATTACCAAAGAAACGCCATATAACAAATCCGAAGCTGATAAAAATAATTCAAAGAATGCTCCACAAACTGTGACGTCCCCGAATGCTACAATTGGCACCAATGCATTTAAAGCTGAACAATCCCACCGACCCGTTGCAACAAATTATAAAGAAACTGCAATTAACGACCCAGTACACGCGACAACGAAAAATCAAGTACATAATGTAACCGAAAACGGAAATACTGATGTGGTTGTAAATGCCGAGGTTCAAAATTTAATGAACGGTAGGTCGTTTTCATTTGTATATTAAAATAAAAATTTGTTTTTCGTTTCTAATTTCCAATGTCATTAAATAATCTGCAAATCTCTATTTTAACTATTTTATTTGTTGAATAAAATTCCGAATAAAGCTGCTGAGAAACAAATCAATGACATGATTTAAGCTCATGATTACAATAAAATGATGTTTTAATATCAGTAACAGTTAACAACCATTCGCAAAATACTCGAAACATCATTTTTTATATTTTTTTATGTAAAAATTTGTCCCAGATCGAGAATTTCTCTTCCATTAAATAAATCCTTCCTCCTGCGTTAATTAGGAGGAAAATAATGTGAGCACTCAAGATTAATGTTTTTGTCTTCATATTATGTATAGGAACGTCAAGGGTGGCCAATGCCAAGTCATCACCTCATTCAGTAGAATCTCCCAATGCTAAAGCTTGGGAAAAAATGGCAATGGATGAAGTAATACGTATGGCTCGTGATACCAGATATCTACCCTCACCTACTGTATCCATGTGTACTGAAGATTCTACCATGGAAACGAGAGAGGCTATGAGGTAGGATAACTTTTATAATTAAACTTTATAAATTATCTTTATCAGGCCTTTTCACTTCAGCTATTCTTTCTACTTTTAGATGTACTTTTTTAAAATTATTTTGATTGAGCTACGAATGCCTCAGTAAACGTCTCAACTCAACTTTGTGGAAACAATATAATAGTTTTATTTGTGAAATATATATAAGTGTTATTCTTTATGATACGTATTGAATGTCAAAGACATATTTATTGACAAATACGCGATACGATCAGTCCGATATCCCATATTACACAAGTACACATACTTACTAACTGTTAACATTTTGCAGGGAGCGTCTTACTGATGCAAGTCGATGGTTTCTTGGACAACAGAGTGGAAGAAAGCCCCATATCAAAGATCCATTGTTCCCAACCCATAAAATGCGACAATCTAGCCCAAGTCAAGCATTGCCGAAATCCCCACAAAAATCACTCGGGAACACAGCTTCATGGGTACTAGGGGTTCAAAAAAACAGAAAAGGTCTTTCGCAGCATGGTGGTGGAAGCATGGCGCAACAAAATAAAGTGCCACAGAATTTCGTAGAAGCGACTAATCAAGAATTTATGAAACTTCAAACTGAGCAAAATTACTCTTTGGCAAGAAATCAAGGGTACATAAATAATCCTGGTAGTATATACCCTGTTGCTGAACTTTCTGGCAAAGGTGATTAATTTTTTTTTTAGATAAATGAAGCTTTTTTTGTCATAACTTGAATATTATTATTGTATATTGTATAAGAACAAATGAAAATGTTCAATTCATTCCATTGTATTTCAGGATCTCCCGTTCCATCTATTTCTAGCAGTTCTTCAAGTTGCTTAACGGAGAGGAGAAATCACATTATTCATAATTCTAGACCTACCAGCGCTAAAAGTACTTGTAGCACAACATCAACCATTCGCTCAAACTTTCCAGACAGTAGTTCCTCAAGCGTTTCTAACTCAACTACCGCATCTCAAGACACCGTTGTCGAAAATGGGCAAGATCCACGGCGGTATCAATATAGAGTAGACCCATTAGAAAAACGTAATGTTCCAAGCTCGCCTGGTTCAAATATGTCATATAGCTCATCTAGGATACACAACTCCACACGAATTGACGTCAAACCAACTAACGACCTCAGCTACACGCGAAGCGGCGCTTCTATACACCATGGCGATGGATTATCTGCGAACGAAACTGCAGAATTGCGAGTAACGTTACCAACTCGTAATAACAGTTTCTTGCGCAAAGTACAGCCTGCTGCAAATCATGAGGCTTCCATTAACAACACATTACAAATTCCATCAGTAAACTCACCAGTATCATACCCCGAAATACCGTCAAAGCAGTCGCCAACAGCGAAACTATCTTCAAACATGTTTTCGCCAGTGACGTCACCTACGAGCCCTGTGAAGCAGAGCGTTTCTGCCGGCATTCAATATTCGCCTGAAATTTCAACACAAAAAGTAGAAATCGTTTCACCTGATTTATCGAATGGATCGGCGGTTCCAATATTGGACAAAAGTAGGGAAAAGACAACATCGGGGAAATCTGGATATGTATTGTGGAAACCAAGTATTAAAACAACATCAAAGAATGATGAACTCGGTTAGTACAAAAATTAAACATTGACTCTAATAGCCTATGTAATTTGACTAATAATCCGAAAACTCCCCCATCAATGTTGCCCTAAATGAAAGTAGAAAACTAGAACGACGACTTTAGGAATTTAGAACGGGAAATATATATAAATTGATACATACCTAGTTATGTTACATAGTAATTCCAAAAATTTTGAAATGTTTTTATAGAAGCATAAGGCGCGCTATATTTTTAAAGGGTTGGGTCAAAAGCTACTACTGATATATATTTATAATAATTCTATGTGCTGTCTTGGACATAAAATTTTAGACCATGTTTTTCCAAAATTATCCAAGTGATTTCTTACCAAATTAATTCAAAACATGCTCTAATAACTAGTCATACCTTTGCCCTGGTGCAAACGAGAGTTCAGCTCGTAATGGTTGTGTAGACATGACAGATTTGTCTCAGTCACCATTAAACATATGAACCGACAATATACATATGCCGACAATATAACTAGTTTTTTTGTGCTAAATTATCATAATCATATATTTCAGTGATATCTGCAAATAAAACGATTGGTATTTATTTTAGGCGCAGATCCCCATCCGTTACCCACTGTTGAGCAACCACTGGCAGAAAAAAAGAAAAAGACAAAACAGTCAAAACAACCGTATGGAGGTTTATTCAGGTTAGTAAAGAAAACGCGCCGAGGAGAATGATATCTTACGGTTAACTGTTCATGCTATGTATATTATGTTTAGGGGGTCCTAAGACAGTGTAGGCTATTGGAATGAAGAATGAACCTTTTATATTAAAGGTCTAGTATTTGAATACGTTTGAAGCTAGCATTGAAGATCGGACTCACGTAAAACAAATCACACAAGTTCAAATAAGCGTTAGAAAAATTGATTTTGATTTTTTTCCCTATGTAACATAGCCTACATACTATTAAACGAATCAATTTTCATATTACAGTTCAAATTCACCAAAAACAGGAAGTCGGCGGAAAATGACAAAATTGTTTCAATTTTGAAGAAACGACGAGATGTTCGAAAACCATCTGGTGTGAGAATGATATTTTCACTCCCACTGGTTACAATTTGTGTGGCAATTCACTCCATCATACATTTTTTCCGAACACCATATATATATACTTGGATGTTTTCATAGAGCCGAATACTGTATTTGTTATCATTCCACTGTATATTTTTTTTTTACATTGTTTATTTTTAAATATTTCTACCGGATTTAACATGATTGAAAAAGAATAGACTGGTTTAGTTCCATGAGTTTAAAACAAAGAATAGTTCTTAGAGCTGAAGTAGGCTACTATTCTTAGATACACAATTATTATTCCTTGAGGACCGTGGATTGTATTAGCCTTGAATTGCGCTATGTGGAGAAAACTCACACTTGCGCTTAGTACCTTGGGGACATAAGAGTGTGTATATTGTGACGAATATCCCGCAGTCTTCACGACTTCGCCTGACCACCAGATAGCAACGAATGCGAACGCGGAACCGCCACAAGGTGCGCAATTTTTAATCTTGATGACGTCATCGAACCCAAAAACGAATCCCATAGAGCCCACAGAAACTTTTAAAATAATTAATCGACGTCTAGCGATAAATACAATCATTAACAACTGAAAATTACAAAGCAAATAGTCCATCAGTAGTTAATTAGGAAAGCGATCTTTTCAAGAAGAAGAAAAATACTATCAACAAACGGATCAAAAACAACAACATATTGACAGAACGATCCATAGGTCCATTTCGTGTCTAATGATGGCATCATTAGAGTAATAGTTGTTTAATCAATTTGAAGGTTAAGGTGGTAGAGTTCTTAATATGTAAACAGTTAAACATGTATTTAAACATGTCATGTTTTTTCGATGACCCGCCACGCTATGAAATAATCAAAAAATAAACAAAGAGGAAATCAGCTTCACTTTAATCTAACGATATGTAATATGCAGTTACTAAAACAATAATATTTAATTCAAGAGTGCTGTTACAACGTTTAGAACGTTTATGACATAACAATAACACGTTAATTGCAACTTGTTACGTAACAGAGGTTCCATTCTGCAAGTGCATAAGCCAAGGAGAGCCATATAATGTTTTTGGATAGATACGAGAACTAGGTTAGGGTTACCATATTTGACAAAGCAAAATTCCGGACAGTGCATGAATATTTTCGGCGCTCCCGAAGTATGTGCACCAAGATGGCGCACAACCTATACTATGTTCAGGTTGTGCGCCATCTTAGTGCACATACTTCAGGAGCTCCGTATTTTCAGGAGACCATATATATGCGCTACCGAAATGAGAAGTATTGTCTTCAGTCACAAGCAGAATCTCACACCAGGCGAGTAAGCATTCTCTAAATATAGCTCTAAATAAATCTCAACTTCAGAGTGGAAAATAATAATGAGAATTAGGTTGTGCCGAAAAGGAAGAACAGCAATTACATGCTTAAAACAAATTACAGACAAGCTTGTAAGTCAAGTCACTACAAATTTACTCTTCTGACCATGCATATTTTTCTGGAGATCTAATTCTCCTCAATGGGGCATTTACAGTTGTCTCCTGTAAATGCCACACATTTTTTCAAAAGCATCATTTCTTCTAAGGTGTCTATTACATAAGTGGCAATTGTGTCGGCAGTCTCGTTTGCCTTGTTCGTAAACTCAATCAATTTTGATTGCAAACCACCTTTCCTCCAGTCAAAATATTGAATAATTGTAGGAAATAATTTCAGTTCATTGCAACGCCAAAACCGTTGCGATATCGTTTTCTTCAAAACTTTTCAGAACAGCATCAATAGAATATTGCGCAAGTAAGCTAGTAACAACTTTTTCTGTCTTTATGCGGCCACTACTAACCTTCTTCGTTACATTAGAATCTGGGAAAATCTTTTTGAGTAAAACAGAAGTACTCTAAAAAACAAAGTAATTTACCACCAGACTAACTGAACCAAATGGCTTCAGGGACTAGCACTTTCGATCCCGAATTCCTGACTAGCTTCTTATTCAAATAAAAAAAAACTCAAAAAAGATTCGTGGTATAAAACTTTTGTATTCTGCTGACTTAACATGGAACTAAATGCTATCAAATACACTTGCAGCTGCTCAACTAAACGGGTAAAACAGTCAGCGAATAATATTCAGAAAGTTCTAAGTGGTAAACATCATTGATAAGGAAAACGCTCTGTTACATCATAATTCCACACAACCTCATAGTATTAGCGGAATTTTCCGGACGGTATGGCAACCCTAAACTAGGTGCTACTTTGCTGTTTATTTTTTACCACATACAATGCTGTTTAAAAAAATGTTGACTCGTTAAATATCGACCTCTGAAATAACAATGTCACATACTTTAATGCAATGCATGCAAATCCGTGTTTATTTGTCGATTCGAGTACCAGAACTTGCCTCAATCTTAAGCACTGTGTGCTTAAATGTCAAAACCACATATTACCAACCAAGGATTATGAATCTTGCCAAAAAATGTAACAAGAAGTTCCAATTGATGCAAACTAGGGAAAAATATAGATGACTCACAGTCTTCTTTTCCACAGTTAAAATATAGGTTTGACCAATTTACTAAAAAAGGTTTGTCTTCCATGCCCTATATGCTTATGGCTTGTATACCGCTGGGCTGCAGCTTGCCTTGGTAAATCCGACCCTAATCAGAATACCATGAGGCAGGCCTACTCTGATACCGTTAATAAAAACTCACCTCTTTACTGAACTGTGTTTTCTCCCCTAAAACCGCCCATCAATTAATATTTTGAATAGAACTAAGCCTTTTCAAAGCACAGGCATTTCGAAAATTAAGCGGCATTCATTACATTGTCAGAATAGAATCGAAACAGAGAAAAAACAATATTTAGTTATAGTCCTGAAAATCGTTTTTACAGAAATATATCATTGCCTTCTTGTATAGCAAATGTATATACAGTATACAATATACATGTAATAGTCTAAACTGGGTCATCGCACCGTATCGCTTCCACCAGTCCACTGAACAGCCAGATGTATTAACTACCTGTATCGAATCATGAAACTGTTTGTATCGTTACCCGCACATAGGATGTAGAGTCATAGTCATAGTCGAGTTTATTTTTTCCGCATCCAGTAAAAAATAACATACGAAATTGACAAAATACAAAATTGAACACACAGGGAAGTCGCGGGAATCGAGCATCGACACCCAAGGTTCAATATCTAATTTAATTTCTAAGATCGGAAATTAAGTTTTTAGAACAATTTTTTTTATAGATGAGTTATGAGTATGGCTTTGAACCACATATAGCATCCAATAGAATAGACATATATTTACGAAAAATGCACTTTTTAATTAAAGGCAAACGAAACGAACGTTTTTGTCACATCAGGCAATGACCTTCGCCAAGATAACGAATTCGTGAAACGTAACAGTGATTCTGTTTTCGAATTTCAAAGTTATTTTCAATACAAAACAATATTTAATATTTTCAAACGATGTTATATTTGGAAGCAATGAAAGTCAATATGTTTCCTTATCAGTTTCTAAACAGAAGTTTTTGTTTCGTTTTTGGCTAATAAGTAATTTGTGTGTTCTTACTTGATCCGTGAATAAAATCTAAAAAGAGACAATGTAATGACTGTTTGTTTTTTTGCCGTTAT
The DNA here is from genome assembly GCF_964204865.1 of Styela clava. NCBI lineage: Eukaryota > Metazoa > Chordata > Ascidiacea > Stolidobranchia > Styelidae > Styela > Styela clava. Next base: position 11,889,591 of record NC_135259.1, on the reverse strand, counting down.
AGTAAAAACGCATGACTGTGGGTCATTTAAAGAACTTTCAAAATCAGAAATAGCTTTTTCAATATGTTATCAAATTATTTTAAAACTGAAGTATGGGAATCGACAATAGAGTACTCCATATTTTATTCAACGTACAAAGGCTAATCACAACGGTCGGACAAGTCTCGTGCCAAGATGCAATGTTAGTATATAAAAAGGATAATTTGTTTTAAAGAAACACTTTATATTTCCAATATGAAAATTCTTACCACCTTTGAACTAGATTAATTTAATGTTTTCTAAAACCTATTCTGTCCTTGGGGATCTCGTGACGCAGTAACATTCGATTTGAAATATGAAGTCTCATTAAAAAATAATTTCCATTATATGTATATATATATTTATATGGATATGCTTTTATGTGTTGCAATAACAACTTCGTTTTTCATTTCATTACATAATTAATTTTATATTTTTAGACCACCGTTGCCCTCTTTCGCTTTTATTATAATGATTATTTTATAAATTTTACGGTCTTGGCTGCAAGAGGCGAAGAAATCTATAAATGTAGCATTGATAGTTGTATGAGTATTTCATGTTTCATGCGTAATAAAAAAAGATGGATGACCTTCATGTACGGTACACTATACCGCTGACGCGGCATGCTTCATTTTCATCGGTCAAGCTCTGCTCTATGACGGAGAAAATAACTCTGGGGGAACTATCACCGGTGTTTTAAATTGATTGGTAATAAATCAGTGAATAGTAGGAATGAGGCTATAGTGACATATTATATTGTTACTCTAAAACTCGGAGGCATCGTTTTCGAAGAGTGCGACAAATTAAAGTAGAGGGGAATTTGTAGTCAGTTTATTATTGCATCAATGTCATTTAATTGGTCATATTCAGCTATAATACAGCGATTGATATAATTAGTCTACTTCCCATATATTTCTAACTCTGTTAAATTAGCTGTATCGATGACGTTATGATGCGATATTTTTTTTATTGCTACATAAAGAGTTCCAAATTAAAAAATGTTGTTACCCCTTTCTTTTTGAAATTTTTTCAGGATCCCTCAAGATTTGGCTATGTTCAGATTGAAATAAAGCGCAATTTATTTTTATAACTCGAGAATAACATATTGTTCTTTAGCTAATTATAATGCCGCGGGCGGGCTAAATATTATATCTGATACTGAATGAGTTATGTTAACATTGAATTTGACGATGTATGCATTTTTGGAGAAATAGAGAACAGAGACCTACATACCAATCTTGCCATATGGTAATCTTAGAATAAGATTTATAGGCTTACTAACATCAATGCGAGTGTTAACTACAAATGTGCATTTACTATACAAAAATAAAGATCAAGAGAACGTTCATTTTTATTTCACCTGATTTATTAATCCTATTATTTATGCCTAGTTTAGGTATACGGTTATAGCAATGATTACGAAAAGCTTGATTTTGATTTTCGTGGCACATTCGGGCCTATGTGTTGCACAGGTTAAACGTAGCCCAAACATAATTATATTTCTTGCCGATGATTTGGGATATGGCGATCTCGCGGCTTATGGAAACACAGAACAGGAATCTGGGCCTCTAGAAAAAATGGCTCAGGAAGGAGTTCGGTTCACTCAATGGACGTCTCCCTCATTTGCCTGCACACCAAGTAGATCGGCTTTGTTAACAGGTATTTTGTGCTGATTTCTATATGCGTAAAATACAGGGGGTCCACGAAGTCTCTCCACAATTTCAAATTTGTTATGAAGTCAGTTCTTAATAAATCTTAACCAGGTTTGTTGTTATTTGTCAGTAATAGTTTCAGTATTTTTACTTCAATAAATAGTTTTTTTTTTAATGTAAAGAGGCTAAATGACAACTTTACAAATTTGTGCCAATTCTTATTCTTCTATACAGGCAGATACGCAGTGAGGAGTGGCGTGTACGGAAATTCATCAAGAAACTTTACTCCGACGTCTACGGGTGGTCTTCCGGCCAGTGAAATCACAATTGCAGAAGTTCTGAAGCCTTTTGGATACACGACCGGCATGGTTGGAAAATGGCATCTTGGTATATTTTTCATCTTTTTTCAAAAATAATCTCAGTATAATGTTTTATTTGCTACAATACAGTATACAACTATTGCAACTTATAATTATCTTGAAATATCCAACGTTTCAGGAATAAACCAAGCTACAAGCACCGATGGAGTTCATCTACCTCACAACCAAGGTTTTGATTATGTTGGTTCAAACTTTCCTTTCACCCATTCAAAAACTTGTGATGGTGAACATAACGTAAGATTAATTTTATTTTTTGACCATACTTGATCAAATTTTTAAGCCAAATCAGTGATCAAATTCTCTGAATTCCTACTGCAGTATTTTGAAAAAACTCTAATACTAATGATAGCTAAATCGTACAGCAAACAGTATTTCGGGGCTTTCATTTTCCAATAAATCACTTCTCAGAATTTTTATTTCAACCAACTCTGCTAGTAGTAGCGATTACCAATAAATAGATTTTCATTTTTTTTTGAATATTACTAAATAAATCCGCACGCTATTTTTGGGCGCCATATCTATTCCGTCACTAAAGACGATAGTATTACATGTAATGAAAAGATAGTTCCTGGGATCAGTAAATCAATACAGAAAGTTAGAAACCTATGCTCCAAAGTCTTTCTGTGAATACAGAATATGTTTCATTTCTTTCTGATATTTCAAACAGGTAGATAATGGTAGTCCAGGCGGAGGAAAACGTCAAGGAGGACGGAGAGCTAGAAGACGCGGGAGATCACGAAGACAGGTATGTGACCATAGATTGTCACGGTTGAAAATAAAAACATATTTATATGGAATATAAGTGAATACTATAATAAGATTACAAATGGATCGTTTTTCAAAATTGTTGTTGTTGTACCTTCCATGATTTTCGATATTAGGCTATATTATATTTCCCTACAAACTGCAAGAGAATCATGCTCAAATATATGGACACGAAAGTCGCTCATCGGTACCGGTACTAGATTAGGGCTGAGAGCCGAGTTTGCTGAAAAGGGCGTGGGCAATAAACAAGTAGGTGGTCTCGCAATTAGAGATAAAAAAGTTTTATTGTAAGTAAAATAAAACGGCAAATACTTTGGACAAATGATGGTTCTCATAGTCAGATGAAACCGTACCGTACCGAAATGAGTTTTATGGCGACTCCTTTCATTTTTAAGCATATATATACATTACCGAAGATTTAAAATTGATTTGTCTATTAGTTAGGCAGGATTTTTCTCAACAGCAAGAAGAACAAATCACAACAACAACAAGCACAAAAACAACAATAATTTAGCAAAATGATTTATATTATAGGCACATTTCGTGTCCAATAATACGATAGCGAATAAACATGTCTTCTCTTCATGTACTGTTAATATATATGAATCATAAAGGATGACCCCAAAATACAGAACCTATTATTTTTCAAATTACTTCTAAGAAAAATACAAAGATTTATTTACCACCTAAACTTTTGTTTGTGATTGTACCTCAGAGTTCAAGTAATCTAGGACGCTCAGCACAAGAGATAGGCTATATTCTCTTATATTGAGAATATGCTACAAATGACCTGGGTTATGTTTTTTTTGGAGTGATGGGGGCACATTTGCCATACATCTGAAGGAATTCGTTCGTTGGCCGTCGGAAGGAAATACATATAATTTAGACTCATTCATATTTTATTCTTTATTAGGCAGGTCGACAATCAGGATCCAAGCTTTGCTTTCGTTACGAGGGATCACAGATAGTTGAACAACCCTACTCGACTTCAAATCTCACACAAAAATTCGTGGAAGATGCTATCAGTTTTGTTAAAACAAATAAAGACAACAAGTTTTTTCTGTATGTGGCACTCCCTCAACCCCATCCAGTATGGTTTTGCAACAGCGACTTCTGTGGGAAATCGAAACGAGGTAAAATGATGGCTAGCAATAAAAATACACCGCAAAGGGTAACTGGAAATCACTCGAATATAAGAAAATACCATGTAATCGTAATGCATTAGAAATGACATTGAAAACAGTATTCGTGTAAGATGTTATCAAGAGTATCGCATTAATTCACCCCTATTTCAGGTCGTTTAGTATGGTGGACATGGATAGTGGCCTATTCATATTATACTTACCACCAGAATAATCTTTAATTTAGGCGAATATGGCGACGTCTTGAACGAAATGGCGTGGGCCGTTGGTAAAGTATTGGACCAATTAAAGACCCTTGGTATAGACAAAGACACTCTGGCAATTTTTGCATCAGACCATGGCGCTCGTCAACCAACATGTGATTCAACATGGTCTAATGGTCCTTTCCGAGGTGGAAAAGGGACAACTTGGGAAGGAGGAATTAGAGTCCCAGCGATTGCATGGTGGCCTGGTACACTCCCCGCAAACACGATCAGCAATACATTTATCAATCACCTTGATATTTGGCCAACGGCTGTAAAGTTGGCGGGTATGTAAACAGATTTTTATTTTTGAGTGAAATATCATGCTGCGGTCGAAGCTTTTAAAAACTTGTTGAAAAATTCCTAAATATCACGTAAGTAGCAGTCATGATCTTTTTTCATGCTGCGGGTCAGCAGACAGATCCATAATTATGTCCCGATAAAAACCTCCACGTTCTGGTCATATGTGCACTTTTGAACTTGGTCCACAAAAGTTACCACAGTACAGTTGAAACAGAAAATCTCACAAAGATATTTGTAAATTCCTACTTCAGTTTTTAAGTTCATTCAACTTGATAATTTTTAGAATTCCGAGAGATGAACACCCGTTGTAAAGTGTCAGTATATCCATAGCCAGATATTTACTGCATATCTTTATATATTTTCATATACAGGTGGATTCAATTATCTAACTGTTTTGAAGTCCACTGGATACCACATTGATGGGCAATCGATTCCAGATCTCATGTCGTCCATTTCAAGATCTACGCCGCAGCGGAACCAAATGTTCTATTACTGTTCCGATCGTCTTATGGCGGTTCGATATGGGAATTATAAAGTACTTTATCGTACAATGGGAGAATTCGGTAATTTTTTCAAATCGTTGCTAACAATGAATTTATAAATTAATGTTTATAACGAGGAATCTCTGTTCTCCTGTGCAATTGATGAACTTGATTCGTTTCATCCGTTCTTTCAACCTGAATTCTCTGTTACAAGAACTTTTACTGAACATATTCAGGTAACCATATGGATTGCAGTTATATATACCTGGAGTCTTGGCTGTCGACTGAGATCTATTGATTATGTGTACACATCTCATTCAACTTCAACATTTGGTGATGGCAATTAATTAATATATATTGATTGTTGAACAATTTAGTTGGTAAATAAATGCAACATGGTATATTTACTACAATCCGCAAATTGAATGAATTTTATGAATTTCAGCAACAACTTCTGGATGCGATAACTCTGAAAAGTATTCATGCTATGGCGACGATATAGTGGAACACAACCCTCCTATAGTTGTTGATCTCGTGAAGAGTCCCGGTGAAACGGTTGCCGAAAATAATTACCACGCTACAACTAAATTCATTATCTTAATGGCGTCTCGACTCGTGCATCAACATGAGTCTACTAAGAACAACATTCAGCCGAGTCAGTTAGACTTGGCAACGAATGACAGGTTATCGCCGTGTTGCAATCCTCCATCTTGTTTCTGCAGTGGGAGCTCTCGATGATTCAGCCAGACAGTGACAGTGGTATACTTTATTTCCAACTAGGATTTCTTGACCAAGAGAGCTGAACATTTAAAATAATGGCCAGATATAATTTGTTATTACTTAGTATAAAACTAACATCTGCAGAATGAATTTTAAATAAATCATTTTAACACGAAACTGACTGAATAGGTATATCGTCGTCGCGGTGGGCTACCAGGTTAACGTAGCGATTCTCATACATCAGTAGCTCTCTGTCGGGGTTGCCTCATTGTAGTAATTTATTACGCACATAATTAAAGAAATTTTAAAATGAAAACATGCGTACTTATGAACATTGTACTTATCTTGGGAGGTTTTCGGGTTTAATGCAAGACTGTTTCACAACTAAACTGGCGCCTGCATTGCTATCTCAGGCTGAGTTTTTATCGGGTAATACACACGTCGTTGATAAGTATGCGGGATAGGAGCCGGTTTCATAAAGTAATGTACCAATTGATTATTTTAAACCAGGCGTCGGCAATCAGCGGGCCAGTTTGAATCTAAATTAATTTGCGCACCGTCCTTCAAAAACACTAATTTTACTTAACTTGAAGGTCCAACTCAATTGTGTAACTCAAGCGAATTCTAATGTTCGATATTGATTAACGATCAATTTTCTTTGTTGACTATTATTTTGTGTAAACTGATATCATTTCATCATACCGTGTTCAAATTTAAGATAAGCAAATATCATGACTTCAACGGTATGATATTGCACTGCTTCTCGATGGTTGTCTACCACTGTCCTAAACTACGTACAGCGTTTAAAATATGTAAGATTATTATAACTAGATTTTTATATAATTATTGTTGTAATCTTGAAAGATTATGGAATTGCAATTTGATGAATTACGCCAGGGTGCCTATATATTGATATCCTCCGATTGAGACAATAGTAGAATATCATTAAAAATGTTTGATCTGGCCAAATCTCTAATTATCTCCGATTATATTGATAGAAATGTATATGGGAGAATAGGTTTTCTATGCCGCACTTATGCACGCAGGAGTCGGTATGCATGTAACAAGGTCGTCAAAGATTAATAACTACCGATTTTCTATATTTCTCAAATCATAAATATAAAAATTGGCAAAGACAAAACATTTCATTTAAGTAGCGTTACCGAATAGGTTACATTTGTTTTGTTTACGATGATCAAATGATATTATCTTATCAACGCCAATCAGCCAAGTCCTAAATTTATTTGATACATAGATATAGCGTCTTGTCCCGCCGTCCCGACATGTCAGCCAAAACCAAAAGTCCCGCTTTGTCGTTCAGTCGTCCAGCATAATACACGAACATGTTCTCAATACTGTTGTTTCTGTGTAGTGCAGCGCTAGCCTACTTACTGAAGGTGAATGCGTTTGTTTCGTTGTTTCCCGCCAACATTGTTAGAAAACGTATCGCATGTAAAACCGATACTAATTACATTAGTCTAAATTCGAAATATTTGTACCGCTATCGTTAACGTCAATTCCTTTCTATTTATCGAACTGAACCCTATATTTGGACAGAGAATATGCGCATGAATTCTCGATAACAATATGGTCAATGAAAAGAGCCGGGATAGCTTTAAATGAAGGCCTATGTACTAGAATCGGAAAATGTAAAGTTACAAAATCACATCTAAGGGGTCGTTGTCTTTAGAGGCGTCCCACTTTGAAGTCACATATATGGTAGGCCTAACCCTATACATAGAAAGCAAACCAACAACGATAATTGGTACGTTCTATTGTCTTTTTCGATTCACATGGCGGAGGGTTCGGGGAGTGGGGATGGGGTCTTAATAACCATTTAGTGTGATTGTTAGGCCAAATCCAGAATCAAAGGTGAATAAAGCTTGAATCTAAAGTCGGAGCATGATTTTTGATAAAACTAAACATTGTCGAAAATTCCCCTGCATGCAAAATTTCTCAGAATAAAAAAGTTTTTGTCCTCGGAAAGTACTTCAACAATAATGATATAATGGAAACAAGTGGCACACGTGGGACAAGTTGGGCACGTGGGACAAGTGGTATACGGGGGGAAGTGGGACCAGTGGGACACGACATTTTAGAGACACCCAGAAAATAGCTATGGGATGGTGGTTTCCACATAACTGAAGTTCATGAAAGAATTCAGACATGTGTGTTAGTAGGTTCCCTGGTAAGGCTGTTTGATCCGATCCAACGGAACATCTAATGCAAATATCGAAACATTCAGCTAGAAATTCAAACAAGAGCAATGTCTAATTGAATGCACACGAAAGTCGTGTGTCGGTCAAGACGTTTAGCTAGTTTCGCTGAGCACCGAGTTTACTGAAAAGATTGGCGGGCAAGAAAGGCAAGCAGAACGGAATAAAGTGTTCAAAGAGTCCACAAAAAGCTCTTTCGAGAATAAAAAAGGGGAATTTAGGTGAAATATCATGTCCCATAAAAATTTGCAAAAATAAATAAAAGTAATAGCCTTTTAGAAGCTTCAGTCACAAATAATTAAAATTTAAAGTTGATTGTTCTATTTGTTGCGGAGAAAAGAGATTTTGTACAACAACAATGAGAATTAAGCAAAAAAACGATTCAAAGTCCTATTCCGTGTTCGATAAATGTTTTGTAACTCTTAACATTGGACATTTGACCAATGCAAAACTGCAAGGCGCCGAACGGCGCGTTGCATGGTAGTTGCAGATATGTGAAATTTTGGTGTTTAAAATTTTCATATCGTTCCACTCAACATAAATCAATCTTACGACAGTACAACATTAAGATTCTAGTCCTATATTGAGTCGATTTTATCTGATCAAACACCTAATTGCTTTCTTGGAAGGCTGCCATTTCGTCTTTGGCATCGACGTCAACTGTTCGTCATTAACGTGCGGTTGTGCATTCAAAACAATCGTATCGTGCTAATGGTACGACATGAGTAAGGATACTTTCCGCTTAACCAACATTCATATTACCAAATAAGCATATTATTATCAAACTTAAAAACTCAGTCAGTGTCCTATAATTTGCAGTGAAATGTAACCAATCTTCTGTTAATAAATATAAATACTTTATTACGTAACAATATGATTTATTGATATTCCTGTAGAAATTTAAGACAAGTTGTTTCATTCGCGATTGGACAATACTACACTGAGATGGCGTCAAACGGCGATATTGGATCGGTTTTATTGAAACTTCAAGATTTGAAGACAAGTGAATATTTTAGCGATGGTAAGTAAGCTGGCAGGCTTCCGGAACGGTGACCGTACATTTGAACCCATACATTTGCACTAGTATATCCGCCGGTTCAATCTATATGAGAGTGTTAAAATCCATGGGTTAGGGTTAGTATCGGTTCAAGTATTTGTAAAAAAATTCCATGGTTGCAATAGTATGCGGGTGCAATTGTCGGGGGTTCAAATGTAAGTGGGTTCAAATTTAACGGAACCTTCCGGTACTAAACCGAACGCTTCTAGCTATTCAACGGAGTTACATATATATATTTTATAGCCCGCCTTCGCTCTATACCTACCTCGCCTCTTCTATAAATCTCGCTATTAACAGTAGTTTTAAAAATGTTCAATTGATCATAGTTTTAACATATATATATTTTGAACCTCAATGTTGGGTTCAAGATAAGATTTTAGAATTTACAGAATTGGTTCACTTAACCTGTATAGGACACATTGTAGTTAGGTCCCTCATTCTTTCACAGAGGCTGGAATTCATATCGATGCTGTAGTTTCCTGTATAAAGGAGCTTTATGACAGCACTGCAAAACTGCGAAGCGATCACGAAACCGCTACTATTCAGTCAGGAGTTCTTCGCCACAAACTAGCAGATATGAGAAATGATGTTCCGTCAGAACTGGTACGATATTTGTAAATTTTCTTCTCTTACAAAGTTTCAACAATTGGGGCTATATTTTTAAATGAATTTTACTACTTTGCAGAATGAAGCAGTAGATAATGCAAATAATTTTAACAAAAAAGAAACGATTGAATTGAAGGAACAAATAAAAAGTCTTCAGAATGAAATAGAAAAAGCCGAAGAGGTAATAAAATGATAGAAAATGATAGTTTAACAGTCGCAATACTTGTATCGTCAGCAAAAATACCTATATGTAGTAAACTGCAGCGTCCTCGCAAATACGAAGCGCACAGTTCGTCGCTGGAATCAAGACCCGTGGACTTTACAACACTGTAACAACCTACATAGGCTTACATGTGATGGGTTAGCTGCGAACCGCGTATTTCATCTTCCTTTAACAATCTTGCAACGATTATAGAAAATAGTTTGTTTAGTTTTAAATGCTTAACGGGATGAGGAAACAATAGCCGTTGGCGTAGAAACGAGCGCTGACATTTTGAATGCGTCTCTGATTTTTCATATTTCTTATTATAGTTTGCGTTGAATGACTATTTCCATTTTCAATTCATTATAAACTCTTATTTAAATTGAACGGATTCAAATAGCTAAAACTTTCCCGGTTTTCATTTTACAGGACGAGAGAAAAGTAAAACTTGAAAATGAGAGATTATTTGTGAGAGCGGACGGAGCAAATCAGATGTGGCCGAAAATGACTAATATCGTTGGAAGTGCCTTACGAAGAAAATCCATTGCCCAGTTGTATGTCAACGATACCAGGTGAACACTGTCGACTTTTACAGTACGTTGGATTAATAAAAAATCAGCATTAACTTTTTTATCAAAGATTTTTATTTGGTACGTATTGAAATATACTATATATTCGCAACGATTTTAATGAAAGACTAAATTTGTAATTTTAAAAAATATGAAAAATTTGCGACTATACATTAAATGATTCCAAGTGTTATAGTATCCTACAGCGAATTCCTTCAGTCGCGAATATTAATAAAGTACAAAATGATTTACCGTAGGTGCAAGACTATGGATGTCCATCGAAGAGCTATATCTCTCGGCAAAGAAGCTGAAGAAATGTGTCAAGATGTCGAAGATTACTGGAACTATTGCTACGTTCAAATGTCAAAAATAAAAGCTGATGCTGACAGATGGAAACAGAGGGTTAGTATCTAGTCGCAGCTTTGCATATCTACAAATTTTGCGTTAATAGTATGGCTTCATTTATAAATTAACTTTTATATCTTAGTTTCATTAATTTCAATAAACAATAAAACGATGTTCAAACACATGAACACTAAGGAACAAGGTATATAAAAGTGGTTTTATATGTCATATTATAGTGTTTCCATAAATTAAAATGAAACAGCAAAATTTTGAGTGGAAAATTGGACTCACTGGGAAAGTAATAACAAATATGAAGATAATTGGTCTATTTATTGCAGAAAAAGCGATTTTTTCGCAACAACAACATGAAATAAAACGCAATCCTTGGGCATTTTGTGTCCAATTAGCCTGTCGTATAAAAATAAATTCCCCTGACAGTGATTTTGTATTGTAGATAGTTGAACAAGATGAACGTACTGAGGAAGCAAAATCGCTTTTTGCTATCGTTGATCAACAAGTGCGAGAATCAAAAATGCGACTAAATTCACAAGAACAAATCACCAACAATCTGAACGAGAAAGCAGAACTTGCTCGTGCTAAAGTAAGTTTACAAGTAGAAGTTAGAAATGAGATGTTGTATTTACTAATTCATACGATTACTGTCAATTAGGGGTGTTGGTGAGAGGACGCGTGAGAAGTTGGAATACCATATTGTGTAGCTGGTATAGTTCCAACAACATCGCTACGAATACTTCTGTCACTACTGGCGTAGGATGAGTAAACAAATTAAAATATTACGCGTTTGAAATGGAAAAAACAATGATGTTTTGAGATTAAAATATCCCATCTATGTTCAAGGTGATATTTTCTGAATAAAAGTTGTGTTCATGCCCTTATTTTAATTGTGCTTTTTTGTTATCAAAAAGAATTGAGTGAGAAAAATAAACAGCAATACTATTATCATGTTCCGTCAGAAAAAAATATCATTTGACTTTCAATTTCAGAAAGAAAAACAGAAAACCATTCTTGCAAACAAGAAAAAGAGATTTCAAGAAGCGATTGAAGAGAGAGATCACTTTCAACAATCTTTAGAAGATACAAAAATTTATTATAAAGTTAGTTCTTATATTAAAGAATTTATATGTAGTGCATTTACAACGATCTTCTTCTTTTTATAAGAATCCTAACAAGTGATTACAGTCATTCAGAAAAAATATCCTGAATCGCTAAGTCTTTAATTTCGACCAAACGTAAAATTTTAGGAAGTAATACAACAACTTCGAACTAAAGACAATACTATTGAAAATGAAATTGAAAAGAGTCTGATTGAACGTAGAGAGCTCATAGGAAAGACCGAGGAAACACGGGAATTACTGAATGACAAAAAGAATGAATCAAATGAAAAAATAGAAGATAGAAAAATGCAGAAAACTATTATGGTGGAATCAAACAATTTGGTACGATTTGTGATTGATTAATTATTTAATGAGTAAATTGTGGAATAATTGACAAAAAATATGATGAATATAGAATGATAATAACTGAAACTAATCGGTAATAGAATTGTTGCATAATATAAAAAAAAAATGCAGATTGTATCGTTAATTTCAGATTGGTACAGTACTGGAAGATGCGGCAGGGGCTAAAGCTGAAAGAGAAAAACTGAAAAAAAAAATTGCAGCTGTTCTTGAAGACAGAGATCTCACCAGGAAAAGCTATTCAAGGGAAATTGAAAAGTTGAATGAATATTTAGACAAAGAATCATCCACAAGGTTTGTATTCAGATATTGTCATCGAAATGAATTAAAGTTGAATGACATTCATACATTTCATCAAAATACGTTAAAGGTACTATTATTAATTAAGCCAAAACTCCGATGTGGTTCTGTCATTCTACCACTTTACGGGTCTGCATGTGGCTCAAAAATATTATTTCTCACACTTGCCACACTTGTCTCAATTGTATGAATCTCACTTCACGTTATAAATGTAACTTTTTGTGTAAGATGCACTTCATTCGTTACTTTGATCGTTTGTCACTCAATATATATCTGCCTTAACTCAAAACACTGAGAAAAGTGCGGTGCAAGTGGAATTCATGTAGAACCAATGAGGCGCGACACTTTTGGGATACTAGCAGCTTACCACCTAAGATTAAATATACCAAGAATCACCAATATTGTTGGTATGTTTTTTCTAAGGCAAGAAATAGAAGCAGAATATGAACTTTCCTTAGAAGACTTAGAGCGAGAAGAAAGACAACAGACTGAATTTATGGAAGAAAACAAAACAATAATGGAATCATTCATGTAAGTTTCCTTTAGCACAAATGGCTATTGGATTACATTAATATTTCATTCTTCAATGAAAAAGAAATATTTCACATACTATATAATGTATTTTTTTTTCATAATAGTGCAAAAAAAGAACTTTTGAAACGAACTCAAAATGAAACTCAAGACGGGGAACACGATTATAGAGTTAGAAAATCAAAAATAGAAGATGAAATTGAAATGAGTAACAGATACTATGAAATTACTATCGTGGAGTTAAGAAACGAAATAGAACAAGCTAAGATCAGAGTTCAAAGTACAAAGGTGGATATTCAATTATTTTCCTACTCAGTAATTGATGTGAAAGCATAGAAGTTAAATTACGTTTATAAATTTGTTATTCAATGTTTCTTACAGGAACTAGTTGCCATCTTACAAGAGAAAACTGCAATAATAGAACCCCTATTCTTGCAAACTAAAGACGAGTTTCGTAATTCTAAAAAAGAACATGATGAAGCAAGAGATAAAACAGTGGAATTGAATAGAAAATATAAAGATGTGTGCGATGAAAGTGAACGAAGCGTCATACAAACAGTCAGTGAGTGTCGCAGTGAATTTAAGTCAGTTAGCAAAATACATGAGTTACTCCTAAATGCACTCAAAGTACAACACCAATACAACAAAGTACAACAGATTTATTAAATTCATATACCCATTAGTTTACCCATCCATAGTCTACCTTCCAACAAAATTATACAGTTTCCTGTATTCTGATAGAATTCGAAATGATTTTTAAAGTTGGCTAGTGAAATGCGCGAAGCCGATGAGAGAGTTTGATGCAAATTACTACGCCTTCAACAATGTCTAACTATTTTTCATAAAAAGTAATCTTTTTAGATTTGGAGAAGGAAAAAAAGAAGCTTCAACAGGAGCTAGAGGAAGTCAATCACGAAGTTATTCAAGAAATCCAAAATCTAGATGACGTCAGTTTAGTTAATCTTGATCTTCACAAAGAAATGAAGCAGCATGATAAATTATTCAGAGAAAACAACTTGTTTTCAAACGCTTGTGAGAAGCTAAGGGCTAAAGTAGAAGGTAAACAATTAATATGAGTGAACACTAATTTTTTCTGTTTAGTAACACAAGTTTTAATTAAGGAAAAAGCTCGAATGGTTTGGCTTGGGTTCGGTGTGGAGTTTGGAATCATCCGGGGTTGGGGTTTTAGGATCTTCAGTCACCTTCTTTCATACACGCAGGTCCCGGAGTAGGCAGTAACCCTCAGACTGCACCTTCATAAGCAATATAGGACGGCAGACCTGACGCTGTAGTAAAGTCAGAAAAAGTGGTGTGAAACATAATGCTGATAAAATACAACAGCCATCCAGGACCGAATACTAAACTATTCCGAATAAATTCTAAATTAATGTTTTCGAAGCTGGAATACCGAATACATTCTAAAATCGAAAATAACACATTTTTGTTTTAGTTTATAAAACCCAGTAAAATAGAAAATAAGCTTCAATAGAAATATCAGAGTAAAGCCACAAACCAACAGTATATGTATACTAAGTAATTGATAGTTTGGGGTTGTTATGTTTAGCATATTGTTAAGTCTGAAATTAGCAATAAGTGAGAGGATAGATGACCACTGCCAGGCGCGCAGCAGGATTTTCAAAATCGAAAAATCCCATTGCCGCCTGTAACATCCACCGCGATTACGCGCTCGTTAACCCTCTTTTTCAAAAAATTTTGAGAGAACTTTCACACTCTCACGCTCCGATGAACACGTGTTACAAAGAAACAAGATTTAAGCGCTCTGCTCAAAGAGCATTACGTCACCTTTGCAGAAAAACCAGACTCAGCTTCGCAAGCGAAGCGAAACGCGAAATATTCAATGATATGTAAGAGCATGTTCACGATAGTTGTCTGGAATCTTTGTTTGTTTATTATGTGCGCGAAATTGTTTCCCGCTCGATCAAATGACTTATCTTTGAAGTAATGACAAATACTTTCGTGTATCTCTAAGCTTTGAAATACCTACACAAATAAAATTCACCTAGTAGTAGAATAAAAAATTTACAAAAAAAAAAATTTTGACGGATCAAGCACGGATCATAGTTGGAAGCCTAAAATGATTTTAGTTAGTGCGGGAATACTTCACAAAACATGAACATAAACGTAAAATAGTCCGAAAATAACTATTATTGTCATATTATGACCAAGGATGGTAGTACGAATATATATATCATTAGGAAAAAGAGAGTTTTAGAAGAGCCGTCTTTTCAGCGTATAATGATCATCCTGTCACGTAAATTATTCAATCCATGACAACTACGAGATTCTAAAATATCTTTTTATATCAATTTAATGTGTTCAACGTAACTCGCGGTTGCCTATTCTTACGTCAAAATAAAAACATTACTATTTGGTCCACGGCGTTAATACGTATTTTTGCAATCTTGCCAACTCGTTATCGCCGTTAGAAAAATCTCAATAACTGATATATATTACTCAACCTGTTAAAAGAGCCCACTTTTGGAACGAATAATATAATAACGAATATATATTTTTCTGTTGTGCAAAGTGATTAATTCGTGACCGATACGCGCATATTTAAAATATTAATTTAATTGTTTTCAATTTAACCTGCGGTTGCGTCGACAAAATAAAATCCTCACCACTCTAATATGCCATGTGTGCCAAAAATGTGTGGTAAACTGTCCGATTATATATTGTTTTGATCCGTATATTGCAAATTCGGCAAATTTGAGATGTGTAACACTGACTCCGCTCGAAATGCCGCCACTCCGATTATTTTTGAGATGAGACCGTTCGAAAAATCCATAAATCTGCCGTAAAATCTCAGAGTAAAATTTATTTCAGCACAATAAAAATTGATTGAATATACTTTAGATCAATTATATTATATACATTCTCACAACCCGGTAGAAGTCGCGTTTCAAACCTTGTATAACGTTAACACTAAAATTTTCGACGGCAATTCAATTAAGATAATGGATAATCAGGCAAATACCGCCCTCAATTAGTGACGATATGTTTTCTAAACGCGGACCAAACATAATGGGGAAATTTTGCGATTTTCACTGCCCAAAAAGCGTTTTTTGAACTGTCGGGGGCTTCAATAAAACATGTTTTGTTTACGGTTTTATTTTCAGTATTTTAAATTGCCGCTTTTCAATAAAAAAAATTTGCTTTTTATTTAGAAACTCGCCGCCGATGAACGTACTCTCCGTATTCACTATTCTGTGCGAGTACAAAAATAAAATCATTGTCATCGTTATCGTGAAACAAATTTGTAGAAAATTTGCGTTTTAGAGAAAATAACACAAACGTAAAGGCGTTTACAGCCTAAATGACACGTCCGCTGATAAAGCAATCGCGCGCAAGTTCATATCGAGAATGTTTTCACTCAACGGAAACGTCTTGAAAGCGGCGTCGGAAATGTGTGACGTCACACAAATATCCGATATTCTTATGAACGCTAATTCCGATATTCGAATACATTCGAATAACGAGACATTCGAATACGTTCGAATAACGAGATATTCGAATACGTTCGAATTGGCCATCCCTGGGCCCATAACCTGATATTTTGAACCAAAATAACAAAATACTATTTGTTTTACTGAATTTAAATAGTAAATAGAATCCATAAAATCATCTTTAATATACAGACGAGAAAACAAAAATTGATCACACCGAGAAATGCCTTTCACAAATGGAGGCTTCTCAAGAAAACATTCAACAAAAGTTAGTCCAACTAATCGTAGAAGAAATGGAATTAACAGATTTGGCAAGAGAAAGAGATGAGGAATTGATAGATGACATAGCTGCCAAAAAGGTAATTTTTTTATTTCATGTTTGTGGCAACATAAACTGTCCATAGTAGAATATGACTTCATTTTTTCTGTTCACTAGCAATAGCGTGTGCAATAGAGAAATTACAGGGGACAATGACAATAGCTGTAATTATCGTTTATTTTTCTGTTAGAACTTTTCAGATAATCGACGTCGTATATTGGAAGGAGTTACAAATAAGATGTCACGTGTTTTGAGTTCTATAGAAAAATTGCAATCGGAGGATGTATCTGCAAGAGAAAAACTTAATATATAATTGTTTTGATATTTTGTATTTGCTTGCTTTTTATTACTTGAATAAATCTCCTAAAGACTTTGACCTTTTAACTCCGAAGATACGTCGTCGCTATTTTAACCGGGATCTCAATATGAGTTTTTAGGCAGTATTGAATAGTAATGACTAAAACATTTTCATACAGATAATATTGACACCGAAAATAATTTTTTAATACCTGTTAATATGCTATTCATAATTCTTTCTCTAAAAAGTAATTTATTCAAATGAATTTGAAAGGATACAAAAAATGATTTATTTTTCGAAGTTTTCGAAAATTGATCAATTGTGCAATTGTCTCATTTATTTTCACGATATTCCAAAGCCAGCGTTCCGTTCCAGCGATGCAACTAGTTCACGTCTGGTATAAGGCGAAGAACACTCGACAACATTTTTTAGTTTATGGTATAACAATAGGCTGCTATACTTTCACCTTTATTGTGCCTGTGAGATTTACGGAGGTTTCTTCATATGTCTACTGAATGTGATGAAAGGAACTTTTACAAGTCTCCTTGTCTCGAAAAACGCAAAGAAACATGTTTGCTGAGATATCTATCTATATTGTAAGATTTTGTATAAATATATAGTCAAATAGAGTGAACTTTTCGAAATATTTCAATCAGGCTGACCAGGCGAAAAGTAGATCGATTAAAGTTTAGTTGCTACATATTGAGGCAATGTAATAGTAGCCGAATCCGGGTGACTGATTAACAAATAGTACAGAGTTTTAATCAAGTTTTTTTAAACAAGTCAGAGTAATACAAATTTAATTGCAATATTTAATGTAGGCTACTCTTTCTGGACAAGATGGTCTTTTTATTGCGTGGTTCACAATTGCCAAAGTCACTGCTGAAATAGTTTACAGTAGTTCACCTGATCATAAAAATATATGAGATTATGTAAATGCTGTAAGTCCGTACCAAGGTGTCGCTGACTGGATGACTCTATTGAGTCTTTCGCGTCCCCTCATCAACTGTTATGGGTTGACTTGATATATATATAAGATGTTTAATCCTACTATATTAAGTTTAATTCATTTGGTTTCAATATAAAATACAAAAAAAGATCACACCTAGAAAAATGAGTATCATCAGACGTTAGATTATAATAATAATTTGGCATAGACAACTAACAGTCATGGAGTGATAAATCATAAAAAAATAAAATTTCGTTAGATCTGAGAACTTGAAATTAGGTTTACTTAAGTCACGACTTAGTTTGTGATTTTAAATATAACGATTGGGAAAATAAAATGGTATCAAAAGTATTTGGTATTCAAATTTTTGATGATGATTTTGGAGTATAATTATAAATCTTGAATGAAACTGAAACAAGGGCATCACTTGAACATATAGAATGTATTTTGCTATTGTTACGTTAATCTGTAATCTGGTCAATTTCCAAGAAAACAGATCTAACAAATGAAATATTTGAAGCTGATAATCGGATTTAATGAAACATAAACATGTTTATCTTCAGTTTTCATGCTAATGAATGGATTTTATGATAATATCATAAATTACTGAACTAATGCCAAAAAACTGTCTGGAATAGTGCCAACGTATTAGCATTTTATTAAATATCGAATTATTCTAAAAAAAATTTTAAAAAAGGAGTTGACGATATTTGCACTAGACAACTTGTATGCGAGGAAAATCATACTGTCATATTCTTAACGCAAATGACATTCAAGTCGATGAAATTTAGAGGTATAGGAAGAATTCAAGATTTATCGCAATTAAATACATTTTTTAATAAAGGCTTTAGGTAAATATGCCATTTTATGCAGACAGCGATAAATTTAGACAGGAATCGCTTCAGTCTATTTATGTAGCCGTTAAAAGGAAGATGGCAGACTGTGAACAACATGCTTTTTATGATGTCTACAAAGTTCCATAGCCACCATCAACCGATCTCAGACGTTTGCGGTTACAAAAAACGGTGACCAACAGGATTTTTAAACACAAATTGTACATGTGGGTCGTATTGATAAATAGCCGTTGTTGTTGCTGAGGAAATTTCTTATCTTTACATCTGTTGGAACTAATTTATTTTAAATTTTCAGTAAAATGGAAGGAATCGCTAGAACGCTATTACTTTTAATTTCTATTGTACCCGATATTTTACCCGAAAACTTGGCAGATTTCGTTCATTTCAAAGGTATATTTTTTCACAACATTTGCAAACACTTTTAGAATCCTTGGCCGTCGCGTCTCATTCAAGCATTGCTCAATGACAGTCTTATAGCAGATCTTACACAAGGAATATATGAACCAAAAAACAGATAGAGCGAAGACTATACATACCAAAAACAATACAAGCATAAATGGGATGTTTTGCAGTCGCACGTACTTTAACAAATTTAATTTTTTTTTATTTATTTTGTTACCTAATCGATAAGTATTGTGAGTGGGCTGATTAAAATAAGTCTGTAACTATTTGAAATGCCATTCAGTATTGCCTGCATCAGCGATTGTTTCAGACATTTGTGTTTGTATTACTATATCAGGTTAGTTGTGGTTATTTTCAAAAGATTTTATCAAACTTCAAAAGTTATTTCATTTCAATATTTCGTAATTTGACATGACGATAAACCGATTCGATGATCTCATTTTTACATAACAACAACAAAAAATGCTGAACCAGTGATCTTATTCCCTGATTAATATTGTTTTTATAAGTTAAGTTGGATTATAAATTGTTCTAAAGAGGTTTTCAAAAATTGTTAGAATGTTTTTCGCCCTAATCTCTATATATACCGGTAGCTTAAATTCAAATTTATAAGCGTCCAGCTGCAATCGACGATGCAAAAACGCGAAAAATGTCTCGCTGATCTTTGATTTTGTCACTTCTTTTCATGCGTTTCGGCATCCCCATCATAAAAACTGGGTTAACAGACTGGTGCGAAGCATTACATAAATAAATACCTATTGTATAAAAAAACTCAAAATCGCCAAAAAGTGACTTACGCAATTATGTTATAAGTGTGATGATATCTTTCTTCTTTATTCAGATTTATTTTTCGAAACTGTATTTTTTAAAGTAATATGGAAAGCCGCCGGTTTGTGCATGCTACAGTTGTCTTATTGGTTGTTATAGCGGTTTTATGTGGTGTAATATTCTTGGCATATTTCGTCATATGGCCTACGCCATCATCCCGAGTGGCAAATGGAGGAAAGCCGAACATAATCATACTCTTGGCCGATGATACTGGGTACGGCGACTTTCAGACCTACGGTCATCCAACTCAAGAGTGGACAGCAGTGGACAGAATGGCAAAAGAAGGAATAAAATTCACGCATTGGTCAAGCCCTGCGTCTGTATGTTCTCCTAGCAGAGCAGCACTCTTAACAGGTTACCAAATTAAATATTACATGCTGGAACTTTTAACGTAGAAAGCCTTTGTCGATATTTGTACATACTTCATCAGTCAGTTTCAATTTCTAACAACACAAAAATGTGTACATTGTACATATATTGGGCTTTGCTTTTTATCAATTCTAAAAAAACATCGTGTTTCAAAACAAGGGCTTGTTTTAAATCAAAATATTTCTGTATTTTTTGTATTTTTCATTAAAATACCCCTTGTATCGCCGCGAAACTACGCCAAAACGTTGCATTCTGGCAGCTGCACACGCAGCCGGAATTATAATTTCAAAAATGAAAGTAAAATTTTTTATTTTGATTTTTACCACTATTGCGTACATATATCGCCACTTTATATATCCACCAAAGTCATAAGATTTTACCCGGAATGTTTTACCGAGATATCAGCGAGACGTTTTGAGTAAGCAAAATCATGAAAATTAGCCTACTACAAAAGCAATTCGATCAAGTGCAGCCCTTCGGCAAAACGAGTGGTTGCGATAATGAAGAATAGGGAAGGGCGAAATCGAATATTTTTTTCGAATCGAATAATTCGAATATTTTTAACGAATACCGAATATTTTTTTTATACACAACGGGAGGTCCAGGACGTCGGTCGATACTCCCTTTGGCTACAAAGCGTTTTTAACTGGTTAATTTTGTCATAATCGCTGATTGTTTTTGTAATTGTCACCGTGACCGTTTTTGCGGCGATATATAATCTATATTACCGCCCTTTCTGTTTTTTGCAAGTATTAATTCTTTCGGGTCGGCGGACATGGAAGTTTATATTTCGGGTTTACATGTGCGTTCACGTCGGCTACAGCTGTTAAAACCATTAAGGAATAATTTTAAACCCCCCAAATTAATATTATTCTAATTTTTATCATTTGCGTTGGCTTTCATATTACTTATCAGCGTCTGTGAATTTACCGTCACAATATTAAGCGAACGGTAATTGTATTATCGATATCGATCGAGATGCAGATATTTATCAAGACAATACCGTAATTAACTTGCTATGCTTTTCTATGGTGTCTATGTTACTTTACAGATAAACCTCGCAAAGCTGCTATTGCGTCAATCCCGAATGTTGATTTATAATAGTGAATAAATAATTCGGCAATAAAGGCATTTCTGCGTGACCATATGACGAGATGACGTTAAGCAGCGCTTCTTGAATAATAATTTACATATTCGACCTATTGCTGAAAAAAATTGCGCTTTCGTACTTTTGTGCCTAATAGATGGCCAGACGGTAATTATAACTAACTCTTCCAAGGTCCGACGTTTTCTTTTAAGAAACCCCGCGATCATTATAGATAGCTAATATCGTTACCAAGTAATTCACAATTTTATTTGCGGAATTTGCAAATTCACTTTTACTTCTCTTGACGATTTTGATAATGTCACGCCCTATTTATCAGTGCAAAAATGCTCAAAATATAACGAATGTGATCATTTCCGATGATACAACAATTCGTAAACAAGACAGTGCGCGTTGTTACATCGAATTTCACGATGGATTTTACCTTATACTCCTGTTCACGATTTCTACACTCCACCCGCCATGCATGCCCGAGTGAAATGTTTACATTTTCGAACATTATAGCTAATATCGTTACCGAGTAATACAAAATTTTATTTACGGAGTTTGCGAGTTCACTTTTACTTCTCTTGACGATTTTGATAATGTTACGCCCTATTTATCGTGCAAAAATGCTCAAAATATAACGAATGTAATCTTTTCCGATGATACAACAATTCGTGAACGAGACGCGTTGTTACATCGAAATTCACGATTGATTTTACGTTATGATTTCTACACTCCACCCGTCATGCATGTCCGAGTGAAATGTTTACATTTTCGAAACATTACTTGGTCAAGAATGAAAGGGATCACTAAAGAATTAATTTGAAAGTACATTAAAAGAATTATGTCCTGCCGTTTCTTTACTGGTCATAGCTTGTTCGTGTTATACTATGTATGGTTTCATGCGAAAGGTATTTCAACTTTTAATTTTTGTTAAACAAATTTATGTTTGGTTCATGCATGAAACGGCTAATCCATGCCGCCAATCATACGGAGTTTAAAATCTGGGATCTTTATTTTAAATACCTCATCTGATTTGACGTTTCTAATTTTAGGGAACGGTGTCGGTACCTTGTTTTGCAAAATATGGAATTGAAATGAACGATTGAAAACAAATAACACCACAACGCAAAGACGATTTTTCAAATGTGTCGCTTTTGTCTGTTAGCGAGCGTTGTAGGTGAATTCTCGCGCAATTCACGATCGGTTCAGAGACGTTCTGTGTCTAAGCGAGGCGGCGCAGATCACGTGGTACCCGATATTCGAATAGTAAAATGCAATTCGAATAATTTATTATTCGATTCGCTATTTGAATATTTTGCCCAGCCCTAAATTGAAGAATATGCTTATATCGGCGGTAATCTACTGATATGAACGATGAGACACCCTAACCTAGCCTATGTTAATTGTAAGAGTCCTCTGATGCAAAGACGCCCCAACTAATCTGTTATGAAGCCATAATATGGATTTCAAGGTCATGTATTTACATTTTTCTCATAAAATGAAGTCATTACTTATCGATCTTAAGATCGGTAAGTATATTGATAGGTATTTGTCTGTATGTATGTATGTCTGTCTGTCTGTGTGTCTGTTAGATGAACGCGATATCTCACGAACGCGTCCAAATTTTGCATGTGCATGCATCTTACCTCGGACCAGAAGCCTATAGATTTTGGGTTAATTATGTCGTATAATTAGCAAGTTATTAACTAATTACCGATCTAAGATCGATAAGTCTTCGGTCTCCGACCGATATTCTCGTTGTTACGGTTAATACTGTTCGGTTAATTGTTGCTTAGCATACTTTGGTTTTTTAAGGTTGAAGTGAGTTTTTCTACAAAATCATTTATTCGATCGCATTTCAATTTTCGCAACGTGGTTTCATTGCAGCAGGGTTATTCACGTAATGGCTTATTGGTTGCATCTTACTGCGCCAACCACTGAACTACAGCCTGAGAAGGTGTGCATGAGCCTTCATCGATATTTGTGGCGTTTTGAAAGATTTATTGCAAATAAGAAGCGCTTGGCAAGTTTTTACATCCATTTTTCTTCAACCTATTTAATAAAAAAAAATCAAACAATACAGCCATTTTGAACAAAACAGGCAAAAAAAAACTTGATTTAAAACAATTCTTTTTGAACAAATCCCTACATATAGATACAATCGAAAATTGACATTATCTAAATGGGACATTTGGCAAATTGAGAATAATTATGATTTGAGTAACCCCTTATTATATATGATATTGAGAATAAATATAAACTAACATAACTGCCGAATAATGGCGGTGGATAAGAATCACGATAGTACTGCCGAAACGTTGCGTTAAGTCTCAATAAATTGATGGTTTTTGTAATCGAGAGATCTTTTCAGAAACTACGTAAAAACAAATTCGACAACTAATGCGGCTTGCGACCAATAAAGAATCCGCTTGCCTCGTACCGGATTTACCATTTAAAATTGCTTGTGTTTTTATGACAGAAGCGGGTTTTCGGACGTACAGACTTTTTATTGCTTAATAATCTCATCCATCCATACAGCGATGACAGAGATGGGACTTGAATAACACTATTTCCTTTGGCCTACCATATATTCAATAAGAGAGCGGGTAGATAGATTCGAGTCAGATTTGGGCACATTAATTGGCTCGACTGATACAAAATAGCATACCCCGATTCACGAATTGTAAAAAAAACTTCCGTTTCCATGTGGCCTACTGGAAAAACTACGGAGACAATCGACTCACGTCACAACCAACTTGTTTCAAACAAATTACCCATAATATTTTCACGTTTTAGGTCGCTACCCGATTCGATCCGGGATATTCGGTAAAAATACCGTTTTTATGGATGGATCGATCGGTGGACTGCCTCATCGTGAAATTACAATTGCGGAAGCTTTACGCGATGTTGGATATGCAACAGGAATGGTTGGAAAGTGGCATTTAGGTAAGTAGAAGACTAACAAAGAACGTTGCAGTTAATTCATTACTGAAGGAAAGCCCGTAGTACTATTTATCATTCTTTCATAGGGCTCTTTCTGGAATTTCTGGAACGAGTAGTACTTCAAACAAATTTTAGTAATGTCCTTCCCCCAATCGTCATTATCACGAAGTTCGCTAATGGATTAATTCACATTTAAGATGATAGATAGTGTTAGCTGAGTAGATTGGTTGAGTAGACGGCCTGTGTTACCAGTCCATGTCACATATGGGAATAGTTAACTAGTTGTTTGTTTCAGATGCACAAACTCAGAATTGTTGTATTTCGAATATTGTATCTGGTCTCGCTGTATTTTCTCTAAACTGATTAAGAAAACGTGAACTAACTGAAACTAACGAGGGTGCTTTAATTAATATACCATTTAATAATAATAAGAGTAGTTACTTGGAAAAAAATCTGTTCGCGACTTGTTTTTGGGGAAATTTTTTTTGGACCCTGTCATTGTTGTTACTAACATATACTTATATATGAGTGGTCAACTGTTGTTTAGTATTATGCCATCATAAGTTGACTATTTGTACACGTGTTCGAGGACCACACGCGACTGAAACATTATCTTTGTTACCCACTGAGTGTTGGTGCTCCCATAGTAAGTGCACGAAGTTGGCGCACAAACTGAACATAGTATTTGTACCAGGTAAAGGTTATCAGGTTGTGCGCCATCTTGGTGCACATACTTTGAAAGAGCCGAAAATTTTGATAGTGAAAACGTTAGCTTGTTTCGTCTTTTCGATAATTTGGTTTCACTTAAATTAGATTTAAATCTTATTTTTTAGGCAATCATTTTTGAGCTTAGCAATGGAACTAACCCTAATGCATGATTACGTTGCAAAGTTAAATGTCAAATAAATCATTAATCAATCTTTACGTTCGAGCGGATGATAATTTATAAAAAATATTATATTCATCATAAAATGTCCCGAAGAAATGACTTTGTTCGATATACCTTAAAGTACCGCAATGCATGTTCTAAACTTTTAAGATAAAAGAGTTACTAGTACTTATTAATCATTATTTAACATGTTTTACCAATTTGCATTATGCCCATTCGATATGATGATTTACTAAATATACCGCGTGCATTATTTAATAGAAATTTAGCAGGTCGCAATCGGTATTTTCTCGGGGTGATTATCGTTGTCGCGTTTTTGCGTTCTTTTCGAAATCAATCATTTTCAGTTATGAAAATATATTAATCCTCCAAGTAGTATAAAATGAGAAGTAATAGACTAATAGTCGTATTTTTATGTTAATCCCTGACGCTTTGCGATTATAGGGAGTATTTTTAATCCCTGTAACGATTTTAGAAGACTTTAAAATAGTTGGGATCTTTATGGTTTGGCATCTGTCTGTTTTGATAATTAGCTAATAAGCAGCAATCGAAAGTCAAAAATATTATTGTAGTTTAATTATGGAAAAGTTCGATAGTTCCTCAAAATACGAAAATTAACGTTTGTATGAACGGGTGAACCACACCCGTATTCCTTTTTGAAAACAGTTGAGAAATCCCGTTTTAGCAGATGGAAATAATAAACAAGGGATAAATAGTTAATCAAAAAAATACAAATGTTAAATTGATTTTGCTACTAACAACGCAAAAACGACATTTATGTGAATACGATTGCATTTCGAATATTGTTTGAGGTAATCAAACGTGTGATGTCATTAAAATAAAATGGCATTCAGAATTTAAACAATAAATATCTATCACTTTTTTTGTGAAAAAACACGGGGCGATTTTAGAGCATTGTAGTAATCCTGATTTTTTGGCTCGTGTGTGAAATATTTCAGGATTGTAATTGCGTACATTGCGGATAATCATCTTATCTTGTCACAATATCACTGGACTATTTATAAACAGATAAATACGAAAATGAAACACATGGTCTTAATATTATAATATTGAAAAAGTGATTTTATATGATATCCTAAAACTAATAATTTTACTCAAACGAGATACAATTAGAAAATTTCAATGAAATAAGTGAAAACATAGAATGTGATAATTTTAATATCACCTTAAGTATTGTTTTTGCAGTCATTTCGAAGAAAATATAATCTGTTATGAAAACAAGGATATTATATGGTTTATACTATAAGAAAAAAGTTCACTCGTGTTAAGTGCCGCTGTGAGCGGTATAAGGTAACATAATCCTTTGTTGACAACTCTTTTAAAAAAAATGAGAGAGCGCGAAGCAGATATTATATGGATACTAGGAGAGTATCATTATCCGTATACTACGGTAACTTAAACATTCTGTATTTGTTAGTAAAGATCTGGCTTAAAGCAAATAGCCCACAATAGACTAGTTAGTATACTTGAGAAATGAAGAAACTTTGGCCCTAGAACAACAACAACAACAACGTGAAACAATGACAGCAATTTGATGGAACTATCTATGCGCACTTTTACGAAACGCTTCTGAAAACACAGGTTGTAATGAAAACCCTGACCGCATTGAAATGGGTGAGCCGTCCTGCTCAGGTAATCGTCACTAGTTAGCACGGGAGAGTTTAGAACTGTGTTCGAATTGCCGAGTGGGAGCTTGTGAGAGGTGTTCGGCAATTGCTCCGAAATGTAAATTCTCTTCAGATATTCTTTTATTCATACATATATCACATTCTTAATTGGCATAATAACATATATTGCTTAAATATATCAGGTATAAACAAGAAAAATTCAACAGACGGAAAAAACTTACCGATGCATCATGGATTTGAATATGTTGGAATCAACTTGCCTTACACACAGCTATGGTTTTGCGATCCAAAGAAGGTATCAAATTCATACTTTATTTAAAGAAATGCGTTGTGTACTTCAGGCGCGACCCGTTTAGGTAAAATCATTGATATTAAAAATAGTTCTTAGATTTATCTACTTTTTCCCATACCCATACCCAAAAAGTTGTAAACCCAGCGTTGTCGCTTTTATACTTTACCTAAAAAACCACATATTATTTTACAGTACAACATAGCACAAATGCGTTCTTGCTTCGTATATCAAAACGACAAAATCATTGAACAGCCAATCAAATTTGAAACACTGACCGCGCGATTAGTTGACGACACCAAAGAATTTATTGACAACAACAAGCATCATCCGTTTTTCTTTCTACTTTCATTTCCACAAACCCATGCTGCTTTATTTTCGGATCCAAGATTTGCTCAGACTTCAAAGAGGGGTAAGTTCATTTATCTCTGCCTGTCAATTTAAATTCGTATTATCTCAAAGCAGAATGTTGAACCCGCAGCTGGAGTACAAACTATATTGATAGAATAGTTGTAGGCGACAACTGCCGCTCAGAGAGATTCTCATTGATTCAAGAGAGATGTCAGTCCCTGGTGGTTGGAACGAGACTTCAAATTATTTAAATGAACGATGTAGTGTGCGGGGAAACAGATACGTAAAAGACAATTTCAAAAATAAGCAGTTTTATGAGAAAATAGGATAGGAAGCAACATGCCAAAAGCATAAACTCATTTATTGTACATTAAATTTTGCAGGGCGTTATGGAGACAGCGTAAACGAAATGGGATGGGCAATAGGTCAAGTTTTGGATCAGTTGAAATACTTAGGAATTGACGAAGACACCCTCGTTTTGTTTCTATCTGATCAAGGGCCGATGGTAGATGGGTGCGGAGAGGCAGGTGATGCTGGGGTTTTTCGCGGAGGAAAAGCGACTATGTGGGAAGGAGGAGTTCGAGTACCTGCAGTGGCGTGGTGGCCTGGGACAATATCGCCTGGGACCGTTAGCCACGCAACAATCAGTACAATGGATATCTTGCCCACCGCCCTAAAACTAGCAGGTGAATATTTGCTTTGCTTCGTAGCCAAAAGTTAGTTCCTATCCGCGCCAACAAATGCATCAGTTTTATAGCTACTAAGCTTTAATTCGTCGAAACGTTGGTGGCAACTCGTAGCAGTACACAAATAGTTTTAAGCACCAACAAATATGTCTCAGGTAAAATGTTGCTACGCATGATTCAGCAGATTAATTACTGTTGCCAGAAAACATACACAGTAACGTTATGAATAAATTGAAATACATTACCACACATGTGTCAGTGGATTGGATAGCCCTGCTTTTATTCTATAAATTACTTTGAAATGAAAAAAAAATATTCTCTGTTTGAATGAATAAGTGTATTTAAAAAACAGGTGCCGAAGATTACCTTGAAGAACGAAAGATTGCTATCGACGGGAAAGTAATCAATGACGTCGTAAAAACGGACACCACAGAATCATTTCACGAAGCACTTTTTTATTATTGCTCTGATATATTGATGTCAGCTCGATACAAAAAATATAAAATTCACTACTACACAGTGGATCCAATGGGTAAGGCAAAAACAGTTTAGACCTATTGTAATCCATGAAAAAACGATCAAACCTATTTTACTACGGTTCCCGGAACACTTCTGCAATTTTGTCCGTATCTATCACAATAGCGAGTTTCTGATCGAATCAAACTATCTGGCAAAACTATTCAAAACTTTTGTTATTCAAAACCTGATATATATTGAATTATTTAAAAATTAATCCCAATTTTCTTTTATCACTAATAAAGATGCTCTGCCTCAAGTGAGCCTATATTATAAATTGACTCAGGGGCACGAATTATGGCAAAATTCAACCGTAGCAAACTTTTTCTAACTGTATCATGCATGTTTTAAAAATCAAGTGATAAATTTTACCTGCGTTATCATGTTTTACTATATGAAAAATCGTTTTATTGTATAAAGTTCTCAAACGCGCACATCAATATAAGACAACAACAATTACTTGCACAAAAATATTTGCAAACTTTCTTTTTGTATTTTTCAACAGTTTCAGGCATAGTGAGTGAAGGAGGAGGTCGGTGTGAATACTCAAACAGGACGAAATTATTTAATATCTTCAGTTGCGAACACAGAGCAAAGAAACAAGATCCGCCGTTGATATTTAATTATGAAGCTGATCCACAGGAACAAATTTCTTTGGATGCAACAACAAAAGAAAATCAAATTTTGCTTGATATAATCGCTGATTTGGTCCAAACGCACAAAGCATCTATTATTCCAGTTCAGTCGGAAATTGATAAACCTTATTATCGGAGTATTACTCCTTGTTGTAACCCTCCTGCTTGCACATGTAATTATAAATGAGCAATTTTTAACAGCGAACTTTTTGTACGCGAAGGCATCATTGTCTACCTAAAATAAAGTCGAAGTAGTGGGTATAAATATGCATTGTCACATTTCGTTAGCATGTATATTTCCAGTTTTACTGTACGAAAGAAAAATGGATTTGGACTGTCAGAGGTCTGTCACATCAATTCATGAGAACATTTCTTCAAGGACGCGTAACAATGAACGTAAGATCAATAACAAGAAAAAAAAACAATTTTTTGTGCTTGTAACTGCAGTGGAAACTCTACCTATTTGTTACGGAAGCCCCTTCGTAGGTAGAAAATTCCGCAAGTAGGGTCCCATTTTACCTGTAAACGCCCTAATCTATTCTGAACCCCCACAAAACTCGAACATAATATTTGTATAAAAATATAATAGTGGTTAAAACCCGTAACAAATACATTTTAGAATTAGATTACTGCAAAATAAATAGAAAAGGGACACATGGAAAGAACAGAGAAATACCGAATAAAAACTACGAACGGTATGTTTGTTTACCTCTGGCCGACTATAGGCTACGCTAAACAAGACCGCGCAGAGTGGAAGGACGACGATCGGGGAGGTGGGAGGAGGCGGCAAAAGTTGACAGCTGAGAGAGAAAGTAATGTACGAAAACAGACACATATACTTCAATTTTTTTTTTCATTTCATTTTTTTTTGTTTTGACTGTTACGCGTATCATCGTATTCTCACTGAATTTCGCTGGCAACACGTGGGAAACAAACGGGCCAATGGGATGGCATGGCCAAATATAGACATGCTATCCAGATCTAAGTATACCTAAGCGATAGAGAACATGAAACATTGCTTCAGTTACAAATAGATTACGCCAGTGATCTCTTTTAATGTGCAAATATCAAACAACCATGATATCTTAATTTCTTATAACAATTCAGCATTCTACACCCTTAGGAATAGTAATCACTCATGTTATGGGTGCCATCCACAGCTAAGAAACTTTGGAATGTTGACTTGAATATTGACTATTGGAATACTCGATGAAATTTATTCAACTTGTGTGTGGAATAGAACTTATTATTATTTGTTTGAAATAGAAACGATTGGTCATTATTCAGGCGTCTAACTTCATATTCAAGTTACATGATGTCGTGTCCCTTATTATATTGGAGGCAAATAGACACGTTGTTCGTATGAATGGAATAGTCTTTAATCTTAGCAGCAAAACAGTACCATCACATCAACACATGCAATTACTTACAAACAAAATAGTGAACTGAATAGCGACTGTGCGTGTTATAAGTGAGACGGCATGTAAACAAACAATCGAACAAATTATTTTTTGATAAAAATGTGCAAACCTATTCCGCCGTTTCGTGCCCAAAAAATATAAAAAAAACAAACCATTAGGTGATTGCCTTAAAATCGACTATATATAACATCTGTAGTAAAGGCGTCTTTTTCGTAAAACGTTCAACTCCTGGATATAGGAACAAGGTATTATTTGTTACTAAATTTTTAAGGACCGTTTTGAAATTATTTCCAAGTTCTTTCCTTATGTGCGCTACGAAACTGAAAGATAAACGGTCTCGTCTCGTGGTCTAATTGCAAGTCAGATCAATGACATGAAACATGTCATGAAACATATGTTTCATGTTATGTGTCAGGCCTAACGCGATAACGTGTAGAACTCTGGAGCAAGAAGTCACAGGCGTCATCTCTTTATGCACCGGCGAATCCGGAAGTTGGAACAGGTCAAAGGGTATGAATGCTCTCTTCCAAGCACCAGTTTTACGCGTCCTCAGGTGTACACCTCTCATTAATAACAAATTGTTCTGTTCGCTTCTGTGTCAGCACAAAGTTAGAAAGCAGAGATACCGGCGGTTAATAGCGATGTCTGCAAGGAGTGGCAGAAGACTTTTAGATGATCAAGATGAGTTGGAGTATAACATAACATTTCCTACTTGTACAGGTGACTTATCTCTTATTCTTCAGTTCTTGCGAATTTTTGAATACGGTACTGGTACTGGTACTAATGATTTCAAAACTAATTTTATAATAATCAGGTACTGTAATGCTTAACTTACAATAACTTTTGCTTATGGCAGTACGGTACCGGTATGATAAGTCCCACAGTTGTGCAGTCACAAGTTACCGTACCGGTAGTACTGTAGTAGAATTACATCTAACAGTCCACGGTAAGTACCGGTATCAAATTCTGAAATTGATCAGTAACAAGATCTGAAGATCGGACGAGAGTTACGGTAACAGGACAAATATTAAGATACTTTTCCAACCTTGTTGACAAAATTGACGTTCAGACATTACTGCATTATGGCACCATATCTGAAATTGGCCATAATTATACAGTACCGGTAGTATTCTCTGTTACAATCTTTATTTATGTTTTAGTCATGGATGATTCTGATGCAAAAGAACCTGTTGTATATTTGTTGGGATGGGCCGGTGCATCAGATAAGCATTTAGCAAAATATAGTGCAATATATGAACAAGAAGGCTATGTAACCTTAAGATATATTGCACCTGAAGATGTCATATTTTTGTTATGTAAGTTATTTATTTTTAAGTAAGCTTTTTAATGTATTTAAAATATACAAATCTTGCTATCATTTAATCATGATGATAGATTAAAATCGAACTATTTTGGTCCTTTTTTGATAATGTTTGATCTTAGTGCAAGCCTTATTTCATTAAAAATTAGATATTGAATATTGCTAATAAGAATTGTCAAAATATCCGATTTGAATATACTACATCTAGTGTTCGTTTTTGTTTGGTGTTTACAATGGAGTCTGTTGTTAATTAGCAAAAGTTTGATAAATGCGCTTATTAATGATATAATTATTTATTGCTGTTATGAGGCATTTTCAGATCTTCACTCTGAAGAAGGCTTTACTGTAAGCTTCCATGTTTTGCATTGCATACGCAACTCTTTAAGTGATGACTAACTTGTCTCCTGAATATTTTTTAGCCAAAGATACGATAAACACAGCAAAAGATACGTCAAACAAACTTGTTCAACTTCTAGATGATTATGATTTAAGAGAAAACCCAGTTTTAATTCACTGTTTCAGTAATGGCGGAGCAGTAGTGTATAAATGGTTGGCAGAAGCGTTCTTGGTGCGTTTAATAATCGTAATTGATTCTTTATGTTATAGTTATATGGGATTTATGATCCAACTCCGTATGCACTTGCAATTATGAGAGCACAACTCTTGTGAATGTCTGATTGTTATTCTATATTTTGGATGTAGTGTAGCAATTGAAACATCCAAATTTTAATAAACAAAATTAAATTGGTATCTACCCTATTGGAACCCCATTTCACTCAACTTTTGATACAACTAGAAAACCAATCGAAATATTACAATTTTCTCATATTTATTTTCATGAGATAGTCAACTAGTGGCTCTTTGGTGGCTGAGTATGGAGTTTTTCTTGCTACGCTTGGAAAGAAAATTATGCAGTTGTTTATTTTTGCTTTTCTACATCTACTGTTATCAAGATCAAGACACTGCTGCTTTTTTTTATTTTTTTTTCTATCCATACATTTCCAAAACTAAATGTTATGTTATTTATTTCACAGGAACAAAATGTCAATATTGTTGGGGTAATTATAGACAGTGGCCCTGCGAAATTAACTTTTCTCAACTTACTTATGGCTATTTACTTTTCACAAAGGCCAAAGGGTATGACTCGTATTCTGCATTACATTTACCGATTTCTTGCCACAAACCTCACTGATTATTTGACATTCTCAATGGATGAAAGATTGTATTTCTATGAGGTGAGAAATTTATTAAAGTGTACATATTTAAGTCTTTTTACTGGTTCCAAAATCGTTCATTTATATCGCTTGTTGATTCATACCATTATTAAATCGGTAATTATTTGTACACTGCATCGCTGATTAGCATCATACATTTGAGATTTTGATCATTTGCTTCAATCCACTGATACTTAAGACGTTATTACTTGTTAACTTAGTTCGACTTTTGAAACTAAAAAAAATCCTTCTGATACATAAAATATTGAACCATTATTTTTATTCACTTTCAGCAACTACTATCATCAAAAACATTCCTTTGGCCGCATTTATATCTTTATTCAACAAACGACGGGGTAATGCCAAAGGCAGAAATTTTAGAAATGGTAGAATCAAGAAAAGCTGCTGGTTGCTCAATTGTTCGATGCCATGACTTCGTCACTTCTCCCCATGTTTCGCATTTGAAATTTCATAAAGTAAGAAAATTGGCATATGTGTCTCTTAGAGAATAATTTACTAAGTTTTTTCACTATTTGGAATGAATGTTCAATCAAATATAATGTGGCGATGTTTTTAACACCATGTTACATGAGTTATACTTACTAATGTCTGTGTTTTTAAAGGTCTAATGATAGTTTATCTTCTAATACCCTGATGTGACATGATACTTTTGTTCATCGCATGCAAATATTTATTTTCTAATGCTAAGCGTGTGTGTGATAGGTGTAAATCAATCAGTGATCAATATATTGAAGTTACATGTGTATAATTATAGGAGTTTGATTTGAATTAATAAAGCTTAGCATGCAAAACGAAGCATATCTTGTTTGCCAGATTTACTTTATTCTGCTCATGCTTGCTATGTCAAAATTTACTACAGGTACAGCACAAGGTGTGCTTGGAACAATTATCGACATTCATGGTTAACTATGTTTAAAATTGCATAATTTTGTTAAAACTTCAACAATTGTACTTCTAAAATGGTCCTTTGGTTAGATATTTTTTTTTTATGAATTTTGTATTGAATAAAGCTAACAACCTAATTCTTCAAATTTCATTTCCAGGAAGACTACATAAATCTGTGTTTACAATTCCTTGAAGATAGCTTAAAAATATTTGACGGGGAAGATATTGATGAAATAACTGGAACTAACAGACATCAAACGTCATCTGTTGATCCACCCACAAAATCTCGACCATACTCTGAAGGTTCACCATCAACCAGTCAGAGAAAATCATCCCTCAGGTTAAGAAGAACTTCTCAAAGTGATTCAAAATTATGATTCATCTCAGAATTTTATATATGTTCATTTCACTGCTCGCTCCAGCAGCAACAGAGGTATTTTGAGAGCTGGTCAAATGAGCTCTGGGTGATATATTCACAAAACAATTTGAACGAACTATAAACAAGAGCAATGCTCAAAGGTAGAATCTATTTGACTCGAATGCCAATGTTAAATCAGTGTTTCCAGTTTACATGAATTAGAATAAAACGGAATAATCTTTGGAAAATATTGAGAAAATAATTTTTATTATAGTAACTTCTATCTTTAAAGTACTGAAAAATTGATTGGTTCAGTTAATTTTGAAGAAAGCATAACACAATTCGAAAAAACAACAATCCATATATACACTTTGTGATCAATAAACTATCCTTTTCCTGTACCTCTCGAAACGAGGAATCTGGAATATATACATTTTTTTTTAAATAAAAAGAATTGCGTCAATGTCTTTGCCTTTTGGCATAGATATATTATAACACAACATTTAAACCAATTGGACAGTATATGGTTAATCCAAATTTATTGATCAAACTGAAAAGTGTTATTGATAATGAAGCTATGACCACACACATGCAGTTTTCCTTATTTTGTTATCAACATATTACAGAATTTGGTATAGGTAGGCTGTAGGCTACTGTCCTCAGTATATACTATTGAACATTACCTACTCATGTGTTACTGAAAATAGTGTTTTGTTACTGTTCTTTAGAAATTATAGTTTTGTTTATTTATATAGTTCTTCCATTCATGATAGATGATACACATAATGCATTTCTCAATTTATATAATCCTATGGAACAGAAAGCCTTCATCTCTAAATTGGTTCCAGATGCTGTAGGGGTTGCGGGTCTCGAATGTTCCTCAAACTATCATCTTTCATGACTATTAATGATAGTGAAGGCATAAATATATTTTAGTCAGGAAATTAAATCACAGTTCATAATATCAGTACAAATGGTATCCAGTGGAGGGCCTTTTTGAGGATCTATTGCTCAAATGTATCTGAATTCTAAATATATTGTAAGATAGAAAATACAAAGTTATATTGAATTTCATGAAAAACTTTAACACTTCTGCATAAAAAAATGTTATTGCTTGTGACACAGAATATTTTTATTGTTATTGAAATTTTATTTTCTAATCAAGAGTACATTCATTTTACAGAGTACATTGTTTTTGAACTTGATCTACTTTGTTATTTGTATTTGCACCTTCATATTTGTTCCAATTGCACAGCAAGTGTTCCAATTTGAATTCAGTATTTTTAGAAGCAAGCTTTCGACGGCGTTTATATATATGCTACTTTGGGTCACTTATGAGGTAACAATTAACGATTTTTAGCAGATTTAATGTTAAATCTCAGTTGCATAATCCTGCTTTCCTATTGATTTGAGTGTTTTTCTCAAATTCTATACATGGTCTATAAAATGATATCGCTGCATTACTTCTTGCCAAGATACTATTGATTTTTGTATAATTTTTATGTTCTTTTGCTATGTTTGTCAGCAGAAATTTTATATGCTAGAATTTTAGTCAAATTAGCAGCTTTAGAATGCTTAGAACATAATGTTATTTTTGTATATTTGTATATTATATCGTTAGAAGTACTGTGTTGGTCGTATATGAAATAAAGCTGGCTATCGTAATTTCTTAATCTATTGTCTGTGCGTGATATTGTTGTCAGAACGTGAGCGAATGCTATTCGACAGCCCTTGGCAAAAAGTGGCAAATAATACTGATGGGCGTTAAAGCAGCCACTGGCGCCCTTGAGGAAGATTTTATAAAATAGGATTTTCATATTTATACTAGGGAAGAGGCTTAATCATATTGCGTACCGCGGCCTCTAGTCCAGTCAATGTGGTTGGTATGTGTGATAAGTTAGCCAGTTGTGGTGGAAGCCGTGAGCGACCAACCAGCGATTACGTGAACACCCTGATCAGAGGTGCGATAGCGCTTGGTGCGATAGCGCTTAGCACGATATGCCACACCTGGTCTATAATTCTTTAAACAGGGAACCTTTACAGAGTGCTTGGATTAGAAGGCGGTCGGTGTGTCTAAGAGGATTGGTGGACTGCTCAGTACGGTAGGTTGGTTCACGCTACCGCTGGTCGGTCACGGCTTTCTCCACCATCAAGTCTGGCTTCTAAAACAAATAACTGGTCAACCAATCCCATACCAGAGGTTGGTTATGACTTCCCCCACCACCAAGTCATAAAAACATCTGCAACAAATATCTGACCAGCAATTCTTATAATTGACATGGATTGGTAACCGGACGAGAGGTCGTGACTTGCCATGTGATTGAGAAAAAGGCTCAAAGGCTTTTCTACCTCCAACAGTTCAAGAACAAAATAATTGACGATGCTATACTTGACCACAAAACAGAATTAAAAATAACAGCTTTGTATCAAAATTGTATTTGACTAAAGCATCAAAATTATTCGGCGTTGTTGTACTAACTGTTATGGTTTGGTTACAAAAAGCAGGGCCACGGTAGATTCCCCGGATTTCTACCACGCTCGTAAATGTACGGGACGTTGACCATTCCTGGCCGTTTATGGATTCTAAATCTGTTTTGTCACAATCTAGTACAGCAGCAGTCGAACTAGTTCGTGCTTGATGCGACTGCTTTAAAAAGTTATCTAAATCCGAAATGAGATACCTAAATCCGAAATGAGATAACTTTTTACCTTTCGCATTGCAGACAAAATCCACAGATTGTTAGGTATATACCATTTAAGATTAATTCTGGGTAGATATCATTCAATATTAATTACTAACTATCCGATCGGTTTGCTGATTCGACTAGTCCGAGCAACCCCTTGGTAAAAATCAAATATATATACTGTACAATAACTGAACCGCGCGGCCAAAATTATCCTACACGCATGACACAATGGTCGGTCACGTTAAGATTGCTCTCAAACTATATATATATATATATATATATACCAGAAAACCAACAAGTGGGTTCGCAGGTTCCATTCCATGTGGGGATAGTTATGTGCAAGAGGATTGGACACCTCGCCGCCGTAGGGTGGTTCACCAAACCGCTGGTCGGTTACGGGTTCCTCCAACATCAAGTCCATGCTCCCGAAAACAAATAATCGCCACAGGATCAATCCGTCTTATCGACTTTCCTCTCCTTCGGGATCTATCATATTCAAAAATTCTCCAGTGACAGATTGTTACAAATTTCAGCACAGCTATAGCGAGAGAAACCTTGTTCAACCCGAATCGAAACCACGGATTAGCATTCGAGATAGTGGCATAACCATGAAAAGACATTTGGTTGTAGTATTTTATTTAACTGAAAAATGGCTAACGGCGGTAACATAATATTTGAAAATTTCAGAATAAGTATCACTTCTGATCCCCATACGACTTCAAGAGACGATCGAAGACACCGTGCTTACGGAAGACAGTCGAGAAGAATCATGACCGAAGCTGTCATCTTCCAGATTTCGAGAATCTGAGCAGCCTACTCTGCCTTGGCGTTTATGGATGTGGCGAAGATGAACTAAGCAGCAAGTCATCAACATTGTCAGAAGAAAGATTCCGAAAATGGAAATACCGAGCAGAAGAAATTGACTGGAAGAGCCATCTGCAGATTCTGAAAATTTGCCAAATTGAGACGCATGGTAAAATGCAATACTGTAGTATATGCCAGTTAGTAAGTAAAACGACTACTCTATATTTTGAAAAACTGATGAAAACTAGTCGAATCACTAAAAATAAAAATCCTGACTGCCTATTTGCACTGGGTGCAATGGATGCATGACGCTCGAATAATACTATTTTCGAACAGCTCTAATTAATAGAGTATATTACTTATGATGTATAGGTTTTTAGAAATACAATTTCCCGATTGCGAAATCTCTTCATCCTTTCGGTATTTTGATCGAGTGTTTCAACGTAACAACTTACCCATGGACGTATCCGCTTCTAAGTTGGGAATTTCCAATCCATCAGCAAATACAATAGGCCCCTTAGTTACCAACGATATTCCACTCTCATCATACCAAGATCGCTTTGATCGTTTCTGAAATTAACATTTATTGTAACGTCATAAACACTTATAATTTCAAGTAATTAGATTTTCGAATCTGCAAAACATTAAAACTTCATACAAAAGCTGGATTAACAGATTTGTAATTTATTGAGAAATAAGTTATTTAAATTCACTTACGTGCTGAATTTGTATCTGACAATGAAGAAAAATTTCAGCATTTCTCTTTGCTTGGAGTACTTGAAATCCAAAATGAACAGCAGAATGGGTATTCAATGGTCCAAATGTTTTAACAATATCAAAATTGCTCCTGTTTATAAACAACAGAACGATGCTCAACCATATGGACACGAAAGCAAAAACGAGATTATACAGGTATGCAATCCGCCAGAGTCAACTACCGATACGACGGTATTTTTTCACCGGATTACGACGCAAAACCGCCACGGTGCGCATTATTTAATTTTAATGACGTAATCGCACACAAAAAACGAATCCCACGAGTTTACAGAAGTTTTTGATACATAAAAAAGTAAATGCAATCTTCAATCACTGAGAATTTCAAAGCGATTAGTCCAGAGTAAAGCGTTAAATATACACTTCATGTTCAGTGAAACGTCGAAAATCGTAATTCTACACACATTATAGGAGAAGCAAATCTCGGGCCTCGAGCGCTTTTTTAAGTTTGGTAAGAAGATTAGGTTGTCGCGTTTGGAATAAATGTATGAGAATTTGGGGAACTAAGCAAGGATCATGCCTCCCAGAACTTCAAATCTAGTCTCCCGGTCTCCCGGCAAGTACGATCAGATCCAGATGGCAAGTACGATCAAAACACTCATAATAGATTGTACCGATAACCGAGGATGAAATAATAATCACACATTATGAATTTATAAATTAACATGGCCGAACACATTATTCAACTTACCGTGGATACAGTAACAGATCTACGTTTCTCAACGGTAATTCAGACTCTTTATTTGACGAAATCCAGCACATATTTATAGATGGAAATATAGAATTTGCACTCCTGGCGTTTGAGGTTCGCATTTCAATAGTTAGATACAACATCTCTCCAACTCCATAAGTTACGACTCCGCCTGCTGAAACAACTCGGGTCCGGGTTTTGCCGTTAGTTAGTTCCGTTGTCCCATTTATGCCGGGTGGGTCGGTCCATAAGCTGGACTGGAATTCAAAGACTCCACTGGCAGTAACGAGGGGTGGTGTTCGACAGCATCTGAAATATAACAAGCGTAAGGAAGCAACAAAAACCTTTTTTTTCATGAAGTTATTGTGGGTTGGCATAATTTGTTCTTTACCGCAAAGACTAATTTCAGATTTTCAGAAGAAGCACGTTTGCAGTAGAATTTGGAATGCCGGGTCAGGACGGGTTTGAATATGATAGAGTTTAAAATTTGGAAAAATAGTCTTCTTTTAAGAGGCAAACCGTCACTAAAATTTGCCAAGGTAAATCATAAATGATACACCACTGTTATCATTCACCTATAATTGTCGTAAAATTTAATCAGTTTTGTTTAAAGGTATTTTTACAGTTACTAAAGACCGTATATCACTCAAAATTGCATTATTACATTTCAAATTCAAAAATAAGAAGATTTACAAATAATAATGATGGCGCACAACCTGAACCCTAATCTGGTACAACTATTATGTTCAGGTTGTGCGCCATCTTGGTGCACATACTTAGAGGTCCATGAATATTAAATATTCAGAGCAACGCCAAAATCAGTATTTGCACTCACATTGTGTCAATAGTTGTTGTCATTTTGTATATATCCTGATAGGAGCACGATATTCCTGCCACAGATGACTTTACAGATATCCCAGATTCTGCTGTTACATTGCGATTAAACCATATCTGGGAAAGCAAATGAGTTTTTTATTTTTAACATCGGTCTTGCATATAAATCCTTTACAAAATTCACTTTTACAAAACTCACCGTGTTCTTGAACGCCAGTGTTCCGTTCACGGATTCCACTTTTGTGCCGCATGAATCGAACGGGAAAGGTATCGACACGGCAAACGTTTCACCATCGAAGGTTTCAAATCTGCAACTTTAAAATGGAAACAGACAAGGTTTTAGTTGACAACTTTAAAAATGAATTTTCATGACTATTCATTTTTGACAAGCTTAATAGGCAAATGTATATCAAATTTTTGTAACACGTCAGAGCGCTAATTGGTCAGAGGTCACCCCACCAGACTCCGCAATGAATATGCTTTCGTCGAACAAAGGACATATTGATTTAATACCTGTATCCAGTGCCTTATTTATGACGTAATAAACTATTCAAGAATGCCCCAAACAGGAAAATTCGTTTTTTTTACAATTATAGTACTTGTGGATGGCTGCCAAAACGCTTTGCTACAAGCGCGATCGCTCACATCTTCCACTTACCCCATATCTATTGTAGTAAAGTTTTCAGCTAGGCTTTCATTTGGTGTAACGTAGAACACACTATTTCCGATGCCTCCATCCATACCAAACACAATATCACCGCCAAGCGTTACAACAATCGAATCATGTCCACAGAAAATATCGGGAGTTTCTGAAAAAAAGCCGGCTCGACAAAACTTTGTAAATTTTGATGTCACAAAGTTTCGCCGGTGAGAAATACTTTGTATTTTGGGGCAATTTTATCTGGAAAAATCTGGTTGCAAATAAAAAAGAAAACGTGGTAGTGACTTGACCGCCCCGCGCAAGTGCAAAAAACAGGTGATACACAGCTACATATGTGCTTTCCCGCCTTCCACTGAACTTTCATTTAGTGAAATTCCATCTTATTCCAGTTTCCACTCCTCGATAATGTTTAATATTCGCTTGTTGGCACCCGTGGGAAGATCTGAAAAACAAACTAATACAAAACTTTTAACCTTGTCGGCTACGTGTATGTATAAGTCATGCGAGGCGGTCGGACTATAGTTATAAAAATAAAGTTTTGTATTTACCCGGTAACCTTACCAGTGTTTACAGTTCCAGGTTTCATGCGTGTCTTCTCTATTACCATTTCCAAAAAACTTGATTACACAGATTAATGCTATGAAATAGTAAAACTGGCTCAAAATATCAGTACCGGTAATTGGAGTTCCCAGACACAAAGACGTTGCACGGCATTCGTGCAAATGATAAATAAAAAGTACATGCATATGAAAGTTGTTTTAAAACAGAATACAAAAAAATATATCGAGAATTAGTCTACAGCAACAGTCTCATGCATCATGCAAAAAACACAATTGATAGAACCATAAAAAGACAATTTTATAAACCGAATTTTCTGGCTGTATCTCTCACCGTATTCACAATTGTCTCCTAAATACAAACTATCTCCGATATTGTTGCAGGAATATCCCAACACTGACTGTCGACATTCACAATTATTCAAGCATGGATTTGGTTGGCATTGGTCATCTGAAAACACAGATTAAAATGTTTGTTAGATACGCGCGAAGATAATTATATTATTTATTTCAATACCAGAATGGGAGGATCTCAAATTTTCCATTCGAAATGGTTCCATTACATTTGAACCCACGTACATTTGAACCCATGACAATTGCACCTGTATGCTATTGCACCTATGGAATTTTTTTTGTCTCACGGATAGTTAAACCCATACTAACCCTAACCCATGGGTTTTAGCACCCGCATATAGATTGAACCCGTGGATATACACATGGGTTCAAATGTACATAGGTTCAAATGTACGGTCACCATTCGAAATAACTTTGTGCTACTAAGAAGATTTTATAAATATTCTTTCAATCCTAAAAAAACATTTACTTATAAAAAAAATATAAGTCAATTAAGGATAAGTACGGCATTAACCGACAAAATCTTTTAATTTTTAGGTTCGCTGATACCATCATTGTTTATAAAATTACGCACTATGTCGTATCCAAAAAGCATTAATTTTGCAAATAGACTATATTTGAATGCATGTTATAAATCGTTCAAAAATATATTGAAAACGAGGTCAGTTAATTCCTTGATTCTTTTCTGATTCTGTCCCATTAAAATCATTATAAATGCAGTGTGTGTGTGTGTCAGTTTAGAATTTCATTACTTTGTGTATTCATTAATTCGTTCATCTTATTGGTTTTCAAAATGTATGGTAGACGTTCGATAGGCCGTGCGGAAAAGGCAAGAGAAGAGAACGTGGCTATTGCTTTGCCTTGTAGTAAAAAATGCACCGGGTGTAACGGCAACAAGAGCAAAAAGCGACAAGTGCAAAAAAACAAAAATGTATTTTTACCCGCGTGAGCGCCTTTCTAAACACAAACTGTCGGATTAGGATTTTAAGAGTGATTGGCAAAAACCTGAACTCTGAACGGCTTGGCTGGTCGGGTTGTGATTTACCTATTCGTTTAGTTGTGGTATGAAACGTTCAATATTATAATCATTGCCAATAGTACCTTCGGGGACTAGCTCCGTGTCAGCACTTGTCCCATTTTTTTCAACCGAGGATTTTGGATTAATGCTATCGTCATCTGAAAATTATCGTATAAATTACATTCAGGTTAAGAAAATTAATATTTACCATGAATGCAAACTTTTATAACAAGCCAGAAGGAATTGTTTCAATAATCAGTGTTAGCAACAAATTTTCAAGTGCTTGGAAGCAAAATTAATGCTGAAATGAAAAAAAAAATACTTACTGCTGCTTCTGAGCATTGCATCTGAACTCCACGGGGTATCACAGCCGGCTAAAAATATATATATATATATATACAAAACAATGAGTACCACTATCCCATTTAAAATCTATGAGAGATATTTAAATCGTACCCAGTAAAAGTTTCTACCATAAAAACAAACAAAACATACAAATGAACATAGGGTGCAGAGTTTGTTTTATGAATAGACGTATATAGGTAGTGGTAGGATTTAAAATTTTGGGAAAATGTTATTTTTCTATCGAACTCTTCTTTTATTTCAGAAAATGTCATTACATAAACAACATTAACACGAGGTGCATAAATCGAATACATATCTTTCGAAACGTCAAATATAAAACTTAATTGTCAGCTGGGTGCACTTTTCATATTGCTGCGGATGTCTTATCCCAAATACATAAAAAAACGGGCTTGGTGATATATCAGCAAGCCCGTTCTTTTTTTGTTTTGGGGTGAGACGTCTGCAGCAATATGCAAAGTGCAGAAAAATTATCACAGGCGAGAGTTCAGGTCGAAACAGTAACTCTTACTTTTTCATTACGTATTAAAATGAGAGAGTTTGACTTTTACCTTTTTGGCAAATCGCAAAATGCCAGTCATTTTGGCAATGCCCAACTCTCCACTTTTTCGACGGATCGGCAGGAAATAACCCACAGCTTTTACCTCGGCCTCTATTTAGCCTGTGGAATAAAACATTCATTAAGAGGCCGAATGACATGCAGTGGTTTTGCCCATATTTTTAATAGAACAGAATTGAGACCTAAATACTTTTAGCTATACCAAAAATGAAACAAATTGCATTTAGTAGGAAGTTGAAAAATTCTACTTTATTTTTGAACCTAACTTAAAAAATATATTATAATTAATATTAATAATCAATGTATTATATAATTATTTTATTGAGGGGTAACCCAATATAGAATACTTGTTTGCATATACTAAAATGAAAAATTATATGAAACAATGATTATTAATATTAATTATGATCAATTTTCTTAGTTTCTCTAGTTTAAAAATCAAAATTCCTCAATAATCTTGTCATTGAATAATAACTCACACGTCGGCATAATGGAATCGTCCGATAACTTCCGCATGGGTCATTCTCATGTTATCTCTCCACATCCACTGATTTTGTCCGATGACCTTTAACCCGATCCAATAACTAGCTCCGTTCATAGTTATTCCGGACCGCAACACACCACTAAAATGTCAACGCTTTTATTATTGTTTTAAAAATAGTCTTTTTTGGGCAACTTTTTGGCTAACCCATTTCTAATT
Organism: Styela clava; assembly: GCF_964204865.1. Lineage (NCBI taxonomy): Eukaryota > Metazoa > Chordata > Ascidiacea > Stolidobranchia > Styelidae > Styela > Styela clava. Next base: position 11,844,824 of record NC_135259.1, on the reverse strand, counting down.
TTAGCACTAAGATTGTTAGAGCCACACGAGAATAGGGAAAAGAGTCGCACGAACAAAGATATTAACTAACTGATATTGCGGTGGCCATATATATTAGGTATTATGTATATGAGGATTGGATATCGAACTTTTCATCTTTATAACTTTTCGTTCCATATTTTAGTGTTATTTATTTTACTACCTGATCACGGAAGGTAAGGTCAAGGAACTATCGATCAAGTCGCCACCCATACTCTTGCAATAATGATGAGATTCATCAAACGGTTTCTTCTGAGTGGTCGCAGTATAATATAATCCGTTGTCAAAGCGTCGCCATATTCCACACTTACCCCCAGAGGTTGTTGAAGCTTGAAAATAAATGAAAATGTTTCTCGATAATTGCTGGATATGAAAAATTAGGACAAAATAGCTTTTAATCCCGCTGTACCAGCAAGTTACAAGTTACTGGTAAAGTATATAAATATGGATAGCAAATCTGCCGCCATACAAAACATTCGCTGAAGCAAATCACGCGTATGCTATATGAATTTACTTTGAGTCGCCTTAAGTTGATTTACAACTGCTGTTTGAATAAAAATTTTATTGGTTGTATTTCCTATTCCCAGTATTCAACATTGCACGAATGGTGTCTTTGGTCGGCCGGACAGGACTCCGATTGATCGTTTTTACTTTACAGTTGAATGTGTCTATTAATTATTTTATTTACTTATTCAGTATTATAGTAATACGCTTTGAATGCACACGTATTATGGACTATTCGAACTGTACAAAAACCAGAGTACAATTTGTGTATACCACAAGCTAACCATTCGAACTGTACAAAAACCAAAGTACGATTTGTGTATATCACAAGCTAACCATTCGAACTGTACAAAAACCAGAGTACAATTTGTGTATACCACAAGCTAACCATTTGAACTGTACAAAAACCAAAGTACGATTTGTGTATATCACAAGCTAACCATTCGAACTGTACAAAAACCAGAGTACAATTTGTGTATACCACAAGCTAACCATTCGAACTGTACAAAAACCAAAGTACGATTTGTGTATATCACATGCTAACCATTCGAACTGTACAAAAACCAGAGTACAATTTGTGTATACCACAAGCTAACCATTCGAACTGTACAAAAACCAAAGTACGATTTGTGTATATCACAAGCTAACCATTCGAACTGTACAAAAACCAGAGTACAATTTGTGTATACCACAAGCTAACCATTCGAACTGTACAAAAACCAAAGTACGATTTGTGTATATCACAAGCTAACCATTCGAACTGTACAAAAATCAGAGTACAATTTGTGTATACCACAAGCTAACCATTCGAACTGTACAAAAACCAAAGTACGATTTGTGTATATCACAAGCTGATGATCTACAGATCGAACAAATAAAACAGGTTTATGGAAATCACTGGTACTTAATATAATAGAAACACTATGTTGAAATATAGGCGGCCTCAGAAATATTACCTGCTGCATGAGTTCCGGTCGGTCCATAACCTTTAAGAGTGAATTCCATCAAGTCGTAATAAGGTACAGATTTTTTATTTGAGACGACTTACATTTACAGCTTGGTGGGGTTCCAGTCCATATCCCATAGTAGCAAGTCCTACGCGCACTTCCACCATCTAATTCATACCCTCGACGGCATTTGTATACAATAACATCGTTAGGAAGATAGCGAACTCTGACGGAACTGCTTGCAGACATCAGAAATATATCCTGTCCTGCTCCTTGGTCAGTGTTTCTCTCATTTTCTACCCAACCGTTGTCAATGGGCGGGGGAGGATCACAATACTGCTGCTGAGGAGTAGAAGCTGTAAGAAAATGCAATAAAGAACATTTTAACAATCTAATTCAAATGTATTTTATATGAGAATTTGCCAATAGCAATAAATGTAAATGAAAGCCTAAACGAATGTTTCCCAATCGTGAAATAAATCCTATCCAGGGAGAAATTTATAGTTTAGGGGAGAAACTACGAAAATATCACCTCGTTATATATATGTTGTATAGTTTTACTAATATTATTCAATAAATATTTTATTGCCCACGTTATAGACTATTCGAACCGTGTAAAATCAAAGTGCGGACTGCCATAACATTAGCTAAGGTCCTTTGCACAAAAGTTTTCAAAGTTTATAGTGAAGAAGAAATAAAACAAGATAGCGATCATAGACCGCCGACTTATCGATCTAGCGACGTGTATCCTTCGCTCTGATTCAATAGCGACACTCGTTAAATATACGATAAATCATCCAAAATCAATAAGCTTCTGGTCCGAGATATGATGAACGCACATGAAAAATTTGGAGCATCGAGATATACCGCGTGTATCTAACAGACAAACAAACACAGACACAAATACATATCAACATACTTACCGATGGAGAACGAAGATGAAATAAAATGATCAAGAAGCCAAACAAGTTAAACATAGGTGAAAAAATTAACCGCTGGTCTAAACATTTAATAAGTGACGGTTGCTACTTTCCAAGTACAACACAATGTTTGATTGTAAGATCAGATTGCGGCCGCGTGTCACTCTATGGTAAAAAAGCCGTGACGGGCACACAAATTCTTACGCCCTTTTTGCTTTTTTTAAGTTACGTATGTAAATTAGCTATTTCGTGGCGCATAAATTGATATCGTCGAGCACGTCCAAAATTTCTAGTAGCATTCCTTTGTCTGCTCGACATTTTTTTATGCGTTGCTTCGTATTAAAATACGGCCTACCGTACCCACCAAACATAAATGGCATAATGACGAAAATTAGTATAAAGGCAATATTTTCAAATGTAGCACCCGCGATATTTTCACTTACTTTTACATGTAGGACTAGTGCCAGTCCATCCATTTGACGAACAAACGCGCCTTTTGCTTCCATCAGTAAGAACATAACCATCCTTGCATTTATAAACAATGGCGTCGTTGATAAGAAACCTGATCCTGACTTGTAAACTACTCGCTGCGCTCATCAACGCTGCTTGTGATTGAGAACCGCTTTCTTGTCCTCCTAGTCGGTTTCTCTCCAAAAGAATTCTTCCGTTTTCTACTGCTGGAGGGGCATCGCAATAGGTTGTAGTAGTTTCTAAAGTAAAGTGAGGGGTTTGACGATAAAATTCTAACGAATTTAACCCAAAACTGAACCAGGCAGTAGTTTATAACAATCATGTCATTGAGAAAGAATGAGAAAATGAGTTCCTAGATCTAGCTTTCGATCTTTTCTCGGTTACGTACTTAGCAAAGTTTAGCTCCGTGGCTTTCCTGAGTTAGATTTTGGAGATCTACTCGCAGTAACAAAGTTTTTATATAGTATCATGGACTAAAAATGGATATTTTTAGAAAACATTTTGACGATCGCTCTGACTGAATAGGGCTCCAGGTGTACATAGAGTAATATGATTTCTTGTTTGCCATAGCTTACCAAATCTGATACATTTTCTATAGGTGATGGGGGTTTAACTCGACAGCACAAGAACAGAATGTCAACATAGCCACGCCCCACTAACCCACATAAACGACCCACAACTTGAAAACTGTGAGACTCTGAATAGTGCCTATAACTCACTTCTTTTACATTCAAGAGTTGAAGACGGCGACCAAGATCCACTAGAGAGACAAGTTGATGCAACAATCGAAGGAGGGTTGTATCCTTGAAAGCAAGTTATTGAAAATGTGTCTCCTTGATACCACACGGACTTTTGTGGAGATACTACACCGCCAATTGCACTCGGATGATTACACGTTACAATTCTTGGTTCTAAAGCAATGTTTAAATATTGATATTATATTTTATTATATATTATAAATAGTTGAAACTTGATGATATAACAAGCGCCACTTGGCCCAGGGCGGTAATAGCAAAACATATTTTGCCGCACAATGTCAAGTAATATACAAATTAAGTCTCCAGAATACTTGTGGCGTGTTGTGATATCCCAAAGTATAGGTATACCTACTGTTGATTGCATTTAGTATCTACTAACATAGGCCAATAGACCAATAGAATGGTTCAAAATGTTTTTAAAAATTTACGAAGTGCGAACATATATCAGACACCAAAATGTGCACCAAAAATTGCTTGATGTGAAAAAACCATCTCATGTTTACCATTCTCCAAACTTCACTATGCCATTAAATGACTGTTTTGCATTCATTTATAGTTTTATACAATAACAAATTTCACCTTTGCAAGAGGGTTGAGATCCAGTCCATGAGCCCTGAGAGGAACAAGTCCTAGTTGTACTTCCTTCGACAAGTTTATATCCTGATCGGCAACGATAAGTAATTGATTGGCCAACTAGATAACGATAAGCTCCTGGGTTTGGTGAATCCATCCAACCGTTTTGTATAGTGGGTAGGGGCACGCAAAATGTTTCTGCAAGAAAAAATTCAGTGCAACAACGAATGAAGGCTTTGATTTATATTGGGATCTGTACAAGTCGCCATTGACTCCTGGATAGTCAATATTTTCGTAAAGATAGGTAATATATACCCATACTATCAGAAATATTGGAATCCTATCAGTTCGGCTTCTTACCTATAGCTACGATATATTACACACCCAAGAGTAAACAGCTTAAATTGAGTTTAAACTTGAAGACTTTATAAATGTTCGTTGTTGTTTGCATACCTCGCGCTAACTGCTGGGCGTTTGCGTCCACAATATATGTTAATTGTCCCAAAAGAAGACAGGTACATTCCATGGATATCGCATATATAAGTTGTAACAATGTCGTAACAGATTAGCAAATGAATCGGCGCTGCAGAAGTATGTGTACCAATATGGAGGTAACTATTTTTTTTCGCCTACTTTACATCAAGTTGTGTAAAGGAACGGAAGTCCATGGGCAGGGGGTATATTCAGTTGGCTAACACAGACAGTCCCCGAACTCGTATTAGAACTAAGATAAGGAAAATCGGAATAAAATTATGGCCTCACCCTAACCTGGTACACACACTACGGGACTATCAATGAGCGAGCCAAAAAACATTTTTCAACCAATTTTGAAAATTATATATATAAATATATAAACTTCAAATACTCACTTTGCTGAATAGGCTGGCATTCTAGATGTTGTGGTGACCACATTCCGTTAGAAAGACAGGTTGCAATGTTTATCAATGGAGCTTCATAACCAGTATTGCACGACACAGTATAAGAATTACCAACAAACCACATGTACTGTTGAGGAACGATTGTACCATATCGTGGAAAAGTAGGAGTTGAACAAGTTCTACTCGTGGATTCAACTTTGCCTAAAAATAAATTAGTTCGTGGCGTTCGAGGTTGGTCTAGGATGCAATAGGAACAATTTTAAGGCGTTTTGTGCTTGCCGATTACGACCAAACTAGCGCAATCTATAAAATGGGTGATATTCCTCTGACAAGATTCACTTTGCATTGCGCATTTGAAAAAACTAAACTTATGGTTTGATAAGCTCAGGATGAATTACAGTTTGCGCAACGTGAATCTTCTCACAAAAACACAACCTATATAATTCTTTATATATATAATATGTTTGCTATTGGAATCGAGACATTCAGCATTAAGACGAAATTTCAAGTAGACAGTGTTGAATGGAATCAAATATTTCTGGAAGACACCAATTTATAACGTCAGTTGCGAGGCAGTGATACCAATCAAGTCCATTTGTTTGTCATTTTATTAGGACAACTAGCGTGTAAAATGAAATGTACATACGAACGCATCTTGGTTGGTTTCCAGTCCACGTTCCATCTGAGTTACAAATACGACGTTTGCTTCCAGATACTAATTCGTAGTTCTTCAGGCAACGATAAACTAACACATCATTCGTCTGCCAACGAATTTCAACTTGGGCAACAGGTGGGAGTACTTCATTACCCCCCTCAGGCTCAGTGTAAGAGTCATCGCCCCAGTTACTGTCAGGCGATACCCAACCATTCTGAATATCAGGAGGGGAATCGCAGTATCCGTCGTCGCCGACTCTCGACTCGGCGGCTTTCAAAACGCACATAGGCTGACTTCCAGTCCAGGAACCATCATCGTGACAGGTTCTTTTTTTGCTACCTTGTACTAGAACATAATTTTCCATGCACTTGTAAACAATAGTAATGTTTGCTTGCCAAATAGTGTCATCTGGAGTTTCTGATGAACGACCGTCTATATCGTCGCTACCATCATCATCATTTTCCGAGTATGAATCTGAGTATTCTTCAAACCAACCATGTTTTATACTTGGCGGTGTGGAGCAGTGCCCTTCGTCCAAAACATGAGAGTATACTTCAATACGAATCGCTAAAATATTGTACGAATATTACCAAGTTTCCGATGAAAATGGAAAATATCATGTAACATGTACAAAGGGTATATGAAACATGAACTAAAAATCAAAGGATACTGTGGATTTGCAATACCTTTCAATCACCGAATGATGAAAGCATGCGGTTAATCAGCTAAGCGAACAAGATCACATTTTTGTCACCTACAGCTTGGAATTATCTAATTTGATTGTTAATTTTATGATATTTGATTGGCATCTGGCAACTGAATATTGAATGTTATATTGACTTCTAATCTAATTTGATCTTATCTAATTTGATTGTTAATTTTATAATATTTGATTGGCATCTGGCAACTGAATATTGAATGTTATATTGATTTCAGATTGCAGATAGTCCCTAAGTGCAGAAGGAATATGGGACATGTAGTTAAGTATGTTACCTACCGATTAATACATACCTACGCATTCTGGCTGCATACCAGTCCATGAACCATCATTATCGCATTTTCTCTTTTCACTCCCTGTTAGCAGGAATCCTTCTTTGCAATAATACGTGATAACATCACCAGGTACCCATGAGAATGAGGTAGCAACTTGAGCAACATTACCGGAGATCACATCCGGTTCAATCCCTCCATTTTCAAGAACCGGAGGAGGATGACAATAATCGGCACCTGATGATTAGACGATTATTATTTTTACTGTTAACGGAATGGGTGGTGAATTATAGTTTCATACCTAAGATCAGGAACAACGCTCAGGCATGTGAAGGACTGTCAAATGACAATAATCGCGAACGCAAACTTAGCAGAATTCCAGACAAATGTCTAAAAATTATACCGCATTATTTTGGTCGATCATTTGTGAGAAAAGCAATTTTTCACAACGCAAACAACCATACTAACGAGATAGCGATCAGAGACCGCCGACTTATCGATCTAGTGGCGTGTCTCCTTAGCTTTGACTCAATAGCGACACCGCCTGTCCCATCACTAATTATTTAATAACTCGCTAATTATACAACATAATTTATCCAAAATCAATAGGCTTCTGGTCCGCGATATGATGAATGCACATGTAATTTGGAGCAGATTCAACGTCGCTTTCGTGAGATATCGCATTTATCTAACAGACAAATACCTATACCTATACGAATATCAGTTGATAAGTAAAAACGAATAATCTGTCGATAGGTACGCTACGTGCACAACAAACCAGGGACCCTTACCTCTTCTGCTACCCATGTCTTGAATGGAAACACATTCCGGGGTTTCCTCTGTCCATTTACCATCCTTGTCGCAAGTGAGTGTGACGGTTTTGGCGTTATGTTTTTTGATTTCGAACTTGAAACCCTTGTTACAATAATAGGTCACTTCTGACGAAAATGACCACTCGGTTTCGTTAGGTTCGAAGTACCCGTTTTGTAAGTCACTTGGACTCGTACAAACAATCGCTGAAAAAGGAAGTATCAGTGTATAAGATTATTAACCTAGAATATTCAATGTTTATTTATACTCACGTTCACATAGTGGCATTGAACCAGACCATTTTAGATCTGATCGGCACTTCCGATTTTCACTGTTTGACAATCGATATCTAGCATTGCATTGAAACCTTACAATAGCCGCATACGATCGGGAATGGGACGACCAATCTAGTTTTCCATTTTGTAGATCAGGAAGTTTTTCACATTCTGCTTCTAAGATTTTGAACAAAATATTGAAACACTAAATCAATCACTGGACTAAGGGTAAGCAACAGTGTGGGTCAATCTTAGACAACTATATCTAGATTATTAAAAATAACGCTGCACTTCAAGAGACCGTCAATGTTTCAAATAGGCAGGAATCTGAAGTATTTGGTCCAATTTAGGATCAGCTTATAATTCAAATTCTAGGAAATGAAGTCGTATAAACAATGTCGATCGAAAACTTTTCCGATGAATACACTAGATGTGTATTGAAACACTTGTTTTGTATTCGTCATAATAAAAACAAGATCGTACTTTTATTGAAGCATGACATCCCGCAGTGATCGTCGCAGTTACAAGTTTGGCCTTTTCCGGTGCATTCACGGTTGTACTTGCATGACGGTTGACACGTTCTGCCGCCTTCCACCTTGTCTTCCTGGCGCGGACAGTTCACCCCAAATGCTTTAGAAAAGAAAGTATCCGTAACTTTAGCAAGTAAGGAGCAGAATGCTACTGCAAGCCAGTTTGGATAGAATTTTCATATTTATCACGTTGAAGGGGATAGTCAATAATATCGTTTAATTACATGACGAACCTCGAACCTCTCGTCAGATTACAAGCCCATGCCGATTTTGCCGAATATAGGAATTATTCCCTGTTATTTTTTTACATGAATCGATTTAGGTTTCGGTTACCGTGGTAAAAATAAAGCAATATTTGTTTTTGTAATTTTTCGTATTGTACCTAATTTTCAGAGAAATAAAATAGGAATTGTCAAATTGATCTCGGGAAAACGAATTAATCATGCATATAAACCACGATCTCACGCCCAGTCAACCGGTTACAAGCGAAACCACTTGTCTTATTTATTCCATATATATATATTAAATATTATGCGGGCAATGTATTTGGTGCCATGACCACTACTGTTTTTAGTTCCCAATAACCAATCACTGGCCACTACACATATACATACACGTGACCCATCTTTCCTTAACAGTCGGTACACAATAGCAGCGACATCAACGTTACAAAACATCGAGTAAACGATTAAATGGTGACTTACCTTCTTGGTAGGAGATCAGAGCAAACACCAGACAAAACAAAAATCTGAAAAAATAGAAATTGGTAACACCAATGCAAGAAAATGTTACGTCAACAATTCCTTCATAACTTACCCATACATGTCCAAATTTTTGATATTCCGACGAAAACGAGAACAAAAATTATAACTATAACAAAAAATTAACTCTACAACAACAACAAAATTATGTTCGAAACCCGTTTTATAAAATATGACTTGCTATATAAACCCTAACTATCGTCCCTAACTATGCTATCCCATAGATAATAATAATCATCTCAACAGATAAAATGAATGTTTATTGTGTAATTACGTAGGCTGAATTCGTTTCTAAAACTCAAACAGCAGTCCTACCCAACCCACATTACTGCAACCAGCCTGGATTCATACATACCCAACATAGATACGATAGCGAGCAACAAACAGAACAGACAATACGTGGTACGCGAAATAAAATCAGCTCATTCCCCCACATTTGAGACGCCGTGCTCTCATCAAAGAATGATTTGTAATCATTGCAATAACAATGCGATCATTACAGTCTGGTCGAAGACACGTGGTGGCAATCGTGCGTTTTTGCAGTCTGGTGTTCAAGAGTCTGCTTTTTAAGATGCTTTCTAGACTACGCGGCTTGAATCAGTCAAACGATCTGATGTCGTAATAAACACGTCTTTCACGAACCGGCACAATTTGTTTCAGATAATATAGAACGAAGAAAAATCCCTTAATTTGTGCAAGTCAGTCAGGAATGTAAACTTCGTCGTAAAACTAAACAACAACAAATAGTTTAATCTACGTCTTTTGCAAATTAAATTTGAATACCCTCCTCCGGAATAATGTCTGAATAACTTAAATGTACATGCCTTAATTTAATTGCCAAAATGTGTTAAAAAGAAAGTAAACTTTTTCTTGCAAATTTCCATACGAAAATAAAATTTGCTTCCTGGGATAAGAATATTAATTGTTTCTTCAACCTTTACGAGATATTCTGGCTTTCAAGTTTTTGTTTTTGCTAACGTTCATTATGGATGTAATTCAGATGAATGATTTGGATCATCATTGTTTAATTCAAATCGATCCTAAACAATTTTTGAAAACAACCTATCACCGATTTATTTTATCGGCATTCTCTGACAAATTGAATCAATGCCACCCCCTTAACGTAAATAGCGGTGGATTTGATATTTCGAGATCTTTCGTTTAAGGAATTCCAATTTGAAGAATTCATTATTGTCATAGATTATTTGCTTAAAAGTTTCAGCAAAGAAATCATCGTATAAGTTCTCCAGTTACCAACATAGTATGCACACTATATATTTATATTAGCACCATAATGCTTATATATATAGTTTTACTTCCTTGAGTATCAGATTTAAAAGTAAACGGCTCGAACTACATTGTTAAACAGGAACTTCAGAACCTTTTCTGAATGTATTTATTGTTCATTTTCATCCCTCCGCAGTTTACTTCAGCCTTTTTATTCTATCTTCAAACTGCCCGTAGTCGTGAGTAGAGGAGAAGCCTGAACTTTGAACTCTTGGGTGTCGAAGTTTCATACTTTCGAAAGTGATAATAGAAGTCCTAATGTACTACAGAGTTCACTAATCATTCTGAATGCTTTACATACGAAAATGTTTTCGTCATCAAAACCTGTTTTTCTGCGAGTTCAGAGTCGAAATTTTTTACAGCCCTGAGTTTAATATTTCTCAGCTCGGAGTCGATTGCAAACGTTCCGCGATTCCATAGCCTTCATGACAGTGAACAATTGCCAACAAATGGAAGGTAGTCAGTTATCATACCATTTGACACTAACTGTATATGAATACTATATTTTATTTTTTCAAGCATAATCACTTCTCTCGTATAATATATGTTTCAAGGTTGCGTTTGCCAATATAGCACAATGTTTAACGTTTAAACTTCATTGGAAGTTTTGGCAATTATGCTGAATTTACGCTCTGTGATATTTTTTACCCCAGGTGAAGACCAATCTAAACGCCACAATTAGGAATGTAAGTTCCGAATCGAATGTTCCGATCCGAATACTATATTTCCTTATCTGGTTGTTTTTGGTATAACCTCATATTATCCTGAACTTTGGAACAACTGCAGGATAAATTGTGATCGACACCTTCAAGTAGTCGCACAAAATTAGGTGAAACTGTGGCCCATATAAAAAAAATAACAACCACATGAGTGTTAAGACTTGTATGATGTTTCTGCCTCATGCAACCGTCTCGTGCTATTGGTATTAATATTTTTTGCATATAGAATCGAGCCTTTATTTCTCAAATTGCTCCGAAAAGATTCAAATCGCTTCAATTCGAAATTCTAAAACTTACATCCCTTGCCACAATTCCCATAACTGGCAACAGTACTAAACAGCAAAAAAAGGACTACGTGAATTTTCCGTTTATTTTTCTTACATATATACAATTATGTACAAACACTGTTAAAAATAAAACATTTTTTCTACTTTACAAAAATAATTATTCTTACATATATTTCAAATTAGATTAAGCCTTAGATAAAATATGTACGGTCCATCTGTGGCTCGTTCTGAATAAAACAAAAACTTGTTATAAAATATTGTTGAAGTTAATTATAACAAAACGTTTTTTTTTGTGGATAAATATCACATAAACATTACAAAACTTACTGTGAAAGCATACATACAAACTATCAAATCCTATTTAAAAAAACAGCTTTTGAGATCAAATAATAAACTGAGAAAAACAGCACACAGTAGCAAAATTATAACATAAAGTCATAAGTTATTTCTCAGATAAGTGGCAGGCAGGAGGCTAATGTAAAAAAAAAATCGCAGTGGGTATATAGTAAAAATATTTTGACTTATTATTTGATTTAATCTTATCAATTTTTAAAGCTGTTATATACACTTGGTGCTGCAAGCGTTTGAAAAGAAGGAAATAATGTCTTAGCCAAGGCAAAGTGCGACATCGTATCTGATTCGAAGCAGAAAATTCTAATTCTGTCAGAAAGGTTGAATTCAAGGTTAAAATTTAAATGTAAGTATATAAGCGATAAATTGACTAAGCGATCTCAACATACTAATAAGAAAATTTGGGGGCTCCCGAAGTATGCGAACCAAGATGGCGGACATCGGAATGTAACATGTGTACTAGGTTAGGCCATAATTTTAGGTATAAATACTACGGAAGGCTCTTGGCTAGTCTTCGAACGTATAATAGGACTAAAATAAGGAAAATTGGAAAAAAATTATCGCCCTAACCTGTTACCCATGTTACGTTCCGATGTCCGCCATCTTGGTTCGCATACTTCGGGAGCACCAAAATTTGCATATACCAAAGCTATTGTAATCAAAATTTTGTTTTCAAGGTGTTCAGAGAGAGAGTCGAGATGACCTTTAAACCAGGAGGTGGGAACCAGAGTAGTTGTTGAATGATCGTCGACTCATTTGCAGTTATGAACTAAGTAATATAATAACAGATGTAAGGACAAGTAGGGAGAATTGCAATTAACATTGCAAGTTGCGGTTAACGATGATTAATAGAATATTCGTATCGTTATTACTTTGTTCCATATTATCCATCGTAACTAAAAAAAATATTGTTTTTCGGAAGTTTTTCAGTGTAAAAGGTTATACCCATTCTTTTCAAATGCTCTAAAAATAAATAACAATAAGATGCAATCTTTTTCAAAAAACACGAAAATCATCTTTAATTAAAGTTTCGTATCACTGAAGGCAATGAAAATTTTCATTTCCAAATACCAACATTTGTCAACTTTTTTATAAAGCTAAATTATTTGCTCTATTTACTGGTGTTGACACATCTTTCATTTGACATATATGTTGATGTCGTCGAGTTAATATTTACCATCGGGAACAAACTAAAGAATTTGAGAATGACTAATATGCCAGTTTTGGACTAATTTGCCAGCCATATTGCTGTTTATGTCAAATTTAGGTGGATGGTAGCTCAATTTATTGATTAAACGCATAGAAAATATCTAAAAAGTACAGTATTTTCAAATATTTGATAATATCTAAATATTCTAAATACAAATAAAATTGAATATATCATAGTGTTTTGAAGAAATTGTGTTACATACTAAGTTATTGTGTATAGAGCTCATTAAAATGAACTTTTCGAGACTTAAAAACACATTTCGAATAAAAAAAATAAAAAAAGGGAGCATGAAAAAGTAAAATTGAAAATAAAGATATACACAGTTTAAGCAACCATACATATGAAAGTAAATATCTACAAGCCAGGTACAGGCTGCAGAATTGGAAATTTTCTTACATGTAAAAGCAAAAAGATGCTTATCTAAAAATTGCTTATCTACTTTTGAGAACGATTGTTTTACAAAGCCTTGCGTGGTGTGGCGATAGATGTGTTAAGCGCAAATAAAAAAACATTTTTATCCAAATAGAATTATTCTTTGTGTATTATTGCTATGAAAATATCAAGTTTTGCTTAATGGCTTTCAAAAATAGGAATACAAATTTTATTGTTAACTTTGTATTACACAAAACAGTGTAGTGTCAATGGTATTGCTTTATTGGAATGGAAGCTTGTCTCATCACAATCCCAGATATGTCAATATTTCAATTGAAGAATTGACGACACTCCGGAAGTATTCGTACCAAGATGGCGCACGACCTGAACATAGTATGTTTACCGGGTCAGGGTTGTTCAGGTTGTGCGTCATCTTGGTACGAATAGTTCGGGTGCACCGAATTGACAAGTAAATCTCACTCTTCTTGTTTAAAACATAACATAGTCACAAATGCCTATAAAATTCTTGTATCCGAGTCAATTTATTTCTACATATTTCTGATTTAACTAACGCGCAACAAAAACCCGATTATGTGATGTGTATTAGAAGTAAATATATCTCCAGTTACATAACATAAACAGAAATAAAACTATTACTAGTAATTTTAAATTGTTAACAAGGTGGCAAAAATTGTAATAAATTATCGATTAAAACATGTATTATTTTTCAAGTAAAAGTACTAAGTGCAAGTCCTAAAATTGCTTAAGATTGGCCATAGTCGAAAAGCTAATAATTAAAATCTAAAGCAAAACAAACACCGCTTAAAGTAAATAACTTTTTTTACTTTGAAATTTTTTTCTAAAAAAACGTGTTACGATTTTACGACTTTTGGTGTTGAAAAACCAAAAAGTCTGCGCATGATTTCTTGCCATAACATTTGACGTTCAAGTTGTGCCCCTCGAAGCATTCCCCGATTTTCCTGCGCTCTTCTGGATAAATATGGCATGACTTCACGTACCGGTCCAAAAGGTACATACTTGAATACACAGTGGCCTGCTTGACCTTAAAATAAATAATAGTTAAAAAAATATTTGATAATAACCATTCTATCTCATTCTTCATTCTATCTTAATGAGCAAATGTCTGATTTAAAATTTAGTGAAGAGTTTGATAAAAACAAAATTGGGTAGTTTATTATCTTGAAGAATGAAGATACAGCAAACAGCTAACCACATATTTTGAATTTGGTCGAAAGTGTAACATGCATTAAATCTTGTATGTCGAGGACTATACATTGGTCCTTGCAACATAGTCAAAATTAGCTAATGTGCTGCACATTGGTCTGAAAAATTTACTTTTAAATCTAAATATCATTATCCAGGTCTGGGATATAGCTCTAACTGCAAATAATCGGTAAGCTAAATAATAAAATACTAAACCTGTCATATCAACATGATTTTAGTGTCAAACAATGCCTTGTTTAGAGACATGTTTGCAGAGCCCGGATGCTTATTCATTATTAATATTAAATTATTTCATTGATGTACTTACCTAGTGGATATGTCACATGATCACACATCCCAAGTAATTGTCCAAAGAATACTTGTTTAGAAGCTGAAGAAATCCCGAGATCATGCATTCTGTATAAAATGTATGAAAAACATAGAACAGTAAGAAACCTTACTTCAAAAATGATCTATGTTTAATAATCAACTTATTAGCTCAGGGGTGCATATACTGTCTGACGCAAAATAATTTTGTCATAAGATGATAAAATGTACTAAAATTAATTCTGCAAGAAATGTATGACTGGCAATAATGAACATTCAAAACACATTATGATTGCCTTCCCTTACACCTGGGGTTGTTATTATAAATGCTAATTTATTTTAAAATCTAGTATAGAACTATACATACCTTTGTAAAGCATATTTGATACTATCTTCGTTGTGACTTGCAACCATCACATTTATATTGCCATGTGAATTAATGTTATCAAGAAGAAGATCCAATGATTTCAAGTAACCCCTGTAAAAATTTCAAATTAACATTTTGGTAGCATTCAACACAGGGTGGTAATTGAAAAAATTGTTAAATCCTGAAGAACGAGTAGATGATTATCGCAATATATCAAGTTTATGCATCTGCAACAAATAACTGGCTAATTAATCCCTTATGCAACATGGACTGGTAACCAGACAAGAGGCTGTGGTTTGGCATATCATTAAGCGGCCTTATCGCCTTTGTTCTCCCCCAGGATAAATATGTAAATCCTATCCTAATATCACGTATAAAATACAGAAAAGACCACTGACAGAATTCATGGATTCCTTACTAAATTATTTTTTTCAGTTGATTTTGCTATTATTGGCACGAAACCAAAATATAATTTAAATTTCATGAAGTCAATCTGGTACACCATTTGGTATAACAGATTTATTTGAATAATCGAAAATTGAAATGAAAAGCTCTAAGAAATACACATATTTTCAGACCTTTGTTGCAATGCTCTATACATGCAGCCTAAGTAATAGTAATCTCTACAACTTAGATTCAATGTCTGAGTAAAATCACCTGTTTGTTGCCTCATAGTCAGGTTGTATAGGATCTTCATATTTCAACATATTTGCTCTTTCCCTTTCTTGTTCCATGTAAGCACCTCGAACAAGTTTGCAACCGAAATGAAAACCTTCTCTCTGAGCCAGGGCCAAATCAACAGTAATATAGTTGAAAGCCGCCTAAAAATATTTTTTTCAAGTTTACCATGGCGACAATTGAAATGCCGAGAGGTACTGAAACCATGAAAATGATACAATGTATGAGACTATGAGAGGTAATATGGATTGGCATGAGATTCAATATTCGAAAATACAAACCAGAATAGTAAATAATACGGTTTGTTGGACATTCTTTGGGCACCATAGAACAATCCTGAGAAGTAAGAATTCAATTTTTGTTTAACGATATTTCTAATATGGCTTTTGCTCAGAAACAGGCTCTGCAACATTGCTGCTATAGCTTGGAGGAACCAAATCTTTCCGATTCGATACTGCCTACCCAATTCATCAAACGCTTGGTGAGAGGTAGGCATGTAATTCGAACCCAAGATTTTAACATTTGATGGAATCATAGTAAAATCTAACGCTATAACAATTAGGCCACTGTGGTCAAAATTCTCGTGCCATGTGGACATGAAGAACAGTCAGTATACACAATCTGAAATATCTTTTGCAAATATTACCTTGAGATAACACTGATATGTATTGAATATAACAGGTCTTGTTTTGTTAAATCTTCTCATCATTTCAACAGTGATTCTACTGATAGCAGGTTGGAAATAAGTTTGCTCTGCATCAACCATAAGACGAACTCCTTGACTTTCAGCTCTGTTAACAAAACATGGAAACACTTAACAATTTTGCATGCAGGGGTTGTTTGAATAAGGTTATTGTGATTGATAAAGTTTGAATTGGTATTTCGGCGCTCCAGAAGCGTGTGTACCAATATGGAGGTAACTAATTTTGTTCGCCTACTTTACATCAAGTTGTGTAGGGACTGAAACCTATGGGCAGGGGGTACATTCACTTGGTCAACACAGACAGTCCCTGAACTCGTAATAGAACTAAAATAAGGAAAATCGGAATAAAATTATGGCCTAACCCTAACCTGGTACACACACTACGGGAGTACCGGTATTTCTATAGAAAAAGTGAATATTTAATACTAGACGAAAGTTCAGTATAACAAAGGTTATATGGTCCCAATCGTTATTGAATGACCTTACCAGTGCAGAGAATATTGGGCTGGCAACCTTTTCAGAAATTTATTGATTTCTAGCCTTAAAAAGTGAGTCTTGCAATTTTATGACTTGGTAACATTCAAGAAACTGTGCTAAATGCAGGAGGACAAACAATGAATAAGGGAAATGAGAAGAAGAAGAGAGGAAAAATACAGAATTTAAAACAATAAATGCTAAAACCATGTTTCATAACAGAAACAAATTCTTACTAAATCGGAATTTTCCAACAAAGTTTAAAATTTTCAAAATTTCAACAAATGAAAGTGATATTTTGTGTAATTTATTAATTTTTTTAAAATTGAATTGCCGGGATAATTGTTTGAACTCAGATACAAAGATTCTATTGTAAAAGAGTCAGCAATGTCAAACTTTTGCTTCACAAAAATAAAATGCGTTTATTTTTAAGAATAAGGCATTATATAGCATGGGAGAGTGCATCTCATACAGCAAAATTACCTTCTAGCAAGAACATCCATTCTTCGTAACATTCTTCTCATTTGGGCATCTTCTTCATCAGTCATATCAGTGAGTAAAGATTCCATTTCTCCCGTCTGATAACACAAGAAATAAAAAAATCATGCTATTGCCAAACAAGGCCCAAAATACTTGAACATAATTTTATTAAGGTACACCACAGGTTTAAATCCAATGCACACCACTTCATCCATGGTATAATAAATTGAGTCAGTAATGTCAAACCGGAATAATTCCAGCGCTTCCAAAAATATTAGCTTTCTAGATATCAGTGGATGTTGCAATGATCTGTATTACAGTAAAATCAAAATATCCTAAAAAATTCATCCTATGAAAACCTGACTTAAATCATGCTCAAATTACAAAATAGAAACATTTGAAAGAAAACACCATCTTTATCATATCCAATACAGATATTGTACAAAAGCATTGGAATAAACATTTAATTTTTTAATAACTGCAGTCCTGCATACACAAAAAATGATTACTATCAATGATCTTATGCAAAACACACCTGAGGATTTGGAACAACAAATATTTCTGAAAACTTTTTATTGCTTGAGATAAGTTGATTCCAGTCGAGTAAATCAACAAATCCAGATTCATCAGTGTCCATCCACGTAAACCATTTTCTACTATCATCTCTACTCATTAGAATTCCAATACTTTTTGCCTTTTTCTGTAGAAATAAAAAACAAATATTGAGAAAAATTAAAAATTGAACCTTATCCGCTACACTAAAAACATCTACAGTTACATGCTATAGTGTATCACAGACTGAATAAGATTTCACATCTAGGGAACAAATCCCATGGCCTCACGTCATCCAGGGTGTGGTGAAATGAAATCAGTTGAACAATTGTGTCATATGCTATGCTCCACTTAGAAGAGGAAGTGGCCACAAATGGCTATATGGTAAAGACTAGACAAATTGTCCACAACTAGATTATAATCAACACAGGGCAATTAATAGCGCAATGAATAACATTTTGTAATGCTTTGGAAGATTGTGACAATTGTCAACTTATTACAACAAAATCCTAATGTTATAAACGCACTAGAATTAGATATTTAGACGAATAATTTATCAGAAAAAGGAAAAGAGAAAACATGAAATCATACCCTGAATCTGTGAATATCAAAACCTTTCTCCAGTACATCAACATTCTTCAGAGATAATTTATTGAATAGCTCATTAGCTCGCATCAATGCATCGGAAAACTGCAGCTAAAATATGAAATGAAAAATATAATTAACTAAATATAATAATGAGATATAGCACAGAAATGAAATTCATAGCAGTGTGTGAGATAATAAAATACTATGTGGCAATGTAGCAGTCTCGGAGAAGCTGGAGTCATTAATTTGACCCAAGTTGGACTCGAATTGCTATTTATTAACGATTGATTGAGTTATCTAAATTGGACTACTTGGTCATCGACTACTCGTCAGTGAGACTTAATTTAGTGATTAACTCAACTCAACTCTCGTGAGTGAACTAAAAAGTAGTTTACCAAAAATTGTGGTCTTCCCAGTGCTGTTAGCTTGATTGCAGCAAATCCACCTTCAGTGGTTGAACCTGCCGCATCGATACATCTGAAAATTGTGATGGTTAAAAGAAATTGAACCAATATAGAAGTGGATGAAATACTAGTTGGGCAGCGTCTTATATAAACATATTAGATATGTACAGTGTACAGATATTAGTGTGACATTCTATCAACGTCTTGTAGCTGACATGTAAATGAAATCAATATGACATCTCAAGAGTCCACATTTGGGGGACACATATCTAATTTCAAGATATATGTATTCATCTCTTTTCTAGAATTATTATGTGGGCATGACATGTCACAAACCTGGGTTAAAAATTTAATTCTGAATTAAAATTTCCAGAATATAGTAAACTTGGCAGTGTAAAACTTATTGAAGATTTCTTAGCAAATGACTCAATGAATGCATTGCATGATGCATGTTTTAAGATGAAGAACCTGGCCGAACAAAAACTCGTTGAATTGAACGAATTTCATCCAAAACTTTATTTATTAGACTGCTAGACCTATACCTAATTTCCCCATTCAGAAATCCAAATATAATTACAAAGCCAGTTTCTCTGCATGCTTGAATAAATTTCTATACAGATCTGTACTTGCGGAGAACTTAGGGCCCCCCTCCACTATAAAAACAAACATGAAATGGGGAAAACACAAAAAAATATATATCCCACTTCATAAACATTTTCATATTTTCATCACATTTGGCTTCATCAGTGTAGAAGTAGGTTCTTGCACTGACAACTTTATGTCGACGATCACCAAACTCTCTATGTGCTTTGAATTTATTGTAACCAGTACCTGTGAAGCATAAAGTACAAACTATTCAGTTCAAATATGGCAAAAAATTAAAATATTCAATCAATGCTGTATTACGAGAATACATGTAACAGCTCAGCTTAATACTGTTTAAATATTAGATCCATAGGATTAAAAAAGATCCAAAGATTAAATTGAATATCTGAATATATATTTAAAATTATATATGTTTCACAACGTATTCTAAGTGATTCAAGAGTCTTGCTGCACACAAACACAAATATTGACCCAAATTACTTTTACAAGAATGAAGAAATTATTTAACACTTGAACTTCTGTTTGTGTATAATTGTGCCCAACAGTTTCAGGAATCAAGAAATGGTGATATCTAATGCTTAATTTGTAGGGAAAAATATTATAAATTGAGAAATTGGTAAATCTATCCAAATGAAGTCATTATATTTTAATAAAGTAAATTGTGAGAAACTGCTTGTATGATAGTATAAATAAGTTTAAAAATGAGTAAAATGAAATAATAACAATGTATGATAGCCCACACATGAAAGTCAGAATGGAGATGAGTAAAACTGCATGAAAACAATAATGAATCATGTTTCTTTTTGCGAGTGCATTCAGTGAAAAAGTACAATTCATATAAAAGTATTACCTCTAGAAACATGCGATGCTATTAACAAATTGAATAAAATATTAAAATATTGGAAGGTATGATTGTGCGTGTTAAGATGATAGACCATGAAAAATTCAATGACAGAGCAAGTTTTTTTTTTGTCAAGAAATATTTCACAACTTTTCTCCAGACTGTCAGTGACTGATATCTTCATTAAGCTATAGTTTAGGATTAAAAGCATTCCAGCATTAAAAGCATTTGGCATATAGCAATTTTTTATCTGGGTTTTTACTCTGGGTGAGGTTGTGATCATGGGGCTGCAATTATTAAATTATATCCGGCAACAATCAACAACCTGCAGCAGTTGGGTCCAAAATGCCTAAAAATTCTGAATTTTATAATAAAGAAAATTGATGTAGAATCAATATTTTTTCAATTTGCAAAAGGGAAGGATGTGGCCAGGACCCAATATAGTTTTAAATTCTAATTCGGTAGACCTACACTACAATTGAAATAATTACTGTAATTATTACCTGCGATATCAGATATTGTATAAGCATATTACACACCATGAGAGTGCTGACTCATGGTCTTTCTATTTTTATAAGCAAAAACATGACGATGATATCACCCATAATAAACTACCATACTACACACTGTAATAGCCAAGTGATTCATACCATGCAGTAACCATGTTAAGTAGTTACCAGGTTGTTACTAAATACCTTACTTGATTCTGAAGATCGTTATGAATGAAAAATAAAATACTAGTTTGTTAGAACTTGAATATATATAATATTAAAAAAGGGAAATTTTAAAAATACAATAAAATAACAAGAAAAGATAGTTTTTGACAACTTTTTCATGCCATCACTCTGAAAAGGGTCCGTCTATACAAGAAGCAACTGATATAAAAAGGCTACTATTTTTGGAAAGACCAGAATCTTTCAAGTTTGATTATTTTCTAACCATTTTATGACACAGTCAGTGAGGTGTTGTGCATGGAGTTTTTAACCTGGGATCTTTGAAGTGAGATGACAGCGATAGTGTGAAGTCAAGCGCTCTTAATCACTAAGCCATCATGATCAATAGTCAAGTAATACCTTAAATGAATAAGTGGTACTATTTAGGATTGGGATTTACATATTTATCCCAACGGCTTTGTCATATGCTGAACCACGGCCTCCCATCCGGTTACCAGTCCATGTCGGTTATGGGAATAGTTAGCCAGTTATTTGTTTTCGGAAGCCGTAAACGACCAGCAGTTAGGTAAACCACCCTGCGGCGGCAAGAAGTCCAACAATCCTCTTGCACAAAATTATCCCCGCATGGGATTCGTGCCTGCAAACCCACACAGGGTAATCAGAGATGCAGAGACGAGCATCTTCCTAACGCTTAGCACTTTCAACACTGAGCTAACGATATGTAATTATAACAATAACATATTAGAAACTACCGGTAAACATAATTAAACATTTATTAATAATAATAAAATCGTTAATATTGTTGCACATATCAAAGATTATTACTTATAACTTAAGATTTAATAGAGACACATCAAATTCACACATCAAAACTTGCCACTAAAAATCGATCATATTCGACATGACAGAGAAAAATGGCAAAAAAAAGTAAACAGAATCATGCCATAAACGTATTTTCTGAGGGCATTCACATATTTTACCATGGATATGTTCACCAATATTATCAGATTTCCACCCTTCATTTGTAACTGAACCACCGCTAGTTTTAAATACTCTGAAAAAATAATTGAGCAAATGAATTCCACCTGTTTGTGAATTATCTACGTGTGAAACACAAGAACTCATTTCTAGATCTTTTGCTTCTTCTTCTGATAAATCTTCTTCGACAGCGTAATCGAGAATTGATCCAACACCATATGATTGCATTTTCTGGATGCATGGCTGAAAAAAAAATATTGAATAAATGGGATCACAAATATTTAATAAACTATTATTCTGAATGCATTCTCGAAATAATATATTCTAATATGAGATATTGAAGTTCTAAATTAAATTTGGCAATGCAGAATATATATTCTGTCCCCGCTTAGGTAGGCCTACATATAATAGTTAAAAATAGAATAAAGTGTATTTTCATTTTCCTATTTTTACAAGTTCATAGAATAAATAAAGTTTAAAACTGATTCGAAAATTCGAATCATTGTGGAAGTTCGTGTCAATTTAATATAAAAGCCTGCCAGTCTATTTCAGAACGCCTTTAATATATAATCTCTATATATATATATTTATATGAATTTTAAAATAATTTTCTTGTCTACTAACATTTACGCCACACCAAGCTAATAGTAATAGCTAAATCATAACTTAATATAGATTGTGGGTATATTTCGGCAATGTTTACAGGTAAATAGCTTATAGCTACAGGACACTAGTAGTTCATTTATTCCAATTACCACGTTAATGTGGGCAAAAAGTGAAAGATAGTTTGACAACCTAGTTTGTAAAATTATAATATACTATAGTCATTAACCATTAGCATTTATAGATATCAACTATAACTACATTATATTATTATTTTTTAAATTGTATTAACCTATACCTTGATTTCTTCCTCATTTTCACCGGCAACAAATTGTCCATAGAAGGTATTTTTCATAACATATTTGAACAAATTCTGTCCAAGAATCTTCTGACCGAGGTTTGCGAGCTAGAATAAATGTTACAAGATTTAATAGTGCATATAAAAATATAAATTTTCTTACCAACTCACTTTTCTTACAAACAACTTTTCACTTCAAAATATTAGATAAAAATTTTCAATCTCAACAACACATCACTAAATTGGATTGGAATTTTATACTTTCCGTTTAGTTCAGTTTCAACATGCACATTTTTTCAATTTTTATCTCATATCCGTATTTCCAAAAAATATAAATATTGAAAGCCAATTACAAACTAAGATTTAGTGAACAATTATGAGTCACAACAAACTATAAAAGGCAAAATTTAACACACTTAGCCTATTGAAGTGTTTTCACAGATACTTGATCCTAAAATAACAAACATATAAGTGTGATCATCCTAATCCAACTACTGCTCCCCATAAAGAGTTGATTTTGTAGCTTATCATTTGTTATGATAACATGACTGACTTAATGTTCAAATATTCAAAAATGTTTTCTTCCCTATGTGTCATGTTTTGTTTATGTACGATTAAATTAGGCAATGACCTAACTAAACTTAGACTGAACTATATTTTTTTGTGTAATGAGAATATAATATTTTTATTCTTAATTAAATAGTAAAAATTGGGGGAATGGGAAAAAAGGAAGAAGTTGCTAAGCTTGCCTTAACCGTACCGGTATCAATGCACGACCTTCATCTAATATTTTTGTGCCCAAAAGACTACTCGAAAATAAGCAGTACTTGTTACAGTAACAAAAACATAATGTTCGAATTGAGACAATTACAAATATTACCCATGTCTAGACGGAAAGTAAACAGAATTTAATCTATGCCATATTTAACTGTTTGAATAAATTTACTATAAGGTAAACTTTCGAAGAGCAAAATAGCAAAATTTTGATCTATACTGACAAAGTCACCAAAGTAGGAGCAATATCTACCTCCAAATTATAATCCACAAGTTTATCAACAGTGCAAAGTTTCAAGACAAAAGAAGCTCGAATCAATTCTTGCATAGATTTACTTCGATATGAATTTGCAGTATTTGTAAAATCAATGTTCCATTCTTCTTTTTCGTTTGATTTGAACTGTATAATTTCACTGTAGAATGTAAACGTAAAGTTAAATTCACAGAGTCATGTGCAAAAGTATGTTCCATCAGTCTGAAATCGATTCGAAGAATGGCTCAAGCTTCGATGTCTATTCCAACTGACAGGGTTATAACTGATCAATATATAGATATAGCAAAACTGAAATTCCAAAATTGTAATGAAATTTTAGTATAAGTTTTAGAGTTGCAGAATATGCACAAAACATTCAAACTAAGCCCTTTTTCCCCTTTTTTGTACTTAAGAGTTGACAAATCTAGATGCAAAATCGGATTTGAACCCAGAAACAAGCCATAAAACTGAATTACAATTTAATATTACTGAATTAAACAATTATTTGATTATTGAAAATTCCAAGTAATACAATTTTACAATATCCTACTGATACTGCAGAAAATAGGAATAGTAATGAATAAAGTTCATATCCTTTATCAGATATTAACATATTACTGTATTAGAGTATTAATAGGTTTAGAATAGAATGTCCTATATAAGTATGCTTGTCTCTATCATAACGACATAGAAACTGTAAAATCATAAAATTGTAAAAAGGCTTGCTTACTCTTTGGTTGTAAAGTTTTCCAAATGATCAACAGTTGCGGTTGGCACTTTTATTCCAGGCTGAACAGTAGATATTGGAGATTTCCTGTATGCTGTTTTCGTCACAATAGTCCTGGTAACAAGAATATTTCCGGAAGATGGTTTTACCTCACATAAAACAAAAATACGTTTGTCAGGTCGAGAAATGCGCTTTACAGCAGCTCTATAACATGCTGTCGCCGTCAACTGTCCCCCATTTTTCAACATAGCTTGACCAGTAAATAAAATTACAATATAATTAAAAACGAACGGTATCTAGAAAAAAGTAGAATAAAAATTGAAGCTAAAATCAGAAAAGCCCGACAAACAGTCCAACCCAAAACGGGATGTAAATTTGAAATGGCGTGCTGTGCTTCAGGCGAGTAAGCTACAAATGCAATTTGATTGGCTGAAAAGGGGGCGTTGTTACTACTCGAGTGGAACTCCCATAACAAACGTAAGTTTACCTAAACCACGTGCGTTCAAGCGATAGATAAACGCCACCACACAGTCACAACAGTCGCGTCGATGCGCTATAACAGTACGTAGGCCTATATATACATATGCCTATAAATACCCAACAGTGTTACCATTCTTTCGCACCACGAAAAAGTTTAATTCCTGTTAGGTTCTTTATGAAAATTGCCGGTGCTTATTAGACTCGAACCTCATACAGTATCTGCAAAGTGTATCAATTATGGCGTTCTATTTTTTTAAATGTAATCGAATTTCTCTCGTACAAAATTAATGCCTAATACTCCGCGACGAGGTAAGCATGTTAAGCTATAACTGGTACTAATCATTATTCAAAGCTATGGATTTCATAACCTTTTTTTCCGTAGACAGTGACCCAGAAACACTGCTCAGCTAAATTAATTCACTGAATCGAGTGCCGTCGAATACATTTTAACGACCACGGCATGTTGATCGACTTATTAAACTTGGGAATAAAGCAGACTAATTAACCTAAATATCAGACGGTCGCAGTTTTAAATCAAACAAGCAAAGCGTTTGTTCAATTCAGTGTGTTTATTTTGTGCACAAGGTGAAATCCAAAATCATAACGACACGAAAACACTTGAGTGAGGGTGGAAATACGTCATCAATTTCATCACCCGGCATGAAAATCTTGTACACAAAGCCCGTCCATAGTAATTCACACAGAAAATGAATCTGGTTACAGCCTTGTTTTTACGCAAATAATATGCGGAACTAGCATAAAGTAGTACTTAAAAGTATTGAAATTAACACTAAACACCATCCTGCACTGGCTACACAGGTAGCAGACGACCTCATTCTGTAGTGCGGAACTGTACGTGGCGGAATTGTTATATCTCAGACCCCGCCTTTTATCCTTCAGGCGTTTATAATATTTAGGCGACGGGTTCTCGTAAAAATTGTGTAGGAAGTAACACTCTGCTTAGTAGATTATTAATCCGAGAATACGCAAGTTGTAAATATAACTTTTTAAGTATCTACCTCCAACAGCGAACTTCTCTCGGAAATAACTGGAGTTTTAGTTTTTATTTATACGGATATACAAGCAAATAAATCCGTTACGCAAACAAACGCAAGTCAGCTAAAACTGACATTGTGGTCGAACGACACACCTCGCACTAACAGTTCGAATTCTTTATTAAAAGTATAAAAACACAGTGATAGATAAAAATAGATAGCGAAATGATATAAACACTTATCAATATCCTATTATCACTTAATCACGAATTCAACACTCCTTATGAAAATTGTAAATGACATGTCGGGCCAATGCGAATTAAATTTTGATAATGAGAATCACGCCTCGATATTTTTGTACCAATATCAAATACAAACATCACGACTTTGCAGTACACTTGTTGGATAATCAGAAACGCAGAGGTTATTAAAAAGATTACCAGGAATTCAAGGCATTACTTTGGATATCTATAATTTAGAGAAAGACTGAAATAAATTCAAGCTCAATGTTTAACGAATTGTACCGAATGTCACATTAAGGTGTGCCGGTGAATCACGAAGGATGTCAAAATTTGGTTCGATTGGAAAATTTTTTGATAAAAACGAAACAAACGGAAATTTTTCAAAACAACAACAATTAGCCGGACAACAATTGTGCAAAACAATCCATAAGTCAACTTCGTGTCCAGAAAGAGAGGCTTCGTTTAAAAAAAAAATCGTTCACCGGCTCTACCAAATTCGTAGGTATGACTCAGTAGTATAGCAAAGTAAATCGTGTGTGAATCGCCAATGACAAAAGCATGATTTACAACATCGTCGACACCATTACCTTAATTAAAACATCATGATAAGCGTATTAATCACTGTATAGCGATTGTGATTGGCACTGGCGTCATTTTACAAAAGAACAATTTTACAGCGCCATGCAACATATTAAATTACTCACCATAGGATTGAATAATGGTTACAGAAATCAATAATATTATATTGATTCAGGTCAATAAAATCATTAGATAAAAACAATTTTTTGGCAGTAATGAGAAGCCGACAATCAATGCAATATCAGAGAGACGACGCATCATAAATACTAAAAATATGAATAAAATGCTGAAAATATAACCCATGGCCAGGCATAAAAATTCACATGATTTATGTAGGACTGGGAAAGTACTTTACGGTGATATAATTCTGTTAATTAGCAACCTAGTGGGATCATCTCCATGCTTTCTTCTGCAGTCTGTTCTTGTCTTAAACGTCTGTAAAAACGCAGAGCCTCCAAGTTAGAACGGACACAGGAAGGTGTGAAGTCTATCACACGTAATCCACGCAAACTACGTGCTCTTGACAACGCAACGTAAGCTTGTCCACACTCAAAAACACGAGATAGGCACATTTCCACACAGTCTAATGACATGCCCTGTAAAACAGATTAATATTTTGAAATAGTATAAAAATAAACTGTGTTCTACTTACAACTGCAGTTTATAAAATTTAATTCAATCCGATAATTTCAATTATAAATTAGTTTGGAGTGGAGTGGCTTATCGTCCTAAGCGTTAGGAATACGCTTGCCACACACCTCTCGAGTACACTAGGTGGGTTCACAGGTTCGAATCCTGTGTGGACTAATTATGCGTGAGAGGATTGCTGGACTCCTCGGCCCTCGCCTCCGTAGCCCGGACGAGAGGTCGTGGTTCGCCATATGATTAGGCCAAAAGCAACTAATTAAGACCTTATATTTTGATGGTGGTGCATTAACCTCCATCACAGGGCTGTTCAAACTGGGAGTCTCGATCCACCGGTGGGTTGCGAAAGGGCTCAATTGGAGTTGCGGTATGTTTGAAGAACTTTATTAAAGTATTGACAAAAAAACATTTTATAAAATATCAATCGAATTTGAAAGATTTGGATCCAGTACTGAGACCCACGCCGACTCACCCACCATCAACAAAATTGAGCCAAGATTTGATCTTTTGTGCGAGAAAACTCAAGCACATTGGTCTCATTAGAAGAATTTTTTTTTCAAAGTTTTTATTTTTCAATATTTTCGGTACTATTAAATTTTGTTTTAAATTTATTTTAGTTGCAGAAGTGCCATGTGGGCGCTCCCGAAGTATGTGTACCAATATTGAGGTAACTAATTTTGTTCGCCCACTTTACATCAAGTTGTGTGAAGGGACTAAAACCTATGGGCAGGGGGTATGTTTACTTGGCAACACAGACACTTTCTGACTCGTAATAGAACTAAAATGGACAAAATCGAAAAAACTATTGCCTAACCCTAACCTGGTACACATACTACGGAAGTACCGCCAAGTGGGTATGATGAAAAAAGTTTGAAGAACACTGCTCTATTAAATGCAATTTGACACGATACCTAAAGTAGTCCAAGCTAATACTATCAGAATAACAGGTATGAGATAGTGAATTTGATATAACTGAGAAACTTTACCTGGCTTTTATGTATAGAAATTGCCCATGCAAGTTTGAGTGGGATTTGTTTCCGCATCGCAAGTATCTCTTGAGATAATTTCATGGACCAACGTTCATGTTTTATCGTTGTTTCAACTCCAGAAATGAATCGAACAATTGGAAGACCAAGATTTTCAGGTTGACTGTCTGAATTGGCTGAAAAGTAAAACCAACTTGATTTTAAATTTCTGACATTATATATTTTTTAGTGCTATATTGCCAGCTAACGGATGAACAATTTATAATATTAATGTGAATGCCGTCACTTTTAAAAGGAACGATATGTAAAAAAACATTGTCTTGTATTAATTATTCATTTTCGCAGCTATACAAGCAGTCGAAGCACTTATATGTCGATAAGTATTTTAGCATATCCCTGGATGGCGAAGTTTTACAATAATTTTTTTTTTGGGTCGCTTGAAAAAAAAAGTAAAAAGTTGATAACCACTGATTTAGATCCACATGAATATATTTGTATTATAATAGTGGACATCCATCCTCATTTCTTAATGTTCTGATTATTCAATAAACAGTAATACCTTGGTAGTCGAACACAATTCGTTCAGGATTGATGTTCGACTAATGAATTGTTTGAGTACTAAAACTTTTTTGCCATAAGAAACAATGGCAATTATTTTATTCATTTTTACGCATTTCAAAATACCGGAAATATGAACAAAACGTGTACCTAAACGGAATTTCTGTGGGCTTTATGGGATTCGCACCTTGTGGCTTTTCCACTTTCAGATAAGTCGTGAATATTATCGTACCCGTTACCGGCTACTGTGACAGATTGCATGCCGGTACTACTTTATTTTGGTGTTTTGGCCTTGTTGTTCACATATTTGAGCTTAGCTTTCTTGTTGAATTGTCAAGATGCGTGGTTCAGGTGACGTCATCTCACTCAGACACCAAATTTCTATTCGAGTACAGCATTTATTCCTTCATTTTTTTGTTCGACTACCGAATTGTTCAAGTATTGAGTGGTTCGACTACCGAGGTATTACTGTACTGTATCTATAATCATGAGAATTTGGTACAAACAAATTTGTTGAAAATATAACACATACCTAACAATTGTTGCTTCGTCAACTTCATTGAATGATTTTTGCTGTTCGTAAAACCAGTTACAACACCACGAGCACCATTTACCAAACCTCGACTGACATCTAAATTCTTTGTTAGCATTACCTGAAAAATAGTAATATTTAAATATGAAAAAATGTAATTAATCTGTATATATTTTTTGAAAAAATTTGCTCAAAGTCAAGTACACTCTTTTAAAATAAAGAAAACTCATCTCTGATCAAACTTATAGGAGACCATGGGGCGCTCCAGGAGTGTGTGTACCAATATTGAGGTAACTAATTTTGTTCGCGTACTTGACATAGAGTTGTATCAAGAGGGGTTATATTCACTTGGGTAACATGAACAGTCCCCGAACTCGTAATAGAACTGAAATAAGGAAAATTGAAATAAAATTATGGTCTAACCCTAACCTGGTACACACTCTAAGGCCGGGAGTACCGGCCATGGAAATGCCAAGACCTGTTAGCAATACCACTATAATGATATTATATTTACATAAAAGATTGTTCATACAAAAGCCAATCCAACCAAAAGTTTTAGCACACAATTTCAACAACTTGTTGACATAAGGTCATTTATTTGCTCAATTTATGAAAGATTTACATGTTTCAACTTTCAAGGTAGAAATCAGAATACATTTTATAGGATTTGAATTTTTTAGTCTCAAATTATTTACACAAGTTAGATACAAAAGGTATTGACTTGAAGCGGAATATCTCATCAAGTGTTACTGATGGGTAATGCACCATTAATCCAAGTAGTTGAAGTAATCCATAACCATGCGCAGCGTTGGATTTCTTTTCATTGTGAGTCAGGGTACATGGTCTTGCTTTGGGCAAATTATTTATGAAAACAGTACAACTCTTGAATATCAAAACTCGGCCAATACTTTGATTAATCGACGCTCACCTGAGCACCAAGTTTCAAAGATATAGTCCTTGTGTCAGGCAGGGCATTGTCAAGTATTGTAGAATAAGCTGATGAATTATCTTCAGACCGATATGAACAGGTTACACCAGACAGCTTCTCCAACTGAGACTGTAAAAATAAAACAGTGACCACAAAGGGAACTAAGAATTATTGCAAGGAGCACACTCGCACATTTTTGATTATCACATATGAGATTTGCCAGTTGTTATCATATGAGATTTATAGGATTTTACCGACTTAGCCTGAAGAAAAAAAATAAATAAGATATTGATAGAATTGTATAGCTATTCAATTTTATTGTTAAATTGCATTAACCCAATGTGAAATTTTATTACAATCTTTAAGACAATGCTTCATCTGGTATGTATTTTTATGATTGTAATACCTTATTAGTATGATCGACATCTTCTCTGTGTGTGCACAATCTTGTAGCTAAAATCCCATTCTGTTCTAAGCGATTTCCGCTGGTATTTTGCAAAGTTGTCAATGAACTTTCAGTGCATCTATATTCGATCACAAAAAAAAATGTAAAATGTAACAGCATTTGAATAGCATGTACTGGAAAGTAAGATTGCTCCTACACCAATGCAGATGATACAACCCTATAGATTTTGAATTATTATTCAAACTTAGAATTGCTAGATTTCTTATTATTAAATTCTGTCTACCACTCCTTCTACTAGTGCGGGTATTCACTATCGTTCATTACATTGTCATTGAATATCATAAGGTATTAATGAATATCATCAGTATTGCCCAAGGAAAGCAGTTGAATATGCAAAAAGACAGAAATTTGAGACTTAAGATGATATTTTTTGAGCAAACTGTCTTAAAAATGAAAAAGCTAGCGTTGTACAAGATTATATTTGTCATTACCTTCCAATCCTGATATCTTGTAATAATCTGACAAAAGTGGGATCAGTCTGTCGATAAACTTGTCTCAACTCAATACACTTTGTTACACATTGTTCCCATGATTTTGCCTGGTAAAATTATTGAAAATGAACATTTTTTATTCAACAAAAGTAGATTTTTTCCAAACTGACATTATATACTAATCAAATATGACAAATAATACACGGTGTGTAAATCATCTTAATAGCTTCAGTAACTTTTAACATTTAGGTGATCGTCCATAATTTTGCTAAGAGATGAGTTTCATTTACCTAGTGTGCATAACGTTGCCTTGAGCAATATAACTTCAAAAATTTTACTGAGATCTTTAATTTGTGATTTCAACATTAATAAGCTGAAGATATATTTTATTTTACCTTAAAACATAAATTCTTTTTGTCTGTTCCCTTGGAAACAGGAGGAAGTTGGAAAAAATCTCCACATAGAATAAGTTGAATCCCACCGAAAGGCTCTGAATTCTTTTTTGCAACCCTGTTTCCAATCAAAAAGTTACAAACATGGTACAAAAACAGACAAAGCACAAGGATTTAATCTGGGCACAAGTTTTAACTACAAATTAAAATAACCCCGATAAGTCACAAGCATCGCAAGTCTCACGGATTCATACAGCCAGGAAAACAAATGGGTCACATTCAAATTCATTATGAAATACTATTAAAAAGTGAAGAAAATATAATATAATACTAGTAAGAAAAAAAAAATTTCACGCTCCATATGAACCCAATTTTCTATTCCACAAATATCTTATTTAATGTATGTATCATAAGGAAAATTTTACAGTGATCTTTTACCAATCAAAATTCTAACATTTGAATTACATCGAATTCCCGGTATTTACATTTCTATTTCGTAAATGACTTAATTTGGTGACAAAAATGTCCTTTAATAGTGAAATACACAATTTGGTTTAATTGATATAGTACCTGGCAATTGCTTCCATTTTATCAAAAAAATCACCATCTATCATAGAAATTTCATCAATAATGAGATGATGGCATTTTCTCCATTGTTTCAACACATTCGGCCGATTTATGATCGATTCAATGCATTGTTGAAGCTGTGATATTAAAAAAAATTTCATAGTAACCTGCAAAATATTTCTACCACAATCAGACATAGAAAACATGTAGCCTACAACTCTTTGTAATAGATAGTCGACAGAAATGTGTAAATATATTCATTTCAATACTTTGAGTCATGTGCAAATCTAAACGTCCGTAAGGTCAATAAGAGATCAATTTCTTTCTGAGTGAGTGAGTGTGACCTTGCTCTGAGCAAATTTTTGCTCAGACTTGACAAAATATAACCTCGAGACTACAAATTCCAGCTTTAAAAATGTCAGGTCTCTCAGTTCCTGTATGACAGACTTTCATCTGCCCAATATAGGATTTCAAAAAGAATGTAATTATTTGAATCAATTACGAATTAATTTAAAATTCTTGATGAAAATATTAAACCAAAATATTTTCTTTTGATAAAATTGTTATTTTGTACAATTAAATGATTCTTTGAGCAACTCCAAAAAAACTTTCATTTTTATTTTAAAAAAATAGAAAATTGAGAGGCAATCTTATAATTGTTCATTTCAATTTCCAACACTAAAAATTCAAATTTCCGATATATATGTATATATACTCACACTGCCAGATGCTCTTCCCATACCAGCGAATGAATGAAGTGTCATGCCACCAATCTGGCATGCTGCCACGCCTGTGCTCGCTGTGACAAATGTGTGTGCAGGAGGTAACATTCCAACTATGTACCGCAAAAGAAAGGATTTTCCTGAAATATATAGTATAGTATATAGAAAGTATATAGATATGAAAGTATATAGATGTTTCAATAATATCGATCGTCCAATATTACGACTGACGAATATAGGGGAAATCAGTATCTGAGAGACCAAGAGCAGCATTATGGCTATCAGTTATTTGTAAAGATAGCTACATATATCCATCGCTCAAATGACTCTATTGGGCTGCCATTTGACAACAGATTTGATTTAAAGAACACCCACACAAGATGTGTACATCCAATCGAGTACAATATGTTACATAAATAACGAGCGTCCTACTAAAAAATGAAAACCATTAATTCAATAACCAGTTTTGTGGGTTTCATTTATTTTGGGACATCCAGTACTTGTTCTTTAAATGATTTAAAAATGGTGTATAATAGTAGTGTCACTCACAACCATCACTTTAAGTGTATATTATGAACAAGTTCATTACAAAAAAAACAAAATGATTTCGGTCCTTCCGGAATATACAGATTTGTACATGGAAGTAACTGCTCGTCTGGTATCTTGTTTTAGGCATAGATTATCAAGTACTATATATATATGATTTGAGTTTGGTAATTTGTATCAAGATTAATTAAAATAAATTAACAGAACAGTATGATTTCAATTACATTCATTCTACTGATTTGATATTTACAAAGAGTAATATGTTTTTGAAAGAACATAATTTCTTCTAATTTAGCAGGCCTATCCCATTTATTATAACTAGGATAATGTGGTGAGCATGGGTTTTGGATCCTTAATTAATATTCAAAGCCCCATTAACACAGGACATAGTTGACAATCATTTATTGCTACATCTCAATCATTTAGTATATTGTAAAGCAAATGTACCTGTTCCTGCACTACCAGTAAAAAATATATTCAACTTGTTTTTCACAGCAGTAAGAACTCGTTTCTGTTCCTTGTTCAATTTTTCTGTAGAAAGGCTCAACATTCTACGCTTTGGTGGATTTTGCTCCGATTGATTGGCCTGTAACACAAACAAATCATCAATGAAAGTATAATGATTTACAGTATAACAAAATAATTTAAAAAGTGATGCTGCAATGTATGGACAAGAAGGCCAAAAAGAAGTAGTATCAAATCTTTTACAATACCGATAGTCTGACCACCAGATCACAAAGATGTGATCACGGAACCACGGCATGGTGCTCAATTTTTAATTTTGAGGACATCATCATGTAAAAACTTTGAAGTGAAAAACGAATCCCAGAGCCCATGAAAATTTTTGAAATAAATAATAGTAATAGTCTTCTAGTGACAACAACAAGCTTTAACCAAAGAAAATATTAAAGCAATTGGTTCAGTAGTTCAAGAGAAAAACAATTTTTTCACAACAACAACAACAAAATAACAAAACGATCCATAGGTCCACTTCGTTTCCAATATGTAAGATTGAATCTAATTGTAAAACAGAATTATAAATTGAAGTGAAGCAATGCTATATAATTGATTCTTGTTTCTCCAGATAGTAGCAATACCTGGTTTTCATTAGTTTTATCTTGTAATGGAAGTTTTCGTTTACGATTTACAAAATTTCCCTTCTTCGAATCTTTAGTTTTGGCTGAAAATAGAAAAGTATGAAAGAAAAGTATAAACAAACGAATACACTGAAATACATTTCCAAGCTTTTTCATAATACAATCAGGTGTTATAACGCACCATTCTGGTTTTACATTGAATTTGAATCTAATGTAAAACCAAAGTGCTGTGAAATCACAACACAAACAAATTTGGGTGCTACTTTGGTATGCGATATCAGTGATTTTAGTTGGGGTTGACTGAATTCCATGAGAATGTCTTTGTGCTTTTGAGTAGGGCCCGACCGATACTGCCTTTTTGAACCGATACCGATACTGCTAGTTTTCCAAAACTAGGCCGATAAGCCGATAACGATACCGATGTTTCTTCACATAAAAAAACCGCTACAAGTAACAAACAACACTCTGAGAATTCTGTGTTTTTCTTGCAAAAGAAATAAATGTTGAAACTCATGCAATGATTATAAAAAAATGCAAAACCCTTTACCATGTTTGCCCCGCTGTCACGAAGAACTAGGAACACACGGTTCTTGTCAATATTCCACTGTTGCAGTAAATCCAAAAAAGTGGTTCCTATGTACTCTCCAGCCAGACTGGATTCCATGGCAGGTGCACGCCCGAGGGCGCTAGCGCTCCGCAAAAATGCACGCGAGCGAAATCAATTTTGCACGCCGAAAATTTGCAATTGCTCACCAATGTAAATCGGTTTAAATGGTTTTAAAATCAATAATCCAGTAATATAAAGATGCCAAAATATTATACCTCCACAATTGTCGACAAATACCAGCTTGCAAGATTTAGTCTGATCGAAATATTGCGAAGCAAAAAGACCATGGACCTTTCCCCAACCTTTGACCCGCGAAAAATTCCTCTCATTGTTACGTCTTTTTTTTGCATCTTGCTGATTGGCCAATGTCACGAAGTAAACAAGGAAGTCGATGCTCGGGGAAAGGTCCATATCGTGTTGAATGATAGGAAATAGGAATCCCGTGAGAATAGTTATGGACGAAAAGATCGCCTCCGCACCAATGGCCAAGTACGGCTCTGATTCAGCGTATTTTTCATACAATAATTTTACACGAATGTACTGAACAGTACCGGTATCTAAAGTTGCTCAAACACTCCCAAAATTAGTGACAAAGTATGAAAATAATGTTTGGGGTCAAAGGTCAAACGTCCATTTTGCTCTAATTTGACGTATTTTTTATCCATTAATTCTACGTAAAAACACTACCAAAATTAATGACAAAGTATGTCCATTTTGCTCTGGTTCAACGTATTTTTTATCCAATAATTTTACGCGGATGTACTGAACAGTACCGGTATCCAAAGTCGCACAAACACTCTCAAAATTAGCGACAAACTGTAGAAATAATGTTTGGGGTCAAAGGTCAAACGTCCATTTTTTTCTCTGATTCAACGTATTTTTTATCCGATACCGGTAATTTTACGCGGATGTATTAAGAGGTATCTGATGTCAAAGTCAGTTGCACGCGAGTGCAGTTGTTTTGCACGTCGTGAGCTATAATTGCACGCCAGGAATTCTTATTTGCACGCGGGAATTTCTGATTGCACGCCCGATTTCTCGTTCAAAAAGGCCATGAAATCCAGACTGGCTCTCCAGTATGCGAGCCATGCATGTTTAATACAATTTGGAATCTTTCCCAATTACAATTTATAAAATGAACAGTCAAGCTCATAAGTGATTCTGTTGGTCCTGACCAGCAGTCTGTAGTAAATGCCAATCCATCGCCAGCATTTTCTGTCACGAGAAGAGTCATTATTTTCTGGCTCACAAGTTCATATATTTGTAGCAGCATTTCTGTTCTGAAATACTTCTCAGTCTTTAGGGCGTAGCGAGGTTCAATGGTTTCTATTAGCCTGCGGAATCCATCATCTTGCACTATTGCAAATGGCCTGTTGTCAGTGGCTATCATCTCCATTAATATTTTATCAAGTGATTTCGTTCTTGCGTCATTTCCATGCCATTTATTAAATTTATCCATTATGTGTTCCCATGAAGGTTGCCGATTAAACTGGGAAGCTTCAGCTGGCCTTTTTCGCGTTAACTGCGTCTGCGAAATCTCATCATACTTGCTCTTGTGTTTCGATCTGAGATGACTCCACAAATTACTGGTGTTTTTCTTTTTGGAATCGGCGGAACCTTGACTTAACAATGATGAGCATATTTTACAAAGTACACCATCACTGTGGCATACAAAGTATTCCCATACTTTGCTCTTACCGCTAGAACCAGCCATCTATAACATACCAATACAAGAAGTTAAATAATACCTTCAACGACTAAAGCGCAAAGGAAATCAAGCGCCGTGTAAACTACGCGAAAATTCTCTATCTAGCGTATATTATTTGACACAAATAAGCCGTTCACGTGTTCTATTGCTTCGATTTGTAAGCCACCACGCTGCAAACTTGCTTGCAAAGTGTGAAATCCCGTGTCGCAATCGTCCGTGAAACCGCTTTTGATAAGAGAGAAATAGAAATAGTGAAGAAAAAGAGTTTCACGCAGAACCGCTCTCGAATTAAACAAGCGATAAAACTGCTATCCCGGCGCAATTTTGACACTTTGGCAGTCACGTGATTAGCCGATAACTATCGGTAAGATTAGCCGATACCGATAGTTCAAAATTTGTGAAAAACAAGGCCGATATATCGGTCGGGCCCTACTTTTGAGATCACGTTACCAGAGTGTCACCAAAATTTGTCATCCTAGCTATAGTATGGAAGAGACAAAGCAGTTACAAAATTTTACCCAGTTGATTAGCAATTCAACACTGGTCATACAAAGACTTTCACTAGCAATCCAAATTTGGGTATATAAAAAATTTATATGAGAAATTCAAATCCTGTAAAATCTGCACAAGACCAATCATCAGTAGTAAGCTTCTCATGTTTCTGAATTTTAAAACACAAATATAAAAATATCAGACACAAAGTCCAAGCTCATTCTAAAGTCAACTTAGTTGAATTGCAACATTGATAACAATTTGAGTTCATGAATTTGAAAAAATCGCAGAAGCTTTTATTTTATTATGGGATTCACACATTTATCCCTGGGGATGATTAGACCGAGGAAAGTCGATAAGATGACTCAATCATATTATGTTGAAAATTTTTATGCAACAAAATAACTAATTTACCATTTTCCTTGTTCTCTTTATCAGCCCGAATCTGATTGACTTTGGCAATATCAGTTTGATTCAATGGACTGATTTCTTCTAAAGTTTTCGGAAGTCCGAGAAGTAACTTCTTTCGCAGACTTATTTCACCTAAAATCAAAAGAAGATTGATACGAAAAAAAAAAACACAATATGAAGAGTTACATATAGTATTACATGTTAATTCGAGTTGTTAGATCAATCATATCAAAATAGTTGAAATATGAATGATGCTCCAGAGCAAAATGAAGATAGTTAAAATGTGGATAAAACATTAATATAAAACTTTTTCTCGAAAAAATTAAAGCAGCTACCAAGATAGTTATGATAAACTGTTAGATACGTACATTGATATCAGTACTGATATAGATAACAAAATCAGTATTATTAGGTCAATGAGAGATTGTGCTCTCTAAATAAATTTTGAATATTTATATTACAAAGTTCCAAATAACCTTTTTGCCTTTCTCCTGTTATTTTGACTGATAAAACTTTGCAGAAATTTTTTAAAGTTTCAGGGGGACAATTTGCCAACATGATTCGAACATTGTGATTGGTTAGATGCAGAGATACTTTTCCTTCCTGTGAGTGTATAAGATATAACGAAATAAGGTTCAAAATATAAAAATGAAAAAGGAATTGTTCTAGGGGAATATAACATAATAGTTTGCTGTTGTTAGTATATATGTCTACTTATCACGTGGATAAGATTATAGGTTTCACATATAGAGGAAGGGAAGCCAGTAAGACAATTTAATAATAAAGCAAACTAAGGTCTGTATCCAGTCATCATTTCATTTCGGGTATGGAAATACTTAATGAGTGTATCGCTATGTCGGTATGAAGATAAGTTATCATTTATATCCTGCGTAGAGAAAATCATGTGATGGGCGGCCTCTCGTCCGGTCACCAATCCATCTCGTTTGAGAGCTTAGTTAGCTAGTTATTTGTGTAAAATACATGGACTTGAGGGTGGAGTAACCATATGGCGGTGTGGAGTCCAGCAATCCTCTAGCACACAATTATCCCACAGGATTTGAGCCTGCAAATCTATGTCGGATAATCGGAGCTGCAAAAGATTGCATATATTTAATAACGCTTGACAGCATAGGCAACTCGTCGTGTGCCGTGCTTTTCTATTTATATAAAGATATGATCTTAACTTTACGTTATATTTATTATAAAATATGTCAATACCGATTTAAGGTAGGTATAGTAGGGTGGAGGCTAACTGCCATGGACCACTCGCCATGCGACGGAGGTTAACGGGTATGCCTGCAACTGCACAAAGTCTCTTCTTGTAATGGGAGATGGAAAGGTGGCTGTTTTACTCACAACTACAATAGTGAGGATAAATATATTAAATTAAATGTGTTTGGTTAGAATATTGTGAAAGGGATAACAAAGTGACAGGAAAACGTGCTTATATACCGGTACCGGTACCAAAAGGCATCCCAGTATCGTACGGTACTAGACACGAAAAGAATGTATCAACTTATCATTTGCAGGAGCCTTCGTGCAGTTGCAGGCATACCCGTTAACCGAGGTCGCATGGCGAGTGGTCCACGGCGAGTTAGCCGTCAGCCAATGCAGGCATACCCGTTAACTGCCGTTGCATGGCAAGTGGTCAATGGCAGTTAGCCGTCAGCCAATGCAGGCATACCCGTTAACTGCCGTTGCATGGCAAGTGGTCCATGGCAGTTACCGTAACTGTCAGCCGTATAGTACAGTATATTATAAGATACATACACAAAATCTGTTCAATTTTAGTGCAATTCTATCATGTTTATTTCAAATTTTAGAATTTTTTACAAAATACTAGTGATGAAAAGGTTAAAAATCACTATAGTCCACCAAAAGACTGAAAAATAATTTTTAAATTTCAAAAACAGTACCGGTAGGCAGATAGGGTAACGCTTTGTGTTTAGGTCAAACATATCACAGTATTGGCTCGGCGGTGTGGCGCATTGTGCTAAGCGTTAGGAATACGCTCGCCACCGCATCTCTAATTCCCCTTCCTGGGATCGCAGGTTCGAATCCCATGTGGGGATGAGCATGTGCGAGGAGATTGCTGGACTCCTCGTCGCCGTAGGGTGAATCACGTAACCGCTGGTTGGTTACGGTACGGCTTCCTCCACCATCAAGTACATGCTTCCGAAAACAAATAACTGCCTGACTAATCTCATACCCGACCTGGTAACCGGACGAGAGGCCGTGGTTCGCCATATGATCAAGTCTTCATATCGGCTTTCCTCTCCCCCGGGATAAATATGTAAAATCCTATCCTACCCTATCACAGTACGGTATCACTATCAGTCTGCCACTGCAGCACTGAAGTAGACACCCAACCTTACCGTTTACAACTACAGAACTAACTTACCTTCAGAAATTTACAGAAAAATTTCACATCTCTGACTACGAATTTCTGTAGAGATTGAATTTTTCCCTTCGGCTTCACTCCAAGAACAATTTCCTTGTGTTCATTTCGCCACAAGGATAATTCGCCTCCTTTATGGCATTGTCTCTTTAATACTTCTAAGCTTGAATTCATGTTTTCAACAGTAATATTGCATTGTATGAAAGTATTTGAATCCATTTCTGACAAAAAGTACAAGCAAAAGTTCACCGCACCAATACCGGTATACTGCAAAAGAACTGAAGAAGCGAAATGTTTATATTTCGACTGATGACGTCACGGGCATTTAAATTTTTAAATAGCGTTACGCATGATCAGCAGTGCGTGGCGATATAAATTTTATATTCGGAGAGAGAGAGAGAGAATTTTTATTGTTTCGTCAAACCAGAAAACACATACAATATATATATGATAGCAAAATGAGAAAAATTAGATTTCGGTAGATGACAGGGTGGTAACGATACGACCATTAACAGTCATCTGAGTCGGTTACCACCCAAAGCAAGCACATGAATAAATAAATTAATAACACAGGTTCTGTAATATTACACTCTCAGGATATACATATGGAAAAAAAAACTATATACACTATGGAAAAAAAAATGATATCTAATTAGAGATGAGAAAAATTTCTAATCGGGATTAGGAAGTTATTAAATAAATTTTAAATAGAGAGGAGCAAAAAATAAGAATTCCATACCAAATTTATTATTATTTATTATATTAATTTACACTTTCAATCTGTTCTGAATCTTTTGTGCTTACACATGATAAAATATGAGGGATATGATCACAGGGAAATTGAAGGTTCTATGAGTGACAATAATGTGTTGTGTGAAGAAAACCATAGATTGAGATATGAAATATAGGCATAACAGTAGTACAATTTTATATTTTCAATTCATTAGGGTGAAGAAAAAAAGCAGGATGCATATGGAACTTCTGCGAGATTTACACATTACTACGCAAAACAGGTATTAAGATGGGAAACAATCAGATTGGTATTGCAACACTTCACAAATAATTTAGAAATAGACAAATATGTCTATG
This sequence comes from Styela clava, assembly GCF_964204865.1. Lineage (NCBI taxonomy): Eukaryota > Metazoa > Chordata > Ascidiacea > Stolidobranchia > Styelidae > Styela > Styela clava. Next base: position 11,803,086 of record NC_135259.1, on the reverse strand, counting down.
AGTTGAAATAGATATGTGATATTAAATAAATTTTGACAAGGCTGGGTCAAATTAAATCACGATAGCCCAAAATATATTTCGCCTTGTAGTAATTATTGCATACACGAGGTTTAAACTATTAGAGATTCTGAACAATTAGCAAATTTGTCTATATCACTATTGCACATTAATTAAAAGAATATTGATCACATTAAATTCAATACAGAGTATAATACGATATATATTAGATCAAGGCCCTCCTATCCTTTGTATCTAAATTGCAATTAAGATGAGCAATTATGGGTTATTAGTTATACATATATGGCAAACTAAGGGAAGGAATAGTCAAACTATTGTATGTCACAATCAGAAGAACACAATGTACACAACTACATTATAATATAAACTAAAATTATGACCCAGGGCAGTCTAGTTTCAAGCCATTGTAGTATGAACCACAATTGGATGATATGAAATGGGTGATATGATATATCACATTGTAGCTAAATATGTACTATATTTAGGACTACAATAAGATTAGCACCTCGGAGCTCGCGGATTTCAAGTTTATCTTTCTTTACAAAAACAGGCATGATATTTTATTCTTTACACTATCGACAGGTTTACAATCAAAATAAACCCAACACAAAAAAGCGAGGGAAAAATAACACGATTTTATTCTTGCATGCAGATATCGTTTGGTATCGCAAGTGTAAAACAAAATAAGATTTTTCATATTTATCCCGGGGGAGAGAAAATCCGATGATACGGCTTAATCATAAGACGAACCCCGGCCCTCCTCCGGTTATCAGTCCATGTGGGTACGGAATTTGAACCACGCCATGTAATCAAGAGATGCAAGAGATTTCATTCTTCATTCTCCATTTATAAAGTTAAGTCAAGCTTATATTACATACATGTTACTTGTTCGGCAACATGTGCTCTTTATTTATATATTTCATAACTACCGTAATATTTCATTTATAGTGACCCAAATCATGTTCCATTCTTTATTTTCTATATCATAAAGTTAATGAGCCAATCTTGTATTGCATTCATGATATTTCCTTGTTGACATGAGCTCTTTATTTGATTTTTTCTTATACTCTATTACTATTATTTAATGTTCATATTCAAAGTATTCGAAATCAAGTTATAAATGTTACATTTCTCATTTTCCATTTTATAGAGTTATGCCAACCTTATATCTACCTTCAAGTTACTTCCTCGCTAACATGTGCTCTTTATCTCTATATTTGATAACTACTATTAATATCACATTTGAAGTGTCCCAAATCATATTACAAAATGTTACATTCTTTTTTTCTATATTATAAATTTAATATGCCAAGCTTTTATGCATTCATGATATTTCCTTGTTGACATGAGCTCTTTATTTGATTTATTTTTTGATTGCTATTATTAAATGCTCTCATGTAAAAGAGTCCCTAATTGTGTAATAAAATGTTCCACTCAATTTTTCTATCTTATGAAGTTAATATGCTAAGTTATTAGCTCTTTTTCATCAACCTTTGACCTACCAACGATATCTCAATACTTTCCTTTTGAGATCCCTGGCTAATCTATGATAAATTAATCCATTTACTACCAATTAGTGTAAAAATCTGGATAAATGGCCTTGATTTATGAATTGTTCTATTTCTATGTACAAACACTAATATTTGATGTTTATTTTTAAAGTGTTCTGAATCATTTCACATAGTGTTATGAAATATTGAATCTTATTTATTCCTACATTAAGTCAACTGTTTTGTTTTTGCATTAACTTTCTTGATATTTTAATATCGATTGTTTGTTTATACAAAGTTTACAATGTATTGCATTTTTGAAATGCATTTTTTTGTTGTTTAAACCAAATTCTAATTTGTTTTGATGACTCAACCCATGCATCTGATTACATTGCACTAGTGTGTGTAGAATAGAACTCTACCCATATTCGCTTGTTCAAAATCCCACTTGTTATGTTTAACTTAAATTCATTCAATAAAACAAGTTACCCAAATAAGGGGTAGCTTGTCTGACCTGCTTTCCCACTTTTTTTCGTTTTGATCATTTTATATTTTGCAATATAATTTCAATTTGTGCAAAATCCTATTATTTAAAAGAATGCTTCCATAATTAAGAATAGTAAATTCATGTAAATATTGTACATAGTATAAATCGTGAGAGACATTGAAATATTGACACGAACCTGTTATTTTTATGCTTATTTAATATAATTGGGTGGCAACTGACTCTGATGACCCCCAAAGGTCGTATCGTTGCCCCCCAGTCATATACCGAAAACTATTTTTTTTGATATTTGTTCATGTGTGCATAAATTGTTTTCTTGGTTTGACAAAATGAAATAAACTCTCTCTCTTTGCACGATGCGCCACACTTATCCTAAATGCATATATATTATTGCAATGGGGGTAGTAATGTTGACTATCGGGTCAAACTTGAGATCTAGATTCAATCATTAGTTCGTCAAATTTGTGCTTATTTATCTTTTCATAATAGTAGCTTGTCACCGCAACTCTGATTACCCTGCGCGATGATAATTATGTGCGAGGATTTCCGGACTCCTCGCCGCCGTAGGATGGTTCACATAACTGCTGGTAGGCGACGGCTTTGTCCACCATTCAATAGTTTCATCGATAATAGCAAATGGTGTACCACCTCATAAATCTGAAAACACTCCCTCCCAAAACGAACGAAAAGCTGGGGGCATACTGCACTATATTTTTTGCTCGAACCCCAGAATGAACCCTACCCCGCCAACACTAAATCTGATTTTCCCCTCTCAACTAGCTGGTTTCACTAATTTAGCCACAAAACTCACTCTATTTATCAAGCCATCACTTCATATAAAATAAGCTTTAAAATATCGATCAACTAATCAAACTTCAAGCATTACCAACTACTAATAATGGAGAAGGGTTTGTAATCAGTGAGCGCAGAAATTTTGGTATGTGCGCACTTTTTTGGAAATAACTAATATTTGTGCAAAAACCAATGAAGAAATTTAGGCGTTCTAACCGGGTAATAAGTGGGCCAACAACAGACTTTCTCAATCTGCCAACGGAGCACATTGTTACATTACATCGAAATGCGTGTGCGCACCCTCTGAAAGCTGTGTGCACGCGCACACGCGCACACCTTAGAGGGAACACTGGCGGCGATTCAAAATTTTAATAACAAGTTTTTGTTTCGAATCAAACCCACTAAAATCAGGTTCTCTTATCTCAGAACACGACACATAAATTCTCATAGATTTAACACATAACAAAAAACACGAATAGTTTCGCGCAAACCCCCTAAATACCACTGCTGCTCTCAACCTGATTACCTATGTTTATTCAATCCTATACGTACACACTATACAGGAAGAAAAAGAATATACGGATTAGACAGAAAGCAGAATCGATTTTATTCCGATATTCCCCTAATAGCAGCAGTAATAATTGCATCCACCAACTATCCAACAAGCATTCAGTGCTTAATCTCAAAGCATGGTTATTCAAATTTTTCTTCCAGGGCAACTTACTAATCTTCATCAATCATTCGAAATCCATCATGGTTGTACTCTCCACCAATGATTCGTTCGTAATATTTGCTGAAACGTAAAAAACAATGTGGATGCATTTTGAAAACACTAAAATGAGATCCATTTCAAGAGTCGTTACTAATATGAGAGTGGCCATAAACAATTTTCAAACAATACCCAGTCGGATTTGTTATTTTTTTATAGAAAAACTATTCTGCACATAAAGACCATTTAAAAAATGTGTACAGCATAGGATACAATTTTCCAGTTCTGCACTCCCAAAATAGTGGAATCCAACCTTGTTTTGCCATGTGCTATTTGTTAGCCAGCCTATTTTATCCAACTGCACACCTATCAACATTTTTATGTCATCATATTTTATGAGTTTCAAACTTTCCTTTTCGAGACATGAAACTCAATGAGCATTCTCCTACTAATGCTTAGCAAAAAGTGCCAACTTATCATTGATATTTTTATTTTCATATTCATTTTGATAACAGGTGTAGTTTATACGTAATGAAATAAAAAAATAACTTACATCCTGGTTGTAAAACATGTTGAGATCCGACTAAACAATCTTTTACAGTAGATTTTTCACCAATTTCCACATTTTCACAAATTACACTATTTTGGATAGTACAACTGAAAGTAAGCATAACCACCGATTACGGAAATTTTAACAAATAAAAAACATGACTATTAGTAGTTGAGAAAAAGTTCTTTTACAGTATTTGTAACTCTAAAACCATTTTTAGCAAGAAAATATAATTCCTGAAATGCCTTGATTGAGAGTTGACACTATTATTGCTATCTTAGAAAACCTTATCAACACTGATAAGCTTACCCATCTTTTATCACCACCTTGTCTAAAATAGTACAATTTGTTAGTCGAACTTGGTTTCCAATGACACAATGTTTTCCAATAGTACAACGTTTTACCGATACTTTGGTACCAATAACGCTATCTTCTGCTACCATGCTATCAGAACCAATCTGGAAAACAATATAAAAGTCAGATAAATACTCAATCAGGGTACTAATTACTGTTGAAGATCATAAAAATGAAATGACAAATTACCTGGGTTTTTTCTTCAACCTTCACACTAGTGTGAATTAGTGGAAGTTCAGCGACATTTGGAGAAATAATTGAGATATTTTTTGCCATCTGTAATTAAATATAGAAAAGATTTCATTAGTGGAAGTTCAGCGATATTTGGAGCAATAATTGAGATATTTTTTGCCATCTGTAATTAATTATAGAAAAGACTTAGGTAGTGGAAGTTCAGTGACATTTGGAGCAATAATTGAGATATTTTTGAAATCTGTAATTAATTATAGGAAAGACCTAATTAATGGAAATTCACATTTGAAGCAATAACTGAAATATTTTTTGCCATCTGTAATTAAATATGGAAAAGTCTTATTAATTAGCGAATATTCAGCGACATTTGGAGCAATGATTGAAATTTTTTTTGCCATCTAATTAAATATAGAAAAGACTTAATTAGTGGAAGTTCAGTGACATTTGGAGCAATAATTGAAATATTTTTTTGCCATCTGTAATTAAATATAGAAAAGACTAGAACAATTCTAACAAAGATGGATGAATGAAACTTAATGCCTAATTAAGAAGTATTACCAATCTGTTTGCTTCAACAAATGCTGATAAAGTGTTCACTCTCATACAAAATCCAGCTTCATAAACATAGGCATGGACTGATAACTGATCTTCTGTTTTATGACCGGAATGTAGCAATGGTTTTGTTTTCAAACTTAAATTAAGAACTCTTTCAATTGCACTGTCTTGTCGAAGATAAGAAAATATATCTGAAATATAAAATGTCAACAAGCTTTTCAGCAAATAGCACAAATCCTTAACACTTTTCCAAACATAACTCATCTTTCAAATTCAGATATTCACCAATCACCACACATTATTAATGTAAAGACGTCTGCTTGGAGCACATTATTACACTTACTCAAAAAGAATTGATTCGGCATTTCATCATAAAGTTATAAACAAACCCAAATAATAAATTCTTAAAATTCCTGAATAAAGAGGTAACTTGTTATTTAATGAGGTTATGTTTGAATTTCATACATTCTTGTGCTTGTTGTATGAGGTACGACAAACCAGTAAATGAAGCAAGAATGGCCAAAACTGATTAAACCACCACTCTGAATCTGAATACATTCTTATATTTTCAAAAGTATATCACAAAACACACATAAGTCGATGGATTCTCAATGTGTTTCAATTTGGTAAAGCAGGAATGGTAAAGACAGACACTGATTTTTTCGGTTCTCAGCATTAAATCTATGCCATTTTGATTTATTTTAAATGAAGACATTTTTATCTTAAGATTGTTAAGAACTCGTGGTTGGTGGCGTTCCTTCCCATCTGACCTGCTGAATGATGATGAATATGAAAAAAGATATTGCCGCACCTCTAGGATCAGACTCTATTTCGTCTGTTGTTGTGTTGGTAGGATCTGCAATTGATATTTCACTTTCTTTTGTAACTTCCGCAGGTTTTCTCCATTGCTTTTTAACAAGATAAGGTAAAAGTTCACCCCGAATTGATCTCTTTGACCTGCCAAAACATGCAATTTTATATTTTAGAATCACAGAATAAACATTAAACAACTTAATAATAATAATTTATATTTTTATATTTACACACATTGATGACTCTTAAAAAGCCAGGAAATAAAAAAATAATTAGGATTGTTTCAAATGCTTTGGAGATAAACAAAGAAAAAGCAGTCTATTGTTTGAATCAATTGAAATTTTTTTGACACCTAGTTAGTCTCTATACCCAAACAGCAGCCTTATGGATCCTTCATCCTTGTCTGGAGCATGTGTGCTTAAAACCCACTAATGAGAATATCTGAGCGGATCATGATTTGTTGAAGCGCAAAGAGCTTATGATCCCATCACAAGAATAAGAGCTAACTCACCAGGAGGAGGTATAAAGAAATATAAAAAAGCAGTGTATTGAATAATGAAAATTGAATGTTGAAACTATTTTAAAACTATGGAATTGGAAATGTGTTTTAAAACTCAACAAACTGAGCGACTGATCTAGCTACAATGTATAAATTAATATAATTTTAAATTCAATCAGTCTATTCGATAAAAAATACTGCAACAACGAAAAAACACTACAGTACTTGTTATGCGTGATGTAATCAACAACCCATTTCCTAATTATGTACATATGAACATCTGTAAGATCTGTTCGAACATGAATGCATGGTTGTTGCTTCAACAGAGATCTGCTTAGTGACATAGCTTCTTCCTTAAACAGAAATGAAGTTGTTTAACTATGTAAAACGGATGTTGAACAATTTTGCAATTATTTGATAATAATTAGTTGGTTGGTGATACACAAAAATATGGTGATGATGATTTATTTAGGAATTGAAATAATGACTAGCTAATGTGGTGTTAACGAGGTTATTAAAGATTCTAATTTAGTCCAAACTTCGCTAGTATGCAATTTAGAATTAATCGAACAATTTTAACAGCAATGATGTTGACTGGTGGTTGGAAACTTGGAATAGTTTGTAAACATAAGGTGTAAACTGTCGCTTGAATAATTATAGTTTACAATAGATACCTCTACATCTGCCTCATTTTCGAGAAATACAACTCTGCATTTTGAACATTTTGCTTTGCTGAGACCGATGATTTCTCTTGGCTTTTTACCTGTAAGGAAACAAGTTTAATATAATTTAAGGAAGCTCATATTGAGAGCATAATACCGACACAATTTAATGAAGAAAGATATTTTTGACAGGCTAGAATATTCATTTGGCTTGATAGGTTGCATGTCATGCTAACAGTTACAATTGTCCTTGATATTAACACACTGATGGCCCGCAGGAGTTTACAGGTGCAATACTAAGAGAAATACTTATGTGTGAGAATATTGCTGGACTTCTCTCGACATCATAGAGTATTACTTGCAAATACTGTTTTGGTCACGACTTTAAGCAGATGCATGTGGAATCATCTAATTAATTACCTATTCTCAAATCATGAATAATAACTAGAAATACTCCATGGTTCACTCTATAGGTGCTACACCACTTTTCACTCTCTCCTGAATAAAATTTAATACATCCAATCTTACACAATCTAAAGATATACAAATACAAACGTTACTTTTTCTTTTTGCTTTGACACCTGGAACATTCTCAAGTTCAGGCCGAGCAGGAGCAAGCAACATTGTGATGGCAGTATTATGTAGTCGATGAACATCTGCTAATCGGTGAAGCTCAAAGTCACATAGTATATCACAACTCATCACAAGAAGATCACACTGAAAATATACATGTTTGATTTACTTTCATTCTCTACCTCATTTTAACATAGACAATACACTGAATTGATATAAACAAAAAATAAAGTATTGATAATATAGGATCATGACGTTTTACAGTTGATCAAGCAGACATAAGAAATTCAGGTTTTAAGATAGGATAGGAGTTTCATATTTATTTCAAGGCAGAGGAAAGACGATAAGATGGCTTAACCCTTTCCATGCGATTTTTATTTTTTATTAAATAATCGTATTTGCTACGCCGATTTTATGCATTTGTACCCCCACAACTAATCGATCGACTAACGAAAAACTAATGATCCTCTGCTGCCCACTGACGGCTCGTTGGAAAGCTTATTCAAAGAGCTTCCAATTGGCAATTAAAAAAAAAAGTTTTTTCAAAAGTGGTGGTCTGAGTCACAAACCGGATAGGAAAAAGGCATTTTTTTTTCTTGGGAGTTGAAACTTCAAACCGTGATAAAAAATAGAAATATTCGCTAAATCCTTTACTGTTACCGCTTCGTGGTTGGCAAACAACAGCATACTATTGCTGTAGCAATTTCGTGATCTAACTCAAAATACTTTGGTAGATAGAAGGGATAATATGTCTTCTATTACCACCCAAAAACACCGAAATTTGCATAAATTTCAAAAACACTCCCTCGTTCCGCCGCAAATAAAATTCCCGTCGTAAACGAAAGCGAGATTCACCGTCGCTTATGTTAATCTCGAAGAAGACTTCTTGTCAATAAACTAAAACCCGGAAAAACTAGACCAACAGTTTGCGACGGATTGCTAAATAAAACAGTGGAGTATATCAACATAACCCGCCGCAATCTAGCGACTTTTGTCGTGGGTACGTATACCTGCCCACCGCACGGAAAGGGTTAAACATATAGCAATACACAGTTTTTCGCCTGGTTCATGCCAGGTATGGGAATATTCATCTAGCTATTTGTCTCAGATACAATGACATGATGGTGGTGGTAGCTGTAACCCTACGGCGACGAGGAGTACAACCATCATCATGCACATAATTATCCCCCACAAGATTCGAACCTGTGAACTCTTTCAGTGTGTGTTTCTAACGCTTATTACTATGTGCCTACTGTACAGGCCTTGTCTGTATTTTGTATATAGATAAGCGGCTATTGTTCCAATATTCTTCATGAAAATATGTAAATAAAGTTCAAGTAGACAACAGACAGATAACCGTACATGAATACCTTTACTTTATCCTTGATATGTCTAAGAGAGTCTGTCGTTCCCCAGTCTAAATCTTCTGATATTCCCACAATATCAGCATTTATATTTTTCAGTGAAGATATTGCTTGCTTTACTGAATTTACTATTGAATTCATAGTAATAATTATGATTTCTGTAACAAGTGGAAAGGATAGATCTTAGTTAATAACACCTGAGACCCATTTGCTCTTTAAAAGTACAGTAATGACGGATGCTGACTTGAACTTCAAGTAAGAACCATTATGTAATATTTTTACTTATTTTTTTTTATAACTCGCGGTTCTGTATTAAATTTATATTGCATGCTTGACAGCCATTGATCAGGGCAAAAACACAGTAAAGTACAAACATTACTAGGTCTATTGTACTTTGGCAATTATAATATAGAAGAAAAAACATAAAAATGAAACTAAATTGCACAATATTTGATTTCATTTTATTACACATAAACTATGTGGATCAAAATTGCACAGCAAATGTATTTGGTTTGGAATTGCGAATGCGTTTCATAAGCACTAACAAGCGTTGCGAAGCAAATGTATCAAAATACTGGCAGTGCCAATTGAAAAAATTGCATGGAATTAAAGTGATTTAGGCCCATGTTCTATGAATAGGTGAAAATTCTGAAATCATTCAAACAGATTTACTGTAGTTCATTATAATTTTATTTAATTATGGCATGGGACATATTTGCCACATAAGAGTTGAATAAGGAATGTGTGAGAGTGAGACATAGCAGTTCGGAACTCGGATATCTTAAATTATACAAAGTCATTAAACGTCAAAACCTTAACAACAGAATTGTTTTAATGGGTGATGTAACGTATCGAAAACACCATCAAACTGGCCATTACAAAATCATGTCAATAAAATTTAATCGTATCGAGTTTAATACATATCTCCAACTTGACCATAAATTTGCCTAATAAAACAGCTGGTGAAACAGCTAATCTGCTGTCTATATGTAATTTGTACTTACCTCTGAAACCAACTCTTTCCAGTGTATTAACTGCATACCAGATCAGAGGTTTATTCCCAATAGGTAGAAGAGGTTTTGGAATGCTGGACGTTAAATCACTCATTTGATCACCCCTGCCTCCAGCCATGATAACAGCTTGAAATTCCATATTTTTTACCATATATAAGTTTATCAGTGCTATTCTAGTTTCTGATTAAATGAAATTATAAGTATTAATTGCATAATTTAACATATATTATTAAATAAATTAAATCCAATCCAATGATGATTAATATAATATAAAAATAGCCTTGATTGAAAATAATCTAATGTTTATATTAGGCACAAATTTTTTATAGAAGTTTACCAAATGTATTCACAAATGCCCACTAAAGGACCTGAGATATTAGCAAATAGCGATTTCCCATTACTTAAAACACTTCAAGTGAATACTGTCTGGAAAAACAGCATTTACTGTACAGCCTACAAAGCAGCTAAAAAAATAGACAGTGTGAAGATTCTACCTGCTTAACAAATTCAGTTTTCTCATTATACAGTAATTCTTTTATTATAGCCAGGTAGTACCATAAGCCTGCATCTGTGCTTTTCAATGGACATGCTTAATTATGTATGTGGAGAGATGTCTAACTTATATTGAAAACAAAATACTACTACAACACTGTTCAATCATGAGAAGTTTATAAGCGGTAAATTATAATTAAACATAAAACGAGAATATCGGTCAGAGGACGAAGACTTGTCGATCAAAAGTTAGGGGATCCCAAAACAGCGCTCTCACTCCATAGTGACACCTTGTGTCCCATCACTAATTAATTGATAACTTGCTAATTATACGACATAATTCGCCCAAAATCAATAAGCTTCTGGTACGAGATATGATGAATGCACATGCAAAATCTGCAGCAGATCCAATCTCGCTTTCGTGAGATATCGCGTGCATCTAACAGACAGACAGACAAATACCTATCAATATACTTACCGATTAAAATGGATAAGTAATAAAGCGGAAAACTAGGTAAGGCACGGAGAAGATTGAAAACAGGTGTATTAACATAGTAATTAGTATACAATAGTAACAATAGTAATTAATTTTGCTTGTTATGGAACAACTTTAACAAAAACACCAATTATTTCATCATCTTTGTTGAGCGCTGCAAACGAATTTTCCTACTCATGTAAACCTTATGTCAAAGCAAAATAAGAATTCAAATCTTCGTCAATATTACTGAGGCATATATCGGAGCATAACACGACTTTAAAAGTTTCAGTACATTGGGATAGTCATCAGCAGTGAAAAGTCTATATGTGAATTTGGGCATTCTATATCCCAATATTAGGTAACTATTATGTACTATAATATTGGAACAAAATTTCTATCGGTCAAAGTGAAAATTACAATTCAAATGAAATAAAGGAGAGCATAGTTGGCTGTCAAGTTAATCTGTGTTACGATACAGAATCAGGTACTTAATGGCCTGTTGAGTACGCTATAAAAAGTCCATATCAGTGATATCACAGGAAATTTCCTCAACTAACATCTGTATACCAGTTCCAGTACCGAAGCAAAAGTTTCACATGTACGATGAAAAACCACTGTAAAATGCTTTCAAATTTCAATGCCATCAAATGTGTAATCTATTCATCTCTGGAACAAATTTTTTCAGTATTGTCCAAGTATCATAACACTCCAGTTAAGGTTTTGAAATTGAAAAGTGATACAAGCATCTGACAACCTCTACCTACGTCCTATCGACTTTTGAGATATGCAAACATAGATTATGACAATAGTAGCTTATCAAATCCCCACTATTAAAAAATATTTGTATTGCATACCGTAATTATTTAACTTTTAAATATATGATAAATGAAAATGAAATTATGATTATTCATGAATATAAACATTCTTCATGTCCCCAATTGAGTACAGAATTCATCGATCAGGGAATAATAATAAAACATTTATATAATCGGCATGATAGCAAATTGATTAGTTTTACAAATCATATTTATATACAAGTTTATCAAGTATGGGTGACAAATATTTGCAGCTCATATCAACCCGTTATTCCGAATTCAGGCAAGCAGTATAAAAAATATGGCCATGGCAACACAAGTACAAATGACATCGAAACCACCCTATATTTGACGATTATGAGGTGAGAATATCCAAAATTTTAAGTTAATGAGGTAAAACTGGTTTTGCACACTGCACAGTGAATTGATTTTTGAAGTTTATATGTATTAAAACCTTTAAAGATGGATATATAAGAATTATTTTAGGCACGAGGCTGGCTATTAGACAATAATGTTTTTTATGAGATTAAAACAAAACTTAGTGTACCCATCTATAAGTTTTACATACAGTATTTGTATAGAAAAAAAAAAAGTTTTTCATAAAATTAGAGAAAACATATTACCGGTAAGAAACAATATGCACCCTTCAATGACGCCAAAACTGATTCAGACCAATGGGCAATGGCTATACGAATTCAGTCAGTTACTTAAGTTTAGTCCATCCACATTATAAACAATCATCACTTGAGTGGTGTAAGGAGGCTTCATTCCGACAAATATTTTGGTACCAGTATCAGGATCTACATATTCTTTAAGACCCTATACTTCTTACAATCTGGAAATTTGGTCCCATTCTCTTCAGAAGCTTTTCATCATAATCATAGGTTGAATATGAAACAAGTTTTTTGATACCTTTCATTCGTGCCAGTTTAACCGTTTTATTCTGCAATACAGACATCACGTTTAAACCTTTGTATCTTGGATCGACAGTAACCATTTTTAATTCCCAGTATTGATCTGTTCCAACAATTTTTGAAACCTCAGAGAGATCATCATTTCCTACTAATTTTGCTGAAAGCTTACTGACAGCTTTTACAACATCTGATTTGATATTCGATTCAAATTCACTGAAATCATCATGATATGGAGCAATATTCACAAGCAGAGCACACAATTCATTGTTTTCATTGAAGGCTCCAAATGAGTTTCCCTGTTTAATGAATCCTTCAGCTAATGAAAAATATGCATGCACATCTTCCTTGCCACCACCTAGATATTTTAGTAACGGATGATTGGGAGCATAATGTTCTTCTAGTAAACGAAAAGCAGCAGGAAAGTCATCAACGTTTAAAATCCTATAAGTTAAGCTTGCAGCCATTGTAGTACAGTAGTAGTATTTAATGCATATATGGTTGAACGAAGTATATCCTTGATTAGTTGTCTCTTGACTTTTATGTAAACCTGGTCTTGCTTGATGAGAGATAATTTTTGACGCTGGTCAAACCAAATAACAAGACAAATTCATAACATCTGTAACATACAGACATAAAATAATCGGGCAGATATTGCTTAATTCAGTAATCGCAAAATGGAGATATACAGTCAGACAGGGTAAAATGAATATATCTTATAATAAAATGAATATATTAACAAATGCACTGTTCATTTTACAGTATACGGTATTAACAGACATAGTACTGTAGTAAGTACTAGGTACGCAGGCTTGTACAGCTGCACAGGTATCGTAAGGCAGATGACAAATTAAGTTCTAAGCAATATCACGAGGGAGTGGAGGATCCTAATACTTACCTAAGTTGAATCTACGCAAAAGGCAGCAAATAGCGCAAAACTGGATTAAAAAAAAGGCAAAAAATCTATTAAAACTCCAAACTTGCCTGATTAACTTTTAACCTCAGATAATAATTGATTAGTCCTATAGTTCACCATGTCTATACTCATTAATTTACATTTTCTTTGCTAGTTCTGTTGTTAGCTGAACTGTTGTTGTTATATTTTCTGGTGATACAGTGATATGCTGTCTATTTCTGGATCTGTCCGCTATGTTCTATGTCCCTACTAAAATGACTATGTCCCTACTAAAATAACTATGTCTCTACTAAAATGACTATGACCGCTATGTCGCTACTAAAATGGCTACCGGTACCGGTATGTCCCATCTGAAATTGAGACTCTGATATTTTTCTACTAAAATGACTATGTCCGGGGTCTCCCTAAAACCAGGCACTCGCGAATTCAGGCACTTTTTCAGGCACCATTTCAGGCACTTTGATATTTTTTTATTTTTACCGTACGTCATTGGGATTTCCAATTTACCTGACAGGATAATTAGACTTTGACTAATTTTTTGCATCCCTATATTGCAATAAAACAATATTATTTCCAATTTATTAGGGTATAAATAATTTTTCAATAGTAAAATGTGGCAACATTGATTACAAAATATAGAAATCAGGCAGGCACTTGTGAAATTTCAGGCACTTGGTAAAAACCTATTTTACAATGTATCTGATTACTCTAAAGCAGAAAATTAAATATATACACTTTGTATGGTTGAATTTACAACTTTTTGGTAAAATACAATACCGTTTATGACTGATGGAGGCGTGTCATATTTCGCAAGTGCCTGATTTTTAATTTTTCTCGGTGACAGTTGCCATATTTTTTCGCAATTATTTTCTTAAATTATTTGCATCAGCACTTACTATTCTTTTCTTTCTAACGCAAATTCATTGTTCCACAACAATTTGAGCGTTTTTAATACTGCAATGAGCAATACCATTTGACAACATATGGTCAACCATCGTACTTTCTGGATTTATTTGAAATTGAATAGGAATGATAAAATCTGGCAACAGCGAGCACAAAATACTAAAACCAGGCACTTGTGAAATTTCAGGCACTTTGTAAAAACCTATTTCTCGATGTTTATACTTACTTTGAAGCAGGAAACTAAAATATACCCTCTTTTGTATGATTGAAATGACGTCTTTTTTGGTAAAAAAGAAAAACGATTGGGACTTGTGATGAGGGGTCAAATTTCGCAAGTGCCTGATTTTTCATTTTTTTCGATTACAGTTGCCATATATTTTTGCAATATATTTCATAAAATCATTTTCGTCAAAACTTAGTACTTACTATACTTTGCTTTCTCGGTAAAATGTTTTTTAAGACAATCCGATGTATATTGAGTGCTATTCTTATCGCTAATTTCAATTCGACGTCTGCCCGAAGGTGGTGCAAGTATTTATATTTGAAGTGAGTACCTCTTCAAAACGCCCAGATGGAAGATTGAACAAGTCGGAGTCAACAAAAATTCAATCACATTTGGAACGTTGTCGCACTGCATCGTCGCCACTCATATACTCTGAAATTGAGCTGCATGAATTTTGCTTTCTGGAAAATAATAATTGGAGTGTCTGTTTTAAAGTGCGAAATGTATACGGGAGCACGTACAATATCAATGCTTCGTTTGCAAGCGTTGATATCATGATACATGTGAGAAAGTATCGAAAGCGAAATTGTGGAAGTGTAAAATTTGTATTCGGTAAGTCGGTGTTGCAAATGTGGGCATTTTCAGGGCGCTCCCGTAGTAGCCTATGTGCTCCAAGATGGCGCACAACCTATTACCTCTATCTTGGTACACATTCTTTGTTCGGGTTGTGTGCCAACTTTGTGCACATACTACGGGAGCACCATTTTCTGCACAACCTATTCTGATGCTCATTCGCGACATGAAGAAACTATACGCCCGACATATAAAAGTAGCAAAATATACACAAAACCTTTTCATGTTTAATTTCAGAACTGACATTTAAAAATTTCAATTCTTAGATCTGTGGTTTTACCTAATTGCAAGATACGTAAATCATATCATGTCAAAATAGAACAAATAGTAAGGAGTTTCATTGGATACTCAATATTTCTAATAATTTTCAAACTGAAAGTTTCGATTAGTGTTCACTCATACACTTCCTTTGTGAAGTTGTGTTTTTAATGTTTTATCTCCTTAATAAATTTAAATTCAAATTTATATCCCCAATTACTGATGAAGAAAGATCTATAATCGAGAGTTTAATACGGCTTCTGTGACATTAAAAACAATTACTGATTTACGTTTTTATATATTTGTAACTTTTTGAATAACGCAAAAAAAAATTGTTGACTGACTACTGGCGTGTTGAATATTGAAGGATTTTTATTGTAACATTCGTTTAACGATGCTTTTAAGCCTAACTTTGGGCATATCAGCTACCTGATGTCATTCGCCGAGCGAATTTTGTTTAGGTGACATTGCCATCTCGCATTTACCATCCTGTAGCCATTCTTCTTATTTGGGAACTACGTGTTTTACAGTTAGCTGTTACAGCATGAAATAATGTACAAATAATTCTACGTAAACTATCCATGAAATCCATTCCATAAACTATCCATGAAAAGATATTACAGTCTTCAGGTTGTAAAGAATATTATACAACAGCAACAGCAAGTGATTGAATATCTTTATTGTAGCCGTGGTTGAACACCGCTGGTTGTCAATATAGATTTTGCACAGGCTTTTATACATTTTGTGAACGGTAAATTATGTTCTATTAGGGGATAATGTGACTTGGATACGTATTATAAAAAATTCTATACGACATAAGTTAATTGTTTCTCTTATGTAGTTTATATGAAGTCATAGGCCAAGTTACATTATTGAAATCGTCGTCCGATAACAATTAAAACTGGAATTTCGAACTAATATTGCCAGAAAACAAATTAGGTTCTTTATAACAATGCGATTGTTGCTACCTGGGTAATATATTACGTCGAAATGTTTATAACAAATTAGAAGAAGTTTTAAACCAATTTCAAGGGTTCCGAACATTACTATAAAGATGTCGTCTGAATAACTAATATTCTTCACGGATCTGTCAAATTTAAACCCGTATTTAAATAATACATATGTCATACTTTTAAATTAATAAAAATAAACAACACAATGTCATTCAAACTTTACAATATTCAAATAGTTTTGCAAAAGCGTGATTGGTTTAATTAAATACCGATTTCCGGATGTAAATACTGATGTTAAAAGTTTAATTCCATTTATGCTAAGTGGAGCTCTCATACAAACATTGACTTTTATAAAATAATGCAATAGGGAAACAACATATAAAAAAAAGACAAAAATTATAGATATATGGCAACTACCATTGACAAAACCAAAAAATCAGGCACTTGCTAAATTTGCCACATTCCTACCAGTGACAGTTCTTCTCGTTTTGAACAATAAAAATACCAAATTCAGTCATACAAAATATGTATATTTGGATTTTCGGCTTTAAAGTAATCAAAAACATCGGGAAATGGTTTTTTTACAAAGTGCCTGAAATTTCACAAGTGCCTGATTTTAGTATTTTGTGCTTGCGGTTGCCAGATTTTATCATTCCTATTCAATTTCAAATAAATCCAAAAAGTACGATGGTTATCTATATGTTATCAAATGATATTGCTAATAGCATTATTAAAAACGCTGAAATCGTTGTAGAACTAGGTATTTCCTTTAAAAAGCAATGATTAGTTTGTTCTGACGAAAAAGATTTTATGAAAAGTATTGCAAAAATATATGGCAACTGTAATCGAAAAAAATGAAAAATCAGGCACTTGCGAAATTTGACCCCTCATCACCAGTCCCAATCGTTTTTGTTTTTTACCAAAAAGACGTCATTTCAATCATACAAAAGAGTGTATATTTTAGTTTTCTGCTTCAAAGTAAGTAAAAACATCGAGAAATAGGTTTTTACGAAGTGCCTGAAATTTCACAAGTGCCTGGTTTTAGTATTTTGTGCTTGAGGTTGCCAGATTTTATTATTCATATTCAATTTCAAATAAATCCAGAAAGTACGATGGTTGACCATATGTTGTCAAATGGTATTGCTCATTGCAATATTAAAAACGCTCAAATTGTTGTGGAACAATGAATTTGCGTTAGAAAGCAAAGAATAGTAAGTGCTGACGCAAATAATTCAAGAAAATAATTGCGAAAAAATATGGCAACTGTCACCGAGAAGAATGAAAAATCAGGCACTTGCCAAATATGACACGTCTCCATCAGTCACAAACGGTATTGTATTTTACCAAAATGTTGTAAATTCAACCATACAAAGTGTATATATTTAATTTTCTGTTTTAGAGTAATCAGATACATTGTAAAATAGGTTTTGACCAAGTGCCTGAAATTTCACAAGTGCCTGATTTCTATATTTTGTAATCAATGTTGCCACATTTTACTAGTGAAAAATTATTTATACCCTAATAAATTGGAAATCATATTGTTTTATTGCAATATAGGGATGCAAAAAATTATTTAAAGTCTAATTATCTTGTCAGGTAAATTGGAAATCCCAATGACGTACGGTAAAAATAAAAAATATCAAAGTGCCTGAAATGGTGCCTGAAAAAGTGCCTGAATTCGCAAGTGCCTGGTTTTAGGGAGACCCCTATGTCCGTCCGCTATGTCTCTACTAAAATGACTATGTCTGCTATGTGCCGTACCTATTAAAATGGCTATGTCCCATCTAAAATTGCGACTTCGATATTTTCCTACTAAAATGACTACCGGTATGTCCCTACTAAAATGGCTATGTCTCTACTAAAATTGCGACTCTGATATTTTCCTATTAAAATGACTACCGGTATGGGGAGGCGGACAACTCGACTACACGGACAACTCGACTACCTAGAGGCCTGGTGAGTTGTCCGTCTTTTGACATTTTCTACGGTGGTGTTTTAGGTCTATAGAAATGCGTTTTTGATATTGCTCAAGTGTTGAGAAAAACACATAAATATGCTCTAGAAAGCATTTTTATTTGTATAAGTGGCTTATTTTGATCATGTTGTATGAATACAAATACAGTCTACAGACGAAATTGGAGTAACGTTAGCGAAGTTTGACTGTGGACTTATAGGACTGTGTTCGTTTAATTTTTTGAACTTTATTGGTATTAAATGTTTTGAATGAGCACCTTTAAATATATTAAAACCTTTATACTTCACAGTGACACTTAAATATTAATGAATGTGAACTCAGTAGTCTATGGTTGCAGTAGTCTGCAGTCGCCCGACAAGCCGTCAACTCAGCAGTCGAGCAAACGCTCTGCGACGTGACGTCATCAATGCTCGAGGTGAAGACAACTCGACTACCGAGCACGAGAGGCAGACAACTCACCAGTCGAGCAATCGCTCTGCGATATCGATGCTCGAGGAGAAGACCTTGCTTTGCAAAACAAGATATGCTAACTCAAGAGTTGCATAGCATTTACTTAGTGCCGACTGATATTAGTTGTAAGCCAACTCACCACGGCAAGGTTTCAGTCATAGAGTTGGAATTTCTTTTTGCAGAAGAAAACCAGGAACAGATAGGCACTGTCGCTGCGCCTGGCAAAGAAACTGGGCCGAAGAATGGATAGAAGATGTTTACTTTTTGTTACGATTAATGAATTTAATATGATATTTGAATACTAAACGTTATGGGGAATTTAATGGATGGAAGGTTTTGTTTTCCTTTTCGTTACGAATAATGAATTTTATTTGAATACTAAACGTTATGGGAAATTTGCTGCGTTACATACTTACTCTTTGCAATACTGCGGCCCGTAGATCCTTGAACACCTTCGAAGAAGAGAGTCCACAGATAACTCTTTTTCCTTGTTCTGTTCCCAGACACGTTGC
The DNA here is from genome assembly GCF_964204865.1 of Styela clava. Classification (NCBI taxonomy): domain Eukaryota; kingdom Metazoa; phylum Chordata; class Ascidiacea; order Stolidobranchia; family Styelidae; genus Styela; species Styela clava. The sequence continues at coordinate 11,783,478 of NC_135259.1, read as the reverse complement.
ACCCTCTCGTTGGCTTCCGCATACCTGCCGTTGACACGCCTCACAACGTCCGCCTCTATCCCTATACTTACCTCGTACATTGTTGAGATTAAACTGTAAAAAGGCATATTTTTCCGAGTTATACTGTTAAAATGGCGGTGCCAACCTTCCAGATGATTGTTGGTTCTTATTTCTACGTCAAATACTGACCAATCATTGGGAGTCCAGACATTGTTGTATAGCCATGTGTTTTGAAAATATTCGGCGAAGATCTTGAGTTTGCATCTTTTCGTTCAGTGATTTGAATCTGGACGTAATAAACATAGCTGGTATATATCACAGCGCCATGGCATGCTTGATCAGGTCTCTTGTTCCAGCGTCCCTAAAACAAAAACATGTTAATACAAAAGAAGTGAAAGATGTACAAAGACATATATAAATATGGTTAACCACTCACTTGTCGTATAGGCGAGCCAAATTATTGTGACGCACATTCTTCATGATGGCCTGAGTGAAGTGATATCCATGCACGGAGATTAGATAAGGTACCAGATCGGTGATAATGAAGCCGCGCGCCGAGATTACTGCTCGGTTTTCGCCGAGTTTAAAGCCTCATTATCACCGGCCTGCCCCCCTACAAACGTAAATACTCATTAGCCGAGGTCGTTTTCATCACAGTTTTATACTGAAACGAGGACGACTAACGGTATATTAACTCCACAAAAACTACGCAAGAATTCAAGATGACTACTCCAAAAATGTGACGACAACGTTACCATGAAGCAGGAGGGACTCATCTGTGACGTCTGTCGAAATTGGTTTCATCGCAAGTGTTTTAATAATTCAGATGTGGCAATGACAAAGGAACAGTACAGCCTATTAAAAAAACAGGACGTAACGTTTGAGTGGAAGTACCCGGACTGCTACCAGGCCCATGACACCCATCATAACTCCAACCCGATTGTTGTATCCCAGCAGATGGAACCTAGCCGTCGGCTGGTAGACTACTCAGGTGGTGAGTTGGCTTATAACTAATATCAGTCGGCATTAAGTAAATGCATGCTATGCAACTCTTGAGTCTGCGTTTTGCAAAGCAAGGTCTTCTCCTCGAGCATCGATATCGCAGAGCGATTGCTCGGCTGGTGAGTTGCCTGCCTCTCGTTGCTCGGTAGTCGAGTTGTCTTCACCTCGAGCATCGGTGACGTCACGTCGTAGAGCGTTTGCTCGATTGGTGAAGTGACGGCCTGTCGGGCGACTGCCGTAGGCGAGTTCAGACTACTGCAATCATAGACTACTGAGCTCACATTCATAAATATTTAAGTGTTACTGTGAAGTATAAAGGTTTTAATATATTTAAAGGTGCTCATTCAAAACATTTAATACCAATAAAGTTCAAAAAATCAAACGAACACAGTCCTATAAGTCAACAGTCTAACTTCTAGACTGTATTTGTATTCATACAACATGATCAAAAAAGCCACCTATACAAATAAAAATGCTTTCTAAGGCATATTTATTCATTTTTCTCAACATTTGAGCACTAAAAATATCAAAAACGCATTTCTATAGACCTAAAACACCACCGTAGAAAATGCCAAAAGACGGACAACTCACCAGGCCTCTAGGTAGTCGAGTTGTCTCTGGTGAGTTGTCCGTGTAGTCGAGTTGTCCGTCAGCCCCGGTATGTCCCCACTAAAATGGATACGTCCTTACTAAAATGGCTATGTCCGCCATGTCCCTACTAAAATGGTTATGTCCGCTATGTCCCTACCAAAATGGCTATGTCCCATCTAAAATCGCGACTCCGATATTTTCCTACTAAAATGACCACGTCCGCTATTTCCCTACTGAATTGGCTATGTCCCATCTAAAATTGCGACTTCGCTATTTTCCTACTAAAATGGCTACCGGTATGTCCCTACTGCCCTACTAAAATGACTATGTCCGCTACCGTATTTCCCCTTCTAAAATGGCTATGTCCCTACTAAAATTGTGATCCCTATATTATCTTACTAAAATGGCTATGTCCTTACTAAAATGGCCATGTCCCTACTAAAGTGGCTAAAATCGCGATCCCGATATTTCCCCACTAAATTGGCTATGTCCCTTCTAAAATCGCGATCCCGATATTTTCTTACTAAAATGGCTACCGGTACCGGTATGACCTTACTAAAATGACCATGTCCCTACTAAAGTGGCTATGTCCCTACTAAAATTGCGATCCCGATATTCTCTTACTAAAATGGCTAGCTACGGTATATCCTTACCAAAATGACCATGTCTGCATGTCCCTACTAAAGTGACTATGTCCCTTCTAAAATCGCGATCCCGATATTTTTTTACTAAAATGGCTATGTCCTTACTAAAATGACCATGTCCCTACTAAAGCGGCTACCGGTATGTCCCTACTAAAATTGCGATCCCGATTTTCTCTTACTAAAATGGCTAGCTATGTCCTTACCAAAATGACCATGTCTGCACGTCCCTACTAAAGTGACTATGTCCCTTCTAAAATTGCGTTCCCAATATTTTCTCACAAAAATGGCTACGGTATGTCCTCACTAAAATGGCCATGTCCCTAGTGGCTATTTCCATTCTAAAGTCGCGATCCCGATATGTTCCTACTGGCATGGCTATGTCAGCTACTACATTTTTTAATATAGCCATGCATATCTGAGAAAATTGCTATCCGATCCGATATCCGATATTCCAGACATAGCTATTTTAGTTAAAACTTATCGCAATTTTAGAAAAGCCATTTTAGTAGGAACCTAGCCATTACAGTAGGGACATAGTCATTTTAGTGGGGACATAGCCATTCTAGTATGTACAAACCGGTAGTCATTTTTCTAGGGAAAATATCGGAGTCGCAATTTTAGTAGGGACATAGCGGACATAGTCATTCTAGTAAGGATAGGATAGGATTTACATATTTATCCCGGGGGAGAGGAAAGCCGATAAGACGGCTTATCCATATGGCGAAGTAATTATCGGAGTCGCAATTTTAGAAGGGACATAGCCGCTTTAGATGGGACATAGTCATTTTAGTAGGGACATAGTTATTTTATGAGGAAAATATCGGAGTCGCATTTTTAGATGGGACATAGCCATTTTAGTAGGGACATAGCCATTTTAGTATGGACATAGCGGACATAGTCATTTTAGTTGAAAAATATCGGAGTCGCAATTTTAGATGGGACATAGCCATTTTAGTAGGGTCGCAGTTCTAGATGGGACATAGCCATTTTACTAGGGACATAGTGATTTTAGTGGGGGCATAGCGGACATAGTCATTTTAGTAGGGACATAGCCATTTTAGTAGGGACATAGTCATTTTAGTGGGTAAATATCGGATTCGCGATTTTAGATGGGACGTAGCCATTTTGGTAGGGACATAGCGGACACAGCCTTTTTTAGTAGGGACATAGCGGACATATGGGACCTAGGCATCTTATAACTACCCGTGCTCGCGTACCACCTACAAAAGTTAAGCGCGTCGAAGACAGTCAAAAAATTTCCACCTTTTATGATGTCATTATCACACATTTTATTTATGCGAGGTGTAATAACAAATTTTATTAAACTAAGCAGCTTCAGCCAAGGTTGATAGGAGGCATATGCACGGAATTGTTTTTCACCACTAGTCACAAGAACAACTTAATGAAATAAGAAAAAAAAAAAATTATTCAGCCCTTTAGCGTGTATTTGTTTATATTCCACTACCTGTAGCTGATCGGTGCATTTGCTCACAGCACATCGAAATTCATGTGCGGGTGCAATAAGTGTGGTTCCAATTTTTTGACTTGATTATATATCACCAGGGATGAGAATCTCGCTCCACGAACAATCCTTGTGTTTTGTCTTTGCTGTGCACAAATCAGCTTAAACAGCCGACTATTTAGAGCTGGTAATTTACGAACGAAATTTACTATTTCGATAATTCAGTTCAAGCACGATAACAACTTCGGTTAGCGATAAGGGAGAATCTGCGCGCGCATCTATCCTAGACGTTATATGACGTCACAGTGGTGAGAAAAAAAGACGTTTTATACCACGGAATACCTTACCTACAGGGGTGGCCAACCTATGGCGCATGCGCCAAATGTGGCGCATTGCATGATTAGAGGTGGCGCATTGCATCTTTAACCCTTCCATGCCAAAATTGTTGATTGCACTTGGCTTCTCCACGCCAAGCCGTTTTTTTGCGATTTACATGGTGACTTTTGATTGTACCCAAAATCTATTCTCCTTACTCCACGTCGCCCATTTACGGCTTGTTGGAATTAGAAACAACAGGCGATTATCGACGTTAGCTTTGGGACGGACTTTATGACATTCATTCTAGACTTTTAGCAAAAATTAGTAAAATTTACTATTTTTTCCCTACTGAAGTAAAAAATTTAGAACTTGTGGAAAAATAGAAAATCGTCATTTATCAGCTTGAAACATGGATTTTCCATTGCCCAGACTTCCCAAATATCTCCCAATAACCATTGAACAACCAGTTGAATTGCCCAAGCCTAAAAAATTTATTATAAATCAACCCACAACATGCTGAAAATGACCCCTAAATACCATCTTTTTCATCCAAACTTCAAATGACCGTTGTCAACAAAAGCAAAGCGTAAAATCGCTTGCTGTGACGCAAGTTCTAATCTCGAAGAAGCCTGGAGTAAAATCACGCGACGCTGGGCCAAACAGCTTCTTAATCGTACTTTTTTCTCTTCGTTGTTAAAAACAGCTTTATTGCCTAATGCTCATAAGGCAGAATGCGTATTACTCCTACTTTAACGAAGGCTGTAGTTTTTACTTGAAGCATGGCGTCACAATGGTTCCCTGTTTCGTAATCAATCGTAATCTGTTTATCGTAAATTGCTCGAATTTTTGCGTAGATACGAGAATTTTCTTTGAGTTAACTATACGTGTGTGTATTATAAATTTATATAATTTCAACAAGAAGCGGACATTAGGCGTGGGAATACAAGAGATTTACGGCGCATCTGAAACATTATGTTTAAAACGTGGCGCATGGTATGTGAAAGGTTGGCCACCCCTGCGCTTACCACGATGACGACAGCTTCAACAAAAACTTAAAATATACCCCATCTTAACTAAGAACTCCTTTCGGTCGAATAAAAAATGAAGAAAAAAGAATTTTAGTAAAAGAATGTACTTGCGTACCACATGGAAAACCTTCGCGTACCACCGTTTGGGAATCACTGATGTAGAGTCATCCATAGTAGAATATATATTAATATATCACATATTTCAGGAAATAAAAAATGGGAGAGGAAAAAAAAAGTTAGACATGAAATAATACAACAACAATTTTATCTGATATATCAAAATTTTCATTATAACACAACAGACATACACATATTTTTCATAATTATATTATTACAATGTAAATACATTTCAGATAATGAGTATATAAACTATCAATTTTCAAATCATTACTGTTTACCAATCTGATAATCTTCTCCTGCTACATATGTACTTTCCGGTACTTGGATTTTAGATTTTATCGCTTCTGGGCTGGATAACTTCCTCCTTCTTGTAATATGTGTTCCCCATCCCAATTCTTTTTCCAAGTTGTTCAAAATTACTTGAGCACCCTTGAGGTTGATATGCGTACCGTCATCTATAAAATACTCTTTGTTATCTTGGGCCAAAAAGCATGATGGGGGTTCACTAAAATGAACATCCAATTCACGATCTTTATTTTCGAGAATGTTAACGTAATCTCTACTTGCTTTTTTACTGAATATGCATTTATTCGGTACAATCCCCATTATATACACATGATGTGATTTATGCTTCGCAATCTTTATCAAACTATCAATTTGTTTTTCCACACCATATCGTTGTTCCATGGGTTCATTTGTCCCAAAATATAAGATAATACTTTTGATCTGTTTTTCTAATTTATTTAACCATGCAAAACCATTTTTAAATTTCGGTCCTCCCAGTGATACGCATTTCATATTTGGAATGTTAATTAAAGACCTAAGCCATTTCTCTAACTTTTTTATTTCCTGATTCAGTCTTTTGTTGTGTCGATTTTTTGATAACTTTGTAATTCATGCCCTGTTGTTTTGACGCATTAACATTTTCTTTTTATCAGAAGATATTTTTTTTTTCGGCTGAGCTGCTTTTTGCTTTCTGTGTATTGATACTATTATCTGTATTGTGGTTGGGGTTGCCACTTCTAGATACATTTTTTTTTTCGAATCGAATCTCGAATCAAACATTTTCGAATCGAATCTTTCCGAATCCGATTCCATCAAGTTTTTTTTTTATTGAATTCGTATGTTTGCTCAAAGTCACACAAAAAACTCAAATCTAGAAGAGAAAAACTTAAAAATGGAATATGCTATTTAGCAAGGATGACAAGGGTTTTTCAGTAAAAAAGCTACACATTTTTCCATCATGACAAAAATATGTAGGTCATAGATATCACCAACAAATGCATCGTTGAAAAACTTGCAACTTATCTGTGAGTCTTACAATACTGGGTTATTACTGTGTAGCTTTACACATGCAGTACTTGTATCGGGACTGAGGCAATTTGATGATGGAATTCCTATGAGAAAATAAGCAGGGAACAGTTGTACTGTTATGTCATAAACACAGTAACAGCACTGCTTTCCCTAGTCCCACACCAGTATGTGTGACTGTGGTATTTCACTTCTTGTTATATTGAATTAGGACCGGCCCTATAACCGATTTTTTATCTTCAAAATTTTAGTACATTATTTTATATTTATGCTAGCAGCATAGAGTAATACGACAAAAAGATTCTAATCGCATCTGAATTACTATAAATGGGAAATTCTTGAAGACGATAAAATTAACCACGATTAAATCAAATTTATTTCGGGAGAAACAATTGTTCAACCGACTACGATTGCGAACAAAAATTTCCATAAATATTAAAGACAATATTATATGTAGCTAACAGCGTTATTGTCTAACTCGGGCTTTAGTATACTCGTGGACTACGTTTAATTTCGTAATTTAGAAAGTCCAAATGTGCATAAGGGACGCCGCGCTGACGAGCGATAATTGGCCGTCGCTGTATCTCGATCAAACATGGTCGTTGGGGACGACATCCACACAGTATGCCTGGTCTGGTATGTCTGGTATGAAGTCTTTAAGCCCCTCTGATTTGTTTACAGCCACTCGAGTAGAAGCCTGATAAACACAAACAAAATAAATATATATTTTAGAGTAAGAAACATGATTGTCAATTAACATTGCCGGCCGATGAACTCATTCAGTAATAGTTCTCTGCAAATAAACGCGAAATATTTCACCCAGAACAAAGTTTAAATTAAATTTTAATCAAAATTATATATTATTTAGACGTCGGTAGCTGATTCTTTATCCAATCATGTCAGAGCTTAAAATAACTTAGTCGCAGCGCAGGTGTGCTGTTGAAAATTTTCATCAAAATTGTCACGAATTTTCAGGTATACGATCTATTTAAATTCGCGCATAATAGAAACTTGGGCTATTCAGTGGAATACTGAACTCGCAGTTTGGGGGAAATTACGCCCCACATCATCTTGAGTAATGCGTAAAAGAGTGTGTTGTGCTGAACTTGAAACAAATGACAGTAGATAAGTAAAAAATTCAATCACCAAAAATTCATTTTCATTTATTTCCGTCCCGTAATTTGGTGTTATTTAGAGTGCCGCATAAACGCATTCAGCAGATTTAACGCCGCTGAAAACAACGATTAACAAATGTTCTATGTTTTTTTTTCGGCAAATCGCTCTCTGATTCGAATCGATTCGGAAAAGATGCGATTCGAATCGATCCGATTCGGAAATCCAAAAGTGGCATCCCTAATTGTTGTTATTGAATGTTTTTTTGATCTGGGTTTCATCATGATGAATTGAATCTTTCACTTTACTTTGTGCATTTTTACTAGATTTTTCTGTTCTACATCTATTAAAGTGGTTTTCTGGTTGTTATTGTTATGTGCCACTTTATCTAAGAACTCTATAACATCTCTTTCTTGTTTTGTATATTTCTTAAGAGGTTCCATTCCACCTTGATTTTCGACTGGTATTAATTCTTGGATCATCTTTGGCATATTGCAGTGTTTAGTTAGGTGACGAGCCCCTCTCCCACCACAATGGGTACAATCTCATATTTTCGGACATATTGTAGCATTATGGGTTTTTGCCTTACAAATGTAACTATATTTTTCTTCAATTCTGGGGCGACTGTCATAGTGAGTACCGTATACTCTTCTTTCCCAGTTGAATGAACGGGTAATCTATTCTTTTTTGGAATGTGATGTTCTGATTTCATTTTGCTTTTCCTAACACCGGTTGCAATTTGATCTTGATCATAACTATGATTGACTGACTTGCATTGGTCATATGCTGATAGGACTTTTTTCATCTCCTCAGTGGGGACTTCAAATGGTACTTTACTTACCGTATATATAGATACTTCTGTTAGATCTGATTCTTCTGATATTGCAACGAAATCTTGTTCTTGATAGTCATTGGGAATTCCTGTAGGCAGTAGATCTATGAAGGTCTTTTCTTTCATTGTAACCACCCTTTTTATTCATCTCATATATTTGAGCAATAGTAAATTTTCTTCTTAAGTAATCATCAATTAGCTGAATAACATCCTTCTTTTTCAGCCTCTGGTTTTCTTCAAACTTTACTGTAAATGTATAGGATTGGTCTATTTTTTTTTTGATTCATACTGTTCTGGTTCCTGTTCGCTATTTCCATGAACATTTAACGGTACCGGCACTTGTCCTGTTTCAGGTTGGCTCGGAATGTCAGCCATTTTCCCCTTTTTTATATTCAGTGAACTTCTTCATTGACAATTTTTCAAAATCAAACAACGAATATTTGTGTTCAACGTAATCAAACATCAACCCTCGCGCTCACCGGCCACCCTGTACTACACATGATACTGGGTTTGATTTTTCCGCATAGCAGGAGTTGGGAAAATCAAAACAGAAGATGGCCGTCACGCCTGACGGATTAAAAACCGTGTTCCCGTGAATTAATTCAATTCAACTCAATTAGTTTATTACTCCAGACCGCTGCGGTCCAAAAACAACACAAACAAATAAACAATAAAATAACACAATAAATACATAAAATACCTGATACGACAATCAGATTCACAGTAGATCTCAAAAATGAGTTAATACAGTAATTTAAGAGGCCAGAAGTGAAGTATAGAATCCAAGATAGCCCGTCACAAACAGTATCTGGGAATCAAATAATGATTGTAATAGGATGTTATTGGACTTCCTGCATCTCGTCATGAACAACCACAGATTTTTTCTATGGAGTGCTTCGAAATCGGGAATGTTCCCAGATAATACAGCGAAATTTTGGATGAAATACCTGATCTCATAAAGATAAGCAATTTTATTATAACTTATAATAACATGAATTCCAACAACAAAATAATATTTAAAGAACTATAGCAAGGGTCGGCAACCTCAATGTAACCCGGCCCGCGACGCTTCGCTGAACTATAGTTAACAAAACCAAGCTAAGCTTCGCTAAGTGCAAATGGTTCAATGGCGTTGAAAATATTCAAATGGAATTTTTGAGATGCAATGAGGAAATAAATCTATATTCTATTCTAGAGATTGATTTTTATCATAAAAAGTATCATCCGTTCGGTTTTCAACTATCCAAAAATATGTGTCGCCCGCCAATGACTTGCAACTCTTAATTTCGGCCCGCGAGCGACAAAAGGTTGCCGACCCCTGATCTATAGGTTTATTTCATGTCTACCGAGAAGCTATCACATGAAAAGAGATATGAAATCATCATTGCAAGTGTGTGATTAACAAAGCAAATACACGATGAACACGCCCATCCAATAGTTAGAAGTGTATACGACAATTCTCGACAAACAGCATCGACCGAAGCATGAACAAACATGCAATATGTTAATAATGTTAACAGAATATTGTTCAAAATAATTAGCATCGCCTGAAATCGTCGAGTCTGAAGTCTATTAAAATCTGTTAATTAAGTAAGACTTTGATCCCGCACAATACTCGGTAGCGTTGGTTGTGGTTATCTGGTTAATTCCTTTTTTGTTGCTTAAAAATATGAAATCAAGTGAAATTACGTGTGCAATGTAGACCTCAAACTGTTTTGTGGGCCAAATGTTCGATTTCATTAATTTTGGTAGAAAACATCTAAATTAAAAATGGCGCTCCGGAAGTATTAGTACCAAGATGACACACAACCTGAACAACCCCAACCTGGCACACATAGTATGTTCGGGCTGTGCGCCATCTTTGTACTAATACTTCGGGAGCACCTTAAAAATTGCACATCTTGTGGCGGTTCCGCATTCGCGTTAGTGGTCAGGCGAAGTCGATAAGGCTGCGATACTGGTGGCAGATTGCATACCCGTACAACTTTTCTTCGGCTTCTGTGTCCATATATTTGATCATCACTTTCTTGTTATTTAAATAACAATATTATATCTATCTGAAATCAACGTGCAGAAAGTCTGGAAGATACCAAGCTTACACATACTATAACACAAAAACAAAGAAAATCAAGCGAAATAGAACTCGTTCAACGACCACCTGCTTGTTTTTGAATATATAAATTAGATATTCGAAAATATGAATATATTATGTGTTACCAAAATGCAATTTTTGTCACTTGTAGTATATTATGAAATGATTTCAAGCTGGTTTTGAATTTGAATCAGCAAAAAAATTGTTAAGTTGAATTATTGAAAATGATAATATTTACCATTTTATGATTACATACTCTATCAAAAATATTTGTTTGGGGTATTTTTATCAATGCGCTTTTCACACACGCAATTTATTTTGTTTTTGTTTCTCTGGAAATCTCGTCGTTGGCCTTGATGTATTTGAACTAAATAAATTACCAGGTTGCTGTCAGCGAAATGCGCTTCATGATTTTCCCATTGGCAATATGAATAAATTTGGAATTTTTCTCTTTTTCAATTGAATGATAGCTGTTCAGGTCATGCCGTATTGAGAATAATGAATTGAAGTGAGAGTAATGGATTGAAGTATGCGTCGTCGAAATTTGATCTGTTTTGTTACTATGAACATCACTATACCATTTCAGGACATCAGGGAAATTTTGTAAAATCGATTTGAATATAGTAATTGTTGCATCGAGAACTCGGTAGATCCTGATGAATCATTCAATAAAAATTTCTGCAACACAAAAGAATCTGCTCATGAATTAACAATGAAAATGCACACTACGCTATTCTGTTACCGCTTCATCATCGAAAAAAATAAATGAAAACCGTATATGCTAATTTTGACATTTATTCATAGTTCCAATATCCTTGTCAGTATAACTTAGAATTTGAATGGTTTTTACAATTTATTCTATATGGCACTAAATTTTCTAATCCAACCTAATATTTCTATAAAGCAAGATCGCGTGTACGCTGATGACAAATAAGAATCAAACTAGCTGTAGCGATTCTAAGAAGCATCTAGCTAGAACTATATTAGGGAACGATAAAATAGCTTGCCTTAAATAATACGCACCATGGAATGGTGTGATACGGTTTTATCGACTATGCCTGAAGGCCATTTCGATAATTTATATCCTATCATAAGCATTGGAATTATTTGTGATCAGAGTTGAAGCGCACTGACTTTTTGTGGTCTAATTGAGGTGCCGAAGTTGAACTAGAATCTGAAATATTTGAATCAACTTAATACTGCACAATGAATACAAATTCCCTTAAAAAATACCAACGAATAAATGCCACCTCTAACACAAACCAAAATGAATCTTGCAGTTCTGTTTTGAGTACTCCAGTCATGTAAAGACAATCTATAATGCACGTTCTCACCGCAAATATCCTCTTTGACATTAAACTTTTCAGTATGTTCAATCATAGTATTTCCCTCTTAAAATTAGACTGCATTTGGCCGGGAGCAATTGTTGAAGAATATACAAAATTAATTCCTAAATATTGGGTTACAATTGAATGTTGTATTGGAATAGTTGTAAAGTAGTCAACGACCTACGCAGGATCTCGTTTAGGAGTTATAATTGTCGAGATGTGCCATTTCAGTGCGATTTGACTTCTGGCACAGTATCCTGCCCGGGAAATTGTCTCCAATTAAAGATTCCGGGTTCGAACCAAAAAAGAGTTTTTTCTTACTCGAAACGTTGCCAAGTTCCCCATGCATGTTGAAAAATTTAATAAATTCAATTATCATATCATACAATTGCCTATTCATTTTCTTCAATAGAATTTTAAAATGTTAAAAAGATAAAAATAGCCAGATTTTCACTAGTGTGTGTATTATTTCGATTCGTTAATTGTTTGAAACAGTCGTGACTCTCCTGCGAGCTATACACCAACTACACCAATACTATTTGAATAATGCAAGCAAGCGATTTGTTGGACAATTCGAGCATTTTACAGATTTCACAGTGAAACGCAAGTAATACCACTGTAATTTATTTGTAGTACAAAGGCATAAAGATCCGACTTTGTTCGCTATTCGACAACAGTTTCTAGGAGTGGAGAAGAGAATGGGACGGAAAGCAATACTAGCTGCTCTTGCACTGTTAGTCATTCTCATTGTGGTCGTCAATTCACAAGGTTATTCTTATTTACTGTTGCTTAAATTTGATAATGGAAATTAGAAATGAAAAACGAGACCATACTCTTAGCTCACTATATCGCGTATGCTTTTTCAACCAATCCCACACATGGAGTACAGTAACTCTCGGTAAACTCTGATCTTTTTTAATAAATTACTAGCTAGTGTTCGGCTCAGCTCGCACTTTGGCTCTTGCACAGTTTGAACTCTTTATAGTGCATAGATATGCAGTACAATAATACTGAAAAACGAAACAATATTATTGAAACATCATCAAATACTAGATAAAGTTACTTCCCCAAATAAGCAAAATTCCTCGAAATGAAGGAATCACACTCCGGTAGGTAAACGTTATTTTAACTAATTCAATTGAATCGATTTAATACAATATTACAGATATCGACGATTTTGATCAACTGATGTTTTATAGAAGAAGAAATCCATATTGTACAAGGTTTTGCAGGCTTTCGAATGGAAGATATAAAATAAAATCTTGTTCTAGATTAAAACGATGGACAAAATACGGTATTTACAATCAAATGAGATTGCGAAAATTACTTGCTTTAGTTTTCTTTACATAGTTTCGTTCAATGAGAAGGTTATTTGCTGGACTATACAATTTTCAAACATAGCTTTAATTCTGAAAAATATGATGTCAATCAGAGGAAAAAAATAGTTTACTTAAATCTTATTTCAAACCACATCGCTTGAAAAACGTTTTATGTAATTCATATTTTTGGTTATTTGGTCACTAAATCAAATCCATTCAACAGTCAAACAAAGTATTTTTGTTTGCAAAATTTGGTTGAATATAAAAATCATCATTATATACCAAATCCTATCTCCCCAGTTTTGATATTATTAAAGTGGATTTGTTTATATATAAATCTTTTTCATTGGTATTATTATGTGACTCTACCTGAACACTGTTGATTGGGTCATGTTTGTGTAGATCCTGCAGAACTTATTTTATAAATAACAAAAAAAACTTGAATTATCAAATTGGTGGTATAATATGAATGTTCTTCTTTATAGTTAATGAATTAAAAGGTCATACACATGAGCATCTACTAATTTGATCTGTCAGAATGGTTTTGAAATATAAATATGTTCTTATTATTTCAGCTTCATGTGAAGTATGTCGTGCTCTATCGTGTCACAGCTTCGGACGCCTCTAAAAGAACGTTTGAAAACCGATATTACATACATATAACTGTCGACAAAAAATGAATTTTTATGTTGTTTGCATTGGAATAATAAAGTGTAAAATAATGCATCAAGATTTTGTCATCTGTACAGCGGTGTGCATATTGTGATAGCAAGGGATTTTAACCGAATACCCTCGTAAAATCAAATTTTCGATTCCTCGAGAATAGATAGTGTCATTCAATCGCCTTTCTCCTCACCGACATTAAATAAAAAGGAAATGCTTCACACTTCACTGCAAAAACGTGAAAGTGCAGTGAATAATAGATAATATCTGGTCCGCATGTCGGCATACATAATCGCGATTAGAATTGCGATAAACCAGAATATCGGTATTCAAACCGACAAAATCTGCTTCTAACCCTAAAACGCTTGTCGGATGTCGGCCTTGCTGGCATGTAAAGACGTAAAATCACAAAACAAAACGATATATCGACTTGATACAAAGTTAGAGAAGTAAATTTGGGCCTGGATTAGGATTTATCATTAACAATATTACCATATATTTAGGCAGTTTCTGGTATAGGGCTGAATGTGATTGTTCATTAAATTATATACAATAACGTCACCAGTTGCAGTAAAATTGGAGTATTAAACGCTAATAATTTCGGAGTTTGAATTATATCAAATAAATAAATAAGAAAAATTTCCATTGTTCAAATTTTTATGATTATTAAATGCAAGTCAATATTTATTTACCTAGAATTGAAGCTGAAGTCGGAGTTGAAAGTTGTTAGATTCAATAATATAGATATAACAAGCAGATTGACCTTTTTGATTGAAACATAACTCCTACTCCAACGACATTATTTTATACCTGACTATACTTACAAAGCACGTAGGTCAATGAGGCCAGAATCTCATCTTGGTTTTTGAGAGTCAAAAATTGTCTCGTTTTTTTTCTACTGAAAGATGCTTACTGAAAAAAATGGTTCATTTTCCTATTTGGTTTGAACTAACAAGATTTGCTTACGAAGGAAATGATTACAAAATTTATTTTTCATTTATTTGAAATATTCCGATGATCTGTATGGGATTCGTTTTTTTGTGTGTGTGCTATGACGTCATATAAATTTGCCACTATGTGGCGCTAGAGGCCCGTATATTTGAGCATAGCCCTCTTGTTTATATTGCAGCGGTACGATATCGCAATAAGTATTCTCGCTAAATCAATAATAATAATACCTATCTTAAAAGATTTCGTATGCGGCAAAGCCGATAGTTCCTTAGTTTATATGAATTAGTGGACCCGTCGATGACTATTTTACTTTAGATCCCAATAAACTTACTTGAAATCTTCTTGTAGCCATAAATGTCGTATGCTCCGATTTACTTTTGTGCAACAGCGTTTCTAGATGATTCCTACTTGCGCCTACAGAATATTTTAGATTGGTATGACAAACCTTGGGGTTTTAAGCTGAATATCTGTGTGCATGATACCTTGAAATGTAGCTCAGTTTTACGGATAATTTGAAGTAGGCTAAGTGTACATGAATGAATCTAGGAATATTGAATCAGCGCATGTTAAAGTTTGGGAAATGTATTGAGCAATAAACGTTTTTGAGGCAGTTTACCCTCGAAGAAGAGTTTTTGTTTTCGAATTTGCAATTATCACTTCGTCAGTTTTTCCCCTGCATATCTGCACGATTGATATAAACTTCTGCCAACAAATCCCAGACTGCCGAAGCCATTGTGGCAAAACATTTTTTGCACTGTCTCAATTAACGCCAGACACACCACATCAGACAGAAGGGGAATAATAACAACTAGACATAAAACCAAGAGAATAATGTTATGGACGCGCAAGCAAAAACGAAATATTACAATTTTTCCAATAATAATATTCTGGACGAAGCTGGCTCTGTGGACCATCGTACCTTTCCAGTTCCGCCACCCGGGCTGTTCTAGCTTTACCTGTTCTGTAAGGACGATGATTCGTGCGTCTTGTGACAACGTAAAACAAAAAACCAAATGATTCGACTTACAACTGTACTATCAAATCATTCACAGTACCGGTACCGGTACTTTTTACTGTAACTTGCCGTACGTAGTCTACAGTGCGTTAACGGTATCGAAAAACTCCCGGTTTCGACGTAGCACAAGTTGGAAAAATAAAAAGGTAAGATGGCTTCCCGAATAAAACCGTGTTTCCATGAATAAAAAATAATACAGCGAATTTTGTATAAAAAAAGATCTGATCGGATTTATAGGAATTTAGAAATAAATAAAATAAATAGCCTTCTAGCGACTGAAACAATCTTTAATCACTGAAAATTTTGAAGCAATTGGTTCGTTAGTTGAAGAGAGAAGGGATTTTTAACAACAAGAACTAGAGGAAGAGTTCTTACAACGACATAATTTTAAAAAGATCTACAGGTTCACTTAATGTCTAACACGGAGCAATCACAAGAAAAGAGATATGACATCATCAGACTAATGCAATATGTTTATAATGTTTAATGTTAACTTTAATCCCACACAATAATCGTTGGTTGTAATGAGTCTGTTTTCGTTGCTTATAAAATATGAAGTCAAGTGAAATTACGCGTGCAATGTGGGTCCAAAACTGTTGGGTGATTAGGCCCACATTGGACCCACATTGCACGCGTAAATTCACTTGACTTCATATTTTATAAGCAACAAAAACAGACACAATTACAACCAACGATTATTGTGTGGGATTAAAGTTATAGTAGACAACACCAATGTTCAAATCTATTTTGGCAAAATTTGCATGAATTTAAACTAACGAGTTCGATTTCATATGAAACAATATTTATCACAATGTTGGATAAAAAATAATTTTTGTAGAAAGCATCCAAAGTCTAAATTAGAAATTGCGCATCTTGTGACGGTTCCGGTTTCCGGTAGTCCAATGTGACAGGTTGCATACCCGTACTACTTCGTTTTGGCATCCATGCCCATATATCTGAGCACCACTCTCTTGTTATTTAAATAATAATAACATATCCAACTGAAATCAACTTGCGTCACCTAGCGAATGCAACCATTCGTCATTTTCTTCAAATATTATACACATGGCGATGCATGAAGCGCGAAGGATACCAACCGTACACAGACTATAGAACAAAAACAGATAAAATCAAGCAAAACAGGCCTTGTTCGACGTCCAACTGCTTGGTTTTTGAATATACAAATTAGATCATCAAAAATATGAATGCATACCAGAATGCAACATTATTATCACTGGCATATTATGAAATGATTTCAAGCTGGTTTTGAATTTGCATCAGCAAAGAAATTGTTAAGTTAAATTATTTAAAATGGTGATATTTACCATTTTATAAATATATATTCTATTAAAAATGTTCGTTAGTTTATTTTTATCAATTTACTTTTCACACACACAATTTATTTTGTTTCAGTTTCTCTGCAAATCTTATCGTTGGTCTTGAAGTGCTGTTTGAACTAAATAAAATACCAGGTTGCTGTCAGCAAAATTCGCTCCATAATTTTGTCCATTGGCAATATCAATAAATTTGGAATTTTCCCTTTCTCAATTGAATGATAGATGTTCAGATCATGCCGTATTGAGAATAATGTAGAATAATGAATCAAGTTGCAGGATTGAAGTATGCGTCGTCGAAATTTGACCTGTTTTGTTACTATTAAAATCACTATACCGTGCTCCTTTTTTTCAACGTCCAGGGCTTTTATTCAATTCCATTCAAACATTTGAAAAAACCCCACTGTATTTATACAAATATAATTTAGACTATAGTTTCATACAACATGCTTCCCTATAAAACATTTCTGAACATCAGTAAAATTTTTTAGAATCAGTTTGAATATAGTAATTGTTACATTGAAAGCTCGCCTCGGTAGATCCCACGATGAATCATCCAATAGGAATTTCTGCAATACAATAGAATCTGCTCATGAATAAACTATAAAAGATGCACACTATGCTATTCTGTTTGCCGCTTTATCATCGATAAAATAAACGAAAACGGTATATGCTATATTTTACATTTATTCATAGTTCCAATATCCTTGGCAGTGTAATTGGGAATGTTTTGGCAATTTATTCTATTTGGCATTACATTTTCTATTCCGACTCAATAGTTCTGTCACCGTTTGCACTCACCGAGATACACGGCCTTCACAATTATGATGGCAAATAAGAATCGAACCACTTATAGCGATTACAAGAATCATCATGCTAGAATATATTCTAGCTAGAACTATAAGCTATAATTTGCTTTAAATCAGGGTCGTCTAACCCGTGGCCCGCGGGCCACATGTGGCCCGCCGAAGAGTTCCGAGTGGCCCGCGCTGTATTTTCGGAATTAAATAAAAAAAGGAGTAAAACTTCTATTTTTCGAGTGATGTAGTTAATATGAAGATTTGATACGAATAATTTGTTCATTTTCCTGAAATGTGCTCTGCTAGCCCTTTCACACGAGCCATGAGTGGAAGATATCGATACATAAATAGTCGCTTACACCCTTGGGCAGAATGGCAGTTTTAATGACCTCATTATTTGGCAGCACAGATTTTTCAAAGATGAACCATGTCAAATCCCCTGTGAGATCACTAATTTCTGACAGTCATATGGAAAATTTGCTTCACATTGTTACATCGTCCATCTCAGCAAATATTGACAAACTTGTTAGCAAAAAAACAGTGCCAAACTTTACACTAAAATATCTACGTGTAGAAAAACCTTTGTTGACTTTACTGTATCTTTGTTTTTTTATTGTTCCTATTATTGAAAAAGTTTGGTGCAAGGGTTTTGTTTGTTTTTTCATTAATCTTTAGTTAGTGTAGCAAAACTAGAACCTAATTACCATGTGGCCCGCGCAATTAATAGTAAACTAAATGTGGCCCGTCGGCCAAAAAGTTTGGCCAACCCTGCTTTAAATACTACCCGTCTTGGACTGGTGTGATAGGGTTTTATCGACTCAGCCCGAGGACCATTTCGATAATTTTTATTCCATCATGAGGATCGGAATTATTTGTGAGCAGAGTTGAAGCGCACTAACTTTTGTGGTCTAATTTGAGGTGCTGAAATTGAACTAAAAGCTGGTATATTTGAATAAATTTATTACTAGTACAATAAATACGAATTCGCACAAAAAATACCAACAAATAAATACCACCTCTGACACAAACAAAATACTATTGAAATAATGCAAGCAAACGATTTTTTGTGCAATTCAGGCATTTTACAGTGAAACGGAAGTAATACCGCTGTAATTTATTTGTAAAACAAAGGCATAAAACCGCGACTATATTCGCTATTCGACAACATTTTTTTGTAACGAAGGAAGCAATGGGACGGAAAGCAATACTATCTGCTCTTGCACTGTTAGTCATTTTCATTGTGGTCGTCAATTCACAAGGTTATTCCTCTTTACTGTTGCTTAAATTTGGTAATGGAAATTAGAAATAAAAAATGAGACCAAACTCTTAGTTCACTATATCGTACATGCTTGTTGAACCACCCCGCATTAACAGGTAGCTCATTAAATATTGGTAGACTGCGATATTTTTCGATAAATTCCTTCCTACGCCTATTTGGATCTGTTTATTCCTCACTATGCATAAACTTTATTCCATTTTGTCACTCAATGTTCAATTAATTACTAGCTAGTGTTCGGCTCAGCTCGCACCTTAGCTCTTACACAGTTTGAATTCTTTATAATGTGTGCATTCAATGAAATCGATTTTATACAATATATATATATATATACATATATCGACGATTTTGTTGATGAATATGATCAACTGATGTTTGATAAGAGTAGATATTCATGCAAAATAGTCTGTAGACGGCAAAATGGAAGATATAAAATAAAATCTTGTTATAGATTGAGGCATCAGGCAAGGATAGGTATTAACACATAATTGGAATTGATAAATATAAACTTTAGCTTCCAATTCCCCTTTTGCCTTCTAACTTTTCTTGGTGTGGAAAATTATTTGCTTTAGTTTTTGTTTTTTCACATATTTTCGTTCACTGAGAAGTAAATTGTCCTGACTACATTCTTCAAAACCGCCTTGATCTGATGTAGTATCTGATGTCAATCACAAGAAGATATAGTTTACTAAAATCTTCTTTAAAATCACACTGATTGAAAAAGGTTGTATGTAATTATTATGTTTGGTTATTCGGTCACTAAATCAAAACATTCAACAGTCAAACAAAGTATTTTTTGTTCGCGAAATTTGGTTGAGTATAAAAATCCATCAATATTTTTCGTGTTTAACAATTGTTAACATAGACACAATGTGTTATTTTCAATTTTTTAGAACTGTGCGAGACATGCCCAAGGAATTGTTGTTCTTTGGAAAGACTGGATATGACTTTCTGAATACGAATTCTGTAACAACGACTTCTTTGATTCTTGCCACACTTTTGTTGTTTGTGATAATAAACTGATATCAATGAATAAATTGCAACATTGTATATTTGATCACTATATTTTTACCATGGGTGGAAAATAAATACCAGGTTATCGACAACAACAAACAACAACCCGTAAACATGAGACCAATGCCGAAATATATTGACACGAATGTTAAAACAGTGTTCCAGTGAATTGAAACTTGAAATGAAAACCTTTCATGAAAAATATTCCTAAAAAGTTATAATCTTCTTGCTGTTTCTTCATGTTCGATTTACAGAATGTGAAATCTATTGTCAAGTAGTTACGAAAAAGCGATATTTTCAAAAAACAACTGGTACAAAATGAATCGTCCGCCGATATGAAAAAGTTACTTCTTAATTAAATTTGCGTTGACTCCGTGACACATTCTAGTCATTAGATGATGGCATAAAATCGAGAAACATTTGCACGCATATTCAGGTGATAATTGCAACGGTAGATTTTTCAAATATCAGTTGGCAAGCAGAAACCCCACTTTTTGGTATTATGAACTTTTATTGGAAGAAACACTGGTACATTCGCCAGAAACCCCGGCATTTTTCTCACAAGTGGGGCAAGAACGGTATTTATAAAAATTGCAGGATACCCTATCTAAATCTTTCGCGAGGACGTGTTTTGCGAGCTCTGTGCCTGTATCGGTCAGCAGCATTTTAGCTGAGAACAAGAAAGATGTAACTGTAATCGAAGAAATTGAACTCCGACTTGATAACGCCGTTGAGCACTGCATTATTTTCACCTTCTCTGCCCCTCAACTTCGTCGCCAAGCGAACACGCGTTCTACAACCTTTAAGTCGTCGTCGAGTCCAACACCTCACTCTGACTAGCAAATCAGCGTAGATAATACAAACATTGCTTCGACTGGGGTGGAATTTTTTATTTAATCCGTCAGACCAAGTTGTTGAGCATAAGATAAACTCAATTTTCTTCCGAAGCCTTCCAAAGAAAAGCAACAATTCTAACCATGGATCCGCTGCAGGCTATTTAACATCAACAATAAAACTGCTGGTGGGTCAAATCGAACATTATCACTCGAAATCCATCAATTGTTGCGCATGGCAATTTGTCCAACGCCTTGGACGGTGTACGAGGGAACTAATCTACTTATTTGATGTGTCAGACCGGTTTTGAAATATGAATATGTTCTTATTATTTCAGCTTTATGTGAAGTATGTCGTTCTCGATGGTGTCACAGCTTCGGACGCCTCATATAACTGTCGACAAAAAAATGAATTTTTATGTTGTTGGCATTGGAATAATAAAGTGTGAAATATTGCATCAAGCTTTTGTCATCTGTACAGCGGTGTGCATTTCGTGATAGCAAGGGATTTTAACCGAATACCCTCGTAAAATCAAATTTGCGATTCCTCGAGAATAGATAGTGTCATTCAATCGCCTTTCTCCTCTCCTACATTAAACAAAAAGGAAACGCTTCACACTTTGATTTTATGACATTGCAACAACGTAAAAGTGCATTGAATGATAGATAATATCTGGTCCGCATGTCGGCATACCTAATCGCGATTAGAATTGCGATTAACCCGAATGTCGGTATTCAAACCGACAAAATCTGCTTCTAAACCTAAAACGCTTGTCGGATGTCGGCCTTGCTGGCCTGTAAAGACGTAAAAGCACAAAACAAAACGATATATCGACCTGCTACAAAATTAGAGAAGTAAATTTGGGCCTGGATTAGGATATATCATAACAATATTAACATATATTTAGGCAGTTTCATGATATAGGGCTGAGTGTGATTGTTCATTAAATCAGATACAATAACGTCATCAGTTGCAATAAAATTGGAGTATTAAACGCTACTAATTTCGGAGTTTGGATTATTTCAAATAAATAAATAAGAAAAGTTTCCATTGTTCAATTTTTTATGATTATTAAATGAAAGTCAATATTTATTTCCCTAGAATTGAAGCTGAAGTCGGAGTTGAAAGTTGTTCGATTCGATAATATAGATATAACAAGCAGAATGACCTTTTTGATTGGAACATAACTCCTACTCCAGCGACATTATTTCATACCTGACTAAACTTACAAAGCTCTATTTGATTAAGTTAAAAACGTAGGTCATTGAGGCCAGAATCTCATCTTGGTTTTGACGAGTCAAAAATTGTCTCGTTTTATTTCTACTGAAAGATGCTTACTGAAAAAAATGGTTCATTTTCCTATTTGGTTTGAGCTTACAAGATTTGCTTACGAAGGAAATGATTACAAAATTTATAGTCAAATACTTTAAGATGAAATAAAACTTATTTATTCTGAGAAGTGAAAATCTGATAAGATGATTCAACCAAATGGCTATATATTTCTCCTCATTTGATTAACAATTTTTGGAACAAAATATTGGACTAATTAGCCACAGCCGCGAGCATTCAACAATGGGTAGATATGGATGCCGTTGTTAAAGGTAAAAAATCAGGGTTTGAACACGTTAATGGACATAAAGTTTTGTTAATATGTTGTTGATGTTCTTTGTCACAGAAAAAAATCGCCTTTCACTTTGATTACTGGACCAATCGCTTTAAGGGTTTCAGTGATCAAAGATTTAATTTTTCGCTATAAGGCGATTTCATTTTTAATTTATTTTAAATATTGCGGTGATCTGTATGGGATTCGTTTTTTTTTTGTGTGTGCTATTACGTCATATAAATTTGCCACTATGTGGCGCTACGTGCCCATATATTTGAGCATAGCCCTCTTGTTTATATTGCAGCGGTACAATATCGCAATAAGTATTCTCGCTAAATTAATAATAATAATAACTATCTTAAAAGATTCCGTATGTGGCAAAGCCGATAGTTCCTTAATTTATATGTTCTAGTGGATCCGTCGATGACTATTTTACTTTAGATCCCAATAAACTTACTTGAAATCTTCTTGTAGCCATAAATGTCGTATGCTCCGATTCACTTTTGTACAACAGCGTTTCTAGATGATTCCTACTTGAGCCTACAGAATATTTTAGATTGGTATGACAAACCTTGGGGTTTTAAGCTGAATATCTGTGTGCATGATACCTTGAAATGTAGCTCAGTTTTACGGATAATTTGAAGTAGTCTAAGTGTACATGAATGAATCAAGGAATATTGAATCAGGGCATGTTAAAGTCTGGAAAATGTCTTGAGCAATAAACGTTTTCGAGTTTACCCTCGAGGAAGAGTTTTAGTTTTCGAATTCGTATTTTTCATAGAGGTCAGTTTTTTCCTGCATATCTGCACGATTGATATAAACTTTTCTGCCAACAAATCCCAGACTGCCGAAGCAATTGTGGCAAAACATTTTTTGCACTGTCTGGATTAACGCCAGACACACCACATCAGACAACAGGGGAATAATAACAACTAGACATAACGTCAAGCAAATAATGTTCAAACATATGGACACGAAAGCCAAAACGAAATATTACAATTTCTCCAATAAAAATATCCTGGACGAAGCTGGCACTGTGGACCATCGTAACTTTCTAGTACCGCCACCAGGGATGTTCTAGCTTTACCCGTCCTGTACCGATGATGATTTTTGCGTCTTCCGCTAACGTGAAAAAAAAGATTCGACTCCCAACTATACTATAAAATCATTCACAGTACCGGTATCGGTACTTTTTAATGTAACTTACCGCACATAATCATACAGTGCGTTACCTGTATCGAGAAACTCCCGGTTTCAACGTAGAACAAGTTGGAAAAAGGAAAACGTAAGATGGCCTCACGATTAAAACCTTGTTTCCATGAATAATAAATATTACAGCGAATTTTGTATAAAAAAAGATCTGATCGGATTTATAGGAATAAATAAAAAAAATAGCTTTCTAGCGACTTAAACAATCTTTAATCACTGAAAATTTCAAAGCAATTGGTCCGTTAGTTGAAGAGAGAAGGGATTTTTCATATCTCGTAACAACAAGAACTAGAGAAAGAGTTCTTACAACGACATAATTTTAAAAAGATCTACAGGTTCACTCAATGTCTAACAAGGAGCAATCACAAGAAAATAGATATGACATCATCAGGCTAATGCAATATGTTTATAATGTTTAATGTTAACTTTAATCCCACACAATAATCGCTGGTTGTAATTGTGTCTGTTTTTGTTGCTTATAAAATATGAATTCAAGTGAAATTACGCGTGCAATGTGGGTCCAAAACTGTTGGGTGATTAGGCCCACATTGGACCCACATTGCACGCGTAAATTCACTTGACTTCATATTTTATAAGCAACAAAAACAGACACAATTACAACCAACGATTATTGTGTGGGATTAAAGTTATAGTAGACAACACAAATGTTCAATTCTATTTTTGCAAAATTTGCATGAATTTAAACTAACGAGTTCGATTTCATATGAAACAATATTTATCGCAATGTTGGATAAAAAATAATTTTTGTAGAAAGCATCTAAATTAGAAATTGCGCATCTTGTGACGGTTCCGGTTTCCGGTAGTCCAATGTGACAGGTTGCATACCCGTACTACTTCGTTTTGGCTTTCGTGCCCATATATCTGAGCACCACTCTCTTGTTATTTAAATAATAATAACATATCCAACTGAAATCAACTTGCGTCACCTAGCAAATGCAACCATTCGTCA
Source organism: Styela clava (assembly GCF_964204865.1). NCBI lineage: Eukaryota > Metazoa > Chordata > Ascidiacea > Stolidobranchia > Styelidae > Styela > Styela clava. Next base: position 11,758,649 of record NC_135259.1, on the reverse strand, counting down.
TTTTCTTCAAATATTATACACATGGCGATGCATGAAGCGCGAAGGATACCAACCGTACACAGACTATAGAACAAAAACAGATAAAATCAAGCAAAACAGGCCTTGTTCGACGATCACCTGCTTGGTTTTTGAATATACAAATTAGATCATCAAAAATATGAATGCATACCAGAATGCAACATTTTTATCACTGGCATATTATGAAATGATTTCAAGCTGGTTTTGAATTTGCATCAGCAAAGAAATTGTTAAGTTAAATTATTTAAAATGGTGATATTTACCATTTTATAAATATATATTCTATTAAAAATGTTCGTTAGTTTATTTTTATCAATTTACTTTTCACACACACAATTTATTTTGTTTCAGTTTCTCTGCAAATCTTATCGTTGGTCTTAAAGTGCTGTTTGAACTAAATAAAATACCAGGTTGCTGTCAGCAAAATTCGCTTCATAATTTTGTCCATTGGCAATATCAATAAATTTGGAATTTTCCCTTTCTCAATTGAATGATAGATGTTCAGATCATGCCGTATTGAGAATAATGTAGGATAATGAATCATGTTGCAGGATTGAAGTATGCGTCGTCGAAATTTGATCTGTTTTGTTACTATTAAAATCACTATAACGTGCTTCTTTTCTGCAACGTCCAGGGCTTTTATTCAATTCCATTCAAACATTTGAAAAAAAAACCACTGTATTAATACAAATATAATTCAGACTATAGTTTCATACAACATGCTTCCCTATAAAACATTTCTGAACATCAGTAAAATTTTATAGAATCACTTCGAATATAGTAATTGTTACATTGAAAGCTCGCCTCGGTAGATCCCGCGATGAATCATCCAATAGAAATTTCTGCAATACAATAGAATCTGCTCATGAATAAACTATAAAAGATACACACTATGCTATTCTGTTTACCGCTTCATCATCGAAAAAATAAACGAAAACCGTATAATTATGCTAAATTTTACATTCATACATAGTTCAAATATCCTTGTCAGTGTAACTTAGAATTGGGAAGCTTTTTGCAGTTTATTCTATATGGTGTTGAATTTTCTATTCCAACTCAATATTTCTGTCACCGTTTGCACTCACCGAGATACACTGCCCTCTCAATTATGATGGCAAATAAGAATCAAACCAGCTATAGCGATTACAAGAATCATCACGCTAGATCTATATTCTAGATCAGGGTGGTCCAAGATTGGCAGCTCCGCGGGCCACAAAATTACTTTTGCATTGTTCGCGGGCCACAATAGTGCCAAGATCTTTGCTCGTTTAACTTCGCTAGTTGCCTCAGCAAGCCATAACATTAGTCAATTCAGTGACATTGGTGATGCAACAATATGTCAAAAGATTTTTTGGTTGATTTTATGACGAAACAACACAAAATGCGATTTTTTGATTCCTCTCCGAATGCGACGCGGGACACAGATAATGAAGCGGCGGGCCACATGTAGCCCGCGGGCCTGGGTTTGGACCACCCTGTTCTAGCTAGAACTATAAACTATAGTTTGCTTTGAATACTACCCATCCTCGACTGGTGTGATAGGGTTTCATCGACTCAGCCCAAAGTCCATTTCAATAATTTTTATCCCATCATGAGGATTGGAATTATTTGTGAGCAGAGTTGAAGCGCACTAACTTTTGTGGTCTAATTTAAGGTGCTCAAATTGCACCAAAAGCTGGTATATTTGAAAAAATTTATTACATGTACAATAAATACAAATTCGCACAAAAAATACCAACAAATAAATACCCCCTCAGACACAAACGAAATACCATTGAAATAATGCAAGCAAGCGATTTTTTGTGCAATTCAGGCATTTTACAGTGAAACGCAAGTAATACCGCTGTAATTTATTTGTAGTACGAAGGCATAAAACCGCGACTATATTCGCTATTCGACAACAGTTTCTTGTAACGAAGGAAGCAATGGGACGGAAAGCAATACTAGCTGCTCTTGCACTGTTAGTCATTTTCATTGTGGTCGTCAATTCACAAGGTTATTCCTCTTTACTGTTGCTTAAATTTGGTAATGGAAATTAGAAATAAAAAGTAAGACCAAACTCTTAGTTCACTATATCGTACATGCTTGTTGAACCACCCCGCATTAACAGGTAGTTCATTAAATCTCGGTAGACTGCGATATTTTTCGATAAATTCCTCCCTACGCCTATTTGGATCTGTTTATTCCTCACTATGCATAAAATTTTATTCCATTTTGTCACTCAATTTTCAATTTATTACTAGCTAGGGTTCGGCTCAGTTCGCACTTTGGCTCCTATACAGTTTGAATTCTTTATAATGTGTGCATAAATATGCATTATAATATTACTAAACTATATCAGTAAAACATCACCAAATACGAGGTTCAATTTTCTTCCTCGAAGCAGCAAAATTCCTCGAAGTGAAGGAATCACGCTTTGGTGGGCAACTATTATTTTAACTGATTCAATGAAATCGATTTAATACAATATTACAGATATCGACGATTTTGCTGATGAATATGATCAACTGATGTTTGATAGAAAAAGAAATCCATGCAAAAAATTCTGCAGATGGCAAAATGGAAAATATAAAATAAAACCTTGTTATAGGATGAGGCGTCTGGAAAGAAAAGGTATTTACACTCAATTAGAATTGATAAATATAAACTTTAGCTTCCAATTCCCCTTTTGCGTTCTAATTTATTTTGATGTGGAAAATTATTTGCTTTAGTTTTTGTTTTCCTGACTACATTTTCCAAAACCGCCTTAATTCTGAATTATCTGATGTCAATCACAAGAAGATATAGTTTATCTTCTTTAAAATCACACTCATTGAAAAAGGTTGTATGTAATAAATAGGTGGTGATTCGGTCACTAAATCAAAACATTCAACAGTCAGACAAAGTATTTTTTGTTCGCGAAATTTGGTTGAGTATAAAAATCTATCATTATATACCAAAGCCTATCTCCCCAGTTCGAACATTGTTAAAGCGTAAAACTTATTAGTTTATGAATCTTTCATTGATATTATTATGTGACTCTACCTGAACACTGTTGATTGGGTCATGTTTGTGTAGATCCAGCAGAACTTATAAGATAAGTTTATTTCGACTCCAAATCAGCATAAAAGGCGATTAAATGATTGATAAAAACTGACTATTCAATAAATACCAAAAACAAACTTGAATTATTAAATTGCGGGAATATTATAAATGTTCTTCTTTATAGTTAATGAATTGAAAGGTTATACATATGAGCATCTACTAATTTGATGTGTCAGAACTGTTTTGAAGTATTAATATCTTCTTGTTATTTCAGCTATTTGTGAAGCATGTCGTGAGGCATCGTGCCACACCTTCAAAATCTCTTCAAAGGACGTTTGAAAAGCCGATATTATATACATATGTCGACAGCAAAGTGAATTTTTATGTTTTTTGTTTGCATTTGAATAATAAAGTGTAAAACATTACATCACGCTATTGTCATCTGCACAGTGCATGTGTATTTCGTGGGGATGGACGAGTCCGGCCTTACAGAGATTCGACGAATCCGAGTAATAGGTCAAGAACTCGAATCGAATCCCCCGAGTCCGTGACGTCACAATGTAAAAGTAGAAAAACACGTTTTTGACTATAATACAGCATCGTGCATTCACAAACATACGTCGTAGCTCATATTTTTGTCTAATGGTTCCGCAGATAGCTGTTGAATCAATTTAAAAATATATTTTGCTTCTTTTTTGGCGGCCATAATACAAACGTAAACGTGGGTCAATGTGCGCCTTGGCTGTGGACTGGATTTCTAGCCCACCACCTTGCGTCAATTCTGGGCGGTTATTTAGAAATTCTTACCTATCAATATGAAGAACAAGAAGTTTTTGACTACAATGCTTTCCCATAATTCCAGATATTTCTAGCCTTAAATTTACTATGTCGAGTGCGCAAATGGTAGAGAGATGCCACTCGTCGTCAATACAATGCTTGCAATTTAGTAGTTCATGTAAATGTTCTAAAACGCTCCATGCTTTATTATTTTTAGAGAAAGGATTGCATGTAATAAACTCGATTTAAAAAAGGCATTGATGAGATTCCTTCCCCCTTGCGTTGATCATGATCATGTTTCATATTTATTTACGCGAATGGAAAACTCAAAAATATTGCGCTAACACATATTTTATTGTGTACCACATGTATACCAAAAAGGATAGATAGTTTGAAGGCGACTGGCGCATCATTGTTATAAGCCAGGGGTGGGCAACTTCTCTAGTCGGCGGGCCAGATGTGAAAAAATGAAGTCCTCGGCGGGCCGGATTATTACAAAAAATACTTCGGTATCCAATCTTTATTAAATGCCCAACACTCTCAGTCAACCTCACATTTCTTGGGATATTCCATGATTAATAAAACTTAATATAAAATCTAATTTTTAAAATCTATTTATATTTAGAATCTAAATATAAATATAACTGAAACGAGTAGTGGGGAATGTTTACAATGCTCTCTGCTTTGATCTTATGTTATTTGTTTAACAAGTGTGCTAACGTAACTGTTTGTTAACTAAGGTAATTGTTTATTCCACCAGCTCGCACTGACAGTGCGGTGAGAGTAGAGCGATCGGCTATATCCAGGAATTATGCGTCGGACCACATTACAAAATGTGGTTGGATACAGTCAGCGAGCCGGTCAAAATCTCGTCGCGGGCCGGACCCGACCCGCGGGTCGTATGTTGCCCACCCCTGTTATAAGCTATCAATAGTTTTTAACTTGCGTTATGTTATCTGGATATCTGTTGTCGTTTTTATTAGGAGTGTTTATAATACACACGAGTGATATTGTTACATATCTAACTTTGAATTTCAACTAGTTAAGGTCTGTAGTGAGATTTATAGAGGTAAAAGTACAGACATAGGCGTGGATTAGTAAAAACAGAATTGATTATAGACTCGGTGAAAACGATGTGGACTCGATATCGAATTCGAGTCCAAAAAATTGCCTGGATTCGACTCGAATCCGAGTCCGGATCCCAATCCCGGCCCAACCCTAGTATTTCGTAATAGCAAGGGATTTTAACTTCCAACCGAATACCCTCGTCAAATCAAAAGTAAATTTGGAACTGGAATAAGATTTATCAATCATAGCGTGTAATTAAATATATTTAAACAGTTTCATAGTATAGGGCTGGATATGCTTGTTCATTGGATTCGATACAATAACGTGACCAGTTGCAATGAAATTTGAGTATTGAATGCTACTATTTTGGAGTTTGGAGTATTACAAATAAAAAAGAAAAGTTTCCATAGTTCAAATTTTTATGATTACCGAATGAAAGTCGATATATATTTATTTACCTAGAATTGAAAGTCGGAGTAGAAAGTTATTTAATTCAGTAATTGGATAACATAACAAGCATAGTGACCTGTTTGATTTGGGTGTTAGCTGGAACATAACTCCTACTCCAAGAGCATTATTTTATACCTGACTTAACTTATACAGCAGTCATTTAACAATGTCCAGATAAGGAAATCGTAGTTGAAAGTAAAAAAAATGGATTTAGTTTTTTATATTGCAGCGGTACGATATCGAAATAAGTATTCATGCTAAATCAGTGGTTCTCAACCTGTGGTACGCGCATTACCAGTGGTACGCCGGAGCTTTCCAAGTGGTACGCGAGAAGCTTTGCATAATTGCAACAACAAACTTTTAAGTTAGCTAAAATATGGCGGCAAGGCTTTCTTTTTCTCTTCTATAATGTATGTATTCCAGTCCTCGTCTCTAGGGATCGCCCTCATCCGCTAATTCCAACCTAAAAAAAAGAAACGGGCATGTTTTTCCCGATTTTCGTTGATACATCTTGATACATCCTATGAATGTTACTATTGCGACCTGCTGTATGTGTTGGCTGTTCGACATGTAACCAATCAAATTCTGGCTAAAATTGTTTTCTGGTTACCAGACATTGGCTCTTAATGTTGTTCGACTATTATGGTTTTCCCCTTCACATGAGAGTGCGAGCAGGAATTGTCATCCATGATGACAATTAAACAATTAAACCGAAATTTACTAAATGAACCAGAACACTATATACAGGTTAGGCTTTTCGTGACAGCGGCTAACGCATATCAAAGTTTATTCGCCAAAGCTTCGCGATAATTCAGTGGCGACGATGATTAAAGCCTTTCATTTCTGAAGGTAGGCCACGCAAATTCTGCTACGATTTTGTACGCAATTAATATGTTGTTACTGCATATATTTAATACGGAACTTTGCCACAGGTTATAATTTGTCGTTGTTAAAAATGTAGATGTAGTGCCACAATATAAAATACTACCATAGCGCGTTTTTTGTGTCATTGTTCTCATCTACAAAAGTGGCTTTTTCGTTAGTACGCAGTTAGAAAAAAACACATTGAAGTGGTACACAGTAAGTAAAAGGTTGAAAATCACTGTGCTAAATCAATAATAATAATAACTATCTCAGAAAATTCCGTGTGTGGCAAAGCCGATATTTCCTTAGTTTATTTACGCATGTAAAGAAGATCGATAACAGAACATCATATTGTCGTCAAATATCTTCGTGCGTGTCCAGTTTAGACCATAAAGAAATAGTACAATCCTGCACCATGGTCACGTGAGTAGGCTAGTTGTGCTTAGAGTTAGCCAGGAATAAAGAAATTTACCGATTTTGAATTATATTAGTCGCGACCAGAGCTTTGACTCCGAACATTCTTATACACGTAATATTTGACTCAAAGATGATGCAAACAATTAAAACAATAGAGCAATGCTCAGAAATATGAAACATTGGTCTACGAGACTCACACTGAAATCTAATATATGTTCATTAAGAAACCTTAAATTAAAACTGAAAATCAAGTCCTTTACATTTCTCATCGGCACTCGTCCAACCACAGCTTGGGAAGATATTGGACTGGTGTGACATAAATCCACGCGGAGGTTAAATATAATTAGAAATTGCAAAAATTTGAAAAATATCGAGCACCATATTATACTCATGAAAAAATTAAGAAAACAAAAGCGCAATGGTCAAATATATGGACATAAAGGTACGGGTTTCTAATCTTTTACAACAGAATACCGTTACCGTACTTTTCCCGACTTCGCTAGACCAACAGATAGTATAGTTTGCGAACGTTGAACCTCTATGAAATGCGCAATTTGTAATTTTTATGACGCCATCGCACATATAAAATTCCCATAATGCCGGAAGAAATTTTGGAAACAAGTAAAAGCATTAGCCTTCTAGTGACAAATACAATCTTCAACCCCTACAAATTTCAAAACTATTGCTCGAGTAATAAGGGAAAAAAGCGATCAAGGAAAATAATTCCAACAACAACAACATAATACTAAAACGATCTATAGGTCCATTTCTTGTCCGGTAAAAGTAATAAACTTCTAGCAGCTTCCACCATATTTTAGTAATGAAAATTTGATTGGTTTCGGAGACGAGCGTGCTTTTACCAACGACAAATACCTTTTCCCCAACAACAAATATCACCCCAACTGCAACAATATAGCAAAGCAATCGATTTGTTTTCTTCCTTTCCAAAAATATTGTCGTCAAATATCTTCGTGCGTGTCCAGTTTAAGTTCAACTCTTGCAAGATTGTAATTTTGCGTGAACATTGTTTTGTAGAATGAAGGTTCATGATAATTCATACATCAATTGAGAGCAACTTTGAGTATTTTGGGGGATTGTATCGTGGAAAAATCGCTATACTTATTACCCACTGGACCAATCGTTTTGATTTGCTCAGTGGTTAAAAATTGTATTTTTCGCTTGAAGGCTGTTAATTTTTTTTATTTCGAAAATTTCTGCTTTCTATGAAGTTCGTTTTTTTTTTGTATAAATTTATTAATATATAAAACACAATTGATCGGTACATCTACAACAATCACTAATCATGGACAATACACCATTCATCATATAAAATAATCAGTAAATGTATCATAAAATTTTCCATTTTTGATCATGTTTCTTTATTCTCCCATTTTTATATGCAATGAACCGTTCAATTTCCCTCATTTCATACAGATATGAGGTAAAAACATTAAACAGTGTTCGTCTTTTGTGTGCGATGACCTCATCAAAATTAAAATTGGCGCACCCTGCGTTGGTTCTGCGTTCGCTTTAGTTGCTATCTGGTGTTCAGACAAAGCCGTGAAAACTGCGGTATCGGTAGTCTGCCGTGACAGATTACATACTCGTGTGTACTACTTCGTGTTGGCCTCCGTGTCCATATATTTGAGCATCGCTCTCTTGTTTCCTATAGTATTATTCCTACCAAATATCGTCTTTATTCGAGTGTTTCAAATTACTTTGTGCCGAAAAATCGCTTTCATGGTCTGTTTCTTATTTGACAAGAAATGTACAAAAGGATCGTTTTGAAGTTATGTTGTTGTTGTTCCTTACGAATAAGCAAACTCATTTATCAATCGATTAATAACATTTTGTGAAATTGCATCTTTTGCATTTTATTTGTTCGTGTGACAATAGTAGTTTTAAAACTGTAATAATTTTAAATGAGGCGTATTCAATTTAAAAAAAATGTCGAGTCGAGGAAGACAATTTTGCAGTGAAAGCACTTGCATTAAGTTGCGAAAAGCTTCATTCATAACCATTCGCTTTGGGTCATTTTTTTTTTATAGAACGAATAAAATACCGCCGTGTCTTTCAATTCGCCATTCAATTCACTAACAAAACCAACTTACTTTCTTTGTTTAAAAATATTAAAATAGCGATACAATCATTTTGTATATATATACATTGAATCTGTGAATAGCGAAGTTGAAAATACTTTTCTCGAATGGATAAAAAAGAATTATAAGGTTGAATACATAGACAATGGCAGTTTGAAATGGATTCAAGTATGCATTTTTTCAGCTCACATAATAATCCATTCATTGAAATAGTTCCATTCAAGTGCCCTGTTACAATAAATCAGCGAATTGGCGTCCTTGAGAACTTCCTTCGATTGTCGCGTCTACGTTATCTGAAGATTTACAACAAAATAATCTTTGCAACGCCGGTGAACCAACTGCATATTTATATTATACCTGAATGTCAGTTGAATTGGGGTTATTTTACCACAATTTTAACAACAGCGTATGTGTATATAAGCTATCCAAGTAATGTTTAAATACAATTCAACGAAACGCGAATGCAACATATCGGGCAGATGGAGAAGTTCTTGTCATTTTTCCTCCTATTGACAATGATTGCAGTTGTATTTTCTGAAGGTTAGAATATTTCATTTTTTATTTTTTCAGTCTATAGGTAAGTGGAGCATAAAAAAATTATTCTCATCCTGTAGGATGATTATGCTCCTTTGCTTTGAAGTATAGGCCACGGAGTCTGAATTCAAAGTTTTAATTTGCCACGCCAAACATTAGGTCTTTCAGCACTGTGCAGGCAACATTTTATTTTTCAATTTACAGATTACTCCGAGTACGACGGCGATGATGGCATTGACGTTGAAGTTGGTTCATATTTGTTCGATAGCAGTGAACGATGCGGAAGATTCTGTGCGCTTCGTAAAAAGCAGTACAAAATCAGATGCTCATGCTTATGGAAAAAAAGAGCTAAAAGTAAAAAATGTGACTTATTTTCAGCTTCCAGTAAACGATTTTATTAAATATCAATTCACAAACATGCCATGTATAATTGACTGATACCATAAATGCGATTGTCATACATTTTTTTTTATGAAAGATTAGTGTTGATAGGAAATGAATAAGATCGGAAAAGGGTAAACCATTTTCCTTTAAATCTTGACACAACAAATTTACCTGCACTTTTTAATCCTAATTTCTGCCATTTCATTGTTTTTCATTACTAATAATATTTAGTGACAATGACTACAAATTTGGAATTGTGAAAAAAAATTGTTTTTTTTACGGGAAACAGTTTAAACAATTTTTTGTGTTTAACATTTGTTAACATAGAACGTTATTTTCAATTTTCAGAACTGTGCGAGACATGCCAAAGGAATGTTTGTACTTTGGGAAGACTGAATAAAGAAACTTGACTTCTGTAAAAACGCCTTTTTTGATTCTCGCCACACTTTTGTTGTTTGTGATAATAAACTTATATTAATGAAAAATTGAAACATTGTATATTTGATCACTAAATTTTTACCATGGGTAGAGTAAAAAAAACACGGTTATCGACAACAACCTGTAAACATGAGGCCAATGCCGAAATATATTGACACGGATGTTAAAACAGTGTTCCAGTGAATTGAAACTTGAAACGAAAACCTTTCATAAAAAATATTTTTAAAAAGTTATAATTTTCTTGCTGTTTCTTCATGTTCGAGTTACAGAATGTGAAATCTATTGTCAAATGAATTTTTCAAAAAATAACTGGTACAAAATGAATCGTCCGCCGATATGAAAAAGTTACTCCTTAATTGAAAATATGTTTTAACTCCGTGACACATTCTAGTCATTAGCTGATGGCAAAAACTCGAGTAACATTTGCACGCATGTTCAGGTGATAATTGCAAGCGGGAGCAATTTTCAAATATCAGTTGGCAAGCAGAGACTCCACTTTTTGGTATTATGAACTTTTATTGAAAGAAAGACTGGTACATTTGCCAGAAACCCCGACATTTTTTTCACAAGTGGGGCAAGAACAATATTTATAAAAATTGCAGGAAACCCTATCTAGATCTTTCGCGAAGACGTGTTTTGCGAGCTCTGTGCCTGTATCGGTCAGCGGCATTTTAGCTGAGAACAAGAAAGATGCAACTGTAATCGAAGAAATAAAACTCCGACTTGATAACACCGGTGAGCACTGCATTATGTTTACCTTCTCTGCCCCTCAACTTCGTCGCCAAGCGAACCCGCGTTCTTCAACTTTTAAGTCGTCGTCCAACACCTCACTCTAACTAGCAAATCAGCGTAGATAACACAAACATTGCTTCGACTGGGGTGGAATTTTTCATTTAATCCATCAAACCAAGTCGTTACGCCGTTGAGCATAAGATAAACTCAATTTTCTTCCGAAGCCTTTTTAGTCAGCAGGCGTAGTTTTCGGCATTCCAGGTTCACTCAGAGAAAGGTCAATTCAGACCTAACTATTCAACTTTGTTTACTTTTTGCCTGTGCTTCATTGGGACTGGATTAGTTTGCAGTTTGGCAATCCTAGTTAGTCTTGAGGTAGTTTAAGCAAGTAAACTATCGTGTTGCTCTAACAACTTCTTAGGCCCTTGTATGTCACTATTTCTGTACATGTGGGACCCGTAAGCAGATGGGTATTTTTGACCCTTCAAATCTTGTAAACTCAAATTTGTCCCAACGACTTTTTTTTACCAACCTAATGGAAAAGAATGAATACCAAACTATGTACCGGCGTTCTGGAACAATTCAGTACGAGAATTACAATTCGGCCTGCCCGCAAACTTTGGATTCTTATTTAAACCGGTGCAAAGATAAAAAAAAATCCCTCGTACACAAATGTCTCAGAGGAAGCTGCTGCTCTTGATGGCAAATTTAGGGTGAGAATTCCTATTGTATTTTTTTCTCTCAACATATACTGGTACAAACCTCGTCTTCTTTTTGATTGCCCGACAGTGGTCGGGCGTTGTCAACGCAGTTTGCCAAGACATCGCTGGAGCATCTGGAATGATGAGGCTCGATTTGATGCTCGAGGGAATCTGGACACAGATCTGGTAGTAGTACTCGATGTGGTATGCCCATTCGACAATCTGAGCATGGACGATGCCGCCCGTCGAAAGCACTCACGCAATAAAAAGTTCTGTTGCTCCATCTTGCCACTGGCAATATGATGGAGTTCCACGCGTTTCCTGATATTTCCCTCGGTAGTTATGTCCTACAAACCCAGATTGTTTTTCGTGCTCGAGGTGTTACCGAAGAAATCCCGTCACCGAGTTTGCCAGTCTTTCTCAACAATTTTAAATTTTTTGATTTGCATTTTTGGGGTTTGATCTGCTCGGTGGGTTAGCGGTGACTAGCGTTGACTTCGCTGGTTATTCATCTAAATTGTACGGTAACATCCGCCACGCAATGCGCTATTCGGCGATCAGTTAGCACCAACTCTATTTTTTCGACTTTCATTACTTCGAGAGACAGGCGTAATCCGTGTATTGAAATATTTTACTGGCTAGTTATTGTCTTGCTTTAACTTGAGCTGCAACAGGTCGAGAACCTTTCACCATTATAGTACTTCGCCTTGTTGAGCTTTCTTTCTTGGTGATTACTTATATCCTTTTCATGTCAATTAAACCTCCACATTTGTCACAAGCATATATTGAAATTCTTACTAACACTTTTAATATTGGGAACCATGAACCGATTAAATGGTATTTTACAAAGTCGCCGATACAGTTCTAGTATTTACAGTCTCCAATAATGTCTCTTTCGTCATACAATACCTTGAAATACTGGTAACTGGGACCTCCAGAAGTATATGCACCGAGATGGCGCACAGCCTGAACATAGTACGTGTACCAGGTTAGGGTTCAGGATATGCGACATCTTGGTGCACATACTTTAGGAGCACCGTTAATTGTACCATGTACAATTATTACTCTATATTTCATTGGAGGTATGTAAAATCCGATGTAATTTTCCCATTCATTTATTAAAAATCAAAAAATGACTGAGTGGAGTATAAATCGCCATCATGGCGTTTCGATTTTATATTTTTAATTTATATAACATATGTCAAGCAAGTTAGGCTTCGAGCTTTCAAAGCGTTCTACGTCGTTCAACGCTCGACTTGCGCATTCTGTACATGAGTTTTCTCAAGTTTTTAACTGAAGCTATAGTGAGATCGATTGCTTTTTCCGACCTGTTTCCGCTTACTTGTGGCGAGGATTGCAGGAGATGTCAATCTGAGATATTGCTCAACGAGATACGATATGAATAAAGTATGTTGCAGCTAAGTAACCAGCAGTTTAGTCTGAGAGAATTATTAATCGGCAAATTTTGTGACTTAGTTTGCAACAGAATCGCGTCACTTACGAGTTTGCGATGTTTTCATCTCTGTTAACTTTTGAGTGAGTGATACACATAAACAGTCCTATATACTTTGAAGGAGTATATATGACAACATATTGTTGTTTAAGTACACCTTCCCGGTGAGCACTAGTTGAAAAAATGTGATTTCCGATTAAATAACTACTAATCCCTAGCTTTTGTTGTTAGTTTGGTGGCTATTATATTTATCGAACATGTTTTTACGTCCTTTTCCATGAATGTTGTCTGTGAAGACTGGAGATGCACTAGTAATCCTCAAAATATATATGGATAAGCTATTCACGAGTAAATACAAATAGGTCATTTACAATAAATTCTTTGTAAGAAGAAATTATATTAAAAAAATAGGCTTTAGTAAAAAAGTACTCGACTTAACAAGCAAATTGTACTCGAACTATTTTAGACTGTATTTTGAAGCCAACAAGTCTCATTAAATTGTGAAAAAGCATTCTTGAAACTATAAATGTACTGGCTAAAGAAAAATAGATTACATTATTTTATACGAGCAGTGAATACAACACTTTTCAAAATATGCAAGAAACATATTTTGAATTCACGAACCTGTAGACCAACAAAATTTATAAGTGCGCCATTGCTCAGATTATATTTCATACCTAAAGACGTTAATAAATGCTTGGCTGCGTTATGTGCGTTATGATTTTCATACAGACAATATATTAATGAAAGGTTTACCTACAAAATACTTTTACGCCTGAGATATTAGCAAAAGAATTTCTCGTATCAAAATCAACAACCAAGTTCATTTTTCAGTTTGTTCGCGAGGTTGTACAAAAACCATAAAGAGACAGAAGACAATATATTGTTATGTTCATTATGTTGCTTTCATTTTATCGTAGAAATAATCATTCTAAATATTTGTGACTGCGGTTGTCTACCACAGCTAACGAACTACTTACGAAATGGGCAAACAGTTAAATGACAAAGATGGAAGCGCCGAAAAAAGAGTTATCATCTGGAAAAAACATTTCGACTACTTATTCAGCTTACTGGGACTCATGATTGGCCTTGGAAATGTATGGAGGTTCCCGTATCTGTGCTACAAAAATGGCGGAGGTGAGAATTGCACTGCAGAGTTGACTTTCTTATAATTATATTGGCCGGGCAATGTTGCTATCTTGTATTTAGTGAATTTGGGAAGTTGAGGCACTGGTTGGTCTAGCCTCCATCTCAGTGTATGTGGATGACACCTTTCCGCGATCGTTCGATATGAACATTGCCAACACAGATAAATATGATTTAGGTCTTAGTTTCTGCCCTGTTAACTTCCGGATTGCTATTTGAAGTAGAGTGGATATGATTCTGACGTGAAAACAAATATTTTTTGACCAATATTGACTACAGTTATTATTCTAACGAACATATAATGATTCCTATCGGGTTATTGCATTGGTTCCAACCCTTTTTCGTTAATTACTTTCCTTTGCCTATTTTGGAATCCTTTATTTCTCCCTATGCATAAAAACTACTCTGTTTTTTCAATCCTTAATGAATACTTATCTAGTGTCATGCGCAAGAATATAAGTAATACTAAAGTAAATACAAGGTCAAATTCCTTCTCAAGAACGACAAACTTCCTCACTGGGGAGAAGTTCTTCTCCGGTTTGCAAACATTGGGTTAAAGAGTTAATTTTATAATCTTTTGACTCAGGACATATATATATCAATGTGATCTGATAAGGAAATCCGCTTCCTTTTGCGCATAGGTTAATGTAATGACAACTTTTAGTATTACGTTCAGCAAAGGGCAAGAGAAATCGCGTAAATTTATACTTAATATAACTTTTATTACAGATATGCGTTCAATATTTAATGTCTAACCGTTTTTTCATTATTTTATTTAGGTGCATTTTTGATCGCATACTGGGTGTTTATTATTGTGATTATTTTTCCTCTGATAATTCTGGAGGCTGCTTTAGGACAATTCACTGGTCAGAGCTCATTTAAATCTTGGCATATTATTCCACTGACAAAAGGTATGTATGTAAATATGTCAATATTAAAACATAAACTGAAAATCGCTTTTAGAACTTTGCTTATTAAGACAAAGTTTCACTATATACACGTATGTACGTGGGTTCAAATGTACGGTCACCTTTTTTACTCGAATTTCAATGTGATCAATAAATATACGCGCTGCACGAAAACTTCTTTGAGCGCAACAGAATGTTTGAACGTAAACAAAGCCATATCCGCTTATGCAATGGAAATTTACAGATTAAATTCCTTCTATCGCATGCCAAGATAAGAAAGCCGCAGGAGACCATTCTTCAAATTGCAAGTGACACATATTAGACCGAAAATTTGGTTGAACTGGTAATATCAAACACCGTGGTTAAGAGCAGTGTTCAGACAGAAGAGTGAATTCATGAAATGCTAATGGATTACGCATTCCATCTAAAATCTAAAGTACACACTCTAAATTTTGAAAAATTATTTAAATAATGTTATGAATAATCACAGTTAATATATATATATATATATCTTCGGGTTCACGTACCTCGCCATCATAGCTGATTTAGCTTGATTCTTCTGCATATAATACAATGCCAAAAACAACATCATCAAACGATGCTGAACGAACTGAGTGGAAAATACCTGTGTTTTACCCCGTGCTCTTTAAACCGTAAGTTCACAGGCGGTTAAATAAAAATTAAAGCAAACAAACTCTTTTAACATCCCACCTAATGAGATTATGATCACCAAACCATAAACTTGCATTGCTTGCGGTTTTTGTCGGCAATGTTCCTTTTTTTTTCTTCATTTAGATAATATAAACGAGAGAACAATGTTCAATATGAGCATTAATATTCACTAAAAATGCAGTGCTGGTGGCCAAGGCGACTTACACTGAATCCGTTATCTGAATATTCAAAACATCCAAACCTTAGTTGCAAATCAAAATCCAGTCGCGTTGTTTTGAAGTAATTTTTATCAATCGGGAATGACAAAACTGCCCTTTCAAAGTCAACGCAATATATATAACAAGAGACTTAAAACAATGGAGATTTGTGAGAAAATGTTTATTGATATGAATGAATTATATAATGACATAAAACTTGCAATCGCATGGTATGCCATAAGGCAGGCCTGCCCAACCTTTTTCTTCTCGCGGGCCACTTTCACGTGACAAAATTCGTTGCGGACCGCAAGCATTTGTACCAATCATTGATACCAGCAAGTCCTGATTTCGGTGTAGGTAATTTACATAATATGTAAAAAGCAAGTTCACATAAAATCAATCAATTTATTAATTGCTCTCTGGTTACTGAGTAGGGCTGGCAAATTATTCGAATATCAAGTCGAATATTAGAATAGCAGTTTACTGTTCGAATATCTGGTAACGCGGGGCGTGGACATGACACTTGCGTTTTTGACGACCACACGAGAACATACACATCACGTCGAAATTGATTGTTATATTTGCGTTATAGTGTTTTTATTCATTCATTTTTCAGTATAGCTATGATACTGACTGAATGTTTAAATAAGCATCATGTGCGACAATGTCGTGGGAATATCAAGTTTAGGTGGGCCGTTTCGTAAAATTTGAAACACCTATACAAGTATTTAACGAAGTAACATTACAAAGATTTCTGCACGAATAGTCCATATATACTGATTTGTGACCAATATGCAGCAATGCCATTCAGTCAATTTCATCAGAATTATTGACGGATACGTATTGACGACATTTGCGAAATCTTTTTTAACCCTAAAATTAAATGAAAACAAACAAACATAAAAGGACAACGAGTCCCTGGACCAGTACCGAAGATATTGTTGACTTTTAATTTTACGTTGTCGATAAATACCATCAAAGCAGATACGTAAGAAAACAATCAAAATGATACTAATTTGCAAATTTAGGCTACAACATCATTCCTATAATTGCACTCAGCATTCGTCCTCAATGATCGTACAATATCTTTCGAGTTCGTCGAACAGAACGCTCAGTTTTGTAAGAAATAAAAAGAAAATCAACGTTGATGTCCACCAGGATGCAAGACTTGACACATACGTAATAACAAGAACCGGCATTTGAATGTAGATAGATGGAATATTTGCACCAAAATCACGAAACATAATTTAGCCTATATATTTTATATATAACATAGTAAAAACATAAAAGTCTGCTTACAAACTTCATAGGGCGGGCCGCAAAAATAGTCTGGCGGGCAGCATGCGGCCCGCGGGTTGGGCAGCCTTGCCATAGGGCATAGACTAGTAAATAATAAAAATAAATAAAAACTTGATTTGATAAACTGCGTCTGGTGTTGTTGTTTCGGGCTATAGAACTGGGACTTGCGTGGAATTCAACATGATTTTTAGGCAGAAATGATCGCTTCAAATTAGAGGCCTTTATTTGAGTTCCATGGGGGAAATCAGAACAGTTTAGTTGTACAAATTTGATCCAGAGTTTTTCTTGTTTCATTCTTAGCGGATTTATATAAGACCATCATACAGACCATCACTGCGAATTCTGCAGTAATCACCATCTATACATTGAATAGGCAATGGAATATGATTACTACAGCATATATATATAATATTCTGGGATCTTTTGTACAAAGCCCTCAACAAAAGATAAAAACTGCCACCGCTTGAAATAAAAAAAAATTGTAATTATTAGTTAGGATGAGAGCTAGGAATGCAGATTGCGCTGAAAATTCTTATTTTCAAATCATTCCCGACCAAACCCTATAAAACGTGGAGTTTTGCCTTAGTGGCGGAGCCTTTGTACAAAATATCCATCTTCTGATTTAAATATCGTCTATGGTTCCATTACATTTGAACCCATGACAATTGCACCTGCAAACTATTGCACCTATGGAATTTGTTTGTTTTACGGATATTTGAACCCATACTAACCCTAACCCATGGGTTTTAGTACCCGCATATAGATTGAATCCGCGGATATACACATGGGTTCAAATTTACGTGGGTTCAAATGTACGGTCACCATCGTCTATATACCAACAATGTAACAAAAAGACTGTAAAAAGAATGTAACAAAATTCTCATAAAGTTTATATGATTTGAGAAAAAAAATAGCCTAGTATGCGTTACTCCGCTTGAAAATATGTTACAACAATAGATCAACACGGAGATCAAGTATGTTTTAACCTCGGTTTGCTATGTTTACTGTCAATTTTGATAATGCAACGATAATATTTTTAAATATTGGTGTGTATATAAACCTACTGCGGCGTTTGCCAAATGCAACGCCCAATAAAATTAGCATACTGTTCAAAATAAAAACACAGAACGCTATAAATGCGTTTATCAACGAGCCATACTAATTATCGGTCGATTTCTGCATGGTTGACTCTTAAAAATTTGCAAACGATGACCTCTTTATTTAGGCGGTAAACGCAGGGGGTCTC
Source organism: Styela clava (assembly GCF_964204865.1). Taxonomy (NCBI): domain Eukaryota; kingdom Metazoa; phylum Chordata; class Ascidiacea; order Stolidobranchia; family Styelidae; genus Styela; species Styela clava. The sequence continues at coordinate 11,740,222 of NC_135259.1, read as the reverse complement.
AATTTTAACTACTGAAAATTTGGAATTATTTGGTCCTTTAGTTTTTCCTCAACAGCAAACACAATAAGAATTTTAGAAAACAATTTGTTGAGCTACTTCGTGTTCGATGGAAATCCGTTTTCTGGAGCGATTTTAAACGCGGACATGGTATGTGGGAGCTTAATCTGATTTTTGGGCATTCTACAAATATCCGGGAGTCATTTTTGTTGAATTAATGATCTCGGTTTGTTGAGGCGATGAAGTTTAGAATGGATTTCATTACGTAGAGCTCACATTTCCAGTTATGAAATCTGAATTTATTTCAACGATTATTTCTAGGAATTGGATATGCTGTGGTGTTTCTTATGTTCTACTGCAATGTATATTATCCAATGCTTTTGGCATGGTCACTAAGATGGCTTGTCGCTAGTTTTTCTGCTTCTATGCCGTGGACAACATGTATTAATCAATGGAACTCTGTCGAATGTCTGCCATTGTCACAAATTGCAGCCGACTTTTCCAAGGTGAGTCAAATCTAACTGAACTACTTTTTACTTTTATAATTGTTTTTCACGTAACCGTTGTAAACAATCACAACATGCCAACTCAAGTGAGTCAGTTTGGTATCATAGTTATCTGAGTCACTACTAATTGTAACTTGTATCCGGCAGAAATCCACGAGGCTGAAAGTTATTAGTACAAGGTACGGAAACCTAATTAATTACATGGGACCTACGTAGCATCAGTAAATCTAAGCATAGGTCTTAGCGAGTTGGCGATAGCATGCGACTCTTTCATACACCTTTTCGTTGGTAATTGATTTTGGTCATTCGTAAAGCAAACCTACGTACAAACCTATAAACGGTGTCATCTGGTCCGCAACAAGGATGATGTTACCTCATTTTTGAGCAAATTTATTCTTACTGATTTTAAACTCAAGTCCACGTCATTCCGTAAGAGTTCAACAAGATTCCTGATTTTACATTGTGAGAACAGAGATGAAACTATTTTGCATCAATCTTTAATCTTACATTTAAAAAGAATTCGACTGATCATCTTTCATCCAACATAAGCTCTGGAATTTTGTACCATAACTTCACATACGTTTCGTCAGTTGAAGAATTTTGGAAGTAAGTCGATTTCAAATTACTATTTGAATGGATATTAGCAGTTACTCTGATATTATTTAGATTTTCAAATGGTTGATTTACTAACAATATTCCTATAGCAAGTGAATTTTATTACATGTGTAGCGTACCGGCAGTCTATGAAATAATTATCCAAGTTCAGAATATCTTCCAATATGGTCTGACGTCAAGTTTCCTTAATATTCACTTCAATTTATACTATTTTATTTATTAATTAACAATCTCAACACAACCAAATACTCCGGACAAAACGACAAGCATACAACAAAGCGACCAGGCAGCACAATGCAAGAAAACAGAATATATATACACAATAAAAACACTTTGAACAGTACTGATGATAGCTTATAGCATATATGGTTGTTAGATGAATGTGATGTTACCGTATATTGCTATTTCGTAGATTGTCTCTGACTTATAAGTCACTCGTTCACCCTTCAGCTTCAACGCCCACGTGAATGAGGATACGTTAAAAATCTCTATATGTTTTTATTCGTAAATTTCCACAACACACAGAATATAAATCTTATAACATTTATCCAGACTAGCTTAGAATGGTTTACATCGTCTTCCTTTACATCGTCCTCTATCTCCTATCGAAAGATATCGGAGTCGTATTTATACGTTGATCATAAATCCAATTAAATGCTGTAAACGTGAGCTCGTGATTCACGTTATAAACAGAAACTTCTATTATCTCAATAAGGGTAATTAGGTACATCGTACGGATGGGAACTTAGATATAATTATTTCAATCAGTGCCAAAGGTCTTGAGAATATAAATTTTAATTTGATAATGACTGGATGGAACCTGTTATGTTCTTAAAACTGGTGTAATTTGATTCCTACGAAAGTCTTTGTTCGAATTTTGAGAAAAATTAACTTTGTTTTCATATTTTTGACATGAAATGGGGTACATTTGGGGGTTAGTTGCTATATTATCTCCCCATCTTACTAACTGGAAGTTTAAAGATTTGGCAACTCTAATAAATTGAAAATATATAGAAAAATACAATACACAATGCTAAAATTAATGATATATATAGGTAAAAAAAATATTCACATGTATATGATCTACAATGAGACACGACATTGAAATAAAGAAGAGTTTATAGAAAGAGTAAAGATTGTAAAGTAGAATTACAGAAGGATGGCGTATTTTTATTTTAAAAATTTTGGTTTGGACGGTTAAAACATATTTTCAATTTGATGTATTTCACTAAGTTAAAATACTTATACTCGCTTTATCGCATTGTTACGATTTAGTCGACCTAGTTGGTCAATATATGCTTGTCCCATGTTGGGAAGAAAAAACGCGTTGCGACCTAGTTGGTCAATATATGCTTGTCCCATGTCGGGAAGAAAAAACGCATTTTTAAGTTTATACCATCTCAAGGCTTTTTTGAAAAAATAACGCTTTTGATACAATTTTTGTTTAACGAGCTTATTATTTCACCGTTCTATATGACGGCTGTGTAAATAATTAAAAGTATGACTCGCTCGAATCTACTTTTAGAAAGCATTTTAATTCAAACGAAATCTATTTAATCGAAAAGGAATGCTAACCACAAATATTCAATAATATAAATCTCTTCAAAGGTATTTGAAATTAGAATATTCAAAGTTTTACCATTAATTAACTTATAAAAATTGAAAGCCAAATGAAACGCCATGTATATTTAAGAAGACAAAGAAGTACTTTACCTTAGTAATAGTGGAAGAATGAAAAATGTCTGTCTCAATGAGGAGAAAAACCTGCAAATCACGAAACAAATTGTAGAATTACATGCTCCTGATCTGTATATCCATTAGGTAAGCGCGACAATTTCTCTATTGTTCGGAATAGAGCGCGTAATTTACAGTAAAACAGTCCATATAGTTCATTGTTTTCAACAGTTCGTTTTTGATTAGATTTTTCACCTCGAACATATATCATGTTCTAAAAGAGTTCATTTCGATCGATGTTCAATACAGTCCATATTCATGATTTTAACGTTTCCAGAGTCCGTTACCATAGTGCAACTGTTTTCAATTGAGTTTATTGTCTTTTCATGATGTTTTTGAATATTTCGGCTTGTCAGCAATTTGATACTTCATTTGTTGTTCCAGGCAGTAAGTTGGTCGAATTTGATTTTCGCACGTATTGTAGAGACGGGTTCTCGGCAATTGTTGAAAGCTTCTGCTTGGTCAGCTTTTTTGGTTGATTCCGTCCAATTGTTGCTTGTCCTGGTTGTTGTCCGTTGATCTGATCCGTTTCAGAAGATTAATTCAAGTCGGCTTTGTCACCATTTATAGCATAAATGGTTGTTAGATGAATGTGATGTTACCGTATATTGCTATTTCGTAGATTGTCTCTGACTTATAAGTCACTCGTTCACCCTTCAGCTTCAACGCCCACGTGAATGAGGATACGTTAAAAATCTCTATATGTTTTTATTCGTAAATTTCCACAACACACAGAATATAAATCTTATAACATTTATCCAGACTAGCTTAGAATGGTTTACATCGTCTTCCTTTACATCGTCCTCTATCTCCTATCGAAAGATATCGGAGTCGTATTTATACGTTGATCATAAATCCAATTAAATGCTGTAAACGTGAGCTCGTGATTCACGTTATAAACAGAAACTTCTATTATCTCAATAAGGGTAATTAGGTACATCGTACGGATGGGAACTTAGATATAATTATTTCAATCAGTGCCAAAGGTCTTGAGAATATAAATTTTAATTTGATAATGACTGGATGGAACCTGTTATGTTCTTAAAACTGGTGTAATTTGATTCCTACGAAAGTCTTTGTTCGAATTTTGAGAAAAATTAACTTTGTTTTCATATTTTTGACATGAAATGGGGTACATTTGGGGGTTAGTTGCTATAAGCTAAGTCACTGACAACAATCAAAAATACAACGCCAAAATACCTGCAATGGCACTGTACTGAAACAATAATATCAGTCTACTGTCTAGCATAAAACATCCAACAAATCCCCATCCCGCAGTCCCAAAACCAAAAACAAACATCCCTGATAACCCACCGGAGACTAGAGGCACTACCACAGACACTCATGACCAGAATCCAACCGAAAACCAACCACACTGTACCGGTACGAACCACAGCACACGCCAACAGGATACCAAAGGACAGATCGACAGTGTCACAGCGCCATCAGTGTTATAAATACTAAATATAGCAACAACATCACATGACATCATTTAACAGATAAAACAAGGGTCGTCACACTTGAAAAATTTCACAAGTTCAACTTAAATTTTGTTCTGAATTTACCTAGAAACCATATTCTTGAAACAACGTCTGACATCAATGAACTCGGAGGAATTAAACCTGAATTACTTATGTGCTTCACTGCCATTTGGATTGGGACATATTTTGCCATTTGGAAAGGGATAGAATGGACAAGCAAGGTAGATTTTTATAATCTATTCTGAGTTGAGTAATATAAATCGGTTCCGGTTTCGAGCTTGTAATCAGGACATAAAATGTTTTATAAATCGTTGTAGGAATATCCGTAACTCAGTTCATGCAATCATATATTCAAATTAAATTTATAATGTTATGAACATGTTAGCTTCATTTAATATTGGTGACTCATGATTGAAAAATATGAAAAATCCGTTTTATCCTGGTCGTTTAATTTAAAACATTATGCAAATAGATTTAGTACATTGAGATTGGGTGGGTTCAAAATAGGTGTTTCACCACCTACTCACCCCCTTCTAAAACATAGGCGAGTGCTTTTCAGTATATGACAATCAAGAAGAATTTGCAACAAAGATGAAGTAGAGAAGCGCCATTAGCCGGAGGGTTTTTGTTTATTTAATTAATATGCTGAAACTTTCCATTCTCAATCTTGCTATTTTGAATTTCTTATTTTCTAATTGAAACCTGAAATCTGGACAAAATGTGATTCTTTCTCATATAAGCATATACTTCGATAAAAGCAACTTCTTTGTTTTTCTTCAATTTTTATGTCGTTATTGTTTTCACAAAAACAATATTTTACTTAATTATATTACTTAAGAACAATGACTATATTTATACAAACCCTGTTTCTATTTATCTTGGTTCATTTTCCCTCTAATATAAAATATTTATCATCATTTTTTAAATAAAATTAATTTTATTTCTTAGATTGTTTATGTCACAGCCACCCTACCCCTGGTTATGATTATCATAGTATGTATTCGTGGTGTAACTTTGGAAGGAGCGCTGGACGGAATAAAAGTTTATCTCAAGCCAGATATCACCAGCTTGACAAAGATGGAGGTAGAATGCTCATTTGAGAACTTTTGAGAATGCAAATAATCAAAATTATTATTTTTTTTGTAACTCGACATCAGTGAACTACAATAGTGTAGCTTCGGTCAGTCGAATCACCCCTGATCTCTATTTAAATACATTGAAAAGTATACAAGATAGGCTCCTTGGGAATACTGTCGGCATGAATTTTCGATATGTCCAGTTGTAGTGTTGCATCACATATAAAAATATTACAACTTCATGCGTCGAGGTGGTTAGTTGTCTTTTTAAAACTGATTGTTTTTTTTTCTACTGAAGACTTGAATATCAAAATTCTTTATTCATTCATTCACATTTATCAAAACTTGTTTCAGCTCTGGTCGGATGCAGCTTCCCAAGTTCTATATTCTCTCGGAACGTGTACTGGAGGACTTACAGCTCTCAGCGCTTACAATAAATATAATCATAACTTTTTCAGGTTAAAGTATAACGTAATACAATGACGTTTATGGACTGAACTCTAATAGAATTATGGTGTAATGTTGTTATAAGATCTAAAATTTAAATTACATTGTTGAGTATATTAAAAATAATTTTGTTACATTCATTTATTATCTCATAAAGTTAACTCATGAACTCATTTTTACAGAGACTCCATAATATTGACAGCAGCAAATGCGGGAGCAAGTTTTATATCAGGATTTGCCATTTTCTCAGTACTGGGATTTTTGGCTCACACGAAGGTCAGTACAACTTTTTGATATTAGTAATGAACTTTTTCTGCGTTTTCAGATGGAATTATAACACGAGTTGGCTAATTGCTATTTCTATATAAACGCTCCATGATTTTGGACCTTTTGCAAAGAAGTTGGGTTCTTAGAATGCCAGGTGACGCGCAGTGTTAAAGTTGCATTTGGGAGGTTATGTATTAGATTTAAGTAAATCGTGTCATGATAATGGTGAAATAAATTAGTAAATGTGATCGTTAGGTTGTTCTTATCATGTATTATTATGTCTCGTTTCCCGAACTATTTCGGCCACGGAACACTTACACTTTTTATCTCGCCTCGCGGAACACTGAAAAATGAAAGGGTAAAATTGAAAAAAAGGGTGAAATTGAAAAAAAGAAAAACGGTGTAATGTAGCGGTTCCCAATGGGTTCGTCGTGGCGAGTTGCCAAATGCGCCGCAAAAACTAACAGAATTATGTTGAACATACCTAAAATATATTTGAATATTTTACATATATATTTCATTTATTAAAAATGTTTTATTGTTTCTCAATTTGAATGCTGTATATATGAATCAACAAATTCATTTTACCTTTCTATATCGTTTACTTTCCATTACGTAGGTTTGCCTCTATAATGTTACGTCTAATGAAGATAGAAGTACTTTCTGCAACTTCGCGAGCTGCAGTTTATTTATCTGCTGAATCGATTTTAGCGAACATGAGTAATTTTTTCAGCATTTCAAAGTAAAATCAGAAAGAGATGACGGAAGAAGAGTTGACCATTTGCCTTTATTCTTAAGACCTACCTGTTTGCCTATTGCTGCAAACTTGATAATGAACTTAACAGTCAAAAAGCTAGGCCGACGGTTAACGAATATGCCCCTACCCTACCTTAGTTAGTTCGCTTTAGGCCAACGGTGACACGATATTGAACGGTCAGTTGGGCGACAACTTCACGATCCTAGATCGCCATGGCGACCCATTTAGACGTATTGTTGATTTATTTTCCACGGAACACTCGGAAGACATCGCGGAACACTAGTGTTCCGCGGAACACAGTTTGGGAAACGCTGCTGTAGAGCAATATAGGTTTGTTAGGAAACGTGAAGTTAGCGAGTTAGATTCAAGAGAGAATCGATTTCTAACATTTCAAATTTGAAGACAAAGTTAGATTGACTAAAAAATTATTTGTCACTCCATTGAATGAGGTTTGTTGCATATTTACCTAGATTATACTTTGAAATCATTTTTACAAATCAAATTTTCACTATTAGGTCATTCAACGTTAATGCACAAGCATCTTCATCTTAACATTACATCAAAAAGAACTTGAATCCATATTTATGAATAATATGAAATAAACACTTTAATGCTGGACTATTGTTTTGATATTTTGAGCAGAACACGACCGTTGCTGAAGTTGCCGAATCTGGACCAGGACTAGTATTTGTTGCATATCCCACAGCGCTCTCCTTGCTTCCATTGCCTCAGTTTTGGATTGTATTATTTTTTCTCACATTGATATTTTTGGGATACGATAGTTTGGTTAGTGTCTATTTGTAATTTACTGCTTTACGATGTATAGTAGTATTGTTTTGCTACAACATGTTGCATTTTTCATCTAGCATTGATTGAATTTATAATGCTAAAGTACCCTCACACTCTTATAAGTAATAGAGAGTTATTACTGAATAAAGTTACGGACGATCTCTGAAGATCTCTCTGGTGATAAATAAGTATAAAGAAATTCTACAAAGGATAATTACAAGGTTTTGATACAACATGTTGCATTTTTCATCTAGCATTGATTGAATTTATAATGCTATAATGCTAAAGTACCCTCACACTCTTATAAGTAATAGAGAGTTATTACTGAATAAAGTTACGGACGATCTCTGAAGATCTCTCTGGTGATAAATAAGTATGAGGAAATTCTACAAAGGATAATTCTATCAAACACTGAACTATTTTGATTCATTTAATGATGTTTGTTGATTAAATGCGTCAGATTCAAACGCTCATCGCTAGGATTGAATACCTGTCAATAATGGGAAACGAATTAGACCTATAGATTGTTCTGTGAAATTACTGTGGGAAAATCTATTTTCTCCCCGTCAGTTATGGATAAATTTAATTTCAATTTCCTAAATAAAAGAATACGCTATAGGGCTATTAGTTTGATTTGTGTTACTCACGATTTTTCACCCAAATTTTTTTTTATTATTCTGATTAATGGGAACACATTTACTTGTCTCATGTTTTACTTTAAAGTGTTTTTATTACTTTATAGTTCGTCTTTCAAGAAACATTCATGTCATGTGTGAAAGACATTTTTCCACAATTGTTCCGAAAGAAATATTCAAATGAGATGATGATCGCAATCGTAGCCGTAATAATGTACCTTGTCGGACTTCCCATGACTACACGGGTGATGATCCAATTTCATATCAAATGTTATAGAAAATTTTAAGCTATTTAAAATATTTCTGATATTTTGTGATTATAGAACAAACTTTGAACAAATATTGTTCAATTAAATTGACAATTATTATTTCGTTGTATTCTATAGTCATATTCATTTGTGAAATAATATTTTTATGCATTCAGGGTGGAAAATACGTATTGAACATTTTCAATTCATACTCGGCCAGTGGATGGTGCTTGTATTTCATGGCGTTCATTGAGATGATCTCTATTGGTTGGCTATATGGAGGAGACAAAATGCTTGATAATATAAAACGTATGATCGGATTCAATGTACCCCGATTGTGGATGAAAATTACATGGAAGTACATCGGACCATGTGCAAGCTTGGTAAGATTACATCCAACTGATAAGGAAGAAAAAATGCAATTGCATATCGCACGATGAATGTCTTCTTATAGCTCTTATTAACTTTCTTATTTATTTGAGTTCTTGTGTTTTCCTCTTTTATATATAAATATTAATATATACACCGAGTATCCTGGCCAATTCTACCAATATTGAATCCATATATATTTAGATTTGAGTTTGTTAAAATAAGAAATCGAGTGAATAATTTAAATTTTTTTAGTGACAGCTTGTTAATTAAATTATTGAGTACATTGGGAATTTAAAATTACTTGTCAGATAGTAAAAATGCGAAAACTCCATTAAAATAAGCAACAGAAATCTTGAATGGTAAAGTTTCAAAGTAAAAGTACGAAAAAACATGGTTGAACTTTCCATGGACTTCATATGCTTTATCCGATATGTTTCTCACAATGGCCCAGGTGGCTCGATGTTAATCAATGTTCAGTTAAATTAGGCTAAGTAATTTCTCTTCAGGTATTGATGATCAATTCATTAGCATTATACGAACCTCTTAAATACGACCAGAACTACGTGTATCCCGTTTGGGCGAACGCATTGGGATGGATGACTGCACTCAATTCCATATTGTGCGTTCCAATCTTGGCAATTTTCGTGCTGTGGAAAGCAAAAGGAAATACATTTCTGGAGGTAAGCTTGTCGTTTGTTATTTGGACACCCGGGGGTCGTTATAATTTTCATTCGGTGAGGAAGTGCAAACCTAATTCATTTCACTAAATGTTATAATGAAGTGTGAATCTGGGGTTTTTGATTTGCATTGCAACAGGAGATGGAGTCGTATTGTCGAATGTCCCGGATTTGAATTTAAGCCGATCAGAGGAAAACTTATTGAAAGTCTAGAGTCAAAAGTTTTGTGATATCAGACTTAAGAGTTTATTTTTGAAATTTTAAGGGTTGACACGATATTTTCTTCGCAAGTCAAATTCTTGAATGCCTGAAGCCTGAAACTTTTTTGCATACCCACTTCCTTCGTTGTCAGTACGTTTAATAGATTTTCACCTTAATCTATGCTTTTAGATACCCAGTATCTTGAAGTATTTGGAAATTTCTTTGTTTATAACCTACTGCTTAACCAACCTTTTATTTGTACTAATAGAAACTTCGTTCGGCTATTGTACCGAAACAGTTTTATAGCAGAAGAGAGATTTCTATCAACGAAGAACTTGAACTGAAAGGATCCCTCAGTTTATCTTGTCAGAACGACGATCAAGCTTGATTAGTGTTTATTGGCTTATTCATCCACTTAACAGAATTCAATATTATTTTTCTTTTGGATTTTAAGCGTGGATTGATATTGTGTATCAAGTATGTCACGTAGCGCCCACTTGCCACGCACTTGAACGACCCATAGTTCTACGTTATGGTAGATATGAATTCTGGGACAAATGGTTAAAAAGTAAGCATATGCAATGGCGTTCATGCCAAGTTCTGGACTGAGAAGTAGGTTATGATACTCATATAAATTTAGATTTATACAATTGGAACAATTGTGAGACAAGAGGGGCACGGCATTATTGAGACACCTGCAAATATGAAATAAATGAAATACTACTTTAAGAGTTCCAGGATTGATTACCGAGACCAAGTTATTTTGAATTAACATTTCTTAGACTCACATTGCTTTGTAATTACATGCTCCCTATCATGGCTCATTTACACCTAATGGCTTTCTCTGTTTTCCCCCGCCGAGCATTTCACGTTACCTATCATATAATTTCAGCATTTATATACGTTTCAATTATAACTAAAATATTCTATATATTTATTTGTGTTAAAATGTAAGTTTATATTTCATTATCTATATCTGTATTCGGAACAGTCCAATTCGATTATTATATTACAATATACTAGTTGACAATTAACCCCACATAATCGTGTGCTTATTTATTTGACTCCGCTAAACTAAGATTTCTTCCGGAAGTATTGAACCCCAATAAACATTATTTATGTTATTTTATTATCCCGGAAAGCAGAAAGTGCTGGACACGGAAACACGTTATCGTGTTGATATCAACACTACATTGATCGCAAATAGATATTCTGATTGCTTGAAATATATTCTCATAAAACCACAAACAAGAACTCATATACAGCGTAGTGCAGATCCCAAGTGTGCAAGTCATCTTGCCATCTCTCTGATGTTATGACATATTTAAGTGTAAGCCGTAAACCTGCCATTCTACACGCAACTCCACACAAAGGTGTGAGGTTATCATGAACGTCTTCTTTTTCAACTTAACAGAACTTTTGAAATTCTTGAATCAAGAAAGCAGCATGTTGAATGTTTTCTAATTAACAATCGAGTTGCTAAAAAGAATAAGTAAATGAAATAGAAACAACAACATCCTAAAGAAATTGCACAAAGATGTGAAGTTTTCACGAACGTCATCGTTTTCAACTTAACAGAACTTTCAAAATTCATTAATCGAGAAAGCAGCGTGTTGGGGGTTTTATAATTAACAATAGAAGTAATGAAAAGAATAAGTAAATGAAAATAGAAGTAATGAAAGCAGCCGTAAACAAATGCATAAAATTTACCACTATTAGAAAACATTTAAATCCCACTCTTTAGCAAAGTAATCCACTAATAATATTGAATTTAAAAAATATAATTTTTTAACTGTATGTATAAACAAAAAATATTCGAAATGTCTGCAATCAGTTTATCACACTATCGAAAATAATATATATAAAATTGACACACACCATATATATATATATATATGTACAGTTAACAGCTTCTCGGGTTATTCAATTCATTGATCCGGAATATTTGTAACTTCCCTGGTCTCGTCTGCCTAAAAAAAGTCATAATGCGTTGTCGTTGTGTGAATGAAAAATATGAAAACACAATTTAAAGTGCTCCCGGATATGTATATACAATAACCGGAAATGAAACCAAACTTAATATATATGTATAATATGTGTGTATATGTTACCAGTAAAGATTTAATTTATATCGAATATCGATCCGCCTTTTGACTGTTACATCGATGAGCTGCACGATACGAGATCGCACGTTTTAAATCGAATTTGAAAACTACGTTATATCGTTGTAAGTTATAGCTTGTCAATCAATGTAATGATACAAAATGAATCCTGAATCGATTTTAAAACGTTTTCACAAAAGTCAAATTAGGTTTGAACTAAATATTGAAAATTTGGCCTGCAAAATAAAAATATAGCCATGTTTTTGGGTGGAACTACTTTTGAGTAAAGTATACTATGAATTATGCTTGAGTATAAGTCCTGTTCCAACCAGTTTTAAATTTGTAAATCTTAGCAAAGGTATTTTATTTGAAGGGAGTATGATCTTTTTATTCGCATACGTCAATGGAAGATGGACATGGTCACCGCTTTTGTCGGTATTCTAAATTCGACACCTACTTCGATCAAATTTATATTGGATAGATTCAAATCTAATAAAAACTAAATATCGCATATATTTGCCAAATTATGCATCATGGTGAATAGGCTTCTTTCATAATTACCTTTGTTATATCCTCGAAAGACTCTTCAATTCCAATGTATTTTGATTTTTGACAGGAAAAGTACAACTTACAGGATATGAAGAAACTGAATATTACGGCTACCAATAGTATCCCAAAGAATGGAAGAGAATTGAATTCAAAACTGTCTTCGATGCTTTCACCCAGACATTCTTTAATGGGTCGACCGTCCTTTATAACAATTTTACAATCGAGTGAATCCATATATGCTCTTATCGTGTGGCGGATAGGAATAACCTCATGCATCCAAAATATGCTCAGTACTATCTACCTGGTCTGTATATTTATCACAAATTACAAGATTAGAAGTACGGCATTCTAAAACATTGTGATATCGTCTAAGACAGGGTTTGGCAACCTACGGCCCGCGGAGTAATATAATCTGACCCGCGACGTTTTACTGAATTATATTAACAAAACAGCAACATAATTTATTGTGAAACATGTGTAGACATTATACCCTAACAAGTATATAATTCACATTTACTCGTTGAATAAATCTATAATTTGATTATATTTAGACAAACGACAACAAAATGCAGAAAAGTTGATGCTAAATGCAAAGGGTTCAATGGCGCCGAAGATTTAAATGGAATTTTTTGAGATGCAACGCAATGAGCAAATAAATCTATATTATATTCGAGAGATGTATCACTGCTTGATTTTTATTATAAAAAGTATCATCAATTCGGTTTTCAACTTTCTAAATATATGTGCGACACGCCAATGACTTGCAACCCTTAATTTTGGCCCACGAGCAACAAAGGTTGCCGACCCCTGGTCTAAGAAATTGAATGCCAGTCTATTTTTCTTCTATTTTCTTTTTTATTATATATTTCTCCTTCCCTTTTTCGACCTAAAACCTAATTTTTCTTCTTGAAACGAATTCTTCTCTAATTGGTAAACGCTCGCCATAGCATATGCTCGTTGATTTCTTCTCTTCTTTAACTTAAATTATTACTAAAAATGCTAGGAAACGATAGTAAGCTTTTTGCATTTTTATTACGTCTTTATAAAGAACATTATTATGCAATGCTGAGCCTCTGCTTGACATGATCAAAACAATCAATCAGCTGATCAATAGCTTTGCAACACTTTTAATTCTTACTAAGCCGTCATATTCGGATCATGGTCGAAAAAATTGCATGTTGCAAAGGTTAAATAAAAAAAACGTGAATGATAGTTTTTCTTCCATATCCGATGCATGATTTTGATTCGAAACCCTTTCTCTTGATGTTCCAAACATTTTTAACACTCAAAAATATTAGCTATTGTAAGCTATGTAACTATAATGCTTAAATCGTGGCTAAACAGAGCATTGTTGTGTATGAGCATTTGAAATACGATTCATAATTAGACCTTTGAATAACGCTGGAGATTTCCCGCTATTATCACGTCAAATAAATACTGCCGGAATAAAAGTTTTACAGTTAGACGTATTAGAAATTGGATTCCACTTTTATTGTTATTCCACAAACTATACAATTCAAAATATGAATATACAACCAACTAATACACATATACAACCAATGCCATATAAAGTAAATTTAACATACATATACAGCCATCCATGCGATGTACATACGCAGCCAATCGATTTTATATGCTTGTATACGTCGTTCAATATCAGAGCATTGATTTTTCTAGTGTGAATTATACACCATTAGCAATTCGTTAAACTGCGGTTGTATACTTTCTTCTACAATCAATTTTCGAAACGGATACTCATTATAATTTATAGTAAAGTAAATAATCGCAAGTGTAAAGTATATTTGCAATAAATCACTATGGTGAAAGCACCACTCAGTGGGTAACAAACATAACGTTTTAGCCGTGCGTGATCCTCGAACACGTGTGCCAATAGTCAATAACACTAAACAACAGTTGACCACTCATATCATGAAGTATATGTTAGTAACAACAATGACATGGTCCACTTTCTTAAAAATATGTTGTGTTTGCCATTGGTAGCAAACTCACGACAATCTAATTAAATTAAAGTTGAATGCAAACTATCAATTACACAAGTTCCGTTTTGCTTAATTTGAGAATCATCGCAATTTCACTTTTGTATGGCGTAGACGAGCTTGATAACAATTATGGCTGGATTTTGTCTTGGCGGAACATTTCACAAAGGTAATTTGGTAAATTTACCATAGGTACAACTTTCCGAATACGGAATTCATCAGTGAGATTTCGTGGGCTGAATGTTGTAGTATTTTATATCATAAACCACGCCAACAGAGAAGGGTTAACGTTGAAAAACATGCTAAAGCACAATGTGTTGATATTGCGAACTCTGAAAACTTTCGACCTCAATCATATACATGTACCAAAAATTGCCGAAAGATCGAAGCCAATTCCTACTTTAACAACACAAATAAATAGAATACACTTCGAACAAATATGCAATTATCTTATTTTTTAAAGTTGTGAGCAGATGACTGCAATCTCAATATGCTGAACAAAATGGTATTTTAAAATTTACAATGTATTGTCAGAATTGAAGTTAACGAGGTATATGACATTTTCAAAAAACCTTGCGCTAAAAATAAACGCTAATAAGTCACGCAATTCGGATATGGGATTCTAACATTAGGCATGCTTCAAATCACTATTAACATTTAAATTAATCGTCACTATAGTTTTGTCTATATCTATAAATAAATAAAAATATTTTAATATGGGTGGATAGTGGCGGTACTATATGTTTAACAGCCAATGAAATGTTTCTATATTTACTTCTGATAAAAATATGAATACCTTACCAATTTGTTGTTATCAGAAATTCACAAATATATATAATGTATAGTTGATTTGGTGCTGTGATGGAAATGTACAGATAAAGTCTATCAGTTCAGATATGGGTTGAATGCAAATTTGTCAATAAAAGAAAGAATACCTCATAGTAAACATTGTTGGTTTAAAACTTTAAATGTACAATTTTTAAATTCGTATATAAAAAAATAAGCAATCACATCTGGTTCGTGGCCACGTATGAATAGTGGTAAATAAAGCCATTGATTCATTTCTACCTATGGCGGAAGCTTGGTGGAATCGTATTCTTGAGGTTTTTACTTTTTTGTAGTACCAAGAATATGAAATCGATTTGAAATCCTATATGAATCGATGAAAACTAGTTACAAAGAAAAGCGATTTTTTGCAACAGTGTAGGAAAATGTCTATGTAGCAAAAACCAATTAGTAAAAATTGAATAATACGTTGATCAGTCGACATGGAAGAGTTACTCCTTAAACTTGTGCTGGCTTATTTGAAAGAACTGCGTGACACATTCTAGCCTATAGCTGCAAAAACATCGAGCAATATTCGCACGCATATTGGGAATCTAACATTAGGCATGCTTCAAATTCACTCTTCAAACTAATCCTCACTATAGTTTTGTAAGTATGAATAAAAAAAATATATTTTAATGTGGGTAAATATACTTTTAATGTGGCGTTACCAGGATACTTATCAAAATGGTATTTATGAAACTTGTGCACTTATTGCAGGGTACTCTATTTGGATCTTTTGCGAGGACATGTTTTGCGAGCCATGTGCCTGTATCGCTTCACGGTATTTAAACTGAGAACGAGAAATATGTAACTTTAATCGAAGAAACAATAGCTGTCACTCCGACTTGATAACGCCGTGGAGCATAGATTTAGGTTTATCTTCTCTGACCCTCAACTTTGTCGTCAAGCGAACACACGTGCTCCAGCCTCCAACCCATTAAATCGTCGTCGAGTCCAGTACCTCACTCTGACCGGCAAATCATCGTAGAGAATACAAACATTGCTTCGACTGGGTGTAACTTTTTCTATCTAATCCATCAAACAAATTCATTGAGTACAAGATAAACTCAATTTCCTTCCAAAAGAACGCCACAAGAGTAGCCATGGATTTTCTGCAGGCTATTTAACATCAACAATAAAACTCCTGGGAGGTCAAATCGAATACCATCATCCGAAAACCAGCACTTGATGCCGATGACAATTCGTCCATCGAATTGGACGATGTACGAGGGAACTTCGAAAATTCACTTCTGCGCCTGTGTCGCTAATCTTTGTCAAGAAATCGCAACTTTTTAGTTAGTCAGCAGGTGTAGTTCTCGGCATTCGTGATTCACTCAGAGAAAGGTCAAATCAGATCTAAACTATTCAACTTTGTTTACTTTTTGCGTGTGCTTCATTGGGACTGGATTAATTTGCAGTTTGTCAATTCTAGTTAGTCTTGAGGTAGTTTAGACAAGTAAACTATCGTGTTTCTTTAGCATTATTGTTGTTTACGTTATGCATGGCAAGTGGTTCAATCTATAATCCTCCATTGCATGCCACTATTTCTGTACAAGGGGGATCCGTAAGCAGGTGGGTATTTTTACCCCTCCAAATCTTGTAATCTCAAATATGCCATCGACTCTTTTACCAAACTAATAAAAAAGTATGTACTTAAGTACTTTATATTTTTTGATTTGCATTTTTTGTGTTCGATCTACTCGGCGGGTTAGCCGTAGCTGGCGTTGACTACCGTTTAATTCATCTAACATGTACAATAACATCCGCCGAGCAAAGCTAGCACCAGTTCTATTCTTTCGACTTTCAGGCCTAAGGGACAGGCCTAATTCGTGTATTGAAATATATTGTTTTGCTTTAACTTTAGTTGCCACAGGTCGAGAGCCTTTCGCCATTATAGTACTTTCGTTTATTCGGCTTTCTTTCTGTAAAGGTGAATATTTATATCCTTTTCATGTCAATTAAACCTTCACATTTGCCACAAGCATATATTGAAAATCTCACTAACACTGTTAATATTGGGAACCATGAACAGATTTAATGGTATATAACAAAGTCGCGATACAGTTCTAGTTTTTACAGTCTCTAACAATGTCTCTTTCGTCAGCAGACTTTGTCTTGAAATACCGGTATATTTAATTGTAACGTGTACAATTAATAATTTATTTCATTAAAGCCATGTGAAATCCGATGTCATGTTTCCATTCATTTACTAAAAATTGGTTGTCAAAAAATGACTGAGTGGAGAAAAATCGCCATCATGGCGTTTCAATTTTTCATTTTCAATTTATACATATGTGACGGAAGTTAGACTTCGAGCTTTCAAAAAAAAATCAACGTATGAATGGGTAGAACATATTATTGGTTAAGTACGGTGAATACTAGTTAAGTAAAATGTGATTTCCGATTGAATAACTACTAGTTGCCTAGCACACGGTTTGTTTGTTATCAGTTTGGTGACTACCTCAGTTTATTGAATATATTTCAAATGTCCTTTCTCTCGAGTGTTGTAAGTGGAGATTGGAAATGCACTAGTAATCCGAAAAATATATCCAGATAAACTATTCACGAGTAAATACAAATCGGTCATTTACAATAAATTCTTTGTGAATAGAAATTATTTTCAATAAATGAGCACTCAAATAAACAAGCAAATTGTAATCGAACTATTTTTGGAATGTATTTTGGAGATAACAACTCTCATTATTTTGTGAAAGAGTAATATTGAAAAGGGACGATAACTGTTCAGGCTAAAGAAAAACAACGTGCCTTGAATACAACAATTTTCAAAATATGCAGGAAACGAATTTTGAATTCAAGTATCTGCAGACCAACAAAATTGAAGTACGCTATTGCTCAGATTATATTGCATACCTAAAGACGTTAATATATGCTTGGCTGCGGTATGCGAGTTATCATTTTCATACAGATAATATATTAATAAAAGATTTTTTACAAAAGATTATCACGCTTGAGGCAAATTTTCTCGTGTCAGAACCAACAGCCAAGTTCAATTTCCAGTTTGATCGCGAGGTATTGCAAAAGCTATAAAGAGACAGAAGACAATATTTTCTATATGATTATAGGTTATTTTCATTATGTTGCTTTCATTTTATTGTAGAAATAATCATTCCAAATATTTGTGACTGCGGTTGTCTGTTCTACCAGAGCTAACAAACTACTTACGAAATGGGCAAACAGTTGAATGGCAAAGATGGAAGCGCCGAAAAAAGAGTTATCACCTGGAAAAAACATTTCGACTACTTATTCAGCTTACTGGGACTCATGATTGGCCTTGGAAATGTATGGAGGTTCCCGTATCTATGCTACAAGAATGGCGGAGGTGAGAATTGCACTGCAGAGTTGACTTAGTTGACTTAGTTATAATTATATAGGCAGGGTAACGTTGTCATCTTGTATTCAGTGAATTTATTAAGTCGAGGCAATGGTTGGTCTAGCCTACATCTCGGTGTTTATGTGGATGACACTTTTTCGCGATTGTTTGATATGAAACATGGCCTGAAGATAAATATGATTTAGGTCTTAGTTTTTGCCCTGTTGACTTCCGGGTGATTGATATTTGAAGTAAGTGGTTTGAAGTTTGAAGTAAAGTGATTAGGATTCTAACGTGAAAACAAATACTTCTTGACCAATATTGACTACAGTTACGAACGATTTTATACAGATTCTTTTCAGATTATTGCATTGCTTCCCAAACTTTTTCGTTATTTTTATTCCTTTGCCTATTTTGAAATCCTATATTCTCCCTATGCATATAAACTACCCTGTTTATTCAATCTTCAATGAATCCTTATCTAGTGTTATGCGCAAGAATATTAGTAATTCTACAGCAAATACAATTATACTTGGTTGATGAAGAATATAACTTTTGATACCGATATGTGTTCAATATTTGATGTCTAACCTTTTTTCATTATTTTATTTAGGTGCATTTTTGATCGCATACTGGGTGTTTATTATTGTGATTATTTACCCTCTGATAATTCTGGAGGCTGCTCTAGGACAATTTACTGGTCAGAGCTCATTTAAATCTTGGCATATTATTCCACTGACAAAAGGTAAGTATGTGAATATGTCAATATTAATACATAAACTGCAAATCATTTTTCAGAACCTCGCTTAAGTCAAGGCCTCAATATGCCGCCTAAATAGCAACTTTTTTAGATAGGCCAATTTATGTTTGGAATGAAACCATTTTCCTGTAATTTTATTAGAGATAAGAACTAGCTTTTTAATTAATTTGCAAAAAAGATACCGAAACAACGTAATGATTTCCGTGAAAACTATGTTTTGATTGAAAGAAGTGGGCGTGTCTAAGAAGCGATCCAATACTGTACAATTAGGATAAGATTAACATGATCATCCCGGGGGAGAGAGAAAAAAACCGATAATATTGCCTAATCCTATGGCGAATCACGGCTTATCGTTCGGTTCGCTATTTGTTTCAGATACATGGACTTGATTGTAGAGGAAACCACATCCGACGTGCGGTTACGTGAACCACCAAATTGGGTCGAGAAGTGCTAAAATCTTCTCGCTAGCACATAATTATCCCTACGGGATTTGAAATTGCAAACCCACGCAGGGTAATCAGAGGTGCGGCGGCGAGCGTTTTCATAACACTTATCAAGATGTGCCACACAATTTTTGAGTCTGTTTTGGCATCTTAAAATATCAAGATCAGCGATCGTTTTAATTCAACAATGTGATCGTCTGAGATATCACAACCTTTCAAGGAGGTTACTGTCTTGAAGTTCTCTAAAATCGTATAAGAACCTTCATATTCATGAACATAATTACCACCAATCGAATTACAAAAATTTTGTGATCAAGGAAATAATATTATTTTTTTTTAAATAACTTGATCACAAAGGGTATTATTCTCATATTCATGTCAAAAAGAAGAAAGTTATGGGCGCGATCAAATGAAGAACTACAGGGTCTCGCGAGAATACTAACCTTCACTAGTTATCATGTAATCTTGAGATATTTTAAATAAATTCTATCTGTCCTCTTGCACGTAAACTGTAACGTGCCGAGCAATACGTTGTGCAAAATAACGACCGCGGTGATATCTTACGTTCTATATGCATAATATATCTTGATCTTATACGTCATTGCGAAGAATTTAGTTTTTTTCGTATTGAAAGTGTTATGATGCGAATGATATATGTTGGTTTGTGGTAAATTCGAAAGGGATAGAAAACAAAACCCCTGCTGTACAATATAGAAAGTTGCAGTTCGTTCCGAATTCGAAATATATTTTTGTAATGATATGCTTATTGATTGGCATTTCAAAATTATCAATAAATATACGCGCTGCACGAAAACTTCTTTAAGCGCAACAAAATGTTTAAACGTAAACAAAGCCATATCAGCTTATGCAATGGAAATTTACAGAATAAATTCCTTCTATCGCATGCCAAGATAAGAAAGCCGCAGGAGCGTTAAATTTGTACCAACCATTCTCCAAATTGCAGGAGTAACGAAAAATTAGGCCGAAAATTTGGTTGAATTGGCAAATCAAACACCAGTGCGTCACGCTAATAACCGAATTGCGTAAGTCTTTTTCAGCAGTTTTGAGAAAAACGTGAAAAACTTCCTAATGATATTGTCATGCCATTGAGAGTCAATAATTTGCCATGGTTCAATTTTTTGATCGTAGCCGGATTCAAGTCAATTTGTATGACGCAGTTAAATGACGTCATAATAGCGCACTGTAACTTAGGCAAAAATGTGTCTATGACTTGGCGACATACGCAATTTTGCAACTTTACTATACGCACCAGTCCTGAAAACTATACCTTCCAAAAACGAATGTAATTCTCAGTATCTACAATGTCTAATCCCCAAAATAGCCAATAAGTTTCAATTACATTATTTTTCATGTTTAAAAATATATATTTCATAAATATAACACGTTCTGCACACCAAGGGAATTAAGACTAAGATTAAATATATAGAATAAAACAGCAATGCACCCAATATAAAAGCCAATCAAGGTGAATTGGACTCGGACAGTGAATATCACAAGCGCACGCCTCCCTATACTGTAGTATAAATTCAAATTAATACGCGCTAAGCTAGAATCCGAGATGCAAAAACTCGAAAATACTTCGCTGAGGTTATTTAGCCTTTGTGACGTCACAATAGTCATGTGATAACAATGAGAATTCATTATGACGAAACAATTGCACAAATGCGCATGTCATACTAAATCTCCATTTTTGTGGGTTTCGGAATTCCTAAAATAAAATCTGAGTTAACAGACAGGTGCGCAGCATTACATAAATACCTATTTTATAAAAAAACTCAAAATCGCCAAAAATGACTTATGCTGTTCGGTTATTAGCGTGACGCATTGTTCAGTGTTCATAGCAGTGTTCAGACAGAAGAATGAATTCATGGAATGCAAATGAATTACGCATTCCATCTGAATGCACACACTCTAAATTTTGAAAACCAATAAAATAATATTATGAATAACCACAGTTAATATTTATACTTTTGAGTTCACGTACCTCGCCATCATAGCTGATTTAGCATGATTCTTCTGCATATATTACAATGCCCAAAACAACATCATCAAACGATGCTGAACGAACTGAGTGGAAAGTAACTGCGTTTCACCCCGAGCTCTTTAATTAAACCGCAAGTTCACCGGCGGTAAAATAAAAATTAAATCATACAACTCTTTTAACATTAACATGGCCGGAGGCAAAGGCGGCTTACACATAATCCGTTATCTAAATATTCAAAACATCCAAACCTCAGTTGCAAATCAAGTCCCACCTTAGAGGCAGTCGAATATCAAGTCGCGTCGTTCTGAAGTAATTTTCATCAATCGGGAATGACAAAACTGCCTTTCAAAGTCAACGCAATGCAAATAACACGAGACATCAAACGATGAATATCAATCAAACAATCAAATATTTATTGATATGATGAATTATATTATGATATAAAACTTGCAATCGCATGGTATGCCATAGACCAGTATATAATAGAAATAGCTAAATAATAGATTTGATAAACTGCGTCTGGTGTTGTTGTTTCGGGCAATAGAACTGGAATTTGCATGGAATTCAACATGAATTTTGGGCAGAAAGGATCGCTTCTAATTAGCGGCCTTATTTAGGTTCCATAGGGGAAATCAGAACGGTTTAGTTGTACAAATTTGATACAGAGTTTTTTCTTGTTCCATGCTTAGGGGATTTATATAAGACCATCATACAGATCATCACTGCGAATTCTGCAGTAGTCACCATCTACACCAGTGCTTCCCAAACTTTTTTCTGCCAGCGCCACCTTGGACGACTTTTTAACTAACAAACGCCCGCCTAACAAAAAAGTCGAAGCAACTGTATTCTCCATTTATCATTAGTATACTGTGAAGGTTGAGCCTAGTGAAATACAACCAGCTTGATAATATCTGGCTTCATTTCAGTTAAAAACAGTCTTGAGTCTCGTCTGACACTGTCGACAGAATCTCTCTTGATACGTAAAAGTGCGGTCACTACACTAAATACACGCTCTACCATGAATGAGCTGGCAAGAGCAATTAAAAAACTTTTGACGGGTCTCACACGTGAGGATATTTCAATTTGATTCTGTTGCCAAAAAGATGGAACACTAAAAGACTGAACATCAGGGTTTTGTTTTTTATCAATTCTAAAAAAAAAACATCGTGTTACAAAACATGGGCTTGTTTTGAATCAAAAATTTTCTGTATTTTTTATTGAGATACCCCTTGCATCGCCGCGAAACTACGCCAAAACGTTGCATTCTGGCAGCTGCACACGCAGCCGGAATTATAATTTCAAAAATGTAAGTGAAATTTTTTATTTTGAGTTTTACCACTATTGCGTACATTTGTTTTGAGTAAGAAAAATCATGAAAATTAGCTCACGAGCCTACTACAAAAGCAATTCGATCAAGTGAAAAACGAGTGGGTTGCGATAATGAAGAATATGCTTATATCGGCGGTAATCTACTGATATGAAAGATGAGACACCCTAACCTAGCCCAACGGCCGGCAACCAACTTGCCTAATGTTAAACAAGTTCATGGACGCCATCTTGTGCCATATTTGGGAAACGCGAAACAATGGGGTCTTATGGAAAAATTTTGTCGTGTTGTTGTACCGAATCGAATAAGTCCGCTGTTATAACGGCTAGAATGAAACCGAAGGGTGGATTTTGAACTTTAAGATATATGCTATCTAAATATATAACGCAATCAGGAATAAAAACTATCTAATGCGTTAAATTTGACCACAAACACAACGTAGAACCATTTTTGGTCATTTTTTCAAAGATTTTATAGTGATACGCCAATTTGAGGCTGTAAAATGTCTCCGCAACAATCCTACAATGTCATTTGTTCTTCTAGCGCAACTTGGAGCTGAGCAGTAGGGCATTATGGAGCTTGGCAGACGAAAAATGTTAACCAGAAAATAGAAACGGCCATTGAGGCAAAGTTGGTTCGGCCGGTAATTTCGACGAATAAATACAACTTTTCATCTGTGACGTCATAAGGAACGCCATTGTCAAATGGTTAATTATGACGATCAGAATGGCCAATTTACTTCGGAAGCAACTCGGAACCGGTATACTTGTCTTCAAAGACAATTTAATGTACTATAAATGTAATTTGGCCAACATGAAACGATATAAGCATGTACGGCTAAGATTCTACTTCAAAACGCGAACTTCAAAATTTTTCTACCTCAAATATTAGTGAAAATAATAGGTATGTTCCAATAATTGTGTTGGAACTTTTCATAAGGCGCCGTGTTAAATTGCCGAGAACAATAGGCACAAGATGGCGTCCATTGTCTGAGCGTTGCCTCGCTTATATTATATATACGCTTTGACCTAGCCTATGGTAATTGTAAAAGTGCTCTGATGCAAAGTCGCCACAACTAATCTGTTATGACGCCATAATATGGATTTCGAGGTCATGTATTGACGTTTTTCTCATAAAATGAAGTCATTGTTACGGTTAATTTATGCTCAACATACTTTGTTTTTTAAGGTTAAAGTGAGTTTTTCAAGGTTATACAAACTAATTTATTCGATCGCATTTCAATTTTCGCAACGTGGATTCATTGCAGCAGGGTCGTTCACGTAATGGCTTATCGGTTGCGTCTTACTGCGCCAACCACTGAACTACAGCTTGAGAAGGTGTGCATGAGCCTTTATCGATATTTGTGGCATTTTGAAAGATTTATTGCAAATAAGAAGCGCTAGGCAAGTTTTTACATCCATTTTTCTTCAACCTATTTAATACAAAAAAATCAAATACTACAGCCATTTTGAACAAAACAGGCAAAAAAAAAATTGATTTAAAACAATTGTTTTAAAACAATTCTCTTTGAACAAATCCTTATGAACATGGGTTTGAAAGTATAAACTCAGAGGTAGTGGTGCATTTTTGCTTCTGGAAATTCAGGATTATCTAGAAAACTGAAACCAAAAATTTATAACCATCTCCAATAAAATTACTTAATATTATTTGCGCTTGAACTTTTGTTTGCGTATGATTATACTTGGAAGTTTCGCAAAATTTTCAACCACGCACTTAGTTTTCGGCCGAAGCGCACCTTTCGCTGTTAGGACATGGAAATTAAAGAATTCAAACGGTGAATACAGAACATTACGTGGTTGTGTCGAGAAAAATCTTGACATGATTTGAGGGATTGATAGAGATGACCAGCAATGGTTCCAGCATGACCCCTCATACATCAAATAAGACGCTTGCTTCCCTGAAAGAAAAGTCAGCAATGGCATCCAGTGGGCACCTTAATTAACGGAATGGAACCTCTCAGATTCTGATATGTAGGGTGTTCGAAGGGCAATCCTTAAACGATTGGTGAACTCAAGGCTGCAATTGCAGAAATAAAATAGAGAATAAACCAAAGAAGAGTGATTGACAATATTGCAAAAAGAATGCAATTTTTTCTTAATGTCGAGAAGAGCATTTGGAACATCAACATAAATTTTGTGCAAAACCTAGATTTTTGTCCTAGATTCTCCGACACTTTTGGGTACAAACATACGCAAACAGAAGTTCAAGTCTAGACAAAATTAAATAATTCACTCCATTTCGCAGAAGTAATCAAGAAACTGATGGTTCCGTTTTTTTGGGATCACGCTGTATAATACTGTTTTTAATATAAATCAGTTAAATACGCTGCTTAAGCGAGAAATTTCCAACACCAAAATCACAAGCAAACTAGTTTAAACCGAAACATAGGACTGAATGACATAAATTATCACACTTCTTGCGAGCATCCCGTATTGATGTCAGCGCCCTCCAATCGCCCAGTTCGACAGAAAGAGCCCCCCAATTTCTCAAATCGCCGTCAGCCTCTCCCAAGTTACCGTAAACACCCACAAGGGGACGTTTTCGCCCACTTTGGGAACCGCTGATCTGCACTTTGAATAGGCAATGGAATATGATTATCACAGCACATATATATAATAATCTGGGATCTTTTGTACAAAGCCCCTAACAAAAAATAAAAACCGCCGCAGCTTGAAATAAAAAAAATGTAATTATCAGTTAGGATGAGAGCTAGGAACGCAGATTGCGCTGGAAATTCTAATTTTCAAATCATTCCTGACCCAAACCCAAATCCTATGAAACGTGAATTTTTTTCTCTTACATCTCACATTTTTTTCCCTAGTCGCGAAGGTTTTGTACAAAATATCTATAAGCTGATAGTCTATATAACGACGATGTAACAAAAAGACTATAAAAATAAAGTAACAAAAAAACTCTCATAAAGTCTATGTGATTTGAGGAAAAAAAATCCTAGTATGCGTTACTCCACTTGAAAATATGTTACGACAGACAATAGGTCAACACGGAGATCAAGCAATTCAACCTCGGTTTGCTAAGTTTACTGTCATTTTTAATAATGCAACGATATTATTTTAAAATATTGATGTGTATTTAAACCCACTGCGGCGTTTGTCAAATGCAACGCCCAATAAAATTAGCATATTGTTCAAAAAAAAAAAAAAAAGACACAGAACGCTATAAGTGCGTTTATCAACGGGCCACACTAATTAACAGTAGATTTCTGCATGGTTGACTTTTAAAAATTTGCAAACGATTACCACTTCATGTGAGCTGTAAACGCCAGGAGTCACAATTTTAACTACTGGGAATTTGGTTCTTCAGTTTTTCCTCAACAGCAAACACAATAAAAATTTATGAAAACGATCTGTTGAGCTACTTCGTGTTCGATGAAAATTTCGTTTTGTGGAGCAATTTTTAACGCGGACATGGTATTTATACGTGGAATTATTATTATTATTTGTTGAATTAATCTTGGTCTCGGTTTGTTGTGGCGATGAAGTTTGAAATGGATTCCATCATGCAGACCTCACATTTCCTGTTATGAAAGCTGAATATATTTTAAAATTTTTTTCTAGGAATTGGATATGCTGTGGTGTTTCTTATATTCTACTGCAATGTATATTATCCAATGCTTTTGGCATGGTCACTAAGATGGCTCGTCGCTAGTTTTTCTGCTTTTATGCCATGGACAACATGTAATAACCAATGGAACTCTGTCAAATGTCTGCCCTTGTCACAAATTGCAGCCGACTTTTCCAAGGTGAGTCAAATCTAACTGAACTACTTTGTACTTTTATATTTGTCGTTCACGTAACCGTTCTAAACATTTTCACAATCTCAACATGACAAATCAAGCGAGTCAGTTTGGGATCATAGTTACCTGAGTCACTAATTGGAACCCTTATTCGGCAGAAATCCGCGAAGCTGAAAATTATTAGTGCAGGGTACGGAAACCTAATCAAATATATGGGACTTACGTAGCATCAGTAAATCTCAACATAGGTCTTAGCGAGTTGGCGATAGCATGCGACTCTTTCACACATCTTTTCGTTGGGGATTAATTTTGTTCATTCGTAAAGCAAACTTACGTACAAACGTAGAAACGGTGCCATCTGATTCACAACAAGGATGATGTAGGAACATTATTTTTGAGCAAATTTGTCTTTACTGATTAAAACTCAAGTCCGCGTCATTCCGGAAGAGTTAGAACAGATTCCTGACGTTACATTGTGAGAACAGAGACAAAACTATTTTATATTAATCTTTATTCTTACACTTAAAAAGAATTCGACTGATCATCTTTCATCCAACACAAGCTCTCAAATTTTGTACCGTAACTTCACATACGTTTCGTCAGTTGAAGAATTTTGGAAGTAAGTAGTTTTTAAATTACTATTTGAATAAATATTACCAGTTACTCTGATATTATTCGGATAATCAAATGGTTGATTTACTAGCAATATTTTTATAGCAAGTGATTATGGAATTTTATTACTTGAAAAATTTTACAAGTACAACTTAAATTTTGTTTTGAATTTACTCAGAAACCATATTCTTGAAACAACGTCTGACATCAATGAACTCGGAGGAATTAAACCTGAATTACTTATTTGCTTCACTGTCATTTGGATTATAACATATTTTGCAATTTGGAAAGGGATAGGATGGACGAGCAAGGTAGTTCTTCATAGTCTACTCAGAGTTGAGTATTATAAATCGATTCCGGTTTCGAGCTTGTAATCAGCACACCACAAAATACATTATGAATGGTTGTATGAATATCCTTAACTCAGATTTTTGCAATCGCATATTCAAATTAAATTTACAATGCAGTAAACATACATATAGGCTTCGTTTAATATTCGGAACCCATGATTGAAAAAAGTAAAAAATTGCGTTTCATCCTAGTTGTATAAAACATCATTCAAATAGCTTCAGTACATTGAGAGTTGGTGGGGTTTAAACTAAGTATTTCACCACCTACTCACTCTCCTCTAAAACATAGATGAGTGATTTTCAGTATATGACAATCAAGAAGAATTTGCAACGAAGATGGAGTAGAGAAGCGCCATTGATCGGAAGGTTTATCTTCATTTAATTGATATGCTGGCATTCCACATTCTCAAGCTTGCTATTTTGGATTTCTAATTACAAACTGAGAGCGGGACAGAGTGTGATTCTTTCTCATATGTACATATACTTCGATAGAGGCAACCTAGTTGTTTTTTTATTCGAGTTTTATGTCGCGATCGCTTTACATAAATAATGTTATACGTGGAATTACGTTAGAATTCTGACTATATTTGTACAAAGCTTCAGTTTTCCCGCCAATATAATATATTTATCAACACTTTTAAATATTTCATATTTCCATTTTCAGATTGTCTATGTCACAGCCACCCTACCGCTGGTTATGATTATCATAGTGTGTATTCGTGGTGTAACTTTGGAAGGAGCGCTGGACGGAATAAAAGTTTATCTCAAGCCAGATATCACCAGCCTGACAAAGATGGAGGTAGAACGCTCATTTGAGAACTTTTGACAATGCAAATAATGAAAATTTTTTTTTTGTGGAATTGACATCAGTGTACGACAATTTTTGCAGCTTTGCGATCTCCATTTAAATACATTTAAAAGTATATCATACAAGATAGGGGCTCCTTGGGAATACTGTCGGCATGAATTTTGCTTATGTCTAGTTGTAGTATTGCATCACTTATTAAAAGGTTACTATTAAATGCCTGTAGGTGTTTTTTTTTTTTTTAAAAACTGATTGATCTTTTCTACTAAAGAGTGAGGAATTGAATATTAAAAAATATTATTCGTTTTATTTACTTATCAAAATTTGTTTCAGCTCTGGATGGATGCAACTTCTCAAGTTCTATATTCTCTCGGAACGTGTACTGGAGGACTTACAGCTCTCAGCGCTTACAATAAATATAATCATAACTTTTTCAGGTTTGAATTCGTAATACAATGGCGTTTATGGACTGAATGCTAATTTTAGAATTATGGTGAAATGTTGTTATAACCTTTAAAAATTAAAATGTCATTGTTGATTATATTAAGATAATTTGGTTACATTTATTTACTAATTCACAAGGAAAATTCATTTTTACAGAGACTCCATAATATTGACAGTAGCAAATGCGGGGGCAAGTTTTATATCAGGATTTGCCATTTTTTCAGTACTAGGATTTTTGGCTCACACGAAGGTCAGTACTGCTTTTTGATATTAGTAATAAACTTTTTTGAATCGTGTCATGATATTGTAACTTGGGTAGTGACATATATTAGTAAATATGACCGTTGAGTTGATTTTGTCATATGTAATACTATTTCCCGTTCTTATATTGTTATGGAGCAATATAGGTTTGACAGGAAACCTAATGTTAACGAGTTTGATTCAAAAGAGAATAAGTTCCTAAAATTTCAAATTTAAAGACAAAGTGAGATTGACTATATAATATTATTTGCCTCTTCATTGAATGTGGTTTGTTGCATATTTACCTGGATTATGCTTTGATTGTTTCCACGAATCAAATTTTTCCCATTGGGTCATTCAATATTAATGCAGCTAGCATCTTCATCTTATCATCACTCCTAAAGGTACTTAATGAATAATATGAAATATATCCTCCGATGCTAGACTATTTTTTGGTATTTTTTAAGCAGAACACGACCGTCGCTGAAGTTGCTGAATCTGGACCAGGACTAGTATTTGTTGCATATCCCACAGCGCTCTCCTTGCTTCCACTGCCTCAGTTTTGGATTGTATTATTTTTTCTCACATTGATATTCTTGGGATACGATAGTTTGGTTAGTGTCTATTCGTAATTTACTGCTTTATGATGTATAGTATTGTTTTGATACAATATATCGTATTTCTCATCTAGAAAGGATTAAATTTCTAATGCTTTTTTAGGAATTCTTACTCTCTTATAAGTAAAGTACTGAATAAAGTTACGGACGATCTTTGAAGATCTCTCTAGTGATTAACAAGTATAACGAAGAGTTTGCGGGCAAACACTGGCGTCTTAAGAGTCAATTCTAATTACATTGTCGATTCGAATTTCTCAGTTGGCTACATGCTATTTAACATTTGACTTTGGCAATCAAGTAAGCACTGTCGGGGAAAAAGTTTGATACAAGGAAATTTTACAAAGGACTATTTCATCAAACCCTGAACAATTCTGTTTTATTTGATAATGTTTGCTGATTAGATGCGTCGAATTCACACGCTTATCGCTAAGATTGAATACCTATCGATAATGGGACACGAATTAGATTGTTTTGATAAATTACTGCGGGAAAATCTCTTTTCTCCGTCAGTGATGAATGAATTGAATTTCAATTTTCAACTTCCTCAATGAAAGATAACGCTGTAAGGCTGTTAGTTTGATTTGTGTTTCCTCACGATTTTTCACCAAACATTTTTTTTATTAAGAGGGATACATTTTTATGACGCCCGACATTGGTCTCCTGTTTCACTTTAAAGCGTTTTTATTTCTTTATAGTTCGTCTTTCAAGAAACATTCATGTCATGTGTGAAAGACATTTTTCCACAATTGTTCCGAAAGAAATATTCAAATGAGATAATGATCGCAATCGTAGCCGTAATCTTGTCGGACTTCCCATGACTACACGGGTGATATTCTAATTTCATATCGAATGTTATAGAAAATTGCGTTTATCAAGCTATTTAAAATATTTCTGATATTTTGTGATTATAGAACAAACTTAATTAAATATTGTTTAATTAAATTAACAATTAATATTTCGTTGTATTCTGTAGTCATGTTCATTTGTGAATATATTTATATATTCCATGTATTCAGGGTGGAAAATACGTATTGAACATTTTCAACTCATACTCGGTCAGTGGATGGTGCTTGTATTTCATGGCGTTCATTGAGATGATATCTATTGGTTGGCTATATGGAGGAGACAAAATGCTTGATAATATAAAACGTATGATCGGATTTAATGTGCCCCGATTGTGGATGAAAATTACATGGAAGTACATCGGACCATTTGCAAGCTTGGTAAGATATATCCAACTGATAAGAAAGAAAAAATGCAATTGCATATCGCACGATGAATGTCTTCTTATAGCTCTTATTAACTTTCCTATTTATTTGAGTTCTTGTGTTTTCCTATTTTATATATAAATATAATAATATATACACCAAGTATACCAATTCTACCAATATTAAATCCATATTTAGGTTTGAGTTGGTTAAAATAAGAAATCGAGTAAATAATTCAACTTTTTTTAGTGACAGCTTGTTAATTATATTATTGAGTACATTGGGATTTTAAAATCGCTTGTCAGATAGTAAAAATGCAAAAACTCTATTAAAATAAGCAACAGAAATCTTGAATGGTAAAGTTTCAAAGTAAAGGCACCGAAAAACATGGTTGAACTTTCCATGGACTTCCTATGCTTTATCCGATATATGTTCCTCACAGTTGCACAGGCGGATCTATGTTAATCAATGTTCAGTTAAATTAGGCTAAGTAATTTCTCTTCAGGTATTGATGATCAATTCATTAGCATTATACGAACCTCTTAAATACGACCAAAACTATGTGTATCCCGTTTGGGCGAACGCATTGGGATGGATGACTGCACTCAATTCCATATTGTGCGTTCCAATCTTGGCAATTTCGTGCTGTGGAAAGCAAAAGGAACTACATTTCTGGAGGTAAGCTTGTCGTTTGTTATTTGGACACCCGGGGGTCGTAATAACTTTCATTCGGTGAGGAAGTGCAAACCTAATTCATTTCACTAAACGTTATAGCGAAATGTGAATCTGGGGTTTTTGATTTGCATTGCAACAGGAGATGGAGTCGTATTGTCGAATGTCCCGGATTTGAATTTAAGCGTTGAGATCAGAGGAAAACTTATTGAAAGTCTAGAGTCAAAAGTTTTGTGATATCAGACTTAAGAGTTTATTTTTGAAATTTTAAGGGTTGACACGATATTTTTTCGCAAGTCAAATTCTTGAATGTCTGAAACTTTTACGCATACCCACCTCCTTCGTTGTCAGTACGTTTAATAGATTTTCACCTTAATCTATGCTTTTAGATACCCAGTGTCTTGAAGTATGTGGAAATTTCTTCGTTTATAACCTACTGCTTAACCAACCTTTTATTTGTACTAATAGAAACTTCGTTCGGCTATTGTACCGAAACAGTTTTATAGCAGAAGAGAGATTTTTATCAACGAAGAACTTGAACTGAAAGAGTCCCTCAATTTATCTTGTCAGAACGACGATCAAGCTTGATTAGTGTTTATTGGCTTATTCATAACAGAATTTAATATTATTTTTCTTTTGGATTTTGAGCGTGGAGTGATATTGTGTATCAAGTATGTCACGACGCGCGCACTTGGCCGACCCATAGTTCTAGGTTATGATAGATATGAATTCTGGGACAAATGGTTAAAAAGTAAGCATATGCAATGGCGTTCATGCCAAGTTCTGGACTGAGAAATAGGTTATGATACTCATAGAAATTTTGATTCATACAATTGGAACAAGTGTGAGACGAGTGGGGCACGGCATTATTGAGACACCTGCAAATATGAAATAAATGAAATACCACTTTAAGAGAATTCTTAATGGCTCATTTACATTTAATGGCTTACTCTGTTTTCCCCCGCCGAGCATTTCACGTTACCTATCATATAATTTCAGCATTTATATACGTTTCAATTATAACTAGAATATTCTATATATTTATTTGTGTTAAAATGTAAGTGTATATTTCATTATCTATATCTGTATTCGGAACAGTCCAATTCGATTAATATATTACAATATACTACTTGACAAATAACCCCACATAATCGTGTGCTTATTTATTTGACTCCGCGAAACTAAGATTTCTTCCGGAAGTATTGAACCCCAATAAACATTATTTATGTTATTTTATTTTCCCGGAAAGCAGAAAGTGCTGGACACGGAAACACGTTATCGTGTTGGTATCAACACTACATTGATCGCAAATAGATATTCTGATTGCTTGAAATATATTCTCATAAAACCACAAACAAGAACTCATATACAGCGTAGTGCAGATCCCAAGTGTGCAAGTCATCTTGCCATCTCTCTGATGTTATGACATATTTAAGTGTAAGCCGTAAACCTGCCATTCTACACGCAGCTCCACACAAAGGTGTGAGGTTATCATGAACGTCTTTTTTTTCAACTTAACAGAACTTTTGAAATTCTTGAATCAAGAAAGCAGCATGTTGAATGTTTTCTAATTAACAATCGAGTTGATAAAAAGAATAAGTAAATGAAATAGGAACAACAACATCCTAAAGAAATTGCACAAAGATGTGAAGTTTTCACGAACGTCATCGTTTTCAACTTAACAGAACTTTCAAAATTCATTAAATCGAGAAAGCAGCGTGTTGGGGGTTTTATAATTAACAATAGAAGTAATGAAAAGAATAAGTAAATGAAAATAGAAGTAATGAAAGCAGCCGTAAACAAATGCATAAAATTTACCACTATTAGAAAACATTTAAATCCCACTCTTTAGCAAAGTAATCCACTAATAATATTGAATTTAAAAAATATAATTTTTTAACTGTATGTAATGTGTAAACAAAAAAGATTCGAAATGTCTGCAATCAGTTTATCACACTATCAAAAATAATATATATAAAATTGACACACACCACATATATATATATATATGTACAGTTAACAGCTTCTCGGGTTATTCAATTCATTGATCCGGAATATTTGTTACTTCCCTGGTCTCGTCTGCCTAAAAAAAGTCATAATGCGTTGTCGTTGTGTGAATGAAAACCTATGAAAATACAATTTAAAGTGCTCCCGGATATGTATATACAATAACCGGAAGTGAAACCAAACTTAATATATATGTATAATATGTGTGTATATGTTACCAGTAAAGATTTAATTTATATCGAATATCGATCCGCCTTTTGACTGTTACATCGATGAGCTGCACGACACGAGATCGCACGTTTTAAATCGAATTTGAAAACCACGTTATATCGTTGTAAGTTATAGCTTGTCAATCAATGTAATGATACAAAATGAATCCTGAATCGATTTTAAAACGTTTTCACAAAAGTCAAATTAGGTTTGAACTAAATATTGAAAATTTGGCCTGCAAAATAAAAATATAGCCATGTTTTTGGGTGGAACTACTTTTGAGTAAAGTATACTATGAATTATGCTTGAGTATAAGTCCTGTTCCAACCAGTTTTAAATTTGTAAATCTTAACAAAGGTATTTTATTTGAAGGGAGTATGATCTTTTTATTCGCATACGTCAATGGAAGATGGACATGGTCACCGCTTTTGTCGGTACTCTAAATTCGACACCTACTTCGATCAAATTTAAATTGGATGGATTCAGATCTAATAAAAACTAAATATCGCATATATTTGCCAAATTATATATCATGGTGAATAGGCTTCTTTCATAATTACCTTTGTCATATCCTCGAAAGACTCTTCAATTCCAATGTATTTTGATTTTTGACAGGAAAAGTACAACTTACAGGATATGAAGAAACTGAATATTACGGCTACCAATAGTATCCCAAAGAATGGAAGAGAATTGAATTCAAAACTGTCTTCGATGCTTTCGCCCAGACATTCTTTGATGAATCGACCGTCCTTTATAACAATTTTACAATCGAGTGAATCCATATATGCTCTTATCGTGTGGCGGATAGGAATAACCTCATGCATCCAAAATATGCTATGTAGTATCTACCTGGTCTGTATATTTATCACAAATTACAAGATTAGAAGTACGGCCTTCTAAAACATTGTGATATCGTCTAAGACAGGGTTTGGCAACCTACGGCCCGCGGAGTAATATAATCTGGCCCGCGACGTTTTACTAAATTATATTAACAAAACAGCAACAGAATTTATTGTAAAACATGTGTAGACATTATACCCTAACAAGTATATAATTCACATTTACTTGTTTAATAAATCTATAATTCGATTATAGTTAGACAAACGACAACAAAATGCAGAAAAGTTGATGCTAAATGCAAAGGGTTCAATGGCGCCGAAGATTTAAATGGAATTTTTTGAGATGCAACGCAATGAGGAAATAAATCTATATTATATTCGAGAGATGTATCACTGCTTGATTTTTAATATAAAAAGTATCATCCATTCGGTTTTCAACTTTCTAAATATATGTGCGACACGCCAATGACTTGCAACCCTTAACTTTGGCCCACGGGCAACAAAGGTTGCCGACCCCTGGTCTAAGAAATTGAATGCCAGTCTATTTTTCTTCTATTTTCTTTTTTATTATATATTTCTCCTTCCCTTTTTCGACCTAAAACCTAATTTTTCTTCTTGAAACGAATTCTTCTCTAATTGGTAAACGCTCGCCATAGCATATGCTCGTTGATTTCTTCTCTTCTTTAACTTAAATTATTACTAAAAATGCTAGGAAACGATAGTAAGCTTTTTGCATTTTTTTTACGTCTTTATAAAGAACATTATTATGCAATGCTGAGCCTCTGCTTGACATGATCAAAACAATCAATCAGCTGATCAATAGCTTTGCAACAGTTTTAATTCTTACTAAGCCGTCATATTCGGATCATGGTCGAAAAAATTGCATGTTGTAAAGGTTAAATAAAAAAAACGTGAATGATAGTTTTTCTTCCATATCCGATGCATGATTTTGATTCGAAACCCTTTCTCTTGATGTTCCAAACATTTTTAACACTCAAAAATATTAGCTATTGTAAGCTATGTAACTATAATGCTTAAATCGTGGCTAAACAGAGCATTGTTGTGTATGAGCATTTGAAATACGATTCATAATTAGACCTTTGAATAACGCTGGAGATTTCCCGCTATTATCACGTCAAATGAATACTGCCGGAATAAAAGTTTTACAGTTAGACGTATTAAAAATTGGATTCCACTTTTATTGTTATTCCACAAACTATACAATTCAAAATGTGCATATACAACCAACTAATGCACATATACAACCAATGCCATATAAAGTAAATTTAACATACATATACAGCCATCCATGCTATGTACATACGCAGCCAATCGATTTTATATGCTTGTATACGTCGTTCAATATCAGAGCATTGATTTTTCTAGTGTGAACTATACACCATTAGCAATTCGTTAAACTGCGGTTGTATACTTTCTTCTACAATCAATTTTCGAAACGGATACTCATTATAATTTATAGTAAAGTAAATAATCGCAAGTGTAAAGTATATTTGCAATAAATCACTATGGTGAAAGCACCACTCAGTGGGTAACAAACATAACGTTTTAGCCGTGCGTGATCCTCGAACACGTGTGCCAATAGTCAATACCACTAAACAACAGTTGACCACTCATATCATGAAGTATATGTTAGAAACAACAATGACATGGTCCACTTTCTTAAAAATATATTGTGTTTGCCATTGGTAGCAAACTCACGACAATCTAATTAAATTAAAGTTGAATACAAACTATCAATTACACAAGTTCCGTTTTGCTTAATTTGAGAATCATCGCAATTTCACTTTTGTATGGCGTAGACTTGATAACAATTATGGCTGGATTTTGTCTTGGCGGAACATTTCACAAAGGTAATTTGGTAAATTTGCCATAGGTACAACTTTCCGAATAGGGAATTCATCAGTGAGATTACGTGGGCTGAATGCTGTAGTATTTTATATCATAAACCATGCCAACAGAGAAGGGTTAACGTTGAAAAACATGCTAAAGCACAATGTGTTGATATTGCGAACTCTGAAAACTTTCGACCTCAATCATATACATGTACAAAAAATTGCCGAAAGATCGAAGCCAATTCCTACTTTAACAACACAAATAAATAGAATACACTTCGAACAAATATGCAATTATCTTATTTTTTAAAGTTGTGAGCAGATGACTGCAATCTCAATATGCTGAACAAAATGGTATTTTAAAATTTACAATGTATTGTCAGAATTGAAGTTAACGAGGTATATGACATTTTCAAAAAACCTTGCGCTAAAAATAAACGCTAATAAGTCACGCAATTCGGATATGGGATTCTAACATTAGGCATGCTTCAAATCACTATTAACATTTAAATTAATCGTCACTATAGTTTTGTAGATATAAATAAAAAAAAATATTTTAATATGGGTGGATAGTGGCGGTACTATATGTTTAACAGCCAATGAAATGTTTCTATATTTACTTCTGATAAAAATATGAATACCTTACCAATTTGTTGTTATCAGAAATTCACAAATATATATAATGTATAGTCGGTTTGGTGCTGTGATGGAAATGTACAGATAAAGTCTATCAGTTCAGATATGGGTTGAATGCAAATTTGTCAATAAAAGAAAGAATACCTCATAGTAAACATTGTTGGTTTAAAACTTTAAATGTACATTTTTTAAATTCGTATATAAAAAATTAAGCAATCACATCTGGTTTGTGGCCACGTATGAATAGTGGTAAACATTGATTCATTTCTACCTATGGCGGAAGCTTGGTGGAATCGTATTCTTGAGGTTTTTACTTTTTTTGTAGTACCAAGAATATGAAATCGATTTGAAATCGAATATGAATCGATGAAAACTAGTTACAAAGAAAAGCGATTTTTTGCAACAGTGTAGGAAAATGTCTATGTAGCAAAAACCAATTGGTAAAAATTGAATGATCCGTTGATCAGTCGACATGGAAGAGTTACTCCTTAAACTTGTGCTGGCTTATTTGAAAGAACTCCGTGACACATTCTAGCCTATAGCTGCAAAAACATCGAGCAATATTCGCACGCATATTGGGAATCTAACATTAGGCATGCTTCAAATTCACTCTTCACTCTTCAAACTAATCCTCACTATAGTTTTGTAAGTATGAATAAAAAAAATATATTTTAATGTGGGTAAACATACTTTTAATGTGGCGTTACCAGGATACTTATCAAAATGGTATTTATGAAACTTGTGCACTTATTGCAGGGTACTCTATTTGGATCTTTTGCGAGGACGTGTTTTGCGAGCCCTGTGCCTGTATCGCTTCACGGTATTTAAACTGAGAACGAGAAATATGTACTTTAATCGAAGAAACAATAGCTGTCACTCCGACTTGATAACGCCGTGGAGCATAGAATTAGGTTTATCTTCTCTGACCCTCAACTTTGTCGTCAAGCGAACACACGTGCTCCAGCCTCCAACCCATTAAATTGTCGTCGAGTCCAGTACCTCACTCTGACCGGCAAATCATCGTAGAGAATACAAACATTGCTTCGACTGGGTGTAACTTTTTTTATCTAATCCATCAAACAAATTCATTGAGTACAAGATAAACTCAATTTCCTTCCAAAAGAACGCCACAAGAGTAGCCATGGATTTTCTGCAGGCTATTTAACATCAACAATAAAACTCCTGGGAGGTCAAATCGAATATCATCACCCGAAAACCAGCACTTGATGCCGATGACAATTCGTCCATCGAATTGGACGATGTACGAGGGAACTTCGAAAATTCACTTCTGCGCCTGTGTCGCTAATCTTTGTCAAGAAATCGCAACTTTTTAGTTAGTCAGCAGGTGTAGTTCTCGGCATTCGTGGTTCACTCAGAGAAAGGTCAAATCAGATCTAAACTATTCAACTTTGTTTACTTTTTGCGTGTGCTTCATTGGGACTGGATTAATTTGCAGTTTGGCAATTCTAGTTAGTCTTGAGGTAGTTTAGACAAGTAAACTATCGTGTTTTCTTAACATTATTGTTGTTTACGTTATGCATGGCAAGTGGTTCAATCTATAATCTTCCCTTGCATGCCACTATTTCTGTACATGGGGGATCCGTAAGCAGGTGGGTATTTTTACCCCTCCAAATCTTGTAATCTCAAATATGCCATCGACTCTTTTACCAAACTAATAAAAAAGCATGTACTTAAGTACTTTATATTTTTTGATTTGCATTTTTTGTGTTCGATCTACTCGGCGGGTTAGCCGTAGCTGGCGTTGACTACCGTTTAATTCATCTAACATGTACAATAACATCCGCCGAGCAAAGCTAGCACCAGTTCTATTCTTTCGACTTTCAGGCCTAAGGGACAGGCCTAATTCGTGTATTGAAATATATTGTTTTGCTTTAACTTTAGTTGCCACAGGTCGAGAGCCTTTCGCCATTATAGTACTTTCGTTTATTCGGCTTTCTTTCTGTAAAGGTGAATATTCATATCCTTTTCATGTCAATTAAACCTTCACATTTGCCACAAACATATATTGAAAATCTCACTAACACTGTTAATATTGGGAACCATGAACAGATTTAATGGTATATAACAAAGTCGCGATACAGTTCTAGTTTTTACAGTCTCTAACAATGTCTCTTTCGTCAGCAGACTTTGTCTTGAAATACCGGTATATTTAATTGTAACGTGTACAATTAATAATTTATTTCATTAAAGCCATGTGAAATCCGATGTCATGTTTCCATTCATTTACTAAAAATTGGTTGTCAAAAAATGACTGAGTGGAGAAAAATCGCCATCATGGCGTTTCAATTTTTCATTTTCAATTTATACATATGTGACGGAAGTTAGACTTCGAGCTTTCAAAAAAAAAATCAACGTATGAATGGGTATCGAGGGGAACATATTATTGGTTAAGTACGGTGAATACTAGTTAAGTAAAATGTGATTTCCGATTGAATAACTACTAGTTGCCTAGCACACGGTTTGTTTGTTATCAGTTTGGTGACTACCTCAGTTTATTGAATATATTTCAAATGTCCTTTCTCACGAGTGTTGTAAGTGGAGATTGGAAATGCACTAGTAATCCGAAAAATATATCCAGATAAACTATTCACGAGTAAATACAAATCGGTCATTTACAATAAATTCTTTGTGAATAGAAATTATTTTCAATAAATAAGCACTCAAATAAACAAGCAAATTGTAATCGAACTATTTTTGGAATGTATTTTGGAGATAACACCTCTCATTATTTTGTGAAAGAGTAATATTGGAAAGGGACGATAACTGTTCAGGCTAAAGAAAAACAACGTGCCTTGAATACAACAATTTTCAAAATATGCAGGAAACGAATTTTGAATTCAAGTACCTGCAGACCAACAAAATTGAAGTACGCTATTGCTCAGATTATATTGCATACCTAAAGACGTTAATATATGCTTGGCTGCGTTATGCGAGTTATCATTTTCATACAGATAATATATTAATGAAAGATTTTTTACAAAAGATTATCACGCTTGAGGCAAATTTTCTCGTGTCAGAACCAACAGCCAAGTTCAATTTCCAGTTTGATCGCGAGGTATTGCGAAAGCTATAAAGAGACAGAAGACAATATTTTCTATATGATTATAGGTTATTTTCATTATGTTGCTTTCATTTTATTGTAGAAATAATCATTCTAAATATTTGTGACTGCGGTTGTCTGTTCTGCCACAGCTAACAAACTACTTACGAAATGGGCAAACAGTTGAATGGCAAAGATGGAAGCGCCGAAAAAAGAGTTATCACCTGGAAAAAACATTTCGACTACTTATTCAGCTTACTGGGACTCATGATTGGCCTTGGAAATGTATGGAGGTTCCCGTATCTATGCTACAAGAATGGCGGAGGTGAGAATTGCACTGCAGAGTTGACTTAGTTGACTTTGTTATAATTATATAGGCAGGGTAACGTTGTCATCTTGTATTCAGTGAATTTATTAAGTCGAGGCAATGGTTGGTCTAGCCTACATCTCGGTGTTTATGTGGATGACACTTTTTCGCGATTGTTTGATATGAAACATGGCCTAAAGATAAATATGATTTAGGTCTTAGTTTTTGCCCTGTTGACTTCCGGGTGATTGATATTTGAAGTAAGTGGTTTGAAGTTTGAAGTAAAGTGATTAGGATTCTAACGTGAAAACAAATACTTCTTGACCAATATTGACTACAGTTACGAACGATTTTATACAGATTCTTTTCAGATTATTGCATTGCTTCCCAAACTTTTTCGTTATTTTTATTCCTTTGCCTATTTTGAAATCCTATATTCTCCCTATGCATATAAACTACCCTGTTTATTCAATCTTCAATGAATCCTTATCTAGTGTTATGCGCAAGAATATTGGTAATTCTACAGCAAATACAATTATACTTGGTTGATGAAGAATATAACTTTTGATATCGATTTGTGTTCAATATTTGATGTCTAACCTTTTTTCATTATTTTATTTAGGTGCATTTTTGATCGCATACTGGGTGTTTATTATTGTGATTATTTACCCTCTGATAATTCTGGAGGCTGCTCTAGGACAATTGACTGGTCAGAGCTCATTTAAATCTTGGCATATTATTCCACTGACAAAAGGTAAGTAAGTGAATATCTCAATATTACTACTTAAACTGCAAATCATTTTTCAGAACCTCGCTTAAGTCAAGTCCTCAATATGCCGCCTAAATAGCAACTTTTTTAGATAGGCCAATTTATGTTTGGAATGAAAGCATTTTCCTGTAATTTTATTAGAGATAAGAACTAGCTTTTTAATTAATTTGCAAAAAAGATACCGAAACAACATAATGATTTCCGTGGAAACTATGTTTTGATTGAAAGAAGTGGGCGTGTCTAAGAAGCGATCCAATACTGTACAATTAGGATAAGATTAACATAATCAGCCCGGGGGAGAAAGAAAAAAACCGATAATATGGCCTAATCCTATGGCGAATCACGGCTTCGGCTATCGGCTATCGTTCGGTTCGCTATTTGTTTCAGATACATGGACTTGATTGTAGAGGAAACTACATCCGACGAGCGGTTACGTGAACCACCATATGTATTCGAGAAGTGCTAAAATCTTCTCGCTAGCATATAATTATCCCTACGGGATTTGAAATTGCAAACCCACGCTGGGTAATCAGAGGTGTGGCGGCGAGCGTTTTCATAACACTTAACAAGATGTGCCACACAATTTTTGAGTCTGTTTTGGCATCTTAAAATATCAAGATCAGCGATCGTTTTAATTCAACAATATGATCGTCTGAGATATCACAACCTTTCAAGGCGGTTACTGTCTTGAAGTTCTATAAAATCGTATAAGAACCTTTATATTCATGAATATAATTACCACCAGTCGAATTACAGAAATTTTGTGATCAAGGTATTTCAGAAAATAATATTATTTTTTTTTAAATAACTTGATCACAAAGGGTATTATTCTCATATTCATGTCAAAAAGAAGAAAGTTATGGGCGCGATCAAATGAAGAACTACAGGGTCTCGCGAGAATGCTAACCTTCACTAGTTATCATGCAATCTTGTGATATTTTAAATAAATTCTATCTGTCCTCTTGCACGTAAACTGTAACGTGCCGAGCAATACGTTGTGCAAAATAACGACCGCGGTGATATCTTACGTTCTATATGCATAATATATCTTGATCTTATACGTCATTGTGAAGATCTTAGTTTTTTTTCGTATTGAAAGTGTTATGATGCGAATGATATATGTTGATTTGTGATAAATTCGAAGGGGATAGAAAACAAAACCCCTGCTGTACAATATAGAAAGTTGCAGTTCGTTCCGAATTTGAAATATATTTTTGTAATGGTATGCTTATTGATTGGCATTTCAATATGATCAATAAATATACGCGCTGCACGAAAACTTCTTTAAGCGCAACAAAATGTTTTAACGTAAACAAAGCCATATAAGCTTATGCAATGGAAATTTACAGAATAAATTCCTTCTATCGCATGCCAAGATAAGAAAGCCGCAGGAGCGTTAAATTTATACCAACCATTCTCCAAATTGCAGGAGTAACACAAATTAGGCGGAAAATTTGGTTGAATTGGCAAATCAAACACCAGTGCGTCACGCTAATAACCGAATTGCGTAAGTCATTTTCAGCAGTTTTGAGAAAAACGTAAAAAACTTCCTAATGATATTGTCATGCCATTGAGAGTCAATAATTTGCCATGGTTCAATTTTTTGATCGTAGCCGGATTTAAGTCAATTTGTATGAAGCAGTTAAATGACGTCATAATAGCGAACTGTAACTTAGGCACAAATGTGTCAATGACTTGGCGACATACGCAATTTTGCAACTTTACTATATGCACCAGTCCTGAAAACTATACCTTCCAAAAACGAATGTACTTCTCAGTATCTACAATGTCTAATCCCCAAAATAGCCAATCAGTTTCAATTACATTATTTTTCATGTTTAAAAATATATATTTCATAAATATAACACGTTCTGCACACCAAGCGAATTAAGACTAAGATTAAATATATAGAATAAAACAGCAATGCACCCAATATAAAAGCCAATCAAGGTGAATTGGACTCGGACAGTGAATATCACAAGTGCACGCCTTCCTATACTGTAGTATAAATTCAAATTAATACGCGCTAAGCTAGAATCCGAGATGCAAAAACTCGAAAATACGTCTCTGAGGTTATTTAGCCTTTGTGACGTCACAATAGTCATGTGATAACAATGAGAATTCATTATGACGAAACAATTGCACAAATGCGCATGTCATACTAAATCTCCATTTTTGTGGGTTTCGGAATTCCTAAAATAAAATCTGAGTTAACAGACAGGTGCGCAGCATTACATAAATACCTATTTTATAAAAAAAATTCAAAATCGCCAAAAATGACTTATGCTGTTCGGTTATTAGCGTGACGCATTGTTCAGTGTTCATAGCAGTGTTCAGACAGAAGAATGAATTCATGGAATGCAAATGGATTACGCATTCCATCTGAATGCACACACTCTAAATTCTGAAAACCAATAAAATAATATTATGAATAACCACAGGTAATATTTATACTTTAGAGTTCACGTACCTCGCCATCATAGCTGATTTAGCATGATTCTTCTGCATATATTACAATGCCCAAAACAACATCATCAAACGATGCTGAACGAACTGAGTGGAAAGTAACTGCGTTTCACCCCGAGCTCTTTAATTAAACCGCAAGTTCACCGGCGGTAAAATAAAAATTAAATCATACAACTCTTTTAACATTAACATGGCCGGAGGCAAAGGCGGCTTACACATAATCCGTTATCTAAATATTCAAAACATCCAAACCTCAGTTGCAAATCAAGTCCCACCTTAGAAGCAGTCGAATATCAAGTCGCGTCGTTCTGAAGTAATTTTCATCAATCGGGAATGACAAAACTGCCTTTCAAAGTCAACGCAATGCAAATAACACGAGACATCA
The DNA here is from genome assembly GCF_964204865.1 of Styela clava. Classification (NCBI taxonomy): domain Eukaryota; kingdom Metazoa; phylum Chordata; class Ascidiacea; order Stolidobranchia; family Styelidae; genus Styela; species Styela clava. Next base: position 11,695,822 of record NC_135259.1, on the reverse strand, counting down.
AACGATGAATATCAATCAAACAATCAAATATTTATTGATATGATGAATTATATTATGATATAAAACTTGCAATCGCATGGTATGCCATAGACCAGTATATAATAGAAATAACTAAATAATAGATTTGATAAACTGCGTCTGGTGTTGTTGTTTCGGGCAATAGAACTGGAATTTGCATGGAATTCAACATGAATTTTAGGCAGAAAGGATCGCTTCTAATTAGCGGCCTTATTTAGGTTCCATGGGGGAAATCAGAACGGTTTAGTTGTACAAATTTGATCCAGAGTTTTTTCTTGTTCCATGCTTAGGGGATTCATATAAGACCATCATACAGATCATCACTGCGAATTCTGCAGTAGTCACCATCTACACCAGTGCTTCCCAAACTTTTTTCTGCCAGCGCCACCTTGGACGACTTTTTAACTAACAAACGCCCGCCTAACAAAAAAGTCGAAGCAACTGTATTCTCCATTTATCATTAGTATACTGTGAAGGTTGAGCCTAGTGAAATACAACCAGCTTGATAATATCTGGCTTCATTTCAGTTAAAAACAGTCTTGAGTCTCGTCTGACACTGTCGACAGAATCTCTCTTGATACGTAAAAGTGCGGTCACTACACTAAATACACGCTCTACCATGAATGAGCTGGCAAGAGCAATTAAAAAACTTTTGACGGGTCTCACACGTGAGGATATTTCAAATTGATTCTGTTGCCAAAAAGATGGAACACTAAAAGACTGAACATTAGGGTTTTGTTTTTTATCAATTCTAAAAAAAACATCGTATTACAAAACATGGGCTTGTTTAAATCAAAAATTTTCTGTATTTTTTATTGAGATACCCCTTGCATCGCCGCGAAACTACGCCAAAACGTTGCATTCTGGCAGCTGCACACGCAGCCGGAATTATAATTTCAAAAATGTAAGTGAAATTTTTTATTTTTAGTTTACCACTACTGCGTACATTTGTTTTGAGTAAGAAAAATCATGAAAATTAGCTCACGAGCCTACTACAAAAGCAATTCGATCAAGTGAAAAACGAGTGGGTTGTGATAATGAAGAATATGCTTATATCGGCGGTTATCTACTGATATGAAAGATGAGACACCCTAACCTAGCCTATGGTAATTGTAAGAGTCCTCTGATGCAAAGACGCCACAACTAATCTGTTATGACGCCATAATATGGATTTCGAGGTCATGTATTGACGTTTTTCTCATAAAATGAAGTCATTGTTACGGTAAATTTATGCTCAACATACTTTGTTTTTTAAGGTTAAAGTGAGTTTTTCAAGGTTATACAAACTCATTTACTCGATCGCATTTCAATTTTCGCAACGTGGTTTCATCGCAGCAGGGTCGTTCACGTAATGGCTTATCGGTTGCGTCTTACTGCGCCAACCACCGAACTACAGCTTGAGAAGGTGTGCATGAGCCTTTATCGATATTTGTGGCATTTTGAAAGATTTATTGCAAATAAGAAGCGCTAGGCAAGTTTTTACATCCATTTTTCTTCAACCTATTTAATACAAAAAAATCAAATAGTACAGCCATTTTGAACAAAACGGGCAAAAAAAAAATTGATTTAAAACAATTGTTTTAAAACAATTCTCTTTGAACAAATCCCTATGAACATGGGTTTGAAAGTATAAACTCAGTGGTAGTGGTGCATTTTCGCGTCTGGAAATTCAGGGTTTTTCTAGAAAACGGAAACCAAAAATTTATAACCATCTCCAAAAAAATTACTTAATATTATTTGCGCTTGAACTTTTGTTTGCGTATGATTATACTTGGAAGTTTCGCAAAATTTTCAACCACGCACTTAGTTTTCGGCCAAAGCGCACCTTTCGCTGTTAGGACATGGAAATTAAAGAATTCAAACGGTGAATACAGAACATTACGTGGTTGTGCCGAGAAAAATCTGGACATGATTTGAGGGATTGATAGAGGTGACCAGCAGTGGTTCCAGCATGACCCCTCATACATCAAATAAGACGCTTGCTTCCCTGAAAGAAAAGTCAGCAATGGCATCCAGTGGGCACCTTAATTAACGGAATGGAACCTCTCAGATTCTGATATGTAGGGTGTTCGAAGGGCAATCCTTAAACGATTGGTGAACTCAAGGCTGCAATTGCAGAAATAAAATAGAGAATAAACCGAAGAAGAGTGATTGACAATGTTGCAAAAATAATGCAATTTTTTTTCAATGTCGAGAAGAGCATTTGGAACATCAACAGAAATTGTGTGCAAAACCTAGATTTTTGTCCTAGATTCTCCGACACTTTTGGGTACAAACATACGCAAACAGAAGTTCAAGTGTAGACAAAATTAACTATTCCACTCCATTTCGTAGAAGTAATCGAGAAATTGATGGTTCCGATTTTCTATGGGATCACGCTGTGTAATACTGTTTTTAATATAAATCAGTTAAATATGCTGCTTAAGCAAGAAATTTCCAACACCGAAATCACAAGCAAACTAGTTTGAACCGAAACATAGCAGTGAATGACATAAATTATCAAACTTCTTGCGAGCATCCCGTATTGATGTCAGCGCCCTCCAATCGCCCAGTTTGACGGAAAGCGCCCCCCAATTGCTCAAATCGCCGTCAGCGCCCCCAAGGGGGCGTTTTCGCCCACTTTGGGAACCGCTGATCTGCACTTTGAATAGGCAATGGAATATGATTATCACAGCACATATATATAATATTCTGGGATCTTTTGTACTAAGCCCCTAACAAAAAATAAAAACCGCCGCAGCTTGAAATAAAAAAAAATGTAATTATCAGTTAGGATGAGAACTAGGAACGCAGATTGCGCTGGAAATTCTAATTTTCAAATTTCTGACCCAAACTCAACTCCTATGAAACGTGAAATTTTTTCTCTTACATCTCACATTTTTTTCCCTAGTCGCGAAGGTTTTGTACAAAATATCCATAAGCTGATAATCTATATACCGACAATGTAACAAAAAGACTATAAAAATAAAGTAACAAAAAAACTCTCATAAAGTCTATGTGATTTGAGGAAAAAAAACCCTAGTATGCGTTACTCCACTTGAAAATATGTTACGACAGACAATAGGTCAACACGGAGATCAAGCAATTCAACCTCGGTTTGCTAAGTTTACTGTCAATCTTAATAATGCAACGATATTATTTTAAAATATTGATGTGTATTTAAACCCACTGCGGCGTTTGTCAAATGCAACGCCCAATAAAATTAGCATATTGTTCAAAAAAAAAAAAAAAAGACAGAACGCTATAAGTGCGTTTATCAACGGACCACACTAATTAACAGTAGATTTCTGCATGGTTGACTTTTAAAAATTTGCAAACGATTACCACTTCATGTGAGCTGTAAACGCCAGGAGTCACAATTTTAACTACTGGGAATTTGGTTCTTCAGTTTTTCCTCAACAGCAAACACAATAAAAATTTATGAAAACGATCTGTTGAGCTACTTCGTGTTCGATGAAAATTTCGTTTTGTGGAGCAATTTTTAACGCGGACATGGTATTTATACGTGGAATTATTATTATTATTTGTTGAATTAATCTTGGTCTCGGTTTGTTGTGGCGATGAAGTTTGAAATGGATTCCATCATGCAGACCTCACATTTCCTGTTATGAAAGCTGAATATATTTTAAAATTTTTTTCTAGGAATTGGATATGCTGTGGTGTTTCTTATATTCTACTGCAATGTATATTATCCAATGCTTTTGGCATGGTCACTAAGATGGCTCGTCGCTAGTTTTTCTGCTTCTATGCCATGGACAACATGTAATAACCAATGGAACTCTGTCAAATGTCTGCCCTTGTCACAAATTGCAGCCGACTTTTCCAAGGTGAGTCAAATCTAACTGAACTACTTTGTACTTTTATATTTGTCGTTCACGTAACCGTTCTAAACATTTTCACAATCTCAACATGACAAATCAAGCGAGTCAGTTTGGGATCATAGTTACCTGAGTCACTAATTGGAACCCTTATTCGGCAGAAATCCGCGAAGCTGAAAATTATTAGTGCAGGGTATGGAAACCTAATCAAATATATGGGACTTACGTAGCATCAGTAAATCTCAACATAGGTCTTAGCGAGTTGGCGATAGCATGCGACTCTTTCACACATCTTTTCGTTGGGGATTAATTTTGTTCATTCGTAAAGCAAACTTACGTACAAACGTAGAAACGGTGCCATCTGATTCACAACAAGGATGATGTAGGAACATTATTTTTGAGCAAATTTGTCTTTACTGATTAAAACTCAAGTCCGCGTCATTCCGGAAGAGTTAGAACAGATTCCTGACGTTACATTGTGAGAACAGAGACAAAACTATTTTATATTAATCTTTATTTTTACACTTAAAAAGAATTCGACTGATCATCTTTCATCCAACACAAGCTCTCAAATTTTGTACCGTAACTTCACATACGTTTCGTCAGTTGAAGAATTTTGGAAGTAAGTAGTTTTTAAATTACTATTTGAATAAATATTGCCAGTTACTCTGATATTATTCGGATAATCAAATGGTTGATTTACTAGCAATATTCTTATAGCAAGTGATTATGGAATTTTATTACTTGAAAAATTTTACAAGTACAACTTAAATTTTGTTTTGAATTTACTCAGAAACCATATTCTTGAAACAACGTCTGACATCAATGAACTCGGAGGAATTAAACCTGAATTACTTATTTGCTTCACTGTCATTTGGATTATAACATATTTTGCAATTTGGAAAGGGATAGGATGGACGAGCAAGGTAGTTTTTCATAGTCTATTTAGAGTTGAGTATTATAAATCGATTCCGGTTTCGAGCTTGTAATCAGCACACCACAAAATACATTATGAATGGTTGTATGAATATCCTTAACTCAGATTTTTGCAATCGCATATTCAAATTAAATTTACAATGCAGTAAACATACATATAGGCTTCGTTTAATATTCGGAACCCATGATTGAAAAAAGTAAAAAATTGCGTTTCATCCTAGTTGTATAAAACATCATTCAAATAGCTTCAGTACATTGAGAGTTGGTGGGGTTTAAACTAAGTATTTCACCACCTACTCACTCTCCTCTAAAACATAGATGAGTGATTTTCAGTATATGACAATCAAGAAGAATTTGCAACGAAGATGGAGTAGAGAAGCGCCATTGATCGGAAGGTTTATCTTCATTTAATTGATATGCTGGCATTCCACATTCTCAAGCTTGCTATTTTGGATTTCTAATTACAAACTGAGAGCGGGACAGAGTGTGATTCTTTCTCATATGTACATATACTTCGATAGAGGCAACCTAGTTGTTTTTTTATTCGAGTTTTATGTCGCGATCGCTTTACATAAATAATGTTATACGTGGAATTACGTTAGAATTCTGACTATATTTGTACAAAGCTTCAGTTTTCCCGCCAATATAATATATTTATCAACACTTTTAAATATTTCATATTTCCATTTTCAGATTGTCTATGTCACAGCCACCCTACCGCTGGCTATGATTATCATAGTGTGTATTCGTGGTGTAACTTTGGAAGGAGCGCTGGACGGAATAAAAGTTTATCTCAAGCCAGACATCACCAGCCTGACAAAGATGGAGGTAGAACGCTCATTTGAGAACTTTTGACAATGCAAATAATGAAGAAATTTTTTTTGTGGAATTGACATCAGTGTACGACAATTTTTGCAGCTTTGCGATCTCCATTTAAATACATTTAAAAGTATATCATACAAGATATGGGCTCCTTGGGAATACTGTCGGCATGAATTTTGCTTATGTCTAGTTGTAGTATTGCATCACTTATTAAAAGATTACTATTACATGCCTGTAGGTGGTTGGTTTTTTTTTTTTAAAACTGATTGATCTTTTCTACTAAAGAGTGAGGAATTGAATATTAAAAAATATTATTCATTTTATTTACTTATCAAAATTTGTTTCAGCTCTGGATGGATGCAGCTTCTCAAGTTCTATATTCTCTCGGAACGTGTACTGGAGGACTTACAACTCTCAGCGCTTACAATAAATATAATCATAACTTTTTCAGGTTTGAATTCGTAATACAATGGCGTTTATGGACTGAATGCTAATTTTAGAATTATGGTGAAATGTTGTTATAACTTTTAAAAATTAAAATGTCATTGTTGATTATATTAAGATAATTTGGTTACATTCATTTACTAATTCACAAGGAAAATTCATTTTTACAGAGACTCCATAATATTGACAGTAGCAAATGCGGGGGCAAGTTTTATATCAGGATTTGCCATTTTTTCAGTACTAGGATTTTTGGCTCACACGAAGGTCAGTACTGCTTTTTGATATTAGTAATAAACTTTTTTGAATCGTGTCATGATATTGTAACTTGGGTAGTGACATATATTAGTAAATATGACCGTTGTGTTGATTTTGTCATATGTAATACTATTTCCCGTTCTTATATTGTTATGGAGCAATATAGGTTTGACAGGAAACCTAATGTTAACGAGTTTGATTCAAAAGAGAATCAGTTCCAGACAAAGTGAGATTGACTATATAATATTCTTTGCCTCTTCATTGAATGTGGTTTGTTGCATATTTACCTGGATTATGCTTTGATTGTTTCCACGAATCAAATTTTCTCCATTGGGTCATTCAATATTAATGCAGCAAGCATCTTCATCTTATCATCACACCTAAAGGTACTTGATGAATAATATGAAATATATCCTTCGAAGCTAGACTATTTTTTGGTATTTTTGAGCAGAACACGACCGTCGCTGAAGTTGCTGAATCTGGACCAGGACTAGTATTTGTTGCATATCCCACAGCGCTCTCCTTGCTTCCACTGCCTCAGTTTTGGATTGTATTATTTTTTCTCACATTGATATTCTTGGGATACGATAGTTTGGTTAGTGTCTATTCGTAATTTACTGCTTTAGGATGTATAGTATTGTTTTGATACAATATATCGTATTTCTCATCTAGAAAGGATTAAATTTCTAATGCTTTTTTAGGAATTCCTACTCTCTTATAAGTAAAGTACTGAATAAAGTTACGGACGATCTTTGAAGATCTCGCTAGTGATTAACAAGTATAAAGAAGAGTTTGCGGGCAAACACTGGCGTCTCAAGAGTCAATTCTAATTACATTGTCGATTCGAATTTCTCAGTTGGCTACATGCTATTTAAAATTTGACTTTGGCAATTCAAGTAAGCACTGTCGGGGAAAAAGTTTGATACAAGGAAATTTTACAAAGGACTATTTCATCAAACCCTGAACAATTCTGTTTTATTTAATAATGTTTGCTGATTAGATGCGTCGAATTCACACGCTTATCGCTAAGATTGAATACCTATCGATAATGGGAAACGAATTAAATTGTTTTGATAAATTACTGTGGGAAAATCTTTTTTCTCCGTCAGTGATGAATAAATTGAATTTCAATTTTCAACTTCCTGTAAGGCTGTTAGTTTGATTTGTGTTTCCTAACGATTTTTCACCAAACATTTTTTTTTATTAATATGGAATACATTTTTATGACGCCCGACATTGGTCTCCTGTTTCACTTTAAAACGTTTTTATTACTTTATAGTTCGTCTTTCAAGAAACATTCATGTCATGTGTGAGAGACATTTTTCCACAATTGTTCCGAAAGAAATATTCAAATGAGATGATGATCGCAATCGTAGCCGTAATAATGTACCTTGTCGGACTTCCCATGACTACACGGGTGATGGTCTAATTTCATATCAAATGTTATAGAAAATTGCGTTTATCAAGCTATTTAAAATATTTCTGATATTTTGTGATTATATTATAGAACAAACTTTGAACAAATATTGTTCAATTAAATTGACAATTATTATTTTGTGGTATTCTATAGTCATATTCATTCGTGAAATAATATTTTTATGCATTCAGGGTGGAAAATACGTATTGAACATTTTCAACTCATACTCGGTCAGTGGATGGTGCTTGTATTTCATGGCATTCATTGAGATGATCTCTATTGGTTGGCTATATGGAGGAGACAAAATGCTTGATAATATAAAACGTATGATCGGATTTAATGTACCCCGATTGTGGATGAAAATTACATGGAAGTACATTGGACCATTTGCAAGCTTGGTAAGATATATCCAACTGATAAGAAAGAAAAAATGCAATTGCATATCGCACGATGGATGTCTTCTTATAGCTCTTATTAACTTTCTTATTTATTTGAGTTCTTGTGTTTTCCAATTTTATATATAAATATAATAATATATACACCAAGTATCCTGGCCAATTCTACCAATATTAAATCCATATTTAGGTTTGAGGTGGTTAAAATAAGAAATCGAGTAAATAATTCACATTTTTTTAGTGACAGCTTGTTAATTATATTATTGAGTACATTGGGATTTTAAAATCGCTTGTCAGATAGTGAAAATGCGAAAACTCCATTAAAATAAGCAACAGAAATCTTGAATGGTAAAGTTTCAAAGTAAAGGCACGGAAAAACATGGTTGAACTTTCCATGGACTTCCTATGATTTATCCGATACAGTTGCACAGACGGATCTATGTTAATCAATGTTCAGTTAAATTAGGCTAAGTAATTTCTCTTCAGGTATTGATGATCAATTCATTAGCATTATACGAACCTCTTAAATACGACCAAAACTACGTGTATCCCGTTTGGGCGAACGCATTGGGATGGATGACTGCACTCAATTCCATATTGTGCGTTCCAATCTTGGCAATTTTCGTGCTGTGGAAAGCAAAAGGAAATACATTTCTGGAGGTAAGCTTGTCGTTTATTATTTGGACACCCGGGGGTCGTAATAACTTTCATTTGATGAGAAAGTGCAAACCTAATTCATTTCACTAAACGTTGTAATGAAGTGTGAACCTGGCGTTTTTTATTTGCATTGCACCACGAGATGGAGTCGTATTGTCGAATGTCCCGGATTTGAATTTACGCTTTGAGATCAGAGAAAATTGTGAGGTCAAAAGTTTTGTGATATCAGACTTAAGAGTTTATTGTTGAAATTTTAAGGGTTGACACAAAAAATTTTCCGCAAGTCAAATTTTTGAATGCCTGAAACTTTTCTGCATACCCACCTCCTTCGTTGTCAGTACGTTTAATAGATTTTCACCTCAATCTATGCTTTTTGATACCCAGTATCTGGAAGTATTTGGAAATTTCTTCGTTTATAACCTACTGCTTAACCAACCTTTTATTTGTACTAACAGAAATTTCGTTCGGCTATTGTACCGAAAGAGTTTTATAGCAGAAGAGAGATTTTTATCAACGAAGAACTTGAACTGAAAGAGTCCCTCAATTTATCCTGTCAGAACGACGATCAAGCTTGATTAGTGTTTATTGGCTTATTTATACTCTCAACAGAATTTAATATTATTTTTCTTTTGGATTTTGAGCGTGAAGTGATATTGTGTATCAAGTATGTCACGTCGCGCCCACTTGCCACGCACTTGACCGACCCATAGTTCTACGTTATGGTAGATATGAATTCTGGAACAAATGGGTAATAGGTAAGCATATGCAATGGCGTTCATGCCAAGTTCTGGACTGAGAAGTAGGTTATGATACTCATAGAAATTTTGATTCATACAATTGGAACAAGTGTGAGACAAGTGGGGCACGGCATTATTGAGACACCTGCAAATATGAAATTTTTAATGAAATAACACTTTAGGAGTTCCAGGATTGATTACCAAGACCAAGTTATTTTGAATTAACATTTCTTAGACTCACATTGCTTTGTAATTACATGCTCCCTATAATGGCTCATTTACACCTAATGGCTTACTCTGTTTTCCCTCGCCGAGCATTTAATGTTACCTATCAAATAATTTTCAGCATTTATATACGTTTCAATTATACCTAGAATATTCTGTATATTTATTTGTGTTAAAATTTAAGTGTATATTTCAGTATCTATATCTGTATTTGAAACAGTCCAATTCGATCAATATATTACAATATACTGGTTGACAATTAATCCCACATCATCGTGTGCTTATTTGACTCTTATTTGACGCTAAACTAAGATTTCTACCGAAAGTATTGAACCCCAATAAACATTATTTATGCTATTTTATTTTTCCGGAAAGCAGAAAGTGCTGGACACGGAAACACATTATCGTGTTGTTATCAACACTACATTATTCGCAAATAGATATTCTGATTGCTTGAAATATATTTTCATAAAACCACAAACAAGGACTCATATACAGCGTAGTGCAGATCCCAAGTGTGTAAGTCATCTTGCCATCTCTCTGATGTTAGGACATATCTAAGTGTAAGCCGTAAGTAAACCTGCCATTCTACATGCAGCTCCACACAAAGGTGTCAGGTTATCATGAACGATATCGTTTTCAACTTCACAAAACTTTCAAAATTCATTAATCGAGAAAGCAGCGTGTTGGAGGTTTTATATTTAACAATCGAAGTAATGAAAAGAATAAGTAAATGAAAATAGAAGCAATGAAAGCAGCCGTAAGCAAATGCATAAAAGTTACCAGTTACCACTATTAGAAAACATTTAAATCCCACTCTTTAGCAAAGTAATCCACTAATAATATTGATTTTAAAAAGTATAATAGTATAATTTTTAACTGAATGTATAAACAAAAAAGATTCGAAATGTCTGCGATCAGTTTATCACACTATAGAAAATGGTATATTAAATTGACACACACCATATATATATATATATATTTATATATATATAAATATATATATATATGTATGTAGGCCTAGAGTTAACAGCTTTTCGGCTTCACGGGTTCTTCAATTCATTGATCCGGATTTTTCGTAACTTCCCTGGTCTTGTCTGCCTAGTAAAATGTCACAATGCGATGTCGTTGTGTAAATGCAAAATATGAAATATTATGGAGACACAATTTAAAGTTCTACAGGATATGTATATACAATAAACGGAATTTAACAAAATTTAATATATATGTGTGTGTATATATGTTACCATTAATTAAAGATTTTTTCATCGATTATCGATCTGCCTTTTAGACTGTTAGACTGTTGCTTCGATGAGCTGCACGACACCAAAGTGGCTACACTTTGCACGACACGAGATCGCACGTTTTAAATCAATTAAGTCAAAGCTACGTTATATCGTGGTATGTTATAGCTTGTTAATCAATGTAATGATACAAAATGAATCCTGAATCGATTTTAAAAGGTTTTCACAAATCTCAAATAAGGTTTGAACCAAATATTGAAGGCTTATAAAATGAAAATTTAGCCATATTTTTTGGTGGAACTAATTTTGAGTAAAGTATACTATGAATCATACTTGAGTATAAGTCCTGTTCCAGCCAGTTTTAAATTTGTACATCTTAGCACAGGTATTTTAATTGAAGGGAGTATGATCTTCCTATTCACATACTTCAATGGAAAATGAACATGGTCATCGCTTTTGTCGGTACTCTAAATTCGACACCTACTTCGATCAAATTTAAATTGGATAGATTCAGATCTAATAAATACTAAATATCGCATATATTTGCCAAATTATATATCATCGTGAATAGGCTTCTTTCATAATTACCTTTGTCTTATCCTCGAACGACTCTTCAAGTCCATTGTATTTTGATTTTTGACAGGAAAAGTACAACTTACAGGATATGAAGAAACTGAATATTACGGCTACCAATAGTATCCCAAAGAATGGAAGCGAATTGATTTCAAAACTGTTTTCGATGCTTTCACCCAGACATTCTTTAATGGGTCTACCGTCCTTTATAACAATTTTACAATCGAGTGAATCCATATCTGCTATTATCGTGTGGCGGATAGGTATAAACGCATGCATCCAAAATATGCTCAGTAGTATCTACCTGGTCTGTATATTTATCACAAATCACAAGATTAGAAGTACGGCATTCTAAAACATTGTAAAATCGTCTAAGACATTAAATGCCAGTCTATTTTTATTCTATTTTAATATATATTTATCCCTCTAACTTTTTGACCTAAAACCCAATTTTTCTACTTGAAACGAATCTTTCTATATAATTGGTAAACACTCGCCATGGCTTTTGCTCGGTGACTTCTGATTTAACTACTGTCTTTATTTATACAACATGAAAAACATTACTACAAAAAAAGGTCAAATTATTACAACCGTCATCTACTGAAGGGAATGACTTGAATTATTACTAAAAATGCTAGAAAACGATAGTAAGCTTTTTGCATTACCATTACGGCTTTATAAAGAACGTTATTATGCAATGCTGAGCCTCTGCTCGACATGACCAAAACAATCAATCAATAGCTGTGCAACAGTTTTAATTCTTACTAAGCCGTCATATTCGGATCATGGTCAAAAAGATTGCATATTGTAAAGGTTAAATGAAAAAAAAACGTGAATGATAGTTTTTTTACATATCCGATGCATGATTTTGATTTAGAACTCTTTCTCTTGATGTTCTGAACATTTTTTAACACAAAACACATTGAAATACGATTCATGGTTAGGCCTTTGAGTATCGCCGGAGAATATTGGCCAATCAGCAAGATGCCAAAAGTGCCGTAACCGCTCCGCTCAGACACTTTTCTCACTCAGACAGATTTTCAAGCGTGGTCGTAAACATTACCTCGTTTCCGTGTTTTTGAACTCTATTCGTTAGTTTTCTGTTGTGTTTCGAAAACTTAAATATAAATCAGATAATTCAATGATCACTCTGTCATCCTAGGAGCTTTAATTTAATTGCAGTAATAAAAAATTAGTGTAGAAATAGCTGTGATAGACTAGGCTAAAATTCTTTACCGGTATTTTTAAAAAGCAGATTATTGTATGCGATACCCCATTTTACAGGCGTCAATTCGCAAAAGCACTCTTAAAATAGCCTCGAAAATTTTAAACGGTAAAGTATAGGAAGAATTTTTCGGGGTCAAAGGTCGATGGAAGGTCCATAATTTCTTTTACAATCAATTTTCGAAACGGATATTCCTTATAGTTTATACTAAAGTAAATAATCACAAGTGTAAAGTAGATCCTATAAATCACTATGATGAAAGCACCCCTCAGTGGGTAACAAACCTAATGTTTTAGTCGTGTGTGATCCGCGAACACGTGTACCAATAGTCAACTTATGATGTCATAATACTAAACAACAGTTGACCACTCATATATAAGTATATGTTAGTAACAACAATGACATGGTCCACTTTCTTGAAATATATTGTTTTTGCCATTTGTAGCAAACTCACGACAGTCTAATTAAATTAAAGTTGAATGCAAACTACCAATTACCCGAGTTCCGTTTTGCTTAATTCGAGAATCATCGCAATTTTACTTTTGTATGGCGTAGTCGAGCCTGCTAACATTTATGGTTGGATTTTGTCTTGGTGGAACATTCTACAGAGGGAATTTACCATAGGTACAACTTTCCGAATAGGGAATTCATCAGTGAGATTTCGTGGGCTGAATGTTGTAGTATTTTATATCATAAACCATGCCAGTGGTGAAGGGTTAACGTTGTAACCATGCTCAAGCACAATGTGTTGATATCGCGAACTCTGAAAACTTTCGACCTCAATCACATACATGTACCAAGAATTGCCGAGAGACCGAAGCCAATTCCTACGTTAACAACACAAATAAATAGAATAATGATATTTTAAAATTTACAATGTATTGTCAAAATTAAAGTTAACGAGGTATATGACATCTTCAAAAAACCTTGCGCTAAAAATAAACGCTAATAAGTCACGCACTTCGGATATGGAAATCTAACATTAGGCATGCTTCAAATTCACTATTCATATTTAAACTAATCGTCACTATAGTTTTGTATGTATAAATGAAAAAAAAAATAATATGGGTGGATAGTGGCGTTACTATGTTTAACAGCCAATGAAATGTTCCTATATTTACTTCTGTTAAAAATATAAATACCTTGCCAATTTGTTGTTGTCAGAAATTGGTTTTCGTGCCTTCACAAATATATATATATAATGAATATTCGATTAGGTGCTGTAAGTCTACCAGTTAATATATGAATTGAATGCAAATTTGTCAATAAAAGAAAGAAAACGTAATAGCAAAAGTTATTGATTTAAATATACATGTTTTAAATGCGTATATATAGAGAGAAATAAGCAATCACATCTGGTTTGTGGCCACGCTTGAATGGTGATAAATAATGCCATCGATTCATTTCTACCTATGGCGGAAGCTTGGCGGAATTGTATTCTTGAGATTCTTACTCTTAATCAGTACTCAACTGGAATGTTTATAATAAGTATTTGTGACGAAAATGAATACATATATTCCCCGGAATCCAGGATTGTTTGAAACTAATTCGGTATTATAGCATGGGTTATAAAACAAAGTGGATATTGTGACAGTTGAATTGGAGTGACAGTTGAACTTTTGATGCCGCGTGATTTTCACGGAGAACGAGCAAATTGTAAAAGGACTATATGGACACAGACAGCAGGTTTTCCAGTACTTCAGTGAGAGGTTGTGATTGAGCCGTTTGTTACCGACTATATATCCCAAAACGGGTGGGAAGGTAGCTCCAATAACGGCCCAATATTTGATAATCATAGATCGTATGTCTAAAATCAAAGTTCGATGATGACGTGTTGTGTAATATGTGTATTCAACGTTCTATATATAGACTATAGAGTATATACGTAGATTAATCGAGGTCACGCACCGGCGTAAGAATGTCATGAATGTAAGACAAAACGACCTTATAAAATGGTTTATCTATAACCAAATATTCTTCCGGGTAGCATATAAATCATGATGTATTTAAATAACAACAATTTTCCATGAAAGGTTCTTTTAAAATTAAAGACATTTGACAAAATTTATTTTCGTACGGAGAAAACTTAATCAAATATAGAAGAGACACGCAGCTAATATCTATATATATCTATGATAATAGAAGGTTAATTCTTGGAGTCGTCGTTTACCTTTAATTCTTCTTTATATTATTGCCATAACGTCATGATATAAAACGACTAAATTTAAAATAGTACATGTTTCGCACAAATTGAACGTCTTTTCACTCAAGTTTTGCGAGTTTCGGACCTGATTTGTATTTCGTGTACTCACGTAAATTTTATACGTTTGGGTTGGTGAAATATTTGCAGTTACAACATTTCCAATGATTGATTCGTTTAGTTAGCATGCAGAAGGAAAATTATTTAGATTTGAATTCTTTATTGCTGAATTATTAGACTTTCGAACGGTGTATTGCTTCCTTTTGAGATGTAAGTGATTTCGAGATGTATGTTCATGTCTAGGAGGAATTCACATATCATAATAGAGTATTTTGACAATGTACAAGACTCTCATCTTAAGATTTATCTTGTCACGTAGTTTTTCTTTGTTAGTATGTATAATATTGTATTGCGTAAAATTGTATAAAATGGTTTAAAAACTTGCAGCTTTTGATAACGCTTGGTTAAGTGACAAGTTGCAAAATTTTTGATTGATATGTACATTTCAATTTATAGTAGATTTGTTTGTTAATCACATACGGAAATGCATGTGTGGACACATATTTTACCTGTTTGAGATAAATAAGGCTTATTGTAAACAATAAAGCATTGAAGCGTGTTAAAATTTAATTTTTCAGCATTAGAATTTTTTTAAAAACATCAATTAAAAAGGGAAATAAATAAATCAGCAAAAGGCAAAAAAAGTTTTCACTCAGACGCCATTATTTCCCATGTGGTAACTGACTGACTGAAGGAACGATTATCAATATGAAAACTGATCACAACAAGAACTTGACTCAAAAAAAAATGAACAAGAATAAATTACTGGATTTCATCAATAGTGACATCATCGGTCGTGACGTAACGTTTCACGGACCCTTTGGTCCACGGCAAATACTGTATTGTGACTACGTAGCTTCAGGAAAAGCTCTGAAATCAATTGAAAATTACATACAGACCGTAGTTTTGCCAATGTATGGTAATACCCACACAACGACCACAGTTACGTCATCACAAACTACGTCATTCAGAAGAGAAGCAAAGTAAGTAAAACAACTATTTTGGCTTGTGGACCATTTAACACTAACAGATATATATACAGTCATATTAGAATTGCAAGATGGGTGATTTTTGAGAGTTTTTTAATAGAATAGATTTACTTAACGCACAATCACTATATGATTGAAGTAAAGGAAATTTATCTCCGGGCAAAGTTACGAGCAATAATTATAATGTCGGGATCATCTGAAACTAATGAATTGTGGAGGCTAATCCAGCTCAACTGGATGCGTCGTTCCGAAGTGCTGAATTCGGAAGTCATATTCGTGTTAAAATATTCTGGTCCCGCTTACAAATATCTCAATAGTAATGCCCAATATAAAAGTGCACTTCATACTACTATCAATTTATGTATATACAGTATCTAAATTTTCCAATCAAACTTTACTTCACAACTTATGATCTATTCACATCTAATAAAAATTTTCAGAGAAATTATCCGACAAGCCGTTGGCGCATCGGATGATGATGTTGTCATATTTACTGGAAGTGGAGTAACTGGTGCTGTACACAAGTTGATTTCAGTTTTGAATTTAACCAAACCTCCTGTGATATTCTGTGGACCTTTCGAACACCATTCCAATCTCTTACCATGGAGAGAAATGGGGGACAATGTTACAGTAAGCAAACTGATATGATATTTTTTTTTATAATAACTACTATCAGATATTGTTAGTAGCTACCAGCACTTTGAATTAGGAGCTGGAGTTTTGGATGCTTTATTAGAGTCGATTGTGGAGTTGCATTCTACAACCTCCCGGGGTAAGGAGTTCGAGCCGATAAAAAAACAAAATAAGAATCAGGTTGTCGGACCATTCTTGACAATTAAAAAAAAAAGACTGTATATGTCAACGTTTTCGTGGTCAAAATCTGTTCTTCTCGGAGTCAGGAGCTGAAATCAGAAATGGAATAGTTTTAAAAATAGCGCGAGTTGCTGGTTGCGCATGCTGGGTCGTTACTAAAACATAATTAATATTGCTAGGTCGTCAATATCAGTGAAACTGCAGAAGGAAAAGTTAACTTGAAGCATTTAGAAATTGCTCTTAAATTGTGGAAAGACACAGGTAGACCGATGATAGGAACATTTTCTGCAGCTTCAAATATTACAGGTAATGATAATCCTTAAAATTTGATAGTCTTGTATAATGTTTTGAAAAATACACGGAGAAAGCCTTGATCACTGGCCTTGATTCTCAATTTGTCAAGTAGCCTAGTTCAATTGAAAAAGTATTCAAGTTTACCTAGTCGGTAAATTTGCTCACGTTCTGTGACTTAACGAGAACGGTTTATGACGTCATTGTCGTATTTATTATCTGATTATTCCCTTTGCATCTGATAACATTTTGGTTAATGAAGGAAATGGTGGTTAAATTTATACTGACGCGTCGCTGTATCAGTACGTCACAGCTTTACCGAGTATTTGTTTTGTTGCACTCTGGATTATCACGATTTTGTTTTGGACGTCGGCAAAAAAGTGTGTCACGTCACAATTATCCGGTATACCAAGTTTATTTCTTAAGGCTTGAATCAATATGTTTGCTCTAGTTTTCAAGGAATGAATATTCTTTCATTGAATTCTGTCTGAAGGCTAGTTTTAATTTTGCAAACGATCATGCTGTGGTTAGTAATAACGATAACAATATTAGTATATATGTCAATAACAAATTATAGGATAGATTGACGACCATTAAAATCGCTAATTATGGTACTATATCGATATATATACTGTGAATTATATATATTATATTTATATTATTATCATCCATACCAGTACGTAATTCGAATCCGTATAATTTCCGGACGATATTTTATTCAGTGCAAGCGTGCATGATGTTGCCTTTTCCGATGCCTAATCGGAAAGCATGTATCAGGGGCGTAATTTTAGGTCACGCCTTGAAAGAGTTAAGCCAATTGCATTTCACGGATTACTCGCCATTCAAAGCATAATTTATTTTGTATGTCTTGTTTTTATTTTCTGTATTTCAATAGTCGTTTACTTAAATGGCGACAGTCATGGCAAATAACCACGAATTAAAATGGAATAATTTCCAACATAGCATAACATAAATTGAATTGGTTACTAAATTGGTTACTAAAACGCTGTTCTACGCAAGACAAAAAAGTTTTTACCGCTACAAAACCACAAAAAGGGTGAAAGCTGATGATTGAAATCACATTCAAAATCATGAAACGTCAAATCACTTTTAGGTATAACAACCGACACACAAAAAGTTTCTGCATTGCTACACAAATACAACGCCCTGTCACTGTGGGACTACGCAACAGCTGGTCCATACATGGATATAAACATGCATCCAAGGTCATTAGATGGAAACAATGCTTCAAAAGACGCAGTGTTTATATCGATGCATAAGTTTGTTGGCAGCCCGGATGCTCCAGGTAAATTATGCAATTGAAACATAAAATTCATGTGCGAATAATGGACAAAACAAGGCCTATTGTTTAACGATATTTTTATCACGGTACTGCCTAGTTTGGTAAATATTTCACAATCGCGACGATACAGCATCGCTGATTTTGTGTGTCGCATACATTTTGCTTTGAGTATTCGGATATGAAGATATTTTAAAGGTTATTGTGAAAGCAACTTTTGTTTTCGAATCTTTATCTTTCAAAAGACAAGTATTATACTGAACTATGAATTTGTTCCTATATCGAATTTAAAACACACTGTGTAACGTTAAGGTTTATCTATAGCGTTGGGATACAAAATTTTAAGAACAAGCCCTATGTTGTATCGTGCTCACTGACAACAGATTCTATCATTTTAGAAAGCCATTCCAAGCATATTCATTATTGTATACCCCTAAGCAAGATACATTTACATGGCACGCTTTTTTACATAAATACCTAAAGCATAGAATTCTCCAAAAATACCACCAGTTGTTAGCACAAGGACAGGTTCGCTAGTTTTCACGTCATTTCAAGAACGTTCCTGAATTGCTTGAATCCCATCATTGGTAAACAAAGCTATTATACGACGCAGCATCACAATTTTGTTCCTGCGATTAATTCAGAAAAATATTCATCAAAATATATTCATGCAGGACTGCTCATCGCATCTAAACGACTTTTCAATAATCAAAATAAAGCGCCGTCAGGATGTGGAGGTGGAACAGTATCATTCGTTACTCAAGATCACCAGCATTATTTACATGATATTGAAGTCCGAGAAGAAGGTGGAACGCCCGCTATAGTGGGATCTATAAGAGCTGGAATCGCATTCAAATTGAAAGAGGTATAGATGGCTGTTCATAAATTTCGAATATTTTTGTGCGTTTTTGAAGACATGCATATTGTTACAACATAATATATATGGGCTTCTGTTACGGATTATTTACTGTGGAATTTCTCAAACTCGTTGCTTGTTTTTAGACCGTGGGAAGCGAATCAATAATGTCACGAGAGAACGAATTATATGAAAAAGCGATAAATGAATGGAACGATATTCCTGAAATAGAAATATTGGGAATGCTTGATTCAACTGCTGAGCCGCAGGAGCACAAACTTGCTGTTTTTTCTTTCCTTATTCGACAAGTGGATTCTAGATTATACTTACATTACAACTTTGTGACTGCGCTACTCAATGACCTATTTGGAATACAGGTACTGCATTTTTATGCCGACATATGTATATCTTACAGAGTACCAAAAAAATTTCAGCATTACGTTTTTTTACTTCTTCAAGAAATCCTTCCTAAATTTGGAATCCCTAAATAAAAGTAGAAGAATGATTGATGGAAGTGTCTCAAGTTAACAATGACGCACTTAGAGATATCTTTCAAATATAGTGCTGCTGATCCTTGGTTTCTTTAACAACAGAGTTATATATAATATATTGTATTTCTTACAGTCTCGAGGAGGATGCGGTTGTGCAGGAGTATATGCGCTCAACCTTCTTGGAATAAATAAAACTATCAGCGACAAATTTGAGAAGATTCTTGTCCCAGATTTGTGAGTATGAATTCTGCTTGAAAATATTTTTATTAAACTTTTTTTTTAATTTTTTTGCCAACCTAAAATAACCAGTCGTAAAAGCTTAAGTCATTAGTGAACAACTAAAATAGATGAAATATACTCTAACATAAATAAATAAACTAAAGTAATTAAAATATATAATTAGGTATTTCAAATTCGAAATTCAATTTGAAAATTCAAAATTTATAAAAGTGATTAAAGATGAATAATTCTTGATCCGCACACAAAGCAAATTTTGATTTGAACAATAAAAACGGAACAATATAGCTCACAAAAGTAACCTCATTTTTTGGTTTAACTTCATAACTGTCTCTGAAATGAACATTTTTTTTTAATTGTGACAGTTTTGTGTGAATGTTGGATGTAAAATCACTAGACTTGCCAATGGGACATATTTTCCCCATCCAGAGCAATTTATGCCTGTCCCATTCAATAAGACGTTTTACCTGGGAATCTCATAACTATAAACATCCCTGAAAATCCACACATCCATTGATGAAATATTAACATCAAATATATATTTGCAGGAAAAACTCAAAACATGGGGAAAAAGGTGTAACGTCGGATAGAACGGAACTTGAAATATTACGCCCTGGCTTTACCAGATTGAATTTTGCTTATTTTATGTCTGACGAAGACGTAGATTATGTCATCAAAGCAGTGACAATGATTGCAAAACATGGATGGCTGCTGCTCCCAAGTTACAAATATGATGCTTACACGGGGGAATGGCATCACATCGGACACAAAAAGGTGACCTTCAAATATTGAAAAATAAAAAAATTAAGGTCCTTTGCCTATGTAAAACTCAACAGCTGCACTTTTTATCGCGTGGGAAAATGTATCGTAATAAGGGCTTTCCTCAGTCGCTGCAAATAAAAAATTGGTATCAGTTGTAGAAAACTTTTTGATATTTTACTTGAAAAAAGTTTTTTCAATATTGCAATTTGAGTGTGATGCCATCGCGTCAAAATTATTGTTGTTATAGAATTCTTGCTATTTGATTTATTTTGCCATGCAGCTTCAGGTAATCTGAATTAAATAGTGCGTTGTCCCGATTTACTTCAAAACGAAAATTAATTTATTCAGGAAAATGAATTGAAATATATCGCTGACGTCGATTTGGAGGAGGACGAGACACGTCTTGCAGAAGAAAAATTGAGAGGTTTCAATATTGATATTAATGACTTGCCTTCCTCACGTGCAGAATGTCTTGCTGAAGCAGAAACAATAATGCTCAAAGCTGAAGAGGTAATTTAAGGCCGCTCGTGGTAAACGTTTAAATCAATCTAAGACATTGGTATTTTGAATTCAGGGTATGAGATATTCATTCCATTTGCATGCATTACAAGTAGGGACAGCAGCGGTATAATCTTCATCGCTAAATTATTTTTTCATAATAATTCTACTGTCAGTAGAGGTACCGCGAGACCAACTCCCAGCCGTTCCTCAACGCCGTTGTGCTAGTCGATCCATCTGTATGCGTAAAATGCAAGGATGATGTAGCAGAAATAAAATGATCATACTATACAAATCAAGAGTCATGTTGCACACTGTCACAAATATAATTTTGTAACGTTTCGTCTGACCAAAATTAGACTTCCTCAGACAAGCGGTTTACAAAAATACATTTGAATTGGTGTGCAGCAGAACTCTTGAATTGCACAATATAATAATTCATTGGCATTTTTGTTACAAGTCATAATGAGCATGATTAAAAATTTAACTTCAAGGCATTTGGTAAGTGTGAAACATACAACTACTGTTTTGTATTCTACGTTTAAAGACCTCGGATTCAAACTCATATATCTATAAAACTATTTGCACTGTATATAAAAATGATATATGCAGCATTCGAAGTTCGAACTGTGATGCGATACGAACACGCACGATTCTGGTTCATCAGGGGCATTTAGGCATTTTTCATGCAAGTGGATTTCTGTCCACAGCCTAGATCACGGCTGTAATTCGGCAGCTTGCTCTTTAATTTGTTTATTATACTTTGATATAATCTCCAGCAGCGCTTCATGCACACAATTGTTACCACGCTTCAAAATAAAAGTAAAGGTACAGGGTAATACATATAAAATAATTTATTTTTTCAGGTCAATGAAATTAAAAACGAATCAGCACAAAATACTAACGTAATCGAGGCTCATGAATTACGATGGTTTCTTCTTCCACGCGAAGCTCGTGATGTTTTGGCGGGTGAGACTATGAAAATCGGAAAATCCAAAATGTCCATAGCAGTGAGAAGAAACATTCGAGAGTTAACAAACGAAGACATAACGCTTGAAGTCACCAATAATTTAGACTTTTCACGAATTGAAAAACAAAATAAAATACTAAACGCAATTGCAACTAGTAATGTTCGTAACACACTTAGACGAACAAAGAAAGTGAAAAATAATACCGAAATCAAGAAACCTCTTGAAAGAAAAATCACGCTGACGGAAAACGACTTATCAAAAGATACTCGCATGACTAAGAAAAAAGGAAATTTCTGGAATACAATAATATGCAAAAGCACAAGATCAGTTAAGGTCTCATCACAAAACAAACCGACATGATATGTTCTAAATGTGGTTATTAGATTATCATATATCAATCACTGTACACATTTTGAATTTTGCTATTCTTAAGATAACTCAAAGTATAACAAAACAATATTGAACTATTTTTGTGCAAAGTTATCGAAGTATCATCATGCTTCGGGATATTTTAAATATTGCGATGTAAATAAAATTGTATTTAATATGTACATTCTGCGTTATTTTGACAAATTAAAAGAGATTTTGTATAACTTTGAATTCGACAAAAAAACCAACAGACTGTAGAATAGGGAGACTCTAGTTGGCCAAGAAGCAATGAAAATATGATAGAAATATAAAGTTGAAGATATGCATATACAGACTATACATACCTGCGCGTGCACAGCCAACCCGATCAGTATATAGCCAATCAACTGATATGCATGTCCTACCACATATTTGACGCCTGGCAATATACATCAACCTTTCTAATTAGGTCAAGAGTACTGAACACAAAAACAGTGATAGCCGTAAGCTCGAGGTTTCCATGTGCCGAGGTTTCTGTACATCCCGGCCGACCCATACCTGTACACCAATATTAATCTGAATGATAGAATTTTTCATACCGGTTCCAACTTCCAATGCGAACACTTGATATCCTTTGACCGGCACCATGGTAGGCTACTATTTCAGTATTTTTAGACCAGCAGTAGACGGGTCAAGTATAGTTTGGTACCACAAGTACTTTTAGTGGGCGTGACTCAACAATTTTTTGTCATACTCAACCTCCATCGAATTACGCCCGAGTCGTCCAACCCGTGGTCCGCGGGCCAAATGTGGCCCGCGGAAGCATTTCGAGTGGCCCGCGCTGTATTTTTCGGAATTTAATAAAAAAAAATGAGTATAACTAATATTCGAGTGATGTAGTATGCAAAAATACAAACGATTTGTTTATTTTCCTCAAATACGATTTGCCAGCCATTTCAAACGAGCAATAAATGCCATTTTGAATCGAAAACAACTGGGAGGAGATATCGATACATAAAGGTTCCATAGTCGCTACATTAATATCACAAAGCGATCTACTTCGTGGCAGAAATAATTGCAAAACAATCGAAGCCATGCCCTGATTGAGAATTCGTTGATATATGTTTTGTTCGGGTTACCAATATTTTATGTCCGTAAATAAAAGAGACGTTTGCAAAAATAGGCATGTCAAGACAGACGGTTCTCGCCGTGTTGAAGAGCAAAAGCGGGAGAGTTTTCATGATATTCCCTGGCGCTTGACGAAAGCACTGACATCAAGTCTACTGCTAATCATGCGGGCAGTTAATGATGATTTTGAAATTACCAGAGAGCTCTCAGCCATTGTTCCAATTAAGGGCACGACTCCAGGCGTTGATTTATTGGGAGCTGTGATAAAAATGATTGAGCGTCTTGGTTCGTCTTTGGCAAAACTGTCGGGAATAACCACTGATGGCGGCCCATCAGTGGTTGGGAAACCACAGTTTTATTGTTCTTATAATTGTGAAAGTTTGGCGTGAGGGTATTGTTTGTTTTTCATTAACTTGTAGTCAGTGTAGCAAAACTAAAACATTACTATCATGTTGAGTGGACCGCGCACTTAATAGTAAACTAAATGTGGCCCTTCGGTCAAAAAGGTTGGACGACCCTGGACTACGCCATCCATAATTACGTCATGGACCGTTGTCCAAAAGGCGCAGACGATCACCCGAAATCGAACAAGCTACGTCGTATACAAAGTTGTACTCTCTCTCGTTTTCTCACCGTAACGATCCCGAAATGAGATCACTGAGGATAGTGAGTTCGTTATCGCCGGTTCGGTGCATTTGCAAAAAGGGTTACGCTACAGCTACGCCCACTAGAAGCACTTATGGCACCATACCCCAGTAGGCTACAGCCCTAACAGGGCTTTGATGTATTATTTTTCACCTGACTATGTCCTCTAAAAATTACGTCTCTGCGACGTCACAAGACGTAATAGAGTCCTTCAAACTATACGAACTGTCATCCAAGACGCGCTCGTCTGCGCACCCGAAATCTAACGGCCATTTCTCTCGTTTTTTTGTCGCGACGATCCCAATATGAGAGAGATCGCTGACGTTAGTAAGTTCTTTATCGTCGGCGCCGATGCCATTTCGGGTGATCGTACGTATATTTGGCAAGCTCTGTGATGTGATTGTGATGTCGTAGTGACGTAAATTTTGGATGGCATAGTCAGACGGGGGTTAGAATTAATATGTCAAAAAATTGTGATGCTACGCCCACTAGAAGTATGTTAGGTACGAAACTACACGAGACCCTTTTTTAGGCCTTGCAAACATTTCCACACAAAACACAAATAATATAAATGACCAATCTTGTAGAATCAATCAAAGAACAAAACGTAAAAGCCCTGTTTTATTCAAAAAGCTGCAGGCTGTTTTCCCGGTATTTCGGTACCAACCTTTCTAACCTTTCCTTAATCACGTGACCGCCAAATTAAATCAAGCGGAAAATCAATGTAGTGACGTCATTTTATATAATCAAGAAAGTTTAGAATGAAACAACAGAAATGATCAAAAAATATCATATTATATGTAAACTTTATGTTCTTTATAATGCAATAACGGTCGCATTTAATCTGATCAATAACTGTGTCATTGTATATGGGTTATATGCTAGTGATGAACGCCAAGGGCAGCATTGCTGGAGGAAGTGTTAAGTATCAAGTATTTGATAAAAACAAAACAAAATGGTCGCCGGTTAACAGTTGTAGTCAGTAGAACCTAAGGAGAAAGGATCAGTCACCACGCCCTAAACTCTTTTCGTTTGATTAGGATCGTTAACATTCAAAATAGCACTCTAGGATAAATTTGATTATCAACGAGTAGGGATGGGCCGGGATTCGGATCCGGACTCGGATTCGAGTCGAATCCAGGCATTTTTTGGACTCGGATACGATTTCGAGTCCACATCATTTTTACCGAGTCCATAATCAATTCTGTTTTTACTAATTAACGGCTATCTTTGTACTTTTGCCTCTATAAATCCCACTACATACCTGAACTAGTTAAAATTCAAGGTTAGATCTGTAACAATATCCATCGTGTGCATTATAAACACTCCTAATAAAACGACGACAAATATCCTGATAATATAACGCAAGTTAAAGACTATTGATCGCTTATAACAATGATATTGCGCCAGTCGCCTTCAAACTATCTATCCTTTTTGGTATACATATGGTACACAATAAAATATTTGTTATTGCAATATTTTTGATTCGCGTAAAAATGAAACATGCTCTGGATACACCCAATGTAGAATCTCATCAATACCTCTTTTAAATCGAGTTTATTACGAGCAGCCCTTTCGCTAAAAAGGCAATGGAAAGTACGGAGTGTTTTAGAACGTTTACATGAACTACTAAATTGCAAGCAGATGTACCACAACGTATTGACGACGAGTGTCATTTCTCTACCCTATGCGCAGCAAAAAATTTGAATCCCACCACTGTATATATTTAATGCTCAATGCTCAAAAGTAATTCAGTAAGGTTTGGGAGCGCCCAAAAATTAAGTTTGATATCACTATCTGAGCCATTTGCCATGGATTGAGTAATACTACATTGTAAAAAAAAAACATGAATTACAAATGGCCCTGTTATATTCCGATGCTAATCATATGCAATAAATAGGAAGGAATACAACCCTTATGTTAAAATAACTATTGTCTTGCATTTGATTTATTACTGTTTTGATAATGACTATCTAACAACTAGTTGATATTCATGTATGGAGGGGACGGGAATCAATTAAAATATTGCTGAATGTATAACAAAATAACAACTATTCGATGCCTCAAAAGTGTCGTGTCCCACCTGTCTGAATTCTCCAACGTGTATCACACTTCCCAATGGTCTCCCTTGTCCCGCGTGTCTCAGAGGTCAAATAGGACAAGAGTAGACGTCATCTTCACTCCATCAGTGGATATAAAAGCCAATACATATTTGTATCAAGATGTCACATTTATATTCTGATGCCACGTTCTACTGCTCGCATCTGAATAAACCTCATATGACTCCATAATAACAATCGATGCCTCCCCTCAACGCTGTTACCGATTCCCAACAAAACAAAACGATAAAACCATAGAATTATATCTTCAACAGCTCATATCAGGTTTTATTGAAACATAAAAATGAAAGTCAGTCAATAAAAATAAAATAATAGGTAATGATTCAAATTAAATGACCAATGCAGTATCAAAAATAATAAAAATTTCAGAGACGCCCTTCAGAAAATTGTAATAAATGGTCAACAGAACTTGTCCACTTAAAACGTTTAACATAACTTGAATCAATATTAAATGTGAAATATTTTTTATATTGTAATGATGAAAACTAATTTCTGAAATGAGCTGGAAGGTAGATCAACATCTCATAGTCCTGCAATAAAAAATATATTGCAACGGGTAAATGATAACAATTATTAAAACGTAAATAATGTCAGCATCTTTAACATCACGATACATGAAAGCCAATGAATGGTACTTATAAGGCTACTACGTGAAGCACTAATTCTGTTGGTGGGGTCGGAGTGTAAAAGTATATCAAGATACATTTATGATTATTTAAATTGTATGATTGTGAGTGATGAAGAAAGGAAATTTGTGTAGTGATATTATATCCACATAACTCAAGAGTAGTTAGTTTACTTGTTAAAACTTGAGTCTCACCTTTTATGCGTACATTGAGCACTGACCACGAATACATGAATACCCAGGTGGGCAATCAGAGCTGAATCTGCAACCTGGAATATTAAATATTTATAAAGCGCTTTTCAAATGCATTCAAACATTTTCTTTATATCACATTTATTTTTCAATTCTAAATTCCTCCGAGGTTGGAAATTACAGATTCTGAAATTCATTTTTTAAACTATGAATTATTCTGATTATTGTAGTTAATATTTTTTTTTAATTATTCTCGTTTTTATTACCATCAATTACAAGCTTCATAAAAAAATAAAATTATATGAAGACTTTACTACCAAGGTATTTGCTGCTTGGTTTGTTCTTATTTTTCAGAATTTGAATTCAATCGTAATGTGAGCAATTCCATTTTAGTAAGAGGATTTAACAATTTATTTATAAATTCCATAAATGTCGTTAATGTATTACCTTCTGCACCACTCATAACGGTTGCAATTAGAACCATCAACATGATCATCATCAAACATAATTGATAGAGCGAATACATTTTGTTTCTGAAGTCGTTTATATGTGCGACAAAGGAATCCAAAGCAGGTAAACCAAGAAATGACTAAGGCTACTCTATTGTACTTCCCTTTTTATATACAATCATCACAATAGAGAAATCTTTCACAAAAGAACTTCACAAGATACAAAGAAGGTTGACGCCAGTCGTAGGCTCTCCCACCTCGGGGTGTTTTCCTAAGATTAAACCACAGACGTCACAGATGAATAATTCGAATGCGGAAACTTCAAGTCAGTAACTACGTAATGTTTTTGTTCGAATTAGAAGTCTTTCAAGCTAAGGGCGGAGTCGCAATTTGTGTCAACCCAAATCAGTCACTTGGGAAGGGATTTAGTTTCACAAATGGCTTTCAGTGCGATTGAATTTTTTCGTCTGTACAGTTTTAAGACTATTTTTGCATGTTTAACGGGAGAAATTTTATGTGACACAACGAACGTTATCGAGAAATTAAGACATAGCCCTATGTTGCAAATACTAACAATATTAGGACATATTTTTTCACCATAAAGAACAACACATAAGTAAAAAACATACATTATTTCAATACTTTAATTAGAAATAAATTCATATCACAACCGATTGAGAGGTAAGAAGTACACTACGTCAATTTCGCCACACGCGTTAAACCTTTGAATTAGATTCCTCCTACTATCTCTTATACGACTCTCATTCGCGCATTTCTCCCCAAATAAGGTCATAAACAGATAGCCGCTGATAAATAACGTTTGAAAAACCTGATTATTTCTGGTGGTTCGGCATTGCATATTCAACTTATAACCCTTGGTGATGGGCATGGCTTTCAACCCAAGATATGACGTTTGCCAACAACGTCGAAAGTGTTAAAGTGACGTCGGGTCAAGGGTCATAGAGAATATATATGTATATTTATGAGTAGCCTGATTTAGCACTCTCAGATAGAAAAATAAAATTGAGCTAACGTGTGACCAAAAGCTCGGCTGATAAAATTTTGCATTGTAGAGCTTAACGCACGCCTCTACATGAGTCTTATCCTCAATTATTTATTTATATATTGTTGTTTTTAGGATATTTTGACTGAATAACGTGGAATCACGAGTCACGCATATCTTACATATCAACATTACGTGATTATTACCAACGTTACGGAAATGCGTCTGTTATTATTATTAACTAACACAAAAACACTGAGGTATGTAATATAATAGGATTTGTGTGAAAGGAAAATCAATTTTTGATAACCAAAAGGTTTGTTCGATATCAACATGAGGAGAAGAATTCAAATTTCGATACTTATTGTACTAATTTGTGCAGCCTTATGTACCGTAGCTAATTCCGAAGGTAAGCCGATATGAATTTTTATAAGTGTTTTTAATATATTTTTCATCCTGAATTGCTTTATTTGACATGAATCGAAAAATATTTTGTTTAAAGATTTTTACTGTAGATTTTAATTTATTAAGACGCCAAAACATCATATTCTGTCATTACACCGGAACTCAATCCTGAAACTGCGTCGGAGGACCAACTTGTTATTAAGTTCAAAGCGTTGGCGGATAAAATACGAAAAGAACAAAAACAATTGAAGGAGTTTATGAATCAATTGAATGAGCAAACTAAGCTTCTGGGATATAAAACAATAGTGTTTTGAGGTAATATTTGTGAACGAAATATATATTTGGAATGAAATGTATTTTATTTTCATAGTGTTCTTAATTATTATTTGAATGCATTTTAAATGATACCAAAAAAATAGTTTATTGAAGTAAAATGTCGTTTCTTGTAATGACTACGGCTACGATAAAAAAATTGAACCATGGCAAATACGGTCACCCTAAGCATATACAATCAAGTGTGCTGAAAGATAGATCGCGTCAATTCATGCTTCATAGAGCGATACAAAACATTAGTGCTGGCCTTGTCTAATTTAAAATATTTGATAAATTTTTGTGCATAAGCGTGAATCGTAACTACTTAAACAAAAACATAGTATGTAAATTAGATGTCTGGATTTTCCAGGAAACCATGAGCGATCCTCGCCATCAAAATTAGGCGAATTTAAATTTACCGATAAGTGGCAATGCAAATACCCGTGCAGTTTCGACGTTATAACTGTTGTTGCAATCAAAATGTGAGCAACAGAACCCAAAAGCATCATATTTGAGCATCATATTTTTCCCTGTCACGAATGGGACTTTTGTTCGATCACAAAAAATGTTTATATCACTCCTGTTTTCTTATATTTGTATAACATCAAGAAACAAACGAGGACATACTAATTAATATACATGTACATGTTCTTGCGGTGCTGGTGTATGTGCCGTCTTCAATGTAAGAACTTTCGAAATGATCTCTGCTGACGATCATACAATGCATATAAACAATGAGTTGATTTGATGCAATTTTTAATTTTAAATGTATGTATTTGTAAAAATTAAATAAAACATATAATTTGCAACAAAATTATGCCATGGTTCAGGACAACGGTGATTTCGGCGTGTGTATAGTATTCTCTACTTACAGATGCTAGAGGGTTGCGACAGGGTTGGTAAGGTGATATACATATACAGCCAAAGCATATATATATATACAAAGTTTACACCACATCAGGGTTTACCACATCACTTGACGGCCTATCATTGTATTTACCTTGTCTCACTCGAAATATAAGTATGCAAATGAGATGTCTGCTTTTAGGAAACCATAACTTATGCGCCAAAGCAAATTCCATCTAAGTCTTGACTTTTATGGGAATCGAGATATACACAACAAAGCCTAAAAACATTTGCACTCTACTTTTTCGCTTCCACGTGCGTGCACCCTAAAACAATCATGAGCCGAAGACAAAGGAATTTTAAATATTTAAAATTGGAATTTGCTAACATAACCGTGACCTGGACGTGGGCATTCACGAATATTACCTGAACTTAATTGCAATTAATATGATGGAGTATGAGAAAAGTATTATTTGATTTTGTTAGTACAATAATGGATCTTACACAAAAATATATACAGATCAGCTAATGCACACGGAGTGGGCCTGATGATTGTTTTGTAAATTCTTCTGTTGTTGTTGTTGAAACAAAACGCTTTTAATTTGTAACATATGTGTATCATCAAATACACACGTAAAACACTAACTTATGATTTTCTGATGGTATAGTTGTTGACACGTACAATTGTTATCATTCAAAGATTCTTTAAAAATATTTCTTCTAATGATGAAGCATAAATGAACCACAATATATTTTTATGAAATCGGATCCCCACTCATATTCACGTGAGCTACGTGTTTCATGTTTATATTCAAATCAACACAGCTTTTATTGAGATCGATACAAATATACAATTCTGATTAACACCAGCTGTATCATGTTTTTGAATATCTCAAATAACAAATAAATAAATATTGATCACCATCTTACGCACTTTGAGTATTAGGTAACGGTAGAGCTCTAGAGAGGTCGTTTGACTTGAAATTTGGAAGACGATGTCTGTTTATTCTGAAAATCGTATATTACGAGTCCAAAACGGTTTCATAAATAATCCGTATAAATTAGGGCTTTGTTTTGCATAACTAACCAATTTGTGAGCTCGTACATGGTAACGAGATATGATGACTATACTCTCTCTGGTAAATACGTTTGACAACGCACCATGGGTACGACACGCCAAAACACGTTCTCTTTGTAGGTGTGAATAGCTCAGCGATGTTCCACGTGTTCGCAAAACCGTCGAGCGGGTGGCGCGCATTTTGTAGTTGCGTAGAAAGCCACGTACTTGTATTGGATTTGTTCCCATTGGCTGGCAGATAACAATATTTGACAAACCCCTTTTGGAAGATATGCGTTATCATCATGATATAGGCTACACAGTATATATATAAAATCTATTGGTTGAACATGTACATTACTTGAATGTATATGTATATTTTAGGTTGTATATGTGTATTACGTGACCAGCCGTGAAAATATGAAGAATATGTATATACAGCACACGAACATTAGAGTTATTGATGGAGCGTGCTTGAGATGTTAATAATTTACTGAAGCTGTACGATCATACGACCTGACCTATACGGTCGTAACGTTACCACCTTGGTAACTTACATTAAGCATTTGCTTTTTCATTATTTTTATATATATAACTTTCTATAATGTTTTCTCGGATTGACAATTCAAATAAACTCTCCATATTTTTGCGCTGTTAAACCTTTCAACTCGAGTTTTACATATCTCTATCTTACTCAAACCCGAAATCGGAGAGTTTCTTTGTCTTTCATACAGGGGAGATGCTCCGATGGATTCAAACTATATCTTTTTCTTTTTACTTTATATTAAAACTTTATTTACAGGTTATCAATGTCTCAGTCACTAAACCTCTACTGTCGACTCTACTAAAATAATAAATTCTTTATCACAAAGAGTTTTCGATGAAAATTTATTCTCAAATTATTTATCCAAAATTTTGAACATTATTCAGAATTCTCTTTTTGCTACCATTGCTCGATTTTGTCAATTCTGTCCTGCAAAAATAGTTAAAATATTTAACACAACATTGAAATTTGAGCATAAAAACTTGCAGAATTGTTTCAAGTCATTATTTAAAACATTTTTACTGTGGAGAATACACTGCTCCCAGCAAGCAGTTATCATTTATACATTTGTTAGGACATTGTGAGGCAGGTTTACTTGCGTTTAGAAAAATAAACAAATTCATAATTGTGGATAAACAATTAAAGTACATAATGAAAATTACCTATTAATGAGTCAAGCATTTTTCGTGAATGCAGAACCGATATCCATCCGGGCAATCAAATATTGTATTGCAGTATATGTAACCTGAAAATATGAGATTTGTTTGTAGTTTTCCTTCGAGCTTGTTGAACAAAAGAGGTTTAACTAATGTTTAAAACTGCTGTTACCTTCGACTTCAGTCATAAAGGTTGTAACGATGATCAACATCATAACCAACATGAGAACAAATTGCTGAATTGAACTGATCATGTTGTAGAATGTAGATAATGAAAAATACGGTATAAAGTTATTAGTTACAGATAATCTGAATACAAATTAAAAAAAAAACATTATATTACGAAGTAAATTTTGTTGTTAATTTTCCATATCGACGTACCGTATTGTATTTAGATGGGAATTTTTGTAAATGTCGAATTCTGAAATTTCTGTATTTTCATATGTGTCTCGTCAAACCTAATTCACTTTAATTTAACGAATCAACATTGCGTCACGCTAATAACCGAATTGCGTATGTCATTTTTGGCGATTTTGAGTTTTTAATAAAATAGGTATTTATGTAATGCTGCGCACCTGTCTGTTAAATCAGATTTTATTTTAGGAATTCCGAAACCCATAAAAATGGAGATTTAGTATGACATGCACATTTGTGCAATTGTTTCGTCATAATGAATTACTGTTACCGCAGTACTATTGTGACGTCACAAAGGCAAAATAACCTCGGCCAAGTATTTTCGAGTTTTTGCATCTCGGATTCTAGCTTTACGCGTATTAATTTGAATTTTTACTACAGTATAGGAAGACGTGCACTTGTGATATTCACTGTCCGAGTCCAATTTACCTTGGTTGGCTTTTATATTGGGTGCATTGCTGTTTTATTCTTTATATTTAATCTTAATCCTATTTCAGTGGGTGTGCAGAACGTGTTATATTGATGAAATATATATTTTTAAACATAAAAAATGATGTAATTGAAATTGATTAGCTATTTTGGGGATTAGACATTGTAGATACTGATAATTACATTCGTGTTTGGAATGTTTAGTTTTCAGGACTGGTGCATATAGTGAAGTTGCAAAATTGCGTATGTCACCAAGTCATAGACACATTTCTGCCTAAGTCACAGTGCGCCATTATGACGTCACTTAACTGCGTCATACAAATTAACTTAAATCCGGCTACGATCAAAAAATTGAACCATGACAAATTATTGACTCTCAATTGCATAACAAAATCATTAGGAAGTTTTTTACGTTTTTCTCAAAACTGCTAGAAATGACTTACGCAATTCGGTTATTAGCGTGACGATTGTATACGTGTATAAAACACAACGGCACATTTATCAGGCCTTTTGTTTAACATTTTTAGTTGATATAGTCATGTCTACAATATACGTCTGTAGAAATATACGGTTTCCGCCAAATTAGACTAAATGAAGTCGGGAATTTTTTTGAATTGTTAGGCTTAAGATCCACCTTTAGAATATTCGCAGTGATTCCTGGGGGCTGTCCCTATTTCTTTTACTGAGGTATAGTTTACTTGCGCAATCGGCAACACGGTTCATCGAACCAATGTAATTCTCATGAATGTAATGAAGAGAATGGGTGAACCCGAAAAAGTTGTATGACTAATCTCGTTACTATTTTTGCTAATATAATATTTTGTATTTTTCCATTTGTTTCTTCTAGTGTAGCAGGTATATCTTCATAAAAATCCGACTCGTAACAACATTCAATTTGTTGGTAAAATACTGACTTGATTTATAACTTTATGCTTCAGGATCCAATAACCCAATATTTCTCAGTTGAGTTTTTAAAATATTTTGAAATAACCCGCAATCATTACGTTCGAAATAAAGCAACCATTTCTAGCTCTCGATGTTCACAAATGATACGTACTTATGTATTAACTTCTTTATGTTGAAATGTTTGAAAACAACTGTTCCTCAATTGGGCAAAGAGTTCAGAAACGTGTATGTAAATTAGATAATTGGGTTTCGCTACCTGTCTCATGACATCATATTTATGTAAAATAACACTACCACACAAACCTACTAAAACAGATGATATTCGAGTTAGCGCCACTAACTCATTGAACGCATTTATCCAAAGTCATTATGGGAGCTATATAGTTCAGATAAATTATTGATTAAAATGATATTACGTTGTTTCTTAGACTTCATTTGTATTTTCATGGGGTATTTTGAATACTATTGAAACCCAAATGTGTTCGACGTTCTCGGAAAAATTCCGCACAGCTTTGTAGCCTATCTCTTCGCGTGAGGTATAAATTATGATATTCAATCAGTAAGAAGAATGGGATGTAGTATTGAAATTTGATCAACAAACATACTATATGAGGTGAGATTCACAAGCAAACAATAACATAACAATACAGTTGACTCACGCAAGACTATACATGACAGCGAGCCTATAGGCGAGGGTTCAGTTTTAACACAATAACATTAACAAAATAATAACAATAGCGATACTTTGTGAAATAAACATCATTTAAATGAAATTCACGTGTGTACGAAATCGAATCTGTTGCTCACTTGGAAATAGTCCTCATTGTGGTTCAGGAATCAGACAGAACAATGAAATTATTCTGTAGATTTATTGTGTCGCATGAATTCTCAATTTTTGAATACACGTTTCCAATAAATTATGTCACAAATAGGGTAACCCGTCTCGACTTTGGCGCTGACTGTATTACTGTCGCCATTATATTAGTTGCTTGACCTCTGTGCGATCATGCGTGGCAATAGTCAATGATGTAGCGAGGTGGCGAAAATCGATCCTGCATGATTGCAGACTGAACCATGCTTTCGTGAAATATCGCGTGTATCTAACAGACAAACAAACAGACAAATACCTATCAACATACTTACCGATCAAGATCGATAAGTAATAAATATTGATCACCATCTTACGCACTTTGAGTATTAGGTAACGGTAGAACTCTAGAGAGGTCGTTTGACTTGGAATTTGAAAGACGATGTCTGTTTATTATGAAAATCGTTTATTACGAGTCCAAAACGGTTTCATAAATAATCCGTATAAATAGGGCTTTGTTTTGCATAACTATCCAATTTGTGAGCTCGTACATGGTAACGCGATATGATGACTATACTCTCTCTGATAAACAGGTTTGACAACGCACCATGGGTACGACACGCCAAAACACGTTCTCTTTGTAGGTGTGAATAGCTCAGAGATGTTCCACGTGTTCGTAAAACCGTCGAGCGGGTGGCGCGCATTTTGTAATTGCGTAGAAGGCCACGTACTTGTATTAGATTTGTTCCCATTGGCTGGCAGATAACAATACTTGACAAACCCTTTTTGGAAGATATGCGTTATCATCATGATATAGGCTACACAGTATATATATATATAATCTATTGGTTGAACATGTACATTACTTGAATATATATGTATATTTTGGGTTGTATATGTATACCACGTGACCAACCCTGAAAATAGGGAGAATATGTATATACAGCACACGAATATTAGAGTTATTGATGGAGCGTGCTTGAGATGTTAATAATTTACTGAAGCTGTACGATCATACGACCTGACCTATACGGTCGTAACGTTACCACCTTGGTAAATTACATTAAGCATTTGCTTTTTCATTATTTTTATATATATAACTTTCTATATTGTTTTCTCGGATTAACAGTTCAAATAAACTCTCCATATTTTTGCACTGTTAAACCTTTTAACTCGAGTTTTACATATCTCTATCTTACTCAAACCCGAAATCGGAGAGTTTCTTTGTCTTTCATACAGGGGGGATGCTCCGATGGATTTAAACCATATCTGTTTCTTTTTACTTTATATTAAAACTTTATTTATAGGTTATCAATGTCTCAGTCACTAAACCTCTACTGTCGACTCTACTAAAATAATAAATTTTTTATCACAAAGAGTTTTCGATGAAAATTTATTCTCAAATTATTTATCCAAAATTTTAAACATTATTCAGAATTCTCTTTTTGCCACCATTGCTCGATTTTGTCAATTCTGTCCTGCAAAAATAGTTAAAATATTTAACACGACATTGAAATTTGAGCATAAAAACTTGCAGAATTGTTTCAAGTCATTATTTAAGACATTTTTACTGTGGAGAATACACTGCTCCCAGCAAGCAGTTATCATTTATACATTTATTAGGACATTGTGAGGCAGGTTTACTTGCATTTAGAAAAATAAACAAATTCAAACAAAGTTGTGGATAAACAATTAAAGTACATAATGAAAATTACCTATTAATGAGTCAAGCATTTTCCGTGAATGCAGAACCGATATCCATCCGGACAATCAAATATTGTATTGCAGTATATGTAACCTGAAAATATAATAATTTGTTTTGTAGTTTTCTTTCGAGCTTGTTGAACAAAAGAGGTTTAACTAATGTTTAAAACTGCTGTTACTTTCGACTTCAGTCATGAAGGTTGCAACGATGATCAACATCATAACCAACATGAGAACAAATTGCTGAATTGAACTGATCATGTTGTAGAATGTAGACAATGAAAAATGCGATATAAAGTTATTAGTTACAGATAATCTGAACAAAAATAAAAAAAACATTATATATATTACAAAGTAAATTTTGCTGTTGATTTTCCATATCGACGTACCGTATTGTAATTAGATGAGAATTTTTGTAAATGTTGAATTCTGAAATTTCTGTATATTCAAATGTGTCTCGTCAAACCTAATTCAGTTTAATTTAACGAATCGACATTGTACACGTGTATAAAACACAACGGCACATTTATCAAGCCTTTTGTTTAACATTTTAGTTGATATATTCATGTCTACAATATACGTCTGTAAAAATATACGGGTTCCGCCAAATTAGACTAAATCAAGTCGGGAATTTTTTGGAATTGTTAGGCCAAAGATCCACCCTTAGAATATTCACAGTGATTCCTGGGGACTGTCCCTATTTCTTTTACCGAGGTATAGTTTACTTGCGCAATCGGCAACACGGTTCGTCGAACCAATGTAATTCTCGTGGATGTAATGAAGAGAATGGGTGGTCCCGAAAAAGTTGTATGACTATTCTCGTTACCTTTTCTGCTAATATAATATTTTGTAATTTTCCATTTGTTTCTTTTATTGTAGCAGGTATATCTTCATGAAAATCCGACTCGTAACAACATTTAATTTGTTAGTAAAATACTGACTTGATTTATAACTTTCTGCTTCAGGATTCAATAACCTAATCCAATAACCCAATATTTCTCAGTTGAGTTTTTAAAATATTTTGTAATAACCCGCAATCATTACGTTCGAAATAAAGCAACCATTTCTAGCTCTCGATGTTCACAAATGATACGTATACTTCTGTATAAACGTCTTTATGTTGAAATGTTTGAAAACAACTGTTCCTCAATTGCAAAAAGTCCAGAAACGTGTATGTAAATTAGATAATTGGGTTCCGACTTTATGTGTATTTTCATGGGATATTTTGAATACTATTGAGACCCGAATGTGTTCGTCGTTCGCGGGAAAATTCTGCACAGCTTTGTAGCCTATCTCTTCGCGTGAGGTATATATTATTATATTCAATCAGTAGGAAGAATAGATGTAGTATTGAAATTTGACCACAAACATACTATATGAGGTGTGATTCACAAGCAAACAATCGAATAACAATACAGTTGACTCACGCAAGACTATATATGACAGCGAGCCTAGGCGAAGGTTTAGTTTTAACACAATAACATTAACTTAAAATAACAATAGCGATACTTTGTGAAATAGACATCATCTAAATGGAATTCATGTGTGTACGAAATCGAATCTGTTGCTCACTTGGAAATAGTCTCCATTGTGGTTCAGACAGAACAATGAACTTATTCTGTAGATTTATTATGTCGCGTGAATTCTCAATTTTTGAATACACGTTTCTAATAAACTATGTCCCAAATAAGGCAACCCGTCTCTACTTTTGCCCTGACTGTTTTACTGTCAATATGTCGCCATTATATTAGTTACTTGGGCTCTGTGCGAGTGTGCGATCATGTGTGGCAATAGTCAATGATGTAGCGAGGTGGCGAAAATTGATCCTGCATCGACGTATAACGGTGCCAAGATCCATAATAGGTATAAATTATTTGGACCTATAACGACACCTACGTCCGGGTCGGATCGGCCGGTAATTGGTCGCGTGATGCACTGGCCACTATTTGGGTTTGTCGCTTTCGAGGTGGCACTCGACTTAGAACTACCGGGTGTTACACACCTCAACCGCCCCAACCAATCTTTTACCTCTACCTTGCATTTCTCATGGGAGACGTGTGGCAATTGGGACACGCGGGATAAGTGAAACAATTTTTGTGCGTCCACAAAAGTAATATTATGTCCTTACCGACACGATTTCTACATGGTGGGGAGGTAACGTGGTGGCGCGATAGTACGTTCAAAACTTGGCATGTATAGGTCTGGGATAGTGTCCACATAACTCAGAAATTTTGTGTTTGGCTTGTTTTCCGAGAAAAGAAAGCGTTCCCTATCGCTGGAAACTTTTTCGATAGGTTTCAGCGGTGGGCGCCGGGATACTGAATTTTCATAGTTAGAAAATACCTCTGTATTTCAAAGTTAACAAAGTCAACATACTTGTCGTTTCGCGTGTCTCTTTGTACTTTGTAAATGTAGTTGTTCTATTCAGCAGACACTAGAACTTAAATTTTCATAAATTCAATATTTTTATTGAACTATAATCCAATGGAAATCTCATGGAATAGGATGGCACATGCATAAATGACTGTGAGAGGGGATCGAAAAGAAAACTATGTCCAATGGACAAGCCTAGACATAAACTTAGATAATCAATTACAACGAGATTATTTGCCCCTAAAATTCAAATGTAAAGTCTTAGGTGAGAAAAGAAATTAGTTTACACACAAATTAAAACGTGCATTACTATTCTGAAAATGGATAGCGTAATATGCGAGCACTAACGACTTCACATTAGAATCAGTAATATACAATTTTGCAAAGATTTTCAATCCCAGTGAAGTTCCATGTATGAAACGTATGTTCCATTAATGTATATATCCTCCCAATAGATTTGAGACATCATCTTCTCATTTCTTCCACTCGTCAGGAACAACTTTGTTTTACGCAAACTAGTTGAAGTGTGGAGCAATTTAGTCATCTAGTAGTTTGGGTGATTCTCGGAGACAGGGAAGTGCATCATACGTCCCGTGGACCACTTTCCGGCTCGCGGGACCTATTTACGTGGGCACCCGCAGGTACTCGGAATCTCATTGTTTTTGAAGGCTTTTTCTCATATGTAACGGCACCATCGGTGTTATCGTCGTTGTGTTGCTTGGCTATGTCAAACTGGGACGCAACTTAGTTATATACGATACGGTGTTATTTTCAATAGTGCTGTGTTGTGATATTAGTTAGCTGAAGAAATCAACTTGTCTACGACTATAGTTTTATATTTAGTTGTCTGGGATATGGTACGTTTCCATACACACAAGTGATGTGTTTTTAACAAGTGTTTCCTGAAGAGCTTTAAGCAACATTACTGCAACAGATGGTGGATTCACGGCAGATATAAACATGCTGGGTTTTACTTTTTTATAATGGTCTAATTTTTCATATTACTACTACTTTATCATTTTATTTTTTATATTTTTTTTCGTACCTATGTTTAAAATGAATGTAAGCAGAAGCTACCTATGTATATAAAATTGAAGGCTCTTCCGATAATTCTATTTCAGTAGGACGCGGCAATGCGGTAATATGTCTTCATTGAAACTGATAAAAATATCTTCAACCGGTGATCGAGTAGGAATAGTGTAATATTGAATTCTGTAGTATTGTAGTATTCTGTAGTTTTGTAGTGTAGTATTAAAAACTTTTAAGTTTATTTATTTTGAGACAGTATATTTCAAAGACTTCCTCGGGTAATTTGGAATCATTTTATAAATGTTATAATCAATGCACTTTTTATAAATACATATAACTCAAGAAACGTAGGTAATTGTTTGTAATATCACTTCGTCCTCACCGTTCGTTCGCTCAATGCGTTTTTTTATATATAGTTTTACCAAAAATATTTATATGTATATTCAAGTTTTTTCTTTAAAAATTAGAAAAATAAAA
Organism: Styela clava; assembly: GCF_964204865.1. Lineage (NCBI taxonomy): Eukaryota > Metazoa > Chordata > Ascidiacea > Stolidobranchia > Styelidae > Styela > Styela clava. The sequence goes on along the minus strand of NC_135259.1, from coordinate 11,655,118 downwards.
ATATTCAAAATAGCAGTGGATAGTATTTTCACGCCCTTGCACTTAGATTTCCTAAAATAAATTTTGTATTGTCTTATGCTTAATGTATCGCTTATTTGCTTTCAATTTTTGTAGTTGCGAAACAGGCTGCTATAGAGGCTGAGAACGCTATCTAGAATGCAAAAAAGTGAAACAAAATCTGTTGCACACTATTTCACTCAAGCTCGGCGGGCCATTTTGAATCGTTACGCGGACCGGATTTGGCCCGCGGACCGGATTTGGCCCGCGGGCCTTGGTTTGGGAACCTCTGCTCTACGCTATAATTTATGCAGACGTCTTAGCGGTTTTGAAAACCCGGGTAAGTAAATAAATATACATTTAATCATAAAATCCTCTTCAATTATTTTTCCAACTGTTTTCTTGTTTACATTGAAAAATAGGTTGGATCGTGTGGGCTTCCACTTCCATTCCAACACCATCAGCTAATGATGTGATTCAGATACATAATGTGATCGCATAATATTATGACGTTAGCACAAAACTGACCTTACAGATTGTTCTGAGTACCAACGATATTAAGAAAAACTAGAGAATAAATAAATAGAAAAATATACTACACTCAAGTTTGTATAAGTCTATAAAAAGACAGACTGGTTTATAATTAACTGGTTTGCATTTTACATTTTGAAATTGTATTTTACTAATAAGATCAAATAACATAGATATAACAGAAATTCTCGAACCTTGCCTTGTAAAATGCATTCAATGTGTTATTCTATAGCAGGGGTGGCCAACATGCTTTTGACCGCGATCGACTAAAGTCTTCAACATAGCTCACTATCGGTAATAAGGTCATACACTAAAATGAATGAGTACATAATATGCAGATAAACGCTAATTCGCATTCCTAGAGGAATCGCCCCAAAATTCGTGTTTTTTATGTTCCATTTAATTTGATTATTTAATTGTACCCGGAGTAAATGTTTCATCATTTATTTAAGATTTATTCGAATTATACAAGTAAATCTGTATTATCTAAATGGCAAAAAATAAATATTCTCAAACCATAAATGTTACATGACTGCTCAAATTTCAGTATCTAATATACAATTTCCTCCAAGCCCTAATCATTGCTCTCTTGAAATTAGAAATCGGGCATTCTGATGCTACTGCTACCGTTCCGAATAAAATTGATCACACATCTCTTGGAATAAGACAATAGCTTTCGCATATGAATATGAATTTCGCAAAATGTGATGAATAAATAATATAAAATAGAGCTACTTTTCAGAATCAACTTCCTAAAAATTTTTGCGGAGTTTTCAATCGCCAACAATATGGCAAAGAGAACATGAATATGAGTATACGACTATCTCTACTATTTTGCATATTATTATCATTTTCCTCTCTGTCATATCATTTCATTTTGAAAATGTCTGCCACGTGTTTTCTCTATTTTATTAGGAAAATAGGGTAATAAAAACAACACAGATATGCAGTTAATACATATACAACATCAAAGTTTCAATAATATTCTTTGTTTGATAAATGTGTGTTATTGAAATCTGTCGAAGCAAGTTAGCACGAAAAAAAACGAATATAGCAACTCAACAATCGTCTAGCATTGGTAAGTCGGTAACAATCAACAACAAGCTTCAACATAACGCTTTAAAATGGACGTCATATATATAATTTACTTTCATTCATGACATAGTCGAGACATAAATAGGCACTTTAAGATATAAAAAGAGAATATGTAGAAATAACACGTTTGCCCATGAGTGTCAAGTCTGGATAAATAGCCTCAATAGCTTCCCCTTTTTTCTAAGAGGGGATTTGTCTTCGAATCACGTAATCCTTTGACGATACGGCGGGTATGAATATGTGGGTAATGTCTTCCGATTCTAGGGAAAATAAAAAATCTATATAAACACATGTGACAAATATTTGTGACTGTGGGCCTAGTGTTGGAATCGATTCAGCAAATTTCAACAAATCAAAACATATCTATTTGGAGAATCGATTACGTTCATCAACAATTATTAGAAAAACTATTAGTCAAAGGTACATGTTTATAAAAAAGCCATTGGTTGCAATGAAAATTGATAGAAAATTGCACATATTAATAAGAGATTGTAGCAAATCCGCCCGGGGAATGTGATTGTTCAATATAAAATTTTTTAGAAGCAGAAGCTCGACCATGGTTGTTTGAGTGATATCGAGGGATCGGTGAATTAATAAGTGACGGACAGGCAAATTCGTCATCATTTGTCCTAAATGCTTGTCGCACTGATTTTGCATTGTCAGTGAGAGAGATTTGAGGAAATTGTTTGTTTTCCTTCCGACCTAGGTTCGATAATGTTGGTTGAGATAAAAGTAAATTGCGTTCACCGCGTTTTCGGTCCCACATATCAGCCGATTTCGAGTGGGGCTTTGGACTACTTACATTATGTGGACCACTAATTCCAAAATTCGGATTCCAGTGCGAAAGACGCCCATCTGCGTTAACTTGATGACGCCTTGAGGGATCATAGTTGTGATTTCTTCTGTCTGGATAATTCCCGTGATCGGGACGTCGAGGAATCCTTTCATCGCTTTTGGCATCGTTGAAATTCAGGCCTTGCTGAAAGTTATTGTGCCGTTGATCGTTATATGGATTTATTTGATATTGGTTAGATGGGTTTGAATGAAACATTTCTTTAGGTTGGGGAACTTTAGGAAACGCTGTTGAGTATCGAGACGCGTCATCATTTCGAAAGGCAGGTGGACTGAAGTTGTAATTATTTGCTAATTCGTGTTGAGCAGGCCGCCCTACATCTGGAGCCCCAATGTAGTTATTTTGTGGCAAAAACTGAGGTGGTCTCCGTAGGAATGGCTGGTTTGGATTTTGTCCAGCAATGGGGGATAAATAGTTTGCCATTGGTATCGTGGCATTTTCTGGGACTCTCGACTCAACCGACAACACAGCTGCTGGACTCGAATTCTGCTCTGGGTTATTTTGTATATTTTTTGCCAACGCTTTGATTTGTGTTTCGAGATATCGACAGCATATTGACACAACTCCTTTGACTTGCAAAAACTTTGCTGCCGAGAGTATATCTTGAATTTTTCCAGGTTCTAGTTGAAGTTTAGATGTATACATGAAATCCAGTATTGTTCTGAAACTGTCGACGCTCACTTGCCGCAAATATAACCCGTCATTATCAGAAGAAAGTAGAGAGTCAAAATACGGACTGCTTGCAGCTAAAACACATTTGTGAGCTGTAAATCGTTGATGTTCGACAAGAACTGTAATATCACAATATTCTCCTCTTTCTCGCTGGGAATTCAATACTTCTAAAATACTGTCACTGTGCGACGGTATCCGAAAGGTTCTAGATTTCAGGTTATATGTTTCCGTAGAAGTCTTGCTATCGACACTTTCTTCATCCATTTTGATTTTTGATGCCAGGTTTTATATTTGCGTAATGAAAATGTTCAAATCAAAGGTGTTTGATAATTTCCACACAAATCCTTACACTTTATTTACACAGTGATATTTATCTGAACTGCAGAAAACAATGTGACAAAAAGTTGAATTCTCTACACTTATTCAACAACGACCTTTGCGGTTAAACGATGAATTGTTCACTAATCATATTGTTGAAGTGCCATACTAAAGCAGTATTTATATGATAAATAAATTAAAAACAAAACCGTCATGTCCGGGTTTGAAGTAGCGTAGATTATCGCGCGATGAATATTATGTCAAATTGAATTGAATCATAAGAGGGACATATATTTATACTATTATTAAAACCATTTGGAATCGCTTTTGATAATTTCAACGAGAACCACTGCCCGAAAAGGCATTTCAAAACGACTGCCAATCGTGTATGTGCTGCCAGATGGTGGAACAACTAACTTCCAACGCTTTCTTCAGTTGGTTGCCAGATTGCCGTTTTTGGGAGCGATACATATAGTCGCTCGTTTCGCATTGTTATTCTAGTCTAGGGATTACCAACCTTTGTAGTTTATTATGTGTGTATGAATAAGTATTAAAATTAGAGTAATAATAAAGAACTAAAGAATATTTGTAATACTACAAATACAAAACAAAATTTCTCCCCGGTTGGGAAAACGTGGTTCTGGTGGTTGAATACTCGGAATCTTATTTCAGTGACGTCATACTGTATAATGCCACCAGGCTGAAGTTTCGTCAAAAATGGAATCCTCGATACAGAAATCACCGATCAATATCTGAGAGCACTTGACGCCTCTTGTCCAAAAAGCGATGAAATCTAAAAGTATTTTTCACTGATGCCATAGCTGATTTTTAATACTGTTTCAATATGTAAATATATTTGCTATTCTAAAATGAGGAAAGTATTCGTGCACAATCCCAGACGTTTCGTGTCTCGTAGAAATGTGCAGCATGTTGTAAATATAGCAGCGCCTAGTGAAAAATTGTGGATATTGCGATTTTTTCGACATGCCATTGCATGGATTTCAACCCGCGTTAGAGATACAATTTGTGGGATTTTGGAACCTCATAGAACGTCTATACTGCTTGGAACCCTGTCTGTATGCATATTTTTGATATGCTTAAAATTGATGTTTTGGATCTGGAAGGTACGTCTATTTTTTGCGAGTATATCACTCTAGCCTGACAATGAATGAAAGCTGCCTCACAACATCTTTATACATTACTTATACGAACTGCTTTGAATTTGTGATAAAATAGTTTGAGATTGATAAAAAACGTGCAGCTGTCAAATGTATTTTCACGACGTTTCCACAGAACGATAAACTTTATGGCATATATCAGGATATCCATGGTGTCTATATAGTAATTCACGAAACATGTATGTTGATCATATCGATGGATTCGAGTGTGTTGGTGGCCATAAATATAAGCCAATTACGAGTTAAACCATTGACTTCAAGCAAGTTTTTTAACGTTTTGCATTACTAATGAATTTTAATATTAGGATAGAAATATCCATGAACATCGGGAACCCGATAACGTTACTCAACAACTTGACACTCGTGAAAAAGAAAATAAAGACGACGATTGTTCTTGTGTAGCGTGTTTGAGGAAAAAATACAAACAAATATACGCGGCCGAATACAGTGCAAAGAGCACGGCAAGGTAAGTAATGAATCCATTTGCACAGTTTTTGCAAATTTACCAAGAAATTGTTTATCATTCTTTGATATTCATTGCAACTAAGAAAATTTATTTTATATTTCAGAAAACGATTGAACACGAAGACGCTGTCTGAGTAATAAAGTCGGATTGCGTAACTGAATGTATATTTTTATTCTGTTCGATTTAAATACTTTTCGATTCTAATATAATAAGTATGCTTCTTCTTGAATTCAATCCTTTTATTTAACACGTGCTCGACAATTTGTGACAGGGCACATATGTATAAATGATACCGTATGTCCCGAAAATTTCGAAATTCCGAGTAAATAAATTTTCCACGTGACTACATTTGTCTGGAATGCAGAATCAGTTTTGTAACAAATCATTTCGTCGCAAATTAACGTTTGTTATATATATGAAAAAATTATATAATTTATTGCTCTTCCATAAAAGAATATTTTATTCATCCGGCCGTGGTTTATAAATCCAGGTTTCAAGTATTTCTGTATTCAAATCACGACTCGCAAAGAAGAGGAGCTTGAATCTGTTACACCTTTCACTATAAGGAAATTACACAATGCAAGGGGATATATAATAGAGAGTATGGCTTATTTATCGGGACAGCTGGTATAATCTTTGGTTATATTTGGAAAGTAGTTTTAAAAACTTTAGTCGGCCTGTAATAACTTCCTGTTGCAAGTTGTTAAATACAAAAGATCCATAAATCATACTTTATGATTTGCTCTTATTTCAATTTTGAATATGTCAATAAGACAGAGCATAAACAAAAAAATTAAACAAAATACTGCTTAAGCTGATACATAGGCCGAATTTTCTTACATATGCATACTTTGTTGCACTTCAATTTGAATCCTTTTATTCGACATTCCATGAATTAAAAGTAATGTCTTTGCCAATTTGTCTACCAGCCACTTGGTCCTGCCCCTATATCCCTCAAGTCAGAAAATGCGTATATCGCAGAAGAGTTACATTTGATTGCATTCACTCGACCGGTGTAAGTTGTCTCTCTCTGAATAAGAACAAGTAAGTAACGTTTCTGTAATTGCTAATTCGCAGATCACATATTTCGGGTTCAAATTCCATCCCCACCTCACCCGACATTTAATAAATGCCAAATTGGGAAGATAACGGTCCTTCCAAATAAATAGTAGCTCCTTTCGTGGTATATAAGAAAAGTTGGAGTCAGAAGGTCAAACAAATAAATTGAATACCAAAAGAGAAAAGTAATCTAATTGCTTAAAACAAATGATACGTTCGACATTCAGCTCTAGCTTTTTCAGTTAAATGATATTCGTGAAAATTGAGCTTCTTAATACCTCAGCATCGAACCCCAAGCCCACCACCTCACCAATGGTTGAAGTAAATGAACAACTACAACGTAGAAGCGAAAACCTTGAAAAAGAAACTTGTTGCCCATATGGTGGAGGATTAAAGGCTACAGATCTTTGTTCGGAGTAGAATTGTGAATAAAGCCTAAGAATATATGCCGTAATTTTTCTGATCTCAAATAATTGAGCCAACATTGTAACAAATGTTGTAGTAGTAGTTAAATATTAAGTAAATTGCAAAAACAAAAAACTGCACATGGGTGCCAAAGATAATATTTCACCGACAGTGTTCATATCCGCTACAAGCTTATATTCAGACATATATATGACTCAAAAAAGCGTTTATTTTTTTATTTTTTATATTGATGTATTTTTGCTTGCGTCTACCTTGGATGATTTATGATATCGTGAATTATTTTGTCGTTTGTTAGACAATCATTGATGGGATTTTACAACGAGCCTTAGTGCTCATACATGACTGCGTATGAATGGTTAATCAAAACAACAGCAAATACTCACAACATTGTGACCAATCTTTTTCAAATTTTGTATAATTTCATCATCAAAACCAGCGTCGTAGTAAAGAACGTCCGGTATCAAAGCGTCAAAAAAACGCTTGTCCTTTATTGCACTGCCAATGTCATTTTCACCAAAATAGAGGAACCTAACAAAAAGTGAAAGACAAAACGCTGAACATAGATATACATGAATATGTATATCACAAAGTAAAATTGTTACAGGCTTTAAAGTTTACTTCTAGTACGTGTGCTATGATAGCGAAGTATACCTACTTGAGTATGACAGTCGCAATTGCTGCTGGAATCCGTGTACCCCCCGATGCTCCGATGATAAAAGCAAGATCATCATTATCGTTCAAAAACATAGCAGGTGTCATGGAAGATAAGGGTATTTTACCTCCTTCTATTTGGTTTGTTGCTGACAACTCAGAGTCGTGCTCACTATCGCCATCTGGGAAAATATAATTTTATTAGGATTAAGAAAAATTGCTCCCGAATAAAATTCTATAAATTGTAAACAGTACTAATAATAGTAAGATAACGTAAATAATGTTTGAAAGAGAATGATCTTACTTGGATATGAAAAGTCCGCCATTTCGTTGTTGAAGACGATTCCAGTGGAAGATGACATTATGCGAGATCCCCAGTAATAATCTATTGTTGATGTCAAAGCGACAGCATTGCCTTCCGGATCAAGTACAGATATATGCAATGTGGATGAAATACTGGAGTCCAAAAATTTAGCTCCGTAATAAGCCGGATCGTGGAATGTTTTGTCGTCAAAAATTTTAGTACGGACAGACCTTGCATATTGCCCAGATACTATTTGATTTTGAATATTTAGTGCAATTTGGTCATATGCGGGATCGCCCATACTGTATCTAGCACCGAAAGCGTGTCTGAATGCCTCATCTGTTCGGTGATATTGCAATGTTGGTGTTCTTTTAAATTCTTCCAATGTAATGTCAAAAAGGTCCATAACGGAAAGGATTGCTGCCACTACCGGGCCTCCAGAAGGTAACGGAGGCGCATGCATCGTGTGGTCGCCGTTAGGAAGACGCATCTTGATTGTAGATTTTTCGATTACTGTGTAATCCTGCAATAAATTATAGTTGAAAATAATGTCATTAAAGTATAAAGACTAGAAATTCAGTTAGTAACATGTTTCTGCAACGACGTTAATTCATAATTATTCTTAAATTGCAAACTTCCACGCTATAATTTTATTCTACAGTGTGATAAATGTTTTACTATAGTCATGAGAAATTTAGAAAACATAAAACGTGATTAAAAAAAGTGTTTTGAGAAATTACCAATAAATCTTGCTTCGTCATAATTCCACCTCTACTTTGAATATCATGAATAATACTATCGGCAATTTCACCACTGTAGAAAACATCTACGCCATGTTTTTGAATTTTTTCTAGTGTATCAGCAAGTAGAGGATTCTTCACAATATCTCCTTCTTGTTTAACCTGAACAGAGATTTTTTGTAAACACAAAATATTAACTAAATATACATTGTCTGTGTCGTTATGTATAAAAGTGCAGACTTCTCCTAAATCACTTGGTAACTCACTCTTTTTATGGAAAATAATGATATATTGAACAAAATTACTAAAGCAACTGGTCTTGTAGAACAACAGCGAAAACTAAAAACAAAATAGTCATTATATGGTGTATAATTGCTTACTCCAGATTTATCTTCGTTGCAATAAACATCACAGAATATTGAATCCGGATCTTCAATTATGACTTTGTCGTAAAGATATTTCAACATAATAGCCATTTGTCCGCTAACTTTGAAGCCGTTTCTTGCTTTATCAATGGCGGGTTGAAACAACTTATCCCAACATAAATTGCCTCCATATTTGTTGTAAGCGTATCTGTAGTACGAAATAGATTTTAGCTACCGACACTCAAGTGCAGTGAATCTAATCAGACACTGAGTATATACGAGTATAGGGTGGTCCAAAGTTGTCGGCTCCGGGGGCCACAAAATTATTTTGCATCGTTCGCGGGCCACAATAGTGCCGAGAATAGGTAAACAGTGCAATACAAAACAAACGCTCCTATTGTGAAAACACATTGATCAGTATTTTTCATTTAACAAGCTAAAACATGCAAAAACCTCCAAAAAACTCACTAAAACATGCAAAAGTCTTCATATATCTACATTTAGGGTAAGATTTGAAACTCCCCATAACGGAAAAAGTGTTCCGCAAATGTTATTGCTTCCGAACATTGCTAAGACTTTCAAAGCAAAATCTCAACTTTGGAAAGTGTTTATTGCCCACAAGATTTTAAAATGCCGTTCGGATTTATATTCTTTTGTCACCGACTTGCCGACATATCAAGCACACATTGTGGTACCTAGATTTATTTAAAAATCTGTTTGACTCGCGTGCGACACGCATTGCAACCGCATGCTCCTGTCTCAATCTAATTTTGATTTAAATCATTTCACTATTTGATCAATTTATTATCAATCCTTATATATCAGTTTTACCATTTTCGTTATTAAAGAATATAATACACAACTAAGAATTCTACTCGTTATTATTAGAGACTTGAAAGCGAACCTTTAAAGGAATCCCAGTCTCGGCACTCAAAGAGTTCTAGGGGAGCGACTACGCACCCTACATCAAACAAACGTAAGGAAGCGAATTTAAAAATTAAAATAAAGAAAATATTTTGCAGAGAGGAATTACTCTATCATATGTAGTTCGGAACGCATTTGGACACTTGAAAACTCAGGTTTCGTTTTTTCTTCATGCTCGAATACTTGTGTTACTTTACTTTGCTATTTTATGTATGTAAGTCTGATTAAATAACTTACTCCAAGCCCTTGAGTTCTCCAGGCACCGCAATAAATTTTGCTCCGTGTTTGTTGTTTCCCATGCCCAAAAACATGTCACGAGTTGCAGCTGATGGCGCTCTTTCTCTAGATATTATGGACGTCGTTGATTTTGTTGACGATTTGTAGATGGTCATTATACACCCTCCACCTAAAGTTTTAGCAGAAAATATGTCAAACTATTCCACTATAAGATCTAGGACATGATACGTTTAAGATCATCCGTTTGGGCACTGCCTTATAGACTCCTGCTGATTTTGTCCCAGCTTGTCGACGGCCTTTTGGGCGCCAAATAAAAATGGACTCAATAGACAAAATCAGTTCTCAAAAATATTTTCCAAAATCCCCAAAATAGCTGGATGGGTCTGCAACCCGGCGCCCAAATAGCTATGCTCATGACGCGACGTCAAATCGGGGCGCTCAATTGGTAAATGGGTCTGTTAGCCTACTATATTTGTAACCAAACATGTGGTTACTAGACCATTATTAATTACAATGATCACCCAAAAATATCCCAATAATAATACATACCTATTCCAGAAAAATATGGCTCGACGACACCTTGGCACAAAATAACTGCAATTGCTGCATCTACTGCATTTCCTCCTGCTTTCAAAATATCACGTCCTACTTCAGAGCATTCCAGTTGACCTGATAAATTATGCATATATTATATTTGTGATTAAGTATGTTTAATTCAGAATATAAAAACAGCAATATAAAATTACCAATATTCATTAACAGTTATTAACCTTCCGACCGCTCCAATCCCTGACCATTTTATGGGTATTTTTAAACTTATTTTTTTTGTCAACCATTAAGCCCTTAAGCTTCAATCATGGCTTTTTAAAAGCGTCTGCTAGAGTTCTATTCAGCAATATATCTTTAAAACACACTCCTCGAAAAAAAATTTTGCAAAAAAATTTCAAAAATTTCTAAAAAAAAAATTGGACTTTGAGATATTCTGTGTACAGTAGAGGGTTAATAATTAATTCCTAATTAATTAGTTTTTTTTTCAACGTTTTCGTCAAGTTTTTCCTAACATAACAATACCGAAACGACTATTATAGCATAAATGGTTATTACTCTGAAATTCACAATTGTATTTACAGTATTGTCAAGTTCAAGGTCAAATTACCGATACTGATGACGTCACAGCTCTTATTATTACTGCACAGACCACCCCCAATGCAAAAAAATTAAATTTTTTCGACGGAAATGCGCGTAGAACGACGTAAACAATCTCATACGCGCATTCACGCGTTAAAATTACCATTAATTTTACGTTTTTTTTACATACAAAAAATCTCCATACCTCTGCCAACTATGGAGCAGTCGAAATCATATTTATCAAAACAACACAGCGCCAGGAATGATCAGGGATAGTTAGTATGACTGAAAATACATGCTAAAGCAATAATAAGTCGTTATAAAGGAGTATTTTCTGTCTGAGCTGAGTCGACATTTTCAGACGTCTGACAGGCGATTTTGAAATCCACGCTATTTATACGATTCGCACTTTGCGTCACGGCTGGAAGGTTTTATCGCTTCTCTCATATCAGGGCATTACGTCAATAAACAGCTAAGAGCGATATTAACAGTAGGTTACGATGTGCTAGACTTAATAGCGTTGAGAATCCCATATGGACTAACGAGCGGCGAGAGAGTTAAATGCTAAATATAAATACCAGCGGCTACGGCTGCGTGATGGTATATTTTTGTTTGATCCATCTCCTCTGTCAACGCATGAGAATTTCCGAAATTCTGGCACAAGTCGAACTGAAAATAGTACATTTAAACAAGAGATATTTATTATCGCCCCCCCCCCCCGAAAATGGGGGGAATTGAGTCCGCCTGGCACTTTAATTAAAATAATAACTTTCTAGCGATATCTCAAATCCGTAATACTGAAATAGAGAGAAAAAATGTTTTTCACAACATCAACAACAACCCCATTTAAGATAAACATATTTGAATAAATCTTTTTCCACTCGCAATCAATGCATTTTTCAAACGTCTTTTCTACATTCACAGGGCCAAAATAAAATCTCCATAAGAAACGATTATTCGTTTCAAATCTTTAAAAGATGAAATATTATATCTGCCACTCCTATCTGACCTATTTAGCTCAAATTTTTCCGAATAACGATCATTACCTAGTATCCAAATGTGTTTTGATTTAACGAGGAACTTCCTAAAAACCTAAAGATCACAAATCAATATACAACGTATGTTATGTTAAATAAACCCAGGAAATACTTGTTACCGTAAACCGATGCGAACGTATATGTAATACACATACGTTACGTCTAGCGTGTATGAACAACAACTTAAAAGAAATAATCGATTGATGAATAATCATAGATACAAAGCGTGACAGAACATTTGAGAAAATGTCGGCAAATGTTGATTGATTCCGAAAGTTCAAAAGTTAAATTTTTAACAAGGAGTTGTAATTTTAAAACGTTTGCAAACAATTTATTTTGTGTAGAAAAACGAGACCAGTTTACTGGGGTCCTCTGGGGTTTATTGAACTTATGTTTAATTATGTATGTTTGACCAATAATTTTCTTTGTACATCGATAATATAGTTACCATCTACAAGACACCAAAATTTTGACGGTCTGTGTCATTTCTCCCGTCACTTATAAGGTATTAGCACATAATATTTTGATAAACAAATATAATTACTCACCAGGAGAGGTGCCATGATAGCAACCAATATTGCAGTCGGAACACCACAGTTCTTCTTCATTTTTCTACGATTTGAAGCCTTATATTTATTATTGACTACAAAAAAGTAGAAATTGTCATGATCGTATACCAGCTCCAGTAACCACACTACAACATATAAACATTCATATAAAAAGATATTTAGAATAACAAAGCAAATAAAAACGTAACTGAAGTTGTATGTGAACCATTAAAAATCTCGACAAAAATGTCGGAAAACGAACAATAAAAGATTTGAACACTTTAAGTGCGAATCTCGACGGGAGGGGAAAATCTAGTCAGAAACTTAAAATGATGACATAGTATCATGAACAAATATACAATTTTTATGTCTAATCTACCTCTAATTTGAATTTTTACGATTTTTTGCTGTTGAAATGAATATTAGATAAAGCTAATAGACATATAAAAATTTAAAGTTTATAATAAAACGATCTTATCCAAATACAGTTCCACTTATCGTATATATGTAGAATAATATGGGGCATTAGGCAATATAAGCTATTATCAAAGTTTTTATATCGATAGATTTTCTATCAACTAATGACATATTTTTAAGGTGAACTAAAATAATGTTTTTGAGATTTTTTTAAAATCGACAACGAAACGTCATATATAGCCAGTACAAGCGCAGACGCTATCGCAAATTATTGAAAATACTATACTTATTTGGTATATATTTCGAGTTCATCTGTAGGTTATCCGATAAACATCGAAATATGTCTTTTGACCACAATAAAAAACTCACGCATTTGGACAATTCACTCGGGGTTGATATCAGTGAAATAAACACAACACAATGCCAGCAATGTGTCATTTACACAAAGCAAGCAATAATGGCAGAATTTAACGAACATGGTTATGTTTATTTCTGTTAAGAAAGAAGCTACGAGAGTAATTATATTACAAGCCAGTGTCTCTCGTCCAGTTACAAGTTTATGTTGGATGAAAGAATACCTAAAATGCAAGTACTTAGATGATAGGCCATCCGTTATAGCAGTGATTTTCAACCTTTTTTGCACCGCGGAACACGTTTTATAGTCTAAAATTATGGCGGAACACCAAATGAGATTTTTGTTAATATTAAACTATATTATGCAATTACCTGACATCGATCATTTTGACATGAAAATAAAATAACGAAATTGATAATATAATTTGTCCTCTTTAGCTGGAAAAGACGTGGCACGTTCCGATTCAGAGCTACAAGAGCTAAAGTATGGTATACATGAATATTTTTGCTAGTTTGCTTATGCATGCTATAATAAGCTAGAAATAGGAATGGTATTTTAGTGTGATATTTGGGGCTGTTAGTTACGATGAGTTTTAAATATTTGATTCTGACTGGAATTGAAGTGACACAAACACGCAGCTTTTTTTAAACGACTCTTTATTTCCCACGTTTTTCAACTTTCATAGTGGCAAATAAGGTGGTGGGCAAAATCAAATATTTTTTCGACTCAAATAATTCGAATATTTCTAACGAATACCGAATAGTCCAATAACAACATATATTACACACAACATGATTCCAGAACGTCGGAGGTCGGTTTGGAAATTAATAGAAAAATTGAAAATCGGCAACAAAGCGATTTTTATTGGTTAATTTTGTCATAATCGATCATTTTTTGTCCCCTGTACGTTTTTATATTTCCACTTCTTGTTCCTGTGCGCAATTATTAATTCTTGTGGGTCGGCGGAGATCAAAGTTTCATAATATTGGTATAACCGTAGTAGTATATATTTACGGTATAACTATGCTATTACGTAGGCGACAGATGTTAATGAAATTAAGGAGTGATTTCAAAGCCCAAATTAAATTTATTCATATTTTTTTCAATTGCATCGGCTTTAATCTAACTTATCGTCGTTTGCAAATTAAACGTCCCAGACCCACAGTACAAAGCTGTGATTGCGTGAATCTTAAATGGTGATTTAAAATCTGGAATAAGGGCATTTCTAAGTGACCGTTAGGCAAGCTGACGATAAAGAGCACACCTTGAACGAAAACGTATTGAGAACGTCTTCGTATTTCCGATAATGATTTTTATATCCCGGTCATGCGTGAAATGACTAATAACATCTTAACTCCGGGAACGGTATTCTAAATACCTTATTTGAATTGACGTTTCTACATTTACGAAATGTTGTTGGTGCACTTTTTGCAAAATCTAAGCGATCGATTTACCGGCGCGCGAGTTTCGTGCCAAGCAGAGCGGTACAGGTCGCGTGGTATCGGATATACGAATAGTAAAATGTCATTTGAATATTTTAATTTCATAGGACCCGTGCCGCGTCGGTCTCTATCGCACATGTTCATCTCTTCAGACGATAATGCTCTTTAAATGCTTAGCGCAAAGCTCGAACCGTATAATCAAATTACTACTACTTATACTAAACTAAAAATGAAACTTGCAGCGCTAAATTGTATTAACAATAAATATAAGCATGTGCATGCATATATATATACCTCAAAATGTCCCCACATCTGTATACATTTTAATTACGATCAAGCAATAAAATTATGTGCATTTATAGCTTCTGACTACTTTACACCTCTTAAAGTAGACACATTGCATTCAATCCTGCCTTCTGTAAAACAATCGTTAGAATATGAACGTAGAGTGCAAGTACAAGCGGAAACTATATACACGCAATTGCGGATATTGTTTGAATATGCTGTGCAGACTCAACTTTTTATTATTACCTTCTCTGAACGCGTGATATTTATCCTGCAAACAAGTTTGCTTGTGTTTTTTTTTTTCAAAAAAGAGCGTGTCGAAGCAAGAATGTAAAGTTAAGAATACTATACAATACCTCCACATAGTCAAAGAGGTTATCTACATAACTCTATCCAGTTTTGATAATTGAATGAATATACTTTCACAACAACTATCTGTGGAAATCGAAAATAGCTTTCAGCTTCACTCATGACATTTTTTGCCGTAGACTCTCGTAACAGTAAATTCTCAATTATCAAATTGTTTATACGTGTCATGCGTGACAATAAGTCCGCTTCTCTTTATTATATCTTTCTGAACATAGCTTACAACTGAAAACTGTTATCAATATTTGTGTTTATCCTCCAATCAATTATGCAAAGCATTTCACGTGATTTAAATCATTTCTATAAAACTAATGAAAGAAAATACGGCTGCAAAACTTCAGAACAAGTTTTACCCAGTATGAAAATTTATCCATGCATTTGTAATAAAACAAAATATACACTACCGTTTGTCGGTAAATCGCTGAACGAGAATATATTTTTCCACGAGTAAAATTACATCAGATCTTTAACTAAACTGTCGACGATTTTAGGAAAACAGAAATTAACAGCCGCAATCTAACTATTAACAAATATTTTCAGATCTACGAGCTGTGGTGACGTTCAAATATAAACATCCGGCAAGAGAAACGAATCACCACTAAATTTCTGTAGGTTTTGCGATGAATCAATGTAATCAGCAAGATGACATTGAGCAATCAAGACAAAAACGCATGTGGCAATATCACTAGATTAGCTGGAAGATATTAATTAGTAATACATAAGACAGGATAATGTGATATACAAATTATAATGGATGTAATTATATTGAAACGACAATAAAAATAGGCTCGAAGTCTAAATTGAACATTTTTAATGCAGATGTTTTCTCCCACTTAAAATACATACTCAAAGGACAGTGATAATTGTTGATCATGACCGGCATTACTGTAGTCGTAGTCGTAACTCGTAGAATCCCAAGCCTATCATACAAAACAGATATGATACACTTCCCGGGCGTAACAATGTCCACAATTCTGTCTTCTTGCTTATAAGCCGATAAAGGCTCTTGCAAATGAGCGAAAAATTAAACGCAAAGTGCAAATACAACCGGGACCTGAACACACAATTACAGCAAATATTGTAGGAATCTGATGACTTAACTGTAGTCATATTGTTTCTTCCCTGAACGCGTGATATTTACTGATATATTATAAAAAAATAAATTTGTGTTTTCAAACTGTTCCGCGTATGAATCCTAGTAACAATTGTAATACGAAGCAACAATCTGTGTCATCAATGCTTCAACCGCTTCCGGCCCAGACAGTATGTCTGACATAGTTTCAAAAAACGTTCTCCTGCACTGTCTCCGGTAAACTATTTAACAAATGTCTGCCTGAATCCACTTTTCGAAACTGCTAAATATTTGCTACCATTGTTCCCGCTGTCAAAAACAGCGGCGATCGGACGTATCCCTTGTAAATATCGGCCTACTAGTCTGTTGCGCAGTGGTTCCCAACCTTTTACGACTCGTGTCCCCCTTCCGGTGACTGCTCCCCCCTCTTTTAACATTCAAAAATACGAGCAAAGCAAGTATTGGTCACATGCTGGGCCATCTTGATTTACTTTAGTAAAGCTAAAGGCAACGTAACTGTCGTTATTTTTCCTGGGCAATAAAAATGTAATTTTGAAAATGTGATGTGAAATTTAAGATATGATCTCTCATATACAAAGCCATCGGTCAACCAAATGACTCTATTATATTAACCCTTGATCCATATTTCGAGCTTATGTTTAATCTTATTCAACGGATGATTGCATGACCTGCACAACTGTGTTGTGACAACTTGTGTATGCCAAATTTTGATTTGTTTAAGTATGAATCAGTTTGTTGCAATATTTGCTAGTTTTTTTTATTTTTGTTTTTGTGTGCGTTAATTGCTTTACATTTATTCTTGCACGGTGGAAATAAATATCTGAAACACATAGGTGTTCCTGATGTCTTATCGTTGCCACCCAGTCATATACTGAAAGCATGTGTTTGTTTATTATTTATTTGTATATCTATATCTATATGTGTTTTCTTTGTTTGACAACTTCAATAAAATATCCCTCTCTCTCAATAAAGGTCGCCGAGCACTGGTGCAAACATTGCCATGTTTCCGTGGTTTTGCGTGTTATTAGTCAGTTTTCAGTTTCCAAAGATTAGTTGTGAATCATACAACTAGAAATTCATTTTATTTTTTGAGGAGCTCTAGTATAGTCACAATATTACAAAATTAGTTACTGATAAGCTGCCAGACTAGGCTACAATTTACAAAATTAGCTATCGGTACTTGTAAGCGGTATGTGGTTGAATGTTTATAAAAATATGGTTTTGAACATATAAACTGGTTCAAGCATCGACTACCTTGTTTACTTTGTAACATTGGCCAATCAGTAAGATGCAAAAAGTGACGTAACAATGCTCCCTTTTCGCATCCGCTCAGACACTTTTCTCACTCAGACAGATTTTCAAGCGTGGTCGTAAACATTACCTGGTTTTCGCGTTTTTGAACTCTATTCGTTTTCAGTTATGTTTCAGAAACTTATATATAAATCAGATAATTCAATGATCACTCTATCTTCCTAGGAGTTTTAGTTTAATTGCAGTAATAAAGAAATAGTGTAGAAATAGCTGTGATAGACCAGGCTAAAATTCTTTACCGGTACTTTTAAAAAACAGATTGTTATATGCGATGATTTGTAATGATGGTTTGAAACACATACCCAATTTTACAGGCGCCAACTTGCAAAAGCACTCTTAAAATAGACCCGAAAATTTTGCAATTTTTCAGGGGTCAAAGGTCGGGGAAAGATCTATAGGGAGATTCTCCTGGAGTCAAAGGTCGGAGAAAGATCCATAGTGTGCTGCAGGGTTACCAATGCCAAAGCGTACCGGTATATATAATATGACCAATGCCATATTGGGTTTTTTAACGCCGAATTTGCCATTTTTCCAAACACGTTCGGCGTTAGAATTTTCGCTTGGCTTTTTTGAGTCTCTTCTAGTGTTTATTATGAAAATCATATGAAATACAATATTCATGGTGTGGTTTCTCCAAACATCGATTTCCTTGTTTATTACCTTAAATTAACCACAACCAATCATAAATAATTGCAGCCGCTCAGCTCAGATACGGTAGATGTTCAAGCAGGGTTGTAAACATTGCCTAGTTTTGCCTGTTATTTGTCAGTTTTTGGGTCTGTTTCCGAAAAATAGTTGTATAACTTAATTCATGTAATTGTCGGTACCGGTACCGCGTACCGGTATGCCTTCCCAGGAGCTTTAGTTTAGTTGCAGTAATCTAAATTTAGTCTCACGAACGATGTGATTAACTCCACTAAAATTAGCTATCAGTAGTCCACCTGTAAGCGGCACTGGTTATGTGGTTAGATAATTTTTTTAATAAAAACGATGGTTTCGAAATGTTTAGAGAGAATGTTTTAAGGTATATCACATACCTGCATACTGAAGGGGCACCTGCTGCCCTGTTATTGAATAATGCTGTCCGATTGATATTTATTTTTTTATTGTTTTTTTTTTCAACTTTTCCATATGGGTGTCAGCTTAACTGTATTATGTCGAATGCAGATTTTGGTGCTGCGTTCAATTAATCCCTTTTACCTTAAAACCCTTCATCCCGCTGAAGTGTAAATCGCCATGACAGCAACCGAAAATACAACTTTCAATGGGAGAAGACATTTGTGTGGCTCAGTTAATCAACTGATGGCTCTACATCAGCATATTGCAAACCCGCTATTGTGCCATGGGCATCAAATCATGGAACTTTTGTACTTATTGGCTTATTCTGGTCTTGATTTGGCTTTTTTTGATCACTGGAATCTGGCAATCTTGGTGTGCTGGGCAGGACTATATTGTTAACTATCTTATCGTAATTCATTTATTCTGACAGCCTTAAATGACCTTGAGGTTCCACAAATTGAACTTCTTTTCAGTAGGGAATATTCGCTCACAATATTTCAATACTGCAATAGCCTTCATAGACCAGTAGACAACTAAAAAAAAAGGGGAATCTGTTATTACAGTTTGGCTATAACAGTTACTGCTGTACTAACTGGTACGGCACCCTACTGATATCGTACGATAGCAGTTATGACCTACGGTAGCAATACTGCAATATACTGATATACGGTACCCCCTGTCGCATTGTCTTACTTACTACCCCTCCTGTCAGCCCTAGCTCACATTTGCGAAGTTTAGTAACAGAGTAATGAATATATCTGCTGTGAGCATATCTGATGTGTAGTGTTGACAGAGTTTGAAAAAAATGACCGATTAAAACAGATTTTTAACTTGATAAGAGAGTAATCCACAATGCCTGATGTCTGCAGGTTGTGTCGGTGCCAAAAAAATATATTCTAAAACGATAGTTTTGAATCTTGTGAGCAATGAGCATATTGCACTGATGTGGCCTGCGAACAATACAAAAATAATATTGTGGCTGTAAATGCCAACAACCTTGGACCACCTTGCAGTAATAAACTGCAATGAACGCCAATAAATTGTTAATAATAATAACATTTTTGAGTATATTATTCAATCTGAAGTTGCAATATCAATTATTTATGGATAGTAGTTGATATAACAGAGGAATCAAATTTTATTAATGGTATGTCATATTTAAGACACAGACAGTATAACATTTTAAATTTCTTTCAGTTGTCCAACAGTTACACAGGGAAAATAATAGCAATTCAGATGTCAAAACTCTTCCAATTGCTAAAGCAATAGGCCTATTCAACTTCTGAACTCAAACTCCAAAGTGAAGTTTGTCAATTTCACACTGGAACCTGAGCCAACTGTTAGTCGTACTCCTTGAGTATTCCAAGATTTTTGTGACTAATCGAAAATGGGGTATCAAGCTATTGGATAGGCTCCTCAAGTGGCTACCTATTGTCCTGTGATTTGTATCTATTGTATGGAGGGGTTGTTCGAAGCTATGGCAAGCCAAGAGAGGATCATATTATTATAGTACCATGCGTCATTGATGAATACAAAGGAATGGGCAATGTTGAGCATTATTGGGTTCTGCAAAAAGGTGCATCAAATAAACCCCTCAACGGCATCAGGTTTGATGGATTTTGTCACTTAAGGAAGCATGAAGGGAAAAGAAAACTGTCATCTTTTGTGATTGTCTATACTCGTAATAACAACTAACAAGCTTTGTTGGCTTTCTGTCCTAGTGATTTTCTAGCAGTTTATGAATTCAATTCAACTTTGGGGTCTTGAAGTTGTATACTTACTTTTTTTTATTGCTGATATAGTTTGTTTAGTTTTTAGATTGTGATAGTGATTGCAGGAAAAATATTGTTATAAATGGGCCATAATGAAATAGTAAGAATTTTGCTTTGTGAATGGTTTTAACAAAAAACAAAATTTACTATACAAAACATTTCAAGTATACAAATAGAATCATACACAAAAATAATGTAATTTACCAAAATTTTGCTCGCCAATAATTTCTGATTTTTCAGTCGAGATAGTAAAGTTTACCCAAAAACTACTTATTTTTTTCAATGTGGCATGTTTTGACTATGTTTTTTTTGAGTTCATATATTTACCGCCACTGACTGGTGCATTTTTTTTATTATATTTTTAGAAAATATGGAACAAAATAAATATTTCCACAAGAGGAAATAATTTTTCTGTTTTTAAAAAGAGTTTTGGTTAAAGCAGGGTTTAGTTCATTTTGTTACGTTATCCACAAATATATATATGACGCATAGTTGTTCTTTATCGCAGTGGCATTAACGCAGATGAAAGATTAGTTAAACTTACCGTAACTAAAAGGACGGAGCATTGCATACAAGGTGCGACTACGATTTACAAACACATGTGACCCTTTGGTCCGAAATTTTGCAGCGTTTCGAATATTTTGACCTGGTATCTGACCTCGAAGATGAATCAAACAGGAATATATCATCAAGCTGCCGTCGCTTCCGGTATGTTAGTTAAGATTTTACACCTCACTACACTAAATTTCTGTTTGTCAAAAATGTAAAAAACTGGTTCATTATTCGAATTTTTTAAATTCCTTACAAATGTGAAGACTTTCGCTTACTCGTCGTTTTTTTGCCCATCTATCTGTTTAACCAGTAAAACAATTTAGGTATCTTAATTGTGTTTGTGAACCAACTCTTTTTCTCTTGGGGAAAACAAATTATTTGGCCCACCTTTGACATTTGAATACAAAATTTTTTTTACGTTAACATACTAATGTTGCGCTTACGTTTCTACTAATACAATACGATTGTATAAGTATATTTATCTCGATTATTCGCCTGCAACACAGATAAAAAAAAATAAAGAACAACGACAATGACGACTGAAAGATAGGGAAAACTGGCAAAACTTGGAGAAGGCTTTATGGAAAACGCTATAACTAACGTTTGTTCCCATTCACTAACACAAGTGGAAAAACACACCACGACAATCTTACTGAAATCAAAGGTTCATAAACAGCATACATGAAAACGAGAAAATAAAGTTCACAGACGAAGCTTAGGCCTACTTGTATAGTTGTAAATAATTTTGGTGAGCGAAAGTGGGTAGGAGTACAAAAAAAATTACAAATCCGAATCCCAATAATAACATCTGAGTCGGGGTTGTACAACCTGCGGCAACAAGGAAACAATTGTGCGACCCGCGGAGAAGTGTCAATGGTCGGCGGCCCGCGAAACGAGTTTTTAATTTAGTCTAATCAAGTACGTGCCAGCAGTGGCGTAGCAAGACTCTCGTGGGCCCCCCGCAAAATATTTCGTGGAAATGACCCTAAAACTCTCGAACATAAGCTACAACAGCGTTTTTTTTTTCGTCAAAAAGCATAACATGTCGCTAAAAGGCAATGGTAACCTAAAATTTGCCGTTTATCTTGGTTACTTTACATTTTTTTTCATACGTGCTTACTATTCTGCCCTGTTTCTGTGCGTCACTGAGAGGTTTGTCTTTCGACATCGTTCTGATAGCCTTCGTAATTTTGCCGGTGCGATCAAACCACAAGTCGCCGAAAATCGACGACTCCCTTTCTAAATTCTAATCGCTTGGGCCCCCTTTGCGCTGTGGGCCTTCCCGCGACCGCGGGGTTTGCGGGGGTGGATGCTACGCCACTGCGTGCCAGTACTTTTTATCCCTTCGCTTGTTAAAGATATACCTGGTTACAATTTATTATCTATGCTTATAAAGTTACAATGACCTAACAGCTAGATTGTGCGAATCAAACAATGCATGTCATAGAATCAACGACCAAAATTTTTTCGCGTGGGTCTACTACAAAGTCTATGTTGAATGAAAATGCGGCCCGTGGTTTTACCCAGTTATTTGTATTTGGCGCTCCTGTATTAGAGGCTTCACAGCCCTGAACTAAGTGGTTAGCTTCTGTTTTTCTTAGTAACCGAACAAAGCTAAAAAGTAAACAACATACATCGAAATCTAGTTTCGGACGTTGCATTTTGTGTAACAAATTTGGTTTGAATTTAGAAAGTCTTCATTTCAAAATTTGTAATCTTGAGCATTTGTCAGTGAGGGTCAGTCATACAATTAACTTATTTCTTACACCTGTTGCCGACCCAAGATGCAATATGCATCTCGGCTTCTTTAAACTGATATTCCAAATTAACAACTCTTATCGAACGCTTGAAAATCTAGACTGAAAAACTTGTCTGATTTTTCAGCCCAGATCACTTTTGTTTCTTTATGATTATCATGATCTTCCCTTGAAAATATCACACTCCCAGACCCCGGATCACAGATAAGTAGATAGTGGTCCTTAGTCATAGGATAGCTTCAATATAAATCCCAGTATTTTCCCATGTAATGCATTGAATCAGGTCCATACTTGTGTCCAGTTCAAGTGTGTAAGTGTAAATAACCCAGCATATGTAACAAACTAACTAAATATTTGTACCTTTGTAGTGTAGGCCTACAACAAATCTCTCAGTGAGTAACACAAGCATGATGTTTGTGACAACAGTCTTAATGTTAGGACGTAATTCAGTAAGACAAACCCTCGTTACCTTTTCAATGCAACAAAGCCGCTCTCGTTCTTATACTTTACGCCTTTACGGTATATTGTTGAGTGTTAAAAAATCCCAGTTCACATAGATATGACCCACGCAATTTTAGCTAAAAAAAAGGGTTTTCTTCTTTGACAGCAAACTTTAGGTATCTCAACAGGTTCCATCATCTTGCATTCGGGTTTGAAACCTGCATACTACTCTCACACTCAGTTGCAGATTGCATCTGATCCGCCTACCTTTCCACTCACGTACATTTGCACCAACCGATATTTGCGCTAAGTACATTTTCACCCGCGTACATTCGCGCCAAAAAACATTCCAATGTTACATCTAGTAATGATTACGAACTCTAGTTATGCAAACAAATACGCGATTCAAATTCCCGCCCATCAGACCCACACCAGATTGCGCCAGTAGGTACATTATGACGCAACAATGTCAATTAGAAACAGTTGTTCGATGTATTTTACTGGGTACCTAATCATAAAATGGGTTCCTTTACATTTGAACCCACGACAACTGCACCTGCATACTGTTGCACCTATGGATTTTTTTTTATAGATATTTGAACCCATAGTAACCCTAACCCATGAATTTTAGCTCCCTCATATAGATTGAACCCGCGGATATACGAGTGCAAATGTATGGGTTCAAATGTACGGTCAGCCATCAAATGATACAACCAGCACTGTGCCGAATATCGAGTTAATATCGACAGTGTTCCTTATTGACTAACATCAGCGGTGCGGAACTATACAAACTCACTGAATTTATTTCCATTAAATTATGTACGCCTGCTTTTAACTATCCTTTGCGCCCACGTGCTAGTATCGTATTTACGAATCTATACCTTCCATCCTCATAATAGCATTTGATTCTTCTTTTAATATATATAGGTCAAATTGAATGCTCAGAAGTCGGTCGCGACATTTTGAAAGCAGGTGGAAACGCAGTTGATGCAGCAATAGCGGTTATTTTGTGCCAAGGTGTCGTTGAACCGTTTTATTCTGGAATAGGTATGACTACATTTGAAGTATTCGTGCAAATATTTATTGTTCCTGCAAATGTTCTACGATATAGTATACTACGATATAGCATACAGTAGTTGCATTCACAGGATATTCTCTGTGAAGACTATACATTACTGTTCCAATATAAATGCTAATGCTATGCAAAACAAGAGATAAATTCTCGAAAATAAAAATACAAAGAAGACCAAAACGAAGTAGTATCAAAACAAAGAGCATACATGAATCTGTGAAATAGATAAAAGTAATAGGCTTCTAGCGAGAACCACAATCTGTAACACTGAAAATCTCAAGGTTTTTCATCTAGTAGATAAAAAGAAAATTTATGAGAAAAATACCAAAAATAATATTAATTACAACAACAGTTCAATAAAAATGATTTATAGGGTCGATTCGTGACCAACGAATGCGTGTGTGAGTGCGAGTTTCAAATAACAAGGACTGCTCAAAATTTATTTACCAGTTGTAAAAGTTGATTGTCAACATTCTTTTAGGTGGAGGATGTATAATGACCATCTACAATTCGTCAACAAAATCAACCACGTCCATCATAGCTAGAGAAAAAGCACCCTTGGGTGCTACTCGTGAAATGTTTCTGGGAATGGGAGATTATAACCGAGGTGCAAAATTTATTGCGGTGCCTGGTGAACTCAAGGGTTTAGAGTGAGTTATTAGGCAGAATATGGTTTTCTTGTTAATCCTCCCCGTTTGCAATTTTTTTTTATAATTTATATCTTTTAACACTTGTCATTCTTTTATTGCCCTTAATAGATCCGATAAACAAACGAGATCAACTAACTGGTGGACGAAGGTTCAAGATTTCCAGTTAATATATATTATTTGCAAACCTTAACGAAACATTCGTTAATTCTTTCAATTAGGTGCTGGTGTCAGAATATTTTTTAAGTTCTTTTAATCTTCAATATATTGTAAAACATTTGTTAGTGCATAACCATGGAGGATAGATATGTGAAGTAAAAAATTTACCTAATTTACATTAACCACCGTAAGCGATGGAAATAAAATTTATTATATACTACAGTTACGCATTTAAGAAATACGGGGGAAATCTATCGTGGAGAGAATTATTTCAACCTGCAATTGATAAAGCTAGAAATGGGTTCAAAGTTAGTGGGCAAATGGCTATAATGTTGAGGGATGTTTACGACAACGTTATAAAAAAGGATCCGAATTCAACATTTCGTGATGTTTATTGCAACGAGGATAAAACGGGAGTAAGTAGAATTATTAAAATAAATAACACATAACTCAGATAGTGGCTACTGGTTCGCTTTTGAGAAAAGAAACTCGCATGAGATGCCTACATGTTTAGCTACTGATCATGTAAATGTGTCTGAATCAGTGGTTGTTAAAATAAAACTAATAACCATTGTATTGTTCAAATTAAGTTGCGCGCAAATTTTTAAAAAGAAAAATCACCTTCATAATCTTGATTCCCAATTTGCGGTTCTTATTTCTGTGACATAGTGTTTACCTTCGTAAACTTCTTTTTTAAACTTACATTTGCGAGTAGGCGATGTGAAATTGGAACAAAAATTTATAAAGTATTCAAGATGAAATGTCGCATCTTTCCAGGTTAAACAAGAAGGAGATATAGTGAAAAACCCTCTACTTGCTGATACACTAGAAAAGATTCAAAAACAAGGCGTGGATGTTTTCTACAATGGCGAAATTGCTGATAATATCATTCATGAAATTCAATGTCGAGGTGGAATTATGACGAAGCAAGATTTAATAGTGAGTTAAAATAAAGTTCGCTTTGTGTCAGTGGTTATATTAGACACTAGGTGGATTTGCGCATCGTTTTGTAAATTCTTGTTGTTATTAGAATTCGTTATATATATTCTTATTCTTGGTGTTGTAAAGAAATCTTTATCTATTGGACCAGTTGTTTTGATATTTTCAGTGGTAGTGGTTGTTGTCGGTTAGAAGGTTTTTATTTATTACTAGAGTTTCTGTGGGCTCTATGGGATTCGTTTTTCACTTTAAAGTTATGTGTGATGACGTCGTCAAAATTGAAAAATGGCATATCGTGTGACGGTTCCGCGGTCCAGACTTCGTTAATACAAGACTCATCTTCTTTCAATTGAGGTATAATTACTTTCATCGTTTTCGATATTGACATTTAACGAAATTTTAATAAGGATTATTCAGTGCTTGAAAAACCTACAATCACGATGAATCTTGCTAACGCTGGTTATACAATGCATGTGCCTCCGCTGCCTTCAGCCGGACCAGTGTTGGGTTCAATCCTTTCTGTTATGGATTCATTTGACATTACACCAGACGATTATAAAGGAAATCCCGCATTGCAGTGTCATCGTACTGTCGAGGCCTTTCGACATGCATATGGTGCCCGGTACAGCATGGGTGATCCCGATTATGATCAAACTGTACTGAATATACAAAATGAAATCGTGTCAGGAAATTTTTCACGTTCTGTTCGGAATAAAATTGTTGACGACAAAACATTTCATGATCCGGCATATTATGGCGCAATCGTTTTGGACTCCGGAATGTCATCCACCGTACATATATCTGTGATTGACCCAAACAAAAACGGAGTAGCTTTGACATCAACGATCGGTTATATATGGGGATGTCAAGTAATGTCGGCTTCTACAGGAATCGTATTTAATAACGAAATGACAGATTTTTCATACCCAAGTATGTATTTTATTATTTTCATATGAATTTTTATGACTTTCATAACATATCATGCCATGTCATATTTGTTTAAATATTAATTTTCACTGACATGTATGGAGAATTGAATTTGCTGCTGTAATTATTTTCTGTACATTTATCCAGACGGCGACATGAAGCATGATTATCACTTGTCCACGTCAAACCAAATAGATGGAGGTAAACGTCCATTATCTTGTATGGCGCCTTCTATATTTTTGGATAGCAATAATGATCCTGCTTTTATTATTGGAAGTTCGGGAGGTTTGCGAATTCCAGCAGCAATGGCAACGGTTATGCTTAAGTAGGTGGTTTATTCGATTGAATAATGTAAGGCTGAGTTTTTACCAATGTTGATGAATATCTTCCAAATGCCGCATAAAAAAAATTCGTTGCCAATCTAAAATGACGTTAAATTGCCGTTTGGCTTTTTCTATCTCGTTTTTTCCCTAATAAGGATGTTACCTTTTTTGGGAATTCAGTCAATTATAATATTAAATTACTTACGACTCAAAAATTTTAGTCCTTATACTTGACTTCACGGCTGATATATTTTATATCCCAATAAAGCTTGATGAGGTGATTCATATGGGTGAACATATAGGTGAACATTTACACTTACACACAACTTGATACTTTTTAGATCCTTGTATTTCGGTATAAATGATCTTGGCGATGCAATCAAAGACAAACGATTTTATGATTCTTTGATACCGGATGCTCTTCATTATGAACCTGGTTTTAATAGCGGAATTATTCAAAACTTGAAAAAGATGGGACACAAAGTTGTAAGTTTTTAAAACCGAGGACACAATATTATATTGGTGTTTCCATTAAATTGTCACGTATGAACCAAAAGGTAACCGCACATTTGCACAACTGCAGCACCTAGGACATTTTTGCCTGCATACTTTTGTACATTCGCAAATATACGTGGGTCTATATGTCCATGGGTGCAAATGTCTGTGGCCGAAATGTACGTGGGTGTAAATGTCCATAGGCACAACTGTTCAAGAGTGCAATCTGTATGGGTATGCTAAAGTTTGGAGAGTGCAAATGTATGAGTGTAATTGTCCACGGGGGCAAATTTCCGTGGCTGCAAAGATAAGCATGTACAAGTGTGCTAAGTGAAATTTGTGGTTTCATTACTTTCGCGCCCATATACATTTGCACCCGCTCGCTAGGTGCATATGTACGTGTATGCAAATGTCTGTCGGTACAAATGTACGCGGGTCAAATGTCCATGGTTGTAAATGTTCTTGGGTGCAAATGTCCCTGAGTGCAAATGGGCTCAAACGTCCATGGGTGCAAATGTTCGTGGATGCAAATGTCCATGAGTGCAAATGTCTGCGGTTGCAATTTATATGCAGATGATAAAATCTATGGGTGAAAATGTATGCGTGAAGTGTCTGTGGGTGCAAAAGTATACAGGTGCGAATGTTCTGGGTGCCACACCGTGAATACTACCCGTTGTATATGGTATGGGATTGCCAATTCATTGTGATAAAAAAGTTATATATATATTCCAGGGCGCACTTTTTAATTTTAAAATTTTAATACAATTTTTAAAAGTGACATAAAATGGCTAAAACGTTTTTCGATTAGTTTGGATTTAGGTGTGCAATGTTGATATACCAATATAGTTGATTGCTGTTTCAATCCAAACTAATCATACAATTGTATTCTACAGGAGGAAACACTTAAACTTAGTCGTGTGAATGCAATTAAAGTCGACTCCTCTACTATCTACGCATTTTCTGACTTGCGTGACAGAGGGGCTGGATCTAGCGGTTGGTAGACGAATTGTCAACATGATTTTCAAATAGATTTACAACGATTTTACAATAACAGTACTTACAGAATATTCTTGAATATCGACTTGTTTTATGTGGCATACGTAGTAATACGTCGGCTTCTTCCTATAACATCTTTCTGAACCTTATGTTCAATAGCTTGGAACTGGAACCTTTTTATCAATATTTATGCAAATTTGACATGTGAAGCATTTCACATAATTTATATCATACTCATAGAGTCATCGTCTCATAGAACAACTCAAAAACACGGCCGCAAAACTTCAGAACAAGCTTTTCCAGAAATGAAACTTTTAGTCGTGACTTTCTGATAAAACAAAACATATACTATCTTTCATATATAAATCGCTTAACGATTTCCAGTTTTTCCGTTGGTAATAAATATTTCTAAAGTCTAAAACAATTAAAAATTAAAGGAAATTGAGGGCAGTAATCTATCAATTAACAAATATTTTGCTTCTGACCTAACGAGCAATGCTAACGTTTAAACGTAAACATTCTGCAACAAAAGTAAATCACCACTAATCACAGGTCAATAAATCAATGCAATCAGCAAGATGTAGTAATAGTTCGACCAGGGTAAACATGATGTAATTATTCCGAAATGACAATAGAAATAAGCTTAACGCCATGTTTGAACTTTTTTTGTTTAATGCAGTTCAGATGCTTTTCCCAATGATTTAACATTTTTATAGGACAGTGACATTCGTTGAATATGATCGGCTTCACCGCTTATTATATGAGATGATACTACTTATAAACAGCAATAAATTTGATAAATAAAAAAAAAATTATGCAATTTAAAATTCCAATATAAATTCTTCAATTCAAAGTGTATTTGTAATTTTTTACATTTCATTTTCTTATTTAACTTCTCATATCCATTTTGATCGATTATAACAGCTGCTCTTCTCCGTATTTCATTGATTCAAATAAGATCGTCTAACAAACTACAACACCCCGAGCTTATTTGTGATTCATGGCATTACCCAGTTTAAATATGGAGAATGAACATAAAACATTCTGCGAACAGGGTTGCAGCTGGCTTGACTATGATAAAAATGGTATTTCATCGTTCAAACCTAAAACACAGAAATTTTATAACTTTATCAAGCAACGTTGATGAAAAGCACGCCGAAAAGAATTTGAAAGTATCAAATACAGTAAATTGCGTTCACTTTATAGTTTATAGCAACCTCTGGGACAATATTTATTATCAGTGTATTTCTAATTTTATTCAAATGCTGCTGAATCTGATGTGTCGCAATACCTTTAAAACTTCTCGATCAATGTTTATAAACTGCGCTCGGCATAGACATCACGCCCATAAAGGCAATGGATTTATCCGTTGCTGTATTATGGAAATTCAAAATGTTTAAATCAATAGTAGTCTTATACCGTATGCTCAGCAAAAGCATGTAGACGCGATATTTGTCCAAATACTAGAATTGATCTATTGTTAATCTTAGGATTGTATGGAATAAATAATTATGCAAACAAATTTTAACTATGTCAACATTCGTGTTTTATTTTCAGTGTTTATGATATCGTTTCAATTTCAATATGTAAAAGAGCAGAACGCCGCGCCAATTTCAACATTTTCCCTTGCGATGATCTATAAATGTATAAACAGTAAAGCCAAATTTATGTTTTTTATGGTATT
The DNA here is from genome assembly GCF_964204865.1 of Styela clava. Taxonomy (NCBI): domain Eukaryota; kingdom Metazoa; phylum Chordata; class Ascidiacea; order Stolidobranchia; family Styelidae; genus Styela; species Styela clava. The sequence goes on along the minus strand of NC_135259.1, from coordinate 11,624,497 downwards.
TTCAGTGTGTATGATATCGTTTCAATATGTCAGAAACAGTAAATCAGAGATATGACGGTCAGTTAGCACAAGAGATTAAAAAGATCAAATTGATGTTTTCCACTCTTAGTATTCCTCTGCTCAGAAATTTGGTTTGAATATTCACTTCTTTAAACAAAATAATTTAGGATGAACGGCTTCCACTGAGGCATGAATAACCCCGTTTTGACTCAACGCAGTATGTTTAATATAATTTTCTCGGGGTCATTAGCCTCGTCGTGGGCTACCAAGCGTGACGTTGTTAATTGAGTAAGATTCTGGTCCACTCGGTTCTCATCAGTTGCAGTGGCGCAGGCAGGAGCGTGCCAAACTTTTCTGCTGCCCGGGGCGTGTTTCTGATAATGCTGCCTCTTATACCTAACTTCAAAAATAATTCGGGGGATAAACAGATAAATTAAAGCAATTAAAAGTCAAGTAAGATATAAACGTTTGTTTTATTGAATAAATATTCAAACTGAGCAACAAACTCACATGTATGAGATCAAACTCATATATCAAAAAAGCAAGCCACTAATTTATATGTCCGATTGCTACTTAGATGTTTTAGCAGTCGCACAAGCAGATTTTCTGACATGGTTTTACCATTGCCTTGTTTTCACATGCTATTTATTAGTTTTTGGTTGTGTTTTGAAAATTTCAGAAAAAATCAAATAAGTCAATGATTGGGCGACAGCACATTTGCACCCGTTACCTGTACCCAGGACATTTGCACTTGCATACCTTTGCAACCACCGACATTTGCACCCATAGATTTTACTACCTGTATATAGATTGCACACGCGGATATTGGCACCCACGGACATTTGCACCAGTGGACGTTTGTACCCATGTACATTTGCACCCATGTAGGCTACGTTCGGGTTTGCGGGTAGTTTTGATTAGAAAGCATAACATTAGGATGTCTTTATTTCGGCACAAATGGCAATAGAATCTCTTTTACTTCAAAGAAGATGGTATCAATGGGTGTAAATGTTTACGGGTGCAAATGTGGGCTACGTTGATGCAAATGTCCATGGGTCCAAATATTCATGGGTTTAAATGTTCATGGGTGCAGTCTGTATGTGGGTGCCAAAATCTGCGGGTGCAAATGTCCGTGGGTACAAAAGTATGAAAATGCAATTGTACCTGGGTGCAAATGTACGTGGTGCAAAGATAATGGAACCCAATGATTATACTGTCTTATCATATATTTTAATTGCAGTAATCAGAAAATTAGTACAAAAATACCTGTGATAGGGCTAATGACCGAGAACGCATCCATAGTGGACTCTCCAGTCAGTCACACATCACTAAACACATAACATGGGCTTTTAATTTAATAAAAACACATCGAGAAAAAAATGTATAATAACGCCTACTCTACAGCTTGGTTTTGCTGCCCCCTACAACGTGCTGCCCGGGAGGCTGCCCCTTTCGCCCCCCTCTAGGCACGCCACTGGGCGCAGGGGAAGCGTAGAGACATGAGCAAACATCAGGTCAGGTATGAGGGTGAGTTCAAACCAAATAGGGTAGACCAAGTTGTATAGGGAAGGACCAGCAGACAATAAAAGTGGTTGCGGGAGTAGCGTTGTCAGAAGCACACCAGTCAAGAAGAATAAACATGGGGGAGTGAGCGAAAATATCAACCAGCGAGGCCAGCGGCGGGGCCAAGGAGACCAGTCAAGAAAAATTAAGAGACAAAGCAGCAGCAGTAAGCAATCAGAAAAGACTGGTTGTGAAAATGGAAATAAACAAGGCCCAATGGAGAAAGAGAAAAACGACGTATACTGACTCAGGGTAAAAAAAAAAAAACAGCAAGTACCAACCTAAATCCGCAAACAGTAAAGAGAATGAGAATGAAAAACATCGAGGTCCCATGGATGGATATGAGAAAAACAGCCAATAACCAAATAAATAAAATAGTACATAAGTACAAAAAAATCAGCCTGTAACCAAGCTGCAAGCAGTTTCAAGTATTAAAGCAGCAAGTAACCCAATCTGCGCAATAAAAGACAACAAAATCAAGCAAGTTGTGAAGTGAAATCAGCAACGAAACAAGCACACAACTAAGGTGGGAATGAGAATGGTAAAAAAAATTGCGATGACCTCAAGCAGTCAAGGGAAAAAAATATATATTATCAGCAAAGGGCAATTACAAGTAGACGAGGGAAAGAAAATAGAAAAATCAGCGAGGCTGGCGGAGCAGTAATGTTTCCCAATAATGAATAATGCAAAAATAATCGTAACTTGTCCCTGAATTAGTGTAATAAATAATGAAACTTTCTTATAACCAATCCTTCATTATTGTTACTTTTTTTTTAATATAGGGCACCAAAGGTGCCTAGGGCCTCTAAAAGGCATAATCTGGTCCTGGGGTCATATATGTTTCCTTGATGCTTCGAGGACAAAATATTTCGGCAAATTGGAACTATCAGCGCTAGGAAACTTCAAGAATGTTTTTTTGGTATATGAATGGTGACTTTCAAAGTTGCTGCAATATAATCATGCGGCAAATCAAGTTTTTTTCTAAATTAAAAAAAATATGTGAAAATATTTACTATAAGGATAACTTCCATTTAGTTTTAAGTGGTGTACAGCTTGTATGGTAGAGGAAACAGCAACCGATTAGCGAATATAGATAATTTTTTATTAAGACAAATTTCTTACGTCGTTCGAGTTTGAGATTGAAAGTTTCACTGCACTTAACTACAAAAATTTAGTCAATGAAATTCCACGCTTAGTGGAATATATTTATAAACTAATACTCTTCATCATTCTAACAGTCAATCACACAAATTTAGTTTAAAATATTTCTTTTGCCAACAAAGGGATAATTATCATTTAACAAACAAATTCACATTGAACCTCGTAAAAAATTTAACTAGAGTGAAAGTGGAACAAATTTGAGTATGGTCTGAAATTCTGACAAAAGCAGAAGAAACATTCATAAACATTGTAGTTGTCTGTGTATTCGTATTATCTGTAGCCCACAAATACATAACATATATATCTGCATAAGTTACTTGTTTCTTATCTCAGTGCATTTCTGCTGACGAAGTGTTGAAACATTGATCAAGCATACTTTAAAGGAAATGCATTGCACGTATTTGCATCCTAGACAATAATACGTTGGTATGAATTGAGAATTTCGAGATATAACTTTACGTCTACTCTGAAGGAAATCAGCAGTGTATACAGAGAAGACATCCCAGAACGAGTTTCAGGACATAAAATCTTTTATCGAATAAGTTGAACCTTCAATTATTGTCTATTAGCTCCCACAGACCATATAAAATTGGCTCACGCATTGGATTGGATCGGGTTTAACTCAGATAATTTGAACTAGGACAAAACGAGTTGGTGATAACAATTCGTAGTTATGGTGCGGCATTCGTGTCTCAGGCCACAGCCCGAGGACAAAACATGTTGTTTTGACCGTACAATCAAGGTTGGATCTCCAGCCGTGCTTGATAGTACATTAACTCAGTGACCCAATTTATTATATATAAGCACGTCACGGTTTGTATAAAAAAAGATAAGAGGGGAGTGTCGAGGCAGAAAGTAACAGTATTTATCCGTAAGATACTGGAGAATCGTGGCGTTCAAATTGGTAATAAAAAATCAATTGTGTGCTGGTGAATTTTGGTATCTTTGCATTCGTTGATAGGAGTGGAGATCAGGCATTCTCAGAAAGAGGGTGCAATAGAGATCAAGGATTAAGGATTGGACCGCTCCCGTCTGCCTTTACAACACAACGTCTAATCATAATATTATATATAGGCTATAGCACCTAACGAAGAAGATGAATCAAACAGGCATATACCATCAAGCTGCCGTCGCTTCCGGTATGTTAGTTTACATTTGATATTCATAAAGTTCTTGATTGTAAAACATCTAATAATGCATTCATAATTCAGATTAGTTAATCCTTATATTCAACTTATTTTGAATCTATTACAATTGTAAACATGTTCGCTCATCATGTTTCCACATAGTATGTAGGCCTACAACTGTTTTGTCTATTCATTTGAAGAGGCAGTAAAATATTTAAATTTTCTAGATTTTGTGTGCAGACTAGACCAATATATATCAAGAACGCAATAACTCTTATAAGTATTGTTGTGCTAATACAGCATAGCGTACCATCGATTTTATCCTCCCGTTGTTCCTCAACGTGTATATAGAAGGTAGATAATTTAAACATTCAACCCGCCTTAGGGGAAAGAAGAAGACTGGATGTTTACCCGAGCATCTACTTCCTTTTTTACTTCCGTAATAATGGCTAATCAGAAAGACGCAAAACGTGACCTAGCAACATGAATTTTACAAGCCGATTAGACCCTTTGATCATTTGGACAGATTTTCAGGCATGATTGTAAACATTACCCGTTTTAGTGGTACACGTATTGAATTCCATTTGTCAGTTTTGGTTGTGTTTCCAAGATTTAGGCTAGGATTAAATAACTCAATGATCATTTCGTTTTTCTATGAGTCTTTAGTTTTATTGCAGTAATCAAAAATTAGTCTAGAAATGGCGTGATAGACTAGGCTAAACTTTTCTACCAGGAATTTTAAGTGACAAGTGAATAAAAATGATAGTTTGAAACACGCAACCAGTTTTTATGCCAACTCGCGTAATCACTCTAGGAATAAGCATCCGATATTTTCAATGATAAAGTATAAAAATAAATGATTTTTCTGGTCAAATGTTGTGGGAACACCCATTGGCAACCGAATCGGGGAAAAGTGTATACACACCTGCGTTTAACCGCTGTTTATGCCCACGCGATAATGCGTATATCAAGTCCTTAGTATAACATTTACCGGTAATTCTTTTTTAATATAGGTCAACTTGAATGCTCAGAAGTCGGTCGTGATATTTTGAAAGCAGGCGGAAATGCAGTTGATGCAGCAATAGCGGTTATTTTGTGCCAAGGTGTCGTCGAACCGTATTATTCTGGAATAGGTATGGTTACATCCAGAGTATTTCAATGAATATTTTAGATTAGTGCTTCACAACCTTTTTCAGTTCGCGACGCACTTTTATTTCCATTTTTTGTGCGACCCACAATGAAATGTTAATATACGAGAAAAGATATAATCCACGTGCAATTTAATATTAATGCAAAACGTGAGCTCGCATATTGAATATTATCAGATCAAGTCGAGGATTGATAGGAGACAAGCTCACACACAACGTAGCATTGACAATATAAACGTTGTGTTTTTTTTCTTTTACTCCCTTACCTTTTGTTTTTGAAAAAATTGTGGCTTTCAAAAATCAAACAAAATTATGAAATTTAAATAAAGTATATTACCTCTGGTTTACCCAGTATTCAAAATGCAACTCATTCGACGTAAGATTAACAACTACATAAACCGGCGTATTTGCTATTGTCTACTCTGATCCAACAAATTATCAATCAACCTAGTAGCCTACCTACACTTTCCAACACTTGTAGGGGCGTACTAAAATTATTAACGAGACACAACGAATAATTCCAACTGTTAATTGTTTCATGAGATTATTGTCAAGTAATGATGATGTCACGATTTTCCGATCTAATTGTAAAATGTATACACCATTTGGAAGTGCGTCGCGACCCATTTTGGAAAGTGTTGGAAATGCATCGCGATCCACTGGTTGGGAACAGTGGCATATCTAGGGTATGGCAGCCAGGGCTCCCGCCATGGGCGCCGTTTGGATAGGGGCGCAAAAACGGTGAAAAGTTTTAGTTTTAAAATGTTCCAATAATATAATTCGGAATTAAAAATATCAGCAATTTGTATTTAAATAATAACGTAATTCCAACAAAAGCTGTTAATAAAAATAGTCAGTCAACGATCAAGGGGGTGCATTTTCAAACGTTGCCATGGGCGCCATTTTATGCAGATACGCCACTGGTTGGGAAGCACTGTTTGAGGAATAGAGTAATTCATTATTCACGGTAAGAGAAAACATAAGGAAGTGCGTTGCATTTTTTCGTGTACACCGGTATTCTGATGTAAATACTGATACAAAGGGAACTAAATACGTGCATGAGTGCTGTTAGATTCGGGTAATAAGAAATGCAAAATTGATTTAGCGGTTGTGAACAGTTGATTATCAACACTCATTCAGGTGGAGGATGTATAATGACTATCTACAATTCGTCAACAAAATCAACCACATCCATCATAGCCAGAGAAAAGGCACCCGCGGGTGCAACTCGTGAAATGTTTTTGGAAATGGGAGATTATATCAGAGGTGCAAAGTTTATTGCGGTACCAGGGGAACTCAAAGGCCTGGAGTAAGTTATTTAGCTGAATAAATTTTTCTTGTTAATCCTCCCCGTTTTTGTTAATCCTTCCCTGATTTTTAATTTATGATTTTTAACACGTAGCATTTCAGTATTGCTTTTGGTAGATCCGATAAAAATTAGAGATTGACTTGTGGACGAATGTCGAAGTTTTCCAGTGGTCTATATATCTATACTATTTGCAAACTTTAACGAAACATTTGGTAATTCTTTCATATGTTTAAATCAAGAATGTTGTAAAACATTTTGTTATTACATTGAACAGAGATGTCGAAGAAAATTTTATTAGGGCCTATATAATTTAATCACGATAAGCGATAGAATTCATTTATACTACAGGTACGCATTTAAGAAATACGGAGGAAATTTATCTTGGGGAGAGTTATTCCAACCTGCAATTGATAAAGCTAGAAATGGGTTCAAAGTTAGTAAGCAAATGGCTATAATGTTGGAAAATCTTTACGACAATGTTATAAAAAAGGATCCGAATTCAACATTTAGTGATGTTTATTGTACTGAAGATAAAACTGGAGTAAGTAGCATCAATAAAACAGCAGATGGTACTATAGAGGGTGACTGGTGCGCTTGTGAGAAACAAACTTATACTGTTAGCACTCCTGCCCGCGAATGTTAAAATGTTGTCCTTCATTACAAATATAGTATATACAACTATTTTCAAATCTGTGGTACGGCTCGTACCACAGAAGAAATTTCTAAATTAAAAACGTTGCATAAGATACCTACTTCATCTCATAAAGAAAAATGCGGTTTTACTACAAAAATAACAAAAACAATCCTTGGTCTATTTTATGTCTAGTTACTATGTTTCAACTATTGCATTGGTTTGGATACATGGAATGAAAACTTATTCCATATCAGATAGATTGCAGTGAACGTTTAAATTTCCACTAGTAGTGTTAGAGTAAGGTGGCACATTTAATCCATTTTTTACAAATAAAAATTTATTCCCATAATTTCTGTAGCATAGTGTTTACATCAGTAAATTACTTTTATAAACTTACTTTTGTGATTTAGCGACATAAATTTGAACAATAATTGATAAAGTAATAAAAAATGACTCATCATATATTTCTAGGTTAAACAAGAAGGAGATACAGTGAAAAATCCTCTACTTGCTGATACACTAGAAAAGATACAAAAACAAGGCATAGATGTTTTCTACAATGGTGAAATTGCTGATAATATGATTCACGAAATTCAATGTCAAGGGGGAATTCTGACAAAGCAAGATTTAACAGTGAGTTATACTAAATTTTTCTGTAGGTCAGTATTTGTTGTATTAATTAAAAAATCTATTCTCGTGTTTAGTATAAACTTAATTGAATATCCAAGTATGGTAAGTCTTGTTCATTTTTTTTAATAAATTATGAAAGACAGTGGTGCGAGGTATTACGCAACGATGCCTGATTTGGATGAAAACCACATGCAGATTCAGTAGTATTATGCAGTATTTACTTTAATCGCTTTTGATGGATGTAGAAAAAAATTTCATTTCAGGATTATTCAGTGCTTGAAAAACCTACAATCACGATGAAACTTGCTAACGCTGGATATACAATGCATGCGCCGCCGTTGCCTTCAGGTGGACCAGTGTTGGGCTCAATCCTTTCTGTTATGGATTTATTTAACATGAAACCGGATGATTACAAAAGGAACCCTGCATTGCAGTGTCATCGTACTGATGAAGCCTTCCGACATGCTTTTGGTGCCCAATACAGCATGGGGGATCCCGATTATGATCAAACTGTATTGAATATTCAAAATCAAATTGTATCAGGAGATTATTCGCGTTCTGCTCGGAATAAAATTCTTGATGATAGAACGTTTCATGATCCTGTATATTATGGTGCAAAGATTTTGGACTCTCATATGTCATCCACCGTGCATATATCAGTGATTGACCCAGACAAAAACGCTGTCGCTTTAACTTCAACGATAGATTTTATATGGGGATCTCGAATAATGTCGCCTTCTACAGGAATCGTATTTAACAACGAAATGGCAGATTTTTCGTATCCAAGTATGTATTTAATTATTTTTAAATGAATTCATGTTATTTTCATTTCTTAGTATGTCGTATTTGCATAAATATCACGTTCACTGATGTATGGAACATTGAATCAGTACTATAAATTTCTTTTCTACATTCCTCAAGATGGCGACAATGAACATGATTCTCATTTGTCTGCGACAAACCAAATAGAGGGAGGTAAACGTCCATTATCTTGTATGACGCCTGCTATATTTCTGGACAGCAATGGCGATCCAGCTTTTATCATTGGGGGTTCGGGAGGTTTCCGAATTCCAGGAGCAGTGGCCAATGTTATGCTTAAGTAGGTATATTAGATTGATTATTGCAGTTTTTTTGTTATATATACTATTGATGTTTTTCGATAGCCGCGAAGGAAGAAAAAATTCCCCTTTGGCAAATGGTCTATTTGAAAAAACAGATACGACTCGAAACTGTTAGTCACTATACCTATTTTGACAATCTAAATGTCCCGGTCTTCGAGCTCAAAACTCGGATATTCAGTGAACCGACTTGTTTCGCCAGTTGATGGATACATTTCATATTCTCAGTTAACAATGATGCAAGTTTTCGTATAGCTGAACATTTACACTTCTACTTGTTCATCTATACTTTTCAGATCCTTGTATTTTGGTATAAATGATATTGGTGATGCAATAAAAGACAAACGATTTCATGATTTTTTGGTACCGGATGTTCTTTATTACGAAGCTGGTTTCGATGGTGATATTATTCAAAACTTGAAAGAGATGGGACACAACGTTGTAAGTTTCTAAGTATATATTATATATATATGAATTATTATTGAATTCATTTGAATAATTGGATAATAAAATTGCCAAGTATAAATAAACGATAGCAGCTTTTATTTTAGTACAAAATAAAAACACTTTCCCAAGAACATGAGGTTATTATATGCTTCAAACCCTTGCTGTTCGAATATATATGCCAGGTTTTGTGGGATTCAATAGTTCATGGATATAAGCAGTTAGTAGTATTAGTGCTGAAGTATTTACAAAAATATTAGTTTGTGTTTATCATTTTTCCTGATACCACCGGAATTAAATCACGCACAGCGGGGCTACTGACGCTGTTTAGACTTTAGAGCAGGGTCACCAACCTTTTCGAAGCCGAGGGATACATTCTGGGTAACGATTAAGCCGAGGGCTACCAGTTCAATGCACACTTTAAAATTTTCAATTCGGGTCAATTTGCTCGATTAACCTTCAATTATTGATAATTACTGATATTTAGTCAAGTAAAAACACTGATAAACTTTAGGATTCTTCAGGAAATCAAACAATTATCACAACGTAGCAAATAAATTACTAGCAATGACCCTTCCATTTTCAAACTAAGTGTTTTTCAAATTGATTTTAAAGTGATCACTAAAATAATATTTTCGGAAACCACAATGTGTACCTACTTTTTTTTTTACAAACACCCTGCATAACCCTAAGATGAAATGAACTTAACAGTTGAACTGCCGAATATTACATTTACAAACACATTTAACTAATATGAATATCTTGTTTTCAACAAGGAGAAAACCCAAATCGAACAAATCTGGTCTAATGCTTTCCACCAGTGTGTTGTACTCCAGCGTGTAACTTGACAATGCAACTCTGAGCGGGTCTTCCTCAGTATGGCGTATTCCGTGCTTAGTTCCTTGTGAAGTTCATGCCCAAAAATGTTGATTCATTAAGATGGCTTGTACCAAACACTGGTACAAGCCATCTCGTAACATAGAATTGCCGTTTGAATTAAAAGGCAGCTTTTTCTGCCCGTACTGCGCTGACCAATGGATATATAGTGACAAGATGTGAAATGTCTCTTCGCTTTGTCGTCGCTATAAACTCCACGCAAATGAGACATACGCGAGCTGTTTTCACGGCGGTAAAAGGAAATCCACCTTCCGTTCATCGTAAAAATGGTAGGTTTTTTTTCAATTTTCTTTGAAATCAATAATTGTATTATTGGCATTGCTGCTCCACAAATCAACGGATACGAAAGCCGCAGGTTCGTGGAAGTTGACCATCTGTGTGATGTCATAATTGGGAGAGTATTAAATGATCCGTCACATTACTGCGGTCAAATAAAAGTTATATTGATCGTTACCATAATATTTAACATAGTGTTATATAAGTGTGATTTTTTACAAGAATAACATGGCAAAAATTAATTGTTGTAGCTTACTTATCAGCGCCGTTATTAAGTTTATTTTGGAACAGACCCGCGGGCGACTCATGTGGTCTTCACGGGCGACTTGTTGCCCGTGGGCAACGGGTTGGTGACCCCTGCTTTAGAGTATAAAGACAATTTACTATCGATTGTGGTATACATTGATCAGGTGGGAGAAACTAGTTAGACACTTTTGAGCCTTATGTCTATGTGATAAAAAGCGTGTCCTAGGTCCTAGGAAGTATTCTAGAGGAAAAACTCATGTATTGGTCTTTTTTTTCTTCCACATGGAATTACAAAGATGCTTTTTTTCTACTATTGTAAAGTTTGGTAGATACTTTTTCATCTGTAACTTAGAAAATCTTCAAACAAAGGAGCAAGGTTTGTATTTAAATAACTAATATATTTTTTTTCATTTCAAAATTTTAACAATATTCTTCCGAGTTAGACTTCTACGCTGGTAAAATTTAACATTCCTGTATTAACTTAGTTTTGCGGTATATTCATCCCAATATAGCTATGTATAACTCTGATCATACGCAAACAATCGTATTCTACAGGAGGAAGCATGTAAAATGGGCCGAGTGAATGCAATCAAATGTGACTCTTCCGCTATCTACGCATTTTCTGACACTCGTGACAAAGGAGCAGAAGCTAGCGGCTGGTAGAAAAATTGCCATCACCATTTTCAAAGAGATTTGCAACGTTTTTTTTTTACAAAAACAGAGCTTTGTCAATCTGTCCATCACTCGCATTTTTTATAAAAGTGAGTGCTACTTGTCTTGCTTCGAGCTGCTATATATTTTGCCTAATTACCTTAACATATATATATTATAAGCAAAATTGCTTTCAATAAGTTATATTAAACATATATTTGGTCTTGCTAAATTGAAAAGTTATTTTTAATCGAAAATATCAGATTCTCAATTTTCAACAGTTTACAAAAGCAAGGGTAAAGTGATATGACCTTTTGGCTGAAAATAAAGTTTACAGCTATAAAAACATGTAAAGCTATTTTCCATAGAAAACAGCTCTTGTCTTGGTTTGATTTATCTGTTTCACAATCATCTGGCCCATTTGCTGTAATGCTGTACACCAGGGGTGGCCAACAAGTCGATCGCCACGTCTCGAATAGTCGATCGCGTCTGATGTTGAGTGAAGTTAATAACATACCTACCAGAATTGCCTTGAACCAGTTTCATTCAGCGTTTGTTGTGTGTTTTAAAACAATACAATAATACAGCACTGTACACGCGCAAAATACCATATACACATGCAGCATTTGAGTCTAGCAACTGGCAAGCCTGATAGAGCATATTAGTAACAAATGCAAGTTTCGCTGCAGCCAAGGTTTAGAAATGAATTTGCCAAATATCGTGTGCCTTGACTGACGAACAATCCTGCAATAATTTCTGCAGTAAGCGAATGTTATTGTCTCACCCAAAAGTAGTGTTATAAATTTTCATTGCAATGGTAGCAGTGGCATCAGAGTGCCCAATTTTTTAATATCGTAAGAAATGCATTATGGCCACGGAAAAGTTGGAAGTCTATCGTCGAAACGAGAGAGCCTTCAATTGATCCCGCAGAAATGAGAGAGAAGCACACTCCCTTTCTATATATGGCCACAGTGGACAACTGGTACCAGGGTTGCCATATTGGCTTTTTTAACGCCAAATTTGCCATTTTTGGCTTTTTTCAAACGCGTTTGGCGTCAGAATTTCCGTTTGGCTTTTTGGCGTTTTTTTTGGCTTTTTTCAAGTCTATTCTAGTGTCTATTATTAAAATCATATAAAATACAATATTTAGTGTTCAACAACTGAACAATAGTCTATTACCTGCACTTAGCTACTTAACATCAGGCTTTCCTGGAGCATCGATTCCCTTGTTTGTTACATTAACTCTTAACCATACCCAATAAGAAATAATTGCAGTTTCCGCAGCTGCTCAGACAGATGTTCAAGCGGGGTTGTAAACATTGCCTGGTTTTCATAGTTTTGCGTGTTATTTGTCAGTTTTTGGCTCTGTTTCCAAAAAGTAATTGTATAACTCAATTTTCGGGGCTCCCGAAGTATGCGAACCAAGATGGCGGACATCGGAATGTAATATGTGTACTAGGTTAGGGTTAGGCCATAATTTTAGGTATAAATACTACGGGAGGCTCTTGGCTAGTCTTCGAACTGATAATAGGACTAAAATAAGGAAAATTGAAAAAAAAATATCGCCTAACCCTAACCTGTTACCCATGTTACGTTCCGATGTCCGCCATCTTGGTTCGCATACTTCGGGAGCACCCAATTTTCATTATGCCTGATATGGTTTATGTGAGCTCTAGTTTAATTCTGCAATTGCAGTAATCAAAATTTAGTCTCACGAACGATGTGATTAACTACGCTAAAATTACTGAATTAGATATCAGTGGTTCACCTGTGAGAGGCACGGCGTTAGATAAATTTTTAATGAAATTGATGATTTATAAATTTGAAAAGTTGAATTTTTTCTATAGTAAGATACAATATAGGGAGAATTTTTTAAGGTATATTGCAAGTTTAAGTAGAAACATGTAGGTATATTACATGCTGAAGCGGCACCCCGTCTTGTATATTGAATGGTAAAATAATTCTGTCCACTTGATATTTATTTCACCTTCTACAGTTCTATAGGAAATTTACTTTCTATTTGTGTGCCTCACTGAATGACATGATGGCTTTACGTCTTCATCATCATCAGTACGTTGCCAAGGGCTTAAAATCTGACTAATCATGGGGCTTTTGTACTTGGTAAAATTGTTGGCTTTTTCTGGCTTTTTTGTGTCTTGATTTGGCTTTTTTTGATCGCTGGGATCTGGCAACCCTGACTGGTACCGCAACGTCTGACCTTCACTACCTATTGAATATTCAAACATATTGTAAGTTTATATTATCCGATATAGTATATTCTAGATTTTAGAAAAATTCTGAAATATGTAGATATGCAAATTGTCCATTAGAGACCGGGATTCTAGATCTGGAAATCTAGGTCTCAAAATCGACAGCCCGATATAGTAGGTTCTCGATTTTGGGAAACTTTTGGAATATCTGAATATGCAAATAGTATTCGGCCATCCCCATGTAATACAATACTTCACTTCAAATTTACACTACATTGAAGAAGCATCGCGATTTAGTACAAGTTATTTGTCAGTTTTCAGCTGTGCTTTCAAAAATAAGTTGTAAATGAATTATTTTATTTGTCATTATATCTTCCGATAAGCTCTAGTCTAGTTTATCTGCAATAATCAAAAATTAGTCCTGGAAAAGCTGCAATAGACTAGGCTAAAATTTGCTACCGTATTAGTCCACGTAAGAGGCATGTGGTTGTATATTTTATTGAAAATGAATCGCTCTCGCAAAACAAGAGAGCTAGGCTCAAATATATAGACACGTAACAGCAGATACCACAGTCTACAAATATATTAACACCAAGCGCAGTTTAATGACTTCAAAGAAGCCCCCATTTTAAAAGACATGAAATATAACTGTGACTACAAGCCCCCCTTCAAGAGACAGTTTGGGCTTTCATATCGGTAAAGCGGCACTGTTACCGGTACACGAATTTTACAGAATCTGTGATGATTCTGTTTTAACGTGAATTGACTTACCAAATGATTCGAGTTACTGCGGTATTATAACAGTAAGTAACGCTGTCTACAAATATATGAACATCAAGCGAAGCAGTAGTTTACCTTACCTTCGCAACATTGCGGGTTGGGTATCAGTACAGTACTGGTAAGTGGTAACCTCAAAATTCTACTTGAGCAAGAATTCCCAGAATCGGCTGTCGCGCTTGGCGGATTAAAAAATCGTGTTCCAATGGTTAAAGAGTAATACAGCAAAATTTTGTATCAAATATTGAATCTCATAGGATTCACGAAAAATTTGAAAAATAAAATAAAAGTAACAGCCTCCTAGAGAAAAATTCCATATTCAACCACTGATAATTTCGAAGCAATTGGTCCAGTAATCAATGAGAAAAGTTTTTTTTTATTATCGATGAAATTATGTGTCAAAGAACAAGGGAGCTATGCTCAAATATATGGACACGTAGCGACACATATTGACAAATTCGGATGACGTCATAGCACATAAAAACGAATCCCATGCAGCTCACCGGTATACCTGAAATAAATAAAAGTAACAGCCTGGTCGCGAAAAATTTAATTTTCAAGCACTGAAAATTTCAAAGCAATTGGTCCAGTAATCAAAAGAGTCCACTAACGTGTCCCAAAACGATCGTTATTTCAACTAACGTGTCCAATAAGCATCCAAAGAATTGCAATAGTAAAGTATAGCATAGAATAGGATTTACATATTTATCCCGATGGAGAGGAGAGCCAATAAAACCGCTTAACCATATAGCAAACCACGGTCTGTCGTCCGGATACTAGTCCATGTCGGGTACCGGTATGGGGTAGTTAGTTATTTGTTTTCGGAAGCATGGACTTTATGGTGGAGGAAGCCGTGACCGACCAGCGATTACGTGAACCACACTACCGCGACAAGGAGTCCAGCGATCCTCTCGCACATAACCATCCCCGCATGGGATTCGAACCCGCGAACCCACGCAAAGTAATCAGAAGTGCCGTGGTGAGCGTATTTCTAACGCTTAGCACGATGAGCCACACCGCCGTGTCGTAAAATTTTTGTGGTGCGAAGGGTCGGGAATACATCCATAACGGTATGTTGTTGTTAGAATTATTTTGCATGTTCTTGTTGGATGGAAAAATATTTTTCATCAACTGCTTGACCAATTGATTTAAAACTTTCAGTGGTTACAGATTGTAATAGCCTTCTAGCGTAGTAGTATATATTTACGCTTCTAGCGATAGCAACAATCTTCAACCACTGATAAATTTGAAGCAATGGAATTTTCCCCGAGCTATGACCCCCGAAAAATTCCTCCCATCTACCATTGCAATATTTTCGGGGCTCATTTTAAGTGTGGTTTTGCGAGTTGGCGGCTGTAAAATTGGGTATTTGTTTCAAATCGTCATTATGATTCACCGCATACAACAATCTGTTTTTTAAAAGTACCGATAAAGAATTTTAGCCTAGTCTATCACAGCTATTTCTACACTATTTTCTTACTGCAGTTAAATTAAAACTCTTATGAAGACAAAGTGATCATTAAATTATCTGATTTATATTTGAATTTTCGAAACACAACCGAAAACTAACGAATAGAGTGCGAAAACGGATCGGATGCACAGAGGGAGAATTGTTACGTCACTTTGTGCGTCTTGCTGATTGGCAAATGTCACGTAGTAAACAAGAAAGTCGATGCTCGGGGAAAGGTCCATCGATCCAGTTGAAGGGAAATCCGATCTTTCCACAACAACCATAACAACAAGAAAACGAATACTTTCGCCAATAACAACATAATAACAAAGGGATCTATAGTTATATTTTGTACCCAACAAACACACAGAAATTTCATAGTCGAAGTAGGATCTTATGGTTTCCAAAGTGAATATACTTTTCGAACAATTCCATGCTGGGATAGATAGGGAAATCCCCTCAACGGCTGCGGACAAACAAATAAGCGACTGGCGGTCACGAGACTCACTTGTCTAGTTGAGCGTTTTGTACGAGAGCCCATTAGGTAAAGCATTAGGTTAGCATTCAAATTCGTGCCCGCCTGTCGTCAGTCAGTTAGTGATGGCGGAAGATTTGGGCGGAGTCTTCACGAAGCAAGGCAATCTTCACCATGTATTTTTGATCGGCTTTCATCATAAGAAGGGTTGCGTTTTGGAGTATGCGTATCCGCCTTTAAAGGAGAGTTGCGAGTCCGGGGACAAGCTGTTTTTGCCCGAAGAATGGAAGTTTCTACCATATCTTGCCATGCCGGATGGTGCGCATAACTTTCCAGAGGACGTTGTTTATTTTCACTTGCCACCAAGAAAAGAGTTTGAGTTGAAGCAAACAGTGTACTGTGTGTCATATTGTCGACAGGTAGACGCCAACCAATTAACCCAAAGGGACGCTGACATCACTCGTGGTACAGTACAGAAAAGTGTTGTCATATTGAGTAAAGTACCTGCATTTGGCTTAATTCACGCAAAACTACAACTGCCAGTCATAACAAATGCCTTTTTGGAAAATTTTTCACAGAAAAATGTTTTGCAAGAATTGTATGATCACATCAATGCGTCACTCAGCGTACCCGATGAGTCACATTTATTTTTTGGATTGTCTGTAAGAAAGTTACTGACTAATTTTAAACACAAATTGCTCATTCTATTCAAACTAATTTTACTGGAAAAACGTGTTGTATTTTATGCAACACCTGCCAGTGAATTAGTTGGCGCTTTATTATCACTCCTTTCACTGTTTCCTCGCATGATTGAAGTTGGTCTTTCTGAATGCACTGTGATCCCTGACAACAAAAATATCTCCAAAGATGAAAATATTCAGGATGAAAGTGAATCAAAACTGGAAATTGTTGTAGATACTGTCAATCCATCCAGTGTTAATGGCTTGCTCAAAAATGTAATAAAAGATGAAAGTAGTTCTGATTCTATGGAAGAGGATATTGTATTGAATACAGCTGAAGAATCTGAAAGTCATGAGAAATCTGAAGCAGACGAACAAGGCTTTGAATTACTTGAAAAACCACTTGATAATGACGAATTTCCCAATGAAGTAATTTTGGGAAGTCTAAAAACAGATGATACAGATATTAGTAAGCCTCCACTAGATGGGCAGAGTATCAAACGATCTAGTGGTATTGCTACTAGAATTGCCGGCAAACTCGGATTTTTTAGACCTGCTCAAGAGAGTCCTGAAACCAATGAACAAATGGAAGATTCACCTGCCTATCATCACTTAGATCCAGAGCATGATGATGAGGAAAATTACATTCTTAAACTGGGAAATGCAAGGCTTGAAATGGCAATGGATTCTCCGGAGAAGATAAGCCCACAGACCTTACAAACTACACAAGTTGAGGATACATTGTTATACGATAACCTAAAACCGGCTTCATATAATTTGGATGATTATGGATTTCCACTGAATATATTTACAGATGGGAATTTATGTCTTCCATATATTTCATTACAACATCATGATCTATTAAACCAAGGTTCAAGAAAAGGATTTGTTGTGGGTGCCACAAATATTTTATTCAAAACTCGTAAAGAACTCTCTGATGTTGTTATCGACGTCGAAAATTCTGAAATCATTTTCCATGATTTATCGCTTCAAAGACAACTTGCTTTGTCTTCTGCCGACTTGCGTTTTGCGGAGTATATTGTTTCGAATATTTGTGAAGATGATGATGATGCAGATGTTTTTCATAATGTGGCAACAGTGTGGAAAGGAGGAGACGAATGGCTGCGGAGTTTATTTGAAGAATATTTACAAAAAATGCTTTCAATTACGATCCAAGATGAGATAGACCCAAAACTGTTACAAGATTATAATGAGGCATTTTTAGCATCTTGGAAACGCACAAAAAACTATAGAATATGGAAGACAGGAGATCACAAAGTGATTGATGGTGAATCTGAATATCAACATCCATTTCATGCACAATATTCAATCAATGATATGAAGTTACGATTGCATCATCGATTGCAAAACAGTGAGCAAGGCAGAAAAATTGAGGGCGCATTATCAAACGCAAATGATACAATAGTTAATACAGGAAGATATCTTGGAAGTGCTATTGGATCTGCTAAAACATCTCTAAGCTCGTGGTTTTCTAGTAAATTACAAACAAATAAAAGTTGATGAAACAATTGTTTACATTTGTTATGTTGTTGTAAAGTTTGTGTCAATGTGTTATGTTTAGATATGGTCGATCTTTAAGATTTTGATACCAACCATAATTTTACCGCCTCTTAGGCAGTCAATTATTTTTACAATAAGCAACATTTACAGATATTTTCAAAACCCCATTCAGATAATGATTTCCTTACATCCCTGTTTATTCAACAAGTGAATATGTTTTACTGTTGTAATTTATAATCAGATTTATGTCATATTGTTTTACATCTTTTATCTTTTTGATCGATGTAAGTATGTCAATGAAATCAAGTACATATGATCATGAATTTCTTTTCTGACAATAACAACTGTGTATAAATGTTTGGTTGTTTGCTGCGATATGTAAAAGCTATTATTTGTTGGCTATAAACGCATGTAATGTCACCGCACCAGTACTTATTTAATTGTAGTGTATAACAGAATTTCAGAAATGATTTATTAAAATGTGGAACAAACTATGTTAGTTCAATATGATAATGCTAACAAGCATTTTATTTTATATTCAGCTATTTATTGTCTTTGTATTACTAACACTTTCCTAAGTTTGTGCAGGTGGCAAATTTATTGTTCTAAGCGCAATACTTCATATGAATACTTACGTTTATTTCTATACAGGCATAGCCATACATTTTTTTCTCGTATGGTGAATGTTTGTGCTCTATAAGCAAGAATGACATCATATGCTTTAAATCTTTGTGAAAACTCCATATCAATATTGGTTCGGTTTATTGACATAATTTTACAATGTGATTTCAAATTGGCTTTTTCTATGTGTTTAAAAAAACTTGAAAAATATATTAAAATTACGGTATTTGGAATATTTTTATCTTGCTTAATTTCAACTTGTTCGAGTAAGGTTATCTGATTTTATCGAAAGTTCTACATGTATTCAAAACTTTTAATTAATCTAAAAGAGCATTATTTGAGTGAAAACACATTCAATGTTAAACCAATTTAAATTTAAAATATTCATGAGCTAAATAAATTATGATGCAAAATGTAAAACTGAGGATTCTTTCTATGTAGATTAGCTAGATTTGTAACGTGCAACAAGTTTTTTCATATTTATCATTCTACTTTTTATTTCTTCTTAGTAAGGTTTTTTGATAAATATATAGCCTACTGGTGCTAATGGATCGTAGGTAGTTTTATCAATAGCGTCGGTACAATAAGTAGGCCCATTATTGATTTTCAAATTGAAAAGTTAAATTCTAAATTTGGAACAAAATGTAATCATACTTATTTCAAAGGGAAAGATACTCAGTACATTCAATAATTGTATCAAAAGTGAAAAAAAAGTTTGTTTAATAATATGTTTTGTTTACCGTAGGTGAAGATAGATAATATTAAAGTACTGAATATGAAATTGATTGGGACTAGAATTCTGAAATATTCTTTGCTGTGGCTTGTGGCCATCTTTTATTTAATATAATACTCACTTCAATTAGTTTTGTTTTATATACCACTTATTATAAAGGAGAGCAATTATGGTAATTTTGTCTGCAATATCTTTTTTATTTACACATATATAATAAAAGATTTTCTATCTCTTTTATGTAACTTTTTTGCCATTCATTATGAGAGCCGAAACGATATGCTTTTTCACTTTTTTTTTCAAATCTTTTTGAAAAAGAACAATATCGTGAGAAAAAAATAGGAAATGAGCAAATAGGTATATTTTGATGACATTGGGCGATACTTAATCTTGAATAGGTAATATGTCAGATTTTATTTTAACAAGTTAGTATAAAATAAGAAAATTCCTCAAAATTTGATAAATCTATTCATCTGTATTTTCAAAAAGTTTTCTGAAAATCCTAAACTTTTTTTGAAACTAAATACAAGCTTGATTTAATTGTCATTTATTGGTATTATGCTTCTCTGACTGAATTCTGTCAACTTATTTCTGATTTCTCCACGAGAAACTCTGAAATAAATGTCAATTTTTTGTCAGCACTCTCAACTGTAGTCATCTGAATGTGTAATGAATAAAACACATATGTTCATAATTTTTTATGCATTGTCTTGTTGTAGTTTATATTTAAGTTTATTCTGTTTAATAAATATTAAACTAATGATGGGTGGGTATACTTTGGCTTTGTTTGGAATTTTTTGTTTTACGGTTGCTTGTACAAACGCAGCTCCTCAAGAAGATTTGATCACGGAATTACCTGGTTTGTCAACTCTTCCAAAATTCAAACAATATTCTGGATATTTGCAAGCTTCTGGAACTAAGCATCTTCATTATTGGTAAAGAAATTTCTATTGATTTTTATCGGGAATATTTAATTGAGTGCAATTTTTTGCCCGCTTGAATTGAAGTGGATTTTGTTGATTGATATTTTAGTGTTTTTCAATTTTCAAGTCTCAGTTATCAGCTGTATACTTCGAAATTGAATGAAATTATTACTCAAAATAAAATCCCACATTATTATAACAGATTTTGGACCATATGATATATTGTAAAATGCTTTTTCCCAATGGGACTTGAAGAACTATGAGCATAATTGATTATGACCTTGTTAGATTTCTTATCATTTTGAGTTGAAAACCTTCGTGACCTATGTTTAGTTGTATATCAGTATTGGAGATATCCAGATAAAATAGTTATTCTGTATTTACCAAGATTTCTTATTAAAGTATTCTGGATTGATTCATCTTAGCTCTATTTTCATTTGCCAACCATGATATGTATAAAAATAGTAATTTTAAACATAGCGGCAGTGGGGGCCCCCCATGCTTACGATAAGGGTATGAAGAGAACTACTGAAATAACAGAAGACAAACTTATCTCTAATATTATTTTTGGGACCATTTTGTGTTCACTGTCATGTATCACCGATGAACAAACCATTCTAGAAAACAATCCAAACTGCTGCGTTTCGGTAACAAATTACAGAGGTAGACCTCATAGTGGCTATAGTGGTACCAGTGAATGTGTTATTTCATCTTTTTTATTAGGTTTGTGGAGTCACAACGCAATTCAGCTTCTGATCCTGTTGTGTTATGGTTGAATGGAGGACCAGGATGTAGTTCACTCGATGGATTGCTGTCAGAAAATGGACCTATTCATGTGTGATATTTTTATTGAAGATATATTTTGTATTAATAATATTTAAATTATTTGACAGTTTCCCTGCCATCTTTGTTTGAAATCTAGATTTTGAAGTCTTGGGATATAAATGCAACAATATAGCCACAACACAAAATGATAATTTTCTTGCTTTGTAAAATTTCACTTAAACACGCAAAGAGTGATTACGTGAAGGGTATAAATTACAACTATATATATATATATGCTTTTCACTTTCAATGAATGGGAATAGGTACAGTACTGAAATGGATTGACTTTCAAAATGGATTTATTTATATTGTTCAAAATATGTTCAATCATATCTATTATTTATATATATTCTTTAATTGTCTTTTATATTATTTACTTTATTAAAACAATATTGTTATCATAGGTACATAATGATGGCAATTCTCTATACATGAACCCGTACAGTTGGAACAAACTTGCAAATGTAATTTTCCTTGAATCACCAGCTGGTGTCGGATACTCTTATGATGATAACAACAATGTCAAGACTGGAGATTCAGAGGTACTGCACTTTTAATCAAAGCTCAGTCGTTCAGAAATCATCCATGGATCTTTTCATAAAATTATACACCTCGTTATTCATCAACTTGATGGAATGAATGTTTGTTCATGGATGACATTGCAGTAAGCCGAAATCACCTCCTTAACCAGTACTTGCTCTTGGTATTTATGATATTTTAAAGAAGTATGAAATCAAAAGTAAAAGCTGTAGTTATTTTAGTGAATTCAAAACATTGTCATGCTCTTGTTATTTTAAACACCTTATAATAGTTTAGCGATATTTAATTGGCTCTACAATACGACTCAAAACGGATTTTGGACTTGTTTCTAGGTTGTTCGCTTTGTTGTCTATATACCATATCAATAAATTTAATGGATCTCAATCATAAATGCCTCTGTATAAAGCCTTCAGTTTTATAAATTCAAAAGTATTTTGATGTTTATCATATTATATTCTAGGGTCCAGTTGAATACCATCAGTACAAATACTTCAACCATACATATCGGTATGTGGCTCCAGCTGTAATATTTCTCCTATTTTCCGGAAGTTTCAAACTCATTACTAAATAGTTTTCATTCGTTGTCGTGGCACGCGTGCTATGTAATATCCCTAGGGAACTCGTTATGCCAAAAATGTTATTAAACTAAACTCTTTTCAAATTCTTTTTAGGTAGCATCGCATAACTATGCTGCATTGCTGGATTTTTTTAAAAAGTTTCCTGAATATTTGAAAAATGAATTCTACGTAACTGGAGAAAGTTATGGAGGTGTTTATGTTCCTACTTTGACTGAACAAATTGCTGATGACAAAAAACTTAACTTGAAAGTAAGTATTACCTCTTGGAAGTTTTAAGATTTATTTACTTTAGCTAACCATTTCAAATATGTTCAAAATTCCCAATGTGATTGTAAAATATATGATCCTTACAATGTTGATGTAATAGTCATTTCAAATGTTAGCGGCATATCAATATGTCATGCATTCAGAAAGTATTGATTTGTTATCATTGTACATCACATGATTCATCTAACACTTTTGAGTCACATGATATGTTGTAACCACAAAATTGCAGATTACTGTAATAACAATTTTGGTTTATCAGCTCAAATAGATAATGAAACAGCTTGTTTTTTGCTTACTGTATATTATAACAGTGTTGTTTATCACTGCTAGCGGCATTATTGCACTTGTACACAAGTAAGGTGATTTTATTTATGTCCAGTACTGTTTTTCCAGTATATATTTAATATACTGGTTTCAAGCGAACATAATGTGATTGGAGTATAAAATTCTTGAATTGAGTAATGCTGGCCTTAGGGCACATTTATTTCATTGTTATGTTTGTTTCACTATTCATTTCAATCTAAAACAGAAAAAAAAAACATAGCTTTGGTGAAAAATTCAGAACATTAAGTCATTATTACAAGTATGTTCTAGAGATGTTTTTCACCTTTCTTAGTATTCTTTTATTCTCAAATTGCCAAAATGGGAATGTTCTCAATCTGATGTTTATAGATTCTAATAAACAGTATTCAACCAACGGCAAACTACGTTTGTATAAATTTCTATAAAGTATAATGCATTTTAGAAGGAGTACCTAACATGTTATAGATATCCAATTCTGCATTGATAGGGCGATGGGTATGATCATGGTCGTTGCTATTATTTATATTTAACAGCATTTGAGCTTGCTTATAGTTTTACATTGAAAAAAAATAATTTTGTTCAGGGCTTTGCTGTTGGTAATGGCTTGAGTAGTATGAAGTTGAATGACGAATCACTGGTATATTTTGCATATTATCATGGACTTCTTGGAGATGTGTACGTATTTAAATTATAATCATCTATGGTGACAAGAATGATATTGTTATAATGAAAGAAACATACTGTACATGAAAATAGCCAAGTCATGTTATATCAATTTTGAGAACATTAGATAATTTCATTATGTACTGTGGGGAGATGAAAAGCCAATGAGCTTAGATCACATGGAACTGTGGATCACGATGAACTGCACGGTGGTGTGGCTCATTGCACTTAGCGCTAGGAATACGTTTGCCACCACACCTCTGATTACCCTGCGGGGATAGTTATGAACGAGAGGATTGCTGGACTCCTCGCCGCAGTAGGGTTCACGTAACCACCGGACGGTCACGGCTTCCTCCACCACCAAGTTCATGCTTCTAAAAACAAATATCTAACTGATCCCGCACCCGACATGGAATGGTAACTGGACGAGAGGCCGTAGTTCGCCATATGGTAAGCCGTCCTATAGACTTTCCTCTTCCTATATCAAAAGTTCAAAACTGAGGTATTTGAAAAACAAAACGACCTTCGCCAAAAATATTTCAAAAAAGAATATTTATATTTTTCAATCCTAGGTTGCATTGTATTTTGTTATTTTTTCAGATTGTGGAATAAACTTCTTAGTACATGTTGTGTAGGTGGATTTACCAGAGATAACTGCTCGTTTCATGAGCCAAGAAATTCTGCTTGTGGAGATTATGTAAGTACCTAATGCATCCCATTACATTGTTTGTTTAATTTAGGAACAAAATATTCTGGAATGTAAAAAGATTTAATGATGCTTAAACACATCTTGCCCTTGCTCGTTTTACAAGGAAATCCCCAGTTCGCCTTAGTTTCGTTATCTGATGAGGTTATTTCACAGGGTGTGTTTTTCACTTGTGCATTCATTGTTTGATTATAATGGGATTTGGAATATACCAATCAAAATAATACTATGAATACCCATAAAAGGTTGGGAACCACTGTGCTAGGCTATTTCTGTCTTGGTGTGCTATGTGCATGAATTTTGATAAGAACTGAGCTTGCTTAAATGCATAATTGTTGTTGTTTCTCACAGGTACAAAATGTCATGGAAATAGTCTACAGCAGTGGATTGAATACATATGCTTTATACATGGATTGTGATGGCGGTAGTCAGAGACAGAAAACATATAAATTTACAATGGCAAATTTGTTTCGAAATCTTGATGCAGGATTTCGTAAGAAGCTGCTCTCAACAAAGGTAAACTGAGGTAGTGCTTTTTGAATGATAGGATCTGCGTCTGAAGGCTCCAGCTCTAGAGCTTAATTAATTTTTTAGCCTATTAGCATGACCACACCCTGAAACATTAGCCCAAATTACTTTTTGGATGTTATTGATGTATAAATTTAACTTCAAATCTAAAAATTTATATAAATAATCAAATATAAAAAATTGAAATATCAAAGGAATAGAGTTTAGTATTTGTTTGAAGTATTACAAAATTGTAAATGTGGAGAAATAATTATATCGTTAGGAGCTGGAGCCACTAATATTTTTGGTAGCTCTGGCTCCTCCAAAATTCCAAGGCTCCTGCTCTGAATCGTGATAATTTAATCCAGTAATCTTGATTCAGCATCTCTACAAACACCTCACTTTATCTTGCAGATGCCATATGCCAATTCACTTCTTCGTGAAACTCCTCCATGCATAAATTCTACTGCACAAAAGAATTATCTGAATAAACCGGATGTCCGAAAAGCTCTTCACATACCAAGCCATCTTCCCAAATGGGATATTTGCAAGTACAAGTGTACAAAATAGTGTTGACCACAGAGTCTAATATTTCATCAATATCGTAGCTGTGTTACCTTATTACTTGTATGTACCTGCATGGGTATATTCAATAACAATTCAATGATGTTTTTTTTTCTTTTGTTGTTTAAGTGCGTGCGTGTATAGGAGCGTGGCCTTTGATAAAATCAGGATATAGATTCCCTGTTCATTTCATAGGCGAAGCTCTGATTAAATGATGTTATATATCTCCAGAATGCTAACTGTTCACTCAATTACTCGCCCACAAACAAGTAAACATTATAGCCTCAAGAACATTTGGTGCAAGGTAAAAAAGACATATTAAATTAAATTTGCATTGAAAAATAATTGACACATTTTAAAAATGATATCAAGTAATAGTTCTCTACAAATGTAGAAAGCTTCATAAACAACCAAATGCTTTCTTTCTTAGTGGACTTGAAAACCAATAAATTGTTATTCCCAGGCTGTCACCAATCTAGTATCAGCCATTTATCATGTCTGATCAATTTTGCTCCTTCATATGTCGAACCACCACCTTTTGTACCAGTCCATGTTTGGTATCGGAATAGCTAATCAGTTGTTTCAGTGCATGGACTGTGCTGAACATACCCATGTATCTGATTCCTTCAATCCCACATCCCAGTGCAATGAAGCACATATTATGATTTCAACTCCTTGTTTTTAGTGAGGATGTGGGATCTCAGTACAAACGCGAATTCTCTGACATGATGGCACAATATAAGAAACTTATGGCAGTTCCTGGACTACGTGGCCTAGTGTACAACGGAGACACTGATATGGCTTGTAATTTCCTGGGAGACGAGTGGTTCGTGGACTCTCTCGGACTTCCACCAGTGCATGATCGTGTACCATGGTATGTTGATGGACAAGTAGCCGGATTTACTCGAGCATTCAAGCAACTTACCTACACTACTATCAGAGTGAGTACCAAATTTGATATCAAGTCTGGTTTAAAGAAAAGTATATGCATAGTTCATAGGTTTAAAACCTTTCTATATTGTATTCTTTATTATAAAAAATCTCCCTACGTCTTGCATATGGATTTTCATTTGGCTTTACTCATCTAAGGTAAATATTGCAAGCATTATTATCTTCTATTCATCTAATCAGGAGCCATCAATAAAATGAATTTGTAGTTTTTATGGAATTTTAATTCACACTAGTGTGCATTTGTCGCAGATATCAATAAATATCTGTAAGCTAACAACATAACCAGGCTTTCTGATTATGTGATATTCATTCCTTACAAACCTTTTCTAGGGTTCTGGACATATGGTTCCTCAATGGGCACCGAGTTACGCATATACGATGTTTGAAAAATTTCTTTTCAACCAACCACTGATGAAGACAACTCGCGTCCCGAAGTAGATGAAATGAATTGAGATAATTATCAACATTATAAAATTTATTAGAAGCAGATGATTAATCATTGAAACTAACATTCTTGGACATCACATGTGATATCTATTCCATGTGCGAATATATCGTCCTATGCAATTAGCCTAATCAACATCATATTTCTTTCCAATACTATATTGCAAATAAGTTCAGTATACATCATGGTCTTTTTATTCCAAATACAATCAACCACATAATTTTTCATTGTGGCATTGTTCTTCCTGCTATTATACTGTGGTTACGGCAGTGTTTGTTATACATGAGGTACTATGTTGAGGACTCGTATAGCACATCTGCCGCCTTCTACACTACTCTTCAATGTGAGAGCACCCCATAATCTTGAAACCGCCTTTGTTGAAATCTCAATTGAACCAGTCATTTCTGTCTCATTGTATTCCACCATCTCTCGACTGAATGCAACCCCAGCCTAAAGCAAAAAAATTTGTTTCACTTTATGGGAGTCTGTGCTAAAAACAAGGATGACCACGTTAGGCTTATTAAGGCTACTAACCTGCCCATGCAATGTTGACATGGATTTATAGATCTCAATTTCTGCTTGTTTTTCATCAAGTTTGATATCGGCCGGCTGACAAATTCTGAAATATGAAAATAAAAATGATCCACATAAT
Source organism: Styela clava (assembly GCF_964204865.1). NCBI lineage: Eukaryota > Metazoa > Chordata > Ascidiacea > Stolidobranchia > Styelidae > Styela > Styela clava. Next base: position 11,596,905 of record NC_135259.1, on the reverse strand, counting down.
ATACATATTCGTAACAGGCAATTTATTGAGCAGAAAAATGATTGAACCACTTGTTGGGCTGCAAAAGATTAAGAAACCTATGTCCCTGTTTGAGGGATAACGAGCAATGCTGAACCCCATCGCTCGAACATATCGACACCTCAAAACCAAACAGTCCACTTTTCCAAAAAATGACATTTTTCAATTGCTGATTTTCCTGGACTTAGCTCTACATTTTGGTCTATTTGCCTTATCTCTAGGTCTCAAGACAGCTATGGACATAACCCTGCTTTTTTTAGGGCATTTGAGAACTAAACAGAGCTGTGTCTACTATAGTGGACTTAGCTCTGGATAACTGCATTGTAAGTTGGGGCTAAGTCCTTTTTTTGGACATAGCTCCTCTGAAAAAATATAATACAAAGCGCTAAGTCCATACCAGCCTCTATAATAACATAATAAAGGGACCCTAAGTCCAATAAAATTGAGAGCCAAAAAGGGTCAAGTCCAAAAAAAATTGGGGCGGAGCACAAATTTTTTTATACCATCTAACTTAGGTGGACCATAAAAACTAGACATCCTCGATGTAAGGTATTAGAGAAATAAAAAACGTTTTTTGCGTTTTTCTCAAAACTAGAAAAATGGAATTAGCCCAATTTGGATTTCATGCGTCTATATATTTTGTTGAATGCTTTCACAAAAGCTAATAAACTTGGCTAGAGAGCTGCATAGTTTGTGGTTGTAAGACTGGAAGAACGTCTACAAAGTCGTAAACGACAACCTGCAAGGCAAGACCAATAAAAATTACTACCCACTTACATCTTGAAATGGATGATATATGTGTCATGTTTTTGTCTTTGGATATCTTGAAAAATGCTGAAAGAAATTGCTGATTGCATTGATGTAAGTATCCTCTCTATTTAGTTAACTTATTTACAATAAAATAACTGTGGTGTGAGTACGATAGAATTAGATGATATACTTTAAGACACTTCATGCCCGTACATTTATTTGCTTTGCATAAAGTAAACAAACCATTATGGTCTTATAGTAATTACATTTGATAGGTCATGAAGATGCTGTTTGCCGGAACACAGGACCATGCCAGCAACAAGTGCTCACATAAACATTTATAAAATATGTAATAAGGAGATTATACCCAATAACTCATGTTAACTCTCGATTTAAAATTGTTAAGTAATGCACCATAAAACTGTTAAAATGAGTATCTCAAAAATATAAAAAAAAGTATTGCCACTGAAAATAAATGTACTACGTTAGCAAAACTTCCAAAGATTCAGTTGAAATGAAAATAATCCACGCCTTCCACAAGATTCAAAGAATTTAAGTTTTTCTCAAATTCACCACCTGTCAAATCCAATTTCATACAGATAACGAACGGTTTTACCGCTTTAGAAAAATGTAAAATAGGTACTCTGGGTTTCACTTTCAAAGGGGAATTTTCGAAAATATAAACTCCCTTGTCTATCTTTTTTGTATCAACATCACAAAATGCTGAAACTTTTTCTCGATTTTCATCAGTCAAGTCCCGATAAAATTTACGTCCTTGCTTCCCAGCATTCCAAATTGTAAATTGCTTCCAGTCTTTCAATACTCTTTCTTGAATTACCTCAATTCGAATCTTCCAAATTGTATTTTCTGACACAGATGCAGTAGTAGCATCTGGATGGTGTCTAGAAAAAAGTTACCAATGACAGTATAGAGCTTTTGATAAATATTACTGGAAAACAATAAAACTTATATTGAGTATTTCTATTTCAAGCAAACATAATAATAGCCCAGCAAAGGTCTTATATAAGCAAATATGGATTTGGAGTCTCAACTTAATCATATGATTTATAACACTTCATCCATAATCCGGTCTGATGGGGAAATAAATACTTTGAATATTTCTGATCCTGGGTAGTGGGTGATACTGCAACTAGCGAGCGCTTGCAAGGCAAAAAATTCATCTCATCACAAATAAATATCCGCATATGGTTTATAACTTGCGATCGAGAGATGGTTATGACGAGTGTCAGGTATAAGTACACAAACCTCGAGTTGAAGGACTGAGCTAATTCTCTGTGGCAGTTAGTTGAGTACAAGTCATCTTATGCAAAATCATTAACCAACAAATTAGTGGATCACTCAATAGCAATGACCTAAGCAATACTAGGTATCCAACTATGGAGAATATTGAAAACTTTGTGAGCCAACCTGTACATAAGTAAAACTCTATCCACTCTAAGTATCTTTCCTCCCAATTTCAAATGTTCCAAGAAGAACAAGTAATCCTCTGGTACTCCTTTTCCTCCCTCATTGAAACCACCAACTTTATCATAAACATTTCTGTGACAAAACCATGTTGGCATAACAACTGATGGTCCATTTGATGTATAAATTTGTGTATAAAGTTGTTCCTGGGAAATCTCATTAATCCATTTAGTGTATCGAACTGTTGAGCCTTCAGGTTCTCGTTTAACCTACAAAACAATTAATCTGTTAAAGTTAAACGGGTATGAACAAAAACCAGAAATGGACGTGAGCAAATCGTATACCTCTGAACTACTCTAGCTCCATATAAACGGCTCGAATGGTATGATTCAAAGTTCAATGATTGAGCTTTTTCAAAACAAAAGCCAAGTGAAAATATATTTTAATTATGCTCACATTTTGAGCATTAACTTTCGTCAACGTTGAACCAGGTATTTTGAATTACCTGAAGCCAGATAATATTTTCATTGGCTACAGAATTCTAGCATTAAAGAACAATAAAACTTCCTGTACTATAAGAACTTCTGATTTTTATTTCCATGATCTATTGATAAGAAAAATGGAACATGGCCTTCTAAATATTCATAAACTGAACCTTACACAAAAGTTATTAAGATTTCAATTCAAAACGTAGCTTTCGATCGAGTATGATGAATGAAAATTAAAATATACTTTTGAACCAATCAAAGTATCTTCACTTGTTTCCATAGCTGCAATAAGTTGTTCATGTATTCTTTCTTTCTCCATAATATCATCAGCATCGAGAAAACATAAATATTCTCCTGAGCTTGATGCAACTGCTCTATTCTTCGCATAGCCGCAACCTTGGGAAAAATATAATATAATGAACAATCAAGAATAAATTTATCAAAATTTTATTGTATGATCTTCACTTCTTAGATACCGCAGTATTAAATCTTTAGTAATTTCATAGTCATAGTCAAGTTTATTTTTTCCCATTCAGTAAAAAATAACATACAAAATTAACAAAATACAAAACTGAAAACACATTTTTACTGGGGGGAAGGGAAGTCGCGGGGAACCAGGAATGGTTATCGCGCAGCGACACCTGAGGTTCAATATCTAATTTTATTTTTTAAGGAAATTACGTTTTTAGGACAATTTTAATATAAATGAGCATGGCTTTGGCAGCTGAACCACAACGAAGTATAACTGTATAGTGATGAGTATAGGTATGTCAGAATGTTTCTTGCACAGGGAAGTACCATGTAATGGTCATGTCTGTGAAATGAACAACAAAACAAAGACGAAAAAACTAGTAAGGCAGTAACATAATTTATTGAGCTGAAGGTCTCTTTAGTATCATACAGCCTGATAGTCATACAGTCGCTCACTTAATACCTTTTGGTCCCCCTTCAATGTCTCCTTGTGTCAATACCAATTCAATTTTTTTCTTCGCAAGGCGTCCAGAATAGGCATTCAAAACATTCATTGAAGAATCTGTACTTGCATCGTTATAGACGCAAAGTTGAATCCGTTGGTCAAAAGTCTGTTCGAGAACAGAATTCAAGCATTCTTCCAACCACTTTTCACCATTATACAATGGAAGAATTATAGACACTCTATACGCATAGCAGTCACTACACTGAAAAAAATAACGGTGAAGTACGTTCCAAAAAAATGGAAATATTTTGTCGCGATTTTAAACGATAATTCGCCGTCACTTTATTAGCCACAAGAATCCAATTGTAATCGTCACAATAACACACCGATTGGAATATATATGGACATTTGATGTCGCGCCTCACGTGGCAAATTATAGGCCGTAACACCGGGTGTACTGTGCGTCACAATGTCACCCACTGCGGTTATTAATTATCCGCCTCGATTAACAATAATTTATCTGAAATTGATATGCTACGAACGTGGCTATAAAGTTTACTGCGAATAAAGTAAACAATCGGGACAATAATATTTCCCTTTCTCGTACACGAAAAATAGTCGTTTACATATAATTTTTATCGATATAGAAACTATATGACGTCAGTTCAACTTGAATGACTACACCATTCGAGATTTTACGAAACACACCTTCAAGATTAGAAGTCATAAAATTTAACAGTTAAAAAATTGATAAAAATAGTCATAGAACATGTTCGGGCTCTGTTAACAAATTTTTTATTTGTGATTCAGAGCAGAAGACGCTGTTTCAAATATTGATCCACGCATCCTGATAAATCAACTTTGATAGGTAAAAAGATATTTTCTAGCAGACTGTACGACATCATAGCATCGAAATATAATAGTTCTCGATAATAAATAAGGCTTAAAGTTTGTCCCTTTTCTATATAATATGCATTCAAATTTTCATCCACCCCTTTAGTGCAATATTCACGAACAACAAACAAAATCGTTGAAAATTTTGAAATTGCTAACACTTCGGCGAAAACGGGCATATCGTTCAATACGCTATACACGACAAAACATCCAGGACGAAAAATACAACCTTTCGGCTTAACCCACGCAACAATATTAGTTATTCGCTTCTCAGTTAAATACGATGTTAATTCATCGGACATTGACCAATCGACTTTTAGGGTAGGTCCGAGAGTTTCAGTGTGATAAAACGCTTGGCCACTGGCAAGTAACATAGCAAAATTTTTTTGATGTTTGAAAGCCAGATGTTTGGTGATATTTTTGAAAGATGCCGTTTTCGACTTCGAAAGTCCCTTAAAAAACGAATGTTTAGCCTCAAATCTCATACACCACATTCTGGATGATGGTCCAAGATTATATATATCCGAAGGAATATGCACAAGGTAATGTTGTTTTGGGATGAGATTGGCCTCCGGGAAGCAACTTCGAAAATCTTGCAAGTACAGTGCTATTAAATGTCCCAAATAAGGAAGAATGTTCTCGGAAATAACCGGAGATAAAACAATGCTGGTAATCTCTAAAAGCGTTACAAAACACTGCCATGGCTCAGATTCTAGATCAACAGTATCGCCTAACAAAAACGGTAAAATTCGACCGAGCAGCCACATTTGAGAAGCAGATTGTCGTAGCTTCACTTCCCCATTTGGCCTTGTGACGATAATAGGACTAGGCTTGTTGGTACGGTCGAGATAACCATATGGAAACTTTTCTATGCGCTGATTTATAAATTGCAATGTCAATTGTTTCTCCCGGAGTAAATGTTGTAATAATTGTTGCAGAGTGTAGGGAATGCACCCTTCCAAGATGACATGCATTGCATCTTGCGGTACGCTGGTGAATGGGTCGAAGTTTTTGAGATCAAAAATAGTCGATTTACGATTAATACCATAAGCTACCGATGTAGTTTTGTTGAGGTATTGACATTGAGATAAATGCTGTGCACAACTCCGAAGAGTGAAATCACACTCTCTATGTGATGTCTGTATCGTTTCGTTTATAGCCATGCATTTCCTGCATTTCCTATAGGCGAATCCCACTCCCTCTTTTAAACCTAAAATTTGATGCGCTGCTGGTGTATCAGCTATTACAGAAGCCAAATCGCATTTCAAAGTTTTGATCTTTCCATTGGCAGTAACGAATTTCATTCCCTTTTCACTCAAGAGTTCAATTTCAGAATAAAACGGTTCTAGTACTTTATCAATACCAAACTTGTTAAGATCATCTGTAAGCGCAATAGCTAGAAGGTGTATACCAGAAAAACGGGATCGTAATTCTGGATGGAGATTTGCAAAGGACACATAGAAAAATGATATTTTATGTTTGCGGACCTTACTGCCAAGAGGGTTGCAGAGTTCCACGTCGTCGAAATATAAAAGAACTTGTATAGCTCCTACATCCGCGGAAAATGTTTTATGGCGACGACAGACAATAGCTGTTTTGAAGTCCGTCAAGATACCCGTGACATTATCCTGCAGTTTGTAGGATTCATACATTTCAAAAAATGATGCATCCTGGAATAGAATTCTCAGCGTTTTTTCAAGAGAAATGTATTGCATAATGTGGGGCCTGTCAATAACTCGCCTGTCTTTTTGAGTTTCTTTGAAATCCAATGACGTTCCTATGACCACTGATTCTGGCAGAATCATATTAAAATTGTTTACCAGGAATCTTTCTTGCATATAAGACGTCGAAACTGAGGAAAACTGGTTGATTATTGGCCCGGCTGCCTCATCGACGACTTGCTTGAATCTGTCGAATACGTCAGGTGGAAACTTCTGCCTCACTTGATCAATGATATGTCGATACAGAGACTTCATGTAGTGCTCCGTTTTTCTTATAACATCGGTAGTCGCTTTCTGTAGTTAAAAAAATAATTATAAGCTAAATGAATCAACTTCCCAATCCATTTCTAATTGCTGGTAGAAATACAACAAAATATTTATCAAAGTGAAAGCAAATAACTCGCAAGCCATATTAGTCATAATAAGATACTCGAGGAAGCCCGATAAAAGGGATTGAGTCCTCTCCTGGGATCATCCACCCAGTATAATGAATTTTGAAGCGTTGACATTAACAGTCAACATACTCACCTCAGTCAAAATGTGTACTTCTCGAATTTGTAGAATGAATAATGCTGCATCTCTCTGCCATTCATCCGAACTACCGATAGTTCCAGTTGCAGATACATCATGAATTTCTGCCACAGAGTCCGTTTCTTGAATGTTAGATTTATCAGGGATATCAGGATCTTCATTGCATTCTTTGTAACTGCACACCAAGTCCGCGTGAGATCGTTGGCAGTGGCGTTTCAATGTTTTGTATGATGAGAAAAATTTTGTGCATAAATCCAGTTGGCAATAGTATATATAGGGAACACCAGTTCTTGAGTGTTGACGTAGATGGCAGTGGTATATCACGATAGAAGTTGAAAAATAATCCTCGTTTCTATTCAAAACGCACGATCGGCACTTGTATAGTTCCATGAATAATATTTACCGAATAGCGGTATATTTATAATAAATTTAAAGCTATTTTACGTTACTGTATATATTAGAAATCAAATTATGGATTAATGCCCCTACTCCGGAAGTATGAGTACCAAGATGACGCACAACCTGAATCCTAACCTGGTACAATACTATTTTTTAGGTTGTGCGCCATCTTGGTACACATACATCGGGAGCACCCCAATACAATATTCTAGACTGAAATCGAGATGTACATAATAGGTGCTTGATTAATTTATATCACGAATCGTATTTACAAATGCGTGTACCAACTTCAGAACGAAATTTGAGATATCTTATTATCCCAGCGCGTGCGACGAAAGCATCTTGTTATGTCACAGAGGGCGTCTTCAAAAATGTAATACCGAGTTTTGCATGAACAAGTATGAATGTAAAGCAAAGTTAATGTGTCGCAAGAGCAAGTTGCATCACAATAGATTGTTAGAACTAAGACCACGTGCGGTATAGATCGTTCTTTCTCAACTTTTCTAGCCATGGAAGCACACGCCATCGCTTGTGGGCTCAGCCCGGATTTCGTTCGTAGGATCCAAGGTGAGTCAGGTTATAATGAATTCTTGCGCTCGCAGGGTTTTGCGCGGTCAAAAAAATTTGTTATTAAAACTTACGGTACTTAAAACAAAAAAATTTGTTCCAACTCCGCATTGCAAGCGATTTAAACTTCGAAGCCCGATAAAATAAATTATTAAAACGAAAACTTCCGCGTATACAAGCCTTTTTTAGTACATTGCAAGGACCACTTATGCTAGCGAAGTTTCAATAGGAAGTTCTATTTTATTACCATGCTTCCGAATTAAAGTTAAAACGATATTTATAATGCGCAAAAATATTTCTCGTAATTTCTATTTATAACCATCTCCCCACAATACTTTTAAATAACTTCATTAAGGTTAAAATAAGTAACATTTTTTGACAGAACAACGAAAGTGATTAATAAAAACTCTCGAAAAGAATAGTAACATTTAAAGGTGGATTATTGTTATTCCTATTTAATTTTAAGCAATGTATAATATTAAAATTATGGAGAGTCGCGCCTATGTCAGTTTTAAACGAGGCATTCAGAAGTAATAAGATGAACATCATTTTCAGATGCCAGAATTGAAATCGAGGACTTACCTCTAAACCTCCAGAAAGTGTACGGTCTTTTTAGCGACTTGCCGTTTAGAGACAGACGAATGTTGCAAGAGTGCCTATGCCAACCACCCAAGGTAGGCTACTTTGATTTTGTAATGTGAGATGTATATAATATTTCAGACTCCCTTTTCATCGCCCTGGAAATAATAGAGGCATTATTTGATATGCTTAATCGCATCACAAAATAGGTAATCCACACTGGTTTAATTATGTTTGGAAACTGACATCGTATTAAACAGAACTATTAAAAATATCGAGTCTCCCGGCATGTAACAAGTCATTGTGGATAGCAGATTCCAATATATTTTGCTGACCGTAATTTCGCTTTGGAAGTGTAATATGCACTTATCACCAGAGGCGTATCTACGTAAAATCGCGCCAATGGCAAATTCTAAAAAGGCGCCCCCTACACAGTTGTTGGACAATTTATAATGACTATTATTGAATTGAGATAATTGTACGTTATTATTTGAGGAAAAATACGAGTTTCTGTTATTCTCAATTTAAAGTTAGTTTATTAAAACTTATCATGGCTAATAGTTTTTGCCGTTTTGACGATCCTGTTCAAATGGCGCCAATGGCACGAGCCATGGCGGCCACACCCTAGATACGCCACCGCTTACCACATATATTAGTTTTGGTACTCCGGAAAGACTTTTTGCGCTCCGCGATTCTATTTGTGCTCGGTGTCGACTTTTCCATATCTCTGACGAATCCTTAAAATTTTCTCAAGTTAACTTTTGGCTGTGACTCCCTTCAAATCATACGCCATTTCAAAGAAGCCACCTGGATGGATTCCGTCTCCGATTTTCAGAATAGGCTATTTCAATACATTTGTGCAATGACAAGTTGATGTCGGTTAATGTACGTTTGTTTCAAAGCAATAAATATAAATTTTGATATTTCAGACAACTCCACAACAGCGGGGGGAGATGTTAGATCTCTTGTATTCCTCGGATGACACGCTGCCGGTTCTAGACCTTTGCTCAGATAATCCAGAACAGAACTCTTCGGAAGGCAGCAATTTCACACCACCCACACCCATCCCAGCAATTGACGAGCAATTTCACCAAAGCACCTCTACACCCGCAAAACCTGATAATATCGAAATTCCAAGCTCTTCTCCTATCCATTACCCAAGTCCAATTCCTACCCCCTTTCCTATATGCACCGATTTTAAAAACTGCCTCAATAGCGCACAATCGCCCCTGAGCAAAGCCTTGTATCTAGCCGTAACAAGACATATATATTCCATATGCTATCAATTAATGGACAGAAAGCCAAACAGACAGGAACGACTTGGCATAGCACAAAACTTGGTGCTAGAATATCCGATCCTGAAAATAGACGATGGTATCCACCAAGGTGGATTCTTCGAATTGGCATACCATTTAAGAAAGAGGGCTAACAGCCAAGAGGCAACTTTACAAAATTTAAAACATTTATCAGAGAGTCGACAAAAGAGAGAAAAGTCGACACCGAAAACAAATAGAATCATGGAGAGAATCGGAGCCATCTCTGCCTTTGATGGAAGGAAAAGATCAGAGCGCACAAAAAGTCTTTTTCCAGAATACCAAAACTATTATGTGGTGAGTGCATATTTTTGTCCACTTATCCAATATCCACAATGAATGAAAATCATTTGTCACAAATCAGAGGGCTATTAAAGTCTATTTTTCAATAATTCTGTTTAAATACGATGTCAAATTTTAAGAAGATTTCTGTACGTCTGATATAGTAAATTTCAGTTTATTAGGTGTGTCATACGTCTATAAGTATTTGGATATTAATAACGGTTTTCATATTTTTACAGCTTATCGAAGATATGGCCTACTTGGTAAAGAAAAAGGTCATAAATATTGACGAATATGTGACCATTACCAAAAAAAGATTCAGAGTTTTTGAAGCAGCTGCGGAAGCTAAAATAGGTCACCAAAATGCGGCCGAAAACATCTTTACTCTGATGGAACATTTATACAGTGGCCCCGCTCTCCAAGCAGTGGCCAAATTTGGCGAAGATGGCATTAAGGCAACCCAACGTCAGCCTTACCTCGCGTTTCCCGGAACTCGAGAAGCTGCCGGCATGCCTGCTGTGGTAGTAGACAATAAAACTTTTGTACAAGTCGACAGCGAAGATGTTATCAAAGGGTTGCTCACACTGATGGCAACATATTTTGTGTTGAATTTGAGCTATCCTGCATACCCGGTCCTAGCAGGTAAATTATACAAATTGTTAGAATTTCACCTGCTTGGACTGGGTTCAGAACCCAACAACCCAAAATATGTTGCCATCTTCAAAAAACCGTAGCTCATGCTATGTGTTACCATATAGCCGGATGAGAACAGAAGCGGCCTAAGTCACATTTTTGAGAAATTTCGAAATTTTCATCTCTAAGAATTTGTTCAGTGCAACTTAGGCTCAAGTCACCTTGTTTTACCTTGCATCCCATACAAAAAAATTCGAAAGTTGTTGAAAACAGAATGGGCTAAAGTTCTTTTTGGGGGGTGAAAAACAGAAAGGAAGTGCCAACATAAATCGATTACAAAGATTTCCTCATCCACATTGAAATAACCAGAGCTCAGGTCTTACTAAGTGTGAATATCTAGAAATTCAAAAATAACGGAATTCAAAATTTTTTTTTTTTGCGTTTTTCTCAACACTCGAAATTGTGACGTAGGCCTGTTCTGTTCTCATCCGGCGATGTTTGTAGCATTATTCGTATCGCCTAGCTTAAACAGAAATAAAAAAATACTTAACTATGGATGTGTTTTAGATAGAAGCGCTGGGCAAGACCGAAATGTTCTATTTTGTAACATGGGCGCTAATCTCACAAATCCATATCTTTAGACTTGCAGTTTCCCTTGAGACATAATTTGGCATTTTTTTCACGAAAAGCTAAAATGAACAGAAGGCATTTTCTGTAGTAAGTCAGCTGCTATTACGCCGGGTGGAGGACGCATCTGGTATTACGCAAATTCATCATGTTCGCTAACACATTTTAGAACATAAAGAAACCCATAACTTGACAAGTTTTTTTCGCTAATTATCCCATGAGAGAGAAATGCATATATAGATTATCATTCATAAAGCGAACAACGTCCGTATGCAGTTTGTTTCACGTATGCGGTCTAGTGACCTGAAGGTGGCAGAACAATACAAAACACTACTGAGGCAAAGACTTAATTTCAGGCTATAATAAGTGACAAAACCGTATACCGGTACCTGGAAAAATCATTAGAATAAAAAAATACATTACATTATTGAAATCGGCTCCATGTGAGATTATGTTATTATGAAAAAAAAAATATTGTGATATTATTAATTATCAACACAGAAATATCAGAATTTTGTAGACCAAACAAAATCATGGTAACTTACCTCAATATCTTCACGGTTGCGAATATATCCCATTATCAGTGTGAAAAACATTGCGAATCCCCTATACAACTCATCTCTAACGCTATATTGTTGATTTCTCTTGCCGATGCCCGATAAATTTGACATGAAGACCTACACAGATCAAGACGGTCAATAGCAAACAGCGCCAGTTTCGATTTTCAAATTTCAGGCTATATAGTGACGTAACAACTGATGGTTTTAAGATCTGATTTGCAGCGATTTTGGCGAAAAAAAATCCGGCGAAAATGAATGGATCGACGTATTCCGCTCCGCGGAACATATTGCTCCGTCGCAACAGCGGAGGGCGCTGTGTGGATTTTCATTCTCCTTTATCGAGTTGGACTGTTATACTCCATAACTTAACGGATTCGGACAAAATGATTCCATTTTTGTAATCGGGCAGGTATAACGTCAACTCATTCGCCAGTTTCTCTGATATTGGACAGTATTCTTACGATTTTTTTTTCAGTGTAGAACCCATTGCATTTCATGTTATTACTATTCTTTCTTATCTGATTCGAAAAAGCCAGTAGTGGTGTTATTAATATAGCCTACTGGATAGGATAGGATTTACTAATTTATCCCGGGGGAGAGAAAAGCCGATAAGACGGCCTATCCATATGGCGAACCACGGCCTCTCGTCCGGTTAACATTCCAAGTCCTATAGTGGTGGTAGCATAAAAGTCATATTGGGGATGGCAGAATAGGGATGGCGAAATACGGTCGAAAGGTGGCAGATTAGGGATGGCAAAATAGGGTTGAAAAGTCAAATTGGGGATGGCGAAATGCGGTCGAAGCGTGGCAGATTAGGGATTATACGGGTTTTTGTCTGTCAGTAAAATATGTGGGTAATGGATGTTGCTCACTCGCCCTTGCCTTTGACGCTCAAAATAGGATTAAGATTTCGTGACAAAGCGTTAGTCGTTGGGAGTGACTAAGAAATCTCGGAATTTGGATTTCGTGCCGGATGTAAAATATAACTATGGATTTTATTGTTATTTAACCACTTTAAATTAATAGCATGATGAATTCAATGAAAATAGGTCAATTTCCCTGATGGTTATTTATCGTAGCGGTTGTCCTTATCTTCGTGCATAACTTTCTCTATACCGACCAATCTGTGAAGTACCCCATTGGAGAGTTAAGAATATAGTGTATTTCATGTTTGGTGTTACTGACTGATTTGGATTTCAGCTCAGCCTACTCAGGGTGGTTCAAACCACGCAGTCCCGCGGGCCACAATAAAAATTGTATTGCCTATTTGCAACGACTTGCACTTGTGAGGCAGTATTTTCAGCTCCTACCAATATGAGGACAAAATTTTTACGAGTTTGCTTGTCACAAATTGCTCCCAGAAATTGTGCAGTGAAAAACAACCTCACCCATCACATTAATGTTGTTGTATTGCAAATGGAGCATACTCGTTGATTAGGCACAGAAACTGATACAGCTTTGGATGGGGTCCGAGGTTTAGGAAACTCTGGGTTCCCAAAGTGCTCCGTGCGGAGCCCCAGGGCTCCGTGAGAGAAACCTAGGGGCTCTGCGAGCTATTCGATTACTGATCGGCAAATTTTGTAACTGTCCAATGAAGCAATGACAACTGTTGCAACAATGCGGCAATTCAAATATATATATGACAATATTTATTAGCAGGAGCGCATCCAGGATTTTTAAAAATGGAGGCGGGGTCAAATTTGGAATCGAAAATTCCCGCGCAACATTCAATTAGCTCGGGAATCAGGCCACTCGTTGAAAAAAGACTTTTTTTCAGCGGATAACGAGTTTTCTGCAGGGCTGACACTCTAGATGTTTTATATCTAGATCTAGATGTTTTTTTCAAGATCTAGATGTAAAATTTGGAGCCTAGATGTTAGCTATAAAATCTAGATATATTTTTTTCAAGGTTCTAAATTCAGTTGGAAATAAAGATGTGTATAATACTGTGATAGGTGAATGAATAATATTTAGAAGTATTGATGTAAGATTTGATAGAACTCATTCATATTGTATTCGTCCAGCGGTACCATACAACCATATGTACTTAAAATATTTGAATAACGATATAAACATGTCTAAAACATGTGACACTTTAATTAACGTTAAATAGTAAGGACGACGTTGGTCCGATGATATTGTTGCCAAGGGGTTTCAAAATTATTAAGGTATTCAAGTCTATAAGTGCTATTGAATGTGTCTCTCTTCAAACATCAACCTTTCAAAATGCCATAGTGTATACACTACCAGCAAAAATTTGGAAAAGATTGGCTTAAGAATGGTTTGCCCCTTCAGATGATAAGAACAAGGTCTTTTGTAAGTTCTGCAGGTGGGAATTGAATTCTAGGTTATGATGTTAGCTTCTTCGACATCTAGTATTACTGTATTATGGTTACTTTTCATTAAATTCAAGGATTTCATATATATCTAGTTGTACTTTCTAGATGTTTTATTTTTTAATCTGGATGTTTTTAGACAGGCAAAAGTGGCAGCCCTGGTTTTCTGTTGCATAAAATATTCAATCCGTGGCCGAAGCGAACATTTATATTGTCTTGTCATAATAATTTTGTTGTGTTCATGGTTACTCGCCTTTGATTTGAGATTTACTATTACGATACCTGAAATGCAGTGGCGGCGCGTGGTCATTTTGACAACCGGGGCAAGCTACTGCGGGACCAAGTCACCCCCATCTACGGGGACAGGATGAGCGCTGTAAGTTCTCCCATCATTTTATGAGTATAAAAACCATTCCATCGGTAACAACCAATCGGCAAAAGCGACAATTTTTAACGATAAGAAAGTGTCTTTAAAACCAGTCCAAGTCAAGGGATTAATAAATATATACATAGTTTATTTTGAAACCTCTTTCAAAAGGAAAGACAATATTTACCCAGATAAATACAATGACATATTAACAGAAACTCGGGAAAGCAGACAAAATCTAAAATAAGGTTTAAAACGTTACTATGAAGAAAGGAAAGTTAATGCAAAGATAAGGACATGCGTCGCTCACTCATAGATATATATGCTGCTAGACTTCTACTGCTTGAACATATATGCAACACGCCGTGGTTTCTTGGAAGCAAAATGCTCAATAACGCGCTGATTAAAGTCATGCATCCCAGAAATAACGTCTCTGTGAATGGATAAAACAGCCAAGGAATTTTATCTATCTTGCTTCATTGTGTTTCTGAGATACGTTTTAATACGCTTCAGCGTGCTGAATGTTCGCTCTGCGTCGGCGGAAGAAATAGGCGTCGTCAAAATGATGTCCAGAAATTTTGCAGACGCCGCAAAGGTAGTTACTAGAGTGTTATCTACGAGGAACCCATAGAGGGCGCAAGTTGATGTGATGTTCAAAAAAGTTTGATTGGTGTATATACATCGCAATTCATTTTCCAATTTACCCACGTTTATCATGGGGTAAAATTTGGAGACAGTAGCCAACAAATGGATGGGAAATTGACGTGCAAATTTTTGGGGTTCATCAAAGAGAACGCGGCAAGGTGTTCAGTGCGCAGACGATCGCCTATTTGATTCACCAGAATGTCACAGCATTGCTTTGCAGACAAAATCAAACGCTGTGTTGTTTGCCCGCGGCGTAAAGAAGCACTCCATGTGTCGTCGTATTTTATTGTTTCCCGGATACGAGATACAGCATCGCAGAAGTCTGAAATACACGACTGCACAGACGCTCCATCCATTAGCCTTGACTGCAATGCGCCGTATAATACATCTACGTGATAGAATAGTGTGGAGAAGAAAGCGAGAAAAAATGAAAACTCACCATCTTCTAGCAGACGCTTTAGACCTGCCGCCTCCCTCACAGAGCGTTCGTCCCAAACCGGATAGCTCTGAATGCCATTGAAACACTCAATGAGCTCAGACCTAATTTCGGACACGCCCTGCACCACGCTAGATTGGAAGTTCCAACGTGTTGGTGCACAAGCTGGGAGACGGCGGCTACATATCTGGCGAAGGAGGTCAGAGCGCTTCGGCGAAACGGAAAAAAATGAAGAAAACCCCGAAACATTTGCAAAAAATATACGGACGAGAGGGGTATCAAGACACATATTTTTAATAACGAGGTTAAATTGGTGTGCATAACAATGTAAAAAATGCGCATTAGGAAAATCTTCTTTTATATAAACTTGAACACCATGTTTCGACCCACTCATGACTGCCGCGCCGTCATAAGTTTGAGCTATCAATTTTGACTTCGCGTTGTAAGGCTGTAACACTTCTTTCAGTACAGCCGATATCCCGCAAGCCGTGCGATCAACGATTGGTACAAAGCTGTGAAATCTCTCGGTAGGTTTACCATCTTTCACAAACCGAAAAATCACAGCCATATGTCCTTAGATGTCTCTTTCGAAACAGTTTAAGATGATTTCTCAATACTGTATCTAGGGACGCGGTGTATTCCACCATATCCAAAAATACCCCTCTATTAGAAGAGCCAGCCCATTCATCGTGCCCACGGAGCGACAGCTCGTGACAACCAATGAACTTCAAAACATCTATCAATCGACCGAGAACATGGCGGTTTTTCTCGACGTTTCGGTTGTGCCGACGAATAGAAACCGCGCGTCCTTCATCCAACTGTGCTGCAATATTAACATTTCCGAATGTTCGGTATTTTACTGCATTGTCCAGATGCTCCATAGAAGATTGATGATCCCTGGCACGCTCGGAAAGATGTTTAAGATCTCTAAAACCAAATTTACACCAACGTGAGTCACGGGCGCTAGCAAAAAGTAGGCAATATAAACAAACAAGTGCATTTTTGTCCTCGCTGTAACACAACCATTCGTGTTTTTTTATACCAAGTTTCTGCGCAGAATGTACGCCGACGCTTTCCTCCGTCATGGGATTGTTTCAGTGAACAATTTTTTGGTTGATAAAGCCCAAGACGTTGTACCTCTAATTTTTGTTCCAGCGGCAGCTGCGAAAACGGAGTGCGAAGTAGTGCATCAACCTTATTCATTATGAGGACTAAGGCTAAGAAATGCGAAGCCGGAAAGAAGTGAGGAGCTCAAAAGGAATGTGGAAAATCGAAAGCAAATGGACTAAAGGTCTCTAACTGATTCAAATAGCGAAACAAGCGACAAAAACGAAGGCGAGGAAACTATCAACTCTTCAAGCAACCAACGAACGAGAAGGAATGCGTGAATACGTCAACACGTTGTTGTAAGAAACGTCGGCATTGTGTCGTCATAATTTCGGGGCTAGCCCCGATCGGCCCCGATGATTTAGTAAAAGAAACAGAAAACAAACGAGACAAACGCGGCGAGTGGAAGATAAAAGAGAGAATACGATATACAATAAGCAACCGGGGCAAAATCGGCGTCGCCCCGTCGACGTTCGGCGTAGGGCTTTGCGAGCGAAAAAAGAACCATGTCGGGAGAATATGGCTAGTGTAGACAGTCTGTGCAACCGATATTGAGGTATTTTTCGAATATTTTTTATTATACCGAAAAAACAACCGGGGCATTGCCCCGGTTGGCCCTATTGACGCGCCGCCACTGCTGAAATGAAAGATTACTATTCTAAAATAACATCAAATACGTGCTGATTAAAATCGTATTTTCGCGATATTTTGATTCGTCGTATTATCAAGAATATTTTTTAACAAGATATCGCCATTGCAAAAATCCCAAGGTCGGCGTTAAAATCTCAATGAGTAAAATTTACACTTGCGCAATTCATGACCGAGGCTGTTCATACTAACGGCTATATAAAATCATTACTTATCAAAACAAGAGAGCTATGCTCAAATATATGGACACGTAGCGCCACCCAATGGCAATAATTTTGATGACGTCATAGCGAAAAAAAAAGTAATAGCCTTCTGGAGGAAAATTTTATCTTTAACCACTGAAAATTTCAAAGCAATTGGTCGAGTATTCGAAGAGAAAAGCGACTTTTTAAAAACGTGTTAAAGAACAAGAACAACAACAACATAATATTGAAACGATCGTTATGTCCACTACGTGTCCAATTACCACGTCAACCCGCGGGCAGGAAATGAGAAACAAAGTCAAGTAAACGAAGCTGAACATCGCTGTCATCATAAGGTATTAGAAGCAATGTCGTACTGCCCACAAAAGAACATACTTATATACTGCCGGTACCGGTAGTTTAATTAAGATTCTGCACGCCCGATTAAATCATAATCATGACTGGTTGAGTTATTTTTTTAAGATATAGATCACCGTTTGGAAAACTTTCAGAGATTCTTATATTAGTCAAATAAACTACCATTTATTGTACCCAAATTGAATTTCTGACATTGTAAAGAGATTCGATGTTACTATGTATCCAAAACTAACCTATGTAGTTATGGGATAATTGTTTTTAACAAAAAGGAGCTTCCGAAGTATTCTTACCAAGATGGTGCACAACCTGAACATTGTATGTGTACCAGGTTCAGAATGTGCGTCATCTTGGTACGAATACTTCCGGAGTGCCTTAAAATTCACTTAGGAATTGCTCAACATTATATAATTCATACCCACCTGGGTATCATTATTTATGTCATCGACAATCGGATTAATAGCATCAAATTTGGTGATTTACAATGTCTAAAAATCGTTTTTAATCTGTCACGAGTATGCTAGAACAAAAATTATAGTGTTATCTTCCGTTTTAGGTTTTTTAATATTGTATAATGCCGCTTTTCAATCAAGAAATTTGGATAAAATAGTAATTATCGTTATGTTCGTGGAACAACAACATTTTTAACAGAATGCAATCGCGCACGACTTTTTTATATGGTTGTGATATTATGAATATATAAAATATTTTTCTCTATTTTATTTCATCTGAATTTTCCCTTAACCTAACTTGTTTTCTATTCTCATCCCATCTCAAGTTTCCTAACCCTCCGTCCTTTTTCCTTTAGGCCCCTCGCAGAATTTTTATTATTTGTTTTCTGTCTGTTTTTCTGTCTATTCTTTTTCTTTGTTCCGCTGCCGATTTCCCTTTACTCGCCCGAATATCTTTTGATTGACTGCTTCTGGCTTTATTTCAGTCTCAATTTTTCCTTAGGCCCCTCGCAGAATTTTTATTATTTGTTTTCATCTGACTGTTTTTCTGTCTATTCTTTTTCTTTGTTCCGCTGCCGGTTTCACTTTACTCGCCCGAATATCTTTTGATTGACTGCTTCTAGGTTTATTTCAATTTTTTTTCAATTTTTCCCTAGGCCCCTCGCTGATTTTTTTATTATTTACTTCTTTTCTTCCTTGGACTGTTTTTTCTTGTCCCGCTGCCCATTTCACTTTACAACTTTAGCCTGATCGCTCTTATCTTGCGCACCTGATCGCTGATTATCCTTGGCCCTACCGGGCCAATGTTTACTCTCGCTCGTTATCTTCAGCCTCGCTGATATTTCACTCTCACTTGTCTCCTCGCTGCATTTTTTGCTCCGCCCTGATCGCCTGGCCTACCCGCTGATCTATCTTGGCTCCCTCTTGCCTGCCACTTTCCCCCTCGACCGCCTGTCTTGTCTGCTGGTGCGCCCCCACAACCACGGGCCATGTGGGGTCCGAACCACGGTCCTAATGTCCCAACTCCCAACGCTTCCCCTGAGCTACCGCTACTGGTGAGGACCGTTGGATTAGAATCATACTTAATTAACGACGTCACGCTTGGCAGCCTATGGCGAGGCTAATTACCCTCAAAAAATTTCATTGAACATGCTTTGTTGATTCGAAGCAGGTATTTATACCTCAGTTGAAAGCGTTCATCTGGGACTATCGTGTGCGCTGCTTCAGCTATTGAATGTGTGTTAAATTTGTGTTTCATTTCAGTTCAGTTTTTAATACGATAAATACAAGTCATAAATAAATCTAAATTCCACAGATAAATTATATATTTACATTACGAACCGCAATGAATGAATTTATAATAAAATGGAAGACTGATTGACCATAGCCTTCACATTAATTAGCCGATATTTCATCTGAATCCGGGGAAATATGACGCGTGGCCTTGACGTAGTAGAAAGAATAGAAAGACACACAGCACGCACAATTTATCACATTTCATCTTTAGTGCCTGGGGTAGCATGTTTTACCTGCCGCGGGGCTCTTCAGACAAAATTTACGGTGTTTTTCATTTTTTTTAGTGTGTATGATATCGTTTCAATCTATAAAAGGGCATAACGCCGCGCCAATTTTGATCTGAGATGTTTTATAAAAGTAAACCAGGGATACAACGGCCAGTTAGCATAAGAGGCAGAAAGGATCAAACTAGTATTCCTACGCTGACAGTCAGAAATTTGATTTGCACATTCACTAATTTGAATTATGTTAGCATTTTCCTTGAAAAAGGTTTAGCTTTTGAATTAGGTAAAGTAATTTCAACTACCCACGAACCTTAATCGTCAGGTAACAGGCAATGTGTTGTTTTGTTCGTTTTATTTTTAAAATTCATTGTGGACTCCGTGAATATTAATTAACCCATTCAATGACCTTGTAAAACCAAAAGTTTTAGAATCCCTGTCCTATATGACAAAATCCCTCAAACGAAAATATCAGCGCCGACAAATAAAACGCATTCATATTATTCAAGGATTTAGCATTTAAAAGTCTATAATAGGCCTACGAATTGAGCATGTTAAATTAAATTTTCCTAACAATACTAAAATGAGTAATGTCAAAATACAAACCTTGTCAACACTGCTTCCGCACAAGCGGAGAAAAATTTTATTAGTGGAAATGATTCAGATATATCAACTATTCATACGAGAATCTGAGTTGTTGGTAATAAATGCGTTTAAGTGTAACTGATTGTGGAAAATAATTTACATCATAAAACTCGGTATAAGCATATAACAAGAAATTTTACAATTCCCAAACACCAGCAGCAATTACTATCGATTAAAAGGAGGGAGCATTTAATACTGAAAACTATTGTAGTATATATGTCGCACATCATACAATTTGAGTTGTTGGGAACAAAATTTTGCATTAAAATCCATTACTGAAAATGTTCTATATATATATTCAAAATCGACATACCCAAAAATTTGAAGTATCACAATTTTCAAACTATGACAACATATTAATACGTTTAGGAGAAGCGAGATTTTATTTATTGATATATATTTTAATATATGCACTCTTCATCACAATCTGAATTGTATGGAACCAAATCTTGCAAATATGTATTATCCGTTATTGAATAAGTCATATTTCGTCAAATTCGACGGCGCTCCAAAAGTGTGTGTACCAATATGGAGGTAACTATATTTGTTTGTCTACTTTACATCAAGTTGTGTAAAGGGACGGAGGCATATGGGCAGGGTGTATATTTGCTTGGCTAACACATACAGTCACTCAACTTGTAATTGAACTGAAATAAGAAAAATCGGAATAAAATTATGGCCTATCAAAAGTGTGTGTACCGATATGGAGGTAACTAATTTTGTTTGCCTACTTTACATCAAGTCGTGTAAAAGAAAGGAAGCATATGGGCAGGTGGTATATTCGCTTGGCTAACACAGACAGTCAACGAACTTGTAATTGAACTGAAATAAGGAAAATCGGAATAAAATTATGGTCCCACCCTAACCTTGTACACACAATACGGGGGTACCAATTTTACATAGGCGGCAAACATGAAATTTCACTATTTTCAAACTACAACAACATGTCTTTTCGAAAATACAATAGTATATATGTGTTACATCATACAGTTACTCAGTTAGGATTGTTTGAGACAAAAATTTGCATTGATGTGCAATCCGTAACTGGATACGCCCAACTTGGTCAAAATCGACATAGGCAAAAGAACGTGAAATTAGGCAATTCTCAAACCACAACATCATGACATTAGGAGAGCCAAAATTTTAATCTTCAAAATTATTTATTCATTAGATAATTTTATTTAATGTAATTAATTTATTTTACAATCTGCATCGCACAATTTGAGTTGGTACGTAAAAATGTTTGTATTTATGTGTAATCCGTTACCGAAAATTCCATTTGGTTGAAATTAAAATATGAGAAAAACATGAAAAATCATTGCTTTCACATTTTCTTTGCGTGAATCTGATCTGACTGACCGTCTTATCTCTGGTTCACAGTCTCTAAATATATAAAACACCCATAAGAAAAAGTTGAAATTGGTGTGCCAATGCTCGTTTAAAGATGCTACCGCAGGCACTAAATATTGCACGCTGTAATTTGCGCGTGTGATGTATCTTTCTATTCATTCTGAAACTACGCCAATACTGAGCAAATCAATGTCAAGTAGGTCTTCTACAGAAATTTCTGTGATTCCCCCTTTCCCTTGGTGCCAGGAGCACGTCCTATTTTGCTTAATGACTAATTATTTCAGCACTGTTCAATATAGCTGACTAATACGGACAGTTCAACTTTGAAAGGAAGACGTAATTTAATGATAACCCGACTCGATCTGTCATTTTGATATAAATTAAATGCTTTCAAATTTGAACAAAGACAACAAAGTAGTTTTTCTATAAAAAACACATTTATTTCTTTTCACAAAAAACACATATTACAAAATAATTACACAGTAGTTAACATTGCATATTCCAACAATCACGAAACTATTTTGTATATAAAATAGTTTTCCTATAAAACTTTTCTAAATATTCTACAGAGCTTCCAAGTGGACCCAAGTGGTGTCGGTTTACCCACTCGTTAGGACTTGTTGATGGGGTCCTATCGCGCTCCAGAAAACTCTGATAAACGCCCTATGCCCATTTCTTAGTGCCGAACGAATACTACTATTAATTTTAGGGAATTTGGTAAGGAGGAATCACGCAGTAAGAGCAGTATGGATAATTGAAGAGTTTGATTGCCAACAAAAAGTGATTGCCAAACGAATGTTCCTATTTTAGGAAATTTGGAATTTAGAACCGCAACATTAGGGCTACCAACATGGAGAGTCAAAAAGGTTAACAACCAACAAATAGTGGTTTGTCAAACACATCCTACAAATTTGGTCTATTTGAATTTGTACACGCAAAAAGACTACTCTGGGAGATATAACACATTGATAAGGGAGATTTGACACGGTGAAATATAAACTCTGTGCACAGGATTCCGCAAAAAATAGGTTATCAAATAAGAATCAAAACAAATTTTGGTCATGGAAATACAAAAGCGTAACGTGAAGCATAATTTCTATAATGAAAATACTAGTCACTGTCCGTGGTGATTCATCATTCATCATGAATATGGCAAATGGGATAGCCAAATGGAGACAGCATATTATAGAAAAATGTTTATTTTTAGTGCCAAACAATTGTTTCATTTTAGGCAATTTTGTATATAGGAACACAGCATTAATTCTATCATCATGACGAGTTAAAAAGATTCTTGTGGCTTGTTAAACACACCCAAAAATTTAGCTATATTCGAATTTGTACACAAAAAAGATTACTCATCAGGGAGGGAAAACGTAATATTTCACAATCAGTAAGAAAAACTACGTGCATATAGATTCGTTAGAAAATCAGTTATCAAATAAAATGGGAATGAACTCTATGGAATGGTCATGGGAAGCGCGCTTTTGAGTTTTTTTACTGACAATATCTCTTATTTAGACATTACGGGAAATTTGGTAACAGAATGAGTCTTTGAAAATGATTACCGCCACCAAACAGCGGCTTGTCAAACAATGAGGCTCGTAAGGTTTACTACTACTTAATTAGTAAAACGCTTTGTTCGTCATACAATTTCTGATTGTAGAAAGGTAGCACCGTCATTCAACTGTAATTTATATATTGAAGAATTTGCAGAAATCTAAATAAATTATTTCAAATATAGCGGATTCTGTCATTCTGCCAATGGTTTTATTTTAGTATAGGCCAAACAAATATTGCCTGATTATGATGTCGATGCTGTGTTCTCCCTCCCTGGGCCCAACCTCATCCCAGAACCACCTTCCCCCCTCCCAACCCCCGTGTATGTAAGTGTAATATATTTTATTTTTTTGAATGAGCGTCATCGACAAAAGATACAAACCATGCCGGCCTGGTTTGTCTTCTGAAGATGATTTAGGACAGTACTTGTATAATTAAGCTATATGACAAATGTGATGATTGACGCTGTCTCCTTCATGCCAGAATATTATAATATTACGGAAATAGATGTTTTCTTTTAACTAGAATGGAGAGATGGGGGAAAATTAAAATAAAATAAAATCAACAATACTTTTATGAACAAAATTTGGTGATATGAAAACAAATAACAATCAGATATGCGTCTTATTCATTCATTGGCATTTATTAAAAATTACATAAGAATTTACATAATACATTGTTAATAAGTCATTTCAGATTATTTTAATATTACAGAGATATTTGTTTATAAATGGAATGGAGGAATGCAGAAATCAAAATGCAGTCGAAATAAAAAAAATGTGGTGGATATAATGAAAACAAATATCAATGATCATTTATGCGGTTTCCTATTGTTCGCATCCATCAAAAATTACTAAATTATAAATTGTTAATATACGTGATTTGTAGAAGCGTTTGAATACAAATCATGTTACATTCAGTCTTTTTTATATTAAAGCCTTGGGTCTCACAAGATCGCTGCAATGCGTTTGTCTGTGAAAACATCTTAGTTATCATTATAGTTGCATGCTTAGATTTGATAAACTGGTGTGGCAAGTCCAAGTTTAATGATTGAGAAAACCTGTAAATATAAAACAAAAAATTCATGAAGCAGGTGGTATGGCATCTTTTGCTTTCATATTATAGAATAATATAGACATACGATAAACAAATATTTGATGCCCTCAGAGCTAAACCGGAGATGATGCTGTCTACCCGAATTCATAAGATACTAATCTGCCTAGCAGCCTACATCGGGTTCAGTTTACAACATGTAGGGGCGAACTGAAATTATTAACAGGATACAGCGCATGATTTAAATTGTTACATTGATTCATAATTGTTGCATTCTGACAATGCCACAACTTCCCGATCTAAGTGAAAACTATATAGCCAATAGCGATAATGAAATGATGATTAAGTAAAAACATCTATTTCATTAAATCCATTGCATAACTTTGACTTTAAATTTAAATATGTTTATAGGCTACATATTAAAGCTTGATCATTCAAATATCAACAACTGTTTGAATGAGATAATTCACGCATAATACACGACTAAGAGTGTTTAAACATGATATATCAATTAATATTTCCTAAGATTTGGAAATTCAAAAAAATTTTCTTACATAATTGCTTTGTTGGTCAGACTCGATAGGCTTCCATCTCACTCAGTGATCAGAGAATTGACAATGTTGTATAAATTTTAATGCAACGATAAATTGTCTTGTCAATTTCCATGCACTGGTTAAGAAAGCTGAAAATAAATATATGCGTAGTGTAGGCTAGATATATCTCATATAATAGTTTTCAAATTGGTGGAAGCCAGCAAAGATGCCTAACTCAATTTTACAAGTATTAAAATTTTCAGTCATTGATAATATTTGTTGCCTGACCATGTACGTGCCAAAAAAAAAAATTTCTGTTCATACTTTTTCTCATTATTGGCGAGTTTTTTTTTTCAAATAAAAAATGCAATCAGTTTTCCGAATTTTACTGAAAAAAATTATTTAACTGAAATTAATTGTTAGGGTATTTTTTTAAACCTATTCGTCCGCATAAACCTATATCTGAAAAGCTAAGACAACATTATCAAAACTAAACCTAATTAAATCTATATAAAAATCTTACTTGGTATATTTGTCATCGGTCTCCCTCCATTTCTTCATCCTCATAGTTCTATATCTGAAAAGCTAAGATAATATCAATAAAATTGGGCCTAGTTAAATCTATATAAAAAATTTACTCGATATATTTGTCCTTTGGTCCTCCTTCTGTTCTTCATTTTCATGGTCCTATATCTGAAAAACTATGAAAACATTAACAAAACTAAGCCTAATTAAATCTATATAAAAAATTAACTTGATATATTTGTCCTTGGTTATTCCTTCTGTTCTTCATCTTCATATAGCCTACCTATATTTGTAAAGCTAAGATATCATTAATGAAACTAAGCCTAATTAAATCTATATAAAAAATTAACTTGATATATTTGTCCTTGGTTATTCCTTCTGTTCTTCATCTTCATATAGCCTACCTATATTTGTAAAGCTAAGATATCATTAATGAAACTAAAATCTATATAAAAAATTTACTTGGTATGTTTCTCCTTGGTTCTTCCTTCTGTTATTCATCTTCATAGTCCTAAATCTGAAAAGCTAAAATAACAATAATTAAACTGAGCCTAATTAAATCTATATAACAATTTACTGGGTATATTTGTCTTTGGTTCTTCCTTCCGTTCTTCATCTTCATAGTCCTAAATCTGGAAAGCTAAGATAACATTAATAAAACAATGCCTATTTAAATATATATCAAAAATTTACCTGGTATATTTGTCTTTGATTCTTCATTCTGTTCTTCATCTTCATAGTCCTATGTCTGAAAAGCTTAGATAACATGAATAAAACAAAGCCTATTTAAAAATTATATAAAAAATTTACTTGGTATATTTGTCCTTGGTCTTCGCTATGTTCTTCTGTTCCTCATCTTCATATTCCTATATCTGTAAAGCTAAGATATCATTAATGAAACTAAGCCTAATTAAATCTATATAAAAAATTTACTTGGTATACCTGACCTTGGTCTTCATTCTGTTCTTCATCTTCATAGTCAATTATTTGGTAAGCTAAGATAACATTAATAAAACTATGCCTAATTGAACATATATGAAAAATTTACCTGGTATATTTGTCCTTGGTCTTCCCTATGTTCTTCTGTTCTTCATCTTCATATTCATATATCTGTAAATCTAAGATATCATTATTGAAACAAAGCCTAATTAAATCTATATAAAAAATTTACTTGGTATATTTGTCCTTGGTTCTTCCTTCTGTTCTTAATCTTCATAGTCCTATATATGAAAAACTAAGATAACATTAATAAAATTAAGCCTACATAAATCTATATAAAAAATTTACTTGGTATATTTGTCCTTGGTTCTTCCTTCTGTTCTTAATCTTCATAGTCCTATATATGAAAAACTAAGATAACATTAATAAAATTAAGTCTACATAAATCTATATAAAAAATTTCCTTGGTATATTTGTCATCGGTCTCCCTCCATTTCTTCATCCCCATAGTTCTATATCTGAAAAGCTAAGATAATATTAATAAAAATGGGTCTAATTAAATCTATATAAAAAATTTACTTGATCTTGGTCTTTATTCTGTTCTTCATCTTCATATTCCTTTATCTGAAAAGCTAAGATAACATTTATAAAACTATGCCTAATTAAACAAATATAAGAAATTTACTTGGTATATTTGTCCTTGGTCTTCCCTATGTTCATCATCTTCATATAGCTATATCTGTAAAGCTAAGATATCATTATTGAAACTAAGCCTAATTATATCTATATAAAAAATTTACTTGGTATGTTTGTCCTTGGTTCTACCTTCCGTTCTTTATCTTCATAGTCTTAAATCTGGAAATCTAAGATAACATTAAAAAAAATAGGCCTTTTAAATATATATAAAAAATTTACCTGGTATATTTGTTGATTCTTCATTCTGTTCTTCATCTTCATAGTCCTATGACTGAAAAGCTAAGATAACATAAATAAAACTAAAGCCTATTTAAAAATATATAAAAGATTTACTTGGTATATTTGTCCTTGGTATTCCCTGTGTTCTTTTGTTCTTCATCTTCACATTTCTATATCTGTAAACCTAAGATATCATTAATTAAACTAAGTATAATTAAATCTATATAAAAATTTACTTGGTATATTTGTCTTTTGTCTTTATTCTGTTCTTCATCATCATAGTCCTATATATGAGAAGCTAAGATAACATTAATAAACTATGGCTAATTAATCAAATATAAAAAATTAACTTGGTATATTTGTCCTTGGTCTTCCCTATGTTCTTCATCTTCATATAGCTATATCTGTGAGGCTAAGATATCATTATTGAAACTGTGCCTAATTAAATCTATATAAAAAATTTACTTGGTTTATTTGTCCTTGGTCTTCCTTCTGTTCTCTGTTCTTCATTTCTTCATCCGCATATACCTCTATCTGAAAAGCTAAGAAAACATTATTAAAACCAAACCTAATTAATTTTACTTGGTGTATTTGTCATCGGCCTCCCTTCATTTTTTCATCCTCATAGTCCTATATCTGAAAAGCTAAGATAACATTAACAAAACTAAGCCTAACTAAATCTATATAAAAAATTTACTTGATATAATTGTACTTGGGTCTTCCACCTGTTCTTCATCTTCATAGTCGTAAATCTTAAAATCTGAGAAAACAATAATAAAACTAAGTTAATATAAAAATCTATATAAAAAATTCAGTTGGTATATTTGTCCTTGGTTCTTTCTTCCGTTCTTAATCTTCGTAGTCCTGTATCTGAAAATCTAAGATAACATTAATTAAACTGAGTCTAATTAAAGCTATATAAAAAATTTACTTGGTAAATTTGTCCTTGGTCTTCATTCTGTTCTTCATCTTCTTAGTCTTTTATCGGAAAAGCTAAGACAACATTAATAAAACTATGCCTAATTAAACAAATATAAGAAATTTACTTGGTATATTTGTCCTTGGTCTTCCCTATGTTCTTCATCTTCATATAGCTATATCTGTAAAGCTAAGATATCATTATTGAAACTAAGCCTTATTATATCTATATAAAAAATTTACTTGGTATGTTTTTCCTTGGTTCTTCCTTCCGTTCTTCATCTTCACAGCCCTATGTCTGAAAAGCTAAGATAACATTCTAATAATAATTCTAATTAGATCAATATTAAAATTTACTTGGTATGTTTGTCCTTGGTTCTTCCTTCTGTTCTTCATCCTCATAGTCCTAAATCTGAAAAGCTAAGATGACATTAATTAAACTGAGCCTAATTAAATCTATTTAATAATTTACCTGGTATATTTGTCTTTGATTCTCCATTCTGTTCTTCATCTTCTAGTCATATGTCCTAAATGCTAAGTTAACATAAATAAAACTAAACCTATTTAAAAATTATATAAAAAATTTACTTGGTATGTTTGTCCTTGGTTCTTCCTTCTGTTCTTCATCTTCATAGTCATAAATCTGAAAAGCTAAGATATCATTAATTAAACTGAGCCTAATTAAATCTACCTAAAAATTGACTTGCTATATTTGTTCTTGGTCTTCATTCTGTTCTTCATCTTCATATAGCTATATCTGTAAAGCTAAGATATGATTATTGAAACTAAGTCTAATTATATCTATATAAAAAATTTACTTGGTATGTTTGTCCTTGGTTCTACCTTCTGTTCTTCATCTTCATAGTCCTAAATCTGAAAAGCTAAGATAACAATAATTAAACTGAGCCTAAGTGAATCTACCTAAAAATTGACTTGGTATAATTGTCTTTGGTTCTTCCTTCCGTTCTTTATCTTCATAGTCCTAAATCTGGAAATCTAAGATAACATTATTAAAAATAAGCCTTTTTAATATATATAAAAAATTTACCTGGTATATTTGTTGATTCTTCATTCTGTTCTTCATCTTCATAGTCCTATGTCTGAAAAGCTAAGATAACATAAATAAAACTTGAGCCTATTTAAAAATATATAAAAGATTTACTTGGTATATTTGTCGTTTGTATTCCCTGTGTTTTTTTGTTCTTCATCTTCATATTTCTATATCTGTAAACCTAAGATATCATTAATGAAACTAAGCCTAAATAAATCTATATAAAAAATTTACTTGGTATATTTGTCCTTGGTTCTTCCTCCTGTTCTTCGTCTTCATAGTCCTATATCTTAAAATCTGAGAAAACAATAATAAAACTAAGTTTATTTAAAAATCTATATACAAAATTCAGTTGGTATATTTGTCTTTGGTTCTTTCTTCTGTTCTTCATCTTCATAGTCTTATTTCTGAAAAGCTAAGATAACATTAATTAAACTGAGTCTAATTGAATCTATATAAAAAATTTACTTGGTTTATTTGTCTTTGGTCTTCATTCTGTTCTTCATCATCATAGTCCTATATATGAGAAGCTAAGATAACATTAATAAACTATGCCTAATTAATCAAATATGAAAAATTAACTTGGTATATTTGTCCTTGGTCTTCCCTATGTTCTTCTGTTCTTCATTTTCATATAGCTATATCTGTGAGGCTAAGATATCATTATTGAAACCGAGTCTAATTGAATCTATATAAAAAATTTACTTGGTATATTTGTCCTTGGTTCTTTCTTCGGTTCTTCATCTTCATAGTCCTAAATCTGGAAAGCTAAGATATCATTAATAAAACTAAGCCTCTTTCAAAATATATTGATAAATTTACCTGGTATATTTGACTTTGATTCTTCATTCTGTTATTCATCTTCAAGATCCTATGTCTGAAATGCTAGGGTTTTGGTATGTTTGTCCTTGATTCTTCCTTCCATTCTTCCTCTTCATAGTCCTAAATATGGAAAGCTAAGATATCATTAATAAAACTAAGCCTCTTTTAAAATATATTGGTAAATTTACTTTGTTGCTATATTTGTCCTTGGTTCCTCCTTCTGTTCTCTATTTTTCCGTCTTCATAGTCCTATATCTGAAATGCTAAGATAAAACGAATAAAACTGAGCCCAATTAAATCTATATAAAAAAAATTTACTTGGTGTATTTGTCTCTAGTGCTTTCTTCTGTTCTTTATTTCTTTATCTTCATTGTCCCATATCTGAAAAGCTAAGATACCATTAATGAAACTAAGCCTATTTAAATCTATATTAAAAATTTACTTGGTATATTTGTCTCTGGTGCTCTCTTCTGTTCTTTATTTCTTTATCTTCATAGTCGTATATCTGAAAGGCTAAGATAATATAAATAAAGCTAAGCCTAATTAAATCTATATAAACAATTTACTTGGTTTATTTGTCCCTGGTCTTCCTTCTGTTCTCTGTTCTTAATTTCCTCATCCGCATATACCTCTATCTGAAAAGCTAAGAAAACAGTATTAAAACTAAATCGACTATCTTCATAGTCGTATATCTGAAAGGCTAAGATAATATAAATAAAACTAAGCCTAATTAAATCTATATAAACAATTTACTTGGTTTATTTGTCCCTGGTCTTCCTTCTGTTCTCTGTTCTTCATTTCCTCATCCGCATATACCTCTATCTGAAAAGCTAAGAAAACAGTATTAAAACTAAACCTAATTAATTTTACTTGATATATTTGTCCTTGAGTCTTCCTTCTGTTCTTCATTTTCATGGTCCTATATCTGAAAAGCTAAATTAACATTAACAAAACTAAGCCTAACTAAATCTATAAAAAAAATTACTTGATATATTTGTCCTTGGTTCTTCCTCCTGTTCTTCGTCTTCATAGTCCTATATCTTAAAATCTGAGAAAACAATAATAAAACTAAGTTTATTTAAAAATCTATATACAAAATTCAGTTGGTATATTTGTCTTTGGTTCTTTCTTCTGTTCTTCATCTTCATAGTCTTATTTCTGAAAAGCTAAGATAACATTAATTAACACTTTCGATGCCAAGGACGTATATATACGTCATTTGGCGCCAACCGTTCCGTGCCATCAATGCAAAATGACGTATATATACGTCATTCGAAAAGGAAAAAGTTTAATAGATAGAAGAAGGTCGAGTTCAGGTATTTGCCGTCTTTTTCTTCTCTCTCTCTCTCTTGTTGTCAAGTTGGGGGGAAAGAATGACGTCGTCAGCCAATCGCGTCATTCAAGAAATACCAAGATGGAAGGAGGGTCTGCCATGAAGTAAATTATCAACTTATTTAGCATGGCCGAGGTACATATTAGCCGCAAATTATCATCAAAAATTTGTACGAGACCGACTGACGCCAACACACGGTTTCAACTTTTTACGGTGAAATGATTGAAAGGTGTGAGGAGAGATGATAATATTATCAATCATGTTACGAAGATGTAGAAAAACATTACTAAACCGGGGAATAATTCGAATATTTTTATATGCATGATCGTCGTCTTATTGGCAGGACGATGAAATGATTCAAAATGTTGGTATTTTTGAACGTTTTTTTAATTTTTTATCATTTTTGGGTAACGGATTGACGGACATCTGCAACGAAAGCAAATTTTATCGTCCTGAGAGGTGAAATGTTACATTTTGAAATAATAAAGTGAGAAATTGATATTATTTGGAACATATATTTTTCTACTTGTCAGTGAGATATGATCCGAGATATAGTAATTTAGTGGGAAATATATTACCAATAACACAGAGCCCCTCGTATGCTTTCAGCTCATATTGAATTACTTCCGTAGCTATTGTATAACCATAATTATAGCAAAATATGCAATCCTACGACTTTGTGTCGGATGAACAAGTTCAATAAGCAGCCATGGCGTACTGATTACGTAGCTACGCAATAGCGATCACGTGTCTGGCGCCACGAAGACGGGACTACGTGCAGTCGAGACGACTTGCGTAGCAAATTGCGTGAGATGACAATTTCGTAAAATCGTGTTCTTGACAGATCAACTGACGAATTTCGATGAAGCTTTAAACCTTTTTATTATGTCAACTTAGAGACACCGAATGCGTATAATGAATATTGAAATTGCATTTGGAAATACTTCATTTGCACGCCAATATTAGTTCAAATATCCACACAAATAAGTATTTGCTATCTATAAATACCAGATTGAATGAAATGTTTGCCGAGGCAAGTAAAGACTTCGAATTTCATCGTTTACTGACTGAACCCACCAAATCTGGAAGCGCCCGACGAAAACTCAGGAGCAATACTAAGATACAAACGCACCTGAAATGTATTACGCATGTTTCGGTATTATCCGACACATCAGTCGTAGGTGAAAGAACTCACCTACACATGCGTATCTTGTCGGAATTGCTCTCCCATGCTATTATAACATAAGTTGGAGATAACTTGTCTTGATCTCTCATTGCGATAAAGATTCAATTCGAACATTTTATTCAGCAATCAGAATCATTTTATTATACGAAAATATCAAATTCGAACACAGAAAACAAAATCGTTTACTAGCATAAAAATATATCCTTCATTCGCTACATATTCCAATAACATTAATATTGGCCAATTATTGTCACTCACAAGGATAACATATTGCAAAATAAACAAAGTAGTCACATTGCATATTCATACAACTGTAACACATATGTATCTCTATGACCTCGTCGCCATTACAATACGTCGAAAGTATTGAAATCGGCCTCTTATCTTGCCATAGTAGTGCGAGTAATTGTCCTTTTCGTAGTGAGATGATTTCCCCTTTCTTTAGTTTTGTTTTTATTTCTGCTGGAAGTCCCTTCCGGTTTGCCATGACTGTTCCCGTTATCGATGTTTTCCTTCGCTGCAATTCCTCGGCTAATGCGACAGAGTTATAAAGTCTAAATTAAAAATGAATATTATTAAAAATTGGTTGTGATAAAACAGTTTATGCAATTGATTGATATATCCGACAATGATTCGTTATCTAAAATAGAACGCAGTATAGCACCGAGACGTAAATTATCTAATTTGTCTTATCAATACCGAATAATCAACATACCTATCAACAAATACGTGATATCCTCTATCCAGATGACTTTCCATTAGTTGCAAAACTAAATTCGAAGTTTTTGTGACGCCGGGTGGAAGTTGTTCCAAGTTTAGATTACCATAATCTATTTTTACATTGAAAATGTATCCAGTTGTTGAATCAGCAATCGATCTAGCAATGATGCCCCATTTAACCGGTTTGTTTGGCATACATCTTCTGAATGAAACTCTTCCTTTATATGCAATCATGGTTTCATCGGCAATGAGAGATCAAGACAAGTTATCATCAACTTATGTTATAATAGCATGAGAGAGCAATTCCGACAAGATACGCGTGTGTAGGTGAGTTCTTTCACCTACGACTGAAGTGTCGGAATGAACGATAACTGATGACACCACTGGGTTCGCCCCTTTCCCGATGAATCAAAAACTAAATACGAGAGAGAATGAATAGGAGAGAACTCTCTCGTTTTCACCTTGGCACGGAACGGTAAAATTGAAAAAACTGATCTTGGCATCGAAAGTGTTAAACTGAGTCTAATTGAATCTATATAAAAAATTTACTTGGTTTATTTGTCTTTGGTCTTCATTCTGTTCTTCATCATCATAGTCCTATATATGAGAAGCTAAGATAACATTAATAAACTATGCCTAATTAATCAAATATGAAAAATTAACTTGGTATATTTGTCCTTGGTCTTCCCTATGTTCTTCTGTTCTTCATTTTCATATAGCTATATCTGTGAGGCTAAGATATCATTATTGAAACTGAGTCTAATTGAATCTATATAAAAAATTTACTTGGTATATTTGTCCTTGGTTCTTTCTTCTGTTCTTCATCTTCATAGTCCTAAATCTGGAAAGCTAAGATATCATTAATAAAACTAAGCCTTATTCAAAATATATTGATAAATTTACCTGGTATATTTGACTTTGATTCTTCATTCTGTTATTCATCTTCAAGATCCTATGTCTGAAATGCTAGGGTTTTGGCATGTTTGTCCTTGATTCTTCCTTCCATTCTTCATCTTCATAGTCCTAAATATGGAAAGCTAAGATATCATTATTAAAACTAAGCCTCTTTTAAAATATATTGATAAATTTACTTTGTTGCTATATTTTTCCTTGGTTCCTCCTTCTGTTCTCTATTTCTCCGTCTTCATAGTCCTATATCTGAAATGCTAAGATAAAACGAATAAAACTAAGCCCAATTAAATCTATATAAAAAAAAAATTACTTGGTGTATTTGTCTCTAGTGCTTTCTTCTGATCTTTATTTCTTTATCTTCATTGTCCCATATCTGAAAAGCTAAGATACCATTAATGAAACTAAGCCTATTTAAATCTATATTAAAAATTTACTTGGTATATTTGTCTCTGGTGCTCTCTTCTGTTCTTTATTTCTTTATCTTCATAGTCGTATATCTGAAAGGCTAAGATAATATAAATAAAACTAAGCCTAATTAAATCTATATAAACAATTTACGTGGTTTATTTGTCCCTGGTCTTCCTTCTGTTCTCTGTTCTTCATTTCCTCATCCGCATATACCTCTATCTAAAAAGCTAAGAAAACAGTATTAAAACTAAACCTAATTAATTTTACTTGATATATTTGTCCTTGAGTCTTCCTTCTGTTCTTCATTTTCATGGTCCTATATCTGAAAAGCTAAATTAACATTAACAAAACTAAGCCTAACTAAATCTATAAAAAAAATTACTTGATATATTTGTCCTTGGTTCTTCCTCCTGTTCTTCGTCTTCATAGTCCTATATCTTAAAATCTGAGAAAACAATAATAAAACTAAGTTTATTTAAAAATCTATATACAAAATTCAGTTGGTATATTTGTCTTTGGTTCTTTCTTTTGTTCTTCATCTTCATAGTCTTATTTCTGAAAAGCTAAGATAACATTAATTAAACTGAGTCTAATTGAATCTATATAAAAAATTTACTTGGTTCATTTGTCTTTGGTCTTCATTCTGTTCTTCATCATCATAGTCCTATATATGAGAAGCTAAGATAACATTAATAAACTATGCCTAATTAATCAAATATGAAAAATTAACTTGGTATATTTGTCCTTGGTCTTCCCTATGTTCTTCTGTTCTTCATTTTCATATAGCTATATCTGTGAGGCTAAGATATCATTATTGAAACTGAGTCTAATTGAATCTATATAAAAATTTACTTGGTATATTTGTCCTTGGTTCTTTCTTCTGTTCTTCATCTTCATAGTCCTAAATCTGGAAAGCTAAGATATCATTAATAAAACTAAGCCTCTTTCAAAATATATTAATAAATTTACCTGGTATATTTGACTTTGATTCTTCATTCTGTTATTCATCTTCAAGATCCTATGTCTGAAATGCTAGGGTTTTGGTATGTTTGTCCTTGATTCTTCCTTCCATTCTTCATCTTCATAGTCCTAAATATGAAAAGCTAAGATATCATTAATAAAACTAAGCCTCTTTTAAAATATATTGATAAATTTACTTTGTTGCTATATTTGTCCTTGGTTCCTCCTTCTGTTCTCTATTTCTCCGTCTTCATAGTCCTATATCTGAAATGCTAAGATAAAACGAATAAAACTGAGCCCAATTAAATCTATATAAAAAAAAAAATTACTTGGTGTATTTGTCTCTAGTGCTCTTTCTGTTCTTTATTTCTTTATCTTCATTGTCCCATATCTGAAAAGCTAAGATACCATTAATGAAACTAAGCCTATTTAAATCTATATTAAAAATTTACTTGGTATATTTGTCTCTGGTGCCCTCTTCTGTTCTTTATCTCTTTTTCTTCATAGGCGTATATCTAAAAGGCTAAGATAATATAAATAAAACTAAGCCTAATAAATCTATATAAACAATTTACTTGGTTTATTTGTCCCTGGTCTTCCTTCTGTTCTCTGTTCTTCATTTCCTCATCCGCATATACCTCTTTCTGAAAAGCTATGAAAACAGTATTAAAACTAAACCTAATTAATTTTACTTGATATATTTGTCCTTGAGTCTTCCTTCTGTTCTTCATTTTCATGGTCCTATATCTGAAAAGCTAAATTAACATTAACAAAACTAAGCCTAACTAAATCTATAAAAAAAAAATTACTTGATATATTTGTCCTTGGTTCTTCCTCCTGTTCTTCGTCTTCATAGTCCTATATCTTAAAATCTGAGAAAACAATAATAAAACTAAGTTTATTTAAAAATCTATATACAAAATTCAGTTGGTATATTTGTCTTTGGTTCTTTCTTCTGTTCTTCATCTTCATAGTCTTATTTCTGAAAAGCTAAGATAACATTAATTAAACTGAGTCTAATTGAATCTATATAAAAAATTTACTTGGTTTATTTGTCTTTGGTCTTCATTCTGTTCTTCATCATCATAGTCCTATATATGAGAAGCTAAGATAACATTAATAAACTATGCCTAATTAATCAAATATGAAAAATTAACTTGGTATATTTGTCTTTGGTCTTCCCTATGTTCTTCTGTTCTTCATTTTCATATAGCTATATCTGTGAGGCTAAGATATCATTATTGAAACTGAGTCTAATTGAATCTATATAAAAAATTTACTTGGTATATTTGTCCTTGGTTCTTTCTTGTGTTCTTCATCTTCATAGTCCTAAATCTGGAAAGCTAAGATATCATTAATAAAACTAAGCCTCTTTCAAAATATATTGATAAATTTACCTGGTATATTTGACTTCGATTCTTCATTCTGTTATTCATCTGCAAGATCCTATGTCTGAAATGCTAGGGTTTTGGTATGTTTGTCCTTGATTCTTCCTTCCATTCTTCATCTTCATAGTCCTAAATATGGAAAGCTAAGATATCATTAATAAAACTAAGCCTCTTTTAAAATATATTGATAAATTCACTTTGTTGCTATATTTGTCCTTGGTTCCTCCTTCTGTTCTCTATTTCTCCGTCTTCATAGTCCTATATCTGAAATGCTAATATAAAACGAATAAAACTAAGCCCAATTAAATCTATATAAAAAAAAAATTACTTGGTGTATTTGTCTCTAGTGCTTTCTTCTGTTCTTTATTTCTTTATCTTCATTGTCCCATATCTGAAAAGCTAAGATACCATTAATGAAACTAAGCCTATTTAAATCTATATTAAAAATTTACTTGGTATATTTGTCTCTGGTGCTCTCTTCTGTTCTTTATTTCTTTATCTTCATAGTCGTATATCTGAAAGGCTAAGATAATATAAATAAAACTAAGCCTAATTAAATCTATATAAACAATTTACTTGGTTTATTTGTCCCTGGTCTTCCTTCTGTTCTCTGTTCTTCATTTCCTCATCCGCATATACCTCTATCTGAAAAGCTAAGAAAACAGTATTAAAACTAAACCTAATTAATTTTACGTGATATATTTGGCCTTGAGTCTTCCTTCTGTTCTTCATTTTCATGGTCCTATATCTGAAAAGCTAAATTAACATTAACAAAACTAAGCCTAACTAAATCTATAAAAAAAAAATTACTTGATATATTTGTCCTTGGTTCTTCCTCCTGTTCTTCGTCTTCATAGTCCTATATCTTAAAATCTGAGAAAACAATAATAAAACTAAGTTTATTTAAAAATCTATATACAAAATTCAGTTGGTATATTTGTCTTTGGTTCATTCTTCTGTTCTTCATCTTCATAGTCCTAAATCTGGAAAGCTAAGATATCATTAATAAAACTAAGCCTCTTTCAAAATATATTGATAAATTTACCTGGTATATTTGACTTTTATTCTTCATTCTGTTATTCATCTTCAAGATCCTATGTCTGAAATGCTAGGGTTTTGGTATGTTTGTCCTTGATTCTTCCTTCCATTCTTCCTCTTCATAGTCCTAAATATGGAAAGCTAAGATATCATTAATAAAACTAAGCCTCTTTTAAAATATATTGATAAATTTACTTTGTTGCTATATTTGTCCTTGGTTCCTCCTTCTGTTCTCTATTTCTCCGTCTTCATAGTCCTATATCTGAAATGCTAAGATAAAACGAATAAAACTAAGCCCAATTAAATCTATATAAAAAAAAAATTACTTGGTGTATTTGTCTCTAGTGCTTTCTTCTGTTCTTTATTTCTTTATCTCCATTGTCCCATATCTGAAAAGCTAAGATACCATTAATGAAACTAAGCCTATTTAAATCTATATTAAAAATTTACTTGGTATATTTGTCTCTGGTGCTCTCTTCTGTTCTTTATTTCTTTATCTTCATAGTCGTATATCTGAAAGGCTAAGATAATATAAATAAAACTAAGCCTAATTAAATCTATATAAACAATTTACTTGGTTTATTTGTCCCTGGTCTTCCTTCTGTTCTCTGTTCTTCATTTCCTCATCCGCATATACCTCTATCTGAAAAGCTAAGAAAACAGTAATAAAACTAAATCGACTATCTTCATAGTCGTAT
Organism: Styela clava; assembly: GCF_964204865.1. Taxonomy (NCBI): domain Eukaryota; kingdom Metazoa; phylum Chordata; class Ascidiacea; order Stolidobranchia; family Styelidae; genus Styela; species Styela clava. Next base: position 11,558,186 of record NC_135259.1, on the reverse strand, counting down.
ATCTGAAAGGCTAAGATAATATAAATAAAACTAAGCCTAATTAAATCTATATGAACAATTTACTTGGTTTATTTGTCCCTGGTCTTCCTTCTGTTCTCTGTTCTTCATTTCCTCATCCGCATATACCTCTATCTAAAAAGCTAAGAAAACAGTATTAAAACTAAACCTAATTAATTTTACTTGATATATTTGTCCTTGAGTCTTCCTTCTGTTCTTCATTTTCATGGTCCTATATCTGAAAAGCTAAATTAACATTAACAAAACTAAGCCTAACTAAATCTATAAAAAAAATTACTTGATATATTTGTCCTTGGTTCTTCCTCTTGTTCTTCGTCTTCATAGTCTTATATCTTAAAATCTGAGAAAACAATAATAAAACTAAGTTTATTTAAAAATCTATATACAAAATTCAGTTGGTATATTTGTCTTTGGTTCTTTCTTCTGTTCTTCATCTTTATAGTCTTATTTCTGAAAAGCTAAGATAACATTAATTAAACTGAGTCTAATTGAATCTATATAAAAAATTCACTTGGTTTATTTGTCTTTGGTCTTCATTCTGTTCTTCATCATCATAGTCCTATATATGAGAAGCTAAGATAACATTAATAAACTATGCCTAATTAATCGAATATGAAAAATTAACTTGGTATATTTGTCCTTGGTCTTCCCTATGTTCTTCTGTTCTTCATTTTCATATAGCTATATCTGTGAGGCTAAGATATCATTATTGAAACTGAGTCTAAATAAATCTATATAAAAAATTTACTTGGTATATTTGTCCTTGGTTCTTTCTTCTGTTCTTCATCTTCATAGTCCTAAATCTGGAAAGCTAAGATATCATTAATAAAACTAAGCCTCTTTCAAAATATATTGATAAATTTACCTGGTATATTTGACTTTGATTCTTCATTCTGTTATTCATCTTCAAGATATGTCTGAAATGCTAGGGATTTGGTATGTTTGTCCTTGATTCTTCCTTCCATTCTTCATCTTCATATTCCTAAATATGGAAAGCTAAGATATCATTAATAAAACTAAGCCTCTTTTAAAATATATTGATAAATTTACTTTGTTGCTATATTTGTCCTTGGTTCCTCCTTCTGTTCTCTATTTCTCCGTCTTCATAGTCCTATATCTGAAATGCTAATATAAAACGAATAAAACTAAGCCCAATTAAATCTATATAAAAAAAAAATTACTTGGTGTATTTGTCTCTAGTGCTTTCTTCTGTTCTTTATTTCTTTATCTTCATTGTCCCATATCTGAAAAGCTAAGATACCATTAATGAAACTAAGCCTATTTAAATCTATATTAAAAATTTACTTGGTATATTTGTCTCTGGTGCTCTCTTCTGTTCTTTATTTCTTTATCTTCATAGTCGTATATCTGAAAGGCTAAGATAATATAAATAAAACTAAGCCTAATTAAATCTATATAAACAATTTACTTGGTTTATTTGTCCCTGGTCTTCCTTCTGTTCTCTGTTCTTCATTTCCTCATCCGCATATACCTCTATCTGAAAAGCTAAGAAAACAGTATTAAAACTAAACCTAATTAATTTTACGTGATATATTTGGCCTTGAGTCTTCCTTCTGTTCTTCATTTTCATGGTCCTATATCTGAAAAGCTAAATTAACATTAACAAAACTAAGCCTAACTAAATCTATAAAAAAAAAATTACTTGATATATTTGTCCTTGGTTCTTCCTCCTGTTCTTCGTCTTCATAGTCCTATATCTTAAAATCTGAGAAAACAATAATAAAACTAAGTTTATTTAAAAATCTATATACAAAATTCAGTTGGTATATTTGTCTTTGGTTCATTCTTCTGTTCTTCATCTTCATAGTCCTAAATCTGGAAAGCTAAGATATCATTAATAAAACTAAGCCTCTTTCAAAATATATTGATAAATTTACCTGGTATATTTGACTTTTATTCTTCATTCTGTTATTCATCTTCAAGATCCTATGTCTGAAATGCTAGGGTTTTGGTATGTTTGTCCTTGATTCTTCCTTCCATTCTTCCTCTTCATAGTCCTAAATATGGAAAGCTAAGATATCATTAATAAAACTAAGCCTCTTTTAAAATATATTGATAAATTTACTTTGTTGCTATATTTGTCCTTGGTTCCTCCTTCTGTTCTCTATTTCTCCGTCTTCATAGTCCTATATCTGAAATGCTAAGATAAAACGAATAAAACTAAGCCCAATTAAATCTATATAAAAAAAAAATTACTTGGTGTATTTGTCTCTAGTGCTTTCTTCTGTTCTTTATTTCTTTATCTCCATTGTCCCATATCTGAAAAGCTAAGATACCATTAATGAAACTAAGCCTATTTAAATCTATATTAAAAATTTACTTGGTATATTTGTCTCTGGTGCTCTCTTCTGTTCTTTATTTCTTTATCTTCATAGTCGTATATCTGAAAGGCTAAGATAATATAAATAAAACTAAGCCTAATTAAATCTATATAAACAATTTACTTGGTTTATTTGTCCCTGGTCTTCCTTCTGTTCTCTGTTCTTCATTTCCTCATCCGCATATACCTCTATCTGAAAAGCTAAGAAAACAGTAATAAAACTAAATCGACTATCTTCATAGTCGTATATCTGAAAGGCTAAGATAATATAAATAAAACTAAGCCTAATTAAATCTATATGAACAATTTACTTGGTTTATTTGTCCCTGGTCTTCCTTCTGTTCTCTGTTCTTCATTTCCTCATCCGCATATACCTCTATCTAAAAAGCTAAGAAAACAGTATTAAAACTAAACCTAATTAATTTTACTTGATATATTTGTCCTTGAGTCTTCCTTCTGTTCTTCATTTTCATGGTCCTATATCTGAAAAGCTAAATTAACATTAACAAAACTAAGCCTAACTAAATCTATAAAAAAAATTACTTGATATATTTGTCCTTGGTTCTTCCTCTTGTTCTTCGTCTTCATAGTCTTATATCTTAAAATCTGAGAAAACAATAATAAAACTAAGTTTATTTAAAAATCTATATACAAAATTCAGTTGGTATATTTGTCTTTGGTTCTTTCTTCTGTTCTTCATCTTTATAGTCTTATTTCTGAAAAGCTAAGATAACATTAATTAAACTGAGTCTAATTGAATCTATATAAAAAATTCACTTGGTTTATTTGTCTTTGGTCTTCATTCTGTTCTTCATCATCATAGTCCTATATATGAGAAGCTAAGATAACATTAATAAACTATGCCTAATTAATCGAATATGAAAAATTAACTTGGTATATTTGTCCTTGGTCTTCCCTATGTTCTTCTGTTCTTCATTTTCATATAGCTATATCTGTGAGGCTAAGATATCATTATTGAAACTGAGTCTAAATAAATCTATATAAAAAATTTACTTGGTATATTTGTCCTTGGTTCTTTCTTCTGTTCTTCATCTTCATAGTCCTAAATCTGGAAAGCTAAGATATCATTAATAAAACTAAGCCTCTTTCAAAATATATTGATAAATTTACCTGGTATATTTGACTTTGATTCTTCATTCTGTTATTCATCTTCAAGATATGTCTGAAATGCTAGGGATTTGGTATGTTTGTCCTTGATTCTTCCTTCCATTCTTCATCTTCATATTCCTAAATATGGAAAGCTAAGATATCATTAATAAAACTAAGCCTCTTTTAAAATATATTGATAAATTTACTTTGTTGCTATATTTGTCTTTGGTTCCTCCTTCTGTTCTCTATTTCTCCGTCTTCATAGTCCTATATCTGAAATGCTAAGATAAAACGAATAAAACTAAGCCCAATTAAATCTATATAAAAAAAAAATTTACTTGGTGTATTTGTCTCTAGTGCTTTCTTCTGTTCTTTATTTCTTTATCTTCATTGTCCCATATCTGAAAAGCTAAGATACCATTAATGAAACTAAGTCTATTTAAATCTATATTAAAAATTTACTTGATAAATTTGTCATGGGTTCTTAATTCTGTTATTCATCTTCATAATCCTATGTCCGAAAAGCTAAGATAACATTAATAAAACTAAGTCTATTTAAAAGTTATATAAAAAATTTACTTGGTATTTTGTTCTTAGTCTTCCCTATGTTCTTGTGTTCTTCATCTTCATATTCCTATATCTGAAAAGCTAAGATATTATTAATGAACCTAATCCTAATTAAATCTATATAAAAAATTTACTTGGTATATTTGTCCTTAGTCTTCATTCTGTTCTTCGTCTTCATAGTCCTTTATCTGAAAAGCTAAGATAACATTAATAATACTAAGCCTAATTAAATCTATATAACAATTTTCTTTGTATATTTGTCATTGGTTCTTCATTCTGTTCTTCATTACTTCATATTCCAGAGTCCTATATGTGAGAAACTAAGATAATATTAATAAGCATAAATAAATCTATATAATAATTTACTTTGTATATTTGTCCTTGGTTCTTCCTTCTGTTCTCTATTTTTTCCATCTTCAAAGTCCTATTTCTCAAAAGCTAATGTAACATTAATAAACTAGGCCTAATTAAATCTTTATAAAAAATTTCCATCTTCATATTCCGATATCTGAAAAGCTAAATGAACATTCTTAAAACTAAGCTTAATTAAATCGATATGAAAAATTTACTTGGTATATTTGTCCTTGGTTTGTTCTTCATTTCTCAATCTTTATATTTGTATATCTGAAAAACTGGGATACAATAATAATAGCTAGGCCTAATCAAATCCTTCTAACCTCCAATGGTGGGTATGTCGTAATGGGTAAATCTATCAAAAATAATATAAAAATTAATGGGTAAATTTATCAAAAATAATATATAGATTCAATTCTATTCAAAAACTATTCAAACTATTCAAACAAAAATAGATTCAATTCTATTCAAAAACTATTCAAACTATTCAAACAAAAAAGCCGTCGCATGCCCTGTTTAACTTTTCGTTCTTTTGTCGCTCTCTCGATATCTTGTTTCCTACTGAAAACAATTCAAGAAAAATAGAATAGGGAATAATAATTATGACAAATGAGATAGCAATATATAGATAGAGGCTATTACAGAAAATGATTCATTTTTAAATATGCAATATCAGAAGTATACATAAAACAGTATTAGTATGATTGTACTCTAAAAATTAGCATATTCGACAAAAAATGAAAAAAGGTGTATCAAAATGTGTATTATGACAAATCTAGTTACTTTCTTGGTTGTTAATCAACAAGTTTCGCAAATGGGATAGCCAAATATGAAGCCTATTTCAAAAATGCATTTTCTTCAGTGCTAATTGAATATAAATATCTCAATCAAGTTTTAGCTGACAGGTTGGTACATTTGAATTTGTAACACACAAAGCTATTATCAGAAAAAAATAGAACTAATCTCTGAAGAATCCAATATTCTTAACAAAGTACCATAAGTAATAAACATTTATCAGCAAAAATTAATACATTGTGGATATATTTATCGGAAATCAAAGGGAAAAAATGGAAATTGGAATACAAAGAGAAGTTTTGGTATATCTGAATTTGTCCTATTTTCTTAAACTATAAGAAATTATAGCTAGTAGGAATGGCGCCACCAAAATGAGGCCTGTCAAACACATACTCGGACATTGTGAAATGCTTTGATTGTCATTTAATTTCTGGTTTGAAAAGAAGTTTCCGACATTCAACTGTATTATAATGTTTACATTCAAAAAATTTAAAATAAAAACAGATAATTTTGACCACCAATTGCCAGATTCTGTGGTCATTTTTATATTAGCATTGGCCGAACAAATATTGCCTAACTATGATTGCCATGCTGTGTATTCCCTCCCGTCATGGGCCCACCAATCCCCAGAACCCCCAACCCCCGCCCAACCCTTGTATATGTGATTGTATTATATTTGTGTGTTTTTTGTTTTTTTGATGGAGATTCATCGACAGAAGAGACAAACCATGCCGGCCTGGCTTGTTTTCCGAAGATGATTCCAAACATAGATTTATCAGTGTTGATAAAGTATCGGTAATAGATTTGTGTTTTGGTAGCATTGACAACCATGAATAGACTTTATCTGGATTACAAATGGTATCAAAATTAGTAAATAAGACAATAATGAGATATCATAGCAATATATTTTGAATGCTGATTCCTCATTAATCAGAAAAGTATTTGTATCATCAAGTTATATTACAAACATGTTGAATGCGGTCGCCTCCTTGATGCCAAATTATTTAAGAAACCACAGGAATGTATGTTTAGAATGGAATGGAAAATTTGAAATACAAATGTAAATGATGTTTGGGTATAATAAATTTATCCACTATTTGATTTTACAAAATACATGAACTATAAATTCTTAATTTTTCATAAATATGAAATCAAATATAGAAATTGTATTGTAGCGTAATAAAGAATACAAAAAAGAGGATTGGGTTCTTAACAATCGTTCGATCAAGAGTCTGTTTTCATTTATTAAAATCACACAAACCTGATTTGTCGACCCATGTTCTAAATAGAATTCTTGTAGATTTGTTCTTGTCTAGTGGATCAAAGTACGTATGACATAGGGTATAGTCTAAAATAGTCTCATGCCATTGGGTATAGTCTAAAACAGTCCTATGCCATTGGGTATAGTCTAAATTGGTCTCATGACATTGGGTATAGTCTAAAATAGTATCAGGTCATTGGGTATAGTCTAAAATAGTCTCATGGCATGGGGTATAGTCTAAAATAGTATCATGTCATTCGGTAGGATAGTCTGAATTAATCCCATGCCATTGGGTATAGTCTGAAATAGTCTCATGCCATCGGGTATAGTCTAAAATAGTATCATGTCATTGAGTATAGTCTGAATTAATCTCATGCCATTGGGTATAGTCTAAAATAAATAGTCTGATCCCTTTATGTATAATCTAATCTAAATAGTCTCATGCCATTGGATATAGTCTAACATGGTCTCATGGCATGGGGTATAGTCTAAAATATTCCCAAGTGCGCTCAATTCATTCGTTTGCAAATAGTTCTCAGATATGTTTGATAAAACTCTCCTTCAGATTTGAACACTCAAGTTTTATTTACTATATTTTATGATTCCAGATTCCAAGTTTTTTAATTGAGAAAATCTGTAGAAAAAATATATACAATTAATCATAATGTCAATGGCATAGAATTCTTTTTTGCATTCATATAATTGAGAAAATAAATCTTCGTAGTTATAGTAGTTGAAAATATCTTCTAAATGTAGGCACGAGATAGGGTATTGATTGATCCCGTGTGATAGCATTCTAATTTTTTTCAAGGGCTGCAGTGAAAATGAAGTAACGTACTCAAACAATGGACTTACAGAAGAGGTTGGCAACCTTTTGTCGCTCGCGGACCAAAATTAGGGGTTGCAAGTCATTGGAAGGCCGCACATAGTTTTATAAAGTTAAAAGCGGAAGGTTGATGAATCATTTTTTTCACACAGATCAGATGACAAATTTTAGGCAGTGTGCAAAGACTGCGTCAACTCGTGAACTCAATTTGGTCGTCTTACTCAAGAAAGAAATCTTACAAAAGACTTTTTAAAGTTTTCCACGAAGAAGATACGAAAAGTCGTAAAATTAATTGTAATAACTCTATTTTTTGAATGACTCGTTTCCCAGAATTATCCCACTAGACATTCTTATGTTTCATAATCATGTCTTCTTTGTATGGCATTTTAATTGAAGTTTGCTATGTTGACTATCTTGCAACGGAGTTTGGAATTGAATTTGAAAAATTTAACTTTAGTACGAATTTGAATGATATAAATAAAAGTTCGAATTTACTTGCTACCAAACAAATCTGGGTCGAGCAGTTAAGACTAATTTGACGCATTTTTAATCCAAATTTATAGGTGAGTCAACAGACAACTAGTCAATATATACTTTCCTACTTTTAATATATACTTTCTTACTCTTGACAAGTCGAAAAATACCTCGAACCCCTAAATTTGCGACTGACCGACATACGGACTGCGAATTCTGAAAAGTCAGATTTAGAGAAAATGAACCCAACACAACGACTTTTAAAGAGCGAAGCAAGTTCATTACTCAAGATTGTTTTAGCCTAACTAACAGAAGCTACATCTAAAATCAAGCGTTCCATTTTCCCCAGTTGCTACCGATGGGCGATGGTAAGAGAAATTTGCAACTGCAATTAATTAATTCAATTCATGGCGGAACAATATTGCGGACAAAGAAACAGACAAACCATGACGAAACTGAAAGGACGAACAAAATAAACTCTCAAGATTTTGTTTAATTAACTAGCAGAAGCTACATCTAAAATTAAGCATTCCATTTTCCCCAGTTACTATCAATTGACGACAGTAAGGGTGCAAAGATGCAACTGCAAATAATTGAATCAATTCACAACCGAACAACAATGGGGACAAAATTTCCATCTTATTGGGGCATGCTTCATACATCTTCTAATTTTAAAGGTAGAATCCTTCCTTTTCTTCGGACGTTTTAAAATTTGGATTACATGAATTTCATATGAAGTAGGACAATTTGAAAGTTTTCGTAAGTTGTAACGAATTGTTATGGTCAAATGCTCGTTCGGTACGGGCAAATGTTTGATTTCAAATACTTTTTATGAATTTCATAATATTTGACGGGTATAAGCAATACTTTTTTATTAAATAAATTTTGAAATCCTTGATGTATTCAAAAAAAATATTCGAAAGATGATTTAAAGTGCAGCTCGCGGGCCAAATAATTGTGCGCCCACGGAGAAGTGCTAATTTGAATGGTGCGTGGCCAGAGAAACAAGTACTTAATTTAGTTTAATCTGATTTCCTTGCGTTGCAAAGCTTATGTTCAATTTATTAACTATGTCCATGAATGAATTAATATTATCTATCTAATGAATTAGTAAAAATATGCAATTGAGATTAGGCAATAATAAAGCAGTTTAAAAAATTTACAAAAATAGATACAAGATATAATAGCTAAATGATATTCTATTAGTTAATTTTGTCTAAATCTAATCTAAAATAAGATTCAACAGCAAATATTTGGAAATGAATCTTGGCGATTTTTACCGAAAACATATTAAAACAAAAAAACACTTTTCACACTTGAAAAAAGTCATAGCTTCAAAAACGGCACTTTTCGACTCAATATTTTTTTTATTTTTAGATGGGCGTCATGAAACCGCTTGATAGAAGAAGACTTAAAAAATGGGTATCAAATTGCTAACACTTCCATTAGAGCAAATTTGTATAAAATAGTCGACAAAAAATTCTAGCAGCAAATTTCTCACAGAATTTTTTTTTAGACAATTTTAAGAAGAGTGTTCAGACATTTATGCTTTTTAAATCATAATTTTTGCAAGGACTCCTAATGATGCATTAAGATCAGTAACAAAAACACACTTTTTTGTACCTGCAACTAATAGAAAGCCTAGGTATGTTAAATTAAGATGCGGCCCGCGGTTTTACCCAGGTATTGATATCAGTCACGCCTGCGAAAAAAGTTTTACATCCATGATTTAAAGAGATGATTCGAACGAATCAGACTTTACACTAAATCCCGTCAATATATTCGTTATATACAAATCTATTTTAACAAATATACACTCCCCTCAAAGCCCAAAGATTGCATAAAAGTTTTTGAAAGTGCTTATTGCTAGCCAACATGAATGAATAAATAAACAGCGAACACACCCATAAACAATTTACGAGCTTTAATTAACATATTTCGGTGTGAGCAAGTATATTGAATAGTAAAATAGTTTTTGCCTAAATAACTTAAAAGTAGAATAGACCTGTTGTGTTCTAAACGTTACACTTAACTTTCACTCTTTTATTCCAATTAATCAATTGATATTAGGAACAGAAAAAAAATGCGACAGCGACAAAATGAAAGATGTTATATTGGGAAAACGAGTTTAAATCATTCACACCAGCACACTGTTTTATACCGACAAAAATGAAAATGTAAAAACCAGTCAGGCGTCTTGACACCAAAAAATAATTAAAATACAGTAGTATCAAACGCAACGAACTTTATGAAGAAACGCCTGCGAATAAACTTGTCAAATTAACAAATCGAATTTCAACCACAGCTTAATACATGCGCACATTTTGTCATATAATTATAATTTCATCTCTTTCCTATGTTTTATGAATTTGTTTCATTCTGTTTTTTATTCTGTGCACGCACAAGCTTAGCCAGTGCTCCGCAATAATAGAAGGAACAAACTATGACATAAATAATAGTAATTAATTTTAACTTTAGTTTGAAACACTTTTTATGGCCGTGGGTTGCCGCGATATTTTGTAGAAATGTGCTTTTGTCGGCGCTACCGCAGGTTACATTAAACACACAATTAAATTATTAAAGCAAGACATTATAAATAGACTCTGATAAGTCGTCAATTGAATACTTTGGGCAACTACAAAATCATTACCCGACAACATAACAAAAAAAACATTATCCATTGGAAAAGTAGGCTTTTTCGTATGTGGCCTGTAGGCTTGCACGTAATTGACAAAACTCAATTCCGTAATTACGGCAAAATCAATTACGTAATGACCCCGTAATTGCGATATTTTTTCACGCATTTAAACCTATCATAACAACCAATTGAATCCACTTCTTTTCCGAATGGGACATTGAAGTTGGGTTTTCATATTCTTGGCAGTACTACACGCCGGCGGCAGATGTTAAAGACAAATATCAAGGAGTGAATTCAAATTAATTTTATTCTGATTTTTATCTTTTGTGTTAGCTTTGGTTTTCCTTTATCCCCTTCGCAAATTAACCGTCCCATTTTTATGCGATCAATTTTATTTTATCATTACCGACACGGCGACACTGGTATACGGATATTTATGGAAACGATAGTTTTTTAAAACCACCTTAGTACTGAAAAAAAATTACGGGTTTCTAATTTATTAACCAACGACGAGCGTATTCTCTCGTTTGATTATACTTGCGATTTCCTCGCGACGAAGACTTGTTTTTGCAGCGTCTTCTGCATTATCCGACATTACTGCCTTGTTAGCATTTTATAATAATAATTATTGATGTCGACTTATTGACGATATTCCGATTACCATGCTTCATTTTACATTTAATCATTTCGCGGACTGAATGTTTATAACATTATTTGCGATAAATTTAGATCAAATATTATTTATTTGCGTATATTAAATACCGAACTTATATGATATGCCTTCTCCGAAAATACAAAGTTATATCGCAACACAATGCATTTTGTGACATTTATTTTACACTCACGACATTTATTTGCTAACTCAAGTCGGCGATCCTATCGGCCAAGATTGACACAAGTTTGGTCTAGTGCCGGTGGTATTAAAGTCGACGATAAATCAAAATAAGTTGCCGCATTTGGTAAGACAGTTAATCATATATGGCCGAAATATTGAGAGGAATTGTGAAAAACATCATGAGCAAGGCCAAGTCCGGACTGATATATAACGATAAAACCATTAACAGAACATCAAGATTTTGTAATAGAAAATGGATCTCGCACAGAATAAACACACTGGCTCATATTTGATTATATATGATAGCAGTTAAATTTTTAGCGGTCCTCGAGGAATCCGTCGTTTTGTTGCTTCTCTGCCGTCTCAATCGCTTTACCGATGCCGAGAAGACGAAGTTGCGTTGGTTCATTACGCAATCTCTCTTTTGTCGTCATATTGCTATTTGATAAGTGCGACATTAATTATCACGGCGAGGTATTGGCGCGAGTGATCAATCGCTCTTTTCGTTTATTTGGTTCCAATTCTTCGCGAAAGCTCTTCGTTAAATTTCGCAAGATCGTCGTGTTGAAAGGTTATGGATATTTTCCTGTTTATACCCCAAGTCCGAAATAAAACAGCCAAAAACAGTATGATATTCCATGTTCATATATCAAGTGTTGATATTAACAATAAAGAATGGTTAAGCATTGCTAATCCACACTTTGTGGGGAATTTCCCACTATTCCCCGCGTGACTATAAAATAGAATAAAATAGAAACGGAACATATATACCATAAGTAACGGAAAACTGGAACAAGTAAATAAAATGGATACAAATGTTTGATAGATTGATCTCCCGCGTTCATTAGTCATTTCACCCGAAGAAGTTGAAACCGGGCGTGTTAGCGTCCATCGGTCTTAACACAATTCTTCCCCCTATCTACGGTTATTATGTACATTGGCCATGGCCATGCTAGATGAGATGCGCGAGAAGTTGAAACCAGGTGTGTTGGCGTCAATCGGTCTCAACGCAATCCCTTATCTACGGTTAAGTTGCGGGAGAAGTTAAAACCAGGTGTGTTGGCGTCAAACGGCCCTACTCAGTTCTTCCCCCTTAACTACGTTAATAATTTACATTGGCCATGCCAGATAAGTTGATAATAGGTTAGTAAATGGCAACGCGTCATGCCTTCCTTCACCTATGTAACAAGAGAGAGAAAAGAGAAATAAACAGCTGCGAATACCGGAAAGCTAACTTCTTCTACTTGTTGAGCTTTCATTTTTCGCAATCGACGAAATTGACTGCTTTGAAGAAAGCTCGTTTCAATGCAAAATTACGACTTTACGTAATTCGTAACTTCCCTTCCGTAACTCTAAATAATTACGTAATTCCGTAAATCCGTAAATTACGTGCAAGCCTAGTGGCCTGTATAAGTGCGGCGGACAGTTTCTTGGAAATTTCCGTTTTCCCCCGAATTTTTTTTAAAACGTGGTGTTTTTCTCAAATGTTACATTTTTGCATTAGTAGCGAGGGCCTCACAAAGTTCCTCTGCACATTATTCATAATACACATCATTTGAAATTGAAAAAGAAATATATTACATAAAAAGAAATTGATGTTTGCGATCGGGAAGCGTTAATTGGTTCGAGTTCCTTGTAAACTGACGCTAGTGATCTCGGTATTCGATTTGAAAACTCACAACGTCGTATTTTGTATTTTACATATTCAAAAAGCCACGAATTTTCAAATTTCTTTCTAATTGCATGCATGAAATTTTTAAAATTTCTATATAAAATTTTGGCAGCAAAATATCCGAATTAGTTGAACTAGTTTGGCTGAAATAGCTAAAAACAGGTCAGAATCCCGTTTATACTCGCGGCGGTGGGGACGTGCATGGCTCATAGTTCAAATCTACTTAAATTTTAAAACATTTTTAATTACATAAAAGCTAAATATATCGGAAATATCGGTATACATTTAGCCGATACCGATACAATACCAATGCCAAAAAATTGACCGTAATTGTCGATACCGAAACATCGGTACATCTCCACATCAGACTATAGGACACAGCAGGGAATATTGCTCTAGTTAACGGGTTGTTCAGAATGATTGTTCCTATCTTTTAACGCCAAATTACGATTTTGTTGGGCAGAATAGTTAAATCGACGGTGCGATTATACGGAATTAAAATGGTCTGGTTCGAACAGACGTTGCCAATAAAAATTTATAGGTGCGTATTGGTGCTTAAACTGGAGAAAGCGAATGACGAAATGCAATCTTTCTGCTATAAGATGAGTTTATACTCAATATACAAAAAGAATAATTAGACGCAGATTTCCCAAAATTACAAATATTAACTCGTAGGAATGATCTTTTAGTGCAGTGATATTCAACCGGGTATACTATATACCCAAGTGCCGTAAAAAATTATGAGTGCGTATTTGTGCTTAAACCGCAAAAAGAGGAACGAAGAAATGCAATTTTTCTGCTATAAGGTAAGCCTATACTCAAAATAGAAAGAAGTAATATTGTTGCGGATATCGCCAAAAAACTACAAAGATTACCTATTTGGAATAATTTTTAGTGCAGTAATTTTTTAGTGCTGTAGTGCGAGTATACTATACTGTAATATATGTGTATACTAAGTCTGATTCCGGGTATACAAATAACAATTGGTATACGATGCACTACAGCTATAGCATGATTCGAAAATATTTCCCGACCTATTTTGTGTTTTTGAATGCACCCGTACAACATCGGGACTCACTAATTCATAAGTGTTCGTCTGCACACGCCAACGAATTTTGCGAGATGAGCGAGTAAAAACCATAGTACATATGGAAAAAAATAACTATTTGCGAAAACATATACAGAAAAATCTGCGGCTACGTTATTTACAAATTTCTGAGAACAAGCTATAGTCATACATTGAAAATGTCAATTTTGACATAGTTGTTTAGTTTAGCACACATAATATCTTGTGACCAGAGTAAGCTTTCTGTCATGATTTATTTCACTAAACAACTTTTTCCTATTTTATATTAATAAAATACCTTTGTTATTTGAGAGGTACATACAGAAAAAAATTTGAAAAATATCTAACTCGTAGTAAAAGGTTCAACAACACTATTTTAGTATATCAGATCGGAATACGTACAAATACTTTGACACTAAGTTTTAAATAATAACTATCTAGTTAGGGTTAAAAACAAATTGAACTTTTTTAATTTCCATGGCAAGCTATAGGGTTTGTGCAAAAGATTGAACCTAAATATGCAAACTATATTGAGAGAATCAAAATATTTCGATTACATGCGTGCTTTTCTGACCAGATTCGATAGGCTTCCATCTCACTCAGTGATGAATACCGGACAAATGACGAGGCATTTCTTTTGGTGAACTGATGTATTGTCTTTTTAACTTTCAATCAGTGTTTCAGAAAGCTGAAAATAAATGTATTTTTAGTTCATTCTCAAATTATCAGTGGCGTATCTAAAGTATGACAGCTATAGCTCGGCCTACCATTGGCGACTTTGAATTGCGGCGAAATAATAAACAGTTCTAATCCTAAATTGTCACAAAAAATATTTGTGCCTTATCACGAATTCCAAATTAAACAACTAAACGTGGAAGTTTGCATATTTGCAGTAGAATTTTTGCTGGGTAAAGGAAAGATTTCGTAAAATTATTTCAGAAAACCATCATCGAACCCCCGGAACAGCTCCCCTGAATCCCAGGGATAAAATCAGACCCAAGTTAAGAAGCACCGCTATAGACAGTGCCGTACTAATTACAATGTATTCACTGGGTATTGGTCCCGTTAGTGGGTTGTTCAGAATGATTGTTGCTTCCCTTTAACGCTAAATTACGGGTTTGTTGGGCAGAATAGTTAAATGGATGGTGCGATTATACGAAGTTAAAATGGTCTGATTCTAACAGACTTTGCCATAGTAAATTATAATATAAGCGCATTGGTGCTTAAACTAGCAAAAAAAGGAACAAAGAAATGCAATTTTTCTGGTAGACGATAAGATTATACTCAATATACACAAAACGATAATTTGACGCGATTTCCCCCCAAAAATACAAATATTACCTATTAGAAAAGATCTTTCAGAGCAGTAATATTCGATCTGTTATATTAGATACCCAAGTGTATACAGAATCAGATCACGGGTATACAAATAAATATTGTATTGGTATACAGCAATACTTAGCAGGGGCGGGCAAGGTTTTGAACCTTGTGCCAGAAATTTTGCTGGCGGGCCATGTACGTGTGACGTAAATGTTACATTTTATGAAGTGGAAAACAATGACCCCGGTGCCAACACTAAATTTAGTCATAATTTCATAAATTCCTCAAGTTATTTTCAGCTAAAACTTCGAAATTTTGTTTTAGATCCGTTGTGGCAGCCTCTGGCCGGCAAGACAGAATTACCCAATAGGTCGGATTTGGCCCGCGGAACATAGATTGCCTATGTCAGAGCGATAGCTTGATTCAAATCCCGGCCCGTTTTGTGTTTTTGAACGCACACAAGTCTCGTTCAACATCGAGACTCACTAATTCACAGGCATGTCCATGGGATTCCCAATGAAACACAATTCAATAAAAATTGTTAAATTTAGGTTAAGCGTTTACTAAACAGGACTGCATATGAAAAGAAACATGCAAAAAGACAAAATTCATTGACTTTGTTAACTTGAAAAAAAATTAGAACTATTTTATATTTAACAAGAGAGCTATGCCCAAACTCAAGGACACAAAGTCCATAACGAGATGTTTTACTATCTAATTCCCTAAAATCATACGGTATCCTGAACGAATTTGAAGAGCGTACCTTACCAGTACGTGCAGGTAACGATAAACGGACTGTCCTAGTTTTTCCAAGTCTACTACATTATTCAGTTTTTAAAACCGTGTTCTCATGAGTAAAAAATGATATATCGAAATTTTGATGGAATATTAGATCTCATAGGATTCATATAAAATATAGGAATAAATAACATCATGTTGGGATAGCAACAGTAAAGACGTAACGGTAATTTTGTTGGCACACAAAACGTAATCTTATATAAAATTGGGTGTCTCAAATATTTCGTGATATTTTGAAATACAAATGTGTGCTGTCCCATCCATTCACAAGTCTGCTAATTAAAGTGTTTGTTCGCCCACGTCGATGCAATTTGCGAAATGAATTACGGTACATGAGCGAATAGAAACCAAACCATCCAAATTATATAAAAGTATACAGAAAAGTTTGCGTCTACGTTTTTCGAATATAAGTCAACAATGTAAATTTTTACGTTTTTCATTCATTCCGCACATATAATATCTCGTGAACAGAGTGAGATTTCTATCATGACTTCACTAAACATTTTTTTTCTACTATGTATTATTAAATTACCCTCCGTTATTTTTCAGGTACATATGAGGAAAATAAAAATTAAAAAAGATGCAACTCGTCGTAAAATGTTCAAGAGCCAAATTTTAGTGTATTAGATTAGGATCTTTCGTACAAAGCCGTCAAAACTGATGCAAATATGTGATATTCGATAAAACGTAGGCCACAATTTCTGTTACAAATACTACGGAAGTCACTCAGCTAGTCCCCGAACTCGTAATAGAACTAAAATAAGGGTATTGGAACAACATTATGGCCCAACCCTAATCCGGTGTCCGCCATCTTGGTTATATACTACGGGAGAACCCCGAAAAGTCTGCGGCTACGTTATTCGCTAATTCGCTAAAAGAGGTATGGATCAATGCCATTTTTCACGTTTTTTGTTACCAGTAATTAAGCACACATAATATCTTGTGACAAGTGTAACACTTCTGTCGTGACTTCACTAAACAACTTTTTTTTCTATTTTATATTATTAAATAACCTTCGTTATTTGCGAGGTATATACGAAGAAAATAAATATCGCAAAATTTGTAACATCCAGTAAAAGACTCAAGAGTACTATTTTAGTATATTAGATTGGGGTCTTTCGTACAAAAACTTTGACGCTAATTTTCAAATCAGCGACTATCTAGTTAGTTTTAGGAACAGATTGAGAATTTATTATTTCTCTGCGCAATCTATAGGGTTGTGCAAAAGATCTTTAGATTGAACCTAAATATGCAAATCAAACAAAAAAAAAAATTAAAAGATTTCGATTACATACTTCCTCTGCTGACCAGAATCGACCAGCTTCCATCCCACTCAGTGAATAATACCAGACAAATGACGAGGCATTTCTTTTGATAAAACGATGTACTGTCTTTCTAACTTTCAATCAGTGTTTCTGAAAGCTGAAAATAAATGTATTTTTAGTTCATTCTCGATTTTGGGTATGACAGCTATAGCTCCTACCATTGGCAAAGTTCTAATCGTAAATTGTTACAATAAAATATTTGTGCCTTATCACGAATTCCAAATTAAGCAGCTAAACGTGGAAGTTTGCATATCTGCAGCGGAATATAGTAAATATCACATAAGTAAAAAGCTGGATAAAGAAAAAAATTCATAAAAATATTTCAGACGACATTCATCGAACCCCCGGAACAGCTCCCTCGAATCCCATGGATACAGTCGGACCCAAGTTAAGAAACACCGCTATAGACAGTGCCGTACTCATAACACCATATTCACTGGTAATTGGTACCGTTAGTGAGCTGTTCAGAATGATTATTTCTACCTTTTTTTAACGCCAAATTAAGGTTTTGTTGGGCAGACCTTGCCATAAAAATTTATGAGCCCGCATTGGTGCTTTAATTGGCCTAAAGGGGAACGAATAAATGCAATTTTTCTGCTAGACGATAAACTTATACTCAGTATACACAAAAAAATAATTTGACGCCGATTTCCAAAAAAATACAAATATTGCTCTTTAGAAAAGATCTTTTAGAGCAGCGATATTCGACCGGGCATACTATATACCCAAATGTATACCAAGTCAGATCCCGGGTATAGCCTACATATAACAATTGGTATGACAGCTATAGCTCCTACCATTGGCAAAGTTCTAATCGTAAATTGTTACAATAAAATATTTGTGCCTTATCACGAATTCCAAATTAAGCAGCTAAACGTGGAAGTTTGCATATCTGCAGCGGAATATAGTAAATATCACATAAGTAAAAAGCTGGATAAAGAAAAAAATTCATAAAAATATTTCAGACGACATTCATCGAACCCCCGGAACAGCTCCCTCGAATCCCATGGATACAGTCGGACCCAAGTTAAGAAACACCGCTATAGACAGTGCCGTACTCATAACACCATATTCACTGGTAATTGGTACCGTTAGTGAGCTGTTCAGAATGATTATTTCTACCTTTTTTTAACGCCAAATTAAGGTTTTGTTGGGCAGACCTTGCCATAAAAATTTATGAGCCCGCATTGGTGCTTTAATTGGCCTAAAGGGGAACGAATAAATGCAATTTTTCTGCTAGACGATAAACTTATACTCAGTATACACAAAAAAATAATTTGACGCCGATTTCCAAAAAAATACAAATATTGCTCTTTAGAAAAGATCTTTTAGAGCAGCGATATTCGACCGGGCATACTATATACCCAAATGTATACCAAGTCAGATCCCGGGTATAGCCTACATATAACAATTGGTATACAGCTATAGTCTGATTCGATGAAATATCACGGCCCGTTTTGAGTTTATAAAAGCGCATAAGTCGCGTTCAACATTGGGACTCAATAAATTCATAAAGTGTTTGTCTGTTTAAGCCACGAATTCAGCGAGAGGAATTAAATGAGCGAGTAGAAACCATACTATGCAAAAAATAATTGTTGGCGGATAAATATATAGAAAAGTATATGGCTACGTTATTCGCTAATTTTTGAGCACAAGATAAAGTCATAAACGAAATTCAATTTTGACGTAGTTTGTTAATATACCTAGCACACATAATATCTTGCGACCCGACTAAGACTTTTGTCATTACTTCACTTCACAACCTTTTTCTACTTTTTTTTATTAAATATCCTTTGTTATTTGCGAGGTACATAAGAAAAAAATAAAAATTAAGAACTAAGTAACATGTAATAAAAGGTTCAAGAGCAATATTTTAGTATATTAGATTGGGATCTTTCGTTTAGAGCCTTCGACAAAAATGCAAGACTGAGACTTGATAAAAACACCTAGATCAAGTTTTAAATTAGTAACTATCTAGTTAGAGTTAAGAATAAATTGAAACTTTGGTATTTACCTGCGCAATATATAGGAGTTGTTCAAAAGATTCGTAGATTGAACCCAAATATGCAAATTTTATTGAAAGAATCAAAAGAATTCGATTACATACTTTCTTTGCTGATCAAACTAGATAGGCTTCCATCTCACTCAGTGATGAATACCAGATAAATGACGAGGCATTTCTTTTGGTGAAATGATGTACTGCCATACCAACTTTCAATCAGTGTTGAAGAAAGCTGAAAATAAATGTTATTTTAGTTCATTCTCAAATTATCAGTGGCGTATATCGATGGTATGACAGCTATAGCTCCTACCATTGGCGACTTTGGATTGAGGCGCAAAAATAATAAAAATTTCTAATTGTTATGCCTATCACGAATTCCCAATTAAGCAGCTAAACGTGGAAGTTTGCTTATCTGCAGTGGAATATAGTAAATTTTACATATTAAGTAAAAAGCAAGAGTAAAGAAAAGATTTCGTAAAATTATTTCAGAGAACCTTCATCGAACCCCCGGTTACAGCTCACCCGAACCCTATGGGTACAATCGAACCCAAGTTAAGAAACACCGCTATTGACATTGCCATACTCATTACACCATATTCTCTGTTTATTGGTCCGGTCAGTGGGTTGTTCAGAATGATTATTTCTACCTTTTTAAATTCCAAATAACAGTATTGCAGACTAATTGAATCGATGGTGCGATTCTACGAAATGAAAACGGTGTGGTTCCAATAGACTATGGACTTTGCCATAAAAATTATGACCTCGCAGTGGTGCTTTGCCCAAATGTCACAAATATTGCCTATTTGGAATAGTTTTTTAGTATCGCTAATTTCTGAGCAAAAGCTATAGTTATAAATCAACGTCAATTTTTACGTTTTTTTTGGTTACCAGTAATTTAGCACATATACTATCTTGTGACCAAAGTAAGACTTCTATGGTGGCCCATCGTTGTCACGCTTAAAATTGAAAATAAAAATAAAATAAAAAACCGAAAATAAAAAAATAGTTGTGAAAAAACATAAAAATAATTGAAAAAAAAATGAAAAAAAAATTTGAAAAAAAAAAAAAAATTAAAAATAGGAAAAAAAAAAAAATTAAAAAAAAAATTGGAGAAAAAAAAAAAAAAATTGAATAAAAAGAAAATAAAAAGGTTGACAGCGATAGTCCGCCTCGTGGCCCATCGTTGTCACGCGTTTTTATTTTTAGAAAATTTGCTTCTGCTTGGGACCAACGTTGTCAGGCATAATCCTACGCGCACAAATGTGTTCCCTGGGTTTCCAACTCACTACTGATTTTCTCGAGCAATATTCAATATGAAAATGTTCTATAAATTCTCCATGCTACAAGTTCAACAAGAAGTAATATATTTATAATAATGATAAGAGAATATAGAATTGAATACGAAAATTCGGAAAATTTGTTTTTACGTGTAGAAGGTAATTTAATTGGAGAATGCTGGTTAACTACTCAGTTGTCTGGACACTCGCGATGCCGGTACCGTCTTACCAAATACCTGTAGTCGGTTATAGTCGCTTTGCGTCTGACCGTACCGGTAGCCATGCAATTACTCATGAAAGAATGGGAGATACGGATAGTCTCGTAGGATATAGACTACTGAAACACTCTCTGCGCCTGCCCCATACCGTACAGCCGTAACGTACCGATCCAGACAAATGATAAATCGCCCGTGCTCAATCATTTATTTCAATCCATACCTCGATCCTAGTAGAATATAGTGAGTCGAGGCATGGCTTGAAATAAATGGTTGAGCACGGGCGATTCATCATTTGTCTGGATCGGTACGTTACGGCTGTACGGTATGGGGCAGGCGCAGAGAGTGTTTCAGTAGTCTATATTCTACGAGATTATCCGTATCTCCCATTCTTTCATGAGTGATTGCATGGGTACCGGTACGGTCAGACGGTACCGTACCTGCATCGCACGAGTGTCCAGCCAACTGAGCAGTTAAGCAGCATTTTCCAATTAAATTACCTTCTACACGTAAAAACAAATTTTCCTATTCAATTCTATATTCTCTTATCATTATTATAAATACATTGCTTGTGGTTGAACTTGTAGCATGGAGAATTTATAGAACATTTTCATGTTGAATTTATTGGATATTGCTAATAAAAGTCAGTAGTGAGTTAGAAATCCAGGAAACACATTTGTGCGTGTAGGATTAAGCCTGACAACGTTGGTCCCAAGCAGCATCAAATTTTCTAAAAATAAACACGCGCGACAACGATGGGCCACGAGGCGGACAATCGTTGTCAAAAAGATAATTTGTCGCAGATTTCCTCAAAATATACAAATAGTGCTTATTTGGAATGATCTTTCATTGCAGGGATATTTAACCGAGAATACAATATACCCATACCCCAGTGTATACCAAGTCGGATCCCGAGCATGCAAATAACTATTGGTATACGGTGATTTTCAGCAAGGTTGGGCCGACCCGCGGGTCGTAATTTGCCCACCCGCGGTAGACAGCTATAGCAAAATTCAAATATATTTTTCGGGCAGTGTACACCGGGATTTACTAATTCAACGGGTGTTTGGGTGCCCCCGGCCACAAAATTTGCGAGATGAATTACATGAGCAAATAGAACCATACTATGCAAAAAAATAATTGGTGGAAAGATATGCAGGAAACTCTGCGACTACGATATTCGCAAATTTCCGATTACGAGCTATAGTTATAAATTTAGCACACATAATATTTTGTGAACAGAGTAAGACTTCTATCATGACTTCAGCAAACAACTTTTTCTACTTTATATTATTAAATACCCTCTGTTATTTGCGAGTTATATACGAATAAAATAAAAAATTGAACAGGTGTAACATGTAGTGAAAAATTGAAGAGCACTGTTTTAGCATACTATATTGGGATATTTCGTAAGGATCACTCGACAATAATGCAAAAATGGAACGTAGTATGTATACAAGGTTACAGTTAGGCCATAATTTTAGATAGAAATACTACGGGAGTCACTTGGCTAGTCCTCGAACTCATAATAAAACTAACATAAGGAAAATTAGAATAAAATTATAGCCTAACCCTAACCTGGTACACATACTACGTTCGGCTGTCCGCCATCATAGTACGCGTACTTCAGGTGTAGCCCAAAATATGAGACTTGATAAAAACACCTCCACCAATTTTCAAAATAACAAATACGTAATTATCTATAGCTGTGGTTAAAGGACAATTTGAAAATCTGAATATCCAGCGCAATCTGCATTCCTAACCCAAACCCAATCCAGAAAATTACTAATTTGTTATGTTGATCGTTATCGGAGGCGTTTTGTTTTCAACAATGGGAGTTTGTACGAAATGTTCTTAGATTTAACCTAAATATGAAAATTAAATCGAAAGAATCAAAATATTTTAAATTACATACTTGCTTTGCTGGTCAGACTCGATAGGCTTCCATCTCACTCAGACGAATTTCTCTTATTGATAAAGTAGTATGATGCTTTGTCAACTTTCAACAAGTGTTTAAGAAAGCTGAAAATAAATGCGTATAGATACATCGCCTCAAATATTGTAATATTGTACCCTACTATATAAATTAAAAAATGTTTAAATATTATTTACTTGTAGACTTTTCCTCGGTTTCTCATCTTCATTACTTTTTCCACTTTTGAAATTCTGCATATGAAAAGTTGAGATATTAATTAATAATAAACTGTTGCAGAACTTTAGCACTTCTAATGGCGGAAACGAGACTAAATCTAGCCACAATAGCTAAAATATAAAAGCAATGGTAAGTATATATAAATCCATGGATTTGAAAATGTAATAAAAGTGATGATCATGGCGTTCGGGTACTAGTATACGTGGGGAGTGCAGCGACGCGATGATCTCCTTTCTAGAATATAATATGTGAATGCTCCTGCAAAAATATCCATGACCTTATGGATGAAACAGCAGAGCTATTCTATCAACTTTTTATTTTTTACTAACTCATCAAGTTAGAATGAATCTCAGATTGGGTTACATTCGTATTCCACTTTAAAAGTAAAATGAGATTTCCCCCTAAATCAACAGGACTTTACAACAATTTTAATAAAAACAATACGGACAAAAATTGAGACAGCGAGCAACAGCATTGTACTGGGCCCCAAAAGTTGATCTTTCATACAGACAAAAAATGAAAGCAGTAGAAAGTAGAAACATTAGTTACAATTAAGCTCACCTGAATATTGTTCCGAAGAGACAACGTAATAAAGAATTGGCGTAATATTCTAGCACCAGCCACACACAAAATCGACCGCACTCCATCAAGTACGTTTGCTACTGGGGCGTTGTCGCTTGTGGCTTTCCGCGTGAAGAGTGGACGAAAACGCTAATTAGTAATCTACGTTTTTAATTAGTGCAGGTATTCCAGGTCAACTCTGGATCGCCATGAGCCGATCACGCTTCTGACACGTGATCACAAATAATATAAACAATGCAGATGACAGTCGGCATTTGCTTAATATTACTTGTGATTGTTTGAATGTCCAGTTTGCACTAATTTCTCCGTCCAAACAAAACGTTGGAGACATAACATTCATAGCAATATAATTGAGCTACATGTGAAAATCATATTTAATTTTTCAAGACAAGTGCAGACCGATAGTAACAATTGATAAAAACTAGATATTTAGCGCAGAGATACACAAACTGGGGTATCGACGCCGCAGGTGAGACGCAGCAACGAAGCTTTGGGGTTGAAAAGAATACTCGAATTTCACACACAGAGTACTACCGGTATATCTAATGTACATTTCATACTTTTGATTCAAAACACAACTATTAACACTAGTGAAACGTATAAATCTCACCATTTTGAAAAATTGCATAGGATCTGAGAAGCGCCGGGCTTGCATCGAATTGTAAAAGTTTTGGAAGCCCTGATTTAGCAAACTCTTATATCAGTGATTCGTAACTTCTTCGAGCCATCAGAGAACTCTTTTATTACTCAGGGGATTTTGTCAAACCCCAAAGTTTTGAACTGTTGAAACCAGGGGTGCAACCAGAACGTAAGGGGAGTCAATTTTGTGCAAGGTATAAAACAGGCCTGGGCAACCTTTTATGGCTTGCGTGCAAAAATCGGCTAAATTTAATTACAAAATTCTCTCGCGTGCCGACCAAAATTAAAAACAACGCTTTGCTACTTTCAAAGCAAAAATACACAATAATAAATCCTTTAAACATGTAAAGACAGATTCACTATTTGGAAAAATATCAGTCTGACAAATATATGTGATTACTTTTCTTATTCTATATCAGTGAGACTTCTGCAGCTGCATTACCGCTAATAGAGATTGGACATTGGGTTTATATTTTGTAAATTTCGAAGAAAAACACAACATACTGATTTCATGTTACGCGGCTACTTCTGTTACGAGATTTAATAAAGTTCATAGCTGAGAACAGATATCAACAAACTTATGTACCACAAAACACGGACAGTAATGTAGTAGCAAAGATTTTTGAGGGCACGAAATATGTTCGGGAATGACGTCCCAATCACGCAATTTGTCGTCTTTTGCACTTCTCTATTGTATTCCCTTTCGTAATCGTTTATATTTCTTTCTAAATTAATGTATAACAGTAAGTTAGCAAGTAACTCTAACCAACATAAGATGTGAAACTCCATACATGAAGTAGAAACAGAGAAAATACACAGACGAACTATATATATTATGTAAGAATGTAGCCGAATGAATGCTACGCTCTTCTCGACAAAATTTGTCAAGAGCTCACTCAGTTGTTATGTCATAATATATTTCTTTATAGCCATATGCCATGAAAGGACCAAATAAGTTTAAATAAATACCGGGTTGTTAACAAATGATAATAAACAAACGAACACCTAGTTTCATCAGATATCTCAAAGTCTTGAAACTTTATATCTGAGGGAAAATGATAACAATAACAACAACATTTTATTGAAACAATCGTTATGTCCACTACCGTGTCCAATAAAATTAACAGCTAACGCAAGTATCACGTCCCATCTTCACATTCATAGTGTCATGTAGCAGTCGCTATCTTCTAATAATACTTACCGAATACTGTCAGCTTCTTATTTATATTTGTATTTTCCATTTTGTGAACCAAATGAGATTTTTTATCTGATCAAATACAGAGCAGATTTTGCTATGATATCTGCAATAGCATTTAAGACATTTTATTTGACTATGACCAGTCTGTCAGAGTATTGAGGTTCTTAATTACCAAATAAAGAGCATTGATAGCATTTAAAGTGCCTCGCTGAATTTTGGCAATAATGATTAAGATGTTTTTACAAATTTCGTCTCGACTTTCTCTTTTTCTCTAAAGCAGGGATGGCGAACCTTCTTAAATGAATGTGTCAAAAAATATATTTTTATCGCGGAACAGAAGAGAGTGGGTCACAGATATTTGATCAATGTTTCTATCTATAAGAAACTTCTGAAACAAATCTTATAAGCTTCTGTTGGTGTTGGCGTAGTTTGGGCTTTACTTATGCAGCACTTCGATCCGGCGATTCGGAATTTTTTATGGCAATCAATTTTACGAAAACACGCATATGAATTACCAAAAACGTTTAGAACAATGCGGCAAATTATTTTAAGGTTCCAAAAAGTTTAGATGCACTTCAGAAAGAGACCAGACGTAGCGACAAATGAACATATTGACTGCGTTGTTATGCCATGAGCGATATCAGAGTCAATAGCAGAATAACGTTACATATCGGTGCAGACATGGGTGCAGACATGGCTCCAGGATTAGGGGTTTTGAAAATTACCGTATCGGCTCCAATAATTACCAATTTGAATAGGAACGATCGCGGCCCTGACTGCTCAATTGACGGTACATTATAAAATTTATTGTTAGATTAACTTAAGGCCGGTTTTATTAATTTCTGTCACTGATATGTTTGCATTTATTTTATTTGTACCTTGACGGGTCACGAATTAAACGCGGTGGGTCACTTTGTGACCCGCGTGTCAGTGGTTCGCCATCCCTGCTCTATAGAAACCTCGCAGAAAACTAACCTGACATCAATGATGGAAGAACCAAATACTGTTGAGGATCAGAAGCATAGTAAAATCGTATAACAATCAAAATGAATTTTTCAGTTTCGAGTTATATCCTCGTGTACTAATTTTTACCCTTAAAAGGAACTGCACTGTTGAAGCTTTATTTTATACTTATTGGACACGTAGTGGACATAACGATCGTTTCAATATTATGTTGTTGTTGTTGTTCTTGTTGTTGTTCTTGTTCTTTGACACGTTTTTAAAAAGTCGCTTTTCTCTCCGAATACTGGACCAATTGCTTTGAAATTTTCAGTGGTTAAAGATAAAAATTTTCTCCAGAAGGCTATTACTTTTTTTTTCGCTATGACGTCATCAAAAATTATGTGACTCTACGTGTCCATATATTTGAGCATAGCTCTCTTGTTGTTAAATATGAATGAATTTCTGTTAAATCGTGCAACAGATAATGCTCAGATAAATCTGTTGACAATGATATAAACCAAATGCGGACCACACGAAAAAATTGTGCGGACCGCGGCGAAGTGCCAATTTTGAATGATATGCGTTCCGTGAAACGAGTTTTCAATTTAGTTTAATCTGGTACATGTCAGTAATTCCAATTCTATTATATTGCAAAGCCATACTCGCGCCCTATTCATTATCTGTGATTATGATGTTACAATGCCCTAAAAAGCTAGCTTGTGCGAAGCGAACAACGCGTGTCATATGACTAATACATACCTACATTTTGTGCCTGCCACCACTAGAAAGCCTGTGTTTAATACAGGTGCGGCCCGCGGTTCCGCCCTGTATTTGTACCTGGCCCTGCTGTATTAAAGGCTGCACACCCCCGATATAAACAAATAGCCAACGACACTGTAATAATGAAGGGTAGGCTGTACCGAAATCGGACTTTAGACTTGTATATATAGGTAAAAGAATGTAAATTTCATAAAGAATAATCGCAATGAAACAGAGAGATAAGATAGTTTATTCCTGTTATTCAGATTTGATACTGTTATATTATATTCATTTCCTTTTACAAATATTACCAGAATTATAATTACAATCGACGGTATCTATGAATTTTTAAATTGCATTCTTTTACTGGCAAACTGTTAAATAATGAGAATGTTGTAATATTTAGGTTTGATTAAACCACAGAGTCTCTTCGCAACCAAGTGATATTTAATGTCCTATTGCACTTTTTATTCGATTCGTGATTCTATGCATATTTTGTATGGACGCCGTATTTTTTCTATTATTGCAATGACTTTTGATGTCATAGATTGCCAGGGAGCTTATATGGCTTTCTCCAAAGTAAGCTATTAGGCCGCCATACAAATTTGATCCATGTCATGAGAATGTTAACATTTATTATGTTGGCTATTGCTACTAGGTATTGATGGAATAACGAGAGACAAAAACATCTCATGGAGAATAATCGTTTGAAAACTCACTGCTTCAAAGTTCCAGAGACAAATGATGGTTTATTCCTATTATTAAAACAAGAGAGCGATGTCTAAATATATTTACGCGAAGATCACGCCGAAGTAGAGCGGATGCAATCTGTCGCAGTAGACTGCCGGTACCGTACTGCAGCTGACCTGATCACTCGATATACTTACTCGAAAGCGGAACCGCCACATGATACCCACCTTTGCATGCGCAATATATTGCGAAGCAATTAGCGATTCGAGTACTGCAAACCGTTAGTATGTATCCTCCTTTCACCCGTAATCAAATATAATTTTTTCATTTTTTTAAATAACTCTTTTTCAATTTGAAATAATGTTCACTGTAAATAAAATTGGCAGACAACTATATTATTCCGTCTGACCCTCACAATTAAGATGATAATTACAAAATATCAGCTTTTTGAAATCAGCGTTTTTTCGTTGGTATCGGTTCGGTAACCGTATCGGCGAAAAAAGTGGTATTGGTACATCTCTAGTATGTATACCAGAATATGGGCCCCCACAAATGGGAATGCTGGTCTGTCAAAAACACTTTTATATCAAGGTGAAACTATACCATGTCTGGTCATCTCCTTTGTGCTGTGCAAAGCCATATTGACAACAGCATCCATAAATCATTTCATCTTTTCCAAATGCATTGCGAATATTTTCACATACCAGACCAGCCTGTCCATTTGACAATTCAGACTGAAATGACAAATTAAAAACATCCACATATTCAAAATGATTTGTGGGTTAGTGCGTTAGAACAAAATATGATGGACTCGCTGATTAAAGTCATTCGGTTCATACTCTGTTACCTTACTCCAGGTAGTGGGTAAAGTGTTGTTGGTTACCTTAGGTTGGACCAGTGTTTCCAAACCTGAGTCCGCGGTCTCAAATGAGTCCCCGGAGCGTTTGAATGAGTCCGCAACGGGCCAGAAATTCACTGCGAGCCGCAAACGTTTTTGCGAGACCAAACTATCAGCCAAGTTACGATTTACGTTAAAATTTACATAAAACATAAAAAAATAGGTTTATTCACATAACTTAATCCAGTCAATAATTACTGGTTATCGAGTAGAGCTTGGCATATATTCCAATATTCAACTATTGGAATAGCAATTTGCGTTTCGAAAATTTGTCAACAAGTGGCGTGACAGGTCACTTGCGCGTCGCCTAATCAAACGATTTGATTTCACAACTCATTTGCGGATTTTCGACGAAAATACCAGTCCGCACGCGCGTCGATAGTTACCTGAGTGGTGTTTTTCGCGGCTGCAAACAACCAGGAATAAATATTTTTCTGGTAGGTGTCAATGGTGGCAACCGCAATTTTCTAAATTGAACAGCGGCAATACAAAATACTAAAAATAACACGGAGAACACCATAAGTTTTGTTTACTGCCTCCACATTGCTATGTAGGCTACAGTACTGGAGCGCCGTAAGTTTTGTTTCAGATTTGTCGAATTCACAAATATAGGAATCAAAACAAAATATAACCGGGCAATTTACTACGCATTTTGTGTTTACGGATTGTCATGTTATTTCCTTAGTATTGCTTTTATTTCGTCAACACAACCGCAGATTAAAATGATCACAATTAAATTAATAATAAAGCAAGTCGACGAATATATATACCTTTGATTAACTAATATACTTTAAATATATTTTTAATGAGTACTAAATCAAGTTGTACTTTCTGGAAATTTATAGCAGATAGTAGGATTTTTTCAACAGCGATAACAAATTTGCAAGTTCGCAAAAAATATGTATCAAAACTTATAATATAATCTGGTAACATATTCTCACATTAGTATATTCGCAGATTGTCCTGGAATTTTAAAGAAGTAATGTTTTCATCTTTTCGTAAGTCGTCGCAACCGCGAGTTACCACGATTAAATTAAAATAGCAAGACATTTTAAACTCTCGTCGTTGTCATGGATTGAATATTGTGCGACGGAAAAGGCCATTATACACTATTTTAACGAACGCGTGAATTGCGGCGAATTTCCGATTTTGAAATTTGTTAAAATTCTGTTATGTTTGGTTTTATTGCTACTTCACAGAGATTACGGTTGCAATAAACGCAGCTTGAGTCCGCAAAAGTTTTCGCCGGTGAGAAAAGAGTCCGCTACCAAAACTTCGCATATGAAATCCTTGTTTGTAGTTAAAAATCGTCTCATTGCTGTCTTATCAGAAGTAGAATTTAACCTATCCAAAATCCTTCTAAATTATTTCGAATTCTATTATAATTCGAAGCATTTTGTAGTCAACTCAGGAGCATGACGCAGGTAAAACGAATTTTTACTAAGAATACTTAATTGTTTTTAATATATTTCTTTTCTCTTTTGGAATTTCGACTCGTAAAATCCAACTATCGCTCTGAAGTTTGAGCTCAATTTCAGGACGTACATGTTGAATAAGATCCATTCCAACTTCGACTTTGAATGCTTAGCCTTAGACAATGAGTCGTAGAAACAGTTCTGACGAGCGTGACGTATACACAGTTGGAGGATTATATAAAATATTGTACAGTGTACACTATTGTTAAAATGTGTGCATTCGTTCTGATTTTATAAAACTCTAGATTTCAAGAATTGTTTTCATTTTCGCTCTCTTATCGTGTCTTCGTATTTTCGGATCTTTTTGTGTGCAGTTTTTGTACTACTCTATTTCCAAGAGGTTCCTATATTACGATAAAAACATTAACAAAATTACAAAGCCCCATATCTATAAGAAATTAGCAACAAATAGTGCTCGAACATAATAATAGCACAGACATTAAATCAATTTACATGACATAATGTGATCCTTGGTCTGACGAAGTAAACTGACCTAAAACAGTGCTGTCTTTTGCTCCCCATACCAGTGGATGTGAATCAAATCGAAGATGTGAAACACTTCATAATACCTGTATGTTAATATACTGTATGGAATTGAATGGAGGCATTGGAGTTTATAAATAAAATCGAAAATGTAGCCTGCTTATTGACATTTTAGTCATTTTTATCAAACGTTTGTGTGACCAAATTTTTAGCTGGACGGAAATATCTATCTAATCACTGATGATAGGGGATGAAATTATAAATATAATCTCTCGGAGTGGACTTTGCATAACGACATTCCCATGTGATAGCGTTTGCTTTTGCAGAAATGCTTATTTCATAGCCCGCTAATCTACGTGAGTTGAATGAACTTTGGACTGATCGTTCGATGGCCTTTGAATTCACCCATATATCTGATATTCTACTATCGTGTGTACATTTCATTAAATTATGTGGAATACGTATTAATAGTTGTATTTCATACACTTAAGATTCGTTGAAAACGAATATGTCTTCATTTCCCAAAGCAGCATACACCCATTCCGAGACTAAACTAATGATGTCATGAAATAGGGAACTAGGCTCCCGTGAAATGTGAATCATGTATATCCATGCCAATGTGTGCTAGGCAACTTATCGATAACTCTAATTGCTAGTATATATTACTAAATAATATTGCACTGATTTCAATGTTATAAAAAAAATAATTTCAAAATATTTATATATTCCCCAAATTGATAAGTGTACCAGAGGTTGAGAGAGGCTGTATCCAAATTTCCCTTTTGAGTGGTTTGACACGAGCATTGCGCTACAGCTTTTAGAAAAAAAAATTTAACCAGTAAAAAAATCACAAGCACAAATTACAAGAAAATGATAATTTACAAAGTTATACTGGGGAAAGGATGTCGCGGGGAACCAAAGCTGCAATTATCGAGCAGCGACACCCGAGGTTCTAATATCCAATTCCAAAGTTAGAATTCTAGAGTTTTGATATTACTAATTTTGGCGGTGGGTAGCGTATGAAATATCTAACCAACACCGCTTACCAGAGATTATATAGTAGAGGTGAATGAGCCATATAAACAAATATAGATGGGGAATTCCCCACTTCAACCCATTTCAATGGCCCGGTAAAGAGCCGCGAAACGATTTTTAGGGGCCGCAAAAAAAACACCAATTTTAAAAAAACTACTATATATATTTATATATTTAGACTCGATTCGAAACGCTTAGAACTAGTTTTAAACAAAAACCTCACGATTCTGAGTAAATATTCACCATACCGTGTTTTTTTAAGTAACACATTGTCTTCACTTTTCTTATGTTTGGGGGATTTGTTTTATTTTGGGGCAAACAGGGTAGAATCATCGCGCTTGCCTAACAACACAATAATATTTTGGTCGCGAAACTCGATTTGCGCGTGCTTGCATAACAATGCCGGCTTCAATCATTAAGCCAGCGGTCCCCGAAGACGAATTGCTAAGTGTGCCTCGAAAATTAAAAGATTTGTATTAAATATTAACTAATATATGATTGAATATTTTACATAGTTTATTTATTCTAAATCTAAATGCTTCATTTTTTATCATTATTTCAAACGATGTGTATATGAATCAATAACTTCATTTTACCTTTGTTACGTAACAGTAGATCTGAACCCTTGCAGCAGTTTAGTCAATTTCCTAATGATGATTTTATTAAGTTTCGCTGCATCAGTGTTTGGACTACCACGTGTTTCGTTTCGCTAGATTACTGGCGTGATTACAGATCGCAAGGGTGGGCAAAATAGTATATTTTCATCGAATCGTACAACTTTACAATATACGAATATTTGGCATCACAATATATTGTATGCTTATTGACCTCTGAAGGAGTCAGTTTGGGTTTACTCCGTATGTATAATAATACTGGAGTGAATGTGAGTTCCTATCTGCATGGTTTTATTCTATCATTCACTTAACAATCCCGGGATCTTTCGGCATTCATAAAATTTGAACAAGTAAACAACGTAGCGAGTACATACTGATAGGTACGGCACCATGAATTTCAATGCTTTTAACCACTTATTTCTAATACCTAATGATATTTGGCATAAACAAGGTCGTTGCCCGATTTCATTTCATATTTAGTGTTTTCATGCAGCTTTTTATCCGAAAAAGTTGATGACGTATTGCTGCTCTCGATCAAGAGTTGTTTGTTCTTCTTGTACCGTTGTACCGTTTCTGGTTGGTCGTAATTTTAATTTTAATTTCTGTGATTGCATTATTTAGGATGGTTTTTATGATGTAATTTTTAACGTTTACTCATGTCGATTGATGTCACTGTTGAGCTCTCACTCTAGTTTATATCTATTTTGCTGTTCTGCATGCCGCTTAGTGCTATCATTAATGATGTCTATGTTATCCATTAATATACCAAAGAATCCTAGAACACTGTTTCTCTCTATAAAGTTTTCTCACTACACATTTATTGAAATCCAATTGATCATACAGATAGTTTTGATTTTTGTAATTCAAACCCCCAAAAATGCAGACGGCATCCGCGAAAGTGAACATAACGACAACCATTCTTCTTAATACGACGTAGTTGAACATAACATCGAAAGTTTAAGTTTATAGACTCCTTAGCTAAATAATAGACGACAGAAAACAGACCAAAAAAATGTTTGATGAAAAAACGAGCAAGAAAAATGTGTTAAATGTGCGTTTGGGCCCCTTTGCTCAACATTCACGTCTCTACTCCATATTGAAAATAAAATCAACAGAGCACTAGTCTTGCCAATCAATTACTATTTTCCAGAGAAAATGTTACTAAATGTGTATACAAGCTTTTTAAAGAACTGCTGGGATTTTTTTAACAATCAAATTAAATATTGCTAATGTTTCACCTGGCACTAATTAGCTTGTTGCTGAAATGATGGCTCATTCATCGCCAAAGCTAGTATTGATTCAGCCGGCATCATTTTAGTTTGATTGTAGTTTTTGCTTAATCTCACACAGATTTTTATATTCAATTAGAATAATCAATTTTAAAGTTACTTAGCCTATTTGAAAGATATATTAACTTAGCTATAAAAAATAAGTTGCGCATCCGAGCAAGTTGGGCTTAGCCATCAAAATAAGAACAAAATTGCGATCTATAAATTTTCCAAGGGGTATTTATGAACGGATGTTTTGGGGAAACTCTGTTATAGCATGTAGCATTTAATTAATTCATCAAGCAAGGGTTCTGCATACTTGCGTTTTATTGGCAATATAAGTCATGTGGAGACGTCATAATATTTAAGCTTGGTCACACATTGATACGGTTCCTTGGGAATCCACGTTTCAACACAAGTTACACTGGTTTAAAAATCAGGTTAATTCCATATGGTGATCCTCGCACACCATACGTTATAAAAAAATGTCAGAAATACTGTTTGTGTTAAGATAAATATATATATTTATTGTCTATATTGTCTATATCCAAATATCGTAGGTTACTATAGTATAGACAATAAACAAGTACGTCATTCGCTTACTTTAAAGTTAAACATATTTTGCGCTAGCACAGGACATGTACCTACATAAATTATCAGGAAACGGAAATCAGTTAGTAGTTTAATATCAATTCAGCGCACTGATCGAGATTACATTCATCCCGCAATCCATGTAAGTTCGCTTCTGGGCCGAAGCTCAAAGTTTAGGACAATTCCGAATTCAGACTGAAGAATTTTATTCAGTTCATTTTTATCTAACTGACGTAAATGGACAACTTGTATCGTCATTGGGTCGATGTATTGTTTCTTTATAAAAGTACTTCCAGTTAGAAATCTTCTGTGATGTGTGTCTTGCAATATTGCCACGCAGTTGACACTTGTAAAAGCATGCTCTCTTCCCGGTAATAAATAAATGTTTCGTATGTCTTCTAGTTGCATTGCCTTTGTCGAGAATCCATAAAGTATATTCCATTCGCTATCTGCCCGATTTGTTGAGAAGCGTCGGGATGAGATGACACTTCCATGTAAATCTAATTGCGTTTGTCGTTTTTTCTCCGCGAAGAAAATGTCATCATCATATCTGCGTATCCTATATATTCCATTTGGTTGATACTGTTCCACTGCGAGTTGGTTCATTTTAAGCGGGAATACAAATCCCATTCCACCAAAACCTACGTCTGTTAGCCAACGCTGACCGTCATCAAAAGTCACAAGCAAACACATATGTGGGCTATTCTCTATGAAACTGTTACTTTTTTTGTCTATACCATAACTTATACACATTTCCACATTGAATCCTATTTTTGACAACATCCAGTGAAGTATAATGTTGAGATCAATGCAATTGCCCCCTCTATGGTCGTTTACAATTTTATCATAAATGATCTGTAAGCCAAACTGTTGCTGTTTGCCTCCAAAGTTATCCAAAGTCTCGTAAGGTATTGAAGACACAATCGATATACAAAGTTCATTCAACAGCTCAAGACTCACTTCGTCGATAGATCCAACATAATTTATTCTCTCCAAAAGTTTGTTCAAGTCCATATCTAAGTTATGTGTATTCGTCCTGCACGGAGCCCTCAGAAGATGTATCGTGTACTGTACATCACACCGAATGAACTCTGAAAATGGAGTGACAATATTTTTAATTACGATTTGAATTCTCAAATTAGGAAGCGAAGCATTAATCAAATAATCAATGTCATTATGTACTAGTTGAAGTATGTATCAATAACTTAAGT
Source organism: Styela clava (assembly GCF_964204865.1). Lineage (NCBI taxonomy): Eukaryota > Metazoa > Chordata > Ascidiacea > Stolidobranchia > Styelidae > Styela > Styela clava. Next base: position 11,522,755 of record NC_135259.1, on the reverse strand, counting down.
TATGTTATGATTAATATTATATAGATGCTAGATATTATGTAAAAATAATGATCTCGCACAGCGACTCAACATTGTTTTGTCAATAGCTCGGATATATTGTATTATCGATCAGTAAATATGAGAAGCCGTTCAATTATTTGCAGTACTTTTACTCGTCGGATTGTTGGATAACATTCAAAAATGGGTAACTTACTTTTTTAGGAACTTGAAATTCAAATTATATTTATTATAGCAAAAAAGGCTTTTGAAGCACTTAACTTATTCAGAACAGATTACTTTCTCTATTATCTGCTTAAGAATGGTCGTATGAGCTTGAAAGTGATCAGGTTGAATTCGCATTGCCTGGGTCAATAACACAGAACAATAGGTGATATTGGATTCGTTCCTCACTTTAATTGCTTCTGTTTTGTTGTCTTGATCAAGGACGAAAAGATAGTAACATGATTATTCATAATCAAAATAGTATCAAACTCGGATGAAAAAAATCTCTTTGATATATTTGTTTTGTTTCTTTCATCGTGATTGACCACATCTCTGTAACTATGCTAAATATTTTAATCCAAAAGAGAAAACCAAACCATGATCAAAGTTATATTCATGGATGCTTTAATTTAATACGAATACCAACGAAAAATCTACGAAAATGTACATTTTGTACTCTGCTTCGTTTTCACCCCGGGCTATGTGATAATTCTTAATCCATTGATTCACGGGAGTTCCCCATAAAAACAAACGTAACTTTGTGTAGAAAATAGTTACAGGTAACATTCAATAGGTTTAAAGTGATGTTTTCGTTAGTTGTAATATTCAAATGCTGTTTTGTGGTTCTAATCGGAATAGTGACAATGGTGAGTGGCTTGTGATTTGTATACCCTTTTTCTATTTTAAGTTATTGTGAGGGCGACTGCATGACTAAGCGCGATGTATCGCCGAATCTTAGATATCTGAGGTTTATATAGATGGTTTGTCAGAATGATTGCATATCGCATATGCCATTAACATATAATAAAATGAGCCTAAAAATTAATGCTGACTGAATCTCTGGATTGAGTATCAAAGCTTTTGGTGAAATTTAGCGATGTAGTTATATTATTTTAACTAATTCGACAATTTTTACAGAGCGCAGTCGTCCAAAGTATTCCAGGAGAAAAGAGAAAAATTTCTGAATTATGGGGTAATCAGGTCATGAACGATTTGAGAGAAAAATGCATAAGTCCACATCGTAAATTACCTGAAACAGTTGCAGATGGGGTTGACCACTGCACAAAGATTGAAGGAAGAGGTTCTGTTTTATCCAAGGTGACAAGTTTATCTCATGTATCAGAATTTTGCAAATTTTTTGAATAAAAGCAGTAATCTGAAAATCCCAAATCATGTAACACACATTTGTAAACAGATGGGTGGTTTAATGCAGAGGGGTGCAACTTGCGGCCCGCGGGCACAATGACCCACTCAAAATTGTGCAGCCCACGGAGAAGTGCAATTTTTGAATGGTCCGCAAAACAAGTTTAGTTTATTTCTAATGCTCATTCTGAGTTCAAGTTAATAAATATATAGGTCTATGATGGTTTAACAGCGAAGTGCGAAGGAAGCATGTAATAAAATCAGTAACCAAAATATTTGTGCTTGCAACTACTAGAAAGCCTATGTGAAATGAAGATACGGACCAAAGTTTCACCTAGTTATTTGTATCTGGCCCTTCTGTATTAAAGGTTGCACACCCCTCTTTATTGTATCAAATTTACAATGTGCATTCCACAACGTTTAAATTATTTAAAATTTAGTTTTTTATACCCGTTCTTGTTTTGTTTTTGTTTGCCTTTGGCATGACTTTCGGTCCGACACAAAAGATAATCTGTTTTTCAAATTTTGCATCCCGCTGGTGTATATATATAAATATATCTACAGTAATACCATCCAAATGGTGGAAAATCGTTTGGACATGAATTAACACTATTAAATAATGAAATATATATGTGTTCAGAACTTGTCCTTGCCGCCAGGAGACATTACAATCGAGTTCTACTTCAAACTGCGTGTTCCATCACCTAACTGCCTGAATATATTTACCTATGAATGTGCAGCATTTAAATTACGTCTACAAGCCTGTGTTAATTCTACAAATGGAATAAATCCCGTCCCAGGAATGATTACATTAGTAATTACTGAAAAACTTGGATTGAAGGATAAGCGTGTTTCTTTCGAACACCCGATGAGATTTTTGATATGGTACCACGCTGCTATCGTATGGAAGAAAACTGAATCGCTTATTCAGGTTTGTGATATTCTGGTGCTACAGTGTGGCATGAAAAATTTCTAAGTTGATAACTCGCAGCAGGTTTTTATTTGATGTTCCACACCGTATATTTGAATATTACCACAAACTAATGATTCGTACTAAACTTCATTGTACACATAAAACGTGTAGATCTTCTCATTACGATATGAGTGCGTATTTAAGATACATATCAAAATAGAAATACTTGCTCCATCTATAGACTTTAGTGTCTAACTGCCAGAAACCTTCAAATATTGAATATATTATGATATTTTATTGCTTGTTTTTACTGTATTTTGTCCCCCATGTTCTATTCGATCTTGTTAATTCACTGAATCAGTTATCTTTGTTGGTTAGATATCGTTTAATGTCTACAAAATTCTGATAACAAGATGTTTATATTTTCTAATATTTCAGCTCGTGCTCTATACTCTTGAAGAAAATGGGGATACAATTCGTCGAGGAGTAGATATAAACGATATCGGCGACTCTGTTTCGAAAAATGATATCAATTTGATATCATTTGGAACAGATTTGAATCAAATAAACCAAAATAGATTTTATTCAAAAGAAATACAACTTTGGATTGACGAAATTAAAATATGGAAAAAGGCTCTAGATGTGATTTCTGACGAGAGCAACAGCAATCAGGAAAATAACGAAGATATATTTTCGATTTTTTATTTTTCTGAAGGTGAAATTTGTATATTCAAACTGAAAGACACCTCCGTAAACCGCAAATTTGCTACTTGTATAAATAAATAAGATTTGGCTTATTATTGAATTTACGAACGACCTTAAATTGTACTAGGGGAACAAAAATCGAAAGTATTTGGTAAAAAAGATCAGTGAAATACTAAATCATTACGTGCAAAAGTATATATCACGGATCACTTTACAACTATTTTGCAACACTTTGCTGGATTAGATAACGAGACAAAAGTTATTGCTTGACAGGCGCACACAAATGCAAATATTGAACAATACAAAGTTGCAAATTACAAACCCTATTTAACATAGTTTCTTTCTTCATATGTTTAGGTCAAGGTCATGTTGCTGCTGATTTGACTTCTGAAAACTACTTGTATTTGGTTGGATATGACGAATCAGCACCAACTTGGGAAATATGCCCTAAAAGTTCAAAAAGAGCGCAATTTGCCACGAAATATTACGAACCAAACATTACCTTTTTATACGAAGCAGAATCAATGTGCCAGGATATTATTTACCACGACGGCATTTTATCTCAATGTGGCAATAAGCTTGCTCCTGCTGTGCTACAGTATTACTTTATAACGTGTTTGAATGACTGTATCAGAAGTGGGGATGTGTATAAAGCGGTGAATTCACTTAAACAGTATGCTAATTATTGTCAAAAGTCTCTGTGCTCGAGTTTTTCACCGATACATCTCGTCTGTGACACGATGCCTCGAGACATGGCACCACCTTTGTGTCATCAGGATGCTGACCATCCATGCTACGCAGGGAAGACTTCTGAAGAGGGTATGGCAAATAAAAATAAAAAATTTTAGCTTCAATTTACCCTTATTACTCTTTATCTTATTTCAGGCAAATGCATTTGCGACCGGGGTTGGTTCGGCAACGCATGTACATATATTTGTCCAGGAGGAGTTGATCGTCCATGTGGAGGCGTTGGCGTTTGTGATCAAACAACTGGAAAGTGCTCTTGTCCAATGAATTATGATTTCACGAGCAATTGTACTAGATGTGCTCTTGCATATGTCGGGCAAGATTGCAGCTTGTATATTTTGGAACTCAATAAAAAATTAAAATATGTGACATCATCAGGGTATGGGTATGGTCACTATACTACATTTGATGGAGTTGTATACGATCTACCAATTTACGGTGAATTCAAATTTGTTGAAGTCGAACTTTTCGTTGTGTATGTCAGGCAGGTAAGCTTTAAATATGATGAATATTACTGTAAATGACTTCTTAAAATGTAAACTAGTTAGCTATTATTTGTTCTATCACTATATAGAGATCGTTAATTGCCATCTATATATGTGACTTATTCCATAAAAATTCATTATCATTCCCATAAAAAATGAGTGTACAATGCTCAAAACACAATACCAACATAAGGAAACTTGGTGCAAATACAACCGTGATTGAGTAAGTTGTGTATTCTAACAAATTTATTTTCTAGGTTATTACTAGATTTGCCCGATCTATGTGGTTTCTATTAAAATTCCTTTCAATTTTTTCCCTAAACTTGAACAACTTATCAAATAAGAATCTGATTATCTTTTTTTATACCTGACTGCTAATTTTTAGTTAGTTGTTTAATTATAATCAATTGATCATCATAAAATATTCGACCATAAATCAACTCGGAATATATATGTCAACGAAGTAATCCAGCTTTTCCCTTATTGGAAAATGCGCAGAAATATCGTTACAGCAATACCTTACAGCAGGGGTCGGCAACCTACGGCCCCCTGTCGGATCCGGCCCGCGGAGCAATATAATCCGGCCCGCGACGCTTCACTGAATTATAGTAACAAATTATAGCTGTTTTGTCGATTATGTTCTTTACGCAAAAGAATTTACGTGTAGACTAAATTATATTATAACGTACCAAGTATATAATTCACAATAACTCGTTCAATGAGCCTATAATTTAATTATAATTTAGACAAATGGCAACAAAAAGCAGAAAAGTTGATGCTAAGTGCGAATGATTGAATTGTGCAAAAAATATTCAAATAGTCAGTCTTCGCGCCTTCCCCAAAAGCTAACTTCTGATCTGTGTGATAAAATGTGATTCATTGGTCATCCATTCAATTTTTAATTTTTTTTTTCTAAAAACATGTGCGGTCCCCCAATGACTTGCAACCTTTGATTTTGGCCCGCGAGCGACAAAAGGTTGCCGACCCCTGCCTTACAGCATACCTTCCAGAAATTGTTATGACATTGTGTCAGAAAAATGTCGCGGAAAGCAGCGACGTGACTGACTGTGCAAAAATCACAAACTAATTATTCGCAACATTGAAACATATTTAGATTCCACGTTCAGATATTCGAGGCGAATTGCGATTCTACATTGATCAAATTTGGATACTATTCAATGGGCTTGATATCACTATTGATGCATCAATTGAACGCTCCAAACCAACCATTAAAATTGGTGGCAAATCAGTTGATATTCAAATTGGGAAAGAACAGGGCATCCCCATCAATGACGATGTTTTGTTATGGAGGATTTCAGATTCGTGGATTGAATTGGAAGCAAGTAATTCGAAGAAAATTACATCAAGAAAAAAGTTATTCTGCAAATATGTCAGGATTCATATGGTTAACAATAGACTGGCTCTATACGTCACATGTGACAAAAGCAACGTGAAATTTGCAAATATCAATGGAAACTATACATTGAGTAATTTAAATGTTAATAAGTTTGAAAACGGTTCACGTCGTAACATTCTCAAAGATATCGTTAAGTCGTGCTCACTATCAGCCAAAGAAAAATCAGGTTTTATTTACAACAAAGAAAATGGCGATGTGGAGTCGAGAACACTTACTTTTGCTGGAAATAGTTTGAGGTATTTTCAATTTAAGATTCAGAAAAATAAAAAGCACTTTTAAGAACACTTGTGCAGATATTAATTACGAATCAAGGAAATTTGTTGACGGTACTGGATGTTTCTTGGTTTAACGTTTAATATTGACTAACAATCACTTGATACAATAATTATTAGAATCCACGCCCAACATCAGGGATTAGAAACAAAGAAACAAGGCGGCTACATTTTGGTAAACTCCGGTAAAATAGAAAACTATGTGAAATCGAGAAACAATGATGGAATCACTTATGAAATGTATGTTAAGAAAGAATCTGATGGAAATTTCTTTTCCTATCATTCAGGTGACAAAATAAAGTTTTTTATATTTATCAACTTTTACATATATTTATTTTCATACGTCACTCCAACCTTCGTTGATAATCCCAAGTTTTATTCGCTTCTATCACAAAATACCAAACAAACAGAAAAATGCAACAAAAAGATTTACGGAATAACGGTATAAAAAACATAATGTCTACAGAATTATGACTAAATTATAATGTAACTGATATGAAAGCGCCAAAAAAATTTTTGAGACAATTTCTCTTCTCTTTTTTAATTGACGACGATTTCTCCACCAATATTACAAAACGATCTCATCTTATCCTTTCATGAGAAACATATTACCCAAAAATTTGTGTATTATTTTGTAGGTTCTGATAAAGGAGGTAAATTTGATCTTTCCTTTGACGCGAGCATCATCAAAATTCGAATTAACGGTCAGAATTGGACGGAAACTGGTATACTCAAAGACGAAGCAAGTTCTGATTGGATAATGTTATCAATAAATTGTAAAGATGTTGGCAAATACATTTGGTTTTATTATACAACTAGAACGGGAATCGTTTATGAAAGTAACATATTTACTGGGATAGATTGCTTCACACCTTCTGGATATATCACAATAGGCGGAGGAAGCGAAGGTATGTATGTGCACGGCTCTCTGTAACAATGAGGTATATATATGTAAGGTTGAAAAAGTACATTTTATTGAATGTGCTCTTAAAATATGACCCAATTATAATATGGTTGTGCAACGTCGTAATTCTTCCTTGAGCATGCTGGTTCATGATGCATGGATACAGGAAAAAATAGCAAAATTTACGAGGTATTAATTTATTCTTGAAGTGATATATTGGTTTTCCTCTTCTTGCAGATACAAATCAAACCCCTTCAAAAGATCTGATTGGTTTCAGTGGAACAATAGATGAAATCAGAATATGGGATAGGGTTTTAACCAAGTTTCAAACCTTACAAAATTTCGGAATTAATTTTGGAGTTAACAGTATACGACATGATCAAAACTCATACGAACCAAAGCTATTGTCCTTATGGAATTTTGATGAAGGTCACGGAGACATCATACATAACTTAATACCCGGTAAGCATTATATGTATATCAGTATACTGATCAATACCATATGTACTCATTACCGTTGTTTGTTAAATATTTTCAATAATTGATTTCATATCTATTTATACAACAACGATATCAAAAACTTTGTTGAATGACAGATTTGACATGAATCGTTTATGAAATGCTGTTATATGTTTTAACAAAAGGGGCTTTTATTAGAAAATTTAAAATACGATATTGTCTAGTGTTGTATTGAAAAAATTGAAAATTGACTTGCTTGTTGTAGCAATAACGTAAAATAGGCCGTGTTAATTCCGAGTAAATATTGTTAATACAAGAGTATATCCTGGTTTGCTGTAAAATACTATATTGGCCGGGTACAAGATGAAAGTTTCAAGTCTCATATTCATTCCTTTCTATAAAATACTCTATACTTGTGACTATTCTGGGATTCAAACTTTACTCGAAACTCGGGGTTCAGGGAAATTATACTTAACGCTGCTTGTCATAAACTGTATCGTCTTTATATGATTTATCAACGATTCAATAAAATCACATCATAAATAATAAAGCATCAATATAATTTAATCCAATATTGCAAACAGGCGGTCCTGATATTCATATAAAAACGGAAAACTCCGAATTCTTGAAACAAGATCGAATAATCTCTTGGACACCTTCAAACGCCCCTGTGATTCCATTATGCCAACAATTCTCAGATTCATGTGAATTCAACAGGTAAATATAGACTGTTTCACATATTCCGTATTTTAAAAACATATATAAAGGTCTAATAAACACAATTGGCCAAACACTGAAAATTTGTAGAAAAGTATCTATTGAGACAATACCTTGCAGTTGGGTTTGTAACAATAAAGGAGCGTATGCTAGTCTACTACATTGTTACCGGCACATTGCACAATATTTGACTTTTTCCAAACGTTTCAACATTAATAAAATCTTTCTAACTCATTTTGTACCACTTTATATTTTCAGCTTACTGGATTTTACATACTTTTCATATGCTGATGACACTCAAACCAGTTGGGCTAAGAAAGCATGCCAAATACATCTAGAAAATTTGTTCCAGAATAAAGTCTGCAAAGAAGGTCTTGGAAACAATCAAGATATAATTCTACTGCAATGCATAGAAGATGTTTTAAGAGCAAATTCTACCGCGGAAGTTGACACAGCGAAAAGCGCGTATGCTTCACTGTGTAGGTTGGTTGTGTCAAATGTATTATATCATATACAATCAATTAAACAATACCGAAATTTTGTTGACCTTTGTTTAGATTTACCTTGGATCTTGATGATCCGTGCATGTCCAGTCCATGTCAACATGATGGAATTTGTGAATCAGTTGATGGAACTGAATATAGATGTGATTGTAAGTGTGGATACACAGGAAAGAATTGTGAAATTGATATAAGTAATTATATTAAGTTTTATTTGCATCCTTTCACAATTTTTTTATTCCTAGATATAGAATTAAACTATGGTATCTGTTGGTGTGTGAAAATACGTTTGTCCTTGAAATACTGGTTGATATTATACTGTACATTACAGTTACAGTTAACATAACTTAATATTTGGTACCCTTTTCGTTTAACTCGAGCAGGTCGAGCGGATTATATATTAATCAAAATTTTAATCATGTCTGGTCGGGTCGCCGTTTTATTCACTGATTCGTTGGGATATAAATAGTCTAACTTTTTTGTTTTCATTTCAGACGAATGTGAAAATAATCCTTGTACAAACGGAGGTATATGTGTCAACCAAATTTGTAATTTTCGTTGCGAATGTCCACAAGGCTATGTTGGCAATATTTGCCAAAAAAGTAAGCCCTTGTTTTCTAGCAGTAATGAGTCAAGTCAAGTTTAATTTTCCGATTTTTCCAATCAGTAAAAAAAATCGTACACAATTTACGAGGAAATGATATTTATAGTTTTACTGGGGAAGAGAAGCCGCGAAGAACCAAATCTTGTTATCGATCAGCTACACCCAAGGTTCTGATTTCTAATTTAACAGATTAGAAATTTTAGATAAAAAACTTATCCGAGAGTCTCTGTAGATATATTGTATCAAGTAGGCCAACCGCTCATTTTTATGTCTCCACCATGCTCTGTTTAGTTTAGCGTATCTGAAGTTTGCACAGTTATATATATTTTGATACAATTCAGAATGCATTACTCCACTTGGTCTTGAATCACATTTCATATCTGATTCTCAAATAACTGCTTCTTCGGAATATCAGTCTGGTATGCCTTGGTACATATCGTATCTTGCTACTCGCGGAAGGCTCAACCAACGTGGATGGTTAGTACGAATTTCTTATTTTCAATCATCTTTGGTGAAACTGTTATTCAAATGTAAGAAGAAAAAAACAAGATGTAGACTACATACCGATTTCGTGAACGGGAATCAAATAATCAATTTAAAAGAGCAAACTGAAACGTACCCGCTACATGATATATTTAGGTTTTGAAATCATTGCTTATTTAAAAAGTAATAAGGCTAAATTTGAGATCGGTCGGTTGCCAACCTCAACCGTGATTCTCTCGGTACCCATTGCGCGTTTAAGGAACTGGGTGTTAGGTTTATAAGAAATCTGTTCAAATATAGATTTATGTTATAATGTCAGATAAAATGTACTCTTAAGTATGCATAAAAGTGAAATAAATGAGCTTCTTTTTCCTTTATTTACAGGGGTGGTAGTTGGGTTCCGCGAGATGATGACAAAAATCCATGGTTACAAATTTTGTTTTTGGACTCGATGCGTATTACTGGTATTTCTATTCAAGTAAGTGTTAAAATTTTACCTTAAAACTTTTCCCTTTTTTTAGCCTACATTCAAATACTACTTAATTTAGGGAGCAAATTGGAACAGATACAATAGCTGGACAACCGAATTTTCTATTTCCACGAGCAAAGATGGAAATAAATGGAACAAGCAAAATGAAATATATGAAGGAAATACCAATGCAATGAAGTCTTCAAAAATTATATTCAAACAATATGTAGAAGGCTGTTACTTCCGAATACACCCAAAAAAGTATCACATTAGACCAGCCGTAAGAATAGAACTATATGGTTGTTCTTCTTGTGGTAAGTAGGTCTGCATTTTCTTTCAAGACAATGGTGCTTGTAAATATACCTCTTTCGCCTCGACTTTTGAGAAGCTACTGTGAAGTTTTGCAGTGCGCTCCGATTTAGACGTTTCGTTTGTAAAATTTTCGTACAAACATAATTTCTTGAACATATCTTTTTGGAATATTAAAGTTATTTTACTCTTTGTTTCTCGGTTATCTTGTCATTTCTTCTAAGGTGACTCAAAGTACATTGTTGCGAACCGTAATTCGCAGACAGTAATTAGTGTTGGAAATTGCGTTTTATTATAACGTTGATTGAACTGATATTTATAAAAGCTAAAGTTAATATTTATATAAAATTGCAAGTTCATTAGAAAAGCTATTTTCATTTTAAGATTGTTGCAATGAATTAGGAATGGAGAGTTTTTATATTCACGACGATCAAATCACTGCCTCCTCCGTCCACGGATTGAATTGTGATCGATGTTCCTCTTACACAGCAGCATGGCCACGGTTTGGAAGATTGGATGGACCGACAAATAAATACGCCGACTTTAATTTATGGATGGCTGATAAGAACGATCTTGAACCTTGGATAACGGTTGATCTGCTAATAGAACAATACATAAATGGAATCATCGTTCAAGGTATATCTTTTGTTTGCAATGTTGAAAAAAATCATTGTCACTAAAACTCTGTCTCTTATCGGCCTGTGGTATTCTTCCACAAAATTACTGCTCAAATACTAAATTGTCTCATTTTAAGTGATTTTCTATGTTCTGAACTTTTCACTTCGTTCCTATACTACCAACCTAATTATCCACGATATTCCATAATTGCATGGAACAAATCTCTAAACGAAGCTACTTGATGTATGGATAAAAATTTCACAAATTTTCTATACTTTGGGAGTGGGACTTTTGAAGGTGAATAATATAAAATGAACCCGATATCTACAATTGGGGTTTCCCAGTGGATTAGGGACAACAGTAATGTATAATAAGTCTTTTTACTTGCATTTTTGTTTCTTTTATTTTATACATTTGTACTCTTTGCATATGCTTGCTTTCATTTTCTGTTTCATTTTTTTTTTGGTTTAACAATGAAACATTGGGCAATTGAAATGGATAATTTTTTTTTATCAAGTTTCAATCTTTCTTTCAGGGGGAAATTATTATCGATACTCCGTTTACACAAAATTATTCCAAGTAAAATATAGTCTGGACAATATTGTATGGAAAACAATTGAAGAGGTCTGTGGTTGAAATTTTACTTTTTAAAAAACTACAGACAATGCATATCATCAAAATTTTTTGCAATATGATATATTTTTGTTGTATCGTTAAATGTAATATAGATAACAAAAGTTGCCCACAAGGTTCACAGAGAAGCAAGAGGTTGAAAAGTTTTGGCATTGAGTGTTGAATAAAAGGTATTTTTTGTCAGTACATGAGACAATCGTCTGAAAAAAAACTTTTTCCTTTTATGCCCAATTAATCAGAACAAAATTTGTAAAACCCAAGACTTGAAATCATTTTGCTTTCATTCCTGGTATCTGCTCTACAAATATACTTAAAAATGCTTGTATGCTTACTTCAAAGCCAAAGCTAAAAAGAGGCAAAGTGCCCGATACTATTTTTGTGCAAACGTTTATACATAACATCTTTAAAGCAGAAATGTTTTTCAGGCCTTTGAGGGAAATCACGATTCAACTTCTCACAAAAGAATAATATTTGATGATGTATATAAAGTCCGTTTTGTCAAAGTCGTTCTTCTTGACTGGAAGAATCATCCTGGAATCAGATTTGAATTACTCGGCTGTTCAATTAACGAAGTTTATTGAAATTTTCCCTGTTTTGTTCATTTGGGTTGGATTATATTAAAATATTAATACATAAGCTTGATACTTTTCATTGCATGCTTCATCAGAAAATGATTACTGTAGCTCATTTCAGGCAGATCATATGCCCAGACAAATATAACATTAAATCTAGTTTTGTACATTTTATAACCACTCTATCGTACCAACAATGTATCAAAAAATTATTATTCTTTGCCACTTTCTTAACAGGACATTGTTCATTCCATTGAGCAGATTTAAACAAAAATACAATTAATATTTTTATTATAAAAGAAAACATGAAATAGTAACTCACAAAAACAATCTATTAATTAAGTAAGATTGTTGTTTGAAACATTTTATATTTGTAAAAATATAATATTTCGCATTAAGCTGCTTTCAAAAGTTTGGGGGAGATTTTTTAAATATCACAAATTATCGTTTTAAATTTTTTTCATCAAGTCTTTGAATAATAGACTATTTAGGTTAACTGGAATTAAAAAGTTCCGGACTTTCCATCTAGACACAACATAACCACTTGATTAGATACGATTGCAGTTACATTCCGCAGCAAAATTTCTTTTGCCAGATTTCCCCTAAATTTATACTTTCACTTGCTACGCACAACTAAACAAAATGCATTATTTTGGATGCAAGTTTCAAATTTTTCTGTAATATATATTCGAGTCCGAGTGGCACCAAGTTATGTGAAAGTATAGACCATAATTGTTGCATTGTAAATGTAAGCTTACTTTGCGCACAATCAACAATTAGCAAGTAAAAGATTATTATTTATTGTAAAGATCATTATATAATTGGCGACATAGCATAACAATTAATAGATTGTAAATAAAATTTTTATGAAAAATTAAAACACGGTAACTACACTGCAAAACCAATTTTCGAACACATTGAACATAAATCCGTTACAATCGTAATCAGATTAGATCATTTGGCAAGATGGTAAATGCGACGGCAAATCGACATGATAATATCCTATCGTTTTTAGTTTTATTGCTGGCGTGTATTACATCACCTTTAATCTATTAAGTTTCCCTCAGTAGTCGCACGTAATTCCGATTGAAGATACGTTCTTCACATCTGAGAGCGTGTAACCTTGCTTCGAGCAATTTATCTTTAAAAAATTCCTCATAAAAACCGTCACCATCAGACTTGGCGTGTATACTAATAAAATTAGATATTTCCATGGTATGGCATTCGAAATAATTTGTAATGGGGAATTTATCATGAAATATTCTATCTCTTACTCTAGCAGCTGAAATTGCGTTGTACATATTTGAAATTGGACGTAACACCTTGTAAACATCACCCCATACGTTAGAAAATTTTCCCGTTTGTATCCCGTACGCTTGAGTGGCAACGCATTCTCTATTGTATCTTATTTCAAGATATGAACATACGGCGTATTACGGTAATTTCGGTTCAAAATGTCTGTGTCTCCATGAGCTATTTATAGACTTGTTACGCCATGTCAAAGAATTTTGATATGTATGTTACGTACCGTCAACCAAGGCATGTGCAAATGCAATATTGCCACAAGACGTGTTTGGTTCCACAAATTTTATCAACAACCACACTTTAAACGTCCGAAAGATGCCATTTTATACAAGTCAATGTTTTGATAAATATTTCAATTAATTAATATAGTCGGGTCTCGCGGTAATAAATTGAAACAATTGGAAGAAATCTTTATTTAATCAGCACGAGTTATATAGGCTTGTTGACGTTTTATGGCGTTAATCCCAATCTCTGAATTTAAGTGTAAAGCGACACCAACACCACATTAAAGTACTTTATTCGTTTTCTTTTAATGGCAAGATAACAAAATCAGTGAATTATTTCGGACCCAAAATGGTGCGGACGCGAGCGATTATCAATGAGAATGGATTTACGTGGTATATTGTGAGATACAGTATCTAGAAAGTGAAATAAAGTATCAATTTTCAAAAAATACCCCCATCAAGTTTTTATATTAACATCATCTCAATTGTAATTGGGACTGTAATTTGTAATTGAAACGATTTATAATTTAACGCCTATCCAACACTGCTCTTAAAATAAAGACATCCAATCCACCGATGGATCACCAAACTGTGTGTTGACAAATACATGTTAAATAGCGCAGTTGTTTCGATTGAGTACATTGAGAAAGTGTCCGAGAATTCCCACAAATTTTACAGGATTTTCAATAGTGATCATCAGCCTTAATTCAAAATATATTATTCTATTTACACGATACGATATATATTATTGATGGAACACCTTGTTCTGTTGAAATATTTTAGATTCCGTATTTTCGCAGTGGATGATTTAGTTATTAATTTTATTTATACTTTAATATTATTTTCCTTTACCTATCGCTTTAAACGGGATTGTGAGAGAAACTATATATAATTTCCACACTTGATACGGAGACTCATGGTAGGATATTGATTCCCGATAAGCGCTTTAAATATTTGAAACCAATATTTGACACCGATTTTTACAAACTGAGTTCATTTAAAGGCTAGGCTTTTAGAATAATGTTACGATCTTTTAAGCTTTTACGCTAGCGTTGACTCAAGTAACCAACCTGTTGGCTGAATCCATATACGAATCTAGAAATATCAAAATCATATAATAGGCTTAGGTAATTCGCATGTCATCCTTTTGCCACACAAAATAAATTTTGAATGTAAAACAACATTTAAAAATTCCGAATCCCGATGTTTTAGTAAAAACTGCCGATTGAATCAGAAAATTTCATTCAAGATATTTTCGTCGACCGCAATTGGCTGTTGGTTGATTTGTGTTGTCATCAATCAAATTTAATGAAAAACGAAATCTAGGATAAATAATAACGCTCAAGTTAGGTAAAACAAATTTTTGCTATGATGATTGATAAACTTACAAATATAAACACAAAAATTTATATGAAATAAATAATAACTAGACAAAATAAATCAAGTATTCCATTTGTACTGGAACTAGAATTATTGAACCTTATATTATTATACATAACCTATTACGTATAATACGCTATGTTCCACAATCTGGTGAGGAAACGATGTACCTAGAGGGTTATCGAGTATCGTCCCAGGATTGTGGATGTAGGGTACCGTTTCCTATATTTACTTTTCATTTACTTCCAGCATGGATAAAGTAGACGGACTCCTTCATATCATCTTCAACTGGCCCCAACCCAACTTTGTTCCTAGCATATCGATTACCCAACTCCCATGACTTTGATACGATTGGGAATCTAAAAGCGAACTTTTCCAAGGAACAACTATAGTGTATATTGTTTCGTTTTTGTGCGAAAACAACTCAGAACGAAACTACCAAATTAATTTCGGATTTTTATTGACAGTTTACACAACCATATTACAAAATGCAGAACAGCCTTGCAAAAATTAAGACAAAAAAAATCATTAAACATATATATATATATATATATGTGTATATTTTTCAACAGGCCAGTATTCGCAACTTTTTGATTTGATTAGTTACCATGACAAAATGGTTGAGAATCTAACTTTTTAAACTTGTAATGTTTCACAAACTATTTTGAATATTATACAAAGTGCTAACGATTTCAATTATTGTAAAAAAATTCAAATTCAGATTCAGCTAATAATAAGGTCTTGATGCCACAATATATGAATGTATCACACACGTCAACCAAAAGGTCTTTTCCATACTATGAATCGACAAAATATTTGCCACTATTGTGACGTGTGTTCAGTGAAAAATTTCATTCTACTTATGTTTTTCAAGAAAATCCCCATAATTAATAATATTGCTGAAAAATACTTCATTGGTAAATAAGAACCAAAAGTAATTTCTAAACTTTAATATACATTATACACATTGTTACGAATTTACTTCAACATTTCCCTACAATAATTTCATTTAGTAATATCATATGTTATCAATAAAAATATTATTTTTGCTGGCGAATCGAAAACAAAGTCCCGAAAGGAAAGCTATTTTCATAGACGTCAAGTATGTTTAAGTCTACTTCACTTTAATATAAAAAAAAATGTCGAAAATGGCCTTGAGAAACGAACATGTATTTTCCCGTGCGTCTACTTCCTTATTTACATCCTCATCTATGACTAAGCAACAGCATGTTACCAGAGACGAAACAAATGAAACCGAAATATTTTCCACTAAGTTTGGAGATTATCATTCTCGCGTATCTATTTTGTAGCATTTAATGAATAAAATTGATGACGACGATGAATATGTTAATTAATTTTAATTTATTGTATTTTGAACCCATTTACCGGAATAGCGCAGGCACATTTGAGTGAGAGGTAATTGTGAGTTTCATATTATGGTTCATATTATGGTATAAAAATTGTAAATTCCATAATCTATGCATCAATTCACTTTGTCACCTATCCAAACATTGTTAACCTTTATACTATTTCTTTGAACATGTTTTATAAATGAGCATGTAATATAAATGCTTGACATAAAAATATTGCGTTGTTCAGAAGTTGATTTTGAAAAAACAATTTTTTTTTTACTAGCAATATTTAAATTTTATTCATAGTCTCTTTTTTAATGAACAAAAATGGAATAGAAACATTCTATAATGATTGCAAATTTTGCAATTTTGAGTCGAACAGAAATGCTATTTCTAATAATATAACGCATTTAAAAATTTTATAAAATTTGGATAGACACAGATATGAAATTATACCACCATATCATTATACAATTATACTTTTATATAATTTTGACACTGATTTCTCTTCAAGTTACATCAACTCTACCAATTTTGTCCCGTAGCGGATGGAATATTGAAATAACTTCTACTGTTTGATAGTAAACGTCTTATTATTAACGCTTGCATCAGTTATAAAAAATTATTTCAAAAAGTTTTGATTTATCATAAATATAAAAAGGAAATTTTCAGTGTTTTCCCGAATTCTGTTTCAAATTGCTATTATTACATACCTCACATTACAAAAACATTACATAATGGCACAACCCAGTAGCAAAAATATTCCCGTATAATGAATACAGATGCCAAATGTGTCTTTGAACTAAAAAAAATCATATTGTCCTGTATTTCTAGAATATGTACTATAAATGTTTATCAAAATCAAGAAAACAATACTAGAGTCCAAATATATTACTCACGCAAAATAATTATAAAAACATTTTTAATAAATTACGACATTAATTTAAACAAGATGGACTGTTATTGGTAAATGTGCATTCAATTTGAAGCGAACTAAAAATATCTGCGTCAGCAATAATTAGAACATAGGCTACATATGTAGTGACCAAGAGATGACATCTTTAACAATGGAATAAAAATTGTTACCAACTAAGGATAAAATATCTGTTACTTCGTATGCAGTATATTATGTATCAGGTATAGATAGAGTGAACCGCAATAAACCTATTATGAATACTTGTTGATTTAAAGAAATAGCAAAATAACACAGTACTCTCAAAGGGTGTATTCTCTATTTTTGATTTATATTTTTTCAAAGAAAGTTGTCAATCGCAAACGCAATAGCTTAGATTGGTAGAAAAGAGATATACATATTGGAGAGAGGTGTTAGTAGATATTGTTTGGGAAATATTACAGGTCGAAATTACAAAAATGATGAGTGAATTACAAAAAATTGAGTTTCTAAATTAAACTGACTATATATTTTTTCCGTTAAATTTGCGGCGAAGGAAATAAACTAGCCACCATTCCAGTGTGTCGACCGCAGAGTAATTTGAAAAAACATAAAAAATTTGCAGACTCATATATCCAGCTCTAATATGAATCAATATGCATGCACTGCATTTTATTGGTTTTCAAATGGTCGAGGAATATACTAATGACCTACAAAACGCTAAGTCATTCAGCTCATTATATATAGCAATCTCAAAAATGTAATAACTGATTTTATAATGAAAAATTAGTATATTCCACACTTTTAGTGATAAATTTTCTGAATTTTGTAACGGCGAATCATATTGTTATGACACCATAGAAGAGCAGAAAATTTTTTCCAGTTCTTCTACATGTTTTTCTAATCCCACCGTCCCACATTTTATAATGAAAAATTAGTATATTCCACACTTTTGGTAATCAATTTTCTGAATTTTGTAACGGCGAATCATATTGTAATGACATTATAGAAGAGCAGAACAAATTTTCCAGTTCTTCTACATTTTTTCTAATCCCACTGTTCTACTTTTTTTTTGATGAAATCTATACCGCGTGGTACTATCCCCCGAACGGGTTTGTACTTTTTTCGCGAAAGCGATTTACCCGAGAAAAGCAATATCCCCTTTTTATTGAAGTGAAAATAAAACTAGTTTGCATCACCCGCGATGGAAAATATATAAATTTGACAGGCTCTGCCATTTTACTAAGCACTTGATTTAAGACGTTTCGTTTAACGTTAGAGGATAAAAGTTATTGGAAGTAGATATAGGTATAGTAGGCAAAGTTGGAAATTTCAAAAAATAATGTCAGAACTACAATTGGAAGAGATTTTGAAAATAATTTCAGATTCGTCTATAAAGCATTAATCTCAATTAGGATTTTTGTGAATTTTAACTTTTCAGTGACCGCCTCCAACTTGAAGTATTACGACCATCATTAGATCAAATCTATAATAAATAATAGCAAAATTGTTTCATGCATATCATCTTGTTACTATGAAATATGGTAAACTCTATCGATTTTAATGAGTTTACGTCGTGACATCTATGAGGTTGAAAATTTAGATCCAGGGCAAAGGGTAATTTCAGAAATGTTAAAATGGTGATACCTGATATTTAGACAGCAGTCAGGCGTGACGCTAGAAATAAGCTCGAACCTATTATGACACTTTAAATTATTTGTACATGGGAGCGTACGTTTCTGCAAAGTGAACGTTATATCAAAATGCAGTCTATTTTATTTTATTTTTATCAGTCTTACAAACACGACAATGTACAACAATATTATTACTATAAAAAGGGAAACAGTTTTTTAGACCAGAAATGATATATTGCTCACGAGGCCTCCTATTTGGATATTGGCATGAAAATATATTTATCCAATCTAATTATCTCATCTAAATTATTAAACTGCAAAACAATGTGATAGACTAGGCCTAGCCATGACACTCAAGTACCACAGGTATAAGGTTAGGAGGGACTAGGCCTAGGGTTTTAGCGTGACAATGCGAAATACGGCGTTAATGACGGGACATTGTTTTGATCGTGGCTTTGTCTATGTAATCTCCGTAAACGAGTTTTTACTAGCTTTTGACTTGAATATCTCAGTAATTGTAGACTATTATAATATTTGCCCAAACTGTCTGGCATTTATCTTTGATAAGATCGAATTATGAATGTATTACAAGTAGTCGTACAACAATATTATTTATTGTGTATATTGGGTGAATATGTTCTTACTTTTTACTAGTAGCTGTGAAATTCGAAAAGAGTGTATTGTTCTGTGCTATATTTAGCAACAAAACGCGATTATGGATAGCTTGCAAAAATTAAATTCCTGAATAAGGTTTGAGGCGGCCACAAAATTTGGGTTTAAAATGCACTTTCAGATAATCAGGTACTAGGTCGGATTACCTTCGAGGTTGCCGTAGACCATTTTTTTAAAACTTTGATCGTTGATCAATACAACATAAACGGTTTATATTGTATCTCCAACAAGGTAATTCTAGATTGAAAAGCTTTCTTATGATGTACATTATTAATTTTTACGTTACCAATTTCTTCAATTTCCAGATACACTGTCATTCTGCCCAATAAAATACCATAAATTTGTAATATAAAAATGAATGTTGCTATTTATTTCAAAATAGCTGTGATTGTTGCAAGTATGGACTTGGTTTATCCAGCACCATCGCAATTTCCAAAAGAGAAAGCAAAAGATGATTTTGGCTCTGAAAATTTTGGAAGTACATTACCCGAAAAAATCCCTTCTCAAGAGCCAGAAATTTCCAATGAACAAGACAGAAACCGATGGATTAATTTATTACGAAGTAAACCAAATCTACTTCATCAACAAAATCGAAGATCCATAGCAGGAAATAAGAACGAAACTGACGATGTCGACGAAAAAATTCCACGATTTGAATATTCTCGTCAAGCATTTGGAATTGACGTAAGTTTGGACGTATAAAATTTGAAATAGTTTTTTTGTGATATTTTATTTATAGAGTTCACAACAAAGCAGCAGTTGGTATAAAGTCTTACTGGAGTATATATAATACTTAACTTCTCACTTCAATGCGCCTCATCAGTATTAGATATATATTAAAAAACAAATGACTGTCAAAATTGCGCCATTGTCAGGCACATGACACAGATAATCACTGGTAGAATCCGCAATTCCTCAGTAAAAAAACACTGAAATCAGGACGTCAAATAAAAGAGAAAACATATTCATTTTGTTGATTCGAAATATTGTTCTAACTAGAATTTATAATCAAATCTATAAATTTTTTTTTTCTCAATTAAACTCAATTTTAAAATTGATTTTCCAAAACTGGAACGAGAGAAAAATGGCGACCATGAGTTTCGCCATTTTGTTCATAAATTTTTACCCAGTTTTTAATACAATTCCTGGATAAAAAATGTCATTTTGATTTAAATTTCATATTTGGAAGAAGCACGAGGCATAATTACTATTTTATCAATCAATTTAGTATAAGCAAAAATTATTACAGCACAAAACCTTTTTCTTACCAAGCAATTTTCATACTTTCGTGCTGTGGTTTGAAAACCGATAGAATTTTATTGAAGCAATCCATTTGGGTGTCTTCAAACACATACCTGTTTCATATCACAGACGTCGATATACACTGTGTTAATTGTGAATTGTTTTATTACAGCCATGCCCTACAGTAGAAAGAACGGATAAGTTGTACACAGCATTCCGTTCCTCAACTGGAAGTCGCACAATTTCAATTAGACCGTTCGTCGCAACAAGAAGAATATGTTCATCGTCTACGCCCATAACCACCGTCAATGAGGGAAATTCATATTGTGCTCCAGTTAGAACACGACATCGAGTGCCAACAACAAATGGGAATTTTGTTCACGGACATTTTGAACATGAATGCAAACTGTTTATCAGAACAAAAGGACTCGTGATGCAAAGACAGGTTGGAGACAAAGAAAATGAAAGTTCGACCCGCCCTTTTTTGGGTAATATGACCTGTACATCAGATATCATTGTGATATCATCTCTTGCGTTTTCAGCACTGTGTTTGCTGAGTTGCTTCTACAGGAATAAGCCAGGAAAAACACAGTCCTGAGAAAATTGAAGAATGTTTTTTATTTGTTACAAAAAATAATCTTCGTCGATTTTAAAGTGATGGAATTCCGAAATGGATGCCGATCTCATTGAATCAAATACCATCGCATCCCATGACATGATGCAATTTGATTTGATCGAAACACTAATAAAAGCAACAATGAATGAATATTTAACAAATATTTCGATAAAAAAAAGAATGATATAATCAAGATTTTGGGTATTTGAGCTTTTCTGGTAATTTAATTTATAATACCATTATTACTACAGGCTTGTTTTCGCAAATTTTAGAAAATGGGAAAAATCCAAAGGTGTTTAGAAAATATTATTGCTTCAATCTTGCATTACTGTTAAATGTCATAAGCTTGTAAGAATTTTTTAAGTCTAAGGAAGATCTGTATCAAAACTTATGAACATACAATCCCTTCTCGCACATTTATATTCGGTACAATGTATGCAGTACTGACCCGGTTTATAGCCAGGGCAATCGAGTTTTCAATAAGACACGCCATCCTTCCTATCCAACATAATTCGTTAGCAGTTTTTTTATGTCTACTTAAGTAGAAATTAGTTGAAAATTGCTTTATGTATTTATAAAGATACATATTTGTGAGTGCACTCAATTTTTAAAAACTGAACTTTTCACAAACACCAAAACTTTAGTCAGAAGCCAGCCAAATTTGCGCCAGAATCGTCCTGGGCATCTCTATATGACTCAACATTGCAAATAATTTTATATTTATTAATATATATCATGCTTTCCATTTTATGTCATGAGCAATTTGTAATATATAATTTTTGTTTTATCTTTCAAGTGCGGAATATTTGATTTATTTATTTTTCATTTCGGAGTTCAATCGTTTCATTTACTTTAGTGAATAAAATACAGAACTGGATGACTATTAAGTGCACAATTCAGTGGAAATAATTTAGTTCTAGCGTTTTAGTGAGCGTATCTTAATAGGAAGCAATATTGAATTAGCTCAACAAACAGGCGTAGAGTTGTAAGGTGAGATCATCGAAAAATTTACATCGTTAATCTAGTATATAGGATTTTATTCTTGACACACCATAAAATGGCGCATACTCGTTATAAGGTTAACGCGTGGATATATAGTTTAATCGAATATTCTCTTCACGTTTGAATATAAAATGTTGATTCTCATATCATTTCTATCCCAGGAATTCCTGATATCCTTGTTTACTTTCACACATATAAAAATAATATGAAGTCGATCCACAACAGCTGTTGCCATTAACAAAAAAGCAAGCATATTCATTTACGAGAAAAAACATTTGATTTCGCTTGGTGCATATTGGAGTAACCAACAAATAAAACGTTTATTCAAAAATATGGTGGTGTTCAACCATTTACCCATACTAGTTTTTTTATAGAACAAAACTTTAAATTGATCATTTAAAACCAGCCTGCTAACATCACTTATTTCCAACTACATAAACAAAAACACAATTATGGCCTTTTGTTACTTACTTCTGCAAAATATTATATACTCTGTGCATTAAACTTTTATTTGGCATACACCCATGGTAGATAAACATTTCCTCCTAAAAACATAATTGAAATTACTGTTAAATTTGCTTCATTGAACCAAATAAATAAATAGCCGTTACATTGAATAATCTGTGTAATTTAAAATAATATGTGTACACTTTAAATAACGGTCAAATGAACTTAACACACATTAGTTAATTTTATTCAAATTGGTTATAACTCATGCTTAGTAAATCGCTGACGGAAACGTTTTAGTAAAATTCAATTTAATTTTCTTTGATTGCATTTTGTTTTTGTTGTTATTGCAAGTTGTTCTGTTACATGAACAAAAAATATCGAATGTATTTTGGCATGAATCGTTTTTTTTCGTCTATTTGGCTATTCCGTCTACTTCGGTTTGCATGTTAGAATTTCTATCTTCACATTCTATCAACATAAACGTCATCTGAGTCAGATCCGCATTGTGATAAATCAACTTGAATTAATGCTTTCCACGTCAATAACATTTGCCGTGGAGAAACTTTGTGATATGTTTTTATTTTGGCAAGTCGACAAGAGTCTAGGATTTTCAGGCCCCAATTTTTGAAACCTCTGTCATCTTCTGGTGTGACGCCCAATGTCTTTGCCATTATTCCCATGAACGCATCATCCATCGGAATAATACGAGTTTTTAGTGATTGCAAAAAAAATTTAAAAGTCAAATTGCCACTAAGAAGAAATCCACCTCCTGATACGTATGGAGGATAATATTCTCCGGAATATAAATTAGAACTCACATAATATTTGGAATTTGGATTGGTAATTCTTGGACTGTATTCTAATTTTGATCCAACGAAGAGTTCATTCCTTTTTTCTGCAGGTAAAGTCACTAAATATTGAAGAATATTTGGAAGGTTAACTAAAATATCATCATCACCTTTGAAAACATAAGGAATATGTCGACAATGTTTCACAAACCATTGCATAAAAAGACAATCTTTCCGAGTTAGTGTGTTAAAAGCATCATCGAAATTCCATTGAAGTATATCTGAATAAATGCTATCTTCTCCAAAAAGAAGATTTTGCGCTTTATCAGTTTTACATTTTCCTAACAAAAATACTATTTCGATACGCACACCCAGTACTTTTGTGCTGTATGTCGTATTACCCCAAGTCATTCTAATGGCTTTTCTCCTATCAGTTGACTCACAGACAGAACGTATTGCTAAAACTAGAAACACATCATTCTGTTGAGCAGATTTTTGCGAATTGCAAGTATCATTGTGTGAAATAATTGAATCATGATCCCTTCTTTGAGAATATTCAATTGTTGGAGCTGTTTGTTGCCCACTAGCGGAAAGCAATAGTGGAGGAAGATCGAGAGCTTCATCCATACTTCGAAGTCCTGGCATATCCTCATAATTGGCATCATCTGGCGATATTTTGTGTGTGATTGATGGAGAAGATGTTATAGTCTCGTATCTGCTATACGTATCATCACGTGGAATATTCTTATTAAGAATAACGTAGGTAGATTTGATATTCCTGTTATCTGAAATTGTAGAATTTAAGCATCATTTCGAAAAAAAGTTGTCTTAAAGAAAAAAGCATGGAACAACATTTGCAATAGCCATGCATTTGAATTTACAACAAGTCACACCATTATACGGAAAGAGAGATGCTTGATAATGACGATGTGTGTAATATATCAAGCATAGAAAGAGGGGAACCTCAAACTTACGACCTTTTCATTACGAAAATCACATGATCTAATATTTTATTTAAACATGCTCGCATACCCCACTATATTTGAACGCAGAAACTCATTTTACGTTAGAGTAGTCTGTCACCTGGCGCGTCAAAAATAAACTAGATACGAATAAAAATAGTTTTCGAAGAAATAGTAACATGAATATGCAAGAAGAAAACATATATAGTATTAAAGTACCCGTTTTACGCTTAGAAATGATATTGTGTACTTTAATCACATTTATCCTGTTGACCCGATTTGACAAGAAATCATTCGCCATCAGTTTTATGCACAGAAGCATGAAGCAGACAGAACCCACTCGACGGACGGATATACAAAATTTTGCATACATTCTTGGCTACACAATACAGTTCAAATATCTAAAAAAGTATTCAAAAATAATAATATACCGTAACTAAATTAACTTTTATTAATTGCATAACAATCAATTAGTACAATAAAGTAACAAATTCTCGTGCGAAAATGTCGACAGTTTTTGTAATTCATATTAATATTGATAAATAAATTTTATCCTTCAGGAGTGCTATTTTGAATCATGACTTCTCATAAATGACATAAGCCAACATGCATTTTCACTAGCATGCATGCACTAGCATAATATGAAGATATATTTACCCATTGGAATGTGTAGCAATTTGTGTGTTCGGTTTTCCATTTCAGAAAAGTTTCATTTTTTTTGCTAATTCTTATGAATTATCAATTACACGTGCATTAAGGATTAGGACCACACATGTATCATTAAAGAATGGTTAATGTACTTTCTTTTATTAAAAATTAATTGCTAATAAACCACAGCGAGTTTTGCACACCTGTCCGTTAACTTTTAATTTTCGTTAATTTTCCTATTATGAATATTTGAGGTAGAATTCCTCAAAAAATATCGAAAAACATGTGGACTTTATTTTTATATAAATATATATAATTGATTTGATATAAATTGACTTGGAGAACAGTACAAAAAGTACAGTGTATAATACCATAGGTAAGATTCCAAAGTCAGTTAGAGAACGGTTAATAGCAGATAACGGGGTTTCATAGTATAATGAGGAAACTGCACCGGAAACGCGCGGAAATGCAATAATATTACTGTTATCATTCATCTTAAAATACAATCTAGGCCACAATCTACAACTAATTATGGCTATACCATGAAGTCAGGAAGTACAAAATCCATACTTTATACCCAACCACGTATACTGTATTATGCTGAATTTCTCGCATTATAAAGAGATTCAAGCTCTCAAAATTTTAACTGATATTGGTCACTGCTAATTAACATATAGATGTAATTTGTGCGGAATGTTGTCGCACATTCATTTTGAAAATGGCTCCAGACTAGACAAGTAGTTAATCAAAAGTAAGAAAATACTATACTGGTAATTAAGGACGGCAAGCTCATTCGTTTAGCAATACTTGCCCAATTTATTACAAAATATTGTCACGAGATCAAAAGCTTGTGGCGCCAACATATTTAGCTTCAACGCATAACCCACTGAACCAGGGGTGTGCAACCTGCGGCCAGGGGACCCAAATGTTGGCACAAGCAGAAATTGTGTGGCCCGCGGAGAAGTGCCAACTTTAAATCTTGGTTTGATCTGGCACGTGAGAGTAATTCCAATCCTTTTGTGTTGCAAAGCTCATAGCTGAGTCCATAGCTGAGTCCATTTTATTATCTATGGCTATGACGTTACATTACCTAATAGCTAATTTGTACCAGCGGGACAACGAACGTCGTAGGATCAGTAACCAAAATTTTTGTGACACATTAATTGTATCTGGCACTTCCCTGGTATTAAAGGTTGTGCGCCCCTGCACTAAACCGTCGCGCGTACGAACGATGTATTTATTGTAAGTAACTGCACCGGGAAAACGAATTGTACTCAATCTAAATTTTCTATTCTATCTCTTGATGGTCCTATATTATTTTTACAAAATTCAATATAAAACGATTTTTATCAAAATTTAATAAGTAATAGCACGATGTGTGGGAATAAAATTATCTAACAAAATAAGCTTCTGTTTTTTCCTCTATGCATATTCTCAAGATTCCCTCAAGCCTGTTCCATATATTATTATCAACATTTATGGATAAAAAGTTTTCGTATTCATAAGCTGCTGAATACTACTTCATTGGAAATGAGAAATTCTAAACGCTATACATCACACAGCGTATTCTCAACATATCAAGCCATGGGAACCGCAAATACGTATCCGAACATCAAAATGCAGTTTACAGATTTAGTTGCACGCACTACGGAAATAGTAGCAATTATTATTGATCTGGAAATTGCATTCATTTCCGACAGCCTTAAAAATTGATATTGAAAAATACACACACCCAATTGCATTTGATTATAATCCAGTTGCTTTATATACAATGTCAACGAAGGCCAATAGTTTGAATAAATGTTGCATTTTCACAAAGTTTATCACGATATCACTACAACTAATACAGATAAAAATATAAGAAATAAAACGAAGCAAAAACTATATTATCTATAGAGGTCCATAGTATTTTTTTGTCTCTTGTTATTTCACTGAAACCCACACACAATTAGCAATACCCAACATAATAAATTGTTAACAGTTTTTTGAAATAAATCAACCTGTATGGCGGCCTAATAGCTTACTTTGGAGAAAGTCATATAAGCTCCCTGACAAGCTATGACATCAAAAGTCTACGGAATAATAGAAAAAATACGTCGTTCATACAAAATATGCATAGAATCACAAATCGAATAAAAAGTGCAATAAGACACCTAATATATTTTGGGTGCGAAAAGACTCTGTGGTTTAATCAAACCTAAATATTACAACATTCTCATTATTTAACAGTTTGCCAGTAAAAGAATACAATTTAAAAATTCATATATACCGTCGATTGTAATTATAATTCTGGTAATATATATTTGTAAAAGAAAATAAACATAATATAACAGTATCAAATCTTAATATTAGGTAAGTTTCCAAAGGATTAATCTTTATGAAATTTACAGTCTTTGCCACGGATAAGTCTGAAAATGCGAGGCCGATTTCGGTATAAACTACCCTTCATTATTACAGTGTAGTTGGCTATTTGTTTATAACATTGTCTACGGATTTATCTGAGCATTGTCTGTTGCACGATTTAATAGATAGTCATGCATATTTAACAATAAGTATAAAATAAAGCTTTATACAGTGCAGTTTATTTTGGGGTATATAACAAGTATATGGGAATCTAACTCCATGAAAAAAATTCCTTTTGATTGTTACACGATTGAGCCATGCTCCTTTTCCTCAACAGTATTTGGTTCTTCCACCATTGATGTCAAGTCAGTTTTCTGCGAAGTTCCTATACAATAAAAGGAAAAAGTTTCGATAAAGTTATTTCGATAAAATTCCTTGGTAAAATCCCTTGTTTGGTCAGATAAAAAATCTCATTTGGTTTACAAAATGGAAGAAAAAAAATTGAATAGGAAGTGGACGGCGAGTATTGAAAGAAGATAGTTACTGACTGTTACATCACACTGTAAAAGTGACAATGGGCGTGATATTTGCGATAGCTGCTTATTTTATTTTAATGCAAATTTATATCAACAGTAATTGCGACTTTGAGATTAAATATGACAAAATATCAGGTATTATGGAAAAACATCTTATATATAATTCTAAAGTAGTGTAGTAATCGTGGACTAACTAAACTTACCATGAGATGTCGATATAGACACGGTATGTAATGATTGAGAATAATCTGATGAACTTTGACCGGTACAAGGGAGTATCTCCATCCACATTTGGCGAACGTCTTCACGTCTGACGCAGAACAGTACGAAGATAAAGACGCCCTGAAATTACATTTTAATAATTCATCGTTTAAAACTTCGACAAATTACCACTAACATATATTTTTTCAATATAAAAAGCCGATATATTTTTATGTATATATTCAATATTTACCTGGAATGCGTTCGCGATTGAAAACAGCCAACTAAATATTTCATTGAGCGTTTCGTCATCTGTCATCGTCATTGGAATAGCGAAAACCCATGTGACACCCAGTAAAATAGAAACTGTCAATATTCGTAGTGCGTGATCTTTCATATCTTTCTCAACCTTTGTGGAACGAATCTGAACAATAAGTCAATAATCATAAAAAAGTTTTCGTTTTTTAGAATTCTATTAATGAATATTTTAAATCGCTTATACCTTAGGATTAGGTTTTGCCAACACTCGTAGGATTCTGATAAATCCAAATAAATTTGCAACAAAAGCGAAGGCAACAGGAGTCAGGAAACCAAAGTACAGAGAATACCCATGCAACCAACACAGACGATCACTGACGTAGTAGGATGGATAGAACAAAGGATCTACACGTAAAAAGAAGGACAAAAACATATTTAAAATATTTCTTATCTAAACCAAGACGTAATCGTATACATATATATTTATATATACGATACTTGGCATTGATAACAAGGATATGGTGCACTCTTGTCAAATCTGCCAACAAAAGGTCTCCACATCTGAACGTAGATGCGTGCGTAGATGCGCAGATGTAAAAATAAACGGCAATTTATTTTCTTAACACTGATCTAAATTACTTCAAATTAGTCACAAATACAACTCCTCAAATTTCATTATATTTGTAAAGAGTAAACAATTCACAAACGTCACTAACTTACCGTTATCGGTATCCAATTCCCAGTCTTCGTACTGTTCAGAATCTCCAATAACATATGCTATTATTGAAGTTGCCATAGTTATGATGAACGCCACGATGTAAACAATAGCTGCTGTTTTGATGACGTAATTTTTGGACATATTATTAAATACTGTCACAAGTTTTCTAAACAAAAAGCACAAAATTGTAGGTTTAGAGAAATGGTTGTTTGATTTTTCAGTATTCTTCATTGGCCATTTTACTTTACAATAAGTATCTTTCAAATTGAAGTAGTGATATAACTTAATAATTATATTCTGATGGGAATGTAATTATGAGATTCGTGATTATTAGCAAATTATCTTCATGCCAAAGAACAAATGCACAAACAAGGGTTGAGAAGGTTGTTGCTTTTGTGAAACGGGAAAAATCTGTTTGCTAATATGTGCATGCATATCTGGCCATTTCAAAGCTCGTATATCGTTAACCAAATTAAGAAACTCACTTGTACATTGTTACACATTCAGAAAACATCCATCCCCATGCTGATAAAAATGAAAATTGTAAAATGGCACCGACAGCCATGCAAGAAATATAGTCACGTGGTCGTTCTACACCAATGAGAAAGGTCAAATATCCAACAAGCAGGCAAGCGCTGAGATGAATTAAAATTTGATTGACTTGATTGCTGCGAAGTTTCCTGAAACATGGCATAATTAATATTATGAATATAAAAATGCATATGCATTTTATTTAACACAAATATACAACAGTCTAGTCCAAACACAACATGCTCTGTTATTTCTTCGAATGAATATTTCTTTTCGTGAATCAAAAATCGGACGGACCCCTGAAAAATGTTTTGGACTTCTATGATAAAAACTCGCAAATTTTTGGCCAGCAAGTAATGTAATGATTGTTGTTTAAGAAAGGTTTACTATACGATCATGATTATCGTCAGACATTTTCTTTCTAATAAAGATGATGATAATACAAATACAGTTATTAGAATCCATGCACACAATTTCCTGCATAATTTTACATTAAAGTAAAATGTCAGCGTTGCTGAAGAGACAAATGTTGGCGATACTTGATTAAATCCTTGTTTGATTTTCAAAATAAATTTGTTTTAATACATTTCAACACTTTAATAATAATAAAAAGTGCTGTGGCGCCAAAACCTAAAAATGCAAAACGATGAAATCAAAATGACCATTTATCATTTAAATTTTGTATAATCTGAAATATTTCGTAGTTTCTCAGTTTAGAAAAACAACAGTCTGTTATAACATTACATGGATGGTCAGCGTAGACTTACTGGAAACCCAGATATATAATCAGTACTAGAATTAAAGCAACACTTGAGCAGGAACAGCCGATATATCCGACAATTTGAATTGCATAGCTAGACATCACATCGTGTGTTTGCTGAAATAAATATGAAAATCGTTTTGGGACTTGTGTGCTGAAAGAGATATGAACAATTGATTTGAGCTATAATTGCAGTAAAGTAATAGTTCTACGTTTCATCTATCAATTTTTTTTTTTTTGTATTTTGCCAATGTCATGATTTCTAAACTCCATGCGTGTTATTACACAAAATGTCTATTTTCAATTAACACCGATCATTTGCATACCTATACCTTTACACTATATACTGATATACACTTATATCTGAAGTAAATCTTACCACGAGTACTGCAAAGTTCGTCATATGATCACAAGTGCAAGATGTAATATTTGAATTTATAATTATTGTTTTGCAACCATTAAACTCCCAATCGCCTGTCGAAAGATTCAAATAAGAGCATCTTTGCGTGATGAAATTCTAAAAGAAAATCAAAGTTATGTTTTCACGGTAAGTAGTCATATTTATTCTTTAATCCAACTTAACTGGAAGTTATGAGTGAATAAAATAAAAAAGTAATATTATTGGTGAAATATCGCGCTGCGTAAGACTGAATATATAAAAGTTTTTATGAAACATTAAAATCGACATATCCATTAGTTTACTTTCATGTTTCATTTTTCATGTTTATCATTCCGAGTCAAAATCAAATCAAGCGGTTCGACATATAGTATATAAATAAAACGAAGCGAGGAGAACCTTCTCAGAGGAAAATTTCGCGACACGACTTGCATTATTAGCTGTGGATGAAGATATCAAATCATCTCACCTTCTTGGATCTAAAATTCCTCAAAGGCAGAGTGAATGAGTGCATAACAGGTTCCTTTAAATCTCTAAGTGTTGATTTTGAAATTTGTGAACTCAGTACCTAAATTATAAATTGCTAGTAGTGAAAATGGTGAGTTATCCTGAACAAATTAAATAATACATAAAACAACTGTGACGTGATAAACACAATTTTTATGGCCTTTCTTAGATAAAAAAAAAATGAATAGGAAACATTAGATCAATGCTCAAATATATAGACACAAAAGCCAAATCCAAGCAGTCTGGCTAAGAAATCTTCCACAGTAAAGCTCCGGCACTGCAGTTTCTTCACGACTTCGCTTGACCACCAAATATGTGTACATTTCGTGTCCGAAAAGAAAGAATATTGATGGTCTTACTTGATTAACTTTTATATTATCTTTAGACGGAGTTGGAAACAGCGTAGCGTCTTTGTGCAAATAAAACACTGCATTTTTCTTTTCCACACCGTTTGGTATAGCAGATTTTGGAATGAAGGATTTGGCACTTGGTTGGAAGGTGCCGTTGTTTGATATTGTACCATGAAAGACAATTGGGTTATCAGTTAAAAAGTTGATCTTTTGAGCCTGCAATGCAAACAAAATCTTAGTTAAAGAATGGAACAAGGAATAAAACGACACTGAATAACGATGCATTTGAATTACCTGAAACAGATTAGTTTCTGACATTTTTGTAAACACTTCATCAACTAGTACTAGATTTGAGCCATAAACTTCCAACGTTCCCAAAAGCAACAGTTTTTCATTTTGCAAAACCTCAAATTGATCACCGGGTTTTTGGTGTTCCACGGTACTGTGTATATCATCCATGATCCATAATAAGGACACCATAGCTTCTTCAGTAATCTGAATATTGCATTGACGTTGACAACATAAATCCGTTTTTCAACAAAATTGTGATAAAAACTTAAATATTGAGATTACATTTCTCGTGTATTTATTTGAATTAGGACTAAGTTGGGTATTATTTGGAATTTGTAAAACAGTTTACCTACTTAGCAATATAAAATGTTCACAGATATTTACATAGTAATTTTATGATTTAATATCTTCCATGATTTATAGAATATATGATTCATAGGAAGTGGGAGTAATTCACTCCCGCAGTGAAACGAGAAAACAACAGATTAGATAAATGATTCAATGATACAATCATTCCGAAGAAAAAACAAAACTACAGCAAGTGGTGGTTATGGAGAATGGTGATTCACTTCCTTTTCAAATTCGCTTACTATTAATCGTCTACTGCCAAAACATAAGTATTAGATACGTTTCAAATTTCGAGAGTCAATCCTGTTTCTACTTCATGCAAATTACTTCCGCGTAAGGTCGCTAATCCTCGTCTTATATGAAAAGGTCGAGAATTCGTATACCACTGCGTCTCAATTTACGTACATTGAAGCACAAAATATCTGTCATTGTTAATAAAATTACTATCATATTCATACTACTCAATGTGTTGTAGTTATCCCAAAAATTAGGGATTTTGATAAATATTACACAGCGATAGAAAGTATAAATAATCTTTTTGAGAAGTTTAATCCTGTTAAAAATCGATCAATATTAATAACAAGAATAAATATAACGGAAATATTTTTCTCTTCGCATAATTCTGTTTAGTGAGAGGGGTCATTTGCTATTTCATTGTTTTATGACACGTACATTAATGTTGTCATTCTTCGTAGCTTCCTTCAAGACATCCAGGACTTGAATTGTTTCTTTGATACTTTTGCTTGTTTGTTTCGAAGATAGAGAACTGAGTTCGCCCATAGTTGACTCCAGACGAGCAGATGTGAGGCCCGGCATTTTAGCCTTACATCAGTGTCAAACATTAAAGAATAGTTTTATTTATTTTACGCTAAAGCAAATTTAATATGGGAAAGATGAATTGCATTGGAATCTGTAACAAATGAACAGGAGAAATGGGAATAATAATATTTCAAATGATAATGGAACCTAATTTACTTAATCGGTGAGTGACTCAACATATAATTAGATATGTTACGAACAATGGTATAAATACATCCGACCCGATATGAATACATAATGCGAATATTCCTACTGAAATACTAAACCCAATCATAAATTCTAAGATTTTATCATTTACTTATCTTTGTGGATAAAACTTATGAATTGATCAGAAAATAAATGAAATATATAGGTCTAGACTAAGTTTAATAAAATAAAATCAATAGCAATCGAAACTGGCACGAATAGGCTGCCTTACCGTTTCAATTAGACTGTTTACGTCAACTTCGCAGGCGTACTCTTCTAATGTCTTGATGTCGAACGAACCCGATGAACTTCTATTTGTGGCGATGCATTTTACGGTAGCGGAGTAATCTTAGAATATTATTTAATCAGAATTATCAATTGTCTATCACTCTATAGTATTCACTGTTATGTCACCACTAACTGACCATAAAAGATATTTAAATGTTCTAGAATACTTGGTGGGACGACCTGGTCTAAATCATTTTTAATTTTTTCATTGATGTCTGGATCTAGAATATTGAGTTTAAAATTATTACACTCACTAGAATTTGCACAAGTCTCTAGAGAACGGGACGGTGTATTTCCTTCAGTAGTTGGAAAAGTGTATACCATTGTAGAATAATTCAAGGATTGAATAGTCGTTTGAAAGCAGTATGATTTCAACTGAGGACCTGAAAAAAAATTTCATCTTAAATCGTTAATATTTCGATAAAATTATTCCTAAAACGATAAACGTGTTAGGTATAAATATGATAGCTTTATATGTACACGGTGAAGCTAAAAACAACTTTGTATTATATTTAAACTATATAATTGGGTCAAGTGGATTAATATGAACTCTGAAAAATTAGCGACATAATACTATCACATTAAAAAAAGATTAATTGTATAGCATCAATTAACAAAGATGTTCACATTCAACATTGAATTACCTGTCAATTAGAACATGACTTTTCTTACTTTTTGTGACGAGTACTGTTGTAGATTGTAAACTTGTTGTTGTAGTTGGCTGCGTGGGTTTGATAAACTCATTTTGCTCGTCAATGTATGTGTGAGTGTTACACAAATCGGAGTTACAGACACCAAATTTACAAATATCGGGAGAAAATATACTCCGAAAATCTCCAATGACGGTTTTGGTAAATTTCGATATTATAGCACTGATAGAGGGGCGGGTTGCATCGACAAATGAAGTGAGGCTAGGTGCTGTTGAACTAAAATTATAACTCCATTCAAGGATTTCTTTGGCGAGTTGCTTAACGTCATTCGCGTCTATTACCGACATTAAACGAAGGTACAATCCATGGCTCTGTGAACTAGCAGATGTGGTTTTGGAAATCGAAATGCTAATGTTGTAAATTTTAAACAACGCAAAATCTACGTCTATCGTGAAGTATAACACCCTCAAAGTAAGAATTTTCATGTACTCATGATTCGACTGAGATTGGATTGGCAATAAAATGTTCACCAGACTGTCGATAAGATTTTGAAAAATAGAAGGAAATTCGGAATCAGGAAAAGATTTTGTATATGCTTTGATGAACGTACTGTAAGATTTGACTATATTTGTTGCATTGATAGATTTTTCGAAGAAAGTCTTATTTATGACAAATTGTAGATTATCCAGAAATGGCTGAACTTCTTGAGGAATTTGTCCACCCATTGCGATAGTTAAATTTGAAATAATTTTCCCGGCATCAAAATTCGGAAAATGCTGAAATCCATCAGTGAGAATTTGAAAGAAATCATCTAACTGAGTCGTATAATTGGAAAATATGTCATAAAACATTGCTGATAAGTTAATAACATATGCACGTTCCCTTGATGTATTAAAGAAGCCATTTCCTATAACTCGTGCAAAGCTCAGGACAAAGTTACTCAATTTTGTAGGTTTAGCTGTGTCATCCAGATTACTGAAGTTGAATGATTTGAGCCCGTTTTCTATTTTGCGATACGTGTTTTCTAGAAGCAATTTATCCGATGGAACATATTCATAGAAAAAACCTGGCATCCACTCTAGTGTAGTTTTAAGTTCATACGGTATTGTCCAATGAGCGGCTTTGATGATGAAATTTGTAAGTGCTACCCCCAAAGCTTCGGTCGCATTATTCCTTTGAGTGTAGGCTTCCAACAAGTCAAGATACCAAGTGATGAGAGAAGTGGAATTTGGATAAGACAATTGATGAAATAAATCTGGTAAAGCGTTTAATACTGGATCTATGACTTTTGTCACTTCTTCAGGAATATTGTAGGCTGATCTTATGATCGATATGAAATCTGCTACACTTTTCTTTGGATGGGTGATGTTAATGTTTCCTAAAACATCAAAAATCACATAATACCATAATGATAGATTTGAGTTAGTTGGGAACATTGATTCTAATAGTCCTGGAACTTTCTCGACGGAATTTTTTACAATAATATCTTTTTTTACCAATATGTAGTATTCTTTAGGGAAAAAATTCTCCATAAACTTGAAAATGTTACGAGAAAATCTCGCGTTGTCCGTGTCAAGATTGCTTAATTTAATGAAAAAATCATATGCTGTTGAATTCATTGTTACTCTATCCGACGCATTGAAAAGCGCAGTAATCAATTTGCCCAAAGATGGTTGTAAAGGCTTAAACTTGGTCATGTTGAAACCAATGTATTCCATAAACTTGACAAAACCCGATACAAATTCATCTATATTCTCCCCTCTTGACAATAATTTTGTGAATTCATTTATTCCTCCATAAACAAAATCCAGATATAAATCAGTGAAGCGTTTCTCAATGTCTGGAACCAAATTTAATAGCTGAGAAGGGTCAACGGTACTTTCTGGTCCAAACATATCTTCACAATTCAGCAGGTTGGCATAAGAACTTGTAATACACGCGCCATATCTCAACTCCACATTTCCAAGTGCGGAAATCCTGGTTTTTAAATCTTGTCCAAAGCATTTGCTAGAACTCGTACAGTTTCGTTCAGACCAGTGATAAAGTGGAATTCCTCCCAATGATGCGTTGAAACCCTCATTACATACTAGAGCGTTAGTAGTTGCGTATGACGTGGCATGCAATATTGCCAATAATATCAAAACGACTTTCATTCTGTTTCCTTTGTCGCAAATTCAATTTCACCGCACACAGTAAAATGTAATAAATTGAAACTTTACATTCTAACCAAAGTTAGTTATACTATATAGAAAACACACACACACGCACTTTAAAAAAATCTAAAACATACATGACGCGTGTAAGGAAACAGATATTCTTTGAGCTCTTGCAGTCCCACTAAAGCTTAACTGTTTTGGATTACTCCATTGCTGAGTTCCTGAGATTGGGGATACCAGAGAATACATTTTTCGCACAGTCTGACTACGTTTATGTCTATTATATTTTTGTTATAATAAGCTTGTCATTTAATTTTGAGTTCGCGTTTGTCTACTTGTGGATTGTCTTCATTTTCACGCCCTTGTGGCAAAGAGTCGAACTATCCTCAGGTCAGCCAAACTTTCCTATTTATGAAAAGCTCTTAATGACATCAATTATAATAAAAATATCAACTGGTAACTGAGTCAAATCTATGATATTAATAGTCTTTGAAAATACTTACGCACCAAGAAGACAATACTACTTACGCACGCGCAACCGATTACGTCCTTCTACTATATGATGGAAACATTCACTTCCGCCGTTCACAAATAAGAAAATATATCTCAAAATATCAAACGTTGAATAGGACCCAGTGATAATAAGTCATATATTCAAAAAATTTTAAATTCCCCAGTCTTAGTCTTCACAATTAATCAATAAGTTGATTATAATACTTACAAAGACACTCTATTTATAAGTATGAAAATAAAATCATATTAATCCGATCCCATATGCTAGTATGTATGTTGCTAAGTATTGCTAAGTTTCGTTTTTGCTGATTATCCCCAGAATCCCCTCGCTGATGAGTGAATGCTCTCTATCGAAGCTGCAAACCTATAGGCAGATGTGAGTAATCAAATATTTAGGAACAATATAGGCATAAATATGTGAAACAACAAGGCTAATGAGCTTATTTATATCCGTTGTTTCGTCAAATTCAGTTCACGTTTTATATTTTCATAATGAAGAATCATAATATCATAGCACGAGTCAAACTGATTGGTACAAAACAAAATTCATATTATGCTCTTGAGACGATAAACTTCCCTATTACTTTTATGTGTTGTATCACATGATATCTTATATTCGCTATATACTTAATTTCTCGGTCAGAAGCCTATATGATAAGGTGTGCTAACTAACAAATGGTTGTATATCAGAACCTCGTTGTGATATATATATTATTCAACTTGTCGATATGTCTAAATATATGTATATCTCTTTCGTCTTTAGTCGTCCCGCTTCAGGTAGATTTTTTGATCAACTAACTGGCTTATGATTTTCATGTAACTAATAATTTTAATTAGGATAAGAATGACTAATAGATTACGTGAAGATTTCAAAATAACGTGTATCATAGATATGATAGCTATTACGTATTTTTAAATGCAATAAAATTCATACTGTCAAGCATGAATATAAGGTTGAAAAGAAAAAAGGTTGACGTTAGCGATTTCGCCTAATGCTACCGTCAAAGCGACTCGCGATTCAACTACAATTTATTTAAACCATTAGGACATTATGAAGGCTCGAAGTACACTTGTACAATAGGTTAATTGTCGTTTATCATCTAAATTGTACAAACTATAAATTCTACAAAAGTAAATTACTACTGGCAAAACAAAATGATCGGTAAGGAGTAGCAAGTTTAACAATAGTGGCAAAACTAATTGGTATTTGATCATATTTGAAATATATACTTATTAATATAGACTCTCGGATTTGATTGGAACCTTGCTGGAATGTACCGCCGTAACCCCAGGGTACCGGGAACGCCGGTTGGAAACCACTGGACGACTTTTTCTCGAAGAAATGACTTTACTTGACCTTATATTGTACATGGGCGTCATGTACTGAAAAACGCTTGAAATTTACCCGTTAAATCATGAATGCTTTATAACAATAGATGATGTGAGATTACTGGAACGTCCAAATAATATTTATCGGTGACGTGGTGATATTCTTTAATAAAGAACGCCTTGTATTGGAATACCCACAATTTTATTTCATTTTTTCTTACCTATATTGCACTAATCCCATAGAAAGTACCCATTCTGTCTAAAGCGTGAATCACCTCACTTGCAATACATACATGGGCATCATGTACTAACTAACACTTGAAAAATTTCCGATGAATCATTGATGTTAATATTATAGATAGATGGATGGAGGTTATACCAGAACGCGTGCATTAATCTTATGACAATATGGTGTTGCTATCCAAGCAACTAACGATTTGTTTGCTGCATAAACAAACGGAAGAAGAAAGAAATGGTCGACATAACCCCGTTAACAATAAATATATATGACTGAAATGAATAAAATATATGAAGAACTTAATGCAGGAGTTTATGAGATTGTTGTTTGAGATGTGTGATTTGGTTTCTCTTTCGGTTTTGTTCTCCTGAACATTTTCAAACGATAGAATAATTGAAAACATTTTAAGTTATAAGTTCGTTACTAGTTTTTTATATATTCTATTCTTTGAATAGAGTTCCTGATAGCTTTTTTCGCAATTAAGGTCGATTTGTTCAAAAAAAAAGTTTTAAAACAAATGTTTTGGGTGGCTTTTTTACCTGTTTTGTTTAAAATGACTGTTACATTAGTTTGTTTTGCATTAAATAGGCAAAATCAATGGAAATGGATGTCCAAATTTGCTTAATCGATTTTTATCGTCAATATAATATTCAAAACTTCCACAAGAATCGATGATTATAGCCGTACACGCTTTCTCAAGCTGTAGCGAAATGCTCGTGTCAAACCACCCACGCGTTGGAGTTGTTTCCAAAACGAAGTATTTACTAAATGCCTGAAAAAAGGGGAATTCGGATACAACCTCCCTCAACCCCTGGTACATTTATGCATTTGATTAAAATAAACAATATTTTGACGTTCTTTTTTTTAACATTGAAATCAGTGTAATAATATTTTGTAAGGTATATATATTTGCAATTGGAGTTGTCGATAAATTGCCTAGCCCACATTGGCATGGATATACATGGTTTACATTTCTCGGGAGCTTACTTTTCTATTCCATGACAACACCATTAGTTACTCTAGGAATGGGTGCTTTGGGAAACGAAGCCACACTCGTTTTCAACGAATCATAAGTGTATGATGTAAAACTGTTATTACCTATTCCACATAATTAAATTGAATGTACAACAGTAGAATATCAGATATATGGGTGAACTCAAAGGTCGTCGAACGATCGGTTCAAAGTTCATTCAAGTCACGCAGATTAGCAGGATATGAAATAAGCATGTCATCAATGGTTGAGTAGATATTTCGTCAAGCTAAAACGTCGGTCACACAAAATTTGATAAAAATTAACATTTTTGAAATCATAATGACTGAAATGTCGATATAGTACCTTTTAACACCTCCATTCAATTCCAGACAGTATATTAACATACAGTTAATATGAAGTATTTCAGATATTCGATTCCAACAAATAAGTAGTTTACTGCTGCACAGGCATCTACTAGTATACGGAGCATAGGACAGCCTAGTTTTCGGTCCTACACGCTACCCCGTCAGGTCAAGGCTCATATAGTCATTATGTTTATGCAAATTTATTTAATGTATATGCCTGAAATTTTGGTATGTGTGAAGTCAAATTTGTAAGAGTTGAATGATAGCGTAGAGTTCAGTTGCTTACTTTACATTTAACGTTTTCTGGATTAACAACATTATTGTAGATATACTACATGGCGTCTATTTGCTCCTATTTGGTACGACCACAAAATCTGCTTGCATACAACTAATATCCATCGCCACTCTAAGCACCATAGATAAATAATTATTTACCCCTTATAAGAAATGTTTCCTCATTTTAATTATGGGCACTAGGTTGTGTTCCAGAAAAGGGTTTCGTAATATACATTTTTCGCAATCATGCCAGTCTTGCGATAACGTTCAATTTTATAAGCTTAGTACATTCATATTCGGTTAAATGAAGTGATTAATATCCAAAATTTGATACTAATAATTAATTCTAGTATTATCCCCATGGTTATACATAAGGAGTCCCAAATAGATATTTTATTGAGCCAACTTGGTTTTGTATTCTGACCAATAATCTGGCATCTGTGAATCCTCTCCCACGCCGCTCTCTTTTTTTCGTGGTTTTAGTGAGCGCACTTCCATCGTTTAGCTCTTGGAATTTGCTATTTTGTAAGTTATGTTTTCATGTTTGTTTTTATTTATTTTGTCAGTATTTGGAGTGATGTTCATAAATTAGATTAAATTGTATGTAATTACTGGAATAAACTGACTCATCGATGTTCATTACTACTGCGATAATGCAATAAAGTCAAAGCAACAAACGTTGGATGAACTATTTGAGATCGGGCTTTATAAGTTATTCTGGTGTTACTCGCACATTGGATCACACGATATCACTCCACATTATAGTTAGGTGCTAGCACCGTTTATTACCTACACCATATTCTGAGTAAACATATTCAGGATTATATTTCTGTAGGTAGGCAATGAGTAGAACAAACTGTGCAGCTGTGTATATTCATGGAAACTCGCAAGTAATGAAATTGAAATTAGAACTTTGCATCGACAACGAAGATAATTGGAAGGATTTTATTGAACTTTGTGCAAAATCCTTCCACGACTCCATACCGTATAAAAGGTCACATCCTGATTCCAACAAAAGAAAAGCGTTCCTGAAGTTGTATATATATGAATTATCTATATCAGGTTAGCATAACAGATTTCGCTCTCATTCATTATTTAATAACTGTACTTGGATCTATTCCGATGTATCGTCAGAAACAACAATCAGAATATTATTATATTTCAGCACTATTTGTTGGATATTCTTATAGATATGGCGTTTTATTATTTACTGTAATATAGGTAACTCTCAGAAAGAGAGTAGTATAAAAACTGTGACCAACAACATTCGAAAATACGAAGAGACAGATAGGTGAATGAAAATGAAACAATTCTTGAAAGTTAAAATATTATGAAATCAGAACAAATGCACGCATTTTAACA
The DNA here is from genome assembly GCF_964204865.1 of Styela clava. NCBI lineage: Eukaryota > Metazoa > Chordata > Ascidiacea > Stolidobranchia > Styelidae > Styela > Styela clava. The sequence continues at coordinate 11,481,042 of NC_135259.1, read as the reverse complement.
ATAGTGCTTAATAGTTTATATAATTTTTCAACTGTGAAGATTAAACTATACGCCACGCTCGTCAGAAATAGTCCAAGCATTTAGAGTCGAAATTGAGATGGAACTTATTCAACATGTAGGTTCTAAAATTTGGTTCAAACTTCAGAGCGATAGTTGGATTTTACGATTCGAAATTCCAAGAGAGAAAAAGGTCAAATTCTACTTCTGGTAAGACAGCAATGATACGATGTTTTCGCTCCAAACAAGGAATGTGTATAACCCTATACGTATCCAACATTTTACCCATTGGCCTACCTGAAGTAAAGTGACACGAGTATGAACCGAATGACTTCAATCAGCGAGTCCATCATATTTGGTTCTAACGCACGAACCTACAAATCATTTCAAATATTTGGATGTTTTTAATTTGTCATTCCACTCTGAATTGTCAAATAGACAGGCTGGTTTGGTATGTGGGAAAATTCGCAATGCATTTGGAAACGATGGAATGATTTATGGATGCTGTTGCCAATATGGCTTTGCACAGCACAAAGAATCTGATCAAAGTGAGATGCAAAATATCGATGTCGAATTCTGGAACGCATGTCGGAGGTATAAATAAAAGTCAGAATATTATAGTTGTTTGCCCATTTTATTTACAGTAAACATTATTTCAGCTTGAAAAACAGTTACTTTAGAAAATGAAAAATTTATATTTGATTACAGCCCAATAGAGTCCATACTAACCGTTTACAGTACTCGCATCGTTAATTTCTTTGCATTATATTGCGTAAGGTGGGTATCAAGACTTTCATTAAACAAATTATGGTAGTTTCTGCAGACGTTCCCTTGCGGACCGTCGCAAGGTGTCATGATGTGCGAATGCATGTCTCACAAAATTGTGTTTATAACAAGTATATTTGGTAATAACCTGAACTTAAAAAGTAAGAAGTTCATTATAGAGCAGTAATAAAACGCCATTGGACCAGAAAACGTTGACGTCATAATATACGTTTCTTCTCGTGAGGGTGAGAAGCGGCGAGACCCAAATTTAAATGTAATCATCCACTTTACTATATACAACAACTGTGAAAAGTTAACGAAGCAGTGAATGCTGCGAACAAGACCCCTATACGACCGAGAAAAAAATCAGTTATAATCATTGATATAACAACTTATCTTTCAAAACATACTAAATCAGATTGAAGAGCGGAATACGATTATCTGTTGCACGATTTAACAGATAGTCATGCATATTTAACAATAAGTATAAAATAAAGCTTTATACAATGCAGTTTATTTTAAGGGTAAAAACAAGTACATAAAGATACCCCTTCATGAAAAATTTCTTTTGATTGTTATACAATTGTACTATGCTTCTGTTCCTCAACAGTATTTGGTTCTTCCACCATTGATGTCAAGTTTGTTTTCTGCGAAGATCCTATACATTAAAATGAAAAGTTTCGATAAAATTGATGCTAAATTTGAAGACAACGTCTTAATCATTGTTACCAAAATTCAGCGAGGCACTTTAAATACTATCAATGCTCTTTATTTGGGATTTAAGAACCTCAATGCTCTGACGGACTGGTCATAGTCAAATAAAATGTCTTCATACCAAAATCTGCCCTGTATTTGACCAGATAAAAAATCTCGGTTCAAAAATTTGGTTTACAAAATTGAAAATACAAAATTAAATAAGAAGCTGACATGAATCGGTAAGTATTATTAGAAGATAGCGACTACTACATGACACTATGGATGTGAGAATGGGACGTGATAATTGCGTTAGTTGTTAATTTTATTTTAATGCAAATTAATTTAAATCAACAAGGATTGTAATTTTGTCACTAAGTAAAATATTATTACGACAATATATCAGGTAATATTGGAAAACAGTTTTATATATAATTCTACTAAAGCAGTGATGATGTAATCGTTGGACTAACCAAACTTACCGCGAGATGTCGATATAGACACGATATGCAATGATTGAGAATAATTTGATGAACTTTCACCGGTACAAGGAAGAATCTGCATCCAAATTTGGCGAACGTCTTCACGTCTGACGCAAAACAGTACGAAGATAAACACGCCCTGAAATTACATTTTAATGAAACATCATTTAAAACTTCGACAAATTACCACTAACATATATTTTTCAATATAAACAGCCGATACATTTTTCATGTATATATCTAATATTTACCTGGAAAGCGTTCGCGATTGAGAATAGCCAACTAAATATTTCATTGAGCGTTTCGTCATCTGTCATTGTCATTGGAATGGCGAAAACCCAGGTGACACCCAGCAAAATAGAAACTGTCAATATTCGTAGGGCGTGATCTTTCATATCTTTCTCAGCTCTTGTGGATCGAATCTGAAGAATATTGATAAAAACAGGGTTTTCGTATCTTAAAGTTGTATTGATGATGATTTCAAATCACTCACCTTAGGATTAGGTTTTGCCAACACTCGTATGATTCTGATAAATCCAACTATATTTGCAACAAATACAATGGCAACAGGAGTCAGGAAACCAAAGTACAGAGAATACCCATGCAACCAACACAGACGATCACTGACGTAATAGGAAGGATAGAACAAAGGATCTACACGTAAAAAAAGAGCACAAAAACATGTTCAAAATGCCCCTTATCTAAACCAAAAAACGTAAGCATATATATTTATATATATATATACACAACTTGGCACTGATAATAAGGTTATGGTGCTAATGCACTCTTGTCAAATCTGTCAACATAAGGTCTCCGCATCTGAACACGACTCCTAATTTCCAATTTATATATGGGTACTTAATTTCATAAGATGCTCTTTTCACCAAAAAACAAGAACAAGGCTCTTTATATATCATTGGAGGATATGGTTAGTGAAGTCAATTTCACCAAAATCTTTACGTTCAGTACAGTTTTTTTTTATTTGTATGGCTGAAGTAAATGTAGAATTTCAAAGAATGTTGGTCTACCTCAGGGGTTCCCAAACCAGGGGTCGCGACCCCAAATTGGGTCGGAGTGATAAGTAGGTAGGGTCGCAAACAGGTCATGGGGTCGGAGGGGGAAGGGAGAGGATGAATATACAAATCATCTAAGATTTGACAAACCATGTTAAATTTAGCGGTTTGTACCATGGCTTACTGTAAAACAGGCGCTCTATGCTTATGCCATAGAAAATGTAGGTGCTTATTGTGACATCACTGTTTGGTTTTAGCTTATTTTAGTTAATACCACCACATGACCAAACTCAAAAGTCCAGTGAAGGAAGCTCTTGAAGTTTCATGAAAAATATATATATTGACTTGGGGACGCACTGGACACTTGAAAGTTGTCTTTGGGGTCGTTCTGAAAAAAGCTTGGGAACCCCTGGTCTACCTATACGACCTAACCCAATATTTGATTATTACCAAGAATTTTCCCTTAAGTAGATAAGCAGGTGTAAAAAAAATGCGATTTATTTTTATTCAAAACACTAATCTAGATTACTTTAAATCAGTCACAAATACAACTCCTCAAATTTTTTTTATTATATTTGAAAAGGGTAAACAATTCACAAACGTCACTAATTTACCGTTATCGGTATCCAATTCCCAATCTTCATACTGTTCAGAATCTCCAATAACATATGCAATTATTGAAGTTGCCAAAGTTATGAGGAACGCCACAACGTACACAATAGCTGCTGTTTTGATGACATAATTATTGGGAATTTTATTAAATATTGTCACGAGTTTTCTAGACAAAAAGCACAAGATTGTAGATTTAGAAAAATGGTTGTTTGATTTTTCATGGTAGGGCTCATAAATTTACTTTACAATACAGTAAGTATCTTTCAAATGCAAGTAGTGATAAATACCAAAATAAATTATTATGTGCTGAAAATATACTTTTCATTTCCTTTTTTGTAGCAGATTGTCTACATGACAAAGAACTATGTTACGAACAAAAATCAAAGTATGAGAAGGTTTTTGGCTTTGGTGAAACGGGGCAAAGTTGTTAGTGAATATGTACATGCATATGTGGTCATTTCAAAGTTTGTAGCTCGTATACTGTAAACCAAATTAAGAAACTCACATGTACATTGTTACACATTCAGAAAACATCCATCCCCATGCTGATAAAAATGAAAATTGTAAAATTGATCCGACAACCATGCAAGAAATATAGTCACGTGGTCGTTCTACACCAATAAGAAAGGTCAAATAGCCAACAAGAAGGCAAGCGCTGAGATGAATCAAAATTTGATTGACTTGATTGGTGCGAATTTTTCTGAAACATGACACGATTATTATTATGAATATAAAAATGAATATGCATTTTATTCACCCAGTTCATACAGATATACAACAGCCAGCCCTTGTAGAAAGGCCATATACCATATGCATTGTTGTTCATATAAATGTTTCTTTTCGTGAATCAAAAATCGGTAAAAATTTTGAATCTTCAAAATCCTTGATAAGCTCTGTATAGCTTACAAAATTTTGACTAGCAATCATCCATGTATAAAAAAGTTTTACTATACGATCATGATTGTCAGACATTCTCCTTCTAATACGGATGATGATAATACGAATACAGTCTATAATCGTATTTCCATGCACATAATATCCAACGTTTTATATTAAAGTAAAATGTCAACGTTGCTGAGAAGGGAACTGTTGTCTATACGTGATCAAATCCTTATTTGATTTCCAAAATAACATTGTTTTAATGAACTCAACACTTTAATACTAAATAGTGATGTGGCACCTAAAATTACAAATGCAAAACGATGAAATCAAAATGAGCATTTATCAATTAAATAATCTGAACAATTTCGTCGTCTATGTAAACGTCAGAGTCTATTACGACATCACATAGATAGTTAGCGTACACTTACTGGAAACCCAGATATATAATCAGTACTAGAATTAAAGCAACACTTGAGCAAGAACAGCCGATATATCCGACAATTTGAATTGCATAGCTAGACATCACATCGTGGGTTTGCTGAAATAAATAAATGAAAATCGTTTTGGGATTTTTGTGCTGAAAAAAATATGGAAAACTGATTCGATCTACAATTGCAATTGTATAGTAATAGTTCTACATTTCATCTATCAAATTTCATTTTTTTTCCAATGCCATGGTACGTCTAGCAATACTTTAAAAGTCTCCATGCTTGTTGTTAATGAAAGCTGTACAAAAATTGGCCATTTTTTTAATTGGTAGCGATAATTTGCATTTTCATAGCCTTACACTTACACTGATTCGAACACTGAAGAACTTAAAGTAAATCTTACCACAAGTACTGCGAAATTTGTCATATGATCACAAGTGCAAGATGTAAAGTTAGAATTTATAATTATTGTTTTGCAACCATTAAACTCCCAATCTCCTGTCGAAAGATTCAAATAAGAGCATCTTTGCGTAATGAAATTCTAAAATAAAATCAAAGTTAGGTTTCTGCTGTAGACTAACTAGTCTAATTTATTTTTAAATCCAATTTATCTTGAAGTTAATATAACAAAATAAAATAGTAATACTTCGACTGAAATATCTCGTATAAAAAATCTAATTGTGAATAGTACATTCTTTCTTATATTTAAATCGACAAATTAACCTTGAGAAATGAAAAATAAATTTGATTATCAATATTGAAGTATCGAAACATGTTATCTATTTATACATTATATATATTTCCATGTTTATCATTCCGAGTCTGAATCGAATCAAGCGGTTAGATATATATCATATAAATAAAACGGAGAACTTTTTTAGAGGGTTATTTGGCTTGCTGTATTAGCTGTTAATGAAGATATCAAATCATCCCACTCTTTTAGATCTAGTATCCCTCGCAGGCAGATTGAATGTTTGCTTAACAGGATCCTTTAAATCGCGGAGTGTTGACTTTGAAATTTGCGAACTCAATACCTAAATTATAAAATGGTATTAGTGAAAATGATATGTAATACATAAAACAACTGTGACGTGAATAAACTCGATTTTCATGGTCTTTCATAAAAAAAGAAATATTTAGGAAACAGGAGATCAATCCTAAAATATATAGACACAAAAGCAAAAACGAAGTAGTGTGGCCATGAAAACACTGTAGACTTCCGGTAGCGCAATTTCTTCGCTTGATCACCAAAACGAACGCGGAACCACCACGAAGTGCGTAAATTAACTTAGATGAACGTGCACAAAAACGGATCCCATAGAGCTCACAAAAATTTTCAAGAAATAGAAGTAAGAAAGTAAAAAACAATCTTTAACCACTAAAATTTTCAAAGCAATTAGTTCAGTGGTTAATGACTTCAAAAAAGCGAGTTTTTCAGTAATCAGTAATTTATTTAGTCACCAAGCCTATTTATTTCTTTACCAACCTTATGTAAGTACGAACTATACATACATGGGTTGAAGGAGAAAGAAAAAAAAAACGCATTCCAGGGTGAACGGAAACGCCGAAAACCAATTCTGGTTATCGAGCGGCAGCACCTTCGGGGAAGTCTAACAGAAACGTGATAAATATAATTAAATCGAACAAAATATATTATTCAATAAATAAAATAAAAAACGCAATGGATACGTCAAGGCGACTTGGTAATTACCAAAAAAAGAAAAGAAAATTTGGTAATTACCAAAAAAAGAAAATCGATTCCATGCACCACAGTTTAGGTAACCATGGAAATTATTAAGTCAACCAAACGGACTTGCAGTGTTCTCATTGCAGGTAAATAGTTAGGTAGGATATAGTAAAGTGCAACACACGTTCGATTGTGTGCATATGAGTGCCAGGATTAAGTTAAAACTGGATATCAAGATGACACAAATTGTAATACAGTAGTATAAAATACCAATCAAGTATACAAATAACAAAATATTGACACGTTATATGGGATTTACTTAGGGAAAATCTGGATACATATAAATTTGACCTTGTCGAAGAGTATGTGTTGTGATCACGCATTTTACTGGGCGAAACGAAATAATCGTCGAAGGTAACGGGCAAGTGGTTGCTATGAAACCGATGCATGTCCTTGGAAATCTCTAGTTGATAGGTACCAGCGAATTTTAACACCCTGGCCTTATAGTAGGCCTATAGGGTGTTTAAGTTAGAACGAATGGGTGCTCTAGAGAGAATTCTAACTGCTCTATTTTGTAAAACTTCTAAACTGTGCAACGCTGATTGGGTGGCGGAGCCCCATGCAGTTATAGCATACTGTATATTAGACTGGAAAAGGGCGAAGTATACGGTTCGGAGAGTTGAGTCCTGAACGTAATGTCTGAGCTTACCCGGAATTCCAACTGCTCTTGACAGTCTCTTATGCAGTTCAGTGATATGAGTGTTCCAATTTAGTTTGTCGTCAATAAGAAGCCCAAGATATTTGAAAGAGTGGACAATGTCGAGGGTGACATCTCGGATTTTAATTGAAAATTTATGTCTGGTTCGAGTTTTAGAACCGAACAACATGACATTGGATTTTTTACCATTCACAGTAAGTTCATTGCATATCATACATACACTTTATTAATTTCAGTGTTCACCTCGGCTTACAGTGAGCCTATTTCCTTTGCTCTGTCAAGCAGACAGGCATCATCGGCGAAAACTTTTTTCAAATCAAAAAAAGTACAACAGACGAATTTCCATTTGTCAAGTTTATCATAAGTAAATGAAGTAAGTCCAAAATAGCGTGGTTAGTCAAATGATTGCTTTGGAATCCAAATTGACATGTATTAATGTAGAAATTTTTCTAAAATTATGCCAAAGGAGGGTGGAATGGAAATAGGTCTATAATTTGAGGGGTCACTTCTTTTGCCATTTTTAAATATTGGTTTCACTCTGGCAATCTTTAACGATGAAGGAATAATATCTAAACTAAAAGATGAGTTGAAAAAAAGACATAACGTTGGTGATATGATATCAGCGACTTGTTTAAGGAAGTAAGATGGAATGCCATCCGTACCAACTGCTTTTCCCTTTTTCAGGTTCAATATGATTTAGAGAATCTGCGTAGGTGTTGTTGGCTACAGAAAAAAAAAGAGTTTTGCAGTGGAACACCCAAAAAGTCGGTGGAAGAATTAAAGCTATGGGGGATGTGATTCGCAAGTTTCTTCCCTACTGTTGAGAAGAATTCATTGAATTCACTGGCCATCATTTTTCAGTCAAATTCTCCACAATAAAAGCCTTGGATAAGTTAGTTATAGATGATCGGTTAGTTAAGGTTCTGATGAAATATCGATTCTTGAGGATTTTGTTCCGTATCTTTCTGTTTGTGAATTTAGCGATGATTGGTTTGTGAATGTTCGAATCGTGGGTTGGGCTACGATGCGTGATAGAGATGCCAGATGGTTTGATGTCCACGCTGATCGATTTACCAACCTCCATCATTAGTTTATCAGTGTATTCGTTCACTAAAGGTGCAAGGACATGAAACTCTAAGTTGCCGAGTCTTGACCTCCTTTCTTGTTCTTCTAGTTTTTCAGTGGTGTAATACAATTCTTCATCCAAGTCATATACTAGTTTCTTAAGTCCACGTATATATTTTATTATGGGAGGTTATTTTTTCATCCATTGATTTTTGTTTAGCTGACAACTTATCAAACATGTCTGATTGAAAACTCTGGGTTTCCTTAATTGCGGCAATGTCTTGTTTTACCACTTTTAAAGACTGCATTTGGTCTTCTATGCATTTTTTAATTCCAGGACTCAATGGCGTGTAATCCGAGCTGGCGTTTGCTGGGTTAAAATTATCTTGAACAAACTTGGTTATCAAAGATGGTAGTAGCATCTCAATTTGTCTTTGAAGAATTGTTTCCTGCAGGTTTGGTGGAAAATTAAATGGTCCCTCTCTGAATGGGCAGTGATGCTGATTATGTTAGGAAATCTACTTCATTACCAGATCAGGTACCGCAGTCTACCATTCCCCATAAAACTTCCCAAAATCATATGCGATTACTTATCGGTAACTGTATCGGCGTACGGATAACGATAAATATATAAGTGTAAGTTTATTTCGACTCCATAATCAGCAGTAGACGATATAATAATAGATAAAAACAAAGAGAAAATAACTGGTTATAGAATAGGGAGAGCAAACAAAACCTCAAGAAGGTTTGAAGCCTACAGATTTTAGATGGAAAGGTATTGATAAAAAGAAGTAGTACATGTGCGCTCATCCATACAAGGGACTGTCATAGCTTTTCCAGGTACTGTGACGATAATCTAGTCTTCATGATTAGGTTTCAACATGAATTGAAATATTAACTGATTCGAGCCACTTCTGTATTACCAGATCATGTAGCGCCGTTTAGTTTCCACTTTCGCTGAGCACGAGATTCGCCGATGTTCGCTGAGCACGAGATCCGCTGATATGCGTTCGAGGCACCGCCACAAGGTGTGCAAATTTTGATGACGCCATAGCACACAAAAATCACATATAGCTCACAGAAATAATTGGAATGAATAAAAGTAATAGCCTTCCAGCGAAAAATACAATCTTTAACCACTAAAAATTTCAAAGCAATGGATCCAGTAATTCGAGAGAAGAGCGATTTTTTCCATTATATAACGATACGAAGAAGAATAAATAATGAGGAATAACAACATAATATTAAAATAGAGCAATGCTCAAATATACGGACACGTTAATCAGAGAGAAACTGTCCTTACCTTTGACGCTACCGGTATCTACGTCGCTATCCGCCATTCCCCGTTATCCTAGCAAAGCAGGAATTTCGTTACACACCACCGACGTTTGATGAGCACGTGATCAAAAGAAGAAGAGTGCCAGCATAAAAGCGACTTTTTACGTTTTACACTAGGTGTCCAAAAATTAGTAAAACGATCCATAGGTCCACTCCGTGTTCAATAATAAAAAATAAAAGTAATAGCCTTCTGGCAAAAGAAAACATATTTAGCCAACACCTCGTGTCTAAAAATAAAAAAAATATTGAACGTCTCACTTGATTAACTTTCATACTATCTTTAGACGTGTTTGGAAACAGCGTAGCGTCTTTGTGCAAATAAAACACTGCATTTTTCTTTCCTGCGCTATTTGGTATAGCATATTTTGGAATGTAGGATTTGGCGCTTGGTTGGAAGGTGTCGTTATTTGATATTGAACCATGGAAGACTATTGGGTCATCAGTTGAAAAGTTGATCTTTTGAGCCTACAATGCAAACATATTCTTCGATAAGGTTAAGAGAAGGAATGGAAAAATATTAAAGAGAACACTGGTTAAAGGGACATTTGAATTACCTGAAACAGATTATTTTCTGACATTTTTGTAAATACTTCATCGACTAGTACAAGATTTGAGCCATAGATTTCCAACGTTTCCAAAAGCAATAGTTTTTCATCTTGCGAAACCTCCAATTGATCCCCGGATATTCCGTGCTTCACGGTACTGTGTATATCATCCATGATCCACAATAAAGAAACTATAGCTTCTTCAGTTATCTGAATAATGTATTAAAGTTGATAACATAACATAAATCGGTTCATCAACAAAATTGTGATAAAACTTGAGCATTAACATGACGTTTCTTGATGAGTGTATTTATTTGAATTAATGCTAAATTGGGTATTATTTGAGTGTTTGTAAAACGGTTTATCATCTTAGCAATATAAAATGTTCACAGCTGCTTAAGTTGTAATTTTATGATATAATATCATTGACGATTCATAGATTATGGTTCATGGAAAGTGGAAGTAATTCACTTCGATGAAACAAGAAAACAACAGGTCGGACAAACTATAGATGAATAATTTAATGGTACGGCAGTCAGTGCCGTTTATATCGAGTCATAAACAAAACTAAAGCAGCGAGTGGTAGTCAGTGAGAATGGTAATTCACTTCATTTTAATTGCAAATTAGCTGACTACTAATCACCCACTGTCAAGACAACAGGATAAGATAATTTTCAAATTTCGTGAGTCACTCCTGTTTCGATTTCTATGCAAGTTACTTCCGGGTAAGGTCGCTAATCATCGCCTTATATGATTCGCAAGGATTCGCAAACCACTGCGCCTTGGTGATGCTGAATTTACGTACATCAAAGCACAAAATATTTGTCTTTATTAATAAAAGTATCTTATTGTTATAATATTCATATTCATACGACTCAATGTGTTTCAGTTACTTTGATCCCTTCAAGAATCGATCAATATTAATGATAAGAAGAAATATTACGGACAATTATTCCTATTTGCATATTTCTGTCAAGTGAGAGTGTCATTTGCTATTTCATTGTTTTATAACACGTACATTAATGTTGTCATTCTTCGTAGCTTGCTTCAAAACTTCCAAGACTTGAATTGTTTTTTTAATACTTTTGCTTGTTTGTTTCGATGACACAGCACTGAGTACGCCCATAGTTGACTCCAAACGAGAAGGTGTGAGACCCGACATTTTAGCCTTACATCAGTTTCAAACATTGAACAATAGTTTTATTTATGTTTATCAAAGAACAGTAGAAATGACAATAATAATTTTTTAAATGAAAATTACACCTAATCGGTTAAGAAACTCAAAATACATAAAGTTAGATATGATTCAAATTATGATATGACATAAACATTTTTACATTCACTTATCTTTGTTGTTAATACGTTTCAATTGATTAGAAAATGAATAAAACTTATTGGTATAGGGAACTGGAAAGCTAGGTCGTCTTACCGTTTCAATTAGACTGTTTACGTCAACTTCGCAGGGGTGCTCTTCTAATGTCTTGATATCGAACGAACCCGATAAACTTCTGCTGTTTGAGACGATGCATTTTACGGTAGCAGAGTAATCTTAGAATATTATTTAATCAAGGTTATCAATTGTCTATCACTATAGTGGCACCACTAAATGACAATAAAAGATGTTTATATGATGCACAAATTTTGGTGGGAAGAGGTAGTTTAAATCGTTTTTAATTTGTTCATATAGGTCTAGGTGAATATTAGGTTAACAATATAACACTCACTAAAATTTGCACAAGTCTCTAACGAACGTGACGGTGTATTTCCTTCAGTAGTTGGAAAATTGTATACCATTGTAGAATAATTCAAGGATTGAATAGTCGCTTGAAGGCAGTATGATTTCAACTGGGGATCTGAAAATTTTACCATTAATTGCTCGTTAAAACGATAAATGTACGTATGCATGAATATAAACGTTTTTTTCATATACACGGTGAAGCTAAAAACAACTTTGTAATATATAATTAGATCAAGTAAATAGTTACGAACTCTGAAATATTAGCGACCTAATATTATCACATTGAAAAAAAAAAAATGTTATAACAACAATTAACGAAGATGTCCACATTGAACATTCAATCAACTGTCAAATAGAACGTGACTCTTTTTACTTTTTGTGACGAGTACTGTTGTAGATTGTGAAGTTGTTGTTGTAGTTGGATGCGTGGGTTTGATAAACTCATTTTGATTCTCAATGTATGTGTGAGTGTTACACAAATCGGAGTTACAAAAACCAAATTTACAAATATCAGGAGAAAATATACTCCGAAGATCTCGAATGAAGGTTTTGGTGAATTTTGATGTTATAACACTGATAGAGGAGCGCGTTGCATCGGCAAATGAAGTGTGACTAGGTGATGTTGAACTAAAATTGAAACTCCATTCAACGATGTCTTTAGCAAGTTGCTTAACGTCATTCGCGTCTATTACCGACATTAAACGCACGTACAATCCATGGTCCTGTGAACTAGGAGATGGGGATTTAGAAATCGAAGTGCTAATGTTGTAAATTCTAAACATCGCAAAATCTACATCTATAATAAGGTATAACGACCTCAAAGTAAGAATTTTTTGGTGTTCTCGAAAAGTCCAAGCATGAGTTGGCAAAAACATATTCACCAGACTGTCAATAAGCTGTTGAAAAATAGCAGGAAATTCGGAACCAGAAAAGTATTTTTTGTATGCTACGATGAACGTGCTGTAAGATTTGACCATATATGTTGCATTGATAAATTTTTCAAAGAAAGTCTTATTCATGACAAATTGTAGATTATCCAGAAATGGCTGAACTTCTTGAGGAATTTGTCCACCCATTGCGATAGTTAAGTTTGAAATAATTTTCCCGGCATCAAAATTCGGAAAATGCTGAAATCCATCAGTGAGAATTTGAAAGAAATCATCTAACTGAGTCGTATAATTAGAAAATAGGTCATAAAACATTGCTGATAAGTTAATAACATATGCACGTTCTCTTGATGTATTAAAGAAGCCATTTCCTATAACTCGTGCAAAGCTCAGAACAAAGTTACTCAATTTTGTAGGTTTAGCTGTGTCATCCAGATTACTGAAGTTGAATGATTTGAGCCCGTATTCTATTTTGCGATACGTCTTTTCTAGAAGCAATTTATCCGATGGAACATATTTATAGAAAAAACCTGGCATCCACTCTAATGTAGTTTTAAATTCATACGGTATTGTCCAATGAGCGGCTTTGCTGATGAAATGTGTAAGTGCTACCCCCAGAGCTTCGGTCGCATTATTCCTTTGAGTGTAGGCTTCCAACAAGTCAAGATACCAAGTGATGAGAGAAGTGGAATTTGGATAAGACAATTGATGAAATAAATCTGGTAAAGCGTTTAATACTGGATCTATAACCTTTGACACTTCCTCGGGAATATTGTAGGCTGATCTTTTGATCGATATGGAATCTGCTACACTTTTCTTTGGCTGGGTGGTATTAATGTTTCCTAAAACATCGAAAATCACATAATACCATAATGATAAATTTGAGTTGATCGGGAACATTGATTCTAATAGTCCCGGAACTTTCTCGACGGAATTTTTTACGATAATATCTGTTTTAACCGATATGTAGTACTCTTTAGGGAAAAAATTCTCCATAAACTTGAAAATGTGACGTGAGAATCTCGCGTTGTCTGTGTCAAGATCGCCTAATTCAATGAAAAATTCATATACTGTTGAATTAGTCGTTACCCAATCCGACGCATTGAAAAGCGTAGTGATCAATTTGCTCAAAGATGACTGTAAAGGTTTAAACTTTATCATGTTGAAACCGATGTGTTCCATGAACTTGACAAAACCTGATACAAATTCATCTATATTCTCCCCTCTTGACAATAATTTCGTGATTTCATTCATCCTTCCATATACAAAATCCAGATATAAATCATTGAGGCGTTTCTCAATATCTGGAACCAAATTTAATAGCTGAGAAGGGTCAACGGTACTTTCTGGTCCAAACATATCTTCACAATTCAGCAGGTTGGCATAAGAACTTGTAATACACGCGCCATATCTTAACTCCACATTTCCAAGTGCGGAAATCCTGGTTTTTAAATCTTGTCCAAAGCATTTGCTAGAACTCGTACAGTTTCGTTCAGACCAGTGATAAAGTGGAATTCCTCCCAATGATACGTTGAAACCCTCGTTACATACCAGAGCGTTAGTAGTTGCGTATGACGTGGCATGCAATATTACCAGTAATATCAAAACGACCTTCATTCTGTTTTCTTTGTAGCAAATTAAATTTTACCGCACACAGTAAAACGTAATAGATTGAAACTTTACATTCTAATCAAAGTTAGTTATGCTAGATAAAAAAACACACACAGGCACGTTCAAAAATCTGAAACATACATGACGTAAATAAACAGGTCCCCTTTGAGCTCTTGCAGTCCCACTAAAGCTTAACTGTATTGGATTACTCCATTGCTGAGTTTCTAAAATTGGGGATTCCAACACTTTTCTCACAGCCTGACTACGTTTACCGCTATGTCTATTTTACTTCTATTATAATAAGCTTGTCATTTAATTTTGGGCTTCGCGTTTGTCTACTTGTGGATTGTCTACATTTGGATTTTATCTATTACGAGTTCGGGGAGTAGCCAGGTTACTCCTGTAGTATTTGTACCCGAAATTATGCCCTAATCTAACCTGGTACACATACTACGTTCCGGTGTCCACCATCTTAGTTCACATACTTCGGGGGTAACCATTATTTCAGAATGCTGAATTTTGTTTTCGCTTTCGCAATGAGTATCTCCAGAATGCCGAGTTGATGAGTAATGCTTTCTATAAAACTGTAAACCTCGGCGGATATCAGTACCCAAATATTTAGGAACAATATATAGGCATAAATTAGTATTAACGGCGAAATAAATTTAAGATATGGGCCATACAACAAAGTTAACAGACGGATATCCTTTGTTCCATCAAATTCAGTTCACGTTTTTGTATATTTTTAATGAAAAATCATAATATCATAGCACGATTTAAATTGATTAGTGCAAAACATAATTTATAACATGTTCTTGGAATGATATACTTGCCTAATATTTTTGTTGTATTATATTATATAGGATATCATATATATCCGGTACATACTTCATTTCTCAGTCAGAAGCCAGTATGATATGGTGTGCCCAACAACAAATGGGTATATATCAGCATTGCTTGTGATGTATATTAGAGATGTACCGATACCACTTTTGTCACCGATACCGATCCGATACCAACTCAAAACGATGATACCGATATGTCGATATTACAAAATGACCGATATTCCAATACTATGTAAATATTGCCTCACGTGTGCCGGGCAGATGCACTAGTCTTTGAGCATTATTCATGCTACACATTATTTCAGATTGAAAAAGGATATAATACATCATAAGAAATTGATATTTGGGATTCAGGTGCGTTAAATAATTTCGATGCATTGTATACTGAAGCTAGTAATCTCGGTGTTCAATTAGAAAACTCATAGGCAGGGATGTCCAATTCAAAATTAATATTAATAACGCGACATTCGAATATCGCCCACACATCGTAGAGACGCCGTCCACGTTTTACTTGAAAACATTTCACATATATTTCGTTTTATGTTTTATCGTAATCGTGCGTCGCGACAATAGTTACAGCCGACATGAGTGGATTTCAATCAGCGCTGGCTAGAAATACCTATAACACGTCGAGGATGTTTCTGATTTTATTATTTCATAATATATCGCAAATATTATCTTATACTTCGAGATAGTCTGGGCGGCCACGCAATAAATATATGAGGAAATCGTATAGTTAAACAAAATAGAGATGAAAGATCAATCAATGCTGTTGGACTGAGAATGCTACGCGCTGTGTGTTTCGGTATTTACTATTAGATTTGTATCTCGTGATATCAACATGATCAAGGCCCATCCACCGGAATTAAAGAAGTTTATGGATAAAAGATTGGATTTAAAGTTTGTGTTTGGCAGTCGTCGGGTGCGGTCGCATTTTTGAACGGCGCAGAAAGATTAGATTGACAACAATGAACCAGCACTTAAGGAATATCAACAAGTAAAGGCCGAAATATGAAATTACATGGCAGCATAAAGGTAACATACCGACATCATAACAGAATCGAAAGATGAATACAACAGGGATTGATTCAGATATTTTATTTTGTGACAAAGAGTATGATATACTGCTATTTCTAGAAATTCCGCTTGAATACTGAGTATTCAACTATATGTGTAAATAGTTTGCAGTGTAACTTACAGTGTATCATTTTTAAACATTCATTTAGTGGCATATTTTTGATTTGTTCTCTCTGTGTGTATACCGGTACTGTTTTAACAATGTTAACCACGTCAATGTATCAATTAGGCTACAGACCTGCTCACGTGTGATTAGTGTTTTTCCTAATAATTGCTTTTATGAGTGTCCGCACACCGAATTTGCCGCCATGGTTTTGAGTTTGTTCGTATATTAAACCATTTATCACCTTTTCCGCAATGCCCAATCTAGCAATCAGTGTAGTTTTTCATGGCTTGGTTTTTTTTAAAGCTTTCATGGCTTCATGAGTATGACTATCGTCGCAAATTTATTACATTCCACTCCCCACATTATCTTTGCATGAGGTTGTAGGTATTGGTCATTATCAACGTAATTGTTGAAAGAGAGTACAACAGCCCGAAAGTTTATTACTATCGTGTATTTTGTTTTTGAAGTTTGGCCCAAGCCTCATTTAATTGGGCTTGTGTTTTTGTGTGCGTGCTGGTGGGCAGGCACATGAGAATATGAGATACTTCATGTTTTAAACTTTTTTGTAGGTTTTGCTTGCCCTCCAGAATTCTCCATTTTAAATTTAGGTTTGTTATGGAGTTTTCGAAATAAACTATCTATCTATCTATCTAAAATCAAAATTAATGGAATCACAATAGTTAATACCTGTGTAGAGAGATAATTGGGTCGGAATTTAGCTTAAAGATGTCGATGGACTAAATGACACTAGCGCTTAACGATATACCGTAATGCTCATTAAGTCTACTTTCTTAGAGCAATATCATTTATATCACACTTGCCTTATGACTGCTTTACAATGATAACATTATAAAAGCATAATTTATATGTTTTATTTTAGAAAAGTAAATTGTATTTATGAGTTGGATTATACAATGTATTCGGAATTTTAGTATCGAAAATAGTTTTAGAATGTATTCGAAATAGTCGATGGGTATTGCCATCCCTGCTCATAAGGTTTTGCTACCAGTGTGGTGAAATAAATAAATGTTTAGCATACTTATTCTATCAAATTGATACATTGAGTTACGTGCGCAAGATTTTGTTACAATACAACAACATATTTTGTATTTTAAACATTAGAAATACACTGATATTCGATTGATATATTTATTCATAATTGCTATGTAATATAAAAAATATCAATATAATAATTTGGCAGTAAAGATAGCCAAATTAGTTGAGCGTTTGGCTGATAAATAACTAAGGGAAGGTCAGAATCCCATTCTCGTTTCTACTCGCTGAGGTGGGGACGCGTATGGCTCATAGTTCACGATTCCCCCAAGCAAAAAAAATTTAAACATCAGTATTCCAACTCATTTTTGATCATATCAAAAAGGTAAACATATCGGAAATATCGATCTTCATTTAGCCGATACCGATACACTACCGATACCGAAAAATTGGCCGATATTGCCAATACCGATACATCGGTACATCTCTTATGTATATATTATTCAGCTTGTTGATATGATTAAATATATCTATTTCTTCTTCTTTAGTTGGCCATTTTTAAGTAGATTTTTTAATCAACTAACTCGCTTATGATTTTCATGTAACTAATAATTGTGATTAATATAAGAACGAGAATATCGGTTGGAAACCGAAGACTTATCGATCGATAGTTAGGGGATCCCCCAAAACAGAAACTGCAGTTTCGATTCATCCGCTCTTGTAACTTGCGCACTGCGCATCGCACACACACACTCGGCGGGTCTCAAAATTCTCTCGCTTTACAAAAATCTAGATCACTATATCAATAATTGATTGATGACTCGCTAATTATACGACATAATTCGCCCAAAATCAATAGGTTTCTGGTCCGAGATAAGATGAATGCACATGCAAAATTTGGAGCAGATTCAACCTCGCATTCGCGAGATATCGCATTCATCTAACAGACAGACACACAGACAGACATACATACAGACAAATACCTATCAATATACTTACCGATCTTAAGATCGATAAGTAATGACTGATAAGTTACGTGAACATTTCAAGTATTACTGGTAATGAAGCTCAACGGGTCAAGATGTTAATAACGCACAAACAAGAAATATTTGCACGTTCAAATATATTCTATCGGTAACATGGTGAGGGTGATAAAACGAAAACGCTATCTGTTGAAATGACTTCAGTTTAATTTTTTCAATTCTTATTTTGCCTAATGCAGTGGTTTCAACCTCTATGGTGTAGCTAACCACTAATGAAACATTATGAGAGCTCGAAGTACACTTGTACAATAGGGTAATTGTCGTTCATCATCTAAAAGGTTGTATAAACTATAAATTTATGAAAAGAAATACATACTGACAAAACAAAATGTTTCTGATGTTTCTCGCAGAAATGACTTCACTTGACTTATACGTATATACACGGACGTCATACTGAAAAAACACTTTAAATTTTCCCGGTACGTCATGAATGCTGTATAAAAATAGCTGATGTGAGATTAGTGGAACGTCCAAATAATTTTTATCGCTATCGCGGTGATATTCTTAAATAGATGGAATAGTTACATTTTCATTTCATTCCTACCTATATTACACTAATCCCGTGGAAAGTACCCATTCTGTCTTATGCGTGAATCACCTCGCATGCAAAACATACATGGGCATCGGTACTGACGAAGACTTGGAAACTTCCCGATGCATCATTGATGCTATTAATATAGATGAAGCGAGCGCGTGCATGAATTTTATACCAATACGGGGTAGCAGCTATTCACGCAACTAACGTTTTTTTTTTGCTGCAGTAAATCCAAATAAACAAGCGGAAGAAGAAAGAAACGTCCGACATAATTATCGCTGTAACATCCTGTTAGCAATGAATGTATATGACTCAAATAATAAAAAAAAACTTAAATAAAATCATGCAGGAGTTTGTATGAGCTTGTATTTTGAGATGTGTAGTTTGTCCTCTCTTTCGCTTTCATTCTTCTAAATATTTTCATACAATAGAATAATCATGTATCGGGTGAATTACCTGTTTTGTTTACAATGGCTGTTTATTTGTTTGTTTTGCATTAAATAGGTAAAAACAATGAAAATGAACGTTCAAATTTGCTTAATTGTTATAGTCAATATAATATTCAAAACTCCCACAGGAATCGATGACGAATCGAGTCTAACGCTGGTGGCCGCGTCGTTTGTCAAAGGCTGTAATCAGTACCACAGCGAAGTATTTACTAAATGCCTGGAAGAAAGAAAAGTTGAATATACCCTTCTATCGCAAAATTCCACTTGATACAATACAGGCTGAACTCGAAAACCAAGTGCCATGTACAGTATTGCGAGAAAAACATTTTTGGAATAGAAGATCGCATGGTGAAGATCCAGTTGTGTTTGCAATCTTATTGTCCGTTATATCCGAATGCTAAAATTTGATTGCCTAGAATCTAAGGTGGGCGACCTTTTTCGGCTCGCGCGCCAAAATCGGCTAAATTTATGTACAAAATTCTTGCGCATGCCGACCAAAATTAAAAACAATGCTTTGCTACTTTCAATGCGAAAATACACAACAATAAACATTTTAGACGTATACAGACAGATTCACTATTTAGGAAAATATCAGTCCAACAAATAGATTTGATTACTTTTTTTCTTGTTCAATATCAGTGAGACTTCTGCTGCGCTTTACCACTGATAGACATTTATACTTCGTAACTTTTGGGGAAACACACAAACTACTGGTTTCATTAGTCAGGCCACGCCTATTTACGAGACTTTATTAAAGTTCATAACTGAGAACAGAGATTCACAAGCATATTCAAATAAAAACATGAAGACTAATGCAGTTGCAAAGTTTTCAAGACACGAAAAATTTTCGGGATTGGCATCCCAATCACGCAGTAGTTAGTTTTCTGCCATTTCTCTCTTGTATTTCCTTCATTAATCGCTTATATCATAAATAAATTTATAACAGTAAGGTAGCAACTAGCAAGTAACCCAACCTACATGAGCTGTACAACTTCATAAATCAAGCAGAAATGAAGTAAAATGGTGGCAGGCAAACAATATTACGTAAGAATGTAGCCAAATGAATGCCTCTCCTCAGCAATATTTCAGGAGAGCTCAATCATTTGTTACATCATAATATATTTATTTGTATTGTAGCCATATGACATGAAAGGACAAAAAAGAGTTTAAATAAACGAGAGAGCTACGCCCAAATATATGGACACGTCTGTTCGCAGTACAGTACGGTTTAACGTACCGTCAGATCACAGTCTACAAATATATTCACACCAAGCGAAGCAGTACAGTAGGACTTCCAACTTTTGGAAGAAAAGAAAACCAACATTATTGCAATACTGTACGGCAGAGGTGGCCAACCTGCTTTCGGCCGCGATCGACTGAAATCTTCAAAATAGTTTGCGATCGACTGATCGGTAATAAGGTCATACACTTAAACGAATGGCTAGGCCTACTAGTAGGCGAATCCTTAATAAAATCGACACAAATTTTTTATTTTTCATGTTCCATTGAAGTTATTAATTTGATTATTTAATTGTACCTGGAGTAATTGTTTCATCATTTATTTAAGATTTATTCAAATCATTCAGATATATGGCCTGCCTAATTTTTAATCGCAAGTGTTAGAAATGCCTCAAGAAACCCTGTCAAGTATTCAAGTGATATCTAAACCAGTGGTTCTTAACCTTTTTTTCATTCATTGCCCACTTATTTTGCACAAAAATTGTTGTGGCACAATAAATTACTCATGTAATGGAAAAGCCACGGGAAAAATAGAAAAAAAATCCTTTTTATAAAGATATACACTTCAACTTTAATAAATAAAATGAGATTGGCCACTCAGTAGCAAAAACAGCCTCATCATTCATTGCTACTACAATCAAAGTGATTTATCAATAACTCTAGAAATTTTCAATGGGTATGTGGCCCACCTGAAAATGTTTCTGTGGCTCGAAAGTGGGCCATGGCCCCCTGGTTGAGAAACAGTGATCTAAACCGTGAAAAATGAATATTCTCAAACGATGAATGTATCGGACTGCTCAAACTTCAGTATCTAATTTTCAATTTCCTCCTAGGGCTATTCTTTGCTCGCTGGGAGTGAGACAATTACTTTCGCATACTGCAGAAGCTAATTGCAGATTCGTTTGTCAGTCAAGACCAGGGGTCTCAAACTCGCGGCCCGCGAGCCAATTGCGGCCCGCAGGACGATAGTTTGCGGCTCCCGCCTTGGTACGAAAGTTTAATGTTAGTGCGGCCCGCAAGTCACTCAGCTCAGTTAGAATGATTGATGCATTTAATGTATGATCAGGACAAGTAGAGAAAAACAAAATATTTTCATAATCTATTCCCCGAAAGGAATATGCGGTACGGTAACCTACTAGTACCGTACCTGTAGGCATGATATTCGATGGACCTTTGACCCCAAAAATTTTCTTATACTTTACCATTGCAAATTCTTGGTGCTTATTTTAGAGGTGGCTTCGCGAGTTGAAGCCTATAAACTGGGGTATATGTTTCACGTCATCATTTTGATTCAAAACTTTCAACAACCTGTTTTTCAACAGTACCGGTAGAGAAGTTTAGCCTAGTTTATCACAGCTATTTCTAGACTAACTTTTGATTGCAGCAACTAAGCCACGACGCCCAATCAATCAGAATGATCATTGAGTTCTTTGATTCATACTTGAAGTTCTGAAACACAACCCAAAACTAACAAATAGCATGCAAAAACGAGGTAATGTTTACAAACATGCCTGAAAATCTTTCTAATTGACAAGTGTCTGAGCGTTTGCAAATAAGTCAATTTTAAATAAAGTCATTTTTGACATGTTTTGCGTATAGAAAAACAGTGAAAAAGATTTACCTTTTTAAGTTTAATGCTTTTATTGTGAAAAAACGGATGCGGCCCGGACTCACTAAGGCTCCGTCACGGCGGCCCCCAAGTAAATTGAGTTTGAGACCCCTGGTCAAGACACACGCGCTGTATACGTGTACTGTATTCTTCCTGTTTTAAAACTCCGAAATGGTTCAAAGCAGTTTTTGGGGTATGTTAATAAATTCACTCAACATCAGACGCGATCGACTGCTCGAAACGTGGCGATCGACCGGTCGATCGCGATCGATGTGTTGGCCACATCTGCTGTACGGTACCGTAGTAAGACAGCGTAAGGAAAAAATCGTAGCAAAGTACCGTAAGGACTTCGTCACGAACCATCGACGTTCGATGGCACGTGATCAAAAAGAAGAGGAGTGTCGGCTAATGCATCCGCAGAACGTTCGGTGACGTCATGACAAACAAAAACAAATCTCACAGAGCTAAGTGAAATATTTGAAATAAATAAAAGTAATAGCCCACTGGAGAAAAATTTCATCTTTAACCAATAAAAAATTCGAAGCAATCGGTCCTGTAATGAAAGAGAAAAGCGGTTTTTTAGATTTTCCACTAGATGTCCAAAAAGTGTCAAAGAACAACAACAAGACCAACATAATATTGAAACGATCGTTATGTCCACTTCGTGTCCAATAACGCATTGTTAACAAACGATAATGAATAAACGAACACCTAGTTTCATCAGATAATTCAGAGTCTTGAAACTTTTCATCGAAAGGAGAATGATCTCGTTTCCGAGGCCTCGCTCGCGTGCCAAATAAATGGGCTCCCGTGCCAAGGGTTGCCCACCCCTGGCCTAGATTATGATACTGCAACAATTTGTTAAAAATGGTTTAGAAACAAGTTTTTTTCATTCATATGGCTTACGTCATTTCAAAGATACGTCACTACACTGTCTACACCAGGGATCACTAACCCGTTGCCGGAGAGCACCAAGTCGTCCGTGAAGACCACATGAGTTGCCCGCATGTCTGTTCCATAATAAGCTTAATAACGGCGCTCATATTTTTGTCATGTTATTCTTGTATAAATCACACTTATGTCTTATTTGGGAAATGAGAATAACACTATGTTAATTATTATGGTAACGATCATCCTAACTTTTATTTGACCTCAGTAATGTGACGGGTCATTCAATATTCTCCCTATTATGACATCACACAGATGTCACATTCCACAAAACCGCGTTTTTTCGTGTCCGTTGATTTGTGGAGCAACAATGCCAATAACACAATTATTGATTTCAAAGAAAAACGGCAGAAAAACGAAAGAAAACCTATCATTTTCACGATGAATGGAAGGTGGATTTCTTTTTACCACCGGGAAAACAGCTTGCGTATGTCTCATTTGCGAGGCGATTACAGCGACGACAAAGCGAAGAGACATTTCACATCTTGTCACCATTCATTGGTCAGCGCAGCACGGGCCGAAAAAGATCGCATTTTAAATCAAACAGCAATTCTATGTTACGAGATCAGTGTTTGGTTCAAGCCATCTTTGTGAATCAACATTTTTGACGTGAACTTCACGAGGAACTAAGCACGAAATACGTCTTACTGATGAAAATATGCAAGACCTGCTTAGAGTTACAGTGTCAAGTTACACGCCGGAGTACAACACAATGATGGAGAGCATTAGACCAGATTTGTTCGAATTTGGTCTTCTCATTAGTGAAAACAAGATATTCACAATTAGTTAAATGTGTTTGTAAATGTAACATTCGGCAGTACAACTGTTAAGTCCATTTCATCTTAGGGTTACGCAGGGTGTTTGTAAAAAAGTAGGTACATTGTGGACCTGTGTTTTCCGAGGATATTATTGTAGTGACCACTTTAAAATCAATTTGAAAAACACTCGGTTTGTAAAAGGAAGTTTCATTGCTAGTAATTTATTTGCTACGTTGTGATAATCGTTTGATTTCCTGAAGAATCCTAAAGTTTATCAGTGTTTTTACTTGACTAAATACCAGCAATTATCAATAATTGAAGGTTAATCGAGCAAATTGACTTTTTAGCCCTCGGCTTATTCGTTACCCAGAAAGTAGCTCTCGGCTTCGCAAAAGTTGGTGATCCCTGCTGGTCGACACTACACCCCGGTTGCCTATCGTATTCTTACCAAAACAATTCCGTTGAGCGAGTTCCTAAAATCTTGAAATTCGAGATAACAGATCTCATAGGTAATCCAAAAATAAACAAAAGTAATAGCTTTTTCACAACAACAAGAAAAAGAATTCTGCTAACAACAACATTATAAAAATAACTAGAGGGCAATGCTCAACTATTTGGACACGGAAGCAAAAATGAAATATTTTGCCTACAATTTCCTGAAAAACTATATCCTGGACAAAGCTGAAACTGTAGAGTAGACCATCTTAACTTACTAATACCGGCACCCGGACTGGCCTAGCTTTACCATTTGTAGTATAACGACTGTTGTATTTAATCACGGTTCTTTACCTTCCGCAGTAACTAACCTACCTACCGGCAAGCAGTGCATCGCCAATATTGAAAATCTTTCGCAAGAAAAGAACGCAAGCCAGGTGTCACGCTTGGTGGATTGAAAACCGTGTTTCTAATAATAAAAAATATTACAGCGGAATTTTGGAGGAAATATATGAGTTATCATATCTCACAGGTATCATAGAAAATTTAAAAATAAATAAAAGTAATAGCCTTCCAGCAACAACAACAATCTTTAATCACTGAAAGCTTAGAGCAAGTGGCCCAGTGGTTAGTAAGAAAAGCGTCTTTTTTCATAACAACAAGAACATGACAAAGAATTCTACCGACATTCTTCGTGTCCAATAATTAAAAAGCCTATATGCCCATTTTGTGTCAAATAAAATGTGGTCAATAGTTGTGCGTGCAAGCACACTATTTTACAAACATCGCGGGTGAATGAAGAATGTAAGGGTGGGAAAATACCATTTCTACTTTAAAATGCAATCCTAACCCAAAATCTTACATCATTTGGTCAGTTTCATTTCAACCCATTTGAGGTAAAATGGTATATACGATTGCTTTATACAACAAAACATAGCCTACACACGTATCAATATAAAAATTTGCGGCGCTCCATAAGTATGTGTACCAATATAGAGGCAACTGGTTTTGTTTGCCTACTTTACATCAAGTTGTATAAAGGGACTGAAACCTATGGGCAGGGGGTATATTCACTTGGGTAACACAGACAGTCCCAAATTTGTAATAGAATTAAAATAAGAAAAATTGGAATAAAATTATGGCCTAACTCTAACCTGGTACATATACTACGGGAGTACCAAATTTGCAGCAAAGTCTCTAATAGAAAAAAATGGAGTTGCTTACCAACAACTGCGGATGTTCGACCATACACGCAAGCTTTGAGGGAAATGCCGTAATGTGAGGACATCACCCACCGCAATGTCACACTTTTGAGATTGGTCAAATAACGTTGGACACGAAATGTACCTAGTGATCGTTTTGTTATTATGCTGTTGTTGTTCCTATTGGTATTTTCTTTTTATTCTTCTGAACACTTTTCACTTCAATTACTAGACGCATTGCCTTGAAAGTTTTCGTTATGTGTTCTATACCAGATGGCATCGGATATTATAGAATGCGTAACAGATTGTGGTAGAACAATACGCTTGATAGTAAAATGATACTTCCTATATAAATTGACCTAATTTTGGAACCAAATTTAGAGAACATTTGAATATTACAAAATCTTATACTGGCTTGGTATTTTACATACTAAGCCCGATTTATCAAGGTGCCAATTCTTCGGTTTAAAGATAAATTTTTACATGTTACGTATTCGTTCTATGTCTCATTAAATTTCTAAAGCGTTAAGGGCTATAAATATCTTTTACTATTTATATAAATTCCACACTCGTCTCGTGTCCGCCGTATTAAAAGAGAGTTTGCAATAGCTTTGCAACTATATCTGATATATTCATACATGTTTTAAATATAATGTTATAGAACTAGAACCTTTGGTTGTTCTATCGGGTAAATAGCAGTCAAGTCGTCCCTATCTTTCTTACAAGCGAGATTCTGTGTTAAACGACGATTTTATTTTATTTATCAGTTCTGGAGTATTTCCATCTAATTCCCTGCAGGTGACAAAAATACAATCATATATTTCATCATTACTCATCTCTCTCGCATTCTGGATACATCTAATCTGATTCTTTCCATGACTAAGATGCAGGTGGCCTATTACGTGGATGCCAATCATTTTTTGCAAGTGTAATCTTCGATGATCGTCGATTACTGCATAAATAATTGTAGGCCTGTTTTCGTTGAAAACTTTTCGCCTGATACCATCTCTGAATATCATTTCACAAGACTCTTCGAAGTAAAGTGTGGATATTCCTCTATTTCTGTATTCTTCTGAAGTTACTTGTGATACTCCAATCATTATATTTATGTTTAAAAATTTCGATATGTAGTTCATTTTTGAATGGATAGCAAATTCATACCATTCGTCCTCTCTGCAAAACAGAAATTATACCCAATTGACTACGCTAGAAATTATTTTGTTGATGCGTTATAGATACTACATTTCAATTAATCCCAACGACAAACTGTTTTTCCTATTTTTGCAAAGCAATGTAGGATGCGAGTAATGTAAACTGTTAATATGGATTCTAATGACCCGTAATCAAATATAAATTTCTCATGTTCTGGAATAACTGTTTTTCAAGCTGAAATAATGTTCGCTGTAAAGAAAGTTGGCAACTTATTTATTCCGTCGAACCCTTACAATAAAGATGATAATAACACAATATCGGCTTTTTGAAATTTCGGAGTCGGCGTTTTCTTGTTTGTATCGGATCGGGGACAGTATCGGCGAAAAAAGTGGTATTGGTACATCTTGAAAATATGGGCCCCCACAAATAGAAAAATGGGAATGCTGATCTGCCAAAAAAGTATTTTGTTTCTAGATAAAACTGGACTTTCTTGGACCTCCAGAAGTTTGTGCACCAAGATGGCGCACATCCTGAACATAGTATGTGTACCCGGTTAGGGTACCGGTTGTGCGCCGTCTTAGTGCACATACCTCTGGAGCGCCCTTTTTATACCTTCGACATGCTTCCCAGCCTTCGACATCGATATTTCGCATCTCACTTTGATCAGATTCTTTGTGCTGTGCAAATCCATACTGACAACAGCATTTATAAATCATTTCATCTTTTCCAAATGCATTCCGAATTTTTTCACATACCAGACCAGCCTGTCCATTTGAATATTCAGACTAAAATGGCAAATTAACAATATTCAAGATAAGTTGTGTGTGTTAGAACCAAATAGTATGGACTTGCTGATTGCAGTCATTTGCTACATACTCTGTCACCTTACTTTAGCTAAAGTGTAGGCTACCTAGAGCCAGACAGATTCTTATCCTCTTGAATTTTGAATATAAAAGCCTTGTTTAGATCGAAAAACGGTATCATTGCCGTGTTACCAGAAGTAAAATATCACATATCCAAATTCTCCCGAAAAGAGATTTCGAATTCGATTATGCTTGGAGCATTGGGACTTGCGAGCATTTTGTCGTCAACTATGGAGCACTACTCCGGGATAACGAAGTTTTACTACGAAAACTTTATAGTTCTCAATACACTTCTTTTTCTCTTTTGAAATTTCGAATCGCAAAAACTAACTATCGCTCTGAAGTTTGAACCCAATTTTAGAACCTACATGTTGAATAAGATTCAACCCAACTTTGACTCTAAATGCTTGGACTATAAGTCGTAGAAACAGTTGAGTTTTTGACGAGCGTGGCGTATAGTTTAATCTTCACAGTTGAAAGATTATATGAATCATTGAGCAATATTGTTGAAATGCGTGCATTCTCTCTGATTTCATAATATTTCAGCTTTCAAGAATTGTTTCATTTTCATTCCTTTATCTGTCTCTTTGTATTTTCGGATCTTTTTGAACGCAGTTTTTGTACTACTCTATTCCCAAGAGGTTCATATATTACGATGAAAACGTTAACAAAATTACAAAATGCCATATCTATAAAAAATGCAAACGATACATCGGAATAGATCCCAGTAAAGTTATTAAATAATGAATGTGAACGAAATCTGTTATGCTAACATGATATAGATGATTCATATACAACTTCAGGAACGCTTTTCTTTTGTTGGAATCAGGATGTGACCTTTTATACGGTGTGGAGTCGTGGAAGGATTTTGCACAAAGTTCAATAAAATCCTTCCAGTCATTTTCGTTGTCGGTGCAAAGTTCTAACTTCAATTTTATGTTTTTTCACTGCTTGTGAGTTTCTACAAAAAGATACCTAGGGCTGCACAGTTTGTTCTACTGATTGCCTCCCTATAGAAATATAGGCCTGAATATGTTTACTCAGAATATGGGTGAATAATTATTTTTCTATGATGCTTAGAATGGCGGTGGATATTTGTTGTATGCCAGCAGATTTCGGGGTCGTACCAAATATTTGATCTAGGAGCAAATAGACGTCATGTAGTATATTTACAATAATGTTGTTAATCCGGAAAAACTTAATTGTCATAAATATAAAGTAAGCAACTCAACTGTATACGCTATCATTCGACTCTTGCAAATTTGACTTCACACATACCAACATTTTAGGCATATACATTAAATAAATTTACATAAACATAATCACCATATGAGCCTTGACCTGACAGGGTAGCGTGTAGGACCGAAAACTAAGCTGTCCTATGCTCCGTATACTAGTAGATGCCTGTGCAGCAGTAAATTACTTATTTGTTGGAATCGAATATCTGAAATACTTCATATTAACTGTATGTTAATATAATGTATGGAATTGAATGGAGGAGGTGTATAAATACAATTTAAAATGTACTATGTTGACATTCTGGTCATTTTTATGATTTCAAAAATGTTACTTTTTATCAAACGTTTTTGTGACCGACTTTTTAGCTGGACGGGACTATCTACTTAATCACTGATGACATTATTAAAATAATCTCTCGGAGTGGACTTTGCATAACGACATTCCTACATGTTAACTTTTGCTTTTGCAAAAATGCTAATTTCATACCCTGCCAATCTACGTACGTTGAATGAACTTTGGACCGATCGTTCGATGGCCTTTGAATTCACCCATATATCTGATATTCTAATGTTGCGTGTACATTTAATTCAATTATGTGGAATTCGTATTAACAGTTTTATTTCATACACTTGTTCTTCCTTGAAAACGAGTTTAGCTTCATTTCTCAAAGCAGCATACACCCATTCCGATACCAAATTATGATGTTGTCATGAAATAGGGAACTAGGCTCCCGAGAAATGTAAATCATGTCTATATCCATACCAA
Organism: Styela clava; assembly: GCF_964204865.1. NCBI lineage: Eukaryota > Metazoa > Chordata > Ascidiacea > Stolidobranchia > Styelidae > Styela > Styela clava. Next base: position 11,451,323 of record NC_135259.1, on the reverse strand, counting down.
TATGTGCTAGGCAATTTATCGATAACTCCAGTTGCTAGTATATATATATCACAAAATATTGAACTGATTTCAATAATAATAATAAAATTAAAGTCAAATTATTGTTTATATTCCGTAAATAATTAAATGTAACAAATATTAGGTTCGTTAGCTTTAACTAGCTGGATTAGTAATAGGGCATTTAAAATGGTTTTTGGGGCAATTTAGATACATAGTTTATCGCCCGCCCATTATTCGATCCCTGATTGGTTTCTTAAACATTGCTATAGTATTATCTGTAAATACTGTAATGTTTCATCAAAACGACATGAAAAATTATACTAGTGAACATATATTATATATTTACGTTATATTCGTATATTTCCTTTTTAAAAATCTATTAGTAGTGGTCTGTTCGTGCATATACAATAAGTAGGGTTACCGTATTTTTGTGACTTCAAAGTGGGACGCCCCTAAAGACAACGACCCCTTAGATGTGATCCTGTAGCTTTACAGTTCCCGATTTTACTACATACGCCTATATTTAAAGCCTGTTGTGGTCATTGACCATACCGTCATCGAGAGTTCATGGGCGTATACTCTGTCTGAATATCGAGTTTAGTTTGAAAAATAGAAAGGAATAGACGCTAACGATACAAATGATCCGAATTTATATTTATACATGTACTGCAAAAGGAATAAAGAATAATAAAATAGTCTGCCGTGAACGTCCGACCAGGACCAACTGGAATTGATTTCACATGTCATACGTTCGATAACATTGTTAGCGGGAAACAACGAAACAAACAAAATAACGCATTCACCTTCAGTGAGTAGGCTAGCGTTGCGATACACAGCAACAACAGTAACGTGAACATGTTCGTGTATTATGCAAGGAATGCTGGATGGCTGAACGCCAAAGCGGAACTTTTGGCTGACTTGTCGGGAAGGAGGGCGGGACAAGACGCTAAATAGCGGGACTGCCCCGCCTAAAGCAAGCCGTATGGTAAACCTACCTATTTTTATTTATTTCAGAAAAATTTGCGATCACTATGGGATTTGTTTTTTGTGTTCGATGACGTCAATAAAACTAAAAAGTGCGCCCTTTGTGGCTACTGGTAGTCAGGTGAGGTTAGGTACCGGCAGTTTCTTGAGGCAGATTGCGTACCCGTACTACTTCGTTTTGTTCTTTGTGTTAATATATTTAAGCATCGCTGTCTTGTCTTAAATAGTTCTCAAATGGTAATTTTGTGTAAATGTAAGATCCTTAAATTTTGAATGCGATCGTGTCACAGAAATTACAATCGGCTAAATAATCACATAGGGCAGACATGTAATTACTGCAAACCGGGAAGCTACGCTCTAGTATAAATCTGTTTGCACGAAAATACATTCCCGCAAACGTTTGACTCACAAAAACAACTTCGCGAAAGTATTGAGTATTAAGAAGTTATGTCCAGTCGATTTCATTTGACCTAAAGTAAATATTTGTTTAAATGCTCTAGCATCCAGCCTAATTTATTATCAATAGGGTTGAATTAGTTAGAGTAATAGTAGACCATTGGCAGGATGGCAAAATCAGATGCAAGTAACAGATTACCAAACGTGTCAGCAATGCAGTTGAAAGTTTGTACTGATAATGAAAATGACTGGGTGGAATTCATTGAACTCTGCGCAATATCATTTCAGGAATCAGCGCCGTTTGTAAGATCTCACCCCGATCCCGTCAAGAGAAAAGCGTTTTTAATGAAGTATATAAAACATCACTACGAGGTAAGCTTGAGTTTCTTTGGTGTTTGTATAGAATAGCATACTGTCTATTATATAGTCTTGTAGTGTCTATTTGCCATATTTTGAAGAAGCACCACCATCACAAAAACTATGGAATGATGTATTGTCACAACAATTCGTAGCAAACAGTAAAAAAGTAATTCGGTGAAACGGCATTTTGTTGTGGTTGAGTGAGAATGAAGTTTTGAGAGTACTTAAATATCGTAATACCCACAGTCTGTACGGCGAAGTATGTTATGATATCCATACCAAACTCGTAACTATATGACCAGGCTCATTGACTAGATGCGAGCATTGAATTTCCAGCTTTTTCGCGGAATATAATGACCCAAGGCTTTCTCAATTTTTTTCTCATATGATTTAGCCGAATCGTTTAGTTTTGGAACGTTAGATAAGTCTTTGACAATATTTAGTTAGGCAAAATCACAAAAGAGTTAAAGATAGTGACTTCTTCTGAAAACGAAAGTTTGCGAATAGTTGAAACAAAATTTGGCGTGAACAACGTTTCACGCCAACACAATTTATTAATGTCACATATTGGCCATTACCCGCGCTATAACCATTCAACTTTCTTGAAATAATATATGTGTTTTTTTTTCTTATTACCTAAGACAGAATTGTCAAACGGACGAGCTGGACTGGCGTGTGTAAAAATGCAAAATGCGTTTGGAAGAGAAGAAATAATATACGGGAGTTGTTGCCAGTATGGACATGGAAAGCGTACAGAATCCGATCAAGGGCCAATGCGAGAACTTGATGCCATTGGTTGGGAAAAGAATGAGATGTAAAAATTTGGGAAAATACAGTTTATTTTCATTCACATTCATAATCTCTCCTTTATCTTTAGACTGCAAAACAAATTCCCACAAAATTTTCATTCTATTATGAATATTGAAGCATCAAGTTTTGAATAATTCACATTTAAAAAAATTCAGAGAATAGACTTCCCTCACCCGTATGTTTATATTAAATTGGGTTTAATATATTAAAGAAAGGTTTACCAAAATTTCTCGTTTGAATTAGTAAACAGGGAAGTATTTTTACAATTCTTTTATTTTCGCCATGCAAGTCAAATTGAGAGTTCTACCAGTTGCGTTTTATTCCATACGCATTTGACTTTTGAAGTGCATAAACATTAAATTTGGCAAATTATTTATTTTGCAGGGAAGATGAATGGTTAGAGCTCCAGATTCATTCAAAAATGCCGTACATAGCCGAGTTTTTGAACGTTAACATTATGCATGGAGTATATCACGCAACTTTAGAAGAGTACAAAGGAAAGGGAATAGCTAAACATTATACCGTGCCAGCCATCACTGTCATATTTGCAGATGGAACTAGACGAGGAATTTTGGATGGTGCTAAGCCAACGATCATATATGGCGTAATTGATGATTACCGGGCACTAGGATTGCAGAAATTGGCTGGTTACGATGAAATATATCATTTTCATAATACTCATGATAAGAATTACATTAAGTGCATTAACGATTCAAAAGAAGTGAACCAAAATGAAGGATTTAATTGTGTTTTTCTGACGTGTAGAGAACTAGGTGGAAATACTCCTGATTTGATCAATAAATTCAAAAAAGTATTTCTTATGAAATCTCACATTTGAGAAGAAATTGATTCGATTCGAATAAATTACTTAGCATAATTCCAACAATGGAGCCTTTCGCGAGTATATCGTGAGGACGAGACACAATTTTGACACGAATCTGACTTTCGAATCTTTTTCTACCATTTTGACAAGTATTACGTTCTAAATAGGTTTTTACCCTTCATTTTTTCTGTTCCTTTGGTGTTGGTTTTTATTAAAGATTAACTTTGATTGTAATGTTTGCCTGTCTTACTTGGGATAACAAGCATTCGAAGCTTTTTTTATTAGTGATAACTATTCATTTTCTTGCTGAGAAAATGTAATAATTTCAATTATACTAATATGCAACCATGCTTACTAAACGAGGAAAAAATTCTCCTCAGTACAATAGTGTCACGGATTTTATTATCCGGGTGTTTCATTTTAGTTTGTCTTTTTATATTTGACTATATGCTTTTCGAGGACCCTCAATTTGGATATACTTCATTCGGGTCCGGTTGCTGTGAGACTCCGACCACCATCAGGTTGTGAAAAAAAAGAGCTTCTCTCTCTTCCTCGCTCGGCTGGGTTGGACGTGTTTTCCTGTGTTCTCTGTTTTAAGTGTTTTTAACGGTGGAGTTGCTTCATAATAAACCACAAATCCGGAATCTGATTCTTTCAATACACAGAATAAACACCTGTGGGCTCTATGGAATTCGTTTTTCACTTCGAAGTTTTGTGTGATGACGTCATCAAAATTAAAAATTGAGCAGCGTACTATATATTCAATTCGTTTTAGACATCCCTGATTATCAACAACAACAGTTGGCAAAATGATCCACTGGTTTATATTGTGCTGAATAACCCAGGTTTCTGTACTAAGAGTTCAGTTTTATGTCGGTTTCTGTTCCAATAGAGCCATTTTCGAAAATATAATAGCCAATCTGTCTGTGACATCAAATTTTGGAATGGATGGAAAATGCAAAAAATGAATTGATTAGGAATTTCTGTGATAGGTCATTTGTAATTTACTAGTTCAGTGCAATAGCAATAATGTTTTTTTGACCTTGTCACTGCCGAATTCCCACAAATAAATCTAAAATATGGAAATAAGATGTAACTTTGTGTCTATGCCGACAATCGCCGTGAATAGGTTAAAGACACGCATTTACATGCTTTGGTGACCGGCTGGGAATATCGGGTGTCGTAGGCTTTTCCTATTTGCATACCATAATAATAATTTGTGACGTTTGATTATTTCAATTCATTTAAGTATTCTTGGTCCGTATTTGCAAGAATTTTCAAAGGAAGCCTAAATTTGTTTGAGGAATAAGTGCCTACCTGATTAAATTTTGAATAAATACTGCAAAATTGATCATTTAAAAATGATTTTAAATTCCTCTAATAATACGGGAAATATATTTTGCTATCACAGAAATGCAAATTAGTATAGAGTTTTCTGTTATGGACGTTTTTTCCAGATAATCTTCCATATCGAAATCTCATATCTTTCCAGAATGGTATCGAAAATTATACGAATACACAAGATGGCCATTACGTCCACTGTATGGCGGTTTTCCAGTAAAATTAACAACTCATATTGGACGACCTATATATTTCGACAGCTATATAACTCCTGCCGAGGTCGCTACAGAGGTAAGGATAAGGTAATTCTGTTGAGATCATTGCCAGTGAGGGTAAATTAAAAAACACAGTACAACAGTAGGCCATGCTACTTTGACTGAAAGCTGCTATCTGATAATTCAAAAGTTTTAAATCCAACCTCAATAGCTTGTACTAGGTTTGTCAAAAAGATGGCAGGCTAGTTTGACGAGCTGCAACAGCAAAATTGTAGAACAACTTTAGGGCAGAATATTGAGCTCCATAGAACTCAGAGATAATGGTAAAAACCAAAGTACCTTCATGTTTAAGAACTGAAATTGAATTAGTCTATTAATTTCTGATAAAAGTGATTTATTTTTATAACAAGTACGACAATTCAGAAAAACGATTCATATGTAAACTTCGTATCTAACAATAGAATATTGTGATATCATAATTTGATTGTAAAAATCGAGATAAGTTCATGAAATGCAAAATAGATTGTGGTAAACGGTTCCTGTCCTGAAAGCAGAGCTGTGAAGTTGGGAGTTTTCATTGGAGTGGAAGCCGGAGTCGTAGTTTAACAAAGTTAAAATTCTTAATATCCCAGAGTCTGAATTGCAGACTTCTAATGGTGATAAAAGAAGACAAAAATTTTCCTCAAAATCTAGGCTATACTAAGTTTATAAATTGTTATTAAAAGTCTCTTAAAGAAGGCTTGCATACACAAAAGATATTTTATTAAAATTGAATTTTTTGGAGATCAGAGCTAGTGTCGCAGTCCAAATTTTGGGCGCTAGGCGGACGTTGTGGAGATTTTGGAAGAAATTGTTGTGAGGCGTGTCAACGGCAGGTATGCGGAAGCCAACGAAAGGGTACAATATGTCTGGGAACAGTTTAAGGACGGAGAATTATCTGTGGACTCTCTTCTTCGTAGGTGTTCAGGAATCCACGGGACACAGTATTGCAAAGAGTAAGTATGTGACGCAACAAATTTCCCCATGACGTTTAGTATTCAAATGAAATTTATTGTTCGTAACGAAAAAAAACACAAAATCTTTCATCCATTAAATTTCCCCATAACGTTAACGTGTTTCTGGTTTTCTTCTGCAATAAAGAAATTCCAACTCTATGACTGAACCTTGTCGTGGTGATTGGGCTTACAACTAGGGCTGGGCATTTCGAATCGAATCGAGTAGTAAATTATTCGAATCGGTTCAGAGCTAAATTTCGAATCGCCGCCATCTTGTTTTTATCTTTCCGCTAATGGTCGAGGTGAATTCCCCAATTTTTTTCTCATTGGAGTCATATTTTTTCAACGAAATTCTAACATATGACTATTTTCTGTAGTGATTTATTGATAAAACGTGTTTGTTATTTTGTGTGAACGCTCAGTAATCTATCTGGGTGATTTATTCTATGTCTTCAGTAATTCATTTGTTGAAAGGACCAATTACTATAATGAAGTCGCTTACAATTATATATTTTCAAGTATTCGAGATTCGATTCGATTCGAAAAAAAATATTCGATTCGATTCTGAAATCACAAGGTATTCGAAAATGCCCAGCCCTACTTACAACTAATATCAGTCGGCACTAAGTAAATACTATACAAGTAGAACTCTTGAGCATGCGTTTTGCAAAGCATTCGCTCTGTAGTTGTCTTCTACTCGAGCATCGATATCGCAGAGCGATTGCGACTGGTGAGTTGTCTGCCTCTCGTTGCTCTGTAGTCGAGTTGTCTCCACCTCGAGCACCGATGACGTCACGTCGCAAAGCGGTTGCTCGACTGGTGAGTTGACAGCCGTAGGCGAATTTAGACTAGAGATGTATCGGGTATCGGCAATATCGGCCATTTTTTCGGTATCGGCCATGTATCGGTTAGATCAGGGGTCGGGAACCCATGGCTCGCGAGCCATATATGGCTCTTTTGGTGACGGCATATGGCTCCCAGAAAAATCTAATATTCTAAGACTAAGCTTACTATTGTTACGAGATCCCAAACTCTTTTTTAGCCGAATTTAGCAGGAAATTCCCAATACGTTTCAGAACACGCGCCCAGCACATGTCTATGTTATGTAAGATATTTACTAGACAGGCATTGTGACAAACAAGGGGATTCTGGAACATATATTGTGACATCACAAAGCGATATAGTTTTAAAAACACTACGGAGATGCCTAAACGAAAAGGGTGATGAGTGTCGTAGATTTCAACTTGGGCTGGATGTGAGCAACCGTTCAAGGCCCGCAGCGACTACATGCAGCATCAGAAATCACATTAAATGTATATTGACATTGTATGTGTTGAAGTTTGAGTAAACATTTCAGGCCTGATTAAGTGAAGAAATGTTATATGGCTCGCACGGAAATGCAATTGAAAATATGTATATTTTATGGCTCTCTTGACCAAAAAGGTTCCCGACCCCTGGGTTAGCTTACGGCCGATATATTTACCTTTTTGATATGGCCCAGAATGTTTTAAAAGATTAAATGGAATACTACTTTTTAATTTATATTTTGTCTGGAGAGATCGTGAGCTATGAGCCATACATGCCCCACCCCCGCGAGAGAATAGGATTCACGTGTTTTTAGCTATTTATCAGTCAAACTAGCTCAACTAATTTGGCTATTTTCGTTGTCAAATTTTTATATTGACATTTTTAATATATATTACATAGTAATAATGAAGAAACATATTAACACAGCACATAACAACAAGCAACTAGGCGCCCAGTTTTAAATCATACAGGGAAATTGGGGCCCTTATCAACGGCACATAGACTTTTGGCACGGGTATAAATTCTGACTGTTTGTCGTCAAGTGGAGTGTCCGTCGACATCGATAAACTAAATTCCGACACAATTATTCCTCTACGCAAATTTTAATTTTGTTTAACTACACAAATACTTTATAGATATATATATTGACATGACCGCCTAGCCCTAGACTGTCTCAAAATATATGATAGCAATGGTAAAATATTATAAAATAGTAAAGTAAAAAAACATCCTCGACGGTTATAGGTAGACCTTCTTTTTGTCGGTGCTGATTGATATTCTTTCATGTTGGCTTTGACTTATTGCGTCGACGATTTCGATTAGCCACGAAATAAAATATTTGTAAAATGCTTTCAATTTGAACGTAGGGCGGCGGCGCTAGAATGTGTGGGTGATATTCGATATTCTTTCAAACACGAATAACGATATTCGAAGGTCGCGATATTAACATTAAATTCAAATTGGACATCCCGGCTTATGAGTTTTCTAACTGAACACCGAGATTACTAGCGTTACTGTACAATGTATCTTAATCAGTTAAAGCAAACACCAAACATTAATTTCATATTATGTGATATATCTTTTTTTTATCTGAAATAATGTGTACTAAGAACAACGCTCAAAGACCATTGTTTTAACCCGTCTCCTAATTAAGTAATAATTACATAGTATCGGTAATATCGGCTTTTTGTAGTATCGGTATCGGCGTTTTTAGCTGGTATCTGATCGGTATCGGCGACAAAAGTGGTATCGGTAGCCTACATCTAAACTTTAGACTACTGCGACCATAGACTACTAAGCTCACATTCATAAATATATAAGTGTTTCTGTGATGTATAAAGGTTTTATTATACTCAAAGGTGCTCATTCAAAACATTTAATACCAATAAACCTAAAAAATTTAAACGCACACAGTCCTTTAAGTCAGGAGTGCACAACTCAAATGAGGACACGTGCCAAATATTTCAAAATATTCTTGTCGCATGCCACGCACAATCGTTGGTATGGACCTTTCCCCGACCTCTGACCCCCGTAAAATTCTTCCTATACTTTAACATTGCAAAATTTTCGGTGCTCATTTTAGGAGTGGTTACGCGAGTTGGCGCCTGTAAAATGGGACATTCGTTTCAAGCTATCATTCTGATTCATAGCAACAATCTGTTTTTTAAAAGTACCGGTAAAGAATTTAAGCCTAGTCTATCACAGCTATATATATATATATCCACACTAATTTTTGATTACTGCAATTAAAATGAAACTCCTAGGAAGGCAAAGTGATCAGCTATCATTCTGATTCATAGCATACAACAATCTGTTTTTTAAAAGTACCGGTAAAGAATTTTAGCCTAGTCTATCACAGCTATATATATATATATCCACACTAATTTTTGATTACTGCAATTAAAATGAAACTCCTAGGAAGGCAAAGTGATCATTGAACTATTTTATATATATTTACATATCCGAAACACAACTGAAAACTAACGAATAGAATTCAAAAACGCGAAAGTGAGGTAATGTTTACGACTACGCCTTAAAAATCTGTCTAAGCGAGAAAAGTGTCAGAGCGTCACTTCTTGCATCTTGCTGATTGGCCAATGTCACGGAGAACAAATTAATATCCTGAAAAACTGCTGATTTTGATATAAACGTGAAATTTTAATGTATATCATAATTTTTTTTTACGAAACCGTTCGCGTGCCACGTTTGAGCGTATGGCGAGCCAAATTTGGCACGCGTGCCCCGTGTTGTGCACCCCTGCTTTAAGTCAACAGTCTTACTTCGCTAACGTTACTCCAATTTCGTCTGTAAACTGTATTTGTATCCGTACAACATGAGAAAAATAAGTCACTTACACAAATAAAAATGCTTTCTAGAGAATATTTATGTATTTTTCTTAACATTTGAGAACAAAAATATCAAAAACGCATTTCTATAGACCTAAAACACCGCAGTAGAAAATGCGAAAAGACGGACAACTCACCAGGCATCTCGGTAGTCGAGTTGTCTCTGGTGAGTTGACTGTGTAGTCCAGGGTTGCCAGATCCCAGCGATCAAAAAAGCCAAATCAAGACCTAAAAAAGCCAACAATTTAACCAAGAACAAATGCCCCATAATTAGTCAGATTTGAAGCCCTTGGCACAATAATGATGTTGATGTATAGCCATCAGTTCATTTAGTGAGCCACACAAATGTCTTTTGCCCTTATTGAAAGTTGTATTTTCGGTTGCTATCGTGTTGATTTCCACTTCAGCGGGATGATGGGTTTAAAAGTAAAAAGGATTAATTAAATGGCAGCACCAGAATCTTTATTCTACACAATACAGTCAAGCTGACACTATGACATCTATATGAAAAGTTAAAAAAAATAAATATCAAGCGGACAGCATTATTTTACAATGTATTATATACAATACACTATACAGGGTGCCGCTCCAGAATGTGATATACCTACATGTTTCTACTTAAACTTGTGATATACCTTGAAAATTTCTCCCTATTTCGTACTTTACTATTAAATAACTTTTCATTTCTCAAATTTTGAAACCATCAATTTTTTATTAAAAAATTATCTAATCACGTGCCGCTTGCAGGCAGACAGAGGGACTGACTACTGATAATGTGATAGCTAATTTTAGCGTAGTTAATCACATGGTTCGTGGAACTAAATTTTGATTACTGCAACTATACCAAAGCTCCACATATCCTAAGTCATAATGAAAATTAAGTTTCACAACTATTTTTTGGAAACAGAACTAAAAACTGACAAATAACACGCAAAACTAGAAAAAGCGAGGTAATGTTCACAACCCTGCTTGAACATCCATCTAAGCGGCTGCAGAAACTGCAATTATTTCTTATTGGTTATGGTTAAGCGTTAAGGTAATAAACAAGGAAATCGATGCTCGGGGAAATCCAAAATGTTAAGTAGCTAAGCAATAGACTATTGTTACACACTAAATATTTTATTTCATGTAATTTTAATGATAGACACTAAAATAGACTCAAAAAAGCCAAAAAGCCAAACGGAAATTCTGACGCCAAACGCGTTTGAAAAAAGCCGAAAATGGCAAATTTGGCGTTAAAAAAGCCAATATGGCAACCCTGGTGTAGTCGAGTTGTCCGTCAGCCCTATATATAAACCACTTTGTCACTTTGATCGTACGTATATTTGGCAAGCTCTATGACGTAATTGTGATGCCGTAGTGACGTATTTTTGGATGGCGTATTCAGATGGGGGTTAGGATTGACATAGCAAAAAATTGTTATGCTACGACCACTAAAAGTACGTTAGGTACGGTACCGGTACCGTACGAAACTACACGAGACACGACGTTGGTCGGATGAGTCAGTGCTTAGTATCATCATGGTTAACTGATAGTATTGTCTGATTGTATTGTTGCCAAGTGGTGAGAATAATTCAGTTACGGTATTTGTGTATGGATAAATAATAAATTGAATGGATTTCCCAATTTTTGAGAATTTATTGTATTGCATTGACAAAAATATTTGTTTGATTCATATCTACCTGATCCATGGTAAAAAAAGTATGGTGACCCCTGGTTTTGTGTATTGGAATATTTTCATTTTATAGTCTACCACAGAGGTGGGCAACTTCTCTAGCCTGCGGGCCAGATGTGGGAAGATGAAGTCCTCGACGGGCCGGATCATTACAAAAAATACTTCGGTATAAAATCTCTGTCAACTTTACATTTCTTGGGAAATTCCATGGTTAAAAAAACTTGATATAAAATCTAATTTCTAAAATCTATTTATATTTAGAATTTAAAAATAACTGATAATAGTAGTGGGGAATGTTTACAACCCTCTCTGCTTTGAGCTTATATTGTTTGTTTAACAAGTGTGCTAACAATTGTTTGTTCACTGAGGCAATTGTTTATTTCACCAGCTTGCACTGACAGTCAGACAGTGCTGTGAGAGTAGAGCGATTGGCAACTTTCAAGAATGTTGCGTCGGACCACATTACAGAGTGTAGTTGGATACAGTCAGCGGGCCGGTCAAAATCTCGTCGCCGGCCGTATGTTGCCCACTCCTGGTCTACCATCTGACCATGTCTGCATGGCGAAGTTGAATAATTCTATCTTTTGCTGTTTGGGTTCAGAATGAGTAACACTGTAACAGCACCGGTACCGTAACTTCGTATGATTTAACTGAGTTATAGCCTATTTTCATTAATATCTTTCGTGCCATTTTTGTCATAAATATTTACTTCTAAATTTAATAAAAAAAATTGTGTTTTCCAGTGTGATTATACTAATTAATTGTCAGGAGCTATACTTATTCTCCATTTTAATATTGACAGATCAAGTTCTGTCTGTTGATTAAAATTCATTCAATCATTTTTGGTGTAGTAGTGAACATTTGAATTTGAGATCAATTTATAAGTACGTGGAACACTTTGTGAGGGCAATGGCCGCCCGTGGGCCAAGCTATGGTTTTAGTCGGGAAGTCAAAATGAAGGTGAGAGCAGAGATGCATCCTAATATTCATAAATATAATTGAATATGATTTCGTTAACATGTTTATTATTTTTTTAATAATAATAACCCAATGTGAGTATCTTTTAAACATTGTACGTTTTTTATAATGTAGCTGAAGTCGAAATACGATGTAGCTTTGGAACAAGATCTTCGAGTCTGGATTTCTGAATGTACTGGCCTTGATCTTCCATGTGATCTTAGTTTTTCAGAATGTCTGAAGGACGGAATTGTACTTTGCACGTTAGTAATATTCTAATTTTCAAATCTCTGAGTAAATTAACAGTAAGTTATATGTATATATGTGTTCAATGCTTTCCATGTTATGGGAATTTTATTTCTTATTCGTGTTTTTATACATGAAATAGGAAGTTGTTTGTATATTGTATGAGGTTGGTACTAATATAGGCTAATTGGAAGTATTTCCTCCCTGTTATAAACCTACAAGCAGAACGATACTGTTAAAAATGGAATCCATTGTGATGAACAATCTCATCGCTATAATTCTTTATATTGCCAGTAGCCGTTGCACTTGAGTAGTTTACTCATACTTTCACGCAGAGATCACTCCCTTTGCTTCTGAGTGACCTCGCTTTGGTAAAAAACAATTATACTGCTTCTGCATCTCTGACACTTGATTTTCATTTTATTTCTCATTCTAATTTCTAGATATGTTAATAATTGTTGTTCCAATTAGTGGGTGCCTCATATCGTTTCTCGGTATATCTGAAAATCATCAAAAGATTAGCCTTTGTTTTTTATTGGTATGTTATGTATAAATATAATTTGAGAATTTCTCAATGCTTATGGAGATTTTATTCTTTCAATAACTATTGTCAAATTTTGGACATTTTTTATGCACTAATTTAACCTTTGTAAGATACCATATGCATGAATGCTATGACACCGGTTTCCTGGTAATGTTTAGACACCTTTTCCTGTTTGTGTTTTGTCTCATTTATTGATTATGCTGGACCATGTTCTTTATGTATTGGATAAATTTACATTGCTCTTCTCTTAGGTTAATGGATTACTTTGAGCCTGGTTCATTGGGGAAAAAATTACCACATACAAAAATGTTGAATCCTTTTCGTTGTGTAAGTATATGATTTCCATTATTATTATTTCATGAAATTCAACATGAGTGAACACTGAACACTGATTGTTAGGATAATTCCTTTGATATTCTCTTCTAGGTTGGATTAGAAACACCTCTAGGGCATTTTGTTTCCTATTTTGTATATGGTGATCTAATTTGAACATAAATCCTTCATAATTGAGAGGATTAGAACACTATTTGTTTTGTGGTTTAAAGCACTGTAAACGACATGATTACATCACTATATCGTGTGATGCTCTGAAATTTACTTCATGTACATGACACAGATTATTTTATATGCTCATCGCTTAGCAAAATGACTTCGCTAGTAAAAAAGGAATTTGAACAAAATTTGTATGAAAAAATCTGGATGTTATTAGCACTGTATCTAGTCTTATATTTCTTCAAGCCCTATTACTAGTTGTATTTCAGTAATTTGCTATAATCTTGTATACCATCTTGTCACATTATGATGATGAATATTATTGAAATATAAATCTTCCTCGTGTGTATACAATGCTATCACTCAGATTGATAATGTGTAAAATATTCATTTGAAACCTTCTTGGGAGCCACCTTTCAAAATTAAAAATACATACCTAAGTAGAACGCATAATAAAAATCACAGCTTTTTAAAAAGTCTCAGCAACTGTGTATGGTACTTACAGAATTCCTATTTTTGTTACTAGAATTTAAATTATAGCTGAATTTACCACATATCCAGCAATTGTGGTTCAGTTTATTGACCCTTGTAAAACCCTAAATATCTACCTTATTTGTGTAATTCCAAATAAAATATTTTAATGACTATCAGTAACATTTGAACGAGTGATTTTTGTATTAAATATGTTTAGATTGTGTTGCAGAATGATAGGAATTTCAATGTTATCATTTGACGAAAATAATGCATTCAGAACATTTCAAATTTTCAATGCAACTCTTTGAATTGAAATACTTCTTACAAACATCTGATAATATACACTTTTAAGCAACTGATATAAGATAATTAAAACACCTATTTCAATTTTTCTGTTCAATAAATCATAATTTGAGTAAGGGGTTATATACCTTTTGAATATGGCTGGGATTAGGCTCAATTTGCTTAATCTATTAGCAATCTGCCTCCAGTCACATTTAAAACTACAAATATTAAATGGTTTTGATTTTTCTGTTTAATATATGATATATTGGGTAAGGGTTAGGTACCTTTTAAATACGACTTGAATTAGGCTCACTTTGCCTGAAACTATCACCAATCTGCCCCAGGTCAATTTTAGTTTCCTAAACAATATTTTCTTGATATGGGATTCTTGTTTAGATGGAAAACATTGAGGCTTTCCTGAAAGCAGCTGCAAAATTTGGAGTTACAATGTCATCCCTCTTCCAAACTGCTGATTTATATGATGAGAGCAACATGTCACAGGTAAATTACTTGAGTGACAATAATCTAAATTCTAAACCACTTCAATTTTGAAATGTTAAAATTCATAATTTGAGGGATAGAGAGGAAATCTTATTTAAGAATTCTTGAAGATCCAATTTTTGTAGCTTGTTTTTTTATTTTTATAAAACTTTATCTGACTGGTAATATGAACATGCATATGAAGAGTAACATGAGAGATATTACATTTGCCATATCAAAGCTTTTGGTGCAGTTTATTTTCAGAGTAAATTTGTTATTAAAACCTTGTATTAGTGCTTTTTTTTATCATGCAGATGATCCATATTTAGTTTGGGTGTTCGCACAGTATTTTTAATAGTACAGGTTCCCTGAGATGGAATTTGATTTATTAGCATTCTTTAGCACTTCATTTATCACTGCTTCCATAAACTCTCTGTAGTTGAAGCGGTTTTACCTACTTAATTTAAGGACTTTAAAAAAATCTTGCATCGTTAAAAATTATAATATGACTAATCTAAAATTGTTGTCTATATAAATTCAACAATAGAGCCTAATTTAGATTGAAACGTTTGCTTAGTAATTATGTTGGAGGCAGATAATAAGAAGTAATTTGCAAATCAGTCAGCACTATTGCACCACAATCAATAGTAGCATTCTTCTTGAATGTAGGGTATGAATATTTTATGGTGATAGATGTTGTTATTGATTTGTTTGCATGTCAACAGTTGAAAAATGAACCTATTCAGATTCTAGAAAATAGTTTTCGCAGTTTTACACAAGTTGTGTAGAGTAAGTTTGAGTTCAGCTTGTGGCAATGCACAAAATCATGTTATAAACAAATTATGTAATAGGTTCTGTATCAGACGCATATCGATCAACTGTGAGAAATGATTTTTTGTGTATTAATGTCTGTCTGAATCTTGACATGTTACGTATATTTGACTTTGACTGCATTAGAAACCAATAATTTAACACAAAGGATGTTGGAATGGAATTGTCAACTTTATTTAAGTAACAATATAAACAACAGTGGTTATGCACTTGCCTCCCTATTAGCTGTTCATTATCGATGTATGAACATGCGGTTTCCCAATCTTTCACCATGGTAAGTTGTATATGAAAAAAAATGTCACGGTCCATTTATTCCATATGACCATTTTTTGTGCGGGGGGGGGGTCAGGCGACCTACTTCCAAATCAATTGCCTAATTTTGTAACCTGTTTGAGATAATTCAATCCTTAATAGGCTCTCTTAACTTTTCCTGTTTGTGGGTGGACGTGTGGCTTCCTTGGTCTAATTTTGTAGATAACTGGCCATTTTGATATGGATTGCTTTCAGTACCTGTTGCGATCCTAATGATCTCTCAATAATTTTATGTTTTCAGGTACAAATGTGCCTTCTTGCATTGGTTGATGTGGTGAGTTAATTTATTTTTAGTAATGTGAAAGTAATTCCTCATGCCTGTTGGTGCCTCATTCTATTTTTGGATTCCGCATTACATAGTCATCCTTTATCGCAACACAATTATTTGACTGACCAGAATTCCTGGATTTGATTGATTTAAAAATTAATGTTGAACTATTGCAGACTTGCAGTTAGCTGTTTTTTTTTGTACAAACTTTTATGTATAGACAAAAGTGGATCTTTTTTTTTTATCCAATACAAATATTCACTAGTTAGGTAAACTATTTTCCTGATTTTTCATTGGAGAAATGGGGAACTTGATTTTAGACTAATTTCAAGAGTTCATTGTGGTACTAGGTTCCTTCTTTGAGTGAAATATTATTGGCCAATGACTTTAAAAAAAAACTCTTGGGAATGATTCATTTATAGAATATACATTGGCAAACGAGTATCCTGCTACATTATATGGATGTGAACTGACCGCTTCTGTTAGAAAAACAATATGTATTCATATGAATTTTTTTTTTTAGAAAAGTACCGGTATATCTTTTTTAGAAAGGTACTAGTCTGCATTACTAAACATGAATCATACCAACTCCATCACAAATCTTTGACACATCTATTTTTTTAGGCGAAATCTAAAGGTTTAACAGAAAGTGACATTGGTGTATATGTAGCGGAAAAACAAAACCGTGATTGGAGTAATGAACAACTCAGAGCTGGCGAAGGAATCATAGGCTTGCAGGTATTTTCTTCTCCATACTGAATAAAGCTATCATTTATATTGTGATTTGAATTTTACTGTATGATATAAGGTTGTAGATGACAATATTATGTATGTGATTTAACCATGTACATGTTCTTCAATATTGAAGTAAACTATTGTAAAAAGATCCACCATGCTGGGAAGTGAATTGCAATTCTCGGTTGAATTGCAAGTAAGTAAAATATGCAACAAATCACACTGGTTGGTTAACTTGTAAACTCGAACTGAGACATTTTATCCAAAATCAGGGTTTAGCAGTAACAAAATACATGTGATTGTACAATCTATAATATATTAATAATCATTGTTGTTGCTTTCAATCTCAGGCAGGAACAAACAAATGTGCCAGCCAGTCTGGTATGACACCTTATGGTGCAGCGCGGCCTGCCTATGAAAAGAAGTACACGGGCTCAGGTGTTCAAAAAACAAATGGAACTGAAGGATACAAGCATTGACAAACAACAAAAAAGCAGAATTTTGTTAATTCCAGCAACATTACCTCAAAATTTGATCCAGATTTCAAAAGATGTACTTTCAAGTTTCAATTCACCAAATTCGGTTATTATCAATTCAATTTAGAATTACAGTTAGTATAACCTGAACTATGGTAACTAATTGGAAAATTTCAAATTATGTTGTGTATTCAGATTGCCCTTCAGTACAAAAAACATTTGTCAGAAGAATTAAGGTTGCATGACCAATTATGATATTTCTTGAAGAGCTTTGAAAATAAGAGCCATAAAGTTGTTTTTTAAACCATGGTTTTACTTTCTAGTAGTTATTATCATTTCATTTTACCTTGTGTGTACCTTTTATTCATAATTAGCCGAAGTAGCTAAAGTGTGTTTAAACCTATTATACAGTGTCCATGAGTGCTGGTAAACGTTCTATTTCATCTTTTATTTTCTTATTCTGTGAAGAACCTTTTTCTGTACAGTCATTTTTATATAAGTAAATTGTGGGATATTGAATCTTTGCAACACCGCTCCAGCTTTTTTACTCAAGTTAGGTTTGGTCAACATCTAAATTCTTTTTTGTTGCACCTCCCGTCGCTTTTCAAATTTTTCCGTGTTCCGCTTTATATTTCTTACTTGATCAAGTTTTTGTTGAGGAATTATCAAACCATGCCCAACAAATGATCTAATTTCAGTATGTCAATGTTGCTGTATGCCTGGCTAACTTGTCAATTGGGATGGCCAAAGCAGGAGGCTTGCTATTAGGACCAATATCTTATAGAAAATCGAATTCATTGATGATCTTTTTATTGCATGATAAAAAACTTTCAGACAAATGATTCCACCAGTTTAAAATAGTTTGTAGAGTTAAATGAAAATAAGACTAAGTATACAAAATTTTATAGAGTTGCTGCTATCAATATGGTAAAGACAAAACATTTTATCAAGTATCGTATCAGGAAGTTTTTTTTGCTACTTTGTATGTTATTTTTGCTTCGTATTAGTAAGCTTATTCGTGCTTTTGGCTGTAAAAACTTGCATTTAACAACTGAAACTCTATTTTGTGGTTCTGAAAATTTGTTTTGGTCATCCTAATTGTCGAGTCAATCCCGTGTATACCTGTGCTGTAATATAAAAACTTATCATAATATTTACATCACTGTATCTGCAATTTAATTCAAAATAATTTATAAGATTTGGCTTGTATAGGTATGCTTTGTAGTTTCATGTCTTGCAACCATTCCCGATCATTCACCGCTTGTATTATATCATGTTTTACGCTTGTTAATGAATTGTGTACCAATGAAATTATTCACATAAAATTCTATTTCCAAATATCAAAATGATCCATTCCTAATAGCATTCTCATATGAATGGAATCTACATTCCTATATTATGTACAGTAACATTATTTGTGTAACTGATTTGGGCTGCTGAGTCCAATAGACATTATATCAATCTCAGTCTCTAAGTCCTTTGTGCAAAAAAAGCTTAATTCAGGGTTAAAAACTTTGTTAGTTCTAGATGAAATTTCGTCTTTGATTCTTAATTTTTGAAATTCGATTTTTACAGAACTAACTCGGGTTGAAAAAAAAATCATTCATGGTTTAATTGTTTGTTGTTAGTTTCGGTTGGAATTTGGCTTTGGATTCATGAGTTTTGGAATTTCCGACTTAAGAAGGTTTATTTAAACTCCTAGTTTTGGGAATTTGAAGACCGGCTCCACTGAAATACTGGGTAAATCAAAGTACTCTGACTCCATTCTATCTTTTAAGACTGATGTCTTGTGAATATCGAACTATTTTTAACATTAAAATATAATCCACATGAATATCTGTAACCCTATTGTAACGTTGTCTGACATGTTTCTCTGAGAAACTGAAATTTGCTTTCTAACTATTTGTTTGCACTGAATGACTAACAATGCATAGGAACAGAATTTATCCTATGAATTTGAACATAGTTGAAACCGTGGTTCATGTTTTGTGTATAGAAATTCTGGTCCTTTGATGTTGGTGCTTGCCAAATGCATTTTAATGCCATACTTTGATCAACAGTTTTCTTTTGTAATTGGATTTTTTCTGTTGCACATATATGTTGGTGTTTTTAGACATAATGACGCCTGTAAAATGTTAAGTTAAATAACGCTGGTGATACTCTTTTAAAACATATTTTTATTAAAAAAATTAACATGTAGAAATGTTTGTTGGCTTAATTTTTGGCATTAATATTACTAATTGCATCTTAATTTATCGAGTTAACTTGCATAATAGCGAATGTAATAGGTATTTCATTCTGTGCGATAACTTTTGTTGTAATTTAGATATACTAGCATGAATTGCAACAAAATTGGTCTGATTTGGTTTTTGTGTTCACTTTTTGTTGGAATGAAAAAGTGGAAAATACAGTATGAATGAAGTTTTAAGCTAAAATTTTATTCAACTGGGATATACATAAAAAATGTGCTGCCTCTTTGATTAAATGTGGTATAGTCTTATTCTTATGGCTTGCATGGCAGGTTCATGTATTCATTTATTCTTGTATGTGTTTTCATATGTAGTCAATAAACTTGTCTTACCAGAATATATATTTTAATCGCCGAGATGCTCCGATTATTCGTAGGGGTGGTGTCGATAAAAACAGCCCTAAAACAGATGAGGAACCAGGCCATTTTAACCTCCGACAGCTGTAAGACTTCTTATGGCGGTACAACTAACGACATAGTACAAAAATAAAAACTATTTTGCAAATTTGGTCAGCGTAATAACTTCGTTGCTGTGTGAATTTTGTTCAAGCCTTTGTTTATTTTTATTCAGACAATTGTCAACCTTCTGGGGTTCAAAATTAACTGCAGGTATAACACGGGGAGTTACTTCTAGACAAGAGGTATCATTTGCAAATAATAGCAGACCCAGATGTTAGATCATTTTCATACAGTATATATAAAGAAAATAATAGCGGGTCAATCGCGGAGCCCTGTGGAACTCGGCATTCGATGTGGCCGATTTCAGAAATTTGCTGCGTATTTTGCCGGCGTCTGTGTGAATATCGAGCGATGCGATTTATATGTTTTCCTCGGAAGCCATATTGGAGTGAATTTCCTAATAAAACTTAGTAGTTAGTTTGGCAGTATCAAAAGCTTTTTCAAGGCCCAAGAAGCTCTTGTTTTTTGGGTAATTTCTATCATCCTTTGAGCCGAACTGTGTCCTCACTTGCAATTTGGCCATGTGACAAGTTTGAGGAATTTTGTTTTGGACATTGTGTGTGAAGTAAAATTCCCTCGTTCTCTTTCAGCTTTAGTCTAGTCTATAATAATGTAGTTCAAATATCGAATTATTGAAGGAGTTCATACCTTAAATTCACCTCTATTTCATTGAACATCGCGCTTTCAATATTCGAAAACATTATTTTAGAATGCATTCAGAATATTAGATTATTTGTCTTGTATTATATGGCTTATGTTTGTATTTGAAAAAATTATAATTCGACTGTAATCACATACGAGCCTTCCTTTTTAAATTATATGTGTCGTAAGGTAATCTGACTTTTATATCTTCCTAATATATATATGATTATATAATCAAATTATAAACTGTCACATGCAACTTCTGTTTTGGAAAAATTATAATTTGACTCTAATCACATACCAGCCTTTATTTTGTTGAAACAAAGGAATATAAAGTTCTTTGATTGATTGTGAAGTAATAATCTGTAAAAATAATTATTATATTCATTCATGTAAAATTGCACATCGCAAAAAAACATCGATTTGTGTCGGTTTACTTGCAGATTATAAATCAAAGCTGTAGTTTGGAAGGGAAATAGGATCATACAAAGCAAAATTTTAGCCGCAAATTAAATAGGAACAATAAAATTGTTAGAATTCATTCTATTTAGCATAATTTCAAGGTTAATGAAGCCCCGAGGAACGGCAGTTCAAATGAATATGGCTTCGAATTTGGGTAATGAAAATCCAATGTAATGTATTAGCAATGAATTTTTGATGTCGCTGTTTTGTTTTCATCGCAAAACTCACACTACCATCATGAGTAGATTATTACCGCAAGTTGAATTCACTCCGATATTTTTAATCGTATGTTACATAAATATCAATACTTGCTTATTATGGGATAATTTAATGGAGTGGATAATTTGATATGAAAAATACTATATTGCGATCGCTTGATAAAAGTATGTGTATTTAATGTCAACAACCCAAAACAATGGATGTAATTGCGTATGTTTGATTGTATATATAGATTAATATTTGAAATATAATTGTTATCGTAAGGAATATGCAAAAGATTATAATATTATTGTTCCCAATGCCCCCTGTCATTTGAGAACATTTTATCGCTTTCAATATAGATATGCATAAATTTATGTAACACCAAATAGATTTCTGGTCTGCGATATAGTAGTAAATGATTTACTTTTACTGCGTGTTTTGCTAGATGTTTGCGTTTAAAAAAAAATTTCCGACGAGTACAAATCAGGCTTTGCTTGCCGAAAGAGGTCATAACTGATTGTGTCGATTGGTCACTTTCGCCTATATAACCAATCGATTTTGCAATCATAATTTGCGTCCTTGAACAAAAGTAAAACAGTTTAAAAGTTACTGCAGTTCTTTGTAATATGTCTTATGTCGATAAAAACTCGAACATGGGAACCAATCCGTACCAAAACGATATACTCATCTCTCTTTTGTCAGATTGCTAATTGTGCATAATATACTGCTAAACGTTCAATTGTCACGTCAATATTTTAATTCTGTTTTTCGTTAATACCAAAACTAGAATTCGGTTGGGAACCGAAGACTTATCTATCGAAGGTTAGGGGATCCCCCAAAACAGTGGTCTTATTCTATAGTGACATCGCGTGTCCATCACTAATTAATTAATAACTCGCTAATTATACGACATAAACCATCCAAAATCAATAGGCTTCTGATCCGAGCTAAGGTGAATGCACATGCAAAATTTGAAGCAGATTGAACCTCGCTTTCGTGAGATATCGCGTGCATCTAACACACAGACATACAGACAGACAAATACCTATCAACATACTTACCGATCAAGATCGATAAGTAATAACGAAGATCTAAATATTCGGACACTATTCGAATCTGCGAAACCTCAGACCAACCTGATGCGCCCGTCGTCCACATCAAACGCTCGAACAAAAAATTTAGGAACCGCTGTTGTAGTATATAATAGATTAAATATTACATGAAGACCAATTATTCTATCACATTATGATTAGGCTCTTGCATTATCATTTCGACCGCAATGTAGGTAAGCAATCAGTCTTATTTTAATGTTAATATAGCTGCAATGAAACTAAATTTATTGCAATAGAGATGAATGTGAAGCTAATATAAATTTATAAAAACGGGAATCAAGAAACTGATGATATTTGTTAAATAAAATAAAATTTTAGTTAAACCCCGATTGGACTGGACGTAATTTTCCCCGAAGTCTTAATTACAATAAACTTCATTTACCGGTAATTAAAGATCTTTCAATATAAATACATACATATGATGGAATAATCAACAAAAAATAAAATAAATTGATGACTCGATTGATTTAAGCATTTATCTAATCATTTATCTATCTCCTTTTTTATATATATATTCATTGAGTACAAGCTGTTTACCAGATTTCGCGTGATACACCCGAGGATGTTTGCCCAATGTGTTAAATACTACTTTTAATATAAGGTTTATATAGACTTCAGTCTAAAAATGTTGTTTTTATTCTTCAAATCGCATCTTCGCATTAGTTCCAACAGCCGTACTTAAGAATGGAAATAATGCAGCACCACCTCAAATCAAAACTAAAACAGGTATATATATATATATACAGCTTTGAAACCCGGATCAAATGTCGTGTGTTTTAAAACAGAAAGAATACAGTACTGTCCATGCGCAAAATGCGATATACACATACAGTATTTGAGCCAGGGCAAGCCCGAAATAGCGTATTATTGGGTAACTGATGTAAGTTTCGTCGTGCCAAGGTTCAAAAATGATGTGCCGAATATCGCGTGGCTCGACTGGAAAACGAATTTTGCAGTATGCGAAAGTTATTGTCTGACTCCGAGAGTAGTGATATATATATTTTATTAGCAATATTAGCAGTGGCATCATAATGCCCATTTTTTCTAAATACAAGCGAGCAAAGAATCGCACTTAAAGGAAATTGCAAATTGGATACTGAAGTTTGAGCAGTCATGTAACATTTATGGTTTGAGAATTTTCATATTTAACTGTTTAGACTTTATATAATACAAGGATACTTGGCAATGTTTATTAAAGAATTTTCAACGCTTACGAATGAAATCTAGGCAGGCACCATGTCTGAATTGTGTGATTTGAATAAATGATGAAATATTTATCTCGGGTACAATTCCATAATCAAATTAACAACTTTTATGAAACATGAAAAAAAAATTATGTGTTGATTTCATGCTTCCACAAATCCAAGCTTATTGGCAGCGGTGGAATTTTGGCGCTCCCGAAGTATGTGCACCCAGATATTGCACAACCTGTACCCTATCCTGGTACACTGACTATATTCAGTATGTGCGCCATCTTGGTGCACATGCTTTTGGCGCTCCGGAATTTTTTCTATGCGAGTGTGTGGTTATCTGCATATTCAGTACTCATTCCTTTTTGTGTAAGCCCTTATTACCAATTAGTCGATCGCGAGCTATTTCAAAGCTATAAGTCGATCGCGGTCGAAATCAGGTTGGCCACCCTGGTATACATCGTCTTCTTTCTCACTCAAGGTTGAACTAAAAAAGAGGTTATATAGCACATAGTGTCACCAACATCAATAAATTCGTTTAACCGTGGTAGAACTATGCCAAAACCGTGATGCGATGCCGGATTTGTGGGCGCCGAGGTCGTATTTACCATTAGCCAAGGTAAGCTAAAGCCTACGGGCCCCAAGCCTTATGGGAATTAGTATAAATTTGAAGAACTCTACCCATTTACCTTTAAAAACAAAATATACTTATTTCAATTAATTGAACAGTTTTCATCCTAACAATGCTTACGTCTTTTAAAAAAATAACAAAATATCGATATAGGCAAGGCAACGAATTTAATGATAATTTTATTTATCACTAATTTTTTATTTACCAGTAGGCTAATTGGGCTATGTGAGTAGCATTGAAAACTGCAATATCGGTGAGTTCTCATTTTTGAATAGAACTACTCGTACAATCGGATAGATTTTTCTTCTTTATTTCCATATTATAGTAATTCAAACATTAAAACACTTTAAAATAATAAGTCAAATTGGTATAATATGAAAAATGTTACAAACGGCACAGAAACCGGACTTCTTTCAGAATCACACAAACGAAACTGGATAATTACGGAATCGGTCTTTTCTCTGTGTTTATTGCCCTCAATTTGGATCACAATTTCGCTTATACACTACGGGTTGAAACACAAAAAGTTTTTCTGCATGATGAGAACTAATCAGAAGAATGGAAGCATATATACCCTGATATTTTTTGTTATCGCTACCTCAATACCACGGTCAGCTGCATTGCAAACAATTATAGCATCATTTGTTTATGAAACCAACGACTTGGTCTGCAATATTGGATTGTTCAGTTTCAAAGGTTTATATAATATAAATCAGTTTGGTGTTTACTCACTTTTATGGTGGCGACAATGGTTGTTGTACAATCAACCGATCTACAAAGAACTTATACAAGGCTGGTTTCGGAAACTACAGTATATCTCAATATGCCTTATTTTTCTATCCAACGCTGTAGGATTGATTCACCACATTGCACCTATCAGTACGAAGGCATCGCAACTTGGCTGTAAAGAGATGGTGAATGTGAAATTAGGTCAAATATTGCATTTAGGCAAATTGGTGGTGACGGTCATCAGCCACACCGTACTTGTCCTATTATTTTCATATCCAATATACAAGCAGATTCAAACAAATAGGTCTATACGAAAATGTTCTGTGCCCATGGAATCAATTTCTAAAAGTGTTGTGTCGAGGCAAATTACCGGAGATTCGCCAAGTACTGTAGCCGTTGAAAAAACTGAAGAACTTGGTGGAAAAAATAAAGAAGTAGTGCAAGCGAGGAAAAATCAACCCAGAAGATCTCTCACAGCGGTTCTCATACGATCTACTGTTTTATCTGTATTTTGTGCTCTCAGCGACATCGCTGCCTTTGCGATAATATTTGGCATCCGAAAACTATTTCGAAATGCACTGTTGGGGATTCACGTTTATTTAACAGTGTTCGAAATAAATGCTTGTTTAAACCAGATGTCCATATTCCTAATACTGAGCGACTGGGAGAGTATATTACAGACGTTTTGGACTTAATTTCTCCTCTTCATATATCTCACACATCGTTTACTCATAGGAAAATTGTGCTGCCTCTTTGATTATATGTGGTATGGTCTTATTCTTATGGCCTGCATGGCAGGTTCATGTATTCATTTATTCTTGTATGTGTTTTCATATGTAGTCAATAAACTTGTCTTACCAGAATATATATTTTAATCGTCGAGATGCTCCGATTATTCGTAGGGGTGGTGTCAATAGAAACAGTCCTAAAACAGAGGAGGAACCAGGCCATTTTAACTTCCGACAGCTGTAAGACTTCTTATGGCGGTACAACTAACGACATAGTTCAAAAATAAAAACTATTTTGCAAATTTGGTCAACGTAATAACTTCGTTGCTGTGTGAATTTTGTTCAAGCCTTTGTTTATTTTTATTCCGACAATGGTCAACCTTCTGGGGTTCAAAATTCACTGTAGGTATAACACGGGGAGTTACTTCTAGAGAAGAGGTATCATTTGCAAATGATAGCAGACCCAGATGTTAGATCATTTTTATATACAGTATATATAAAGAAAATAATAGCGGGTCAATCGCGGAGCCCTGTGGAACTCGGCATTCGATGCGGCCGATTTCAGAAATTTGCTGCGTATTTTGCCGGCGTCTGTGTGAATATCGAGCGATGCCATTTATATGTTTTCCTCGGAAGCCATAATGGAGTGAATTTCCTGATAAAACTTAGTAGTTAGTTTGGCAGTATCAAAAGCTTTTTCAAGGCCCAAGAAGCTCTTGTTTTTTGGGTAATTTTCATCATCCTTTGAGCCGAACTGTGTCCTCACTTGCAAATTGGAAAAACAATTTGGCCATGTGACAAGTTTGAGGAATTTTGTTTTGGACATTGTGCGTGAAGTAAAATTCCCTCGTTCTCTTTCAGCTTTAGTCTAGTCTAGAATTATGTAGTCCAAATATCGAATTTTTGAAAGAGTTCCTACCTTAAATTCACCTCTATTTCAATGAACATCGCTCTTTCAATATTCGAAAACATTATTTTAGAATGCATTCAGAATAGTAGATTATTTGTCTTGTATTATATGGCTTATGTTTGTATTTGAAAAAATTATAATTCGACTGTAATCACATACGAGCCTTCCTTTTTAAATTATATGTGTCGTAAGGTAATCTGACTTTTATATCTTCCTAATATATATATATGATTATATAATCAAATTATAAACTGTCACATGCAACTTCTGTTTTGGAAAATTTATAATTTGACTCTAATCACATACCAGCCTTTCTTTTGTTGAAACAAAGGAATATAAAGATCTTTGATTGATTGTGAAGTGATAATCTGTAAAAATAAATATTATATTCATTCATGTAAAATTGCACATCGCAAAAAAAAACATCGATTTGTGTCGGTTTACTTGCAGATTATAGATCAAAGCTGTAGTTTGGAAGGGAAATAGAATCATACAAAGCAAAATTTTAGCCGCAAATCCAATAGGAACAATAAAATTGTTAGAATTCATTCTATTTAGCATAATTTCAAGGTTAATCAAGCCCCGAGGAACAGCAGTTCAAATGAATATGGCTTTGAATTTGGGTAATGAATATCCAATATACTGTATTAGCAATGAATTTTTGATGTCGCTGTTTTGTTTTCATTGCAAAACTCACACTAATATCATCATGAGTAGATTATTACCGCAAGTTGAATTCAGTCCGATTTTTAATCGTATGTTACATAAATATCAATACTTGCTTATTATGGGATAATTTAATGGAGTGGATAATTTGATATGAAAAATACTATATTGCGATCGCTTGATAAAAGTATGTGTATGTGTATTTAAGTATGTGTATTTAATGTCAACAACCCAAAACAATGGATGTAATTGCGGATGTTTGATTGTATATATAGATTAATATTTAAAATATAGTTGTTATCGTAAGGAATATGCAAAAGATTATAATATTATTGTTCCCAATGCCCCCTGTCATTTGAGAACATTTTATCGCTTTCAATATAGATATGCATAAATTTATGTAACACCAAATAGATTTCTGGTCTGCGATATAGTAGTAAATGATTTACTTTTACTGTGTGTTTTGCTAGATGTTTGCGTTTAAAAAAAAATTTCCGACGAGAACAAATCAGGCTTTGCTTGCCGAAAGAGGTCATAACTGATTGTGTCGATTGGACACTTTCGCCTATATGACCAATCAATTTTGCAATCATAATTTGCGTCCTTGAACAAAAGTAAAACAGTTTAAAAGTTACTGCAGTTCTTTGTAATATGTCTTATGTCGATAAAAACTCGAACATGGGAACCAATCCGTACCAAAACGATATACTCATCTCTCTTTTGTCAGAATGCTAATTGTGCATAATATACTGCTAAACGTTCAATTGTCACGTCAATATTTCAATTCTGTTTTTCGTTAATACCAAAAACTAGAATTCGGTTGGAAACCGAAGACTTATCTATCGAAGGTCAGGGGATCCCCAAAACAGTGGTATTACTCCATAGTGACACCGTGTGTCCATCACTAATTAATTAATAACTCGCTAATTATACGACATAATCCATCCAAATCCATCAATAGGCTTTTGATCCGAGCTAAGATGAATGCGCATGCAAAATTTGGAGCAGATTGAACCTCGCTTTCGTGAGATATCGCGTGCATCTAACACACAGACATACAGATACCTATCAACATACTTACCGATCAAGATCGATAAGTAATAACGAAGATCTAAATATTCGGACACTATTCGAATCTGCGAAACCTCAGACCAACCTGATGCGCCCGTCGTCCACATCAAACGCTCGAACAAAAAATTTAGGAACCGCTGTTCTAGTATATATATATATAAATTAAGTATTACTTGAAGACCAATTACTCTATTCAGTAGCAAGGCCAGATTACTTTATCACATTATGATTAGGCTCTTGCATTATCATTTCGACCGCAATGTAGGTAAGCATTCAGTCTTATTTTAATGTTATAATAGCTGCAATGAAACTAAATTTATTGCAATAGAGATGAATGTGAAGCTAATATAAATTTAAAAAACGGGAATCAAGAAACTGATGATATTTGTTAAATAAAATAAAATTTTAGTTAAACCCCGATTGGACTGGACGTAGTTTTCCCCGAAGTCTTAATTACAATAAACTTCATTTACCGGTAAATATAGGTCTTTCAATATAAATACATACATATGATGGAACAATCAACAAAAAATAAAATAAATTGATGACTCGATCGATTTAAGCATTTATCTAATCATTTATCTATCTCCTTTTTTATATATATATTCATTGAGTACAAGCTGTTTACCAGATTTCGCGTGATACACCTGAGGATGTTTGCCCAATGTGTTAAATACTAATTTTAATATAAGGTTTATATTGACTTTAGTCTGAAAATGTTGTTTTTAATCTTCAAATCGCATCTTCGCATTAGTTCCAACAGCCGTACCTAAGAATGGAAATAATGCAGCACCACCTCAAATCAAAACTAAAACAGGTATATATATATATATAACTCTATTACGGTAGTTAAACGGACCTGCCATAATTGCAGTACTTAAGCGTACGTCGTTCCTGTGTCCGTTTCATTGTTTTTAAATACGGGCTTGGAGAGCGCGAGAGCCGTTGACAACTACGGAGAAAAAGAGTCAACACAATCCTCTCGATAAAACATATAGAATTTTTGTCCGCTTAATTCGTCCACTTAATTCAGACCACCAAATGTTTTAGCCTATTACGGCACTAAGCCGGACCCCTCTTATATGTCGCCCTGGATGTCTACATGAATGATGTTGCTTTTATTTTAATACGCATTTTAAAGCGTATGACCTCGCTTCAATTTCCGATGGATTCGAACCCTTTAGCAATATTTATCACAAAAAATAGCATTTCTTTTTCAATGTTCCGTCTTTCGTGCAAGGGAGATGCACTGTGTTTGGTGTTGGAAATATTCTTCTATATCAAAAAATACTCAAAATGCAACGTGAAGGTAGACAAATCGAAACAAATTGATCCAAACGTGTTATATATTTGAAACTGAGAAATACACAAAGCATATCACAAATGTTCGCCTATTCCAACCCTATGGTGCAACATATAGATTAAACAGATTCTATGTTGAGAGTGTCAAGATATCAATACCAAGTCAAAATTATGGCATTCCAATAATGTTGATAAACATTACATAAAATATATCTCAAATGTCAACTTATTCGACCACCTAAGGGTGGCATACAACAATTGAAAAAAAATTCTTAAATCATATTGAGAAACATTACACAAAGTATATCTCAAGTGTCCACCTA
Organism: Styela clava; assembly: GCF_964204865.1. Lineage (NCBI taxonomy): Eukaryota > Metazoa > Chordata > Ascidiacea > Stolidobranchia > Styelidae > Styela > Styela clava. The sequence goes on along the minus strand of NC_135259.1, from coordinate 11,421,297 downwards.
TCCGACCACCTAAGTGTGGCATAAAACAATCACAATGAAACTCTGAAATCATAATGAGAAACATTACACAAAGTATATCTTAAATGTCCACCTATCCGGCCACCTAAGTGTAGCATACAAGAATTGAAATGAAAATTCTGAATTCATATTGAGAAACATTACACAAAGTATATCTCAAATGTCCACTTATCCGACCACCTAAGTGTGGCATAAAACAATCACAATGAAAACTCTGAAATCATATTGAGAAACATTACACAAAGTATATCTCAAATGTCCACCTATCCGACCACCTAAGTGGGGCATACAAAAATTGAAATGAAAATTCTGAAATAATATTGAGAAACATTACACAAAATATATATCTCAAATGTCCACCTATCCGGCCACCTAAGTGTGGCATACAAGAATTGAAATGAAAATTCTGAAGTCATATTGAGAAACATTACACAAAGTATATCTCAAATGTCCACCTATCCGGTCACCTAAGTGTGGCATACAAGAATTGAAATGAAAATTCTGAAATCATATTGAGAAACATTACACAAAGTATATCTCAAATGTCCACCTATCCGACCACCTAAGTGGGGTATACAAAAATTGAAATGAAAATTCTGAAATAATATTGAGAAACATTACACAAAATATATATCTCAAATGTCCGCATATCCGACCACCTAAGTGTGGCATACAACTATCGAAACAAAATTCTGGAATCGTATTGAGAAATCTTACACAAAACAGATCTCACACACTTAAGTGTGTGAAATTTAACTGAAATACGAAATTTCGAATACTAATCATATTTTGATGTTGTGGAAAATTGCTCAGAATTTATCTCTAATGTTTACCTATCCGATAACTTGAGAGTGACAAATATTATAAAACAAAATTTTGAAACCGTATTGAAAAACAAAACAGAAAATTAATCGCAAATCGTCATCTACTCAGCTACGTAAGTGTGTCATGTAAATGCAAAATGATATTTTGGAATGGCAATAATATTGAGAAGCATTCAAAAAAAATTTCAACCATTCGACCACTTCAGAAGGTATATAATTAAAACACGAAATTCTGAATAAAATATCGAGAAACATTATACACAACATATTTCAAATGTTCAATAAAGTGACGTTTTCAGTGGGGCCTATAAATGCGAAACGAAATTTTGCCATGTCAACTAAAATGAGAAACATTACACCAAATATAACTCAAATGTTCACCTATCAGGGCGCCTAATTATAGCAGTGATTGATTACACAGTCAACTATACAAGCGATCAAAATGAAATTATTGAACCTCAATATCAATTTAGAACCTTGCACAATTTATTTAAAATTTTTGCACCAACTCGGAAAACAAAAACATGATTGTTATTTTGAATTTATAATTAAATAGTAAAAATGTATGCCAAGTATGTATACGAATGTGGATATGCTCACTAGGTTAAGTTGTTGAGGAGAGACAAGATTATGCTCACTGCCGGTTCATCTTTATGAATTATACAGAGATGTCTTAACGCTTTACAATAAACTTCTCGCAAGATATACCAATCCGTGCAATTATTTTTCTTTTCGTCGTTTCTTTTCTGGTTCGCGTTTGTTTAGAAGCTTTTTTTTGAATTGATTTACAGCCTTTTTCTTTTCCATATATATGGTTTTCTTTGAAATCACTTAAATTGCTTATTGAAAGTGATTCTGAAGATGGTGCGGTATAGTCTGTTGACTTATCTGAAACTTTGGTCAAAAATACATGCATAAGTCACAAAACATCATCACAGTGTTTTAATCCAATTCAGAATTACGCTACTCTTGATTGATCAAACAAACGAAATATTTGAAATGGATAATTGCATTATTACTCAAATAAACCAGAGTTTCTAAACGTTGCACTACAATTATTCGTAGATAGCTGCGCTATTTGTGATAGGCTACAAATGATATTATGATTTGGTTTATTACCATTCATTGGTATCAATTTACGATACTGTATTTAATAAAAAAAAACTAGCATAGCAAACTCATTTAGTCACTTCCTGGCACAGCTTTCTCCGAATCACTACCCGCATTTCCGTCTGCCAAGTTCTGAAACGTAGGCCATCTCGTTGGAGAGACACCTACATGTGAACAAAAAATACAGCCCAGTGAATAACTAGATGAAGATGGTAAAATAACACAGGGACATGTGCCAAATCACAAAACAAAATTGACAATGCAATTCTTCAAAACTGTTTTCCAAAGATGAAATATTATAATCTAATATGAAGCGGTATATATAGATATTTTTATTTACACCAAGCTATACAAACGTCAACTACTCGCTTCTCGTATATCCTTCTGTTTCGACAAAAAATTGAATTCATTGAATTTCCACAATCTTCGTTTGTATTTTCATCTGGATTTATAAATCCTTCTGATTTACACACTCTTACAAACGCAAACCCAGTCGTAGCATTATTTTGATGGTCAGATCAGAACTACGACCAGTAAAAGCATAACAGTATCAGTAGTCTATATTTTGATAATCTGGATTACGTGAAAAATCTCAACACCAAAAATATAGTAACCCTAATATTAAAAATCGTTATGACTAATCACCTTATCCGATGAGTGATGATTTCCAGCAGCATTCCTCGGTGACGTTGAAATCCTTGCTTATTATGACTCGACTTCAACTCACTGGGTAACTGATAACACCTGACACAAAAGACTTGGATTCGCTTCTCCAAACACAACTGTTCTATTTTATCTAAATTTCGGCAATCACGCACTCATGAAGATCCCAATCCCCTCACGGCGCCCAGGTTACTTGCGAACAAAACGGCAAACGTGGTAAAGTTCTCGGCGAACCCAACAGTTTTACTATTGCGACACAAAGCCTCTTTAGTACGGAGTTGTGAATTGAGGTCCTTTTCAGTTTATTGAGCTTATATTGCAAAAAACAGAACGGTCGATCTTCATGTTCTGCCTGGTTATTGTATCAAAATTATCAAAACTACTCTCCAAAAATCGTAAAAACATATACCGAAAAATTAAAAGATTTTTGCATAAATAAAATGTCCACTTTATGTACGAAAATTAAACACGTTGATTATAAACCAGCAGAACTACTGTCCCATTAAAGTTGGCGAAAATGTGCAATTATTTAAAAAATTTTGAAAGAACATATTATTTTTGATACTGTTTTATCAGAGAAAAGAGATTTCAGCAAAATATCGCAAAACGTTTTAATTATGGAACGTGGAATAATTAAGCGGACAGGAAAATGTCTACCCAATTTTTCCGTCTACATAACTGTCGCTTTTTTAGCACGGTATGTCTACTTAACTACCGTATTAGATATATATATATATATATATATATATATACAGCTTTGAAACCCGGATCAAATGTCGTGTGTTTTAAAACAGAAAGAATACAGTACTGTCCATGCGCAAAATACGATATACACATACAGTATTTGAGCCTGGGCAAGCCCGAAATAGCGTATTATTGGGTAACTAATGTAAGTTTCGCCGTGCCAAAGTTCAAAAATGAAGTGCCGAATATCGCGTGGCTCGACTGGAAAACGATCCTACAATGAATTTTGCAGTATGCGAAAGTTATTGTCTGACTCCGAGAGTAGTGATATATTTTATTAGCAATATTAGCAGTGGCATCATAATGCCCATTTTTTCTAAATCCAAGCGAGCAAAGAATCGCACTTAGAGGAAATCGTAAATTGGATACTGAAGTTTGAGCAGTCATGTAACATTTATGGTTTGAGAATTTTCATTTTTAACTGTTTAGACTTTATATAATACATGAATACTTGGCAAGGTTTATTAAAGAATTTTTAACGCTTACGAATGAAATCTAGGCAGGCATCATATCTGAATTGTGTGATTTGAATAAATGATGAAATATTTATCTCGGGTACAGTTCCATAATCAAATTAACAACTTTTATGGAACATGAAAAAAAATTATGTGTTGATTTCATGCGTTCATAAATCCAAGCTTATTGGCAGCGGTGGAATTTTGGCGCTCCCGAAGTATGTGCACCCAGATATTGCACAACCTGTACCCTATCCTGGTACACTGACTATATTCAGTATGTGCGCCATCTTGGTGCACATACTTCTGGCGCTCCGGGATTTTTTGTATGCAAGTGTGTGGTTATCTGCATATTCAGTACTCATTCCTTTTTGTGTAAGCCCTTATTACCAATTAGTCGATCGCGAGCTATTTCAAAGCTATAAGTCGATCGCGGTCAAAATCAGGTTGGCCACCCTGGTATACATCGTCTCCTTTCTCACTCAAGGTTGAAATAAAAAAGAGGTTATAGAGCACTTAGTGTCACCAACATCAATAAATTCGTTAAAAACCGTGGTAGAACTATGCCAAAACCGAGATGCGATGCCGGATTTGTGGGCGCCGAGGTCGTATTTACCATTAGCCAAGGTAGGCTAAAGCCTACGGGCCTCAAGCCTTATGGGAATTAGTCTAAATTTGAAGAACTCTACCCATTTAACTTTAAAAACAAAATATACTTATCTCAATTAATTGAACAGTTTTCATCCTAACAATGCCTTTATCCTTTGAGAAAAATAACAAAATATCGATATAAGCTATACCAACTCATCAAGGCAACAACGAATTAAATGATAATTTTATTTATCACTAATTTTTTTATTTACCAGTAGGCTAATCTATGTGAGTAGCATTGAAAACTACAATATTGGTAAGTTCTCATATTTGAACAAAACTACCCGTACAATTGGATAGATCTTTCTTCTTTATTTCCATATTATAGTAATTCAAACATCAAAGCACCTAAAAATATTAAGTCAAATTGGTATGAAATGAAAAATTTTACAAACGGCACAGAAACTGGACTTCTTTCAGAATCACACAAACGAAACTGGATAATTACGGAATCGGTCTTTTCTCTGTGTTTATTGTCCTCAATTTGGATCACAATTTCGCTTATACACTACGGGTTGAAACTCAAAAATTTTTTCTGCATGATGAGAACTAATCAGAAGAATGGAAGCATATATACCATGATATTTTTTGTTATCGCTACCTCATTACCTCGGTCAGCTGCATTGCAAACAATTATAGCATCATTTGTTTATCAAACCAACGACTTGGTCTGCAATATTGGATTGTTCAGTTTCAAAGTGTTATATAATATAAATCAGTTTGGTGTTTATGCACTTTTATGGTGGCGACAATGGTTGTTGTACAATCGCCCGATCTACAAAGAACTTATAGAAGGCTGGTTTCGGAAACTACAGTATATCTCAATATGCCATATCTTTCTATCCAACGCTGTAGGATTGATTCACCACATTGCATCTATCAGTACAAAGGCATCGCAACTTGGCTGTAAAGAGATGGTGAATGTAAAATTAGGTCAAATATTGCATTTAGGCAAATTGGTGGTGACGGTCATCAGCCACACTGTACTAGTCCTATTATTTTCATATCCAATATACAAGCAGATTCAAACAAATAGGTCTATACGAAAATGTTCTGTGCCCCTGCAATCAGTTTCTAAAAGTGTTGTGTCGAGGCAAATAACTGGAGATTCGCCGAGTACTGTAGCCGCTGAAAAAACTGAGGAACTTGGTGAAAAAAATAAAGAAGTAGTGCAAACGAGGAAAAGTCAACCCAGAAGATCTCTCACAGCAGTTCTCATACGATCTACTATTTTATCTGTATTTTGTGCTCTCAGCGACATCGCTGCCTTTGCGATAATATTTGGCATCCGAAAACTATTTCGAAATACACTGTTGGGTATTCACGTTTATTTAACAGTGTTCGAAATAAATGCTTGTGTAAACCAGATTTCCATATTTCTAATACTGAGCGACTGGAATGGGTATCTTACAGACGTTTTGGACTTAATTTCTCCTCTTCATATATCTCACACATCGTTTTACTCATTGGAAAATTGTGCTGCCACTTTGATTAAATGTGGTTTTATTCTTATGGCTTGCATGGCAGGTTCATGTATTCATTTATTCTTGTATGTGTTTGCATATGTAGTCAATGAACTTGTCTTACCAGAATATATATTTGTAATCGTCGAAATGCTCCGATTATTCGTAGGGGGAGTCATTAAAAACTGCGCTAAAACAGAGGAGGAACCAGGCCATATTAACTTCCGACAGCTGTAAGACTTCATGATGGCGGTACAACTGACGACATAGTACAAAAATAAAAACTATTTTGCAGATTTGGTCAGCGTAAAAACTTCGTTGCTGTGTTCAAGCCATTGCTTATTTTTATTCAGAGAATTGTCAACCATCTGGGGATCAAAATTCACTGTAGTTATGACACGGGGAGTTACTTTCAGAGAAGAGGTATCATCTGCAAATAATAGCAGATACAGATGGTAGATCATTTTTATATACAGTTATATAAAGAAAAGAGTAGCGGGTCAATCGCGGAGGCCTGTGGAACTCGGCATTCGATGCGGCCGATTTCAGAAATTTGCTGCGTATTTTTCCGGCGTCCGTGTGAATACCGTGCGATGCGATTTATATGTTTCCTCGGAAGCCATAATGGAGTGATTTTCCTGATAAAATTTGGTAGTTAGTTTGGCAGTATCAAAAGCTTTTTCAAGGCCCAAGAAACCCTTGTTTTTTGGTTAATTTTCTTTTATCATCCTTTGAGCCGAACTGTGTCCTCACTTGCAATTTGGAAAAACAATTTGGCCATGTTACAAGTTTGAGGAATTTTTTGCCTTGGACATTGTGTGTGAAGTAAAATCCTCTTGTTCTCTTTCAGTTTTAGTCTAGTCTAGAATAATGTAGTTCAAATATCGAATTTTTGAAAGAGTTCCTACCTGAAATTCACCTCTATTTCAATGAACATCGCGCTTTCAATATTCGAAAACATTATTTTAGAATGCATTCAGAATAGTAGATTATTTGTCTTGTATTATATGGCTTATGTTTGTATTTGAAAAAATTATAATTTGACTGTAATCACATACGAGCCTTCCTTTTTAAATTATATGAGTCGTAAGGTAATCTGACTTTTATATCTTCCTAATATATATATGATTATATAATCAAATTATAAACTGTCACATGCAACTTCTGTTTTGGAAAAATTATAATTTGACTCTAATCACATACCAGCCTTTCTTTTGTTGAAACAAAGGAATATAAAGATCTTTGATTGGTTGTGAAGTAATAATCTGTGAAAATAATTATTATATTCATTCATGTAAAATTGCACATCGCAAAAAAAAAACATCGATTTGTGTCGGTTTACTTGCAGGTTATAATTCAAAGCTGTAGTTTGGAAGGGAAATAGGATCATACAAAGCAAAATTTTAGCCGCAAATCCAATAGGAACAATAAAATTGTTAGAATTCATTCTATTTAGCATAATTTCAAGGTTAATCAAGCACCGAGGAACAGCAGTTCAAATGAATAAGGCTTTGAATTTGGGTAATGAAAATCCAATATACTGTATTAGCAATGAATTTTTGATGTCGCTGTTTTGTTTTCATTGCAAAACTCACACTACCATGTACCATCATGAGTAGATTATTACCGCAAGTTGAAATTTGTCCGATATTTTTAATCGTATGTTACATAAATATCAATACTTGCTTATTATGGGATAATTTAATGGAGTGGATAATTTGATATGAAAAATACTATATTGCGATCGCTTGATAAAAGTATGTGTATTTAATGTCAACAACCCAAAACAATGGATGTAATTGCGGATGTTTGATTGTATATATAGATTAATATTTGAAATATAATTGTTATCGTAAGGAATATGCAAAAGATTATAATATTATTGTTCTCAATGCCCCCTGTCATTTAACAACATTTTATCGCTTTCAGTATAGATATGCATAAATTTATGTAACACCAAATAGATTTCTGGTCTGCGATATAGTAGTGAATGATTTACTTTTACTGCGTGTTTTGCTAGATGTTCGCGTTTAAAAAAAATTCTCCGACGAGAACACATCAGGCTTTGCTTGCCGAAAGAGGCCATAACTGATTGTGTCGATTGGTCACTTTCGCCTATATAACCAATCGATTTTGCAATCCTAATTTGCTTCCTTGAACAAAAGTAAAACAGTTTAAAAGTTACTGCAGTTCTTTGTAATATGTCTTATGTCGATAAAAACTCGAACATGGGAACCAATCCGTACCAAAACGATATACTCATCTCTCTTTTTTCAGAATGCTAATTGTGCATAATATACTGCTAAACGTTCAATTGTCACGTCAATATTTTAATTCTGTTTTTCGTTAATACCAAAAACTAGAATTCGGTTGGAAACCGAAGACTTATCTATCGAAGGTTAGGGATCCCCCAAAACAGTGGTCTTACTCCATAGTGACACCGTGTGTCCATCACTAATTAATTATTAACTCGCTAATTATACGACATAATCCATCCAAAATCAATAGGCTTCTGATCCGAGCTAAGATGAATGCACATGCAAAATTTGAACCTCGCTTTCGTGAGATATCGCGTGCATCTAACACACAGACATACAGACAGACAAATACCTATCAACATACTTACCGATCAAGGTCGATAAGTAATAACGAAGATCTAAATATTCGGACACTATTCGAATCTGCGAAACCTCAGACCAACATGATGCGCCCGTCGTCCACATCAAACGCTCGAACAAAAAATTTAGGAACCGCTGTTCTAGTACATAAATAGATTAAATATTACATAATGACCAATTATTCTATTCAGTAGCAAGGCCAGATTACTTTATCACATTATGAATAGGATCTTGCATTATCATTTCGACCGCAATGTAGGTAAGCAATCAGTTTCTAATGTTATTATATCTGCAATGATATAATAGGTCTTTCAATATAAATACATACATATGATGGAACAATCAACAAAAACTAAAATAAATTGATGACTCGATTGATTTAAGCATTTATCTATCTCTTTATATATATATATATTTATTGAGTACAAGCTGTTTACCAGATTTCGCGTGATACACTCGAGGATGTTTGCCCAAGGTGTTAAAAACTACTTTTAATATAAGGTTTATGTAGACTTCCGTCTAAAAATGTCGTTTTGATTCTTCAAATCGCATCTTAGCATTGGTTCCAACAGTCGTACCTAGGAATGGAAATAATGCAGTATCACCTCAAACCAAAACTAAAACAGGTATATATACAGCTTTGAAACCCAGATCAAATGTCGTGTGTTTTAAAACAGAAAGAATACAGTACTGTCCATGCGCAAAATACGATATACAAATACAGTATTTGAGCCTGGGCAAGCCCGAAATAGCGTATTATTGGGTAACTAATGTAAGTTTCGCCGTGCCAAGGTTCAAAAATGAAGTGCCGAATATCGCGTGGCTCGACTGGAAAACGATCCTACAATGAATTTTGCAGTATGCGAAAGTTATTGTCTGACTCCGAGATTAGTGATATATTTTATTAGCACTATTAGCAGTGGCATCATAATGCCCATTTTTTCTAAATCCAAGCGAGCAAAGAATCGCACTGAAAGGAAATTGTAAATTGGATACTGGAGCTTGACCATTCATGTAACATTTATGGTTTGAGAATTTTCATTTTTAACTGTTTAGACTTTATATAATACATGAATACTTGGCAAGGTTTATTGAAGAATTTTCAACGCTTACGAAGGAAATCTAGGCAGTCATCATATCTGAATTGTGTGATTTGAATAAAAGATGAAATATTTATCTCGGGTACAATTCCATAATCAGATTAACAACTTTTATGGAACATGAAAAAAAATTATGTGTTGATTTCATGCGTCCACAAATCCAAGCTTATTGGCAGCGGTGGAATTTTGGCGCTCCCGAAGTATGTGCACCCAGATATCGCACAACCTGTACCCTATCCTGGTACACTGACTATATTCAGTATGTGCGCCATCTTGGTGCACATACTTCTGGCGCTCCGGGATTTTTTGTATGCGAGTGTGTGGTTATCTGCATATTCAGTACTCATTCCTTTTTGTGTAAGCCCTTATTACCAATTAGTCGATCGCGAGCTATTTCAAAGCTATAAGTCGATCGCAGTCGAAATCAGGTTGGCCACCCTGGTATACATCGTCTTCTTTCTCACTCAAGGTTGAAATAAAAAAGAGGTTACAGAGCACTTAGTGTCACCAACATCAATGAATTCGTTTAACCGTGGTAGAACTATGCCAAAACCGTGATGCGATGCCGGATTTGTGGGCGCCGAGGTCGTATTTACCATTAGCCAAGCCATTTACAAAATATACTTATTTTAATTAATTGAACAGATTTCACCCTAACAATGCCTTCATCCTATGAGAAAAATAACAAAATATCGATATAAGATATACAAACTTATCAAGGCAACAACGAATTTAATGATAATTTTCTTTATCACTAATTTTTTATTTACCAGTAGGCTAATTGGGTTATGTGAGTAGCATTGAAAACTACAATATCGGTAAGTTCTCATCTTTGAACAAAACTATTCGTTCAATTGGATAGATTTTTCTTCTTTATTTCCATATTATAAAAATTCAAACATCAAAGCACTTTAAAATATTAAGTCAAATTGGTATAATATGAAAAATTTCACAAACGGCATAGAAACTGGACTTCTTTCAGAATCACACAAACGAAACTGGATAATTACGGAATCGGTCTTTTCTCTGTGTTTATTGTTCTCAATTTGGATCACAATTTCGCTTATACACTACGTGTTGAAACACAAAAAGTTTTTCTGCATGATGAGAATTAATCAGAAGAATGGAAGCATATATACCATGATATTTTTTGTTATCGCTACCTCACTACCGCGGTCAGCTGCATTGCAAACAATTATAGCATCATTTGTTTATTAAACCAACGACTTGGTCTGCAATATGTTCAGCTTCAAAGGGTTATATAATATAAATCAGTTTGGTGTTTATGCACTTGGTGGTGGCGACAATGGTTGTTGTACAATCGCCCGACCTACAAAGAACTTATACAAGGCTGGTTTCGGAAACTACAGTATATCTCAATATGCCTTATCTTTCTATCCAATGCTGTAGGATTGATTCACCACATTGCACCTATCAGTACAATGGCATCGCAACTTGGCTGTAAAGAGATGGTGAATGTGATTCACATGCGATTCTAGATACAATATCTCATATCTACGAAAAATTAGAGAAGAAGGAATATGTCAGTGCAACATTTTTAGATCTCAAGAAAGCTTTTGATACCGTCAATCATCAAATTTTAATATACAAGCTGTGGCATTATGGAATTAGAGGAGTACCAAACCAACTCCTGGCTAATTACTTAACCAATAGAACGCAATATGTTCAAATAGGCTCACATTGTTCCCCTTCTTTGCCTGTGACCCACGGGGTCCCCCAGGGGTCTTGTTTGGGCCCGACTCTTTTTTTAATCTACATCAATGACCTTGCTCACAGCTCAACATTATTCTCAAAATTGTTCGCTGATGATACCAACCTTCTAGATAGTGACAAGTCCCCCGGTGTTCTTCAGTCCAGAGTGAACACTGAAATTAGGAAAGTTGCGAATTGGATGAAACTCAATAAATTAACTTTGAATGTAGACAAATCAAAAACTATGCTATTAGCTCCCCACAAATCCAAGCCAAAGACAGCTTTAAAAATTAAGATTGAAAGTAGTATTCTTGAAAATGTTAGCTCATATAAATATCTCGGCATTCACATTGACAACAACATGCAGTGGAACATTCAAATAACAAACACTGCTGTTAAATTATCTAGGGCGGTAGGAATGCTATATCGGCTTAGATCTTATACTTCAATGTCTACTTTACGCATGGTATATCACGCCTTGTTTCAGTCTTATTTGCAGTATGGTATTATAGCTTGGGGTTCCGCTAACAAAACCTTGTTAAATCGCATCGTAATTATACAAAATAGAGCTATCCGTGCCATTACTTATGCTGGTCCAAGGTCGAGACTAGACCCCCTGTACCATAAAATGCGAATAATCAAAATGGCTGATATTTATAAAATTGAGGTTTTAAAACTGATGCACCAACATCATAATAATAAACTTCCATCGGCTTTTACTGACTATTTTGTTAAACAAATGAGCGTCCACTCCTATGCAACTCGTTCAGCTGCCAATAATTCTTACTATGTGCCTCGCTATGCTACCAATCGTTCGCAAAGCACTATCAAATACATGGGTGTAAAACTATGGAACACACTTACTGATTCGATTGAAAAACTATAATTTTTTCAAAAAAGCTTTAAAATTTTTTCACCTTGATGCTTACATTTGTCAGTAATTTTCGAGCTGTTAGGACTGTCTCTCTGACTGCTGGACTGTCGATAAGATGAATACTGTAAAAAAAAAATTTATTGGTAACATTTGTTTCCTTTTGCTTCATTGCTGTAATATATAGTCAATGCTAATGGCATTGTCATTATAATTATTTGTCTATGCTTAATGTTGAGTAATATAAGCATACAATTTTCGTATGGCTATTTCTTTGTTGTAAGTCCTAGCATATACTAGAACATAAGTGCTATACCGGTACCGGTACCAACAAGTATATTTGCTGATTAATTCGCATTATTAAATTTGCCTCACTGCTTAAATTGTTCCTAATGTGACTTATTTCAACAAAATCTTCGATATTCTTTTCGCTTTCACCCGAATATTAGTGACTTACCCAAGATTTGTAAACTACTATTGTATTTTCCTTTTGTGGTTGTTGGGAATTCCCCTCGAGTTGTCACAGCTCTGCCGCGTCATGTTATTTATCATTTTTCTTTGTTGTTCCTGTGCTCATTTGAGCATGACATTAATACGCGCAAATGATTTATCCAATTCTATTCGCTTGAGTGATTCTCTCGTTTTGTTTATTTCATTTCATGTTACTCGACTGCTCGCTTTACTGATTCTCTCGTTTTGATTTGTATTTCCCAAATTGTATTCACTCTATTTTCAAAAATTAATTATTTCATGTTATTGACGTCTTCTGCTTATCTTAGCAAACACGGTGTCGCTGACACGATGACTTTAGTAGTCTCTCGCGGTTCCTCGTCAATGGCGCAAATATTGTATTCCAGTATATTTTAATTGATGTTTTGTTATATATTTTGATCAATTTTGTTTGTACAATATTTCATGCACGACGAAAATAAAAATCTGAATCTGAATCTGTGAAATTAGGTCAAATATTGCATTTAGGCAAATTGGTGGTGACGGTCATCAGCCACACTGTGCTTGTCCTATTGTTTTCATATCCAATATACAAGCAGATTCAAACAAATAGGTCTATACGAAAATGTTCTGTGCCCCTGGAATCAGTTTCTAAAAGTGTTGTGTCGAAGCAAATTACCGGAGATTTGCCGAGTACTGTAGCCGCTGAAAAAACTGAGGAACTTGGTGAAAAAAATAAAGAAGTAGCGCAAACGAGGAAAAGTCAACCCAGAAGATCTCTCACAGCAGTTCTCATACGATCTACTGTTTTATCTGTATTTTGTGCTCTCAGCGACATTGCTGCCTTTGCGATAATATTTGTCATCCGAAAACTATTTCGAAATGCACTGTTGGGTATTCACGTTTATTTAACAGTGTTCGAAATAAATGCTTGTGTAAACCAGATTTCCATATTCCTAATACTGAGCGACTGGAAGAGTATATTACAGACGTTTTGGGCTTAATTTCTCCACTTCATATATCTCACGCATCTTGTCGCACATCGCAAAATTTGTAGAGTTGATGTCAAACACAAAGTATATATATATCTTTCTGGTCTTGGTAAAACTATGATTAAGATGCAAAACGTTTTCAACTTGTTGTTATGAATATTTGCAACTCTTAACTTTTATTTAAAAAAAAAATGTATAATATAAATAAAATTGAATATCAAGACCCGATAGGTTTTTAATTATTCTTTGGGGTAAATCAAAATTCAAGTAAGGCTTGCAAGACAGAGCTAATGTTATCAATAATATATTCTTGGCTTTCATCACTAAGACAATTTAATACGTTGCCCTGGAGTTATTTGCAGAAAACGCAGATTGTGGAATTCGCCTAGTTATTATCCCGGCAGTGTTGTTATGATTGTTTCGAGAATGGTGCCAACAGCTATGTAGGCTACTGACATTCCTGTCGAATGTATATATAGTTTACAGCTGGGCTACTCAACTAACTGGCGGACCGCGGTCCGAATCCGGACCTTTTGACCATTCAATTTAGACCGCGTCTGCTTGTTTATTTTGACAGCACAAGTATCGTTTTATAGTTTCAGATGATTTTGATACTATTTACATACACAATATGGAGAGATCCATAGGATGTTCCTCTGACCTTTGACCTCAGAAACGTTTTCCCTATCCTTTGTTATTGCAAAATTTTGGATGCGTACTTTGCAAGCGTTTCAGAGTGTTGACATTTACAAACTGATTTACATGCTCAAAACCATTATTTTTATAACAAGATAGCTATGCTCAAATATGTGGACACGTAGCACCACATAATTTTGATGACGCCATAGCAAAAAATAAAAGTACACAATCAAAACTGACAAATAACACGCGAATCCGTAAAAACTCGAATATCTGTCTGAGCAAACGAACTGTCTGAGCGACTTCGAAAAATTCAATTGTTTCACGTCATCGTTGACTTTTTGCTGATTGGTCATTGTTACGGAAATAAACGAAGAAAACGATGCTCGGGGAAACGTCCATACAGTTGCCGTAGTGGTGCCGATGTGCGCATGTGTATCCATAGTTGTGAACCATTCATTGCTCTTGTATTTAAATAATAATAATGCATTTGAAGTTTTGCTTATTTGATGAAATAAAATTTCTGTAATGTCCCGACCCCAGTATTTTTGGAGTTTTTTAAACGGACCTTTGGTGAAAATAGTTGAGTAGCCCTGGTTTAGCTCATAGTGTGTTAACGGCCTCATTTAACGAGGTATTTTATATGTACAGTTCACCCTAATCTATGGGTTAAATGCAATTGTGCATGAAAGATAAACTATATCTGAAAATTAGTATGAAAAATATGGATGATGGCATTTTATATCATCTTGATGATTCCATCTGATATCATTGTTGAAAATAATCTTTCGACCTCCCCAACCAGTAACAGCAAAGCACCAAAAGAGTATAGTAACAGTAAACTTTAATACATAACTCGAACAGAGCGAAAAACACACGCAGCCTTAAAAGCAGAAAACAAAACGGAAGGGGAAAAAGTAAGCCCAAAAGAGGGTTGCCAGAAATTCCAATTATACGATATACAAAAATATAACACTCCCACTTAATTGAAATTTCTCCGAATTAGGCTAAACATTTTTAATGCCCATACAATTACGTAATCTTTCAAAACGATCCCTAGGAAGACTCTTAGTGAATATATCAGCAAGCATATTTTCAGTAGGACAATATTCAAGTTCAAGAACCCCATTGTCAATTGCCTCCCTAATAAAATGATAACGTATATCAATATGTTTAGTTCTACCATGCGAAACAGGATTCTTTGCAATAGCAATTGCCCCCTGGCTGTCTTCCCTAATAATTGTGGGATAATTCTGTACCATTCCAAGTTCAGCAAGCAATTTCCTCAGCCAAATAACTTCTTGTGTGGCAGAACTCAATGCAACATATTCTGCCTCTGCAATTGATAGAGCAACAATGGGTTGTTTCTTGCTGAGCCAACTAATGGCACCACCGGCAAGCATGAAGAGGTTTCCACTTGTAGAATGTCTATCATCTTGATCACCAGCCCAATCTGCATCTGAATATCCCATTAGATCATTTCCAGACTTCACATATTTCAAGCCAAAGTCTGGTGTAATTGTATGCAATTATTTTCAGTATCTTGTTCGATGCTGACCCCCAAACAATAATGAAGCTCACCCAAGTCTTTCATCTTGAATCGAGTAGAAAAACTTTCCTTCAATTTTGTCAGTTCAAACACCGATTCCGCAGCTATGATAATATCATCCACATACACTGCAACAATTGTTATTGAATCGGTTATACGTACATAAACACAAGGATCAGCAGAACTTTGCAGAAAATCCATGGACTTCAAAAACGTACTCAGAACACTATTCCAGCACCGTGGTGACTGCTTAAGTCCATATAATGATTTTTTCAATTTGCATACAAAATCTTCTTTGCCCTGTGCAACATAGCCTTCAGGTTGCACCATATAAATCTCTTCCTCCAGTTTCCCATTTAGAAATGCAGTTTCAACATCCATTTGATGGATCAACATATTCTTTTCTAGTGCTACAGCAAGCACAGTTCTGATAGATGAAAATTTGACAACTGGAGAAAAAATTTCATCATAGTCAATGCCATACCTCTGAGTATATCCCTTAGCGACCAGCCGAGCCTTGAATCTTTCAATTTTGCCATCACTAGTATACTTCGTTTTGAATAGCCAACGACACCCAATAGGTTTTCTACCGGCTGGTAATTTTACAAGATCCCAAGTTTCATTTTCCATCAAGGATTTGTACTCATTTTCCGCTGCAGATTCCCATTGTCTTGCACACTCAGAATTCAACGCATCTTCCAGAGTTTTCGGCTCTGCAATTTGACTAGCAAGATACGCAACATGATATGATTTATCGTGCAAGGCAACATCTACATATTCATCATAGCCAAACCTAATTGGTGGATTCACTTGTCGACTAGATCTCCGAGGCATTTCCTCATTTGATTCGTTGACTCCCACTGCATCAATATCTACTTCTATTTCCCTTGGTGCAGATTTTTCAGCTTTTGTATCGGAACGTTTTACAGTTGTATCAAATTTTCCTTGACCAAAATCACTTTCATTGAATACAACATCTCTCCGAATAAAAACCTTTCCACCAGATCCTTCCACCAGTAGTCTGTAACCTTTTGACCGCAAATCGTAGCCAACGAATCTCAATTTTTCAGCTTTTTTATCCAGCTTTTTCCGCCTACAATCTGGTACATGAGCATAAGCCACACATCCAAAAACACGAAAATGACTTACATTCGGTTTTCTTCCATACCAAAGTTCGTAAGGCGATCTGTTTCCCTTGATGGCAGATGTCGGCACCCGATTTCTGATATATGCTGCTGCGTAGACAGCTTCAGCCCATATTCCCTTTTTCATTCCGGCATAGCATATCATTGATCTTGCCGACTCCATCAACGTTCTATTCATCCTCTCCGCCACACCATTCTGAGCCGGTGTGTGAGCAACTGACAGTTCATGTTTTATGCCCCCTTTCCGCAAATATGCTTCAAAATTCTTTGAGACGTATTCACCACCATTATCAGTTCTCAAAGTTCCAATTTTAACACCAGCATTATTTGTCATCAGGGTTTCAAATTCTTTGAACTTGTCAAATACCTCATATTTGTGCTCCATGAAATAAACCGCACAAAACCGTGAGTAATCATCAATAAAAGTGACAAAATACCTTCGTCCGCCAATTGACTCGACTTTCATTGGCCCACAAACGTCACTGTGTATAAGTTGAAGTTTCCGTGTAGACCGAATTTCACCAACCGCCCTAAGCGGCTTTCGTTGAATTTTTCCCTCTACACAAGCTTCACAAAATGACAGTTTTGCATCATCTGGAATTTTCACATTCAGAACATGGCCTTTCCGTACAGCTTCCTTTAATTGCTGACCACCAAGATGACCCAATCTTTGATGCCATAAATCCAGATCAGATTTCTTTCCGTCAACCAGCATTCCCTTATGTTCCAGGTTTGGTCGAGAATTTAACTGATACAATTTTCCATTCAATGTTCCCATTCCACGTACAATTCCATTTTCACCGTAGATCCAGCAAGTCGACCGATCAAATTTCAAGATATTTCCTTTGCTTGCTGCTGAATGTACTGAAAACAGATTACACGCCAGTTTCGGAACATACAGAACGTCATATAAAGTACTTCGCTTCGACTTTTTTCCGTGAAACAGCATCACAAGGTGAACATTTCCTACACCAAGTGCTTCCACTGTTCTGCCATCTCCAAGTTCCACTTTTTCCGGAACACTGAATTTTCTATAGTTTACCAGAAATTCATTTTCTTTAGACATGTGACGCGACGCCCCAGAATCCACCAGCCACTCCGATCCATGGGCACTGTTAGATGAACCGATCATTGCTGAATCATCATCTTCACTGGATTCTGGTTCAGGCATGGGAGTCATAGTTTCCGCTTTATGGTATCCAGTGGGCACATACTTTTTCTTCATTTTACGGGGGCAATTTCGCCGAATATGCCCCTTTTGCCCACATCGATAGCACGTACGTTTCTTGTCGAAACCGACCAAAGCTGACTCGTCTTGATTGCTATTCTTCCCATTTCCAGAGCGACCATTCATCTTTTGCTCTTCGTGTAAAAGCGCCTGTTGAACAAATCCTAGGCTAATTCCATCTACACGCGATTCCAGAGCAGTTACCAGAGTTGAATAGCTCTGTGGAAGACTTCCAAGCAATGTTACAACTTGATCTTCTTCACTGATAGGCGCCCCAATAGCTGCCAGCCTATCTGTAATTTCTTTCATCCGCTTCAAGTGATCATCCATCCGCATTCCCTTTTCCATCTCCGCACGAAAATACTGCTTCTTTAAAAATAGCTTGTTTGCCAACGTATCCCGTTCAAAATGATTACGCAATGCATCCCAAGCCGCCTTTGGTTTATCAAAAGAAGTTACCAGATATAACTGTGACGGATCGATAGACAAAACAATTGTTGACAATGCCTTTTGCGACTTTTTGTTGAATTCGAGCACTGCTGCTTCACCAGCGTCTTCAGTAAGCGTAACCGAGCCATCAACATATCTCCACAGCTCCTTTGCAAGCAAAACATGACGCACCTGAAATTTCCATGTTGTCCAATTTGACCCATCCAATCTATCAATAGACCATTTGTCCTCCATTGAACCCGATTAGAACCAGTCAACGACCGACAACAATATTCAGTTCAAAATCAGCAGCAAAAGTCACTGGTTACTTTTCAGTCTTTCAGCGCAGCGGAAGCGTGCTGGGCCCATAACCTGTTGAAAATAATCTTTCGACCTCCCCAACCAGTAACAGCAAAGCACCAAAAGAGTATAGTAACAGTAAACTTTAATACATAACTCGAACAGAGCGAAAAACACACGCAGCCTTAAAAGCAGAAAACAAAACGGAAGGGGAAAAAGTAAGCCCAAAAGAGGGTTGCCAGAAATTCCAATTATACGATATACAAAAATATAACAATCATAGCCATGCGGTTGACTGAAACACCAACTTTATCCTACGCGTTTCTGAGTCCAGATATCTTTCGTTTTTAAACAAATACAGAAACATTTCAGACAATGGACAATATAAGTTTAGATTGCATAAAGCACATTATGTTCTCGGCACACTTTGGTGGAACTCAGTTTGGGAACGTCTGCCCTAAAAGAAGTACATAATACTACAATAGACCAATATAGGGTTAGAGACACGCTTGCTATCGCACCGCCTATTGGTACTGCAAGGGATTTGTTTTAAATTAGGTTTTACCCTTTTCGTTTTGAAGTGGCTATTGGTGATTTTTTTCACATCCATCTATCGCTTTACGCCAAACATGAAACTAACTATACCAATTATGGAATCTGTCGCGTTGGCAGCGGCAATTATTGACCAATATTCAAAGGTAATTACAACTCAACAAGATCACTACATACCTTCGTTACCTACCATTTTCCCATTGATATTCTGAAACGTCCAAAGTAATTTAGCTGTAGAATATTTATAATACAGCGATGGGATTCAGCCGGTTCGCACCGGTTCTATAGAACCGTCGGCGGGGAAAAACAATTATTTATGCAATAACGAAGCGCCCATTACGATAAAAGTTCAAAACTAGGTTTGTCCATAACTGTGCCAATTCGTCTGCGGAAGATTTTTTAGCAGTCAATCTTTTTATTTGCGGCATATTGGAATCGAGGTCGAGACCAAAAGAAACATGGCATAATGCCACGAATTCGAAATACTCTGGTTACTTCACCACTGTCAGAAAAAAGGTATTCTTTGTTTTCTACGCTTCGTTCATAGAAGGCATAATAGGTTGAAATTTTGTCAGATGATTTTAATCATTTGTACTTGGGACGGTTTTTACAACATTATTCGGGGATTCAGCCGGTTCGCACCGGTTCTATAGAACCGTCGGCGGGGAAAAACAATTATTCATGCAATAACGAAGCGCCCATTACGATAAAAGTTCAAAACTAGGTTTGTCCATAACTGTGCCAATTCGTCTGCGGAAGATTTTTTAGCAGTCAATCTTTTTATTTGCGGCATATTGGAATCGAGGTCGAGACCAAAAGAAACATGGCATAATGCCACGAATTCGAAATACTCTGGTTACTTCACCACTGTCAGAAAAAAGGTATTCTTTGTTTTCTACGCTTCGTTCATAGAAGGCATAATAGGTTGAAATTTTGTCAGATGATTTTAATCATTTGTACTTGGGACGGTTTTTACAACATTATTCGGAACCTCCTCAACGAAAACCTGAACACAAAGAAAACTGCGGCTACCGTGAAACTACCGTGTTTATTCGAAAATAAGACCTACCCTGAAAATAAGACCTAGTCCGAATTTTAAAATTGATTTTAATATAAGCCCTTCCTTTAAAATAAGACCTATGATTGCACGTGCAAAATCTGGAGCAGATTCAATCTCGCTTTCGTGAGATATCGCGTGCATCTAACAGACAGACAAATACCTATCAACATACTTACCGATTAAAATCGATAAGTAATAAGACCCAGTCTTATTTTCGGGGAAACACGGTAGAACATCGAAGAGGAGGTCGGAAACGCGATCGATAAACGCACAACGTTTCGGTTCTCTCTCTCTGCGCCTGCCACATTTCATATGCCGTGACCTGTTTGACAAATTGCAATCGATTTTTTTACATAATATCTGCAATCGCACGTAAACGGCTTGTAAGTCTCGTGAAAAAGTAATATTTATTAGCCAACAAGATTATTGTAAATTATGTTCACGTACGGGACAGTTTTATGCAATGAATAAGCAACGGCTCACCAGCTATGGACCATATTTGGTCGTGGATGATATCACACAAAAGATAAAAAGGTTTTGCATGCCGAACTTACATGGTATTTTAATATATTGTATCTCACTTAAAAAACGGTCAACCTAAATCAAGAACAGCCAAAATTGTAAATCTCAGGGACTTTTCACAGTGTTGAAACTTGATAGAATCTACTGATCCTAATATTTACTGTATCTAAAGGGGCAACAAACAACCTGTATTATGTGTTGAACCATCATACATGATAACACATAGACAAAATATCAGGCTATTGAATGGATGAAATTATTATACATTATTCACATGTCTCAACTGGGCGTTGTATGATCCATGCTTAACTGCATGCTAATTCTGTGTATGATTTTAACAAGTAGATTAATACAGGTGATAAAATTATGAGACATGTGATGACATATCTACCGTATATCATAGCTTAATATACCTACCAGCTGTCAAAGCTAAAATACAAAGATTATGAAAGAGTGGATTACACAAAGGGAAAAGTGACTGAACAGATTATTTCAAAATACAAATACGCCATAATAATATCTATATAGGCTATACAAAAATAGACATTGGGGGAAATTGAAAAAAATATCAATATTTGACTAGATAGGGATTTTGAAATTCAAATTCATTTACGCTATCACCTTTTCATTCAGAAAAACGATTCCTAAATTGATGAATTGTTAAACAAAAGTATACTATATCCCACAAACTTTACACTACTAAATTTAAATCCAAAAAAAGCAGAAAAATAAGTGATGATCTAAATATTTTCTATAAGAATTGGAACGACTGTAGTTATGTTGGAAAATTCTAGAAACACAAGTCCACAACAATGCAAATTACTATATTTTTGCTATGAATCTGCCATCGTTAGGAGTATTCATGTTCATTGGGAAATTGATTACCCTGGTATATCTAAAAAACAAAAATAATTTGAGGTGTTTATCAACAACTGGAAATTTGAAAGTATTTATAATAGAATATTAAATTAGAGTCATGCGTAACAAACACCCTGGCAACATGAGTGATGATGCTTCTGATTGATTTTCATTTGAATATTTGATCTATTATTAATGTGTATTGATTGATAAACCCTATTGATTAATTAGAACACAATATTCTTGTTGGGGTAGTTGATCAGCCAATTCACATTCATGAGTCATATATGTTCTAAGGCTATTGAAAACAGTTCATGATGCAATCTGGATATTGAATGTGATATTTAAAGTGTTGGCATAAAAACAGACACAAACAAGATATCAATATATTTACCAGACCAACTACAACTAATAAATTATTAACTTTACTTATACATGCATTAAAAAAATATGCAAAAAGTTGAGGATGTAACTTCCAAATTTAAAAAAAATGGAGTAATGTATGATTTGAGGCTAAATTATTGTTGGAAAACAAGATAAAACTTGATGAATGAACAAATTTTTCATTCCATTTATTCTTTTTAATTGTGTAAAGGAGTAAATATGATTCAAGGAAATTCATGTAGGCCATATATTATTTCCCTTATGATACACCCGGATTTATGTTCTATTATCACTAACAGAAACAAGAGTTTTTCATTGCAGATATTTATTTAACTATCAGTTATGAATAAAAAAAACTGATCTGAAAATTAAAAACAATTCCATCGTCAAATTCGAAATTCTTTTGAAATATGTTAATTCTAATATATGTGTCCCTATATGCACTTAAAATGAATAAATTGGAAAGTGAAATATTACTTGGATTTAAATATATTTGATTATTAAACTCTACAGAACGCTGATAAATTGCATTGATAAGATAATCTCACAAGAATTGTACAAAAGAAAAATAAAGTTTGATAAAACTAAATTGTTTATTGAAGGAAAAAATTGTATTATTAAATTAACATGGGACCAACAACGATAAAAAGAGTAATGCTTAACCAATGATTTTAGATTTTTCACTTCACCCAACGTTAGTACATAATCGCGCAAAAATGTGATTGTTAATGCTCTGATCGTTAACTTTTTAGACTGGACAAGCACCATGTTTCCAAATACTAACTAAATCATAAAAATTGAACACATGTTTGACTAACATGAGAATATTACCGACAAAATCAGTTGGATAGGGGCATTTGGGAGACACAGCAGTACGATAGTTTTTAAACTCTCAAAAAGCAATGAATTCAGTCAGGTTTTCCAGTAAAAATATGAAATCGAAATTCATGTTAACCCATAGTCAGACTCCTCTGATGCTAATTGATATAAATGAAATAGGAAAAGAAACAAAAATAATCCTAAATTCTGAATAAAAAAAATACATTTATATCACATTTAAACATCAACAACCATTTTCTTGTGCACATCCAAAGTGTCAACCATTGCACAAAACTCATCAAAAGATATTTTGCCATCACCATCTAAGTCAGCATAAATGATGGTTTTATCCACAATTTGCTGAAGCTGAGCGTCTTTTAAATTGCTGCCAACCATCATTTTCAGAACCTGAAATAATTCTCCGTTAGAGATAAATCCATCATGATCCATATCATAAATCCGAAAAGCAAATTTCAACTTTGAAATTTTGTCACCCTTCACACTAAATTGTGAAACACCTTCAATGAATTCTTGAAAATCAACTTCCCCATTGCCATCTTGGTCAAATATATCAATAACTCTTTTAACCAAAGGATTTTGCTGGAGTTCTGGTAATGTCATGAACTCCTCAACGCTCAATGAACCAGAGTTGTCGAGATCAAGTTTACGGAAACGCTTCCCAAGACGTGCAATCTCCTCAGGGTCAAAATGCGAACACATTTCCATCGGAATAGACAAGTCATTCCCCATTCTGGCAAATTATGAGAATCAATGCAAAGCAAAAGACTTATTTAGTAGGCTATAACACATCAGTATAAAAGAAAAAAATTAATAGAGTAGCATGCTTTAATGATTTTACAAAAACCTAGGTTTGAATAGACTTTGATCAAGTACCGATACTACCAACTATGTAAATTCATCATAGACTACCGGTATCTAGTTTAACATAAGTACCGGTACGGTACTCCTGTACTCTGTCAACAGGTCAAAGCAAGATGAACCAATTTTCTACTAAACATATCGAACAAATAGTGATAAAGCTAGGATTTCATCTATATCATAGGCTAGTAAGATTGGAATGACCCCACATATAGTATTTTCCTGATCGTACTAATATGTGATCACTATTTAAAAATTCGCTTATGCCAAATACAGAAATGAAGCTGACCGTATCTTGTAACGCCTTGGTAAAAAAGCTAGCGACTAGTCTTCCAGCATATCGGCAACTGCTTAACACCGGAGGCGGATAACTCATCCGAGACAACTCGTCTGAGGGCTGCTGAGTTGTCCGTCTTTTTGCATTTTTTGCAACGACGTTTTCAAGACTACAGTACTGAAAAGGAGGGAGAGATTTATTTTTTTCGTCAATCAGAAAAACGAGCATTGCAACAATAATAATATATTGATTGATAAGTATTAAGTTTATTTCGAATTCTTATTCAGCAGTAGACGATAAAATAATAGATAAAAAAAAATGAATATAGAATCGGGAGAGCAAACAAAACCTCAAGCAAGGTTTGAAGCGTACAGGTTTTAGATGGAAAGGTATTGATAAAAGAAGTAGTACGTGTTCGCTCACCCAAAAGTATAGGGGACTTGCACGGGTCACGTGACTTTGTTTACTGGACGGCAAAAAACAAAAACGTCCATTTGGCTCCTGTCAGTTGCAAGTCGGATTATACGTTTCCGTTTTGTTTGGCTGTTGAAAATGGTTATTTCGTATTGTTCCGTTGGCTGTACGCATAGCATAGACAACGGAATGGATCTTTAGTCATATTCCACTGTTTTCAAAAGATCCGGAACGTCGCGCAATGTGGATATCATCTGTTGGCAGGACTGCTTGGTGTCATTTACTAGTGTATTTCATTTACGACTAGTGTTTGTGGAGGAATATGGACCACTTGATCGTTGGATTTCATGAAAACTCTACAATTATTACAAAGCTAGTGCATGATCATGATATCGAATGAATCTGTATCCATTATCTTACAGATATGGATGCGACCATGAAATAGATGGATGGCAAAGTACAAGTTGCAACAAAACCACAGTGGCACAAGACCTCAGCTTGTAGCCAATTAGTTGTTATGTAACTACAAAACTACACCAAATTGGCCCAATTCGTGAGAAAATCATCAAAAACAGAATTAATTATTCCCGTTATAGCAATTATAAAATCAATTTCTCAAAATCCAATTTCGAGAACGAATATTAAGTGAGCAAACCCTACCTAATGCCGATAGCACATCAGACACTGATACTGATGCTATCTCACATGAAGTGCAAGACACTTTTGTTCATGCCCTCTCCTTCATTAAGACGTCAATTTTATCAGGTATTTATATGCTCTTATTCCATTCATCTCTCATTTGGGCCACTATTTGGACCGTTTGTTTTATCAAAAAACTTTGCCCAAAACTGAGAGATGAAGGACTTCCTAGAATACAACGGCTTCGGCAATACTTGGCTGCTCGCAGGGAACAAGTGAACCCTGTTAAACCACCTCATCCTCTTGTGCAAAACAATAGACAAGATCAAGGAGGTCAAATCTATCAACCTAGACCAAATCCCAATAATAGATCCAATTCGAACTTATACCCTAGTCTGGCAGACTAGTCGAATAGCAATCCTCATATTGTACATAATATATTTTAACATGATTTCTTTTTACCATTTGTTTTACAAAGAAATACTTTGTGCATTTACATCAATACCTATGACAATAATATACCTCATGTATAACTATCTCAGGATTAACTATATTTACTCTACCTTTATACAGCTTAAATATTATTCGTTATTTTTAGTTGAATTTCTTGAAAACAGCACGTCATTTCCGCCTTCTTAACCTAAATTGCATCCTTAGAATTCTCCGAACTCCTGCGGGGGAGTTATGTAGCCAACTAGTTGTTATGTAACTACAAAACTACACCAAATTGGCCCAATTCGTGAGAAACTCATGAAAAACAGAATTAATTATTCCCGTTATAGCAATTATCAATTTCTCAAAATCCATTTTCAAGATTTAATAGCCTTTCAGTGCCATCCCATGTAAAAATAAAATTTATTTCTAGTAATATTCCAATGACGTAAATTTAAATATTTTGTTAAAACCAAATTATCCACTTGAGAACAACTTTTTACATCTCATAATTGGAGTAAGTACGTGACCAGGAACACCATGACTTGGCAATAACAAGTTAATTGCTAGTAATGAACTTTAAGAAAACACTTTTAATAATGTTTGATTATAGTGAACCGAAAGCTAACCAGAAACCGGAATGACGCGTGATTCTTTTATTGTTAATGTAAAAATCTGTTTCTTTATTCTATTTTAATTACTTGGCAGAAAGCTATATATTCAGCAATGTGTTTTGTGTTAATCAAACTAGATTTGATCTAATTGTGTGTAGATTGTATTTCTGTATATATTGTCGGAATTGCAATAAACTCATAAGGTGTTTTCAAACGTCTCCTTACTACAGCCGAAGGCTATCGACAGATAGACAGTTCGAGTTAACGAACGCAAGACAAAATTATTGTCAGTCAATGCTGGGGTTACAATACACAAACCAGACCAATCTATAAACAATCTATGTGTAGCGATAACTAATCACTATAGGATTGCGTGACTTGATAATTAATCCTCAGTATCCATTTATTGATGCTTATCGTAATGACAAAGTAACTTGTGATTACTGTGGATTGGTGGAGAAAAGTGTCCATTGTGCTTGAACGAAAGCAACTTCAATACGATCCTATCAAAAAAAAAATTGTTTTGCGGTGGGTCTGGTAGTGAAGGTTTCAGTCTAAGGTTGGACACCAACACTACAACCAAATACAGTTGCCAATGAAACTTAGCGAGAGGTAATATTGCAACTTTGTGATCCGAAAGAAAATTATGATGGGTAGCCGGCTAGCATTGTAGGCTAATACCTTAGTAATACTTGTAGTTAGTGGTGTGCAATAATGAATAAAGAGTCAGACGATGACGAAAATGAATGTGTGAAACAGCATATGTATGTGACAACAACACATGTGATTATAAGATTCAATAACAGCCGTATGCTGGAACAAAGAGCGTATATATGCTCATTGGCTGGAACGAGAACAAATAAAATATTTAATATATAACCAAATTGGCCATGGGACCATAAAAAGTATGTATATTCTCGACAACAGAGTATGGAGAGTAAAATTCAAAAATGAAGAATCTTACCAAAAGTCAATTAAGGAAGGGATAAAATATAAACGCAACGAAGTAGAATATAAAGCTGAAGCCGAACAAGTTTTCTCGAATGTTACAAATGTAACAATAAGTAAAACGCGGGAAGAAATACCAGACAGAAGAGTTTTAAGAATATTTTCCAATTTTGGAGAGGTAAAAACCATAAAACGAATGTTGGATGATGATGAAGTGGAAAATGGGGTGTGAAACGATATTCATATAGTATCCGACAAGGCCAAGGAACATGAGAAAATTCGAGCATTGGTGGTATATTTTCCATGTGTGTCGTTGAGCATGACGTTGAGCAATGACCAAGAAGTCGGAAATGCAAATACTGTAATGATGAGAGTAAACTCATCTTGGAAAGGCATGTTTTCAAATTTAAAAATGTTTTCTAAAAAAACACGAGAAGGAACATAAAAAGACTTGGTGATTTACGCCGGTACAAACGATATATCTCGAGTGCCCTATGATAATATAAGAAATTCGTTAGAGGTGTAATTGAAAAACCAAAAGAAGTCTCAAAATATATATGTCTATTTATGTGGCATAGTGTCGAAGAATTGAAGGTGACATGATTCATCCGAGGGATGAGGGTGTCACCATAGTACTAGAACAGAATATTAGGGAGGTCAATATCTGCGGAGCAGGAAACGGTATTAACCTCAAAATACATCACGAGAAAAGCCCTACTCAAACAACCAAGCAGAAGAATAAAGAACAAGAAAATAACAAATCCACACCATCCGAATCAGCAAGATATCGCACAATTCAACATAATTATATATACAGGACAATAACGTCGTAGGGCAAGACAAACAAAAATACCGGTAAACCTGTGACATGGAACTATCAGGATAGTTTGTACTTTTGCGAAAATTTTCTGAAGCGGGGGCAAATTTGGGGTAGGGAGATATTGTGGAATTATTAGTGGTGACGCTTTATGAATTTAACCAGCTACACTGCTCTTTCAACCTGTTGATGCAAAATAGAATGAGGAACTTCAAAAACGCAAATCCATTTTGGATTACATAAGGAATATAGGAACAAACATAGCATTTATTCAAGAAATCCATTGTGGCAGTGAAACCGATGCAAAAAACGGACAAAAGAATGTAGAAGCAATGCAATTAGGACAACTTTTTCTAGTGCGATGGAGATACTGCAATCGAATAAAATAGACGATGACGTTCAAATAGATGAATTTGGTAGATATATACTTGTGAGGTGTAAGTCTTCCGATGAACGTTTTACCTTACCAAATATATAGGCCCCAAATAAATATAGAGAAAGAAGTGAATTATTTTTAGCATTGCAAGATAGAATAGAATATAAACCAAAATCCTAATCCACAGTATCATATTTATGTTGGAGGTGACTTCAACTGTGTTTTAAACAAAGTAGATAAATACCCTAGTGTTAGATAAAAAGTAGACAATAGAGTAAAAACAAATAACATTTGATATGGTATATCTGTAGAAATAGTAATAATACAAAAAAGCTATACACATGGCGCCAAAAAAGCAATAATATGCAAAATTTTATTTCAAAAAGTAGATTAGATAGATGGTACATTTCGAAATGCCATGAATGAAATTCAGGAAGCTGTCATGTCTGATCATCATCCGGTATATCTAAAAATTAATGACCTGTTTAGAACATGGACTTGGGTACTGGAATATAATTCTCAGTTAAATGATTATGAATACTTTGACTAGGAAAAAAGCAATATTAAAAAAGTGGCATTTTGATATCAAAAATCTGGATGAAATTGGAAGAGGTTATTTCTGGGATAATTGCAAAAGGAAAATTAAGAATTGGGCTATTTATTGTTCTAAATTGAAAAAAATATGAGGAAAACAAAAAAGCCAATTTATTACCGAATCATTGTAGGGAATGCTTCCAAGGTAGAAAAGATATGCGGAGGATGAAGAAATTAAAACAAATTACAAGATGCTGAAGCTGAATTATATCAGCACATAAACAGAAACGAGAGGGTCAATAATTTGGTCTAGGATTAAATGGGCAGAGGAGGGGGAGAAATTTACAAAATGTTTTTTGAATCTGAAAAAAATAAGAGCTAAAGCTAAAATGATTGAATCAATAAAAAAATGTGATGATTTAGCATGCGGAAATTCAGAATGAGATTGTCAAACATTATTGTTGCGCTCGATTCTATGTAGCCTGGTTACTTCTCACGCACATTAAGAGATTGGAGACTTTAAAAACGCGTTCCAATAACCCAGTCCTGATGGGTTTATTGTTATAACTAGTCCGTGCTTTCAAGCAATTAAAGTCTCTGAAAACAGCGGTCAAAGTGCCCCCAGATTCTTCTGTGCCTTCCAAGTGCTGCCCAATATAATTCAACTTGAAATCGGTGAATATCTTCAATAACAATCAACAAACACTTTAACTCAAATCTCAAACATGAATCAGGAAAATATAACGTGCTGGGTACGAGAAACGGAACGTAAAGGAACGATTTTCTGCCAAAATAATAGATAGAACTAAATATTTTATATATGGCACAATTAATCAAATATAACAGTGTTACCATTTTACAAGCATTAACAATTCACAGCAATTAGCAGATGACCATATGTCCGATTTATATACAGATTAAATAAAATTTAATTTTATTTAATAAAATCATACAAGATAAAACAATATTTACATACCGAATGTTTAGGATTTTCAGGCAACTCAATTCAATAAATTATGATCCAACGAAAATACAACTTAACTTATGTGACTAAATGTAAAGAACAGCAGTTATCATTCTATATCAGTGGTTCTCAACCTGTGGTACGCGAGCAGATTTTAATTATTGCAACAATTAACCTTTCAGTTGTCTAAAATATGCCGACGACGCTTTATCTTCCTTACTGTATGTATTCGCCGAACAGCGTTTATGAAGGTTTCCCCAAGCATCAGTTTCCTTGTCTATTTCAGTAACTATAACCAATCAGCATTAATTCAATAATGACGCAACTCTTAACAATTGCAATTTCGCACCCAGCCGATCAGACACTTTTGTCGCTCAAACAGATATTCAAGCATGGTTGCAAACATTGCCTCGTTTTTGTAGTTTTGAGTGATATTTTTCAGTTGTATTTCAAAAAAATATTTGTGAATTAATTAACTTAATTGTCATTATGTCTTCCGCGGATCTTTACTTCAGCTGCAGTAATCGAAATTAAATCTCGTAAATGCTACTATGGACAAAGCTAAACTTAGTTATATTCAGGGCTGCCATCGACATCAACCCAACAATAAGGACATCAGTGAAACATAATATTAGAATAACAAAGAACGAAATGTAATAAACAAAATGTATTCATGCTGGTGCAATCCGTGACTAATCATATTTTCAAAGGATTTGATCCAGCAGTTTTTTATTCTTAGAAACAATCTGTTTCATCTCACTTTTAAGTTGTATTTTGATTCAAGTTACACGCAGTGATTTTGGTCGGTAGGCTATTGTTTTGTCACTGTGTCAATTAATTTGCTGTTATTACGTAATGAATGCACGTAGCAACCAATGAGATTGTAAAAGATCATTTCTAGCAAATCAATCATTCGATTTGACAAATCTGAGTGCCTGATATTAGAACCTCTAGTCCTCTACCCATAAAATAAGGACAAAAATAAAGACACATGTCGAAATAAGGACGTTTCTTAGAAATGAGAACAAAATTATTTTCGAAGACAAATACCTTCCAAATAAGGACAAATCGTAGAAATAAGGACAAATCGTAGAAATAAGGACGTTATGGCAGGCCTGGCTATATCAATACCTGCAAACGGCACATATGGTTGATTAATTTTAATAAAAATGATGGATTTAAACACGTAAACCACTTTATATGCGCCAACACATCAAAACACTCTCAGAATGAGCATGGAGTTGACAATTGTAAAGTATAGTGAAAATTTTCTGGAGTCAATGGATGGGGAAACGTTCATAGCGCTGGTGCGCTTTCAGTCCTTGTCTTTAGAGATCACCCTCGCCCGCTATTGCCCACCTTAAATGAAGCGATATGGGCATGTTTTAGTCCGTTTTGCGTGTTACGCCACAAGGGATATAGTCCACATTATAAAATACTCCCATAGCACGTTTCTTGTGTCTTTTTCCCACCCCCAAGAAAGGAGCTTTGTCGGTGGTACGCGGCCATAGTAAAAACAGTAAAGTGGTACGCGGTCAGTAAAAGGTTGAGAACCACTGTTCTATTTGGACTATAATACAACCCTATCCCTACATTATATTGCAACTCCTGTTTAAACCTAATTATTAACTTCAATCCAAATTGTTTAACCGCAAATAGTAAACTCAATATTAAACACGATAAACTCCTAGCGCAATAGATTACACGGGATACAAGACAGAAGGTGCCAACTCATCGAAGCAGCGTGGCGATAATTTAGAATTCCCGGGATTAATCGAGAATCTTCTTAAAGAAGACTATGTCGAAATAATGCGATAAGTTTGCAACTTCTGCGTAACAACGATAAACGTCATCAAAATAGAAACACGTTATAATTCTCGCTAACAATTATCGCGATCTATCACATGGATAGCCTACTGAATTAGATTTTATTGTACAAGGAAGGGTAATTGAGAATTATAAGAAACAAATAACAGATGACCAAATAGATTATTTAGAAAATGATATAACGGATGGTGAACTCGAACATGCCATGAAAGAACTCAAATTAAATAAAGTTTCTTGTTTTGGATGGATTAACAAAAGAATTTTATTCTGAATGTTGGAACAAATTAAAATCCTTATTACTGATGCTATATAAAAATTATCACCAACTAGGAGAAATGCCCCGGGACACTATAACGGGAATCCTAACTTTAATTTATAAAGATGGAGAAAAAAGAAAGACTAAAATAATTGGCGGCCTATTACGTTACTAAATTTCGATTACGGATTAATAACGAAAATTATAGCAAATAGAATAGAAACTATATTACCAGACCTAATTGACATTAATCAAACTGCGTTCGTTCCTGGACGATCAATCCATAAAAATCTTCTTTCTGTTAGGGGTGATAAATTTTGGGCAAATTTGCCAGTACTTATTTTTCCAATAGATCAACAAAAAGCATATGATATGGTAGATAGGGATATACTTGATAAATTATTGAAAAAATCTGGATTTTAAAAATACCTCATTATTTGGATAATTACTTTATATGATAACAACTTATCTGGAAAAATGTAAATGGATATTTATCAGAAAAAATTTCAATATCAATTGCGGGGAGTAACGCAGGGCTGTCCACTTTGTCCATTGTTTTATTCATTTGTTTCGGAATTGATATTATTGAATATCAGATGTAACCGAGATTTGCAGATGACATAACAACACTCATGCCTGAGTCATTGTCATCTGCATACTCAGTATTGGAATTAATGGAGTCATTGCAACGTGGCGCAGGTCAAAAAATAAATGGGAATAAATGCACAATGCTATTGTGTAGATCCGCTCGAATCTGGCCAATATAAAACATTTACAAGAATATTACTGTCAAAAGAAAGGATATCAAAATATTAAGAGTATATATAGGAAACAACTACAAGTCTGGGGATGAAAATTGGTCAAATGTTCAAAAAATAGTAAACATTTGGATATGACGAAATCTTGCCATCGTTGGGAATTGGAATTTTTTGAAGGGGAGAATGACGAACATTGGAAAATCTCTCAGAGCAAAGTTTTTTGTAAATAACTATTTTAATGTGGTATCAAAAGGTAACTTACAATGTTGTATTTTAACTTCAATAATATAAAAATACCGAAATTTTATACTAGTATTATCAACTCATTCAAACAAATTGGCTTAAAAAGGAACCAACCGCAAAATATAGCAGAAATATCACAGAAAGTAATTTGACACAATTCTGTCATATTAGATAGAAATAACTGATATATAAATCAAATCATCAATCAATTTTACTCGTCATTAGAGCCTGGAAAAGATAAAAATTACACCACTATAGTCTCGAAACGTCGCCATGGAAAATGCGAAAAACGGACAACTTTAATAGTCCTGTCTCTGTAATCGAGTTGCCGGTGTAGTCAAATATAAGTTTATTTTGATTTCCTTGAAAAAACATACACAAAACAATGAACACACAAAAGTTTTGGAGAATATGGAAAACCTTTCATTAAATTTAAAACACGCAGAAATACATGTGCCAGTTTACCCACCTTACACCATACAAACATGTATAAAGAAAGATAAAAAAAACACGAACGTGTATTATTCGGGCGTCTAATTTGTGTAACATAAACACACTGCACTGTTTGTAGAGCTAAGATCTGAAGCCCGAGCCCGACCCGAATTTCGGGCCTGAAATGCCAATTATTACGTTCGGGTCGGGCCTCACGCTGCGCTGTGCGCTGTTTCGGCCGTGTTTTGGCCACGAGAAACCGTGGTCTGCAAAAAAACAGAAGTTGCCTCATCAGCGCATACTCTACTTGCTCTTGTAATGACAATTCGAAAAACTCCTGAATAAAATATGAAATTTCGGGTTTGCTTCGGGCTCGGACCTGCGAATCCCGTTAATTAGTCGGGCTCGGGATGGGTCGGGTTCTATACCCACGGGCCTGGGTCGGAACTTTTGGGCCCGATATTACCTCTAACTGGTGCTGGAATTCTAACTTATAGGTTTATACTTGAGTGTGCATGTACGGGGTAATTGTACTAACATACATATTATCCGAATCTTAGAGCGATTTCCGTCGCTCCCACTCTTTGTGAAATTTTTCGCTTTTTAGTGAAATTTCCGTATCCACACAACCCAAGCGTATATTTCCCGTTGCTTCCGTTTTCTAGTGCAATTTCTTATAAACATACTCTGAAATGAGTATTTCCCGTGATTTAAAGCGATTTGCCGTCATTCCCGCATTTTAGATAAATTTTCACGTACATACACGCCCAAGCGTATATTTACCGTTGCTTTCGCTTTCTGGAACAATTTCCTCTAAACATACCCCAAAATGAATATTTCCCGTACCTTAAAGCGATTTCCCGTCATTCTCGCGTTTTGTGAAATTTCCCGCTTTTTAGTGAAATTTCCCGTAGATCCCGTCATTCCCGTAGTTCCCGTCATTCCCGTAGTTCCCGCATTTTAGTTTTCGCGATTTCCCGTCTTTCCCGCAGTTCCCGCATTTTAGTGCATTTCCTGTCGTTCCGGTTTCCCGCATTTTAGGGTTGCCCCAAAAAAAGACCACTGTGATTTCAGCGGAAAAATATTCTGCAGTTTTCAACCGGTTCCCATGCTGAAAATAATCTCTTATTACAATATTTATGAGAGATAAATGGATCCTATTTGGAATAATATGTTCCGAAGGAAACAACTCAGACCAAAATATAAGTTTAAGCACATTTAGCTGGTAGTGGTAATTACAACATACATAACTGTATATATTACATAAAACTAAAACGTATTAAAATATATTTGCAGAATGAAAAAAAATACAAAATAAAAATAGGCTACAGTTGTTGGGAACACAAAAATATCGGAAAATATTTTTTTCAATGTTACATGCAAACTCTAGGGTTCGAGACCAAATGCGAATATGATCCGCAAAGTTCCGACAATTTTTAACAGTAATTTTGAATAGTACCAATATTGATAAGTATTATATATAAAAGTTGAAGGGAACAAAGCGGGACTTTATGATTTATGGGGTTTCAAATACAGGCCAAAAACAAGATTTTCTGAAATTTGATGCGTACTCGGTATATCGAGGCCGAATTCGAATATGTTGCTTTATATGCCGACAACTTTCGGCAACGATTTCGATCACATGTACAAGTCAAGTGTCTAACACCAAAGTATGATTACCAGCGGAACAAAACTTAACAAAATATGGCCCTTCAAAAATTGACAAAAAATCAGATTTTGCTATATTTCGTACGAACTCAATGATTCGATGCCGAATTCGAATATGATCCGCAAAGTGCCGACAACTTTTCACAGTAATTTGGAATAGTACCAATAGTGACAAGTAATATATATAAAAGTTGAGGGGAACAAAGCGGGACTTTATGATTATTGGGGCTTCAAATACAGGCCAAAAACAAGATTTTCTGAAATTTGATGCGTACTCGACATATCGATATCGAATTCGAATATGATCCGCAAAGTGCCGACAACTTTTAACAGTAATTTTGAATAGTACAAATAGTGAAAAGTATTATATAAAAAAGTTGAAGGGAGCAAAGCTGGACTTTATGATTTATGGGGCTTCAAATACAGGCCAAAAACAAGATTTTCTGAAATTTGATGCGTACTCGGTATATCGAGGCCAAATTCGAACATGTTGCTTTATTTGCCGACAACTTTTGACAACGATTTCGATGACATGAACAAGTCAAGTGTCTAACACCAAAGTATGATCAACAGCGGAACAAAACTCAACAAAATATGGCCCATCAAAAATTGACGAAAAATCAGATTTTGCTGTATTTCGTGCGAACTCAATGATTCGATGACAAATTCGAATATGATCCGCAAAGAGCCAACAACTTTTCACAGTAATTTTGAATAGTACCAATAGTGAAAAGCATTATATATAAAAGTTGAAGGGAACAAAGCGGGACTTTATGATTTATGGGGCTTCAAATACAGGCCAAAAACAAGATTTTCCGAAATTTGATGCGAACTCGATATATCGAAGCCAAATTCGAACATGTTGCTTTATTTGCAAACAACTTTTGACAACGATTTCGATGAAATGTACAAGTCAAGTGTCTAACACCAAAGTATGATCAACAGCGGAACAAAACTTAACAAAATATGGCCCTTCAAATTTGACAAAAAATCAGATTTTGCTGTATTTCGTGCGAACTCAATGATTCGATGCCGAATTCGAATATGATCCGCAAAGTGCCGACAACTTTTAACAGTAATTTTGAATATTACCAATAGT
Source organism: Styela clava (assembly GCF_964204865.1). Classification (NCBI taxonomy): domain Eukaryota; kingdom Metazoa; phylum Chordata; class Ascidiacea; order Stolidobranchia; family Styelidae; genus Styela; species Styela clava. The sequence goes on along the minus strand of NC_135259.1, from coordinate 11,384,963 downwards.
GAAAAGTATTATATAAAAAAGTTGAAGGGACCAAAGCGGGACTTTATGATTTATGGGGCTTCAAATACAGGCCAAAAACAAAATTTTCTGAAATTTGATGCGTACTCGATATATCGAGGCCGAATTCGAATATGATCCGCAAAGTGCCGACAATTTTTAACAGTAATTTTGAATAGTACCAATAGTGGAAAGCATTATATATAAAAGTTGAAGGGAACAAAGCGGGACTTTATGATTTATGGGGCTTCAAATACAGGCCAAAAACAAGATTTTTTGAAACTTGATGCGTACTCGATATATCGAGGCCGAATTCGAATATGTTGCTTTATATTCCGACAACTTTTGACAACGATTTCAATCACATGTATAAGACAAGTGTCTAACACCAAAGTATGATCAACAGCGGAACAAAACTTAACAAAATATGGCCCTTCAAAAATTGACGGAAAATCAGATTTTGCTGTATTTCGTGCGAACTGAATGATTCGATGCCGAATTCGAATATGATCCGCAAAGTGCCGACAACTTTTAACAGTAATTTTGAATAGTACAAATAGTGAAAAAGTATTATATATAAAAGTTGAAGGGAGCAATGCTGGACTTTATGATTTATGGGGCTTCAAATACAGGCCAAAAACAAGATTTTCTGAAATTTGATGCGTACTCGGTATATCGAGGCCAAGTTCGAACATGTTGCTTTATTTGCCGACAACTTTTGACAACGATTTCGATGACATAAACAAGTCAAGTGTCTAACAACAAAGTATGATCAACAGCGGAACAAAACTTAACAAAATATGGCCCTTCAAAATTGACAAAAAATCATAATTTGCTATATTTCGAGCGAACTTAATAATTCGATGCCGAATACAAATATGATCCGCAGAGTCACGACAACTTTTAATAGTAATTTTGAATAGTACTAATAGTGAAAAGTATTATATATAAAGTTGAAGGGAACAAAGCGGGACTTTATGATTTATGGGGCTTCAAATACAGGCCAAAAACAAGATTTTCTGAAATTTGATGCGTACTCGATAAATCGATGCCGAATTCGAATATGTTGCTTTATATGCCGACAACTTTTGACAACGATTTCGATCACATGTATAAGTCAAGTGTCCAACACCAAAGTATGATCAACAGCGGAACAAAACTTAACAAAGTATGGCCCTTCAAACATTGACGAAAAACCAGATTTTGCTGTATTTCGAGCGAACTCAATCATTCGATGCCGAATTCGAATATGATCCGCAAAGTCACGACAACTTTTAATAGTAATTTTGAATAGTACCAATAGTGAAAAGTAATATATATAAAAGTTGAAGGGAACAAAGCGGGACTTTATGATTTATAGGGCTTCAAATACAGGTCAAAAACAAGATTTTCTGAAATTTGATGCGAACTCGATACATCGAGGCCAAATTCGAACATGTTGCTTTATTTGCCGACAATTTTTGACAATGATTTCGAAGACATGTACAAGTCAAGTGTCCAACACCAAAGTATGATCAACAGCGGAACAAAACTCAACAAAATATGGCCCTTCAAAAATTAACAAAAAATCATAATTTGCTATATTTCCAGCGAACTTAATAATTCGATGCCGAATACGAATATGATCCGCAATATGCCGACAACTTTTACCAGTAATTTTGAATAGTACCAATAGTGAAAAGTATTATATATAAAAGTTGAAGGGAACAAAGCGGGACTTTATGATTTATAGGGCTTCAAATACAGGTCAAAAAAAAGATTTTCCGAAATTTGATGCGAACTCGATACATCGAGGCCAAAGTCGAACATGTTGCTTTATTTGCCGACAATTTTTGACAATGATTTCGATGACATGTACAAGTCAAGTGTCTAACACCAAAGTATGATCAACAGCGGAACAAAACTTAACAAAGTATGGCCCTTCAAACATTGACGAGAAATCAGATTTTGCTGTATTTCGAGCGAACTCAATCATTCGATGCCGAATTCGAATATGATCCGCAGAGTCACGACAACTTTTAATAGTAATTTTGAATAGTACCAATAGTGAAAAGTATTATATATAAAAGTTGAAGGGAACAAAGCGGGACTTTATGATTTATAGGGCTCCAAATACAGGTCAAAAACAAGATTTTCCGAAAATTGATGCGAACTCGATACATCGAGGTCAAATTCGAACATGTTGCTTTATTTGCCGACAATTTTTGACAATGATTTCGAAGACATGTTTAAGTCAAGTGTCTGACACCGAAGTATGATCAACAGCGGAACAAAACTTAACAAAATATGGCCCTTCAAAAATTGACAAAAAATCATAATTTGCTATATTTCGAGCGAACTTAATAATTCGATGCCGAATACGAATATGATCCGCAATATGCCGACAACTTTTACCAGTAATTTTGAATAGTACCAAAAGTGAAAAGTATTATATATAAAAGTTGAAGGGAACAAAGCGGGACTTTATGATTTATGGGGCTTCAAATACAGGCCAAAAACAAGATTTTCTGAAATTTGATGCGTACTCGATATATCGAGGCCGAATTCGAACATGTTGCTTTATATGCCGACAACTTTTGACAACGATTTCGATCACATGTATAAGTTAAGTGTCTAACACCAAAGTATGATCAACAGCGGAACAAAACTTAACAAAGTATGGCCCTTCAAACATTGACGAAAAATCAGATTTTGCTGTATTTCGAGCGAACTCAATCATTCGATGCCGAATTCGAATATGATCCGCAGAGTCACGACAACTTTTAATATCAATTTTGAATAGTACCAATAGTGAAAAATATTATATATAAAAGTTGAAGGGAACAAAGCGGGACTTTATGATTTATAGGGCTTCAAATACAGGTCAAAAACAAGATTTTCTGAAATTTGATGCGAACTCGATACATCGAGGCCAAATTCGAACATGTTGCTTTATTTGCCGACAATTTTTGACAATGATTTCGAAGACATGTACAAGTCAAGTGTCTAACACCAAAGTATGATCAACAGCGGAACAAAACTCAACAAAATATGGCCCTTCAAAAATTGACAAAAAATCATAATTTGCTATATTTCCAGCGAACTTAATAATTCGATGCCGAATACGAATATGATCCGCAATATGCCGACAACTTTTACCAGTAATTTTGAATAGTACCAATAGTGAAAAGTATTATATATAAAAGTTGAAGGGAACAAAGCGGGACTTTATGATTTATAGGGCTTCAAATACAGGTCAAAAAAAAGATTTTCCGAAATTTGATGCGAACTCGATACATCGAGGCCAAAGTCGAACTTGTTGCTTTATTTGCCGACAATTTTTGACAATGATTTCGATGACATGTACAAGTCAAGTGTCTAACACCAAAGTATGATCAACAGCGGAACAAAACTTAACAAGGTATGGCCCTTCAAACATTGACGAAAAATCAGATTTTGCTGTATTTCGAGCGAACTCAATCATTCGATGCCGAATTCGAATATGATCCGCAGAGTCACGACAACTTTTAATAGTAATTTTGAATAGTACCAATAGTGAAAAGTATTATATATAAAAGTTGAAGGGAACAAAGCGGGACTTTATGATTTATAGGGCTCCAAATACAGGTCAAAAACAAGATTTTCCGAAAATTGATGCGAACTCGATACATCGAGGTCAAATTCGAACATGTTGCTTTATTTGCCGACAATTTTTGACAATGATTTCGAAGACATGTTCAAGTCAAGTGTCTAACACCGAAGTATGATCAACAGCGGAACAAAACTTAACAAAATATGGCCCTTCAAAAATTGACAAAAAATCATAATTTGCTATATTTCGAGCGAACTTAATAATTCGATGCCGAATACGAATATGATCCGCAATATGCCGACAACTTTTACCAGTAATTTTGAATAGTACCAAAAGTGAAAAGTATTATATATAAAAGTTGAAGGGAACAAAGCGGGACTTTATGATTTATGGGGCTTCAAATACAGGCCAAAAACAAGATTTTCTGAAATTTGATGCGTACTCGATATATCGAGGCCGAATTCGAACATGTTGCTTTATATGCCGACAACTTTTGACAACGATTTCGATCACATGTATAAGTCAAGTGTCTAACACCAAAGTATGATCAACAGCGGAACAAAACTTAACAAAGTATGGCCCTTCAAACATTGACGAAAAATCAGATTTTGCTGTATTTCGAGCGAACTCAATCATTCGATGCCGAATTCGAATATGATCCGCAGAGTCACGACAACTTTTAATATCAATTTTGAATAGTACCAATAGTGAAAAATATTATATATAAAAGTTGAAGGGAACAAAGCGGGACTTTATGATTTATAGGGCTTCAAATACAGGTCAAAAACAAGATTTTCCGAAATTTGATGCGAACTCGATATATCGAGGCCAAATTCGAACATGTTGCTTTATTTGCCGACAATTTTTAACAATGATTTCATGACATGTACAAGTCAAGTGTCTAACACCGAAGTATGATCAACAGCGGAACAAAACTTAACAAAATATGGCCCTTCAAAAATTGACAAAAAATCATAATTTGCTATATTTCGAGCGAACTTAATAATTCGATGCCGAATACGAATATGATCCGCAATATGCCGACAACTTTTACCAGTAATTTTGAATAGTACCAATAGTGAAAAGTATTATATATAAAAGTTGAAGGGAACAAAGCGGGACTTTATGATTTATGGGGCTTCAAATACAGGCCAAAAACAAGATTTTCTGAAATTTGATGCGTACTCGATATATCGAGGCCGAATTCGAATATGTTGCTTTATATGCCGACAACTTTTGACAACGATTTTGATCACATGTATAAGTCAAGTGTCTAACACCAAAGTATGATCAACAGCGGAACAAAACTTACCAAAATATGGCCCTTCAAAAATTGACAAAAAATCAGATTATGCTGTATTTCGAGCGAACTCAATCATTCGATGCCGAATTCGAATATGATCCGTAAAGTCACGACAACTTTTAATAGTAATTTTGAATAGTACCAATAGTGAAAAATATTATATATAAAAGTTGAAGGGAACAAAGCGGGACTTTATGATTTATGCGGCTTCAACTACAGGCCAGAAGACAAGATTTTCCGAAATTTGATGCGAACTCGATACATTCAGGCCAAATTCGAACTTGTTGCTTTATTTGCCGACAAATTTAGACAACGATTTCGATGACATGTACAAGTCAAGTGTCTAACACCAAAGTATGACCAACAGCGGAACAAAACTTACCAAAATAGGGCCCTTCAAAAATTGACAAAAAATCATAATTTGTTATATTTTGTGCGAACTTAATAATTCGATGCCAAATAGAAATATGATCCGCAAAGTGCCGACAACTTTTACCAGTAATTTTGAATAGTACCAATAGTGAAAAGTATTATATATAAAAGTTGAAGGGAACAAAGCGGGAGTTTATGATTATTGGGGCTTCAAATACAGGCCAAAAACAAGATTTTCTGAAATTCAATGCGTACTCGACATATCGATGCCGAATTCGAATATGTTGCTTTATATGCCGACAACTTTTGACAACGATTTCGATCACATGTATAAGTCAAGTGTCTAACACCAAAGTATGATCAACAGCGGAACAAAACTTAACAAATTATGGCCCTTCAAACATTGACGAAAAATCAGATTTTGCTGTATTTCGAGCGAACTCAATCATTCGATGCCGAATTCGAATATGATCCGCAAAGTCACGACAACTTTTAATAGTAATTTTAAATAGTACCAATAGTGAAAAGTATTATATATAAAAGTTGAAGGGAACAAAGCGGGACTTTATGATTTATAGGGCTTCAAATACAGGTCAAAAACAAGATTTTCGGAAATTTGATGCGAACTCGATACATCGAGGCCAAATTCGAACATGTTGCTTTATATGCCGACAATTTTTGACAATGATTTCGATGACATGTACAAGTCAAGTGTCTAACACCAAAGTATGATCAACAGCGGAACAAAACTCAACAAAATATGGCCCTTCAAAAATTGACAAAAAATCATAATTTGCTATATTTCCAGCGAACTTAATATTTCGATGCCGAATACGAATATGATCCGCAATATGCCGACAACTTTTACCAGTAATTTTGAATAGTACCAATAGTGAAAAGTATTATATATAAAAGTTGAAGGGAACAAAGCGGGACTTTATGATTTAGAGGGCTTCAAATACAGGTCAAAAAAAAGATTTTCCGAAATTTGATGCGAACTCGATACATCGAGGCCAAATTCGAACATGTTGCTTTATTTGCCGACAATTTTTGACAATGATTCCGATGACATGTACAAGTCAAGTGTCTAACACCAAAGTATGATCAACAGCGGAACAAAACTTAACAAAGTATGGCCCTTCAAACATTGACGAAAAATCAGATTTTGCTGTATTTCGAGCGAACTCAATCATTCGATGCCGAATTCGAATATGATCCGCAGAGTCACGACAACTTTTAATAGTAATTTTGAATAGTACCAATAGTGAAAAGTATTATATATAAAAGTTGAAGGGAACAAAGCGGGACTTTATGATTTATAGGGCTCCAAATACAGGTCAAAAACAAGATTTTCCGAAAATTGATGCGAACTCGATACATCGAGGTCAAATTCGATCATGTTGCTTTATTTGTCGACAATTTTTGACAAAGATTTCGAAGACATGTTCAAGTCAAGTGTCTAACACCGAAGTATGATCAACAGCGGAACAAAACTTAACAAAATATGGCCCTTCAAAAATTGACAAAAAATCATAATTTGCTATATTTCGAGCGAACTTAATAATTCGATGCCGAATACGAATATGATCCGCAATATGCCGACAACTTTTACCAGTAATTTTGAATAGTACCAATAGTGAAAAGTATTATATATAAAAGTTGAAGGGAACAAAGCGGGACTTTATGATTTATGGGGCTTCAAATACAGGCCAAAAACAAGATTTTCTGAAATTTGATGCGTACTCGATATATCGAGACCGAATTCGAACATGTTGCTTTATATGCCGACAACTTTTGACAACGATTTCGATCACATGTATAAGTCAAGTGTCTAACACCAAAGTATGATCAACAGCGGAACAAAACTTAACAAAGTATGGCCCTTCAAACATTGACGAAAAATCAGATTTTGCTCTATATCGAGCGAGTTCAATCATTCGATGCCGAATTCGAATATGATCCGCAGAGTCACGACAACTTTTAATATTAATTTTGAATAGTACCAATAGTGAAAAGTATTATATATAAAAGTTGAAGGGAACAAAGCGGGACTTTATGATTTATAGGACTTCAAATACAGGTCAAAAACAAGATTTTCCGAAATTTGATGCGAACTCGATACATCGAGGCCAAATTCGAACATGTTGCTTTATTTGCCGACAATTTTTAACAATGATTTCGATGACATATACAAGTCAAGTGTCTAACACCGAAGTATGATCAACAGCGGAACAAAACCTAACAAAATATGGCCCTTCAAAAATTGACAAAAAATCATAATTTGCTATATTTCGAGCGAACTTAATAATTCGATGCCGAATACGAATATGATCCGCAATATGCAGACAACTTTTACCAGTAATTTTGAATAGTACCAATAGTGAAAAGTATTATATATAAAAGTTGAAGGGAACAAAGCGGGACTTTATGATTTATGGGGCTTCAAATACAGGCCAAAAACAAGATTTTCTGAAATTTGATGCGTACTCGATATATCGAGGCCGAATTCGAATATGTTGCTTTATATGCCGACAACTTTTGACAACGATTTCGATCACATGTATAAGTCAAGTGTCTAACACCAAAGTATGATCAACAGCGGAACAAAACCTAACAAAGTATGGCCCTTCAAACATTGAAGAAAAATCAGATTTTGCTGTATTCCGAGCGTACTCAATCATTCGATGCCGAATTCGAATATGATCCGCAAAGTCACGACGACTTTTAATAGTGATTTTGAATAGTACCAATAGTGAAAAGTATTATATATAAAAGTTGAAGGGAACAAAGCGGGACTTTATGATTTATGGGGCTTCAACTACAGGCCAAAACAAGATTTTCCGAAATTTGATGCGAACTCGATACATCCAGGCCAAATTCGAACTTGTTGCTTTATTTGCCGACAATTCGATGACATGTACAAGTCAGGTGTCTAACACCAAAGTATGATCAACAGCGGAACAAAACTTACCAAAATATGGCCCTTCAAATATTGACAAAAAATCAGATTTTGCTGTATTCCGAGCGAACTCAATCATTCGATGCCGAATTCGAATATGATCCGTAAAGTCACGACAACTTTTAATAGTAATTTTGAATAGTACCAATAGTGAAAAATATTATATATAAAAGTTGAAGGGAACAAAGCGGGACTTTATGATTTATGCGGCTTCAACTACAGGCCAAAAACAAGATTTTCCGAAATTTGATGCGAACTCGATACATTCAGGCCAAATTCGAACTTGTTGCTTTATTTGCCGACAAATTTAGACAACGATTTCGATGACATGTACAAGTCAAGTGTCTAACACCAAAGTATGACCAACAGCGGAACAAAACTTACCAAAATAGGGCCCTTCAAAAATTGACAAAAAATCATAATTTGCTATATTTTGTGCGAACTTAATAATTCGATGCCAAATACAAATATGATCCGCAAAGTGCCGACAACTTTTAACAGTAATTTTGAATAGTACCACTAGTGGAAAGCATTATATATGAAAGTTGAAGGGAACAAAGCGGGACTTTATGATTTATGGGGCTTCAAATACAGGCCAAAAACAAGATTTTCCGAAATTTGATGCGTACTCGATATATCGAGGCCGAATTCGAATATGTTGCTCTATATTCCGACAACTTTTGACAACGATTTCAATCACATGTATAAGACAAGTGTCTAACACCAAAGTATGATTATCAGCGGAACAAAACTTGACAAAATATGGCCCTTCAAAAATTGACAAAAAATCAGATTTTGCTATATTTCGTACGAACTCAATGATTCGATGCCGAATTCGAATATGATCCACAAAATGCCGACAACTTTTACCAGTAATTTTGAATAGTCTCAATAGTGACAAGTATTATATATAAAAGTTGAGGGGAACAAAGCGGGACTTTATGATTATTGGGGCTTCAAATACAGGCCAAAAACAAGATTTTCTGAAATTCAATGCGTACTCGACATATCGATGCCGAATTCGAATATGTTGCTTTATATGCCGACAACTTTTGACAACGATTTCGATCACATGTATAAGTCAAGTGTCTAACACCAAAGTATGATCAACAGCGGTACAAAACTTAACAAAGTATGGCCCTTCAAACATTGACGAAAAATCAGATTTTGCTGTATTTCGAGCGAACTCAATCATTCGATGCCGAATTCGAATATGATCCGCAAAGTCACGACAACTTTTAATAGTAATTTTGAATAGTACCAATAGTGAAAAGTATTATATATAAAAGTTGAAGGGAACAAAGCGGGACTTTATGATTTATAGGGCTTCAAATACAGGTCAAAAACAAGATTTTCCGAAATTTGATGCGAACTCGATACATCGAGGCCAAATTCTAACATGTTGCTTTATTTGCCGACAATTTTTGACAATGATTTCAATGACATGTACAAGTCAAGTGTCTAACACCAAAGTATGATCAACACCGGAACAAAACTTACCAAAATATGGCCCTTCAAACATTGACGAAAAATCAGATTTTGCTCTATTTCGAGCGAACTCAATCATTCGATGCCGAATTCGAATATGATCCGCAAAGTCACGACAACTTTTAATAGTAATTTTAAATAGTACCAATAGTGAAAAGTATTATATATAAAAGTTGAAGGGAACAAAGCGGGACTTTATGATTTATGGGGCTTCAAATACAGGCCAAAAACAAGATTTTCTGAAATTTGATGCGTACTCGATAAATCGATGCCGAATTCGAATATGTTGCTTTATATGCCGACAACTTTTGACAACGATTTCGATCACATGTATAAGTCAAGTGTTCAACACCAAAGTATGATCAACAGCGGAACAAAACTTAACAAAGTATGGCCCTTCAAACATTGACGAAAAATCAGATTTTGCTGTATTTCGAGCGAACTCAATCATTCGATGCCGAATTCGAATATGATCCGCAAAGTCACGACAACTTTTACCAGTAATTTTGAAGAGTACCAATAGTGAAAAGTATTATATATAAAAGTTGAAGGAAACAAAGCGGGACTTTATGATTTATGGGGCTTCAAATACAGGCCCAAAACAAGACTTTCTGAAATTTGATGCGTACTCGATATATCGAGGCCGAATTCGAATATGTTGCTTTATATGCCGACAACTTTTGACAACGATTTCGATCACATGTATAAGTCAAGTGTCTAACACCAAAGTATGATCAACAGCGGAACAAAACTTAACAAAGTATGACCCTTCAAACATTGACGAAAAATCAGATTTTGCTGTATTTCGAGCGAACTCAATCATTCGATGCCAAATTCGAATATGATCCGCAAAGTCACGACAACTTTTAATAGTAATTTTGAATAGTACCAATAGTGAAAAGTATTATATATAATAGTTGAAGGGAACAAAGCGGGACTTTATGATTTATAGGGCTTCAAATACAGGTCAAAAACAAGATTTTCCGAAATTTGATGCGAACTCGATACATCGAGGCCAAATTCTAACATGTTGCTTTATTTGCCGACAATTTTTGACAATGATTTCGATGACATGTACAAGTCAAGTGTCTAACACCGAAGTATGATCAACATCGGAACAAAACTTAACAAAATATTGCCCTTCCAAAATTGACAAAAAATCATAATTTGCTATATTTCGAGCGAACTTAATAATTCGATGCCGAATACGAATATGATCCGCAATATGCCGGCAACTTTTACCAGTAATTTTGAATAGTACCAATAGTGAAAAGTATTATATATAAAAGTTGAAGGGAACAAAGCGGGACTTTATGATCTATGGGGCTTCAAATACAGGCCAAAAACAAGATTTTCTGAAATTTGATGCGTACTCGATATATCGAGGCCGAATTCGAACATGTTGCTTTATATGCCGACAACTTTTGACAACGATTTCGATCACATATATAAGTCAAGTGTCTAACACCAGAGTATGATCAACAGCGGAACAAAACTTAACAAAGTATGGCCCTTCAAACATTGACGAAAAATCAGATTTTGCTATATTTCGAGCGAACTCAATCATTCGATGCCGAATTCGAATATGATCCGCAAGGTCACGACAACTTTTAATAGTAATTTTGAATAGTACCAATAGTGAAAAGTATTATATATAAAAGTTGAAGGGAACAAAGCGGGACTTTATGATTTATGGGGCTTCAACTACAGGCCAAAAACAAGATTTTCCGAAATTTGATGCGAACTCGATACATCCAGGCCAAATTCGACCTTGTTGCTTCATTTGCCCTACAAATTTTGACAACGATTTCGCTGACATGTACAAGTCAAGTGTCTAACACCAAAGTATGATCAACAGCGGAACAAAACTTACCAAAATATGGCCCTTCAAAAATTGACAAAAAATCATAATTTGCTATATTTCGTGCGAACCTAATAATTCGATGCCAAATACAAATATGATCCGCAAAGTGCCGACAACTTTTAACAGTAATTGTGAATAGTACCAATAGTTAAAAGTATTATATATAAAAGTTGAAGGGAACAAAGCGGGATTTTATGATTTATGGGGCTTCAAATACAGGCCAAAAACAAGATTTTCTAAAATTTGATGCGTACTCGATATATCGAGGCCGAATTCGAACATGTTGCTTTATATGCCGACAACTTTTGAAAACGATTTCGATCACATGTATAAGTCAAGTGTCTAACACCAGAGTATGATCAACAGCGGAACAAAACTTAACAAAGTATGGCCCTTCAAACATTGACGAAAAATCAGATTTTGCTATATTTCGAGCGAACTCAATCATTCGATGCCGAATTCGAATATGATCCGCAAAGTCACGACAACTTTTAATAGTAATTTTGAATAGTACCAATAATGAAAAGTATTATATATAAAAGTTGAAGGAAACAAAGCGGGACTTTATGATTTATGGGGCTTCAACTACAGGCCAAAAACAAGATTTTCCGAAATTTGATGCGAACTCGATACATCCAGGCCAAATTCGAACTTGTTGCTTCATTTGCCGACAAATTTTGACAACGATTTTGCTGACATGTACAAGTCAAGTGTCTAACAGCAAAGTATGATCAACAGCGGAACAAAACTTACCAAAATATGGCCCTTCAAAAGTTGACAAAAAATCATAATTTGCTATATTTCGTGCGAACTTAATAATTCGATGCCAAATACAAATATGATCCGCAAAGTGCCGACAACTTTTAACAGTAATTATAAATAGTACCAATAGTGAAAAGTATTATATATAAAAGTTGAAGGGAACAAAGCGGGAGTTTATGATTTATGGGGCTTCAAATACAGGCCAAAAACAAGATTTTCTGAAATTTGATGCGTACTCGATATACCGAGGCCGAATTCGAATATGTTGCTTTATATGCCGACAATTTTTGACAACGATTTCGATCACATGTATAAGTCAAGTGTCTAACACCAAAGTATGATCAACAGCGGAACAAAACTTAACAAAATATGGCCCTTCAAAAATTAACGAAAAATCATATTATGATGTATTTCGTGCGAACTCAATGACTCGATGCCGAATTCGAATATGATCCGCAAAGTGCCGACAACTTTTAACAGTAATTTGGAATAGTACCAATAGGGAAAAGTATTATATATAAAAGTTGAAGGGAACAAAGCTGGACTTTATGATTTATGGGGTTTCAAATACAGGTCAAAAACAAGATTTTCCGAAATTTGATGCGAACTCGATATATCGAGGCCGAATTCGAACTTGTTGCTTTATTTGCCGACAAGCTTTGACAACGATTTCGATGACAAGTACAAGTCAAGTGTCTAACACCAAAGTATTATCAACAGCGGAACAAAACTTAACAAAATATGGCCCTTCAAATATTGACAAAAAATCATAATTTGCTATATTTCGTGCGAACTTAATAATTCGATGCCAAATACGAATATGATCCGCAAAGTGCCGACAACTTTTAACAGTAATTTTGAATAGTACCAGTAGTGAAAAGTATTATATATAAAATTTGAAGGGAACAAAGCGGGACTTTATGATTTATGGGGCTTCAAATACAGGCCAAAAACAAAATTTTCTGAAATTTGATGCGTACTCGATATACCGAGGCCGAATTCGAATATGTTGCTTTATATACCGTCAACTTTTGACAACGATTTCGATCACATGTATAAGTCAAGTGTCTAACACCAAAGTATGATCAACAGCGGAACAAAACCTAACAAAATGTGGCCCTTCAAAAATTGACGAAAAATCAGATTTTGATGTATTTAGTGCGAACTCAATGACTCGATGCCGAATTCGAATATGATCCGCAAAGTGCCGACAAATTTTAACAGTAATTTTGAATAGTACCAATAGTGAAAAGTATTATATATAAAAGTTGAAGGAAACAAAGCGCGACTTTATGATTTATGAGGCTTCAAATACAGGCCAAAAACAAGATTTTCCGAAATTTGATGCGAACTCGATACATCGAGGCCGAATTCGAACATGTTGCTTCATTTGCCGACAACTTTTGACAACGATTTTGATGACATGTACAAGTCAAGTGTCTAACACCAAAGTATGATCAACAGCGGAACAAAACCTAACAAAATATGGCATTTCAAAAATTGACGAAAAATCAGATTTTGCTGTATTTCGTGCGAACTCAATGATTCGATGCCGAATTCGAATATGATCCGCAAAGTGCCGACAAATTTTAACAGTAATTTTGAATATTACCAATAGTGAAAAGTAATATATATAAAAGTTGAAGGGAACAAAGCGGGACTTTATGATTTATGGGGCTTCAAATACAGGCCAAAAACAAGATTTCTGAAATTTGATGCGAACTCGATGTATCGAGGCCGAATTCGAATATGTTGCTTTATATGCCGACAACTTTTGACAACGATTTCGATCACATGTAAAAGTCAAGTGTCTAACAACAAAGTATGATCAACAGCGAAACAAAACTTAACAAAATATGGCCCTTCAAAAATTGACGAAAAATCAGATTTTGATGAATTTCGTGCGAACTCGATGATTCGATTCATACAGCGACTTTGAATTTTTATGTTGTTTTACTCATCATGAACCTTTTAATACAAATGCGGAAAAGAATTAGCAGAACAAATAGCGACATAGTATGCTTCTAAAATCCGCTTGAAAACTACAAATGTTCTTTCTTTTTACCTAATATACTAATATAATATATAAAAATATATACTAAGAAGTTACTCATTCATATTTAAATAATTCAGATTCTGCTTCCGTGTAATTATCAATTATAAATCTATCCCAGGCGAACATCACCGAGCCCACAGCTGACTGATATTTTGAAATAACGGCTTAATCCGTTAACACTCTAGAATTATATATACATGCCATAGGAAATCATTGTCAAAATTTTTCGGAAAATAGAATAACATATTTGAATTTGGCGTCGAAAAATCGATATCGCACCAAATATGACAAAATTTGATTTTCATACAACTATTGAAGGCCCATATTTTTTTGATTTTCATTCTGCTGGTGATCATACTTTGTTGGTGGACACTTTAGTTATACATGTTTTCGAAATCGTTGTCAAAAGTTGTCGGAAAATAGAATAACATATTCGAAGTTGGCGTCGAATCTCGCACCAAATATGACAAATTCAGATTTTTATCAATTTTTGAAGGCCCATAATTATTCAATTTTAATTCCGCTGGTCATCATACTTTGTTGTTGTAGACTTGAGGTATACATATAAACGAAATCATAGTCAAAAATTGTCGGAAAATAAAATAACATATTCGAATTCGGGGTCGAATAGTTGATATCGCAATAAATATGACAAAATCTGATTTTCATCAATTTTGAAAGGCATTATTTTTTTAATTTTCATTCCGCTGGTAATCATACTTTGTTGTTTGATACTTAGGTTATACGTGTAAACGAAATCTTGTCAAAAGTTGTCGTAAAATAAAATAACATATTCGAATTCGGCATCGAATCATTGAGTTCGCACAAAATACAGCAAAATCTGATTTTTCGTCAATATTTGAAGGCCCATATTTTGTTAAGTTTAGTTCTGCTGATGATCATACTTTGGTGTTAGACACTTGACTTGTACATGTCATCGAAATCGTTGTCAAAAGTTGTCGGCATATAAAGCAACATATTCGAATTTTGCCTCGATATACCGAGTACGCATCAAATTTCAGAAAATCTCGTTTTTGGCCTGTATTTGAAGCCCCATAAATCATAAAGTCCCGCTTTGCTCCCTTCAACTTTTATATATAATACTTTTCATTATTTGTACTATTCAAAATTACTGTTAAAAGTTGTCGGCACTTTGCGGATCATATTCGAATTCGATATCGATATGTCGAGTACGCATCAAATTTCAGAAAATCTTGTTTTTGGCCTGTATTTGAAGCCCCAATAATCATAAAGTCCCGCTTTGTTCCCCTCAACTTTTATATATAATATTTGTCACTATTGGTACTATTCAAAATTACTGTGAAAAGTTGTCGGCACTTTGCGGATCATATTCGAATTCGGCATCGAATCATTGAGTTCGTACGAAATATAGCAAAATCTGATTTTTTGTCAATTTTTGAAGGGCCATATTTTGTTAAGTTTTGTTCCGCTGGTAATCATACTTTGGTGTTAGACACTTGACTTGTACATGTGATCGAAATCGTTGCCGAAAGTTGTCGGCATATAAAGCAACATATTCGAATTCGGCCTCGATATACCGAGTACGCATCAAATTTCAGAAAATCTTGTTTTTGGCCTGTATTTGAAACCCCATAAATCATAAAGTCCGCTTTGTTTCCTTCAACTTTTATATATAATACTTATCAATATTGGTACTATTCAAAATTACTGTTAAAAATTGTCGGAACTTTGCGGATCATATTCGCATTTGGTCTCGAACCCTAGAGTTTGCATGTAACATTGAAAAAAATATTTTCCGATATTTTTGTGTTCCCAACAACTGTAGCCTATTTTTATTTTGTATTTTTTTTTCATTCTGCAAATATATTTTAATACGTTTTAGTTTTATGTAATATATACAGGTATGTATGTTGTAATTACCACTACCAGCTAAATGTGCTTAAACTTATATTTTGGTCTGAGTTGTTTCCTTCGGAACATATTATTTCAAATAGGATCCATTTATCCCTTATAAATATTGTAATAAGAGATTATTTTCCGCATGGGAACGGTTGAATACTGCAGAATATTTTTCCGCTGAAATTCCTCTCGATTCACAGTGGTAAAAAAAGGTAGGTATCACAGGTATCATTGACTAAAGTGATAGGTATCAGTAGATCTAGTAGATGACTAATAAAGGTAGGGTTAGGCCTACTATCAGTCTGTCAGTACAGCAGTAACTTAATGATACCTTAACCCATGTAACCCTAGCCTTTTAGTCATCTAGGTAGCTACTACTGATACCTACGGTACCTCTCCAGTTTTTATACCTACTGACCTACCTTTTAAGTGACTGATACACAGGATACGGTACATGTGATACCGGTATCGTACCTACCTTTATAGTCGGGTTCGTATCCAGTGGGGGGATTCAGCCGGTTCTATGGAACCGTCCCCCGGAATTTCATGAGTTTAGCGAACCGGTTAGCATTGCATTACTAAAAAAAACATGTAACTGTGTAACAGAACCGGTCGAAAAATATGACTTTTGTGATGGAACCTTTGACATAAAGTTTGAATCCCACCATGTCCGTTTCATACCATATCGTACTGATACCTACTGCAGTACCTACTGTACCGTAACTGTGTAATGGCTCTACTTTTCAACTGTTTTGTATTTTTTTATGTAGCATGAGTTTTTATATTGATAATGTAACTCCTTAGTCTGTTAGTAGACTCCGGTACAGGTACCGTATTGATGATACTGCTGTACCGAGATAATGGAATCACCTCTTGATGCAACTCAACATGAGGGAAAACAGTTTTTGCAAAATGGAATGGCTGAGTCTGTGTATGTGCAAGGTATTAAAAGGGCTCTGGGTGTTGGAGAGCTTTTAAACAAAATCGCAAAAGCAGCAGAATTAAAAAGACAATATTTAGATCAGCTCAGAGCACGAATAGAGGAGCGTGAAAGGAATAAATTATACATTAAAGATTTGGACAAGAAGTTCACGAATCCTTATGGATTTAAGCAAACTAATTCCTCTCGATCATGGATTAAAAATATATTTGAAGAAGAGGAAACAAGCGATGACGAAGATGATGTCACCGAGGAAGACTACAGAGAAATGCTGAAACTTCATAGGAAAAAAAAGGTAATGAAAATAAAATGGGAAAATGAACCTGCACTTGCAAAGTACAAATACTACAGTTCTGATTATGTAACTAATCGTGATCTGTGGCCGTCACACAGAAAGAATTTTAAAAAACATTTAATAAAGAAGAAAAAGAAATCAAAAGTAGAACAAAAACAGATCATTACTTCAGGAATATCTAATGATGTAGGCAGGATTACAAATATTAAAGAAGAATATTGTGACGCAGATTACAAATCTCCAGATTCCCAGATGCTACTGGGTAAATCAGATTTAACGAAAAAGAAAAAGCAGCCAAGTATAGACACCATAAGGAAACGACATTGGAAGCTCATTGCAAAAAAGGACATTCCAAAAGCGTATCGTGTGAGAATGCAGCTGCGTAGTAATAACCTTGCACTTTTGAGACGAGTTTCACGGGAATCCATGAAAAGGCAGAGAGCGAATGCTGCACTATCTCTTAAAGTATCTAAAGATAAATCGGGCAGAGCTCGGCGCATTACAAGAGAAATGCAACTTTTTTGGAAAAAATATAGCAAAGTGGAGAAAGTTCATCGTAAAAAGGCTGAAAAGCATGCTTTGGAGCAAATTAAACTTGACGAGGAAATGCGAGAAGCGAAAAGGCAACAAAGAAAATTAAATTTTTTAATATCACAAACTGAACTTTTTGCCCATTTTATCAGTAAAAAGTTAGGTAAAGCACATGATGGTATTGAGAATGATGAACGCATTAAATCAATATTGAACACTCTTGAAAAAGATTATATCGATAATGATAGTCAGGTGTCTGTGAGTGAAGATGCTTCATTCGAACATGACTTTGACGATCATGATGGGAGTTATTATTCAGACAAGGCTATGAAAAATGTTAAGAAAGCCATTGAACAACAACAAAGTCAAACCTCAACTTTTGATTCTGTAGAAAGTGAAACAAATAAATTCTCTGAGTCATACAGCCTTATGAACCCAAGTATTTCTGCCAATGAGGAACTCAAACAGCCTTCTTTGTTCAAAGGTTTGTTAAAATCCTATCAGCTCAAAGGTATGAATTGGCTTGTTAATCTATACGAACAAGGAATTAACGGAATATTGGCAGATGAAATGGGCCTTGGTAAAACCGTTCAAACGATTGCATTTTTCGGACATCTGGCAGAAAAAATCAATATTTGGGGTCCGTTTCTAGTAGTTGCACCTGCATCTACACTTAATAATTGGCATCAGGAATTTACAAAATTTTTCCCAGAGTTTAAAGTATTACCATACTGGGGTAATCCTAATGATAGAAAGGTATTGCGTAAATTTTGGAATCAAAAATCATCATACCATTCTGATAGGAATTCTGCTCCCTTTCATATCCTGGTGACAAGCTACCAACTTGTGATATCAGATGTGAGATATTTCCAACGTATAAAATGGCAATATATGGTACTTGATGAGGCTCAAGCGCTAAAAAGTAGCTCTAGTGCAAGATGGAAAGTATTGCTTGATTTTAATTGCAGGAACAGACTACTTTTAACAGGAACACCAATCCAAAATACAATGGCTGAGCTGTGGGCTTTATTGCACTTTATTATGCCTTCCTTATTTGATAGCCACAGTGAGTTCAATGAGTGGTTTTCAAAAGACATTGAGAACCACATAGAAAATAAATCCAATATTGATGAAACCCAGCTTTCTAGATTGCACATGATTCTCAAACCTTTTATGCTGCGTCGCATAAAGCGTGATGTTGAAAATGAGTTATCTGAGAAGATTGAGGTTCGAGTACATTGTAGCTTGACTCCCCGACAACAAAGTTTGTACAATGGTGTGAAACAAAATATAAGATTAGAAGATATTTTAAAATCATCTGGAAATACTTATGTAAGCTCTGGAGGAACAGCACTCATGAATATTGTAATGCAATTTAGAAAAGTTTGCAATCACCCAGATTTGTTTGAAAGACGTGAAATCACTTCCCCTTTGCATTCAGATCCGATTCCGTTCTATTTTTTACCAAGACTTATTTATAGAGAGGGAATATTGTCAAGAATCTCTCCAGGAAGAAGGAAACTTTTATACTGTGACTTGAATATTCATCACCCACACAACATTCAGCAATCATTGTTTTATCAGAATGGGTCATCAGACTTTTCTTTCCTGCGATTACTGTGCGTATCACACACAATGTACTGGAAAGTAATGGGATCAAGCGCAAAATTTAGATGGCTTTTAAATGCAAATATGCTCACTGTCAAAAAATCTATCTATCTGAAGCATATTTTTCATTCTGATGATTTATTGCGGGATGCCCCAGATGATTACGAAAAAGACATAAAAAACAATTTTAATTTAAAAGATTTCTTATTGATTGATACAAATTTTTTGAATTGGTTTTGCCCTGAATCACCTTTTCAAAAACTAGTCTTCACTACATATTGCATGGATGGTTATACACATGTTAATAAAATTATAAAATTGCAAAGCAGAAATGGAAGTAGTGACCATCAAAATCAACAATCAGTTTATCAAGGGCATCAATTCATCTCGATGCCGAAGCTTCTGATGTCTTTATATTTCCCTGCAATTACAGTTGGTGTGCAAGATATCTACTGCTGTGATACCAATGCTTGTATTGAATTATCACAGCCATCATTTGGGGATATGATGACTCCATTGCTGTATGGCCCATCTGTGGAAAATATCGAGTTTTACAGCTTGAGTCAGCCACCTAATATCCCAAATAAACAGACAATATTCTGGAAGCATGCGAACACTGGATCGGGTCTTGTTGCACTATCTCCACCAGCTGGTTGGTCTAACATCAATATACCTGAAAAGGAATACTTGGTAATGGATAGTGGTAAACTCTATGCATTGGATGTTTTACTAAGACGACTGAAAGCTGAGGGACATCGAGTTCTTATTTACTCACAAATGACTAGAATGATCAATATATTAGAGGAATATATGTGGTATCGTAGACATACATATATTCGACTTGATGGGTCATCTCGTATTTCTGAACGTAGAGATATGGTTGCTGATTTTCAGTCTCGTTCAGATATTTTTGCCTTTCTTCTCAGTACCAGAGCAGGAGGTTTAGGTATCAACTTGACTGCTGCAGACACTGTGATATTTTATGATAGTGATTGGAATCCAACTGTCGATCAGCAAGCTATGGATCGAGCTCATCGACTTGGACAAACAAAGCAGGTAACTGTATACAGACTTGTGTGTCAAGGAACAGTGGATGAAAGAATTTTACAGCGTGCCGAAGAGAAAAATGTTATTCAAAGAATGGTTATTGCTGGGGGTAGTTTTAAGCCTGATGCTCTCAAGCCTAAAGAAGTTGTATCACTGCTTCTTGATGATGAACAACTCATGCAAAAGTTGAAAATGAAGAGGGACGAAAACAGGGGAGATATATTGCCTTACAAAGGCAAAAAACGAGGGAGGAAAACTAATGCTGAAAGAGAAGAAAAACGTATCAAGCTTATGCAAGAACAAGGAGTAACTGACCCTTCATGTAATATAACAATATCTCACTCCGAGTCAAACTCACCATCAAATAACTTATTCGAGAGTAAATTTTTAACTGGAACTTTAGCACCTGCAGATGAGGATTCCAAATCCAGCTCATTTTTTGATTCTGCTCCAACTAGTCCGGCCAGTGGAATCTCTGGAAATAGTGATCAGCGTTATCAAGATGAAGATCTCATCATTATTGATGATCTAGATTCACCGGCCAATATAGGAACACCGAATGTTAGATCATTTAGGGGCAGAGGTGGTCGTGGCTCTGGCAGGGCAAGAGGAAGGCCTCGGATCAGACCGCTGATTCCAGAAGCACCAAAGCGAAGTTATAATCGTTCTTCAACCACTCGAATAGGAACTAGGAGTCGAAGGGCAAGTAGAGCAAAAAGGATATTCACTGGCCGTGCAGCTGCTATGGCAGGTAATATAACTATTTTATACTTCTGACTTCTGAGATTAAATATGGAATCAGTTATGTCTATATTAGATTACTAGATAGTGTACATTCTAAGCATTAGGGAGTCCCAAGGACCAATTTGACCTGCCTTAGGAAATTTTTATTACACAACAAAATAAACTGGTTTCATTATTTGTAGAAGTGAAAATATAAATAAATGTGGAGGTTACTTTTACTTCTGAAAATAAAGGTTAAGAACTCCTGCCACAATATTTTGCGTTTCACCATGTTATAGCGAGGGTTCTCAAACATTTAGTGTTATGGAGCCTGTGGAGAGGTTGACTATTATTTTTGGAGCCCCACAACAAATTTTGAATATTGGAACTTTTAGATGTCATATTTAAAATACCGTCTTGTTGCCACATTTAAAAAATTAGCCAGTCAGTAAGCGATACTAAGTACCTTCTTTGATAACCGTATGTGTTATAGTATGAATTGTTTCCTTACTCTGGTGTTGAGTTACTTTATTACTCCAAACCTTAATAATAAGTCTTGTTCTTTTTAAAAGGTGCAAGAGCTGGTGCAGTGGCTGCTTCAGCGGCAACATATGCAACTTATGGGTATGGACTGGAACCAACAGACAACTTTCTGCACCAAAAAGATAGTACAATTTCTAAACCTTCATCAACCACATGACTTTTTTTATCCGATTGATCATTGTTTTACAATACAAATTCAATCATGGAGATAGTTTTGTTTTTGTTGGAGAAAATAAGGGTTTTACAGTCTGTTGAGATAATATGCACTTTAATGGTTGGTTACACATTGGTGCAACAGTCAGATGTTCTGAGGTCATTTGGTAACTTTGTGACATGATTTACAAAACTAAATCAGACATGGTATTGTTATAAGGATTGCTGGACCCATTCATGCCAGAAAACTTCCTCCGCTATATAAGTGCTTTCATTTGGAACCATAAATTTGTGGTCATCTATGCCAATATTTCGCCTAGATGAAGCTATCCCGCAGATAGCTTTGATAGTTGTTGCGCTTGTTACCAGAGGCCGAGTTTATAGCTGATACTCCGAAAGAGAATAAAATTCACGGCTTACAATTAAAACAATTTTATTAATATTCAGAAACAACGCTTAGATCTTCACAACTGCAAAATTGTACTACCAAAATCCAATAAAACAAATATAAAACATGATGTTATATTTTGAAGTGGATCACATAAAAATTAACAAAATGCATATAATTATTATTGCCACTCGTACAAATATTATAGTACCCTGATGAAGTAATATATTGGAACACATGGATGCTATAGATTGTTTTCTCTCATCTTCAATTGTCATATTAGCGATGATATGATGATGAATTGTAATATAAGCTTCATAACCTGAAATGTTTGGCTTGTGTTAATCCTACGTGATACATTTACAAACGCCTTACCCAACTGATTTATTTTTACAACACTAGTGCTAGAATGTGACAACCAAGGAAGAATTTTGCTTTGTGTTGCTATAATATTACCAATATTCTTTAGTTCTTTATTATTATTAATGTATAGCACACATTATAAACTATTCAAACTGAGTAAAATCAGGCGTGCGATTTGCATATATAACATTGAATAAATAAAATAAAAGGTGCTCCCGAAATATGTGCACCAAGATGTCGCATAACCTGAACCCTAACCTGGTACACATATTATGTTCAGGTCATCGCCATCTTGGTGCACATACTTCAGGAGGTCCAAATAAAGTGTGGGAGGAATAAAGAGTTCCAAAATAGGCAAATGGAGAAATTTAACGAAAAAGCTCGGTAACCAGTGAAATCCATAATGAAAGACTGTGGTACTTCATAAGAATGTATCAAATATTTTCACAATTGATAAAAGCTTTGCCAGATAGTGGAATGCAATACTCTTAATCAGAGCTCATAATCAGCACCCGTGCTGCTAACAGTCTACAAGTTCTTTAATTAGGCATGGGCATTCTATGCAAGTTTGAAGATTCCTGCATTTTTATCAAAAGCATAACTTTATTAGCGATTTTTCGTGTATTAGTCATCTCCTAGATTAGCATTTTGGACTGACAGCTGATAAGCAGCATAGGTAAAGATACGAATAACTTACAAAAAAATCATAATTTTGCTTTTGCAGGCATTATAGTTTGAATTTTCATAGCAAGCCCCATGTTGCCAGCAATCTTTAATTTTCCTCCGAAGAATGCCTATGAAAAAAACAAATTGCATGTTTAGTAAATTCTAGACACTAAAGGCAGTGAAACAGAAGCGTTCCCAGAACCCAGTTTTAATCTGGGTATATAGTTTTTGGACTTAGTAACACAGCTAGAATTGCTTGGGATTGATATTAGTAACACATACACATATGATAAAATCGTTTTGTTCAGCTTAAATACAAAATATGAGAGTGTTGATATTGTATGATATACACTTTTTTAGTAATATAATTCTCCACCACAATAAACATACCGTATTAGGGTTTAATTTTCCCAGCATTAAATCTACTAAATCATCATCTTTCATAGTAATTGTGCAGTCTGGTTTTTCTGAAATAGAAATATAGAATTTTACAACCAAAGGTTTTCTAGACTAACTCTAATTCATTCCATCAAGCTTTTTTCAAGGTAAAGTTCAGTTCAACCCTACATCAACAAAGACCTAGCTTGTAAGATTTCAAGCTTTTGTAAGGTTTCTAATTTTGGCTATCAATATATTTCTTACTGCTAGAATTCAACTCCAGTGATCCGTTTCCATTTTTTGCATCCACAATCCATAAAACTTGTTTTCCTCCTGGTCCCGTCACACGAAATCCAATTATTCCATTCACTTTTTTGACATATTGTTTTCCATCCTGATTAAAATACAGTAATAAATTATTATCTCCCTCATATAATTTATTATATATACTCAATAGAGCACTGTAAGAATATGCTACCTTCTCTACTTGCTTCTTCATTTCTTCAAACAAAGCAGTTGACTTGAAATCTTTAGCTTCTTCAAATGATGAAACTTGTTGAATTACCAGTTGATGGCTGAAATAATATCAGAAATGTCAGGTCTAGGGATGGTCCTATAAACCCAACTATATTGTGCCAACCATCTGAATAACCTTTGAGGGTATATTGGACAGCCGTATTTAACAAAAGGGTTCAATTTTTGGGGCATCTCCGCAAGACATGTACTGCCAATCAAATGTGTGAAATTTTGGTATACTAAATAGTTTGCAATGATGATAGTGTTAGAAGTTTTAGAATGTAAATACAGAAAAATGGGCGCGGCATACAAAATGAAAGAACAGATTCTGTAAACAGGTAAAAGACCGTGGGCCAGCCACTGTTAAAGAGGGAACCTTGTGTAATAAGGTAATATTCTCTTGTAATCTATCTAGACAAGGGTGGTCCAAGGTTGTCGGCTCCGCGGGCCACAAAATTGTTTTTGCATTGTTCGCGGGCCACAATAGTGCCAAGAATAGGTAAACAGTGCAATACAAAACAAACACCTTCATTGTGCAAACACATAGTTATCAGGCATAGCCATTCTAGGCTAATAGAATCCGCATTTGATTTTTAGTTTTCCATGATGCCTATATTGTTTGCATATATTCCCGACCAAAAAGTTAAGCCAGATAACAATTTAGACCGCCAAGCACATCATTCAACTTCCCTAGTTTCCCCAGCAATCCATGACACTATTTAATTCAGTAACAATAGTGATGACAATATGTCAAAAGATTTTTCCGATTAATTTTGGGACGAAACAACACAAAATGCCGAATGTGACGCGGGCCACAGATAATGAAGCGGCGGGCCTGGGTTTGGACCACCCTGATCTAGACCCTTTTTTGTTATTACTGTATTATGAAAAAATTTGTTACCACAAGATTTGTCGTGTCAACTACAACTGCAAAACTAACAATTTGGTTATAAATCCGATTATTGACCCTACAGCCCTAACAGCAGACATCAGGCGTGGTTTTAAAAAAAAATTGGACATATCAATACCTGTATGGTCAAAATTAAAAATCAAAAGTATGAATGTTCCAGATATTTATTTCCAGGCTGCCAGAAGGGGTAGAATACAAGGACTGAAAACCAAAAGCTGCAAAGCATGCAATGCCCGGGAATCTGCCAATCACTGAAGCAGTCCAACGGTCAGAAATTCCACAGGCAGACAGGGCAGACGCAGTCAAGGACCAATAATTAATCATGACACATGTATAACATATTAGGATATTTCACATAGCAGGACTTACCTTTGGCTCGCACTGATTTCTTGGGCAATCATTTTGGACTCTTGTGATTATAATACCAGTTCAACTCAATCAGCTTGCAAAACTTTTCACGTTTTAACCTTACGTGTGATACTGGTGCGAGATAGAAATATCGTAGCAGCAGCGAAGCGACGTAATAGCCTGATACTTAAAAGTTATGTAGAATATTAATCAATACAGCAATTCTCAGCACTTGGTTAACCGTTAACGTAGCGAATGATTCAACACGACCAAACATGAACCGATTCCGAGAGGGTGCGAAGTCCAGAATCATGAAGCCACACCCCCATCACACCCACTAA
The DNA here is from genome assembly GCF_964204865.1 of Styela clava. Taxonomy (NCBI): domain Eukaryota; kingdom Metazoa; phylum Chordata; class Ascidiacea; order Stolidobranchia; family Styelidae; genus Styela; species Styela clava. The sequence continues at coordinate 11,358,960 of NC_135259.1, read as the reverse complement.
ACAGGCAGTTTGAGACAGTACAGTAGTAGTTTTCATGTTTTTTGAGTTGAGTTATTATTGGGTTTTCATCCAATAAAGCAATAGGATCTTTTGTACAAAGCCCCCACCAAAAAAATACACCCACTAACGCTCAAAATAGGAAAATCAGTAATTACTCAGTTTGGACAACGACTAACATACCAGCAATGCAGATTGCGCTGGAAATTCAGAATGTTTAACCCCAAGAGGATAACTACTAATTCGTCATTAATTAAAACGTGACGGGGGTATTTTTCACCAATATCAAATATTTGCATTAGTGGCTTTCTACAAAAGATCCAAGCAATATTGTAGTATTCTGCAGTGTTCTAACTTCTAACATCAGGTAATAGAAACTAATGATCACCACATGTGTCCTACAAGGTAAACAAGGGATGCATGTAGGGCTGTGAATGGTTAATCGGTTAACCGATTTCAGATGGTTAACGGTAGGGTGACCATACGTCCTCTTTTTGTAGAATTTGTCCTCATTTTTCGTTAAAAATTTCATGTCCTCCGAGGACGCTCTTAAAGATCAAAATGTCCTCCTTTTTCAATAGATTAAATATTTGAAATTTTTTATGATATAATCTACATTGTTTAATGGGTTGAGAAAATATTAACGCAAGTAGAAACTTGTAATTATCAAATCACATATGACAAGCAATGCATTGCGTTGAGATATGAGACCCCGAATACAAAATAGGTTGAAATCGGTTCCATTACATTTGAACCCACGTACATTTGAACCCATGACAATTGTATCTGTGGATTTTTTTTTGTTTCACGGATAGTTAAACCCATACTAACCCTATCCCATGGGTTTTAGCACCCGCATATAGATTGAACCCGTGGATATACACATGGGTTCAAATGTACGTGGGTTCAAATGTACGGTCATCGTTGAAATCACCTTGGGTTGTTATGACAAACCTTGGGGTTATAAGTTATTGCGTGCGCAGCACCTCATTCCTAATCTACTAATATATTGTAGCTCAGTTATAGAAACAGGTTGAATTTAGGAAATAATTGACACAAACAACAATGACTATTTCCACGCACCTATTGATATCAAAGGTTACACCACAATGTTCATTTTCTATAACCATGCACAAAATTTGCTTCTCTATTGTGACGTTTTATTTGCGCTTCTAATTTCAACCGTTGATGAGATTAAAAGGGAGCTTGCACAATAGCGATTCGGGGTTTGGCAGACCTGCAAAAGTTAAGAACTGCTGCAAAAGATCGAGCTGATTGCGAGGCGGAGTGCATTACTTGCGGCTACAGTTGCTCGTTGACAAGAATGCATTGTTGTCACATCGACTATTGTCGCCTCTACTTTTAATTCTAGAGAATTTAGTAGATATATAACGCGATAACGCGATAAAATGTGAAAAATAATGGAAGTACCAAGATTGCTGATTATGGAAATTTGACAATGATGAATTCAGAATCAGTTTTCGGTCGATTTCGAAATATATTGTTCACGATTTCATTGCAAAATCGGATATTCAAGACGGCTTAATCATATGGCGAACCACGGCCTGTCGTCCGATTGCCAGTCCATGTTGTATATGGGATCAGCCAGCCAGTTATTTGTAAATCCCCTAATGCCGTTCTAAGCCCCCAAAAAACCCACAAATTTGTGTAAATTATAATAATAGTCAAACCCCGTAACAAATACACGAAAACAAGAAAGAACAGAGCACTACCAAATAAAATCCAGGAACGTCATGTTTGTTTACGTTTGGCGTTGACTGACTAGGCTAGACTAAACGAAGACCGCGGAGAATGGAAGGACAGTGGTCGGAGGAGGTGGCAAAAGATGACAGCTGAGAGAGAACGTGATGCACATGCACATGCAATTCAAATATTTTTATATATTCGGCATCTATATAAACACAAAAAGCGATATTCGGACGCAGTTTTCAAGTTTTCGTAGGTAGTGTTTCTAGGCGCGGCCCGCGGCTTCACCCAGTTATTTGTATCTGGCCCTCCTGTAATAAAGGTTGCACGCCCATGCCCTACGGCATCGAGGGCAATCCTCTCGCACACAATTATCATTCACAGGATTCGAACACACGCAGGGTAATCAGAAGTACGGTGGCGAGCTTATGTTATGCACCGCCGAGCCCAAACTATGTGATTGGCCTCGCAGGTTAGCATACAGCAGGTCATGTTCTTCGTGAAGACTTCAAGCAGACCAATTAAAAAAATTTCATATTGGCAAACACGAATACGATCATGCAAGCAATTTCGCCCCATAGTGCCGTCAAGAATGATGGGATTTCCATATTTACCCAGGGGGACAGGAAAGCCGATAAAACGGCTCAGTTATATGGCGAACCACAGCCAATTGTCGGGTTACCAGTCCATGTCGGGCATTGAGTTGGATAGCCAGTTATTTGTTTCAGATACACGAGGTTGATGGTGAAGGGAGCCGTAATAGACCAGCGGTTACGTGAACCACCCTATGCCTCTAGGATTCCAGCAATCCTCTCGCACATAATTCTCCCCCACGGGATTCGAACTCATGCAGGCCCAGGGTAATTAAGAGGCGCCGTGGCGAGCGTATTCATGACGCCCAGCACGATGCGCCATGCCAATGTCGAACAACTTCAGATACTTTCTGACCTCTGATGGAAAGTCATTCGAAAAATAAGCTCTCGATTAAAAATTACATATTTGGATGCTGCTTGAGATGACCAAACTTCGGTTATAAAAACAAATTTTGGTTCCGATTAAAACTTGACCACTACTTAATCACTTAGCAATCACATAACATGACAGACGAATAGATTCTGATCAGACGAAGTCACAAAGCAATGTGACAAATAAGTTTTGTGACAAATAAATTTTTAAGTTTATTTGAAAAATCAACTTCGTTGATTGGCATGTACAACACATTTGGTGATTATTTTTTATTTTTAATTAAATTGCAAAATGCATAGAAGTAAAACATGATATTATAAATTCATAAATGCACAAAATAACAATTACACAAAAATGAGATAAATAATTATAACTTTATGCTTGTAAGTACTCTTGAAGTGATGACTTGGAAACTGGAAATGTTCTGAAAAAAAATATTTCACATTTTTTAAATAGCGAAGTTGTTTGCAAGTATTCTAATGTAGTAGTATGAATCCAAAATTCCAAAACCCCAAACAATATAATAAACATAACAAAAAATTCTATCAGTTCAAAGTAGGATAAGTAATATTAAAATGATATTCATACATTTTACTAAAGTTTTGGTTTGGCAGGCATGATATTCTGCACTCGCATTGCTAAGCCCATGTTGCCAGAAACTTTCAACTTTCCACTGAAGAATGCCTGAAGTTAAAACAAAGAATTATACACTTTCATAATGAAACATATTTAGTCTTTTGAAAAACTCAAAAGACAACACAACTATCATTTAAAGAAGAAACTAACTCAATTGATAAGTTAAGAACAGTGGTTGCTCATGCTTTTCAGACAGTCTATTCATCCATTATGCATTCATCGACAAAACAGGTGAGAAGATATAAAAGGAAGCCATCAGAGAATTTTTATTTATCCGGTGTATACTCCTTCACAAAAGTTATTCGAGATTAAATGACAACTTGTTTATTTATAGGAACAAGACTATGGCTTTGCATTCCCTACCAACTCGCGACTGTTTGAAAATTCATTCTCAATTATTCATTGTAATGAGATACATACCAAATTCCCTGAAAACCAGCAACTGGTTAATAATTCATTTTCAATTTTATTGTATTGATATACATACCGTATTCGGGTTTAACTTCCCAGACATTAAATCAAAAAGATCTGCATCACTTATGGTCATAGTGCATTCTGCTTTTTCTGATAAAAATCAAAATAATACCAATCAGAACAGTATTGAAAAAGTATTCATCTACAAAAGCACTGACTCGACTAATCAACACAGTTTTGGGCATACACGACTGACGACTCATCCAGTGAAAAATCTACAGGACCTTGAAGTGTTCTAAGTTTAAAATATGAACTTTATCTCAAAAAAAATCATTCAATAATTAACATAAAAAGCAAGTTACTACATTATGCATGGGTGATAGATAAGCCAATCTTTATATCTTATCAAAAACGTCATGAGATGATTTACAATTAGCTTTAGAGGCAGTATAGAACAATCACTTACTGCCTGAATTTAATTCCAAACTTCCTTTAGCTGCTTTTCCATCTACCGTCCAAATAACTTCTTTTCCACCAGGACCTTTTATAACTTTGAATGCAAGAATTCCATTCAGCTTCTTAGCATTTGCACCGCCGTCCTGGATTTTAAAAAGGTTTACAGTCATAGTTTAGCAAGCAATTCAACAAAACATAAAGATACTGACATTATGTACAATATATCTGAATTTTAAAAATCCCAAAATACTATTCCGGCCTCAATTTATACCTCTGAAAAAATTACCTTTTCAATTTGTTTTTGAATTTCCTCAAATGCCGGTGTGGACTTGAATCCAGCAGCAGCAGTTGTATCTACAGAACTTGTCCTGACTCTATGAAATATAAAACGATTGCATTAGAAATTTTTGCTACAGATGAGCAATGAAAAAATACTACACCCAATTACTATAACATATTTTTGACCAAAAGATTCTTAAATATAGAAAGATTCGTGAAGCTCTGTGGCTGTTGCAATATTGAATGCTAGAAGATAATTTAAGATGGAATAATGATATTTGATACTGTAGACATTACTGTTAATTACCCCATACCTTGCCAAATATCTTTTACGAGCTTCTGGAAATCCAAGTCTGTAGTAGGTCATTACAACAGCTCCACCAAGTCCAAGGTTATGTTGCAGAGCTAAAGTTGCACCAGGAACTTGACGTTTGTCAGCTTCACCTCGCATTTGCCAACACAACTCTGCACATTGAGCAAGACCTGGAATAATTAATTTTACTTAATAAGCCAAGAATGTCTATATATATTTTACAATTGTTCTCACAGACAGTTTGGATTTTAATCATATAGATAGACATCTCATATTTTGTTAAAACTTGCCAGTTGCACCCAATGGATGTCCTTTTGAAATTAGTCCACCACTTGGGTTTATGACATATCTTCCTCCATACGTGTTGTCTCCTCTATCAATGAAATCACCAGCACCACCTGGATAATAAAAGCCAGAATGAATACTAGCAAAATTTAATTCAAATATATAGGCAAATATTCAATAATCATTATTTGGGTAGTGCACAAATCGTCAAAAAATTCTAATACGCTCTAACACAGTGGCCAGCAAACTTTATGTACTACTAGGCAAAATATAGACACTTCCAGTAGCATGTGGGCCACATTAAATTTCTGCCTGTATACAATCGCCACATTAAACTTCAAATTACAGGAACCCGAAACTAACAATAGCACTTTCGACGAAAAATAACACATATACTTATTACTACAAAACAATCGCTATATAATAGCCATTGTCATGACACACATCTGTGAACAAATAATAAAAAATTCATGAGCAAATTTTGTTTTTATGTATTCAATTTAAAAGTGAGGTCGTTGAGGGACACAAAAACTTTGTCCGCCAACCAAGGTTTGCTGACCACTGGTCTAATAGGTAACAAACTTTTCCAAAATCTTACAGTATACAATTAAAAAAATTTGGTTAAATTAGAATCTTTATATTAGAGTGGTTCCAATATTTTATCGATACAGTGAAATGTGGTGCAAATATACAATCAATTACCTTTTTCTAGAGCACTTTGATCCGAGTGGAAAACGTAGTACAATGCTAGCATTAAACTATTGAAATGTGATAAAGAAATAGAAAAGGTACCAAAATGAACAATAGCTATATCATTGATTCCGTGTTTCAAATACTATCCTTACATGACCACTCACAAAAATACTTGCATATCGAACTCAATATATTGTTTCATTACCTTCAGGGCAAAGACCTAATGCTTCATAAGTAATCAGTTCATTCGCAGAGAAACAATCATGAAGTTCGATGACATCGACATCTGAAGGTTTTATTCCAGTTTGCTTGTATAAATTTTCAGCTCCACGTCTTGTCATGTCATAACCAACAGTCTAGGAAATTGAAATTTTAAAATTGAGGAATAGTTTTTACTTTACTAATTATTACGAGCTATCTCTCCAATCACTAGCCTGAAAATAATTCTCATTAATAATACATATTACACAAGAGGAATAAAGTCAGAACAAAAATATACTTTTTAGTACCAATTAAATTTTGGCAATTATCAGGAAAATATCTGAAAATGCCAAAAAATGTTATGTTCAAAATAGAATATATTCAGAGAATCATGTCAATCACAAAAAAATCTTTATTTCTAGTTATTTTTAGTAGACAATCTAAGTAAAAAGCATATATGCGACTTCAGTCTTAGTAATGAACCTTCATGCAACTTTTTTCTTCGAATGTACTTGGTAGATCAGTAGCCATAGTTTGTCCAACAATCTCAACAGCTTTATGTTCAAGTCCATGCTTACGAACAAAATCTTCACTGACGAGAATTGCACAACCACTTCCATCTGATGTGGGACTAATAAATAAAAGCTAGACTGTGAAAAAGTTTCTCTATTTTATTCCTCACGACACGACACCAATTCTGAGAAAAATTGACCATATCACTGAATATTCACATAGACTGGTTTGAGCATGCATGAATTTTCAATAGTTCATATTTTGGTCATTTTATTAATAAATAAGTGATGTTTCAGGTTTGTCGCTCAAAATGTTCAACTTTTACTGACAAAAAAATTTGGTACTACTTTGGTATACTATCTCAGTGGTTGTGTGATCTCAGTGTTTTTAGTTAGGGTTAGGAACTGAATTCTATGAGAACGTCTTTATGAGATTAAACACATACCAAAGCAGCACCACAAATGGTGACACTTTGGTATGCGATTGAGATCACGTTAAGCAAGTGAGATTGCATAACAGGGTGGCTCGAAGATTCTAAATTGCTAATATTAAAAGAATGTAATACACCAATTTAAATTAATTATCAAATATACCAAGTCTTCAATGTATTTTAATACTTGATACATTTTGGACGTCTTTGGATATTGCATATGGTTCATGTTCCTTTAAATTTCAATATTACTTTATATATTCTGAATAAAATTTACTCCTCACAATTGCGATTAACTTACCAGCACTGTAATATTCCCATGAAATCATAAACCTGCCTTGAATTCATCACCTGTTCTAGTGAATATTCAGTTTGGAATTGTGAATATGGATTGTTTGTTGAATGTTTGTGATTCTTCCAAGCTATTTTTGCAAAATGAATCGGTTTGGTCCCTTTAAAAAGAAGATTTATTGAATTAACACCATATTATTAAAAAATTAGATTAACTGGGGTTATATTCATCACAAAGGTACTGTAGTGTTACCCACATTAATTTCACCATACATTGAATTCTTTGACACAAGGCGGAGCAATAAACATTTTTATCAAATTATTGCTTGTACTTGTTATTATTGTCAAAAAACTTTTTCCTTAACAATAAAACCAAATGCTTTCAAATTATTAATAGTTGGAGAAATGGAAGTGTCTGCAAACAGGCTATTACTTATTTATTATTCCATATTTTCTGTGCATAACCTATGTCCCATTGCTCATTTTATTTACAGCATAGACGAGGGAAATTCTAAGTAGCCTACTTCGTAAAATACAGTTGCTTGAATATTTAACTACAAAAACAAGTTTGTCCAGTATTTGTCCAAGTATCCAGTGTACGTTACACAGCAAAATGTAAAAATGAATCATATTTTAAAATAAGCAACCTGAAGTTCTAGGTGTAAAATAATTTTTATAAAATCGACGCCTAAAGGTTGCAGAAAGGTCAATTTCGTGCAGCTCTTAGCCAGTTGAGCTCAAATACAAAATAACTGCATATACTGATATAAATTATCTGGTGATCTAAATATAACATGACATATTTATTATGATTCATATTAATTATGTGAGACATATATGACAAAATGCTGTCGGGCAAGGCCTTGACCTTTGTAAGCAGATTAAGAGAATTCAGTAAAAGTTGAGTCAATAGGGCAAAGTACAAGGCATACCAGTATTTGTCCCCTAATAAACTTTGTTTGGTAAATGCTCGATCATGCAATGGGGTGTGTACTTTTAGAGCAAATATGATGTCAATGAATAACTTTAGTATTTCAACATAAGGCAATGATACTGGTGAAAAAGCAATTGCTGCAAAAATTGTCCGGGTCAAATTGCTAAGCAATTAATAATAAGCTGTCAATGTTAACCATGTAACAAAACCTCAGTGTTTGAAGTTACCATTTTTGCAAACCAACTATTCTACCTCAAAGTATTGGAAGTATGACCTAAAATGCTTATACATCTCTCCTTACAGCCTATCAGGTATTTTAATAGTAGACATATGATAGATGCTCAGTATTTTGTGAAGGCCAACAAATAGTATTATGTGCACATGTCATAATAGAAACTAAATATTATATGGACATATCTTGTCTTATTTGTATTAATTCCATGATAGTGTACTCAAACTTTATCCATTCCCACTGACCATATTTTTCCATGTGTTCGATGCCTGCATTTCCGAATAACTGAGGTGTGATAGGAGCAGCAGCGATTCCTTTTACTTCCATCATAACTTGGACATGCTTGTCCATTGGATTGGTTCTGTCATCCCACTGAATCGAACAATTGGAATGGATTACAATTAAGATACACCAATAAGCTTCAAAGTCACTAGTTTGGACTTCCAAAAGTAAATTTGAGAGTTTCGATTTTTTTTTCACATAAACTGAAAAAGCATGTTTGAAGCACCACAATATTATACTTTATCACTACAGTTTTGGTCTCAGAGTTCTACTGACACAATTAATAATAATATTAATAACATATTGATGTTAATTCCAATTAGTCGTATAAGTGAAAAGATGAAAAATGCACTAACATTGGATGAAAGTGATCCACGTTGCATTTTCTCAAATCCAAGTGCCATGCAACACTCTGCAAGTCCGCCTTCCACCAATTGTTTTGCCATAAAAAGGGCAGATGATCCAGTTGAACATGCATTATTCACCTAAAAGCATTCATTCGTATTATCACATAATTTTAGTCTGCTGTTCAATTGAAACAACTTTGTGAAACAGTCAGTATTCTAAAAAAAATCCACTAATGCCTGGACAATAAAAATTTAAATTCAAACTATAAGCTATGTCAGAAATATTCAGCACTAACATTATAAACGGGTATTCCTGTCATTCCAAGTTGGTAAATGACTCGTTGTCCACAAGTGGTATCACCATAACAATAGCCAACAACAGCTTGTTCAACTTCTTTGAAGTTTATTCCAGCATCAGCCAATGCTTTTTGGCCAGACTCTTTTCCCATTTGAGGATAATCGAAATCATCCCTTCTTCCAGGTTTTTCAAACTGAAAAGATATTTGAATGTTAATTGAATATTCTTACAGTAATAGTTATGATCATAGAATTGTTGTACTCTAATATGATTTGTCCCCGAAAACAATTTTTTAGTCATATATATCTCTCAGTAAACATGTCAAACCTATAAAAACTGGTGTTTTTAGTTACTTGACAAACTTTCAAAAAACAATTAACTTGAAGAAATCCTAAATAATTTTATGTAGCATAGAACTTCCGTTTTGTAGTTTAGTCATGAATGCATCACAATGCTGCAACAACATACCAGATTACATTTAATACAGTAATACTAATTTCAGTGGTATTGAATGTATTTAGCGGGAGACCTTGTATCACATCCAAAACTTTTTGCTGATGATCTGAAACTAATTACTGAATTACAAACCCTAACAATAGTCATGATATCTTGCAAGATTTAAAAGCATTGGAATCCTGTCAGGAAGATTGGAAACTTTCATTTAATCTGTAAAAGTGTAAAATTGTGCATCTGGGAAAATCAAACCCTGGGAAAGACCATCCCTTTTTGGATAGAGTGCTAACCGGCGAGAACAGTGAATGTGACCTAGGAGTTACTATCAATATGAATTTGAAGTTTTCCACCCTCATAAATACAATTGTTGCACATGCAAAAGGACAAATATCATGGTTATTGAGCAGTATATTCAGTAGGAATAAGGATGCAATGTTGCGTGTGTACAAGTCTTTAGTGAGGCCAAACCTTGAATACTGTACACAATTATGGGCACCATCACCAAAGCATGCTTTGTGAACTGGGGCGATATAATGAATCTAGAAGCAGTTCAGAGGAAGTTTACAGCACACATAAGCTGCTGCAGAGAACAGAGTTCTGGAGTTATGAGAACCGCTTGAGGGTTTTGGGACTGACAACATTATTAGAAAGAAGAATGAGAGGTGACTTAATAGAAGCCTTCAAAATACTAAATGGTTTTTGTACATATGGGCAACAACTTTTCTAGATTTGGTGACCTAGTCATAAGGCAAAATCAGTGTCAAAGTTGTTAAACTTTTTTGGGAACAGGGTCGTAAAATACTGGAACAGATTACCATTAAATGTGAGGCTAAGTGCATCTGTGAATATTTTTAAACACAATTTGGTAAATACAGAGATTCCCAGGTCCGCAGGTGTCCAACCCAAGAACACTTGAACAATACTGGAAATTGTCAAATATGATATTGGAGAGAATTAGATAGTCTGGTTTTCTTCATTTGTGTATTAAATGAGTTAGCCATACCATTGGGTAATTGCATGAATTGTCTAATGTCTTTTCCAGTGCTTTTACTAGCTGACTAGTCATAATTTGTCTAGTCCAAATTGTAATAATTGCCAATTTTTGTGAAACATTGTTGTTCTACGGGTGTTATAGATGTTTATACTGCGGTATATTTATATTGTAGGGTGGCTTACCCACTTTACGGCCACGACCTATTTGCGACCATCAACTTCATCGATTAAATTAATGCCGAAAAAATTAACGAACCGCGACGATATTTCTCGCGCATTATCGTCCACTTATCCCTCGTAGCTCTGCGAAATTACACTAAAATGCGGCCACAAACAAAAAAGTTACGACCAAAAACCCGACCAGAGAAAAAAAACGGACCATTTTTCTATGTCGCCAACTACCCATTGTTCCTTTAAAAAAGTTTGAAAATCCATAGAAATATAAGAGATAAAGAAATGAAACTTGGCAGGTAGGTTTCTTTTAACCAACTTTGAGGTTTTGCGTTTCTACATTTAGAGGAGGGGGAATAGGGGGATGCACATTTCCAATACATCGATAATATCTTTGTCGACCAATTTGCGACCACCGTGTTTTTGTCTGTTTGATTGCTGTGATGCGGTGCTTTGTTTATATTTTGACGAGTTTTGTTCAAAATAACCGTGTTCTTAAAATATATGACGGTCAGAAATGCAATTAGAAGCCCATTTTTTTCACGCATGGCTGCGTATGCCCTAGTCTTGACGCAGCCGAAACGATGTTCAAGGCTTGAAATCCGTGGTCGCACACTAGTCGTTCGGTCGCAAATACGCCTTTAGAGTGTCGTACTTTGGTGGCTTGTATAGCTTTAGCCCCTGGTCGAAGAAGGTTAATTCGAGGATTAGCGTGTAGAATAAATGCCAATGCACCTACGGTGAAAAAATTAACGGGTTAGAAATATTGGTTTTTGTTTTATAGCGGTTCGAATGAAATCGTCCGCAGACTGGCTACACCACCCTAGATTTTGTAGTTGTACTAGGTGTGATACCCAAAGAGGTAGGCTTATTGCTGTATTTTATTTATATTATTAGCACAACATACAGACATACCTTGGTCATTCCAACTCCGATGACATAGACCTTTCTCTTTTGTGGAGCCATATTACAGTTTTAGTTTGATGCAGCAATTAGAAATTTCGAATATAGCCTAAATTCCTGAATGTGATATATTATCTAAATTCTAAATGCAATTGACATTGCCGTTACCGGTACCGGTATTCAGTTACTGTATTATTGAAACAATAGCCTACTGCAATAAGCTAATTATAAGCACGTTGTTCGGTCACTTTGTTATCCATTGCATTGCACAGTAGGCTATACTAACCAAACACATATAATTTGATATATTTATCCTCACTAGTGAAGTTTTAAGTAAAACAGCCATCTTTACATCTCCCATTACAAGAATAGCCTTTGCACAATTTCAGGCTAATCCGTTAACCGTTGTCGCATGCCAAGTTGTCCATGGCGAGTTAGCTGTCACGACGAGTTGGCTCTCTCTTTCTCTCGAACTCGCGATGTCGATCAATGAATATAAAGAAAATAGACCTGGCGAGTTGACTCTCTCTCTCGCGCGCGATGTCGATCAACGAATTATAAAGAAAATGGACCTTTCCCCAAGCATCGACTTCCTTTTTTACTTCGTGACATTGGCCAATCAACAAATTGCAAAAAGTGACGTAACAATGCTCCCTTTTCGCATTCGCTCAGACACTTTTCTCACTCAGACAGATTTTCAAGCGTGGTCGTAAACATCACCACGTTTTCGCATTTTTGAACTCTATTCGTTAGTTTTCAGTTGTGTTTTGGAAACTTAAATGTAAATCAGATAATTCAATGATCACCCTGTCTTCCTAAGAGTTTTAATTTAATTGCAGTAATAAAAATTAATGTAGAAATAGCTGTGATAGACCAAGCTAAAATTCTTTAACGGTACTTTTAGAAAACAGATTGTTGTATGCGATGAATCGTGGATGAATTATAATGATGGTTTGAAACACATACCCCATTTCACAGACGCCAACTCGCAAAAGCACTCTTAAAATAGCCCTGAAATTTTTGCAATGATGAAGTATAGGGAGAATTTTTCGGGGGTCAAAGGTCGGGGAAAGGTCCATAGACATTTTTTTAAATGGATCCACAATGTGGATTATTCAAGAAGTAAATGATAGATAAATTAAATTTAAATAAAGTCCTATTGTGTACCACAAGTGAACAAACATATATATCAGTAATATCAAGATAATTCCATCAGATATAATATTCCATATAATCCAGGGAGTTCCAATAATTCATTTGTCGATTTCATAATACAAATTACATAGTTTATTTTTAATTATTTAGCATGAAAAAACATGATTTTATAAGTTATTACATATCATGGAAAGTTCTTTTATATAACAAAATTCCTTTCTCACTTTTTCTATATTTCTTCTCATTACAAGTGAGTTCCTAATTTTCATAATAACATTATTTATGCTTGGGCTATGATTTTGAAATATTACAGCATTACGCTCCAACCAAATTTTATATCTTGCTGTACAAAATAACAATATAATAGCATTACGTTGTATAATGGATAAATTTGTATAACAGTGGTCATTTAAGTCCAATAAAATGCAAGTTTTATAATTATTTTTTATCACACAGTTACTCATTTTCAATGCCACAGAAAAGATAGAATCATAGACATTCTGAACATCATCCCCAGAAATATGTTTTATTCTTGGCTTAACTTTGATTGATAAAATGTCTCACATTAATTTATAATTGAAAGTCCTTACATTATTGGCCAAAATTTTAGAATGTATATTTGAACAAGCCCCTATTAAATTACCATCTCTCAAAAAACAATTCTATCTCCACCCTTCGAATTATTTACAATTTTAATATATAAATGTCTATGCTTTCCTTGAATTAAATCAGTTTCAGTGATGTTGTACTGCCTCAGAAAATTGATTATAGTTCCATAGTATTTCTGAGGGAAAAAAACATGGGATACACTATTATTAGTAGGCAATTTGAAAAATAAACTAAGCTGTTGACCTATGTTGTATTCAACAAAATTGAAAACAGATTGTCTGCATTGATCAATAGCAATATTAGTTCTTTTACAATAATACTCAAATGCTGTCATGACATACATGTTCATAGTAAAAATAAGAATGTTAATCATATCATATCCAGCCAATGATTTGCATTTGCACAAAGTTTCTATTTTAAAACACTTCCATTGAATATGAAAAACTCCACAACTTTATTGATTTGTTTACCGATATTCAGGGGAAAAGGAAACATTTCCGCACAATATAAAGACAAGGGTAATATTTTCAGTTTAATTAGAAGACATTTTCCGTCCAAAGATAGAGGAATATCCATCAATTCGTCTATTACAGTCCTGGCATTATTTAAACAAAAATGCCAATTTTCATCCGATGTGTCAGAATTGGAAAATATTATTCCAGTATATTTAAAGTCTGAACGACAGGCAACTTAGAAAATAAACTGAGATTATTTCATGTTTCTACTTTCAAAAGTTTCGTCTTTTCCATATTTAACCTCATTCCCGTTGCTAGTTGAAATTTGTTTATCAAATCCAGTGCTGAATATATTGATGTCTTGTTTCGAATTGCCAAGGTAATATCATCCGCATAGCTGATATGCTTTATTTCTTTATTTTGTGGTATCAATATTCCATTAATAGAGTTACAGGTGTTTATTCTAATTAAGAGTGGTTCAATAGCTAATGTGAACATATAAAGACTCAACGGATCTCCTTGTCGAATTCCTCTTTCAAGTTTCACCGCTTCACTAAGATAACCATTTAGTAACACTCGAGTTTCTGAATTTATATATAATGTCCGAATTACACTCATGAATTTATTTTTGAATCCGATTTTACGAAAAACGTTAAAGAGGTAATCCAAATCTACACTATCGAAGGCTTTGGTAAAATCCAATGATATTATAGAAGATTATCCGGTTTTGTTTTGTTTCTGTATACATATGTCTTCTAACAATATGAGTGCATCAGAAATACGTCTCCCTGGTATAGCTGTTTGGTGGGTATCTACCATATTAGGTAAAATACATTTCAATCTATTTGTTAATATTTTAGTCAAAATTTTATAATCTGTGTTTAGTAAAGCTATTGGTCTGTAATTTTCAACCTGATCCAGTTCTCCTTTTTTATGGATTAAAGTTGCATATCCAATTTTGAAGTCTTTTGCGATGAGTCCTTCTTCATAAATTTCCTCCAATACTTCAAAAAAATCATTTTTTATGACAGTCCAGCATTTCTTATAAAACTCTATACTTATATCATCAGGTCCTGGAGTTTTACCTTCGTTGAAAGATGTAATGGTTTCCTGAACCTCGTTTATGACAATTTGTCTCTGCACTGTTTCTGCGTCCTCTTCTTGTAGTTTTCTCGAAGCTGGAATAGCTTCAATAAAGTATTTTTGAATCTCCGTATCATTGTTTTGTTTTTTGTACAGATTTTGATAATATTGTTTTACCAGGTACATTTTTTTTCGTCACATTTTCTTGTATAAAACCTCCTTTGTCCTTCAATTTGTGGATATAACATTCTTTTTTTTTTTTTTTCAGATTCATATAGAATGACTTATTACATTTTTCATATGTATCATAGTAGTGGGCCAAGTTTAAAATTCTAATTTTACCATTTCTTTGTCTTTGTTTTTTAATTATCTCTTTCTTTAGTTTGTTAAACCGAGTTAAAACTTTTTCTCCTCTGTCTAATTTCACTTTTAAATCATCTAGTTGTTTAATTTCTTTATCATATTCATCTCTTGCTTGTCTGGCAAGTTTGACAGAGTGTTTGATAATCAAATCTTTTATTTTATTTTTTATTTCGCACCACCAATGTTGTTTTGTTTCGAATAAAATCTTCAACGAACACCAATTTTTCACTTATTTTGAAGGTATTCAATGAATGGTTTGCTGTTATACACAGAGACATTATTTTTCCAGAAGCCATTTCCCCTTTCTTCTGGACTATTAGTTACTTGAGCATCAATCGAATACAAGTCATGATCAGAATGACATGTGGAATAGCAATGAAAATTGGTTATGTTACATATATTGTGAGAACAGTGAATCCGATCCAGTCTAGCCTGTACAGTGCTATTTCTCCGTGTATAGAAAACAGTATTATTGGGAAAATATTCCACAGAGTCAGTCAAGTTGAAAGTATCAATAATTTCATTTAGTGCATCAGAAATATATTCTTTTTTGGCTTTTTCATTGTTTTCTGATCTATCTTGATCTACATTATGAACACAGTTAATATCTCCTCCTAAAATTACAGGATGCTTAGAATGCAAGAACCTGTATACATTATTGTAGAAATTTTCCTGGGTTCTAATATTTGTTCGGCATGGAGCATATATATTGACAAGATGTATTTTTCCCCATAAATACTTATATCGGCTGTAATGATTCTTCCATTACTATCAAATGAAATATTATTAAATGAAAATCCTGCTACTTTCGATTTAGTGAATATGGCAACCCTTTTAGAGTTTGAACTACCGTTATTCCACAGACTGGTACCCCACTTCCATTCTCGGGACCATTGTATTTCTACTTCTGGTGTAGCCTACAGTGCGTCTCCTGAAGAAAAATTATATCATCTTTTTTTAATGACAACTCAAAGAAAACATCTCTGCGTTTCAAATTGTCACGAAGTCCATTTAGTGTTAGGATTGTTAAATATATTACCATGATGTGAGCTATTTTATTTTTAATTGAATGTAAATTTGGGAAGATAAAAGACAAATTTTAATCACTCATGCTTTGTAAGTATTCATTTGCTTCTTTTAAAGACATGGTTTTTTGTTTTCTTGCTTTTTTT
This sequence comes from Styela clava, assembly GCF_964204865.1. Lineage (NCBI taxonomy): Eukaryota > Metazoa > Chordata > Ascidiacea > Stolidobranchia > Styelidae > Styela > Styela clava. Next base: position 11,342,329 of record NC_135259.1, on the reverse strand, counting down.
TTCCTTGGTGGTGATTTTTCGTTTGTGAATTTATCGCTTGATTTTTGTTGTGCCGAGATAATCTCTTTTACTTGGTTTCCTGGGTCTAGTACATATAAAATCGTTTTTTCCGATAGGGAAGATTGAGTTGTCAGATTCTTAGGGTATATCGTTTCATCGTCATTTAGTTCTGTATTTCCATTGTTTTCGCCACTTATATCAGAAATGTTACCAAACATTTCTGGAAGTAAACTTGATCTTGTATGAGTTTCCTCTTCATTTGATTCATTGGCTGGTGTACTTTGGGTTGGTTTATTTGTATCATTAGCATTTTCGTTTTTTTCTGTTTGTTGAATAATCGTGGTATAGTCATTTTCAGTAGCAATTATTTCGTCATTTTCGGTCAATCCTGAGTATGTGGGTTTTTGGCCCGTATCTCTATATTTGCTAAATTTTGATATGAAGTATTCACAGTCATTTTTCAAATGACCAGCTTCACCGCATATTCGACATGTTGGAACTTGTCCCCATTACTTAACAAAAAGTGAGCGTCTATTTATTGTAACATAACTCTTAATAAGTATCTGCATCAATTCATCCTTTTTTATAAAAAATCTTCTAATACCATTTTTGATGTTGAATCTATCTCTCAATACAAGTATTTCGCTCACAGCTCCATGATTATCTTCAAAGTGTTTCTTATGTCTGTATCTTTCATTGGAATGGGTACATGGTGAAGAAATACTGCAACACTCTCAGGAACATACAGTCTATGAAAAGGTAAGGTCTCAGCACCTACTCTTTTCATTTCCCATAATCTTTTATTTCACACTTAATAATAGATTACCTGCTAATTAGGGAAACAATACCTTGAACAATACCTGCCAATGTAATAGGCAATAGATGATATCCACATTGCGCGACGTTCCGGATCTTTTGAAAACAGTGGAATATAACTGAAGATCCATTTCGTTGTCTATACTATACGTACAGCCAACGGAACAATACGAAATACCCATTTTCAACAGCCAAACAAAACGGAAACGTATAATCCGACTTGCAACTGACAGGAGCCAAATGGACGTTTTTGTGTTATTGCCGTCCAGTAACAAAGTCACGTGACCCGTGCAAGTCCTCTATAACCCGAGACCGCCTAAATCTTAAACAGCGAATAGACATCTTTGATGTACAAAATATGAGGTACGATTGGGTAAAGTCACTTTGGTTTTGTCATCTGTCATATCTATTCTTGTTTCATATCTGGCAGAAGTACGTTTGCTACTGTCGTTGATGGCATATGGTCCTGTCGTTTGTCTGTTGTCGTATTTGACAACAACTTTTAAAACAGGTAATAAACGCCGAATAAGCATGATAGTCAATCGCATTCCCCAGAAGAAACAAAGTTAGGTATACCCCGGCGACGATAGACAATGTAATGAATGCAACAGCTTGCTCCTATGTGCTACGAAGTCTGTACTTGGCGTAGCCTACTGGATCGCGATCTGAGAGATCCATTCGTTATTTTGCTCATCAGTGTACTTAACCAACGGTTTAGTTGCGAACAGACTATCGTAATGTTATAGCAATTAACCCCCAAATGTGGGCTACCCCATTTCATACGGTATGTGCTAGCTAAAGAATTTTCAAATTAACAATCCAAATAATGTAAATTTACTGTTAATTCATTAAAGACGTCTGCCACCGCGTTCCGTTCAGCTAAATTTGCAAAGGCGATGTCATCAATTGGGTCGAAAAACATAGAATTAAGAGCTGTTAATTGCGATTTGGTGTGGTCGATTGTGAGATATCTAGAATTCTTCACGGCAAAGAGTGTTCCTGCGTTAGAACAATACATCTTATCACAAAGGAATAGGCTCTGTTCGAAGTCTCCCTATGTCGTCTACAAATAATGCTGATTTCAAAATCGAATGTGCACTGAATGTGTAGATAACAGCACACGCGTACTCAAAAAATTCCACCGCTGCCAATAAGAAGCTTGGTGGGCACATTATTATTAAAATCGTCACAGAATTTGTATTTTTGATGTTCCATTTAAGTTGTTGATTTGATTATTCATTTGTACCCGGAGTTAATTTTTCATTCATTATTTAGGATTTATTCACATCATACAATTCAGATAACAAGCGTGCTTAATTTTTAGTTGTTAAAGTTGAAAATTCTTCAAGAAACCTTGTCAAGTATTCATGTATTATCCAAACATGATGCAGTATTTAAAGCGGATTCATGTTTCAGTCGTGAGGCAGCAAACGGAAGTGTGATGCAGATTACCAGGCTTGTCCATGGGACATATTTTTCTGTCTCATTCTCATCCTATCCCATAGCAATTATGCCTGTCCCATACCATCCCATCCCGTGGGATTCCCATTAAAATAAAATTTAATAAAAATTGTTAAATATAGGTTTAGCGTCTACTAAATAGGACTACATGTACGAATAGACATGCAGAACAACATAATTTACGGACGTTGCTGCATTTGACCGCGATCGACTAAAATCTTCAAAATAGCTGGCGATTGACTGTTCGGTAATAAGGTCACTCACAAAAACGAATGGATACTGAATACTTTGATAACTAACTGCACACACACATACGAAAAATTTCACCACTGCCAATAAACTCGGCTTCGTGGGCGCATTTTTAATGAAATCGACACAAAATTTGTATTTTTTTGTTCCATTTAAGTTCTTAATTTGATTATTCAATTGTACCCAGAGTAAATGTTTTATCATTTATTTAAGATTTATTCAAATCATACAATTCAGATATATGACCTGCCTAATTTTTAGCCGTATGTGTTGACAATTCACCAATAAACCAAGTATTCATGTATTATCTGAATAGCGAAAAATAAATATTCTCAAACCATGAATGTTACATGACTGCTCAAACTTCAGTATCTAATTTAGAATTTCCTCCAAACGCGATTCTTCGCTTGCTCAGAATTAGAACAAGTTGGGCATTTTGATGCCACGGCTAGTCGGCTACCATTGCAAATGAAATTTATCGCACTACTCTTGGAGTGCGATAATAACTCATTGTAGGATCGTTTGTCAGTCTAGACACGCAATATTCGGCACCTCATTTTCAAACCTTGGCATCGGAGACACTTGCGTTTGATACGTAATAATATGCTTTATCGGGGTTGCCCAGACTTAAATACTGTATGTGTATATTGTTTTTTGCGCATGTAAAGTACTGTATTCTTCCTGCTGTAAACACACAACTGCTTCATCGCAATTTTTGGCGGTATTACAATAAAATTCACTCAACATGAGACGCGATGGACTGCTCGAGACGTGGCGATCGACCGGTCGAAGCGATCGACGTGTTGGCCACCCTTGGTATATGACATGTGAACGTGGGTGGGGAGCATGAGTTGAAACATGTTCACAAATGATAGGTATAAGAACGGACTTTAAGCGTATAAATAAAGGGCGATGACTTATGTAGTGTAGAAGTTTAAGATGTAATCTAGTTGACCAAATCAATTTATATACATTAAGAGATTGCAGGGGAAGTTGGAACAAAGCCCGTTGTAATATCTATTAAATGAGCTGAATTGGTATTCTGTGTATACTCAAAGAGGTACTTATTTCCTTAATTAATGGAAGTTGCGGTGATAGAGTCAAGATAAAATTAAAACTTCTGGTATGTTGCTCTTATCACGCGGGTTCGATAGGGTGATTGATTTCTTGTGCTCAGCGGAGGTGAGAATAACTGGTCAAGTAATCGTACAGTAAGAATTAAGCTCAATCATAGCCACAGGCCTACGGCTACTCGCCATGTTAACCCCTCATGTATGGAAATACCAAATGAGCATGTATGCTGAGATGATTTAGTTGAGTATAAGTTTAGTTTCTCTCAGGATTAGGGATTTTCGTACTGGGCATAGTGCTATACTGCAGTTATTACATAAACATTTCATTCCCACACCTGACCCCTAGTAAGCGCGGTTTGCCAATTGATAAAGCCACTCGTTGATTTTCCTCATCCCGGCATATATCTGACGCAATACAGTGCCGACATCTTATCCGAATGACATGTATAGCCACGACCGAACCAGAATAGTTTTACAAAAATTTTACTTCTATTTACCGTCAAAATAGCTCGCGATCGACTAATCGGCAATAAGGCCATACACAAAAACGAATGAGTACTGAATATGCAGAAAACTATGCACACATGCATATAAAAAAAAGTTCCACCTTTACCAATAAGTTCGGTGGTTCTTTAAGATTTATTCGAATCATACAATTCAGATCTAATGAAACTGGTTCATTGCGTTTTTAGGCTATGTTATTGAATTCATTCATCATCAGACGCGATCGACTATTCGAGACGTGGCGATCGACTGGTCAATCGCGATCGACGTGTTGGCCACCCCTGGAATATACCAACACCTGGCTACCGAGCATCACGTTTGACTGTTTAGAATATTCTGAAAGAAGTTACCATACTTTAGGAACACGTTGTTAGTTGCGTACAGTCGTTCAATTTGTATAAAAGTAAATAACAAAATTTATAGAGGTTTAAGATGATACATCAGAAAGATCCGGCTAATACAGGTGTCTGAATCGTCTGACTAATCCTATAAACACCGAGGCACTAATTTCAGCGCAATCGAATACCAACAGTATTCAAGCTACGGTGAAATGCCGGTTGGACGTCTATTGTTTTTAACAGTATTACTGCTAAAGGCGTCAGTCATGAAGTATTTTAATTAGAATTTGACCATGACTTCAATACTGTTAAAATACGTCAAGCGTTAAATGGAATTTTCACCGTATCTTCAATACTGTCAAAAATCGTCAGAAGCCTTTCGCCGTAACATCAATACTGTTAAAAAAGCGTCAGTCGCCATTAAACAAGCAAAATTTGTTTTAAGTGGAACAATATTGAGCTCTGAGTCGCCAGACTAACTCTAATTATTTTATTAAACACTGAAGCGGCATTGAAAGTTCGACTATGCAAATTTCTGGGGTGTCCCTCCTCTTATTTTGCCCCATGGTTATCCAGCCTTGAGTGAAGTTACCAGGATCTGTCATCTAATTCTAGAGTATTCTAGACGAAAATGTCAATATTTGGTAATTCCATGGATATGCTGTTAAGACAAATGTCAGATATCGTAATTAACATTTGAAATCGAGTAAAAATAATAATTCAACGCTATGTATATATTGGAGGTAAATCACCTTGGTCACAGTCTATAAATTTTAGTATCTGCAAGGGCATTTACTACAAGATCTTTTCATGTAGTATTCAATAGATTTCTTTTTTATTATCCACATACAGGCTTATATATAAATAGAACGATTTATTATATATCAATGTTCTATTCTCCATGAAAATATCAAATTTTATTATTAAACAATATGACAACTTCAGCAATGTCAAGGGCTTCGTGAAAACGTGATATTCATATTTTCCTTCAGCATTTGACTTCAATTCTTGCGAACGTATGATCTGTTCCTAGTTCGTTTTCGACGTAACATTCGTACTTTCCTGCATCCTTTTTGGTGATTTTTTTAATCGTGAGAACTGTTTTATCATCATCTATCTCGTAAGAAATTCGATGATCCTCCTCGATGTCAACATCTCCCTTTGCCCAGCCGACCTTAAAATTGAATACAAAACAACATCGATAGCTTACGGCTCACAAAAAGAGTTATGACGTCCCAATATGTTTCCTACGGTTTCTAAAATATATCACGACGTCAAAATTTTTGAATTGTGTGAAATACGAAATTTGAGTTACAGGCAAGATGCATACGTACACTAACGTACGTACGCATACGTACACTAAGAATAGTAAGATGACGCTACGGCTTGCGTAATAGTGAATCCACCGCTGATTGTTACTTACTTCGGGCAGAGGATTGCCACTTATTGTTGCAACGAGTTGAACAGTGTCACCAGCTTTTACAGATATATTCGAAGGACCATGTTCAATTTTGGCAGGTGCTGTTGAAAAAATAATAAATGGTTCACAAGCATATAAAAATCATACTTACTGAGACCCCTAAATGGAAATTTAGTTTTGGTTCGTTATTTTATCTTATTGAATTACTTATACTTTGCGCTTAAGTCATTATAAATCTTAATTGTCAATTATCGGCGCGGACATTTGTGAACATTGGTCAAAATATGTTCTAATGAAATTCATAGTTGCATACTATATGAGTATACTAGCAAATTAGTGTGTGTGGTAATACAAAACACCACGAATGTTCTGATCCGTTTAACCATCACAATAAATGGTGTACAGCAGATGTACATACATATATCTATACATTTTGCATTATACTCAAATGAAATGAAATATTATTCAGAAAATTACCATTTTTCGTATTTAATCAGTTGTGTTTTCCCTAAACATTACACTAAAATGCCTCACATGACACTTCCACTTTGGCATGATCATACACTTCGCCAAATTGGTTGAATGCTTTGCAGGAATAGCGACCATTGTCCTCGACCCGACCTTTCAATAGTACTAAAGCACAAATGTCCGGATCTTCAAAGATAATTTGATAGTTAGATCCTTCTTTTATTTCTTGGTTATCTTTGAACCATCTGACAAAACAAACATACCAATGTCGATTCTATTGTTTTATGGAATTAACATAATACTACACATTGAATACTAAATATATAAAATAATAAATCAAACAAAATTAATTTAGAATACACGGAAAATATATAAATATTCGTGACAAAAATAGTATCAATTTTCCTAACCTTAAACAAAGAGCGAAGATTTCCACTTTACAGTTTAAAATAAAATTGTCACCTGATTAATAGCTTAAATTAAACTAAATCTAAACTTTTTTTTATCTTGTAATATTGCGTATTAGGATCAGATGGTAACCATGACCATCATATAAATATTACAGTAACTTGAATTTGTTTGTATAGGTAATGCTCTTAATACTCACGTAACAGTTGGATCTGGGAATCCACCGAGTCTACAGTCCAATCTTGAAGCACTTCCTTCCACAATAGTGACATCTTGAAGCCCATCCAAGAATCTGTAGTAAATACATTTAAGTAATATTCAAATTTTACATATGAGCATAAACATTTACAAATATTTGAAATCGATTTGATTTTTTTAAAAAACCCATAGAACTGAAACAATAAAAATAGATGAAAAGATCCGCTTTACTCGGTCGGTATAAATCCGCAAAATGGCAATAATAACAGTAAATTTTGTCGACTTTATCGCTCCTATTAAATTACGTCTAACGTCCTATATATGAAATAAATTATTACAACGGCCGATGTAACAGTATGATTATTATATCGAATGTAATTTTAGTTAAAAACATCGTGAAAAAAGAGCATATTTTCAGATTTATTGCCTATATACAGTAATAGTTTGTTCTTGTTGGTGCGTGATACCTGGGAGGTCCATCTTCGAGCATCTTCTTACGGACACGATGCCCACGGAAAGATTTCTGAATCATTGCCGCCGCTTTTTGGACATCTTTATCCTTAAGATCAATGTCCACACCTGCAGGGGGCTTACTGGCCGGCATTTTTCTTAAAACAAAATGTTATTTTTAAAAAATTTCAATTTCTTCATTCTCGTTTTCTAAATTTAATATATATGTGATCAATTTCCCTACGATATTCAACACTAATATATATATTACCTGTTTTATACTAGACCAAAACACTTTTCTTGACACTAACCCTGCAGCACGACTACTCGAAGATAAAGTATAAATAACGTCCGGCTGCATATTTATTACGTCTTGCATTGCTTTTTACATAAAATATAATTAAAGAAATTCTGCTCTAACGTAAGACAAGACGATCTCATGCAACAACTGTTACTAGTAGTGCATTGAAATCCCGTTTTGCGAGGCGATTCAGGGCGTGCATTTCTCATGGGACGGGCTATTTTTGTTTCCGAATTCTCCAGAGTTTTCAGAAACTGCATATCTTTCCGTACAAGGACTGACTGCATTGTCCAATCCACGCTGTAGTTGATACAAACGTAAGAAACAACGAAATGAATGGATTGGAATTCAATGGATAAAACTAGTGATTATCATTCACGTCATTGGTTATGAACATCACCAAGCGTTTATATTCACTTGATCTACATTATATTTCAAAACCTAATTGATCTTTTGGAATTTAATGAAAATCCAAATAATTCTTGATATGTTTTGTTTGAAAATTAACTTATAACTTATATCAGGAATTTCATGAACCATGGTTGTACTGTGGCCTGTGTTATACGCGAACACTTAGCATCTGATACTTACACAATATCAAATAACTTTTTTAATTAATTCATAGTGCTAAAAATTGTCATGCCAATGTGAGGTGTAAACACACATAAATCCTTTAGTTGGATATTTCATGTAAATATGCATAACCTCATTCGTATATATGTATATCCGCATGACATCACTGTCTAAACGAGCGTACAAGAAGTGGTTAACTATTTATATTATAGGAACATGATATATCAGTTGAACAATAAGACGCCGAGCTAAACATTATATATGTGTATTTGGCAATACAGAATTAATACAGAAATATACGGAATGTAGAAAATTGATTCAGTTTTATACCGAATAAATGTTATGCGCAATCTCTTGTTTCGGCTGCGAGACATCTAGAGATGAACTATCTTTTTACCCAGAGCTGCAAGGTTAGGACTTAAAATCTTAATTTTATAATTTGAGGGTATAAAACTTGTCACAAAAGCTAATAATTACAAAGCGAGTAGCTTGGAGTCAAGTTTCTAAACGAGATTAGATTCTCAACCTGGACACAGTGCAAAGAGCAAAGGTCTTACAAACGAAGACGACACATTAATGAATATTTCCCCCAAAGATCGATTTCCTTGTTGATTTCGGTAATATTGACCAATCGGCAAGCTGCCAATGGTAATATAGAAATTGAAATTTTGTCAACCGGTCCGACACTTTTTTCACCCATGCAGAATATTGCGAATATCAGCTTTCATGTTGTTTTGCTAGTAATTGCTTCAGTATTTAATTGTGTTTTCAAAATTTAGGCATAAATTAATTATCTCAATGGTCATTTTGTCTTCCGACAAAGTTTCGATAAACTTATCTGAAATTAGCTGTCAGTAGTTTTTAACGGCAGATGGTTGAATCTTATGAATCATAATGATTGTTATGAAACTTCTCAAATTCATTCTAGTCGTTATTTTCAACACAAAAATGTGTACTATTCTCTTAAGCCAAACATCAATAACATTCACAGCTAAATGTTATTTTTGTCATATATAAAAATTGAATTTGAAATAATAAAATTAGAATAAAGAAATGAATATAATCACGAATCATCAAATTCAAAAAATTAATTTGTTTCTGGCACTAACAATATTGTACAATAAAATATATATAAAGCAAAAATATTCTGCAACACAGGCATTTGAAATTGAAGCTTCCAACTCATAACAGCCCCTCGCTGTTTTGTGAACTTATGGTATTAAACTTTAACTTTGTTAGTCTTTGTATATGTTACTGTTACATTAGTCCTTTTAGTTTGTGGTGTTTTTGTTCCTGGTGTTCCATCTATCTTCGGCTGACCTGTTATTTGTAATATCAAAAATATATCACGAGTTTACAGACCGATTTGATCAGACTTAACTTAAGTTTTAATAGTATCACCTTTCACATGACTATCTTTTCTTTTTATGCATAATAGTTTTAATATTTCTGTTGTCCATAAATCTCGAACATCTTTTCTTCGAATGCAGAAAAGAAAAAAGACAAAGAAACCCTGTAAAAACAAATGTCAATATTTTTATTGATACTTACACGCCTTATTACATTCTTCAATTTCAAAAAAAAGAGCATCTCATGAAAACTTATATTTTACAAGAGACCTGATTGTAAGAATTATATTTTAGTTTAAATCAAAGAAGCCAAATTATTAATATCGTTGAGCTTTTTATTTTTGAGATTTTATACACAACATCAATCCGATTATATATTAAACCTTCAAAACTCTCAATTAAGCAAACTACTATTCACTAACTACAATATTGTTTTGCAATGAACTTTATACAAAACAGTACATAATGTTTTCTTTTTTCACCTGCAACGAGTTGGCGACAGAAAACAGCCATCCAAACACAATGTTCGTATTTTCATCCTCGGATATTGTTAACGGAATAGCAAATAGCCATGCTAGTCCTAGTAAAAAAGTGAAGATAATGGCTCTTGTAAGATATGTCTTTGCCTCCTGAAGAGAAGATTTCTTCTGGTTTGTCCTTAATAGTATCTAGAATAGTAAAACATATTGAAATAGGCCGCAAGCTTGTTAATGTTAAGCTTTACAGTTTTTTGACTGTGATCAATTTTGGGTGTGGGATGCATAGAAAAATAGTTTAATGTACTCGGTTCATATAAAAGATATGTCGATGTTTTCAAATATGCTGCTTTCCTCATTCAACCCTAAATATTACCCTTTTTCAGTTCTATTTCGAGTTCGGAGACTAGCCAAGTGACTCCCGTAGTATTTGTACCTGAAATTATGGCCTAACCATAAGCTAGTACACATGCTACGTTCCGGTGTCCGCCATCTTGGTTAACATGCTGCGGGAGTACCGTATATAATATATGTGCCGAAAGTGACTGGTATTTATAATATTATCTTTTCTATACTACGACTCTAAATATTGGCCAGAGCATAACTTAGGTAGGTTTATACATTACCTTCGACCGATCACAAGTAATTGCTTTTGATATTGCGATGAAGCCAAATGCATTTATAACGAGACCAATAGCGATAGGCGCCAAAAATCCAACAATTAATGAATAACGATGAAGCCAGCATAACCGCCCACTTATGTATGTAGATGGAGCATTCGTTTCATCTTCTGCCAAAAAATAATAGGTCGAATGAGGAAGGTATTTATTTGTAAATTTCCAAGCAACATTGAGTAATAATAATAGTCATAATAGACGCTGACTTCGCGTCTGCACATGCATTGACAGTGGGTTTAGTGGTTAAAATACTGACAAGCTTAAATGTTATTTGCGTAATGCTTGCGTGTCGGAAAGAAATCTGTCATAAAACTGTTACACTACACCAGTTGATTTCAACCAGCGTTCCTCGACATCATAAGGTTCCGTCATTACAATCCAGGGACTCCGTAATTGAGCAGGTGGGAAACCCCTGCACTAAACTATTAATACTGTATTTCCTGCATAGCCAAGAAACTATTTAATAATGTTCACGACAAAGATGTTTTTCAATATTCATTTTGTCATTACCTTCCGTCATAGGGGGCCACTCCATGAGTAAGTTTCTATCAAACCAACCTACAGCGACAGCGACGGTGACAACAGCAATTAGAGCGGAACCACTGTATACCATGACTGCAGCCTTTACTATGTAGTAGGGTCCAGTTGAACCAAACACTGAAACAAGCTTCCTATAAAAGGGGTCAAGAGGATAAAAGTTGCACTTTGTTTATTAACTCTTACAGGGGGTTGCATATACCAAATAAGAGTTCTGTTACCCTAGACAGGTGACCATACTGTCGACAAAGTCGCTCATACTTCATTCTAATTGAGCAATTGTCGAATTTTATTTATAACTCAAGCGACAATTGTTGCAAACCATACATCGCACGTAATTTTTGTCAAATACCTAAATATGTAAGCATATTTTCAAACATTCATTTCTTATTTTACGTTGTTCATCAATTGTGAAAGAACTAGACTTAGCAGTGTCTGTTCACTTGTACTATACACGCTACTTGGGTTAACTCATTTTGATAAAAGCCGGCAATTGAATAAGATGGATTGTAATTCCCTTTTTAACTGTTATTGCAAAGCCAGCCAAATGTCGACTTAATATGCAAATAACAGCGTTACATATCTGCATAAAGATAGACAATGTTAGAATAGTTTTACATTATTATAATTATCTCTTACTTGTACATAGTGGCACATTCAACTATCATCCATCCCCATGCAGATAGTAAAAAGAAATGCAGGAATGCTGCGATAGTAATACAGCCATTTCTATTATTTATCTGCTCAACACCAGTCAGAAACAAAACATATGCTACTAAAAGATTGAATCCGAGATAGGAGTGTATTTGATTCGTCAAATTCTTTCTTAAAGATCTGAACAATAACGAAATGGATAGTTTACAGTTTTGATATATTTACTATTCATACTATATTGAATTTAAATCTTATTTTACGTTGTACAACAGAAGTCAATGACAGAATACATAAAATAAAAATTCTAAAGGATATTTAATTAAATACTTACGAAAAATAACAAATGCACAACAACATCAAAGCAAGTCCAATCACAGAAAGTGAACATCCGACCTTTCCGAATATTTCCAAAGTATATGGATCCGTCAAGTTGGCTGTTTTCTAAAAAATATAATATTGTCACCGTTAAATATAATCACGACCATTGTGCCCGATAAGACATTCATTGCAACATTAAGTTACAATGTCTTAAATTCTATTCAGCCCTGAACCTAAGCAATCCATGCTGACTTCATTATATACTGAATCTTGAAATGATGATCAATTGAATATATAATTCAGACAATGCCTGTCTTTCTGAAAAAATATCACTAATCAACGTTCAAGTTTTGAAATTAACGTTAAAGTGTGGGGCATGCCAGAAATGGAGATTAGTCTATTAGCCTGCTATATAATCAATCGATTCAATCATTGTATGACTGAAACATTATATTATTATTTGGACAATAATATGGCAATACATCTGTGCCATTGATACCAATTTATTTTTGACAGCATTAAGGGTGAAAAAAATATTTATCAATTCTGCGGTATTGTATTCAACATTAAATGTTATGCAATAACAAGCGCTTGTTCGATTGTATTAGGCAACAAGATTTCTTTCCATGTCAATGAATGGAATGTTGGATGGACATGCAATATTGTAATATATACAAAACACAACATACCAAAATGTTTGCCTTGAGAATCTTCGTAAATTTGGCTGTAAAACTAAATTAAACTTAGGAAACATTAGGCTATAACTTACTACTAATACAGCAAAATTTGTTAAATGATTGCAAGTACAATTTGGCGGATTTGATCCAGTGACATACGAACATCCCTCGGAATTCCACTTCTTCATTTCCACATCGTAATAAGCACATTTTATAAATTTTACTTGGCGTGTTTCCTGTATAAACACAAGTGATATGGGAAAACTCAAAAATCTCATTTTGGCGCTGATTCGTGATAACAAGAAAAGTCCTTTGAGATACTGCTACATTACCAACGTCATGGAATTGATTAGTGGTATGGCTAGTTGATACAGTCAGTAGACCGGAGTGATGTTAGTATGACGTAGGTGAATAATGTGTTCGCTAGCTTAAACTGTTAACTAACCTAAAATCAGTTATTAAGTTTTGATAGGTTGGGAAACGAGATATTGGACGCTTGTTTGCTACTGTCAACGACTAACATAAATGTTGTATAGAAAGATTGATGGATGATAAATATTGATCAAATATGTTCATACAATAAAAGTTTTTGCTTTGTGTTGTGCTTTTTACTCATTCTTGGCACCGTAGTCGCGAATATTACAAAAATAATATTGTGTCCCAGATGCTGACAACGTTGGACCATCTTCCCACAGTAGTTGCGGAGAAAATTTTATCTTGACGATAAAAACCCCAACAAAAACAGCAATTCTGAAAAATGACTTTATGCCCAATAGCTTCTTAATAGTTGATGCGATATTGAATTTATGAACATTGAATATCACTTACATTTACCTTCTCATAATTTACAGGTATCTGATACCAAAATGGTTCCACCAAGTTGTTAATTTTTTTGTCAGCAATGCTGCACGATAGTACCTATAGAAAGAAAAAGATGGTCCTACGTATAAAAAGACAAAATTAGTGGTATTTAAAAAGTGTTTATAAAGAATATATATATATTTATAAACTATTGCAGCTCGTTTTAACAATAAAATCGTCTAGTACATTTTAGTGATTGTTTTATTAAACCTTGCATTGGATAGTAATGCATATATTTAGTATGAAAATGTTCAAAACGGAGATTGTGTTCGAGTCGAGGTTATTTATAAGCCAAAAGGGTACATAATCACACTGTTACCTAGGTACTTACTTGATCGACAGCAATATCTTTTGATGTCTGAAAGAAACTAGCATTTCGAAACACTACAGATACAGAAGTACGTTTTTCTTCTGACATATGTAATGCTTTATTAACTGCGCTTCCAGGTAACAATGCCTTTATTCCTTCCAGTTCAAAATCAGTGTCTTCTATTTGTACATCAGTATAATGTGGTGTGAACTAATGAAATGAGGAAGTAACATTGCAAACGTCATCAAAGAATTAGGACTGAAAATTTAGCGCTCAGACCTAGTGGTCCTTACCGTGTACACTTGGCCTAAACACCATGTCGTGACCATGAGCTTTAAACAGTAAAAAAAAAAATGTCTCGTGGAATTTGACCAATATCATAGTGTCTTATCGATGACTTTTTTTATCGAAGAATTGAAATACTTTCAAGCAATGCCTTTCTATACTAATATGACCCCCCTACTGAAGAAAACTATTTAAACTATAAAATTATTTTTAACTATTATACTTAATATATATAAGATATAATAAGCACCTGCTGAACTTCTACGTAAATTGCAGACGAATTCAATCGGAAAGTTTCGTTTGACTCCGGTTTTATTTTAGTTGTTAGAGTTTCCACCGACAGGGCGACATCAATATTTTCAGAAGTATCGTAGTTTCGGCTTTCACTAAGGAGTTCATTTGCCATGTAAATTAGTTCTTCGATATCAACCTTTATAGCCTATAATTTCGTCAAAGGAGGGTGATGGGAGATATTTGTTCATGCAGTTTCCTGAACTTTTTTCAATGAATTCATATTTTTATATTTGAATAATATAGTTTAAATAAGTTATACTTCAACTAATGAGGGTTTCCAGATTTTATTTCAAAAGACAGGATTTCATTTTTTGACAAACAAGAAAATTAAATATTCAGCCAAATAAACATGTAGCTAAATATTTTAGATTTCCCAGAATTAGTTGAGTTTCAATTTTTATGCAGATTAGACTCAGAAGTGCAACTCGTCCATTTAAGGACAAAACTAAGCCAGTTATAAGCACCATTAAAATAATAATATGAATAAAATAAATAAGGACCATTTTAACAAAAACTAAAAGTCGAAAAAAACTCAATGTCAGTACCTTTGCGCTCGTGAAATCGTTTGTTGTATTTATCGAGTCATGCATTGTTTCGTTGTAATATTTCTTAAATCGATACATTAGCGTACTTCCGTTTGCTACATCACCAGCCGTGGTTTCAAAATATATTGGGTCACTCGTAGTGTGAATCTATTGAAAATGGTATACATTTATTCCATATCTATGGTAAAAATTTTGTTTCGAGATGTTTTGCTACTTAATATTGAGGATCAGTGAACAAAATGGAAAAGAGAGCATGTTAATACAGTACCTGAAAGTTTCATAATAAATAAAAATCACGAAAAATGATATAATAATTAATTAGATAATAAAAAAACATTTTGGTCTGAAATTAGAATGAATCAAAAACAATATTGATCAATTAAAGTTCAAAGTATAGAAAGCAAGAACTATAGATTTTCATTCCTACTTGGTGAACCTTTTATACTAAATTGACAACACTTTTTATAAGATGTTTACATAGCAGGGCTAGCAAACCTGCTTTCGACCGCGATCGACTAAAATCTTCAAAATGGATCGCAATCGACTGATTGGTATAGGTCCTACACAAAAACGAATGGGCACTGAATGTGCAGATAACTGTTCACACGCATACAAAAAATTCCACCGCTTCCAACAAGAAGGCTTTGTGGGCACATTATTATTAAAATCGACACCAAATTTGCAATTTTTATATTCCATTCAAGCTGTTGATTTGATTATTTAATTGTACCCGGAGTAAATGTTTATCTCATCATTCATTTGAGATTTATTTAAATCATACGATTCTGATAAAGGGCGTGTCTAATTTTTAGTCGTATGCGTTGAAAATTCCCCCAAAAACCTTGCCAAGTATTCATGTATTATCCTAACAGCAAAAAATAAATATTCTCAAACCATGGATGTTACATGACTGCTTAAACTTCAGTATCTAATTCACAATTTCCTCCAAACGCGATCCTTCGCTTGCTTAGAATTAGAACAAGTTGGTCATTTTGATGCCACTGCTACCATTGCGAATAAAATGTATTTTGGAGAGAGACAATACCTCTCGCATACTGCGGAAGTTATTGTAGGATCGTTTGTCAGCCAGACACGCGATATTCGACACTTCATTATTAAACCTTGGCAGCGCAAAAACTTGCATTTGTTACGTAATAATACGCTTTATCGGGCTTGCTCAGACTCGAATACTGTATGTGAGTGTATCTGTATATTGTATTTTGCGCATGTAAGTTACTGTATTCTTCCTGTTGTAAAACAAACAACTGGTTCGAAGCAATTTTGGATGGTATTTCAATAAAATTCACTCAACATCAGACGCAATCGACTGCTCGAGACGTGGAGATCGACGTGTTGGCCATCCCTGTTATATGGCATCAAGTCCGGCTTACAATCGGCCATTTATAGGCATAGAACTACCAATGTTTCAATATCAAAAATAAAGCTTTGTAGTTTTTTTTCAAATAAATCAAAGTTATGACATGGCTAATAAAGCATTAAAACTACAAAAATATTGTAGTCAAAGACGCTGAATAAGTAGTTGCAAGGTCAATTATGTGAAGTAGAAAATAAATGATGAAACATGTATGTTCAATATCATTATTTTATGGCTACGTATTTTACTATAGGGATATTATCTTGGAGAAAAATTAAATTTTTAAATTAAACCTAATCATAAACTTTTTTTAATGAATTTATATTTTCATATTTGAATATTATAGTTTAAAAAAGTTATAGTTCAAACAAGAAGGTTTTCAGATTTTATTTTGAAAAACAGGATTTCATTTTTGACAAACCAAAAAAATTAAATATTCAGCCAAATAAACATGTAGCTGAAGATTTTAGATTTCCCAGAATTAGTTGAGTTTAATTTTTTATGCAGATTAGACTCAGAAGTGCAACTTGTCCATTTTGGGACAATTTTAACAAAAACTAAAGAAAAAAATATCAATGTCAGACATTATTGTCAGTACCTTTGCGCTTTTGAAATCGTTTGTTGTATTTATCGAATCATGCATTGTTTCGTTGTAATATTTCTTAAATCCATACATTAGCTTACTTCCGTTTGCTACATCGCCAGCCGTGGTTTCAAAATATATTGGGTCACTCGTAGTGTGAATCTATTGAAAATGGTATACATTTATTCTAGATATAATGTAATAAATATGATTTCGAGACGTTTTGCTATTTAATATTGATGATAAGTGTACAAGATGGAAAAGGGAGAATATTAATACAGTACCTGAAATTTTCATAATAAATAAAAATCACGAAAAATGAAAAAATCAATGTCAGTACCTTTGCGCTCCTGAAATCGTGTGTTGTATTTATCGAGTCGCGCATTGTTTCGTTGTAGTATTTCTTAAATCTATACATTAGCTTACTTCCGTTTGCTACATCGCCAGCCGTGGTTTCAAAATATATTGGGTCACTAGTAGTGTGAATCTATTGGAAATGGTATACATTTATTCTAGATATAATGTGAAAAATATGATTTCGAAATGTTTTGCTACTTAATATTGATGATAAGTGTACAAGATGAAAAAAGGAGAATATATAAAATTATATTGTAATATATATACAATTATAAAAATCGTGAAAAATGATATAATGATATAAAAAAAATATTTTTGTTCTGAAATTAGAATGAATCAAAAACAATAATGGTCAATTGAAGTTCAAAGTATAGTAAGCAAGAAACTATAGATTTTCATTCCTTCTTGGTTAACCTTTCATACTAAATTGACAACACTTTATATAAGATGTTTATATAGCATCAAGTCCGGCATACACTTTTTTGACAAACAAGAAAATTAAATATTCAGCCACATAAATATGTAGCTGAAAATATTAGATTTCCCAGAATTACTTGAGTTTAATTTTTTATGTAGATTAGACTCAGAAGTGCAACTCGTCCATTTCGGGACAATTTTAACCAAAACTTGTCAAAAAAATCAATGGCAGTACCTTTGCGCTTCTTAAATCGTGTGTTGTTTTTATCGAGTCGTGCATTGTTGTTTCGTTGTAGTATTTCTTAAATCTATACCTTTGGGTACTTCCGTTTGCTACATCGCCAGCCGTGGTTTCAAAATATAATGGGTCACTCGTAGTGTGAATCTATTGAAAATGATATACATTTATTCTAGATATAATGTAAAAAATATGATTTCGAGATGTTTTGCTACTTAATAATGGTGATCAGTGTACAAGATGAAAAAAGAGAGAATATTAATACAGTACCCGAAATTTTCATAATATATAAAAATCATGAAAAATGATATAAAAAACAACTATTTGGTCTGAAATTAGAATGAATCAAAAACAATATTGATTAATTGAAGTTCAAAGTGTAGAAAGATATTTTCATTCCTTCTTGTTGAACCTTAATTACTGAATTGACAACACTTTTTATAAGATGTTTATATAGCATCAAGTCCGGCATACAATCGGCCATTTATGAGAATAGAACTACCAATGTTTCAAATATTAAAAAAAGAAAATAAAAACTTTTTAGTCTTTTTTTTCAAATAAAATAAAAGATAGGACACGTCTAATGAAGCAATATAGCTACAAAAATACTGTAGCACAGACGTTGAATGAGTAGTTGCAGGGTCAATTAGGTGAAGTAGAAAATAAATGATGAAACATTTATGTTCAATATCATTATTTCATGGCTACGTATTTTACTATAGGAATATTATCTTGAAGAAGAATTGAACTCTTAAAATTAAACTCAAACATAAACTTTTTTTAATGAATTTTTTTTTATATTTGAATATTAAAGTTTAAAAAAGTTATAGTTCAAACAATAAGATTATCAGATTTCATTTTTTGACAAACAAAAAAAATTAAATATTCAGCCAATCAAATATGTAGCTGATGAATTTAGATTTTTTAGAATTACTTAAGTTTCACTTTTTATGCAGATTGACTCAGAAGGGAAACTTGTACATTTTGGGACAATTTTGTCAAAAAAAAAAATCAATGTCAGTCAGTACCTTTGCGCTCCTGAAATCGTTTGTTGTATTTATCGAATCATGCATTGTTTCGTTGTAGTATTTCTTAAATCTATACCATTGGGTACTTCCGTTTGCTACATCGCCAGCCGTGGTTTCAAAATATATTGGGTCACTCGTAGTGTGAATCTATTGAAAATGGTATACATTTATTCTAGATATAATGTAAAAAATATGATTTCGAGATGTTTTGCTACTTAATATTGATGATAAATGTACAAGATGAAAAAGGTAGAATATTAATACAGTACCTGAAATTTTCATAATAAATAAAAATCACGAAAAATGAAAAAATCAATGTCAGTACCTTTGCGCTCCTGAAATCGTGTGTTGTATTTTTCGAGTCGCGCATTGTTTCGTTGTAGTATTTCTTAAATCTATACATTCGCGTACTTCCGTATGCTACATCGCCAGCCGTGGTGTCAAAATATACTGGGTCACTCGTGGTGTGAATCTATTGAAAATGGTATACATTTATTCTAGATATAATGTAAAAGATTTGATTTTGAGATGTTTTGCTACTTAATATTGATAATAAATGTACAAGATGAAAAAGGTAGAATATTAATACAGTACCTGAAATTTTCATAATAAATAAAAATTAGGAAAAATGATATATTGATATAAAAAAAACTTTTTGGTCTGATATTAAAATGAATCAAAAACAATATTGATTAATAAAAGTTTAAAGTATAGAAAGCAAGATCTATATATTTTCCTTGCGTATACGTTGTTTAAAATTTGTAAAATTTTCCCCAGAGGAAAAATTATAGAAACACGTATACCATATATACCATATTACGTGGAAATCTAAATGCTGTATAGTCCAAGTATGCTGATTCACTACCATCTGAGTATTTTCTTATTTTACAAGGTAGAGTAGCTTCAGATGATCCTGAAAAACAATTACAACACACATTTCATTTATACTATATATATTTGAGAACCACTTACAGATTATTTGCAAATTTGAACTAATTGCTAATGAATATTTCCAGTTCGAAATTATGATGAAAACAGTACAATAGTCATTGAGCAAAAGAGTTGGATTTAATCGATTTAAAGAAGTCCAATATGATGTCTAAGAAATGAATTCTTACCCAATGAGGAGTTTTCTTCTGGAAACGCTAGTGAACCGGCATTTGCTGCCTTGAAATGATATAATCTTTTTCCGTACCCTATTTTTTTTGGCGTACACTTTAGAGAAGCTGAAAAAAGTCGGAGGTAGATTACGTACGTTAATGGTAAACCACATCAGACAGCCGTTAAACAAAATATAGACAATTCTTCGCAGTGCCAACCAAAAATACAAAATTTTGTGATCCCGATTTTCGTAGAATTACGATAAATAATTTTTAAGTATAACCATCAACTTTATTCAAGATAGGATGAGTCTTTTTTGACGAAATGCTAGTTGAAACCACCCTTTGTCTGCAGTTTTTAGAACATTTATAAAATTATATTTTAAAATATTTTGTCTATAATCAAACAGTATTCTTTAAATCGACGTTTTCTCGGATTCGTTACTATACCTTGAATAGGTTTCTTCCATCTAGCAAATATTTTTTTACTTCCAGTAGACTTTCTCATTGCTCGTCTGACTTTAATAAAATCCTTGATAAAATCATGTGGCGTCAAGTTTGGATCCGAGCAATAAATATCGTATGTTAAATTAAATAATCTTGTATCTAAATTAGTAATTTTTGTTATGATGAGCATGTTTATTTTGGTTAACAGGTTTTTAGAGAATAAATCACGGAGACGATTTGCTTTATCTCTCACGACACAGTCAGTTGCAGGTAGTGTGAGGTCTGGATATATGACAATTTGCCATATTGTTATTATATCTGGAAAATAAACAAAAGAATATTTGAGGGAATTTTTAACTTCAATTTGCCCAAAACAAAAAAAATGACATTCAAAATATAATAAACTGAAATTATGTCAATTTCAATGACGTTTTTCCAACAACAACGTAAAGAATAGTGAAAGACTCGTGAACACGAGGTCATTAAAATCTACGCAGAAGTATTGCAGT
This sequence comes from Styela clava, assembly GCF_964204865.1. Classification (NCBI taxonomy): domain Eukaryota; kingdom Metazoa; phylum Chordata; class Ascidiacea; order Stolidobranchia; family Styelidae; genus Styela; species Styela clava. The sequence continues at coordinate 11,321,033 of NC_135259.1, read as the reverse complement.
TGCATTATCGTTTATTATGTTATATATCAACGATACTCACACCCACACGCGTTTATTCCATTTCCTTGCATATCCTCAGGGCAGAAACAAATACTTGATCCATTTTTGTACACACAGTTGTCGTCTTTTGGTGGACATAAAATCTTGTTATGATCGATGCAAGTACCCTTCTCCGTCATTTTAAATCCACTTTTACAGCATTCAAATCCAGTTTTGGTATGATGGCAGTGCCCAGCAATTGTGTTATCGCAAAATTTAATATGAATCTCTGCCGAACAAACACCTGCAAATATATTAAAACGCAACCATACACACTCTTTAATAGTTTTAAACCAATGGTGACTTATGAAGTCGAATATACTTAACGTATTACTTAGCCAGGTCTAACCCTTATATATTTCCTGATTCTAAGTATAATAGTGCTTGAACAAATGATTAATACCAGCAATATATAGTCTTAAAGACCGAGTTATATGGTTGTGATTATATAAAAAATTAAAAAAAAAAAAATTTACCAGTAGTTGGCACTTGGCACACATATGCCAACTTGTCGTTACATGGAATTTTTATCGCATTCAAGTTGTTCAATTTCATTGCAATGCATTTTCCTCTGTAATATGATAAACTGAGCCAAATGCTAAAAGCCATCTGCAAGAGAAATTTCTAACTAATGATAAAATTCAATTATTCTAAAATATCCCTTTACTCTCGAGTGGTACAACTGTTGACATCAAATTTCATCCCAATATTTTTCTGGGATATTCTCGTGCAACTAAAGACTGAAAAACTGAAAATACTATTTATGAATGTACGTCAGGATTGAATAAACTACTTCATAACATTTTCTCGTATTTTTTACTCACTAATTTTCCGAATTTTTAAAAATAAGTTATTTTCAAGTCATTCTTATTGCAAATTAATGGTTGTTTTAAATAATTTTTTAAAGAACTATTTTTGTATTCTCAATTTGCACATAAATTCAACACTTTTACAATAAAATAGATTTGGTTTAAATAGAATAAGACATGCTCTGTTTTGAAGTATGCAATTTTATAAGATATTTTTACCTACCGTGTTATTATGAGAACTTAAACCCCGGCCAAATAAGTTATCAGGTACTGGTTCTCTCACGAAACGCCCCCCAAGCTTCAGGCATTGGTTTTTGGCTCGAGAAAAAGTAGTTGGGGTGGAAATAAAGAAGTATCTTAATTGGGTTTTCTTGTGCAGTATATCTTCAGAATACTTGACGGTATCTGCAAAATAGATTATATTCACCATATTTTCGAAATATATTTTAACCACAAGTATCCATATAAAAAATTAATATTTCTCAACCTGGTTTGAATGGTGTAGTCGTTGTCGATTAAGATTTTTAATAACTCCATAGTATGAAATACGACTGACTCTATTTCAGCACCCGTGAAACTTTTTTGGGCACAAAACGTCGTTTGGGAATGTTTTCTAAATTGGTGTTTAGACCATGTTGTTGTCGGGTCAAATAGCCATTATCTCTTAACTACTGACCATATCATGAGTTAACAATAAAAATGTCCGCTAGGAGTTTAATACTTCTATAATACTATTTTATTTTTTTTTTGTTTATAGAGGCTTCCTGAAACGTGCATACTGCTTTATCCAAAAATTTGCTAAATTTTAAACTTTGCAGCGATACCAGACAGATTTTCTGTTGATACAACCATTTTGGCCAACTAGTGTACCAGAATTGCAAATCCGAATTACTTATTAAAACATGTAGTAGCTTTACAGACAGTTGACATTAACCAACAACAGGCTGTCTGGTCACCAAATTTAACTACATACTAAAATATTAAGCTTGTGATTGACCTTTAAAGTAATCTGAATTCATTGATTCACTTGAAACATTATTGACCGTCATAGAGCTTCGGTATATTACAAGTATTGTCAACAAAATTATTGCAATGAATGGCAATGAATAAGCAAGTTTACTTCAAATTCATAATTGGCATAAAGACGATGATTGGATAATAAAACATGTATAAAAGCATGATTAAGGCCCTCAAGAATGCAAACCAAACCTTTGATTGGGATTCAATCGTACAAGAAAAATTAAGTTACTGAATTGTGATATAAAAGGAGGAGTATTTGTTCACCCAATATTTAAATTAACAAATTTACTAACTTATGGTTTATCAGATCAAATATCGATTACAGTTAAAAATTCCAAGGGTTTAGTTTCAACTCTGAACTCGAACTGTGTTGAAATATATTGCGCTAATTTCTCGCGATGTCAAATTGTAGTTTGTTTTATTTGTGGATGTCAGTTTGGGTTAGTAAACTGAGTTTTATGCTCAGTGTCTATTTCTTTGCTTTTGTGAGTTAGTAGCTCCGTTAGACGATCAATATGTGTCGATAATGGAATATGAAAGTTTACCTTGAACGTTAATTTGGCATTGTCTACCTGTCCGCGAGTTTGTGCATTGGCATTTGCCATCGACACACGATCCTCCATATTTGCATTCATTAGATTTCCTGCAGTCTGAGAAATAGGACAATAAATAAATTTAAGGTAAAAAACGAGTTTAATAAGTATATTTATGTAAATTAATCCGAATATCTCTTGGAACTATTTTTTATTCTACAATTCGTCACTTCTTTCACTACGAATAGGAACTTGTACAAGCCTCCATTGGTGAGCTACCATGTTTTGAAAGTACCAAAACATTTTAGACATTGTCTACTCAATTTATCCCACCGATGGTGAGGTGGCAGGCTTTCTGTAACCTAGTCCTGTAACCTCCGATGCCAACTGAGTTAAGTCCAACGCTTTAACCACAAATACGCGTGGTTTAATTCTTAGCCAGTTTTAGTATTTGATATTTTATCACGTATGCTAAAATATAACATAAAGTCACGTCGTTTTGATCTGATATCGACATTTCACAAAAAATTGCAATAGTCATTATATATCAAGTCGAATGTTTCCTGATCAATTTTTACAACATTTTCCAATTTTATACAATTTTTGGTCATAGTGGAATATGGAGTTGAATAACTTCACGTGAAGTTAACATTTAAACGCTACAATAAATTGTATAGTAATGGCTCCTCTTACACTAATTTATGCTCAATAAGGTGCATTGAACTTCGGTGAAAAAAAAGAGCAATTATACAAATAATAAATCAGGGAAACTATTAAAAATTGCGGTACAGAAAAATACATAATATCATCAAATTACTGTTTGTTTGATTCATACCATGTATAGTTTTTCAACGTAAAAATCTTTTTTGTTCATTAGTAGATTCTCACTCCAATACGATCTCGCGATTCATTTCGACAGAAAAAGAATTTATTAAAAGTCTTGTAGTGAATACCTTTATGAGGAGAATTCAAAGTACAAAAACGATGGAAGGCCACTGCAAATTTATATCTTGTATCACAAGATAAACTCACTTTTAGATAATCGAGTAATGAAATAATAATCCATTTTATTTTAGTTATATTTTTGATGTTGATACCAAGTTTTAGCTACTGAATCAAAAATACATTGCCAAAAATTGCCGAAATGATCAAATTTGGTGATCAATTTTAATATCACGAAAATTCAAGTACATGCTTGTATATCGTAGAAAATATTTTTTATGCGTGATTTAGCTGAACAACCATATGAATCGCAATAGGAGATAGAATGATTTTCACAATATCAAGATGATACTTATATACGAGCAGATTATTTTATACAAAATAATATTTACATTTGCACTTATTTTTCGTAATATTTCAGCTATCTTTTTTGTATCAATACAAACCTAAAATCCCTATTTCTAGCTTTGATTGGCCAGTTTATTGGATATAGTTTACTAAACTTACAAACTGACACTTTTACGGGGATATCACAAAAGTCTCCCTTCCACTCAGGCGTACATTGACATATTTCATTTGAAAAGCCCATCGTGCCGCCGTTGAGACAAACAGGATTTTCACGTGAACATTCTGCACAAATACGAATATGATTATTAAACAATGTGTCTTTCGCAAGACAGAATGCTTGGTACAAGACTTGCTTGGTATCAAGGATAAAGAGAACAAAGTTTAGAATCACAAAGACGTGTATTCATTTCTATTTATTCTTAACGTATAGCTAATCAGCGCGCATAAATTCGGTATATATATATTTTTGTCCTAAATTGATTAATGACATTGCTCAGGCATAATATGACCAATGTCAATACAATATTGTTCACTCACCTGGGTCAATTTTATTAACAGAACAGTGGCAGCCCGAAACAATATGTGCAATCACTAGGACCAAGCCGGATTCAATCAAACTTACCCGTAAAGCAAGAAGCATATTATTATTTTAGCGAACTGTCAACAAATTAATATAGTTTAAAATACAGAATAAAAAAAAATTAAAGGGGTTGTACAAAGTATTTGTCATAAATTGATTGGAGACTATCTGGGCGATTTCTTACCTTGTATTGTAAATTTCATCATTTTTTTCTACATGGTTCCTTTAATTCCTTACCTGGAAATATTTTTTTTTATTATTTGCTTTGTATTTAACCAACCCTTTTAAGTTACTTCCCATAATCTCGTCTAATATCTCTCAGAAAACCTGTATGCAAAATATTACCAATGGTAACCATTTTTGAAACATTGAATTCCATCGCTATGCTCTTCATTGCAGAAAATTAATTTCTTTATGACTGCTTTTCTTCTAATACCTTCTCATCTTGAATTCGTCTATTATCATAAATTTCCTATTTTCTACAAACAAAAGCTTTATTTGACTCGCAAAAATTTTGTCGTGTCTATTCTTCAAAAAATAAAATTACGTCGTATAAAGTGATTGATTAGCATTTGGCATACTTGATTGTTGAGAGAAATGGCAGGAGTAAGAACTATTTAGTAGCGTCGTTTAGTTCAGTCGTTCAGTATCAAGTCTTCGCAGTATTGGCAGTCTGACTGACCGCCAGATCGCTGAAATGCAATCGCGGAACAGCCATACGGTACACAAGTTTTAACTTTGAAGACGTCATCAAGTTAAATTGCAAATTGTAAAATAAATCCCATAAAATAAATAAAAGTAATAGCTTTCTAGCGATAAAAATAACCACTGAAAATTTCAATGCAGTTGGTCCATTAGGTAAAGATAAAATCGATTGTTTTACAAAATCAGTAACAACAACAAGTCGAAAAACAACACCAAGAGGAATACTAACAACAACATAATAACAAAACCATTCATAGATTCACTACGTGTTCAATAAACATGTCACTAGTTTTAAAAGGAATATAAACATAAAATCCCCGTATTTCCCGGCGAATAAGCCGCTTTTCTAGACCCAAATATTTGACCTGATTTTGGGGGTTTGTCTTATGAGGCGAGTATGATAATTTTCAATTTTTTTTTTGGTGTCGCCTTATTATTAAATTACGACATTAAAATACCTTCGGCGATAGCATCATATGGCCTGACCATGATATATGTAAAATATCGTATTGTAAAGTATATTTAATAACAAATTTTAACATAAATTCACTCGGTGGGGTATTATCGCTGACTTGAGGTTTTTTCCTGTCGTGAAATTTTCGAAATAATGAGTGGCAGCATTGCGATAAAGCGGAATTGTTGCAGCAACAGCTCAGATATGTTTTTAAATTGCAAAAATACGAATCAAAACAACATATAATCGTACATGTTTATGTCCACGGATTGCGTTGGAAATTTGGAGCAGTGAGACTAATTTATATTGTCCCAATTGCAGATTAAATTGAACACAAATAAATCAATGAAGCAAAACATTTCAGATTTCTAGGTGATGAATATGTATGTTTCATACATACATTTTATATGTATATTTGTTTATACAAACTAAATATAATCAGGTAGTGTATCCCACATTATTATGTCCGCTGATTGCTGTGTTATTTCAGATCGGCAGTGCTCTTATATGGTGGACGCAACCGAGAGTTACGTTGAACACAATTAGATTGAAATTGAAAGACAGTTTGAATACCTGTAGTTGCTATGTATTGAATATTACACTAAAAAAAGTCATTATAGGGTATTTTAACCAACGCGCAAACGCGGCCACCGCTCAAAAGCCTTTGCATGGTAATTTGAGATTCCGATGTTGATGCGATTTTACCACCCGTCTTATTGGCAGGTTATATGCAAAAACCCATTTTTTCAGGCTTAAAAACGGGCCTCGTCTTATTTGCCGGGTAGACTTATTCGCCGGGAAATACGGTAAGCAACTGTTTTTGATTGTTTGAATGCGTTACAATGTATAAAATCACTATGACGTTATGAACTATGTCAGCGGGATATAAGTACTGTATCCCTATACCTATATGCGTGAAAGACTTGTTCGGTCAGGAAGTGAGAACAAAAAATTGATTTCTTCGGATGTTTTTTGATGCATATAGCGATTACACATGTAACTTACCCCCCACTGCATCTATCCTTTAGCGCCACCTATCTGAACCCCTTTCACAGTTTTACGTGGCAACTATTTAGCTTTGAAAAAACGGGATTTTCTGGAGTTTGGGTCGCCACTGTTGCAAAACGTCTATTCGCTAATAATTGAGGGCGATTTAAGAGTAAATACATTTGATCGTGAAAACCGATATGTTTTAACGGGCGTTTAATAATACTGACCACTTAGTATACAGTGGTTCAATTCAATACGCGATTTCAGACTGATTTACTTTGGAGTTGTCATCATTCATTTGTAGTTTGTTGCGGCGTATTATGGAATTTTAATTCTAATCAATCGTTTTCAACAACAAGAAAGATGAAGGGCTATTACTGATCCCTGGACAACTCCGCGGTGGATAGTTAACACCGGCTCGGATTCTCCATGAGCAAACAAAGGAAGATCGTTAGAAAAGTATGGATTCTATCGTGAAGTGAGAACTTTTTTTGTGGTATAACTGGCATCGATATAAAGCAAAACTCGAGAGAATTTGAGTCTGAGTAAGAAGAGAAACGCACCAGCATATATTTGTTACAAACAAAGTGCGTTATTGATCTTCTATGCTACCCTGTCTTTCTGACATAAAAGGGACGCTCACTAACATGATAACTATTTCACCATAGATTTCTCTGCTCAGAATTTGCGTATTATGTTCTTATTTAAACTATTATGAGAAAAGATAACAATCGGAGTCCGCCATGATATGAAGCGGGCGGGCATTCGACTTGAACTTATATCAGTAACATGACTGTGCTTTGAAAGTTGTTTTTTTCGGTTATTGAATCCATCAATCCAATATTATAACATCTTTGATTAATAAGGGAAATATTAAATTCAATGGAACACGGTCAGATTGGCACAGAAAAACAGCATAATACAAGCCCATATAACAATCGAATTTTGCATTCTTTCTCAAAACAGTTGAAAACCATTTGGTCTGTTTCTCGGCCTTGTTTGTTTCAATTTTACCAAGGATGACGCAATTACACGTAATTCCAGGAAGAGATGTTTGTATCAATACCTACCGTTTTAAATCAACGGCTCATTCATGACAACTTGAAATTTACACGACTTTAAAAATTTCTTGCGTAGCAGGGCTAAAATCGTGGAAATTTCCGGCAATAAATACGCTATTTCAAGCATTGTGACGATTTTTTATGAACTGACTAAGCAATGCATTTCTTAAAAGTTATGCTAAAGTGTTTGAACCGGAAGGTAACTTTCGACTAGGCAACAACTTAGCAACTAAAATCTAGATCGACATGTAATTTGTGTTTTATTATTTATAACGCAAAAAGCCAGCTTTATGTAACAAGTACTTCGTTAATTTTTGGAAAAAATACATTTATGTTTCATCTTCGAACCTTCCCGAGGAGTCACGTCTTTTAAAACCTAAATTACACGTAGCATGTTGCCACCACCACAAATTGAGAAATACTGATATTTTACCCAATACATTTTTCTCATCTAATTTAATTGCTTTGTTCACACTGGCTGGCTATTATATTTCACTCAATCACTGTTGTTTGCCGATACTCAAAAAAATGAAATAAGAATTACGCAATATAATGGAGTCGATGACATCACTTTTAGGATTGTAAATTACTACATGGCAGTTTGCAACTGCTGTGCTTCACTTTTGCTACCACTTGTTTTGAAATTTACTGTCGCAAATTTTTTTTGTCTGTTTCTTGTATTAGGTACCGGCGATATTTCCGTCCTTTGTCAGGCTCTATAGTGATGAAATAGTCTGTTTAGTTCTTTTGAATACTTAAAATGAATACCTAACACAAGCCATGGCCCATTTTACAATACCTGTTAGGAACAAGAGAGCAACGGTCAAATATATGGACACGTTAATCAGAGAGAAGGAATCTTCACCTTTGACGCTACCGGTACATGCGGCGCTGTACGCCATTCCCCGTTAGGAAAGCAAGAACTTTGTGACACACAACCGACGTTCGATGAGCACGTGATCAAAAGAACAAGAAGAAGAGTGTCAGCATAAAAGCGACTTTTTAGATTTTCCACTAGGTTTCCAAAAAAACATAAAACGATCCCTACGTCCACTCCGTTTCCAATATTAAAAAATAAAAGTAATAGCTTTCTGGCAAAAATCAATCTTTAACCACTAAAAATTTCAAAGCAATTGGTCCAGTAATCAAAGAGAAAAACGACTTTTTCATAACGTGTTAAAGACCAACAACAACATAATATTGAAACGATCCATAGGTCCACTAACGTGTCAAATAAAGTAAGCCTGTAATTTTCATACACTACATACAAGGCTTCTACATCCATCTACTATGAGGTATTAAATTTTGGAAATACCAGAATCATTGTGTTCAGCATGGCCTACACAATTTATTACACCCTGTATGAGGTGATGAGCATGGGATTTGAACCCAATTCTAACGCTTTTACAACCAGACCATAGCGCACGAGATTTTATCGAACACATAGTTTAGATGGTAGATATCCATTTTTTTATTTCAATATTTATTTTCATATTTTCAACAGTCCACCCACCAAATACAGAAGAGAAAAAATAAAAAGAAACCCTGGAAGAAAAACAATGGTTATGTTAATATTACACTGGTGTTGCTTACATAGTATTGATAAATACAATGAGGTAAGTGGGAGTGAACAAAGTGAATCATATTATTGCTGCATGTTTTTATTGAAAATACAAAGGGAAAACTGTATGACTTTATCGCAAGGAATTGAAGAGAAAATATTGATACGCACCATCTTTGATATTATAATGTTGTGACTGTATTACATACCATTCGCAGGCAAATATCGAGTCCCACATTACCCAGACAAATTAAAAATAGCTTTCGAGCGACTTTTCCATCATTGATAACTGGAAATTGGAAAACGATTGTTGCACTAGTTGCGGAGAAAAGCGAATTTTTTCTAACAGAAACAGCAACTAAAAATTAGAAAAATTAGCAAAACGATCTATATATGAATTTTTCACCTGTAGCGCATTTGTGATTGAGAAAAGCCAACCCAAAACAATATTTGTGGTAACATCGTCCGATATTTCTAATGGAATAACAAATAACCAAGTCAGTCCGAGTATCAATATCAGTATTACAGCTCGCATTGAATATGTTTTAATTAATTTCTTCAGCCATAGTTTTGTTTTGCGACAAACTTGACTGGATCTATGAAACAGGCATTTGGAATTGAAGCTTTCAACTCATAACAGCCCTTCGCTGTTTTGTTAACTTATGGTATCAAACTTTAACTTTGTTAGTCTTCGTGTAGGTTACTGTTAAGTCAGTCTTTTTAGTCTGTGGTGTACTTGTTCCTGGTGTTCCATGTATCTTCAGCTGACCTGTTATTTGTAATATCAAAAATGTATCAAGAGCTTACAGACCGATTGTATCAGACTCAACTCTAAAGTTCTAATAGTATCACCTTTCACATGACTATCTTTTCTTTTTATGCATAATAGTTTTAATAGTTCTGTTGTCCATAAATCACGAACATCTTTTCTTCGAATGCAAAATAGAAAAAAGACAAAGAAACCCTGTAAAAACAATTCCAGTATTTTTATTTATACTTACACGCCTTATTACATTCTTCAATTTCAAAAAGTTGAGCATCTCATTAAAACTTATATTTTACAAAAGACCTGGTTGTAAGAAATATATATTTTAGTTTAAATCAGAAAATCCAAATTATTGATATCGTTGAGCTTTTTATTTTTTATTTTATACACAATCTCCATTCGATTATATATTAATAAACCATCAAACTTCCTAATAGAGCAAACTACTATTCACTAAACTAAAATCTTGTTTGCGATGAATTTTAAATAAAACAGTAAAGTTGTTATTTTTTTCACCTGCAATGAGTTGGCGACAGAGAACAGCCATCCAAACACAATGTTCGTTTTATCATCATCGGACATTGTTAAAGGAATAGCAAATAGCCATGCTAGTCCTAGTAAAAAAGTGAAGATAATGGCTCTTGTAAGATAAGTCTTTGCCTCCTGAAGTGAAGTTTTCTTTTGGTTTGACTTTAATAGTATCTAGAAAAGTAAAACCTAATTAAATAGGCCACAATCCAATTTTGGATGTGAGAAGCATAGAAAAAAAGCTTTAATGCATTCTTTTCATACGAAAGAAGATATGTCGATGTTTTCAAACAGGCTGCTTCTCAATTCAACTCTAAATATTGCCTAAAAGTATAGTACAAGCACAAGTCCACAATTGTGTAAACTTCCGCCCTGCTAACTATTTGTCACTCTTTCACGAGTTCAAAGTACCATTGCTTATTTTTTATAAAACTAGTCCATTTTTTCAAGATCACACAAAACTAAAATTGAAACACACAATGATGATCCACTGTATATATATATATATATATATTAAAAGCGATTAGTAGTTGATCTATTATCTCATTAAGAATTCAAAGATTGGCCAGTTCATAACTGAGGTAGGTATATACATTACCTTTGACCGATCACAAGTAATTGCTTTTGAAATTGCGATGAAGCCAAATATATTTATAACGAGAGCTATAGCGATAGGCATCAAAAATCCAACAATTAATGAATAATTATGGAGCCAGCATAATCGTTGACTTATGTATTTAGAAGGAGCAAACATTTCATCTTCTGCAAAAAAAATAGTTCAACTGAGTAGAGTATTTATTTGTATATTTCCAATCAATATCGAGCATCAACGTCTCCACAAGCATTGGCAGCCTATGGGTTTGGTAAAAAAAATATTGATCTGCTGAATATTGATCTGATATTCACGTTATACCTGTGTATCGAAAAGGGAATCAGTCATAAAACTGTTACACTGTACCAGTGGATTTTAACTGGCGTTCCGCTACACCGTAAGGATTCGTCAGTACAGTCAAGGGATTACGAAATTAAGAAGGTAGAAAACCACTGCACGACATCAATAACACTGTATTATTAACTACATAATCAAAAATAATTTAATCATGATCACGACAAAGTTATTCTATATATCCATTTTGTGAATACCTTCTGTGATAGGGTTCCAATCCTTGAGAAATTTTCTATCAAACCAACCTACAGCGACAGCCACGGTGACAACAGCAATGAGAGCGGAACCACTGTATACCATGACTGCAGCCTTTACTATGTAGTAGGGTCCCGTTGAACCAAACACTGAAACAAGCTTCCTGGAAAAAGTGTTCAAGTGGATAAAAAATTGCATCTTCATTGTTAACTCTTAGAAGAGTTTCGTATACCAAATAACAGCTCTGTTAATTATTTTCCAAGTATTTTATCATTTCATAAAGCTAGATATAACTAATGACATTAACAGTATTTTGTTGCTTCGACCTAGACAACCAACCATAATGCCGACAAAGTGGCTTGTACTTTATTTTACTTGAACATGAATGTGTATGCCATTATCAATTGTGGGAAATCATTTTAAAGTCAAGCACCAAATGTTGCAAACCATACATCACACGTAACTTTTGTCAAAAACCTGAAAATATTGTTTCCTGTTTTACGTTGTCTAATAATTGTGAAAAAATGGACACAGCACTAGCAGTGCCTACTATACGCGCCACAAGGGTTAACACATTTTTATAAAAGCCGGCAATTGAACAAGACGATCAAAATTCCCTTTACAACTGATATTGCAACGACAACCAAATGTCGACTGAACGTGAATAACGACGTTACATATCCACAGAAAGTTATACAAAACTAGAATAGTTTTACAATATTATAATTATCTCTTACTTGTACATAGTGGCACATTCAACTATCATCCATCCCCATGCAGATAGTAAAAAGAAATGTAGGAATGCTGCAATAGTAATACAGCCATTTCTATTATTTATCTGCTCAACACCCGTCAGAAACAAAACGTATGCTACTAAGAGGCTGAATCCGAGAACGGAGTGTATTTGATTCGTCAAATTCTTTCTTAAAGATCTGAAAATGAAGTATTTGACTGTAATGATATATTTATTCCCCAAACCCCACTCCCCTCCACGTGTGTGATACCACAATGTTGTTATTTCTGACTTGAATATACCATTGCATTTAAATATATAGAATATGGCATATTTATCAGTGTACATAGTCTGCCAAACAAATAACACATTTTTATATGTTTTATACCTAATAGCAAAAGTTTTACCACGCCTTAAATTTCGACCACCAACCCCACACCCCTAAAATAAAAAGCTGGGAAACTTACTGGATACAACAGAAGACAATAGCAGTATACATAAAAATAAAAATCCTAAAGGCCTTTTTATTTCATTACTTACGAAAAATAACAAATGCACAGCAACATCAAAGCAAGTCCGATCACAGAAAGTGAACATCCGACCTTTCCGAATATTTCCAAGGTATATGGATCCGTCAAATTGGCTGTTTTCTAAAAATATAATAATGTCACGACTATTGTGCCCAATAGACATTCCTTCAATATTAAATTACAATATCTCAAATGCTATTCAGCACCGAACCTAAGCAATCCATACTGAATTTATTATATATATACTATGTGTTGAAGTAAAGATCCGTAGAATATATAATTCAGACAATGCCTGTATTTTCAAAAAATATAACTAATCAACGTTCAAGTTTTACAATTAATCGTTAATGTGAGGGGCATGCCAGAAATGGGAGATTAGTCTATCAGTCATGATTAAAACATAAACGCGCTAAATTCCTATTATATACAAAAGACAAGATAACAAAAAGTTATCTTTCGGAATCTGTATAAATATGGCTGTGAAACTAGATTAAAACTAGATAACGTTATGCAATAACTTACTACTAATACAGCAAAATTCGTTAAATGATTGCAAGTACAATTTGGCGGATTTGATCCAGTGACATACGAACATCCCTCGGAATTCCAGTCTTTCATTTCCACATCGTAATAAGCACATTTTATAAATTTTACTCGGCGTGTTTCCTGTATAAACACAAATGATATGGGAAAACCAAAAAATCGCATTTTGGCGTTGATTCGTGATGAAATTTACCATTGAGATATTGTTACATCACCAACGTCATTGAATTGATTATGGTTAGTTCAGTCAGTAGACTGAAGTGATGTTAGTAGGGTATAGCTGAATAGTGTATTTGGTAGCCTAAACTATTACTAGCTTTAAGTTAACTTTGGCAATCTTAAATGACAAGTTGGGAGAAGAAACATTGAATGTCGGTCGGCGACTGTCAACGGCTAACATTAATATTGATATAGAAATAGTGATCAAAAATGAATAATGATCAAATATGTTCGTACAGTACGAAAAATTGTTTTTTTTTTATATCGGGCTGTGACTTTTTCTTATTACTGTTGACTGCGAACAATATAAACATATTATTGTGGTATTGACGCAGACAACGTTTGGCCATTTTTTTATGAAATTGCGACGAAAAGCAATTTCCTAACAATAAAAACTCAACAAGAACTGAAATTTTGCCAAATTCGTGGACAATAACTTCTAATAGTTAATGCAATATTGAATATTTTATATTGAACTTCATTAGACAAATTATGAGCACGTTTACACATTGAATATTACTTACGTTTGCCTTCTCATAACTTACAGGCATCTGATACCAAAATGGTTCCAACAAATTAGTAATTTTCTTGTCTGCAATGCTGCACGATAGTACCTGAAAGAAGAAAAAGATGATCCAACGTTAAAAACAAAATTAGTGGTATTTAAGAAGTGTTTATTAAGAATATATTCATATATAAACTATTGCAGCTCATTTTAACAATATTTCATCTGGTAGTTTTTTTGTGATTGTTTCATTAAACCTTCTCATGAATAGTAATGCATATACAAGTAGTATGAAAATGTTCAAAACGGATTGTGTTCAACTCGAGATTGCTTATAAGCAAACAGAGATACATCATCACAATGTTACCAAGGTACTTACTTGATCTATGGCAATATCATCCGATGTCTGAAAGAAACTAGCATTTCGAAACACTACAAAGGATACAGAAGTGCGTTTTTCTTCTGCCATATGTAATGCTTTATCAACTGCGCTTCCGGGTAAAAATGCCTTTATTCCTTCCACTTCGTATTCAGTGTCTTTCATTTGTACATCGGTATAATGATATGATGTGAACTAATTAAATAAGACAGCAGCATTGTAGACATCAGCAAAAATTACACCTCAAGGGCCATGTCGTGCCCATAAGCTTTAACCCGTAAAATAGTTCAATTTCCCGGATTTTGTCCAAGATCGTAGTGTTTTATCGATGAATTTTTAAAGAAAATAAAGAAATTTTCATCCAATGCATTTATATATTAAAATTATATTAACCTTTTTTCTAAAGAAATTTAATTGAAATTACTTACAGATATATTGCTGAATATACCAGATATAATAGGTACCTGCTGAACCTCTACGTAAATTGAAGACGTATTTAATCTGAATGTATTGTTTGGCTGCAGTTTTATTGTAGTCGTTAGAGTTTCCACCGACAGGGCAACATCGATGTTTTCAGAAGTATCGTACTTTTGGTTTTCACTAAGGAGTTCATTTGCCATGTAAATGAGTTCTTCGAAACCAACCTTTCTGACCTAAAAGTTCGTCAGAGGAGGGTGATGGGAAATATTTGTTCATGCAGTTTCATATTTTTTTCTATGAATTTATATTTTTATATTATAATTTATATATTAAAAAAGTAATAGTTTCACCAATAGGGTTTCCGGATTTTATTTTAAAGGACAGATTTTCTTTCAGTGACAAACAAAAAAATTAAATATTCAGCCAAATAAATAGGTGAATATCTGAAAATTCTAGATTTTCTAAAATTACCTAAGTTTAATTGTTCATGCAGAATATACTCAGAAGTGGACTTCATTCATTTTGGGCCAAATTTTAACAAAAACTTCAGAAAGAAAATCAATGTGAAAAAAAAAAATTAATGTTCCTACCTCTGTTCTCCTGACATCATTAGTTGTATTTATCGAGTCGAGTATTCTTTCGTTGTAGTATTTCTTAAATCTATACATTAGCGTACTTCCGTTTGTTACATCGCCAGCCGTTGTTTCGATAGATATTGGTCCACTCGTAGTGTCAATCTATTGAAAATTGTATACATTATTCCAGATATATTGTAAAAGAGGGTTACGAGGATACAGGAGATTTTAATGCAGTACTTTAAATTTTTATATAATAAATTGATATCACGAACAAAAAAAATGTTTTTGGATTAAAATTAGAATGATTTTCGAAAAAAAGCGATAATGATCAATCGAATCAATTGAAGTTCAAAGTATGGAAAGCAAGACCCTATAAATATTCATTCATGCTTGGTGAACTTTTATTACGTTTTATAGCATCAAATCCGGCATGCGACCGACCAATTATATATTTAAAACTACCAATGTTTGAAATATAAAAATAAATGACTTCAAGTCTTTCTATAAAAAAAAAGATAGGACAAGGTTAACGAAGCTACACTACATTAAAACTACAAAAATATTGTAATCAAAGATCCAACGCCGGGTGAGGAGTTGCTCAATTATGCAAAGTATAAATTAAATGATGAAGCTTGTATATTCAATACCATTATTTTATGTCTGCGTATTTTACTATACAGAAGCTATCTTTAATAAAATGATGTTTCTAGACGAAAAAGAATCAGTTATACTCCCATACTTTGTGTATACGCTGTTTAAAATGTGTAAAATGTTGCTCAGGGGAATGAATACAGAAACACTCATACTATACATACCATATTACGTGGAAATCTAAATGCTGTATAGTCCAAGTATGCTGATTCACTACCATCTGAGTATTTTCTTATTTTACAAGGCAGAGTAGCTTCAGATGATCCTGAGAAACACAATTACAAGATATATTTACTATGTATATTTGAGAACTACTTACAGATTATTTGCAAATTTGAACTGAGTGCTAATTAATATTTTAGCTTGCAATTATAATGAAAATGATATAATAGTCATTGAACGAAGTCCATTATGATATCTAAGAAATGAATTCTTACCCAATGAGGAGTTTTCTCCTGAAAACGCTAGTGAACCGGCATCTGCTGCCTTAAAATGATATAATCTTTTTCCGTACCCTATTTCTTTTGGTGCACACTCTAAAGAAGCTGAAAAAAAATCGGAGGTAGATTACGTGCGTTATTGGTAAACCATGCAAGACAGCCTTTAAACAGAATATAAACCATTCTTCATCGTGCCAACCAAGAGTAAAGCTTTCATGGTTTTGATATTTGTATATTACGGTAACTATTTTTTTAAAAAAGAATAACCCTCGTCCGCCTGTATCTATCTATCTATCATCAACTCTATTCAAGATAGGATGAGTCTTTTTTCCTCGAAACTGCTTGTTAGAACTATTTTTGTGTGTGCTGCTTTTAGGATATTTAAAAAATTGTGTTTCAATATTTTACGCCAATCAAACAGTATTCTTTACATTGCAGTTTTTATCGAGTTCGTTACTATACCTTGAATAGGTTTCCTCCATCCAGAAAATAATTTTTTATTTCCAGTTGAACTTCTCATTGTTCGTCTGACTTTAATAAAATCGTTGGTAAAATCACCTGGTGTCATGTTCGGATCCGAGCAATAAATATCGTATGTTAAATTAAATAATTTTGTGTCAAACTCAGTTATTTTTGTGATGATGAGCATGTTTATTTTGGTTAACAGGTGTTTAGAAAATAAATCACGAAGACGATTTGCTTTATCTCTCACAGCGCATTCAGTAGCTGGTAGTTTGAGGTCAGGATATCTAACAATTTGCCATAATGTTATTATATCTGAAAAACAAAGAAAATAACATTTAAACTTCAATTTGCATTTAACAAACTGAGTGGCATACAAAATTCCACAGAATAAAATTATCTCAAACGTTTAATTACGTTTTTTTTAACAACAACATAAAGAATAGTGAAAGCTTCGTGAACACCATTTCAACAAATCCCCAAATATTCAGAAGTATTGCAACTGCAATATCGTTTGTTATATTGTATATAAACGATACTTACGTCCGCAAGCATTTATTCCATTTCCTTGCATATTATCAGGGCAGAAACATACACTTGATCCATTTTTGTACACGCAGTTTTCGTCTTTTGGTGGACATAAAATGCTGTTACGATCAACGCAAGTACCATTCTCCATCATCTCAAATCCCCTTTTACAACATTCAAATCCAGTTTGAGTATGATGGCAGTGTCCAGCAATTGTGTTATCGCAAAATTTGCTTTGAATCTCTTTCGAACAAACACCTGTAAATATATTAGAACGCAATCATATACATAGATTCTCTAATAGTTTTAAACTGAAGCTGAATTATAAAGTCGAATATACTAAACGTATACCTAACAGGATTTCCCATATTTTATATATATCGTGTTTGTGAGTGTCATGGTACTTGAACAGGAATACTTCCAATCTTAGCACAATATATATATATATTGATCTCCACTCCACTATTTGATAATAAGCTTAAGTCAGTCATAAAACATTGCATTTTAGGTACTAATCTTATTTTTATTAAGTGCTTTATTCATGGAAAAGCCGAGTACATTATATGATTGTGATCTTATAAACAATTTGAAAAAGAAAAATTTACCGTACCTGTAGTTGGGGCTTGGCACACATACGCCCTCCTGTCGTTGCATGAAATTATTATTGGCTTCAAGTAGTCGTTTAAATTCATTGCAATGCATTTTACATTATCATACCATAAACTGATCCAAATGATAACAGACTGCAAGAGAATTTTATCGCAATAAATATTTTTTCCGATCTTCTCGTGCAACTAAAACGCTTAAAATACACTTTATGCATGTACCTCAGGATGGAAGAAACTACCATCTTCATGGATCAACTACCATACTCATATTTTAACTACTTTTCCAAATTTTTGATAATAAGTTACTTTTGAATTCACTCTTATCGTGAATTATTGGTTGTTTGAAATTAATTCTTGTAGAACTATTTTTGGTTTGAATGGAATCATACATGCTCTGTTTTGAAGTATGCAACTTATAAGTTATTTTTACTTACGGGGTTATTATGAGCACTTAAACCCCACTTAAAAATATCGGGTCTTGGATCTGACATGACACGCCCCCCAAGCTTCCGACATTGGTTTTGGGCTCGAGAAAAAGTAGCGAGGTTTGAAATATAGAAGTATCTTAATTGGGTTTTCTCGTCTAGCATATCTTCTGTATATTTGACGGTATCTGAAAAATAGAATATATTCACCAGATTTTCAAAATATATTTTATCCACAAGTATCTATATTGTAATTAATATTTCCCAACCTGGTTTGAACGTTGTCGTCTTTGCCGACTACGATTTAACCCCAGAGTATAAATACGACCCTATTTCATCACCCGTGAAACTTCTTAGACATAAAACGTCGCTTTGGAATGTTTTCTAAAGTAGTGTTTTTGACCATGTTGTTTTCGGTTCAAAAACCTATTATCTCCAAACTACCGGACCATTAGATAGTTAACAATAAGAATGCTTCTTGGAAATTAATAGTTTTATAATATTATTCTATATATTATTTTTAGAGGCTTCCTCAAGCATGCATACTGCTTCATCCAAAATTTTGCTAAATTTATAACTTTGTGGCAATACCAGACAGATTTTTTAAAGATCCAACCAACCATCGTAGTGCTCAGGTATTATAAATCCGAATCACCAATAAAACATATACAGTAATGGCATTGCAGACAATTGACGTTAAATCGCAACAGGATGTTTTACTGTCGAATTTAACTACATAATAAAATATTAAACCTGTAATTGACCTTTAAGGATATCCGAGTTCATTGATTCACTTGGTCATAAAGTTTCGATATATTACAAACATTGTCAACGAAATTATTGCAATAAATGGCAACGAATAAGCAAGTTTAATTTGATTCCATAATCGGCATAGAGGCGATAAATGGATAATAAAACAAGTATAAAAGCATGATAAAGGACTTCGAGAAAGCAAACAAAACCTTTAATTGAGATCCAATGCTACAGGAAAAATTATCTTACCGAATTTCGATATAAAAATGATGAATGCTTGTTCACCCAATATTTAAATTAACAAATTTACTAACTTATGGTTCATTCAAATCAAACATCGATTACAGTTGAAAATTCTAAGTTTTTAGTTTCAACTCTGAACTCGAGCTGTGTAGAAATATATTGTGCTAATTTCTCGCTTCAGTTTGTTTTATTTGTGGATGTCAGTTTGGGTTGGTTGAGTGAGTATTATGCTCAGTGTCTATCTTTTGCTTTGCTTCGTTTGTAGCTTAGTTAGACAATCAATATGTGTCGATAATGGGAATATAAAAGAATTACCCTGAACGTTAATTTGACATTGTCTACCTCTCCACGATTTTGTACATTGACATTTGCCATCGACACAAGATCCTCCATATTTGCATTCTTTGGATTCCGTGCAGTCTGAGAAACAAGACAATATATTTAAAGTGATAAAATAAGTTTAATAAATATAATCATGTAAATAATTATATTACTTGAAACTGTTGTTTCAACCACGATTTGTCGAGTCATTCACTACGAATAGGAACTTGTACAAGCCTCCATTGATATATAATGAGCTAACATGTTTTGGAAGTATCGAAACCATTCAAGCATTGTCTAACTACTCAGTTTATTACACCTTTGGTGAGGTGGTTTGTGTTTCAACCTGAGTCCTGCAACCTCCGATGCCAACTGAGTTAATTCAACGTTTTGCCCACAAATACGCGTGATTTAATTGCTAGACAATTATATTATTTTATATTTTTTCACGTATGCTAAAATAAAACCAAATGTCACGTTGTTTTGATCTGATATTGACTTTTCACAGAAAATTTGCAATAGTCATTATAGATCAAGTCGAATATTTCCTGATCAATTTTTACAACATGTGCCAATTTTATACGATTTTTGGTTTTCGTGGAATATGGAGTTGAATAATTTCTCCTCTTACAATAATTTAATAATTTAGCTCAATAAGATAAGATGCTTGGTGCTCATTGAACTTTGGTAAAAAAAAGAACTATTATACAAATAAAGAATGAATTAATCATGAAAACATTAAAAAATTGAGTTACAGAATAATACATAAAATCTACAGGAATAAATAAAGTTTAAAATTGTATGATTCTTGCAAATGGGTACGCATTACTAAATTCAATCATTAAAAAATTTTAACATCAAATTACGGTTTGTTTGATTCATACTATATGTGTAGATTTTCAAGGTAAAATCAATGACGTTTTTGCATTTAAACACCCGATGCAAATTTAATGTCCCACGTACAGTCATAGATTCTCACTCCAATACCATGTCGCAATTCATTTCGACAGGAAGGGAGTTACGACTCTATTGAAATCTTGGATATAGTTTAGTAAACTTACAAACTGACACTTTCACAGGAATATCACAAAAGTCTCCCTTCCATGCAGGCGTACATTGACATGTTTCATTTAAAAAGTCCATCGTGCCGCCGTTGAGACAAACAGGATTCTCATGTGAACATTCTGCACAAATACAAATATGATAATTAAACAATGTATCTTTCGCAAGACAGAATGCTTGGTTACATGACTTGTTTGTTATCAAGGATAAAAAGAACAAGGGTTGGTATTACAAAGGCGTGTATTCATTTCTATTTATGTATAACTGTTAAATCAGCGCACTTTTAACATAGATTTGGGCACCTTGTCAAACTTCGATTTCGGAGTCATGAATAACACGTGGTTTAGTAACTAACAAGATTGTACAATAAATAATACTGTTATAAAACCTTTGAAACAAAATAGGAGATAAATAGGACATTTCTCAGGCATAATATCAATGTCAATACAATATTATTCACTCACCTGGGTCAATTTTAACAGAACAGTGGCAGCTCGTAACAATATGTGCAATCACTAGTACCAAGCCGGATTCGATCAAACTTATACTTAAAGAAAGAAGCATATTATTAATATTTTGGTGAACTGTTAACAAATTAATATAGTTTTAAATACAGAATTAAAAAAAAAACGATATAACGGGGTTGTCATAAATTGATTGGACGTTGCAAGCTATTTGGACGATTTCATATCCTCTATTGTAAATTACATCAATTTTTTTACATGGTTATTTTTATACCTTTCTTTGAAATATTGTTTCTATTATTTGCTTTTGTATTTAACCAACCCCTTTAAGTTACTTTTCATAATCTCGTCGGATATCTCACAGAAAGCATGTACCAATGGTGACTATTTTTGAACAGAAATTGAATTTCCTCGCTATGCTCTTCATTGCAGAAAAGTGATTGCTTTATGACTGATTTTCTTTCAATACCTTCTCATCTTGAATTTGTCCGCTATAATAAATTTTCTATTTTCTACCAACAAAAGTTGTATTCGACTCGCAAAAATTTTTTCGTGTCTGTTCTTCAAAAAATAAAATAACGGCGTATAAAGTGATTGATTATCATTTGGCATGCTCGACTGTTGAGAGAAATGGCAGGCGTAAGAACTATTTAGTCGTGTGTTTGTTTCGTGATCTACAAACAAATTTAGTTTTTTTAGCTTTCAGTAAGATACAAAATACTCTTGGATTTAATTTTCGTGGAAAGCTATGTCGTGTTCTAAAAATTACTAAATGCTAATTACCATGAGACCATATTACGAAACAATAATATTCTTAGCTTAATTAAGTGCTTTTGTAGCGGTTAAAGATGTTTCTCAAATTGATTGTAACTGAATTTATATCGATATATAAAAAAATCTATATAATCTATAGTTTTGATTTTTTTTTATTAAATTGCACGTCATTTGACTAAACGAGGAATTTTAGCAATAAACAGTTAGGGCTAGGCGTATATTATACTATTAACACCTATTTCGCGTGTCTTAATGTCTGAAGGTTGATCAGTGTTCACTACGAACGGTGAATTTTTTTACGCTCTTGAATATGTAGAAATTAGTAACAGTAAGATTGACAGATCTTCTTTATTTAATTTATACAATCGGAACAGAGGTACGAAAACATGTGCGAATGCCCGAAATCTACGTTTTTCAAAGATTGTCACATTAATACTTGAAAACAATTCTTTCGTTACGGTTTCATCATATTTTTTTCCCAAGTAAATGGTTTCGTATTGAACCATTATTGTTCCCACATTTTCTTGCTTGCTTATTGCAACAATTTTCTAGTAACCCGAAAACATAATCAGAATTTAGCTTATTCAGGCGTTACGTCACGTCTGGATTAACCACTTCCTTAATCATAATAAAAGATTTTAAATCAGGCAATTTATTTTAACTGGGAGTATTGAGCCCCGATATAGTCAACACTCTTCTTATTATTGCCATTAGCTCAATAATTTAGGATTTCCATTCCACTCTGGAAATTAGTGATTTTCGCTTTGTGATTTCCCGTTCTCTAAGATTTTTACAAAACTGTAAACTTGGAGTTTGATATCAACTCGAGAATTAAGAGTATTCAAAAACAAAAAGATAGTTTCAAGTAATATAGTAAGTAATAATAATCAAACAAGAGAGCAATGAACAAAGGTCAAAACGAAGTAGCTTAGTATCAAATCTTTGCTGTGACGTTAGTCCGACCCCCAGATCGCTCAAATGTGATCGCGGAGCAGGCATACAGTACACAAGTTTTAACTTTGAAGACGTCATCAATTGCGAATTGTAAAATGAATCACATCGGCCCCACATAAATTTTTAAAATAAATAGGTATTAGCGTCCTATGCGCTGTTATCTACTATCGAATTCTAAGTCCGATCATTTGTTTACAAGAATAAGAAAGGTGAAAGACCTAATGCCGATCCCTGGACAACTCCGCGGTTCTTGATAACGATCGGATCTTGATATGAAGCGGGCGGGAAATCGACTTGTTCCTGTATTTCTTTAAATGCTTAAAATGAATACTTAATACAAGCCATTTTACAATATCTGTCAAGAATAAAGCAAGCATGTAGTTCTTATACACTACGTACAAGGTTTTGTACAAGCTTCCACTAAGAGTTATTATATTTTGAAAATACCGGAATCATTGTGTTTAGCGTGGCCTACACAATTTATTACACTCTGTATGAGGTAATGAGCATGGGATTTGAAAGCCAATTCCAACGCTTTTACAACTAGGCCATAGCGCACGGAATTTTATCGAACACATGAATTAGAGGGTCGATATCTATTTTTTCTATTTCAATACTTAATTCCATAATCTCACCAGTCGTTGACAACGTTTCTTGCGTTTTTTTTTTGAAAGGTTTTGTCAGTTCTTTAATCCACAAGTACGGACGTCTTTTCATCGAACACAAAAGGGAAAAAATAAAAACAGGAAGAAAAACAATGCTTGTGTAAATAGTACCCTGGTATTGCTTACATCGTATTGATAAATACAATTAAGCAAGTGGGAGTGAAAAGTGCGAATCATAATATTGCTGCATGTTTTTATTAAAAATACAAAGAGAAAAATTGCATGACTTCATCGCAATCATGGAATTAAAGATAAAATATTGATACACACCATCTTTGATATTATAATGTTGTGACTATTTCACACACAATTCGCAGTGAAATATCGGGTCCCACATTACCTAAAGAATTAAAAATAGTTTTCGAGCGACTTTATCCATCATTGAAAACTGGAAATTAGAAAATGATTGCTGCACTAGTTGAGGAGAAAAGCGAATTTGTTCTAACAGAAACAGCAACATGAAATAAAAAATAGTAGAACCATTCATATATCAATTTCTAATCTGTAGCGCATTTGTGATTGAGAAAAACCAACCAAAAAAAAATATTTTTGGTAACATCATCTGATGTTGCTAATGAAATAGCAAATAACCAAGTCAAATCGAGTATCAACATCAGTATTACACCTCGCATTGAATATGTTTTATTTTCTTCAGCCATAGTTTTGTTTTGCGAAGAACTTGACTAGATCTAGGAAACAGGCATTTGGAATTGAATCTTTCAATTCATAACAGCCCCTCGCTGTGAATGGTATCAAACTTTGATTTTGTTGGTCTTTGTGTATGTTACTGTTACATCAGTCGATTTAGTCTGTGGTGTACTTGTTCCTGGTCTTCCATCTATCTTCGGCTGACCTGTTATTTGTAATATCAAAAAACGGTTCCACTACATTTGAACCCACGTACATTTGAACCCATGACAATTGCACCTGTAAGCTATTGCACCTATGGAATTTTTTTGTTTCACGGATAGTTAAACCCATACTAACCCTAACCCATGGGTTTTAGCACCCGCATATAGATTGAACCCGTGGATATACGCATGGGTTCAAATGTACATGGGTTCAAATGTACGGTCACCTCAAAAAACATATCATGAGCTTGCAGACCGACTTGAACAGACTTAACTCTAAAGTTCTAATAGTATCACCTTTAACGTGACTATCTTTTCTTGTTATGCATAATAGTTTTAATACTTCTGTTGTCCATAAATCACAAACATCTTTTCTTCGAATGCAGAAAAGAAAAAAGACAAAGAAACCCTGTAAAAACAAATGCCAATATTTTTATTTATACTTACACGCCTTATCACATTCTTCAATTTCAAAAAGATGAGCATCTCATGCAAACTTATATTTTACAAGAGACCTGATTGTAAGATATATATTTTTAGTTTAAATCAAAGAAGCCAAATTAATAGTATCGTTGAGTTTTTTATTTTTGGGACTTTATACACAATATCAATCCGATTATATATTAAACCTTCGAAACTCTCAATTAAGCAAACTACTATTCACTAACTACAATCTTGTTTTGCGATCAATTTCAAACAAAACAGTAAATGGTGTTTTCTTTTTTCACCTGCAATGAGTTGGCGACAGAGAACAGCCATCCAAACACAATGTTCCAATTTTTATCATCGGATATTGTTAAAGGAATAGCTAATAGCCATGCTAGTCCTAGTAAAAAAGTGAAGATAATGGCTCTTGTAAGATAAGTCTTTGCCTCCCGAAGTGACGTTTTCTTTTGGTTTGACTTTAGTAGTATCTAGAAGAGTAAAAACCCATCAAGTAGTCCACACACTTTTATTGTCAAGCTTTATTCATTTTTTATCCAATTTTGGGTGTGAGATGCATGGAAAAGAAGCTTTAATATACTCTGTATAAATGAAAGAAAATATAGCGATGTTTTCAAACATGCTGCTAAATATTACTTAAGAGTATAGTGCAAGTACATGTTCACAATTGTGTGAACTTTCGCCCTGCTAAATATTTATCACGCTTTCATGAGTTCAAAATGCCATTGTTTAATTTTTATATTAATTTTGACTTAATTTTTTCATGATCACACACCACATTTAAACAAACAATGATGATTCAGCACATATATATTGAAAGCGACTAGTAGTTAACATCTTAGATTATTATGAATATAAAGATTGAACAGATCATACTTAAGGTAGGTATATAAATTACCTTCGATCGATCACAAGTAATTGCTTTTGAAATTGCGATGAAGCCAAATATATTTATAACGAGAGCAATAGCGATAGGCATCAAAAATCCAAAAATTAATGAATAATTATGAAGCCAGCATAATCGTTGACTTATGTATGTGGATGGAGCATGTATTTCATCCTCTGCAAAAAATAATAGTTCAAATTTGTAGAGTATTTATTTGTATATTTCCAATCAACATTGAGCATCAACGTCTGCAAACGCATTGGCCGAAGTAAAAAATATATTGATCAGCTGAAATGGTATTTACGTAATGCTTGTTTATCAAAAATGAATCAGTCATAAAACTGTTACCCTGTACCAGTTGATTTCAACCAGCGTTTCTCGGCAACATAAGGTTCCGTCAGTACAGTCCATGGACTCTGTAATTGAGAAGGATGAAAACCCCTGCACTAAACTTTTAATACTGTATTACCTACATAGCCAAGAGACTATTTAATCATGATAACGACAAAAGTTGTTCTAAATATTCATTTTATCATTACCTTCTGTAAATCCATGTGAATTCATGAGAAAGTTTCTATCAAACCAACCTACAGCAACAGCGACGGTAACAACAGCAATTAGAGCGGAACCACTGTATACCATGACTGCAGCCTTTAATATATAGTGGGGTCCCGTTGAACCAAACACTGAAACAAGCTTCCTGGAAAAAGTGTTCAAGGGGATAGAAGTTTCACTTTGTTTAATAACCCTCACATACAGGGGTTGCGTATACCAAGTAAGAGCTCTGTTAATTATTTCCAAGTATTTGGAACGATATTTTTCCTTTTCATATAGCTAGATATAATAATTGACCTTAACAATATTTTATTGCATTGCTTCGACCTAGATAGGTGACGACACTGCCGACAAACACTGCCGCTCATACTTCATTTTACTTGAGCAATTGTCGGGTTTTATTCATAACTTAACCAACAAATGCTGCAAACCGTACATCGCACATACCTTTTTAACTGATTTTGTAACGACAACTGAATGTCGATTTAATATGCAAATAACAACGTCACATATCCGTCCGAAGATGTACAATGTTAGAATAGTTTTACATTATTATAATTATCTCTTACTTGTACATAGTGGCACATTCAACTATCATCCATCCCCATGCAGATAGTAAAAATAAATGCAGGAATGCTGCGATAGTAATACAGCCAATTCTATTATTTATTTGCTCAACACCCGTCAGAAACAAAACATATGCTACTAAGAGACTGAATCCGAGATTTGAGTGTATTTGATTCGTCAAATTCTTTCTTAACGACCTGAACAATAACGAAACAAGTATTTTATAGTTTTGATATATTTACTATCCCTACTATACTGATTTTAAATCCTATCTTACGTTGTACAACAGAAGGCAATGACAGAATACACAAAAATAAAAATTCTAAAGGCCATTTAATTTCATTACTTACGAAAAATAACAAATGCACAACAACATCAAAGCAAGTCCAATCACAGAAAGTGAACATCCGACTTTTCCGAATATTTCTAAAGTATATGGATCCTTCAAATTGGCTGTTTTCTAAAAAATGTAATAATATTACCGTTAAATATAATCCCGACCATTGTGCCCAATAGACAGACATTCATTGCAATATTAAATTACAATATCTCAAATGCTATTCAGCATTGAACCTAAGCAATCCATACTGACCTTTTTCGGGACATTGACTTTATTGCACCCCATAGTACGAACCAGGATAGCTAGAGAGAAAGCGGCGATTGTCCCGAAATCGCCCACCCACTCTCTCGTTTGAGCCTATTTAGCGCCACCAAATGTTTCATATTTTGTGGTCAGACATCTTTGTTTACATTGATGTCGGTTGAAATGTGATGTCGGTAGCAGTCGGATTTCGTCGTCTTTTTTGGGGTATAAAGCTATACCCCAGAGAGTCGAAAAAAATCACAGTAAGAGGCCGTTATGTGTACTTTCATTTGGTAAAAAGAGTTTTGCCTAACAATTAGTTGTTTACTGCTGACGCCAGTTTTCCTAACTGTCACTAAATCGTCCCATCCGTCCATGTTTTGCAGTTTAAGTTGTCTTTCATAAACCAAGACACTTGAAATTGAAGAGCAGAAATAGGAACATAATCTAATATGTTTTAAGTATGTGTAACTCTGTTATCGAAATTTTATATATCGTGATGTTTAATTAGTTAAAATAATGTCTTTCCCTCTAAACCTGATAATATTTTGATCAAGTTTTGCTTCTGATATTGACTGGCTAAAGCCTAAAGCAATGATAATATTTTGATCAAGATTTGCTTCTGATATTGACTGGCTGAAGTAATATGCAGGAATTTCTTCAAATTGTTTAGTGGTAGAAGTAATTTATTCAAATAATGAAAAATGGATGAGAAGGAGAATTGGAGAATCCGCTTTCCACCTAGTGGGGATGCTAGCGAAGACAGTGACTGCAGCAGTAGCAAAGATGAATATGTACCACCGAAAAAGATTAGAGACTATGCCTTGTTGTCAGAAAGTTCAGATGACGAAGCTGCTGGTCAGGATATATCCATTGACCAGGGAGAAGAAAGTGATCAGGAAGCAAGAGGGTCAGGCGAGATGTCAGTTTCTTCCGTGGTTGAAGTCGAGGTGTGTATTGGAATCAATATCCCACGTAGGAAGCCCGTATGGAGGATTGTACAGGAAAGTGACCCAGAATCAGCACGAGAGCTGCCTGCATGGAAAGGCCGTGAGTTTGAATCGGAAACAGTGCGAGCACCAATTGAATATTCGAAATATTTTTTTGACTCGGATGTAATGCACCAAATAGTTGCGGAAACCAATATCTATGCGAGCCAAAGCGATCCCTCCAAACAACTAAACCTTACAATTCCAGAAATGGAGAAGTTTCTTGGTTGTGTCGTTTACATGTCTATTTTTCATCTACCGAGAACACGTATGTTTTGGGCTGTGGAAACAAAGGTTAACTGCGTTGCCGATGTAATGACCCGTGATCGATGGGAAAGAATAAAAAAGATGCTCCATTTCAATAACAACGATTTACTTCATGGCGATTCTGATGTTCAACAAGATTGTTTAAAATCAGACCCCCGTTAGAAATGCTTAAAGCAAAATTCAAACCACTTCATCAAGAGCAAGTTTTATGTATCGACGAGCAGATGGTTCCGTTTACTGGGAGGTCAGGGCTGAAACAATATCTTCCCAAAAAGCCCCACAAATGGGGGTATAAAATCTTTATGTTGTGTGGAACAGATGGTTTGGTACACAACTTTGAAATATATACAGGAAAGATCCATCCTGTTTCTGGTTACCCTGATCTCGGAGCTAGTGCTAACATAGTCATCAAACTGACCGATAATGTGGAGAATGATGTAAATCACATACTCTGTTTTGACAATTGGTTTACGTCCATACCTTTGATGTCCGTTCTCGTCAAAAGGAAGATCTATTGTATAGGGACGGCAAGACAAAATCGGTTATTGGGATGCGAGCTGGAATCTGACAAAGATTTGAAAAATAGAGGACGGGGATGTTATCAGGAAAAGACGTCATGTGTTGAGGACACTGAAATAAGAGTTGTGAAGTGGTATGATAAACGAAGTGTAACTATTGCCAGTTCTTTTGCCAGCGCCATGCCCACATCAGAAGTCCGAAGATGGGACAACGTCACGAAACAGCACATATTGGTGACTCGTCCTTTTAAGGTAGATTTTTATAACCGTAGCATGGGAGGCGTAGACTTGTTAGATGCGCTTATAGCCTACTATAGAATACGCATTCGGTCAAAAAAGTACTACCTGAGGATCTTCTTCCACCTGGTTGATTTGGCTATTGTAAACAGCTGGATCCTATACAGAAGAGATTGTGAGTCCCTGGGAGTTGCGACTAACAAGCAGCGAGATCTTTTATCGTTTCGAAGTTCGGTGGCAGAATCTTTTTGCAAGCTTGGGAAAATATCGACTCCGCTTAAGCGAGGCAGGCCATTGTCTACTACCCCACCACGAATCAGAAGAATAGCTACTCCACATCCCAACAATGAGGTTAGAACCGACGCCACTGGCCATTGGCCTGTGGTAGAAGCTAAGAGACAGCGATGTCGTTTCCCTGGGTGTGATAGCAAGCCGGTAATCAGATGTACCAAATGCGGAGTATATTTATGCTTAAACAAAGACAAAAATTGCTTTGCGTGGTACCATGGCGTATATTAATGACCAACAGTACGGTCCACTGAACATTTTCTGTTGTCCGATTTCGTTTATTTTGAATTGAATTTGTTATATTTCCATTCGTATCAGTCGCAATACGTGTGAGTATTGACACAATAAATTCATCACGTGGACGAGTGTATCGATTTCGTGACAAAATTTTTTCTCCCAAATGGAGGGTAAAATAAAAAAAATAAGTTTGAATTTGTATTCTACGGCCTTGAATTAGCAAATAACCGAAGCGGCGATTTTTTTCTCTCAGCGGATCATAATTCCGGCATTAAGTGGTTATATGCTAAATGTTGAAATAATGATCAATTGAATATATAATTCAGACAATGCCTGTTTCTAAAAATATCACTAATCAACTTTCAAGTTTTACAATTAACGTTAACGTGTGGGGCATGCCGGAAATGGAAGATTAGTCTTTGAAGGATCACTACTATAAAAGACTTTACTCGTTAATTAGTCGTTAGTTAGTATTAATCTAGTCGATTTTACTTGGAAAAGTCGGTACTCTCGTTGTATGTGAACCAAGATGGCGGACATCTGAACGTAGTATGTGTACCAGGTTAGGTCGTTATTTTATTCCAATCTCTTTATTTTAGTTCTATTACGAATTCGGGGACTTTCTAATTGGCTCCCGTAGTATTTTTACTTGAAATTATGGCATAACCCTAACCTGTTACATATACTACGTTACGGTATTCGCCATCTTGGTTCACATACTACGGGAGTACCAAAAAATAGATTAAAAAATAAACACGCTAAATTCTTATTATTTACAAAAGACAACATGACAAAAAATTTGCTTTCGGAATATGTGTAAATATGGCTCTAAAACTAGATTAAATTCAGATAACGTTATGCAATAACTTACTACTAATACAGCAAAATTCGTTAAATGATTGCAAGTACAATTTGGCGGATTTGATCCAACAACATACGAACATCCATCAGAATTCCAGTCATTTAATTCCACATCGTAATAAGCACATTTTAGAAATTTTACTTGGCGTGTTTCCTTTATAAACAGAAGTTGTTTATAAAAAGCAAAAAATCTCATTTTGGCGTTGATTCGTGATAAAGTTTACCAAATTTCTTTGAGATATTGTTATATTACCAACGTCATTTAATTGATTAATGTTATGACTAGTTGATGCAGTCAGTAGACTGAAGTGATATTAGTAGGATATTCAGATTGCTGAATAGTGTGTTTGCTAGCCTAAAGTGTTAACTAGCATAAGTCAGTTGTTCAATTTTAACAGGTTGGGAAACAAAACATTGGATGCATGTTTATGACTGTCAACGACTAACATGAATGTTAACATAAAATTATTGATGAAAGATAAATAATAATCAAATATGTTTATACAATAAAAGTTTTTGCTTTATGCTGTGTTGTTTAGCTATTTTTAGCACTGTGGCCGCGAATATTACAAAAATAATATTGTGGCCCAGATGCCGACAACCTTGAATCACCTTTCTAGTAATTTATCCCGGCGATAAAAATTCCAGCAACAAGAAAAGCAATTTTGCTAAATGAATTTGTGCCCAATAGTTTCTAATAGTTAATACAATATTGAATATTTTAAATATAACTTACGTTTGACTTCTCATAACTTACAGGTATCTGATACCAAAATGGTTTCAACAAATCGGTAATTTTCTTGTCAGCAATGCTGCACGATAGTACCTATGGAAAGAAAAAAGATGGTCCAACGTAATTAAAGACAAAACCAGTGGCTTTTAAAAAGTGTTAAAGAATATATATATATATATTTATAAACTATTTCAGCTCGTTTTAACAATAAAATCGTCTAGTACATTTTAGTGATTGTTTTATTAAACCTTGCCATGAATAGTAATGCATACGGTATATTCAGTATGAAACTGTTACACTGTCACACTGTTACCAAAGTACTTACTTGATCGACGGCAAAATCTTTCGATGTCTGAAAGAAACTAGCATTTCGAAACACTACAAAAGATACAGAAGTGCGTTTGTCTTCTGACATATGTAATGCTTTATCAACTGCGCTTCCAGGTAACAATGCCTTTATTCCTTCCAGTTTGAATTCAGTGTCTTTCATTTGTAAATCAGTATAATGATATGATGTGAACTAAATAAATAAGACAGCAGCATTGCAGACGTCACTAAAAATTACGGATTTAGAATTTGGCACTGAGACCTAGTGGTCCTAGCCCTGTACTCGTCGCTAACACCTAGTTAGTGCACATGAGCTCTAAACTGTAAAATAGTTTAATTTCTTGGATTTTGTCCAAAACCTTAGTGTTTTAATGATGACTTTTTCACAGAAAAAAATGAGAAATTTTCAACCAATGTCTTTCTATATTATTATTATATTATTATTTCTGTTATTTATAAATTTATTTCTAAAAAAATTTAATTGGAAATACTTGCAGATATAATGCTGAATATACCAGATATAATAAGTACCTGCTGAACATCCACGTAAATAGACGTCAAATTTAATCTGAATGTTTCGTTTGGCTCCGGTTTTATTCTAGTTGTTAGAGTTTCCACCGACAGGGCGACATTGATATTTTCAGGATTCTCGTAGTTTCGGCTTTCACTAAGGAGTTCATTTGCCATGTATGTGAGTTCTTCCAAACGAACCTTTGTCACCCAAAATTTCTTCAAAAGAAAGAATGGGAAATATTTGTTCATGCTGTTTTTTAAGCTTTTTTTATGAACTTATATTTTTGTGTCTGAATAATATAGTGTAAAAACGTTGCAGTTTAACCAATAGGGTTTCCGGATTTTATTCTAAAGTACATTTTTTCTTTTTGTGAGAAACAAAAAAAAATCAAATACGTAGCTGAAGATTTTAGATTTCCGAGAATCACCTGAGTTTAATTTTTATGCATATTAGACTCACAGGTGGACTTCTTCCATTTTGGGCCAGTTTTTAACAAAAAAGTGTCAACCAAATCAATGTCACTTCACTACCTTTGCGCTCCTGAAATTGTTTGTTGTATTTACCGAGTCGTGCATTGTTTCGTTGTAGTATTTCTTAAATCTATACATTAGCGTACTTCCGTTTGCTACATCGCCATTCGTGGTTTCAAAAGATATTGGAGCACTTGTAGTATAAATCTATTGAAAATGGTATATATACATTTTTCCAGATATATTGTAAAAAATGGTTTTGAGGGAACAGAAGATTTTAATGGAGTACTCGGAATTTTTATCAAATCAATTGACGCTCAAATTATAGAATACATAAAGTTATAGATACCCATTCATTATTGGTGAACCTTAGTTAATACTAAATGAACAATACTTTTAAAATACTTTTTACACTACCAACATTTGAAATACAAAAAAGTTTTTTTGTAGATTAGACTCACAGGTAGACCTATTCCATTTTGGGCCAGTTTTTAACAAAAAAGTGTCAACCAAATCAATGTCACTTCACTACCTTTGCGCTCCTGAAATCGTTTGTTGTATTTACCGAGTCGTGCATTGTTTCGTTGTAGTATTTCTTAAATCTATACATTAGCGTACTTCCGTTTGCTACATCGCCATTCGTGGTTTCAAAAGATATTGGAGCACTTGTAGTATAAATCTATTGAAAATGGTATATATACATTATATCAGGTATATTGTAAAAAATGGTTTTGAGGGTACAGAAGATTTTAATGGAGTACTTGGAATTTTTATCGAATCAATTGACGCTCACATTATAGAATACATAAAGTTATAGATTCCCATTCATTATTGGTGAACCTTAGTTAATACTAAATGAACAATACTTTTAAAATACGTTTTACACTACCAACATTTGGAATACAAAAAAGCTTTTTTTGCAGATTAGACTCACAGGTAGACCTATTCCATTTTGGGCCAGTTTTTAACAAAAAAGTGTCGACCAAATCAATGTCATTTCACTACCTTTGCGCTCCTGAAATCGTTTGTTGTATTTACCGAGTCGTGCATTGTTTCGTTGTAGTATTTCTTAAATCTATACATTAGCGTACTTCCGTTTGCTACATCGCCATTCGTGGTTTCAAAAGATATTGGAGCACTTGTAGTATAAATCTATTGAAAATGGTATATATACATTATTTCAGATATATTGTAAAAAATGGTTTCTAGGATACAGGAGATTTTAATGGAGTACTTGGAATTTTTATCGAATCAATTGACGCTCAAATTATAGAAAGCAAGAAGTTATAGATTCCCATTCATTATTGGTGAACCTTAATACTAAATGAACAATACTTTTTAAATACTTTTTACCCTACCAACATTTGGAATAAAAAAAGCTTTTTTTTGTCTTTTTTCAAAAAAGATGGGACACCGTTAATGAAACCTTAAAACTACGAAAATATTGTAATGAAGGTGCAACGCTAACTAATGAGTTGCGAGTCAAATATGTGAAGTAGAAATTGAATAATTAAGCATGTAAATTCAATATCATTATTTTTATGGCTTACTATATAGAAGCTATCTGGGAGAAAAAATGATGTTTCTAGATGAAAAAAATCTAGGTTAGTTATACTACGATACGTTGTGTATACGTTGTTTAAAATTTGTAAAATTTTCCCCAGAGGAAATATTATAAAAACACGTATACTAGACATACCATATTACATGCAAATCTAAAAGCTGTATAGTCCAAGTATGCTGATTCACTGCCATCTGAGTATTTTCTTATTTTACAAGGCAGAGTAGCTTCAGATGATCCTGAGAAACACAGTTACAACACATAATTCATTTATACTATGTATATTTGAGAACTACTCACAGATTATTTGCAAATTTGAACCGAGATAGCGATTGGAGACAGCCGACTTATTGATCGTTCGCAGCGACGAAAGTTAGGGATCCCCCAAAACAGAAACTGCGGTTTCGATTCCCTCATTCTGACCTAATAGCGACACCATCACTAATTATTACTTATCCATTTTAATCGTTAAGTATGTTGATAGGTATTTGTCTGTTTGTCTGTCTCTCTGTTCGTCTGTCTGTCTGTTAGATGCACGCGATATCTCACGAAAACGAGATTAAATCTGCTCCAAATTTTGCATGTGCATTCATCATATGTCGGACCAGAAGCCAATTGATTTTGGATGAATTATGTCGTATAATTAGCGAGTTATTAATTAATTAGTAATTTGACACAAGGTGTCACTATGGAGTAAGAGAGCTGTTTTGGGGGATCCCCTAACTTTTGATCGATAAGTCTTCAGTCTCTGACCGATATTCTCGTTTAATAACTCGCTAATTAAACGACCTAATCAATAGGCTTCTGCTCCGAGCTATGATGAATGCACATGCAAAATTTGGAGCAGATTTAACCTCGTTTTCGTGAGATATCGCGTGCATCTAACAGACGGACAGACAAACAGACAGACAGACAGACAGACAGACAGACAGACAGACAGACAGACAGACAGACAGACAGACAGACAGACAGACAGACAGACAAACAGACAAATACCCATCAACATACTTAACGATCGAGATCGATAAGTAATAAGTGCCAATGAATATTTTCAGCTTGAAATTATGACGAAAACAATACAATACTTATTGAACAAAAGAGTTTGATTTAATATATTTGACGAAGTCCAATATGCTGTCTAAGAAACTATTTCTTACCCGATGAGGAGTTTTCTTTTGAAAACGCTAGAGTACCTGCATTTGCTGCCTTGAAATGATATAATCTTTTGCCGTACCCCATTTCTTTTGGCGTACACTTTGAAGAAGCTGAAAAAAGTCGGAGGTGGATTACGCACGCTAATGGTAAACCACACCAGACAGCCATTGAACAAAATATAGACGAATCTTCGCAGTGCCAGCCAAAAGTACAAACTTTTATGGTCCCGAATATTGTAGAATACGATAAATAATTTTTTTTAAAGTATAACCATCGCTAGTTCATATCTCTCTATCATTACCTTTGTTCAACAAGGTAGGATGAGTCTTATTTTGACCAACTGCTAGATAAAACCACCCTTTGTCTGCAGTTTTTAGGATATTTAGAAAAATATGTGTCAATATTTTTAGACCGATCAAACAGTATTCTTTACATTGACGTTTTCTCAGACTCGTTACTATACCTTGAATAGGTTTCCTCCATCCAAAAAACAGTTTTTTATTAGAACTTCTCATTGCTCGTCTGACTTTAATAAAATCTTTGATAAAATCACGTGGTGTCAAGTTGGGATCCGAGCAATAAATATCATATGTTAAATTTAATAATTTTGTTTCAAAATCAGTAATTTTTGTTATGATGAGCATGTTTATTTTGTTTAACAGGTGTTTAGAGTATAAATCACGGAGACGATTTGCTTTATCTCTCACAGCGCAATCAGTAGCTGGTAGTTTGATCTCTGGATATCTGACAATTTGCCATAATGTTATTATATCTGGAAAACAAACAAAAAAACATTTGATGAAAATTTTAATTTTAATTTGCTTTGAACAAACTAACTGTCATTCAAAATCCCACAAACTAGAATCTGGCCAAACTCCAATGAAGTTTTCCTTCCGACAACAACATAGAGGGGGGAAAAAGCATCAAGAACACGGTGTCATTGAATTCCCAAATATGCTAAGGTTTTGCAGCTGCATTATTGTTTGCTATATTACATTATATACCAACGATACTCAAAAGTAAATCAACTCACATCCGCAAGCATTTATTCCATTTCCTTGCATATTATCAGGGCAGAAACATACACTTGATTCATTTTTGTACACACAGTTTTCGTCTCTTGGTGGACATAAAATGCTGTTACGATCAACGCAAATACCATTTTCCATCATCTTAAATCCTCTTTTACAACATTCAAATCCAGTTTTCGAATGATGGCAGTGTCCAGCAATTGTGTTATCGCAAAATTTGCTTTGAATCGCTTTCGAACAAACACCTGTCATAATATTAAAACGTAATAATATACATAGATTCTGTGATAGTCCTAAACTAATACTGAATTATGAAGTCGAATATATTGCACGATACTAAACCAATAACCATGCTTCACCAGATTATATTTCATGTTTGTGAGTATCATAGTGCTAAAAACCAAGTCTGATATTTTATATTTATGATTGTGATTATATAAACAATTCAAAAAAGAAATATTTACCAGTAGTTGGCGCTCGGCACACATACGCCATCTTGCCGTAGCATGAAATTTCTAGCGCACCGAAGTTGTTTAACTTTATTGCACTGCAGTTTTTCGTTTTATGGGGTAAGCTGAAACTAAGGCTACCATCAAACTGCAAGAGAAATAACTTCTTATTGATAAAATTTAATTATTCTGAAATATTCGTTGAAATGAGAAATAGTACAAATATCGACAGATTTTATTACTTACAATAATTGTCAATATTGTAAATTATTGTTTGTTTGAAATCGATTCTTGAAGATTTATTTTTGTATTCTCAATTTGCACATAAATTATACACCTTTATAATAACACAGATTTGGTTTAAATGGAATCATTCAAGATCTGTTTTGATGTATGCAATTTATAAGTTATTTTTACTCGCCTCGTTATCATGAGAACTTATTGGATCTGTCGCGGTGATGATATGCCCTCCAAGCTTCCGGCATTGGTTTCGAGCTCGAGAAAAAGCGGCGTTGGTGGAAATAAAGAAGTATCGTGATTGGGTTTTCTTGTCTAGAATATCTTCAATATATTTGACGGTATCTGCAAAATAGATTATATTCACCGAATTTTCAAAATATATTTTATCTACAAGTATCTATATTAAAATTTAAATATTATATTATAAATTTGCCAGATTTAAAACCTTGCGGCACTACCAGACAGATTTTTGGTAAATCCAACCATTTTGACAAAATATGGCTCAGGTTGCAAATTTGAATCAAGTATAAACTTATAATAATAGCATTGCAGACAGTTGACATTGAACCTGAACAGGCTGTTTTACTGCCAAATTCAACTACATACTGAAATATAAAGTCTGTGATTGACCTTTAAAGTAATCATAATTCATTGATTCACTTGGTCATAAAGTTTCGATATATTAAAAATATTGTCAACAAAATTATAGCAATAAATGGCAATGAATAAGCAAATTTACTCTGATTCCACAATCGGAATGGAGGCAATAAATGGATAATAAAACAAATGTAAAAGCATGATAAAGGAATTCATGAAAGCAAATGAAACCTTTAATTTGGATTCAGTCGTAGTAGGAAAATTATGTTACCGAATTCTGATATTAAAAGGGTGAATGTTTGTTCATCCTATATTTAAATTAAAAAATTTACTAACTTATGATTCGTTCAGCTCAAATATCTATTACAGTTGAAAATTCCAAGTGTTTAGTTTCCACTCTGAACTCGAGAAGCGTTTAAATAAATTTGCTATTTTCTGGCGATGTCAAAATTCAATTGATGATAGTTTGTTTTATTTTTGGATGTCAGTTTGGGTTGGTTGACTGAATTTTATGTTCAGTGTCTATTTTTTTGTTTTGCTCCTTTTGTAGCTCAGTTAAAGGATAAATATGGGTCGATTATGGGAATATGGAAGTTTACCTTGAACGTTAATTTGGCATTGTCTACCTGTCCGCAAGTTTGTACATTGACATTTGCCATCGATACACGATCCTCCATATTTGCATTCATTAGATTTCCTGCAGTCTGAGAAATCATACAATAAATAAATTTAAAGTAAAAAATCAGTTTAATAAATATATTTATGTAATTCAATTCTAATATCTCGGGAAAGTATTTTTATACAGTGATTTGTCTTTCACAACAAATAGGAACTAACACGTCTCCATTGATATGTAATGATCTACAATGTTTTGAAACCTTCCAGGCATTGTCTACTCAATTTATTAAAATCACGCATGATAAAATATAGCCAAATGTCACGTTGTTTTGATCTGAAATTGACTTATCACGAAAAAATTGCAATAGTCATTATAAATCAAGTCGAATATTTCCTGATCAATTTTTACAACATGTTCCAATTTTATACAATTGTTGGTTTTCGTGGAATATTGAGTTGAATTGTTAAATAACTTCACGTGAAGTCATTATCATTTACACGCTACAATAAATTATATAGTAATGGCTCATCTTACATTAATTTAATGATTTAGCTCAATAAGGTGCATTGAACTTTTGAACTCGGTGAAAAAGGATAACAATTATACAAATAAAGAATGAATTCATCATGGAAACTATAAAAAATGCGGTACAGAAAAATACATAATATCTACAGGAATAAATGAAGTACAAAAGTGTATGATTCGAAACGGGTACGATTTACTAAACTCAATCATGGAAAAATTGGAACTCCACATTACGATTTGTTCAATTCATACTATCTATGAATTTTCAACGAAAAATTCAATGTCGTTTTCGCATTTAAACACCAGATGCAAATTTATTGTTCGCGTACATTGTTAGATTCTTCATCCAATACCATGTCGCGATTCATTTCAACAGGAAGGGAGTTATGAATTTATTGAAGTCTCGAAGTGAATAATTTTATAAAGAGAATTTGGAGTACTACTATGAAATGTCAATGCAGAGTTCTATATCTCGTATTTAAAGATAATTTCATTTTTAGATAATCAAGTAATGAAATAATTATCCATTTTATTTTAGTTATATTTTTTATGTTGCTACCAAGTTTTAGCTACTTTGATTTTAAGCTATAACTACTTGAATTTGGTTTAATGCTCTGAATCAAAAATACACGATATTGGCAAAGTGATCAAATTTGGTGCGTATGAACGGGAATTGTGTGATACAGAATATTTCAGTACATGCTTGTATATCGTATAATATATTGTTTATAGATTATTTAGCTGAACAACCATATGAATAATTTTCCCAATATCAAGATGATACTTATATACTAACAGCTTATTTTATACAAAATAATGTTTACATCTGTACTCATTTTTTGTATCAATACAAAACTACAATCCCTGTTTTTTAGCTTTAATTGACCCGTTTTTTTTTTTTTGGATATAATTTAGTAAACTTACAGAGTGACACTTTTACAGCAATATCACAAAAGTCTCCCTTCCACTCAGGCGTACATTGACATATTTCATTTGAAAAGTCCATCGTGCCGCCGTTGAGACAAACAGGATTCTCATGTGAACATTCTGCACAATTACAAATATGATTATTATACAACGTGTCTTTCGCAAGACAGAATACTTGGTTACATGACTTGCTCGTTATCGAGGAAAACGCGAACAAAGGTTGTTATTACAGAGATGTGTATTCATTCATTCCTATTTGGTCTTTACGTTTAACTGATCAGAGTACTTTTAACACAGTTTTTTCAAAATAGCACCTTGTCAAACTTCGAATTCGGAGTCATGAATTGTGTATATATATCTATCAATAGATATATGTCAATAGATATTATCTCTACTTCCGAATTCTATTTTTCCTAATAATATTCGATTTTCCTTCCTAAATTGATTATTTGCTATGGTACTGCTCAGGCATAATATAAATATCAATACAATAATATTCACTCACCTGGGTTAATTTGAACAGAACAGTGACATCTCGTAACAATATGTGCAATCAATAGTATCAAGCAGGATTCACTCAAACTTATACGCAAAGCAAGAAGCATATTATTATTTTAGCGAACTGTTAACAAATTAATATAGTTTTATATACAGAATAATAAAAAAATTAAAGCAGTTGCATTAAGCATTTGTTATAAATTGATTTGACGTTACAAACCATCTGGGCTATTTCTTATCTTCCATTACATCAATTTTTTTACATGGTTCTTTTTATTGGTTACTTTGAAATATCGTTTTTATTATTTTCTTTGTATTTAAACAACCCTTCTAAGTTATTTTCCATAATCTCGCTATGTTCTTCATTGCAGAAAATTGATTGCTTTATGATCGCTTTTCTTCGGATGATACCTTCTCCTCTTGAATTTGTCCCTTATCATTAATTTCCTATTTTCTACAAAAGCAAAAGCTTTATTTGACTCGCAAAAATTTTGTCGTGTCTGTTCTTCAAAAAATAAAATAACGACGTATAAAGTGATTGATTACCATTTGGAATGCTCGATTGTTGAGAGAAATGGCGAGAGTAAGAACTTTTTAGTCGTGAATTTGTTTCGTGATCTACAAACAAAATTTAGTTTAATTTATAATTTAAGCACTAATTATATAGTTACATTACAACTTCGAGAATGACGTCTATTTTATTGGTTGGACAGAATGCTACAAAACCGGTTAGAGAAGTGTATGGTGGCCCATCGTTGTCACGCGTAAAATTGGAAAAATAAATAAATAAAAACTTAAAATAAAAGTAAAATAAAAAAATAGTTGTGAAAAAACATAGAAAATTTTTTTCTTCTTCAATTTTACGCGTGACAACGCGTGGGCCACCATAGAAGTGTTTCCTAACCTTTGCGAGTCTGTCGCATGCAAGCTTCCGTCGAACCGCACCATGTTGAACATTTGAAACTAGAACACAATCAGAACTTTATAAGGAGGAATCTAGTTATGCGCTAACTAAGATTATGAAAAGGAGCAATTATGAAAAGGAACAATTTTAACAGGGCGAATATTTTATCTGAAATTACCTCACAGTGACAGGGCTGCAATTGTTTTTCATCAGCGAGTTTTTGAAAGCATAGCATGATTTTAGTTAAGTAATGCATAGAGAGATTTAATACGATATTTGGCGAATAATGAGGCAATGGCGATTAAGTAAATTAAAGCATTTAGCTATTAAGTATGATTCACTGAAATTGAGTAAGGCATTGGCGACTAAGTAATTCAAGGCATTTTAGTGAATAATTGTGATTTTTGGCGATTATGTAAGTCAGTGGCTATCAATTATGGTAAGGCATTTAGCGATTAAATAATTTTTAGCGATTAATAAGGCAGTGGCGATTAAGTAAGTTAAGGCATTTAACGATTAACTAAGCTTTTTAGCGATTACGTAAAGCAGTGGCGAATATGTAAGTTGACTTAGAGCATTTAGCGATTAATTATGAATTTTAGCGATTAAGTAAGTAAAGGCATTTAACCAATAAATATCCTTTTTTTGTGATTAGGCAAAATATATGCTGCCAAGATTTTACAATGTAGTACTTATACCACACATTCAATTAATTGCTATTGGGCAGCAATTCACTAACAAATATAAAATAAATAGTATAGGAAACTCCAACCTAGGATACCAATAACTGAGTGGAAATAGGCATTGTTTGGTCACAATTGTGATGGCGCAAGCAGATGCTTTTTGTTGTTAGGTTGAGTTGATAATTTCTTTGATTTTGTATATCTTAGGTTAGGTATACATGGCGAGAAACTGATTATGCAAATATTGCAACTTTGGAAATCTGAAAGATGATTTGTCGCTAAAAAACGTTGGTAGCTCAATCAGTCAATTCATTCGTTTCTCAGTATTCAAATTGCAATGCAGGTAAAGCCTCTGTCCATCGTTTTACAGTAATATATATTATGTGACCCAAAGCCATTTTGAGGATGTCCAGAAAGAATGGTGATAATTTTAAGCAAAGCTATACAATAAAATATTCTTTACCACAAATG
This sequence comes from Styela clava, assembly GCF_964204865.1. Classification (NCBI taxonomy): domain Eukaryota; kingdom Metazoa; phylum Chordata; class Ascidiacea; order Stolidobranchia; family Styelidae; genus Styela; species Styela clava. The sequence goes on along the minus strand of NC_135259.1, from coordinate 11,278,312 downwards.
TATATATTTATGTATAATTTTATATTTATGTGCCAGTGCCCTTAATTTATATCTTTGACTTGTCCGTTTTACTTGAGTTAAAACAACTTAAGATATTTCGTGCTCATAAGTATGCAGAAAGCATCAACAAGCGCTATACTAGAAAGTACACGAAAGCGTCCGAAATATATGAAGATATTTGTTTTCGGTGAAGTGTAACTGGAGTCTAAAGTGTAACAGTCATTTAAAGTGTACCAACTTTTTGAGAGGACCTTTGTCTCCGGTAACAGCTCTTTTTTGAGAGCACCTTTGTCTCCGGTAACAGCTCCATCGAACCCTAAGGGTTCGATCGAACCCAGGTTAAACTATCGTGGTGTTATAAAAGTGAAATTTTTGTTCGGCGAAAACGCATTTTTTTATAGCTTTTAGTAGGATACAAAATTCTCTCGTTTTAATTTTTCGTGAAAAACTAGATCATGTTCTAAATATTACTAAATACTAATTACCATGTGACCATATTACAAAACAATGATATTTTTAGGTCAATCGAATGTTTTTGGAACAGTTAAGAATGTTTCTCATTGCATTCCCGCAATCATAATGAAAGATTTTGAATCAGGCAAATTTTTGGAACTGGAAGTATTGAGCCTCGATATAGTCAATACTCTGCTTATTATTAAAATTCGCTCGTTATCAGCTGTGATTTCCCGTTCTCTAAGGTTTTTTCAAACAAATGTTTTTTGTGTTTTATTCTGCATATGTAACAAAACTGTAAACTTGGAGTTTGATATCAACTTGGTAAATAAGAGTGTTCAGAAACATAAGATAATTTTAAATAATAGAGTAAGTAAAAATAAACAAGAGACAATGCTCAAATATATGGAAAAAGGTCAAAACAAAGTAGTATCAAATCTTTGCAGTGTCGGTAGTCTGACTACCAGATCGCTCAAATGCGATCGCGGAACATTCATACGGTACACAAACTTTAATTTTGAAGACGTCATCAAGTCAAATTGCGAATTGTAACACGAATCCCATTGACCCCACATAAAGGAAGTAGGAAGTGGTCGCTTGGTGGAAAAGTGAAAACAAAATATTGATTTCATCGGATGTTTTTTGATGCATATAGCGATTATACATGCAACCTACCATCCTCTGCATATACCCTTTAGCGCCACCTGTCTGAACCCTTTTTACCGCTTTATGTGGCAACTATATAGATTTGAGAAAGCGGGATTTTGAGTCGCCACTGATGCATCACGTCTATTCGCTGTTAAATTAAGGGAGATTTAAGATTACATACATTTGATCGTGAAACTGATATGTTTTAACGAGCGTTCATTACTACGGAGTATATACTGGTTCAATTCAATACGCGATTTCGGACTGATTTACGTTGGATTTGTCATCATGCATTGCTAGTTTGTTGCGGCGTATTATCGAGTCCTAAGTCATCCTAAGAATCATTTTCAACGACAAGAAAGATCAAGGATCTATTACTGATCACTGGACAACTCCGCGGGGTATAGTTAACACCGGTTCGTGTTCTCCATGAGCAAACAAAATGTGAGAATTTTTCCTGTGGATAACTGGCATCAATATAAAGCAATACTCGAGAGTCTGAGCAGAAAGAGAAACGCACTAGCATATAATATTTGTTCCAAAAAAAGTGCGTTATTGATCTATATTCTATGCTATACTAGCCTGTCCTTTTGGCATAATGAGAACGCTCACTAACACTAACGCGTAATAAACATGATAACTATTTCACCGAAGATTTCTCTGCTCATAATTTGCGTATTATATTTTTATTTAAACCAATATGAGAAAAGATAACAATCGGAGTCCGCCATGATATGAAGCAGGCGGGAAATCGACTTGAACTTATATCAGTAACACGACTGTGCTTTTTCAAGTTTTTTTCTTTTTTGGATATATTGAATCCAATATTCTATAATCTTCAATTAATACGGAAATTTTGAACTCAATGGAACACGGTCAGATTGGCACAAAAAAACAGCATAACACGAGCCCATGTAACAATCGAATTTAACATTCTTTTTGAATATAAAAAAATATTCAATTTTGCTAGGATGACGCAATTACACGAAATTTCAGTAAGAGGCGTTCGTTTGGATAGTTACCGATTTCAAATAATCGCTGATTCATGACAACTTGAAGTTTATAAGACGTGGGAAATTTGATTTAGCATAGCAGGTACATAATCGTAGAACATTTCCCGGCATAAATACGCTATTGCAAGCTTTGTGACGATTTTATATGAACTGACTGAGCAATTCATTTCTTAAAAGAGATGCTAAAGTTTTTTAATCGGAAGGTTACCTTCGACTATAGAACAGCTTAGCGAGTAGATGACATCTAATTTGTGTTTTATTATTTATAACGCAAAACGCCAGCTTTATTAACAACTATTGCGTTATTTTTAAGAAAAGCTCAAACTATTTTTCATTTTCAAACCTTCTTGAAGATTCAAGTCTTTTAAAACCTAAATTACACGTACTACCACCAACACAATTTGAGAAATACTGATCTCATACATAACACATTTTTCACATCTTATTTAAATGCTTTGTACACTCTGGCTGGCTATTTTATTTCACTCAACTACTGTTGTTTGTCAGTTCTCACAAAATGAAATAGGAATTACGCAATACGACGTCGATGACATCATTTTTCGATGGTCCGAATAACGAAATAATGCATACTACTACAGCAAAAGTGTAAGGAAGTGGAATCGATTTTGAAACCATTGTAGATTGATGCGTTTCCTGGCTTGTATATATGGCTGCAGATGACATAGTAAATTTACTACATGGAAGTTTGCAAGTGTTGCCCTTCACTTTTGCTGCTTTCTGTTTTCAAATTTCCTGTCGCAAAATCTTTTTGTCTGTTTCTTGTATTATGTACTGGTGATCTTTCCGTCCTCATTCCGGCTGTGTAGTGAAAAAATATGATGTTTAATTCCTTTTTAAACGAAAACTTAATGCAAGCTATTTTACAATATCTGTTAAGAATAAGATGAGCCCATAATTTTTTCATACGGTACGAACAAGGCTTTACACAAGCATTTATTATGAGGTACTTCATTTTGAAAATACCTGAATCTTTGTGTTTATCGTGGACTAAACTGTTTATTATACCCTAAATGAGGCTTTTTCAACTAGGCCATAGCGCACGAAATTTTATCTAACACATGAATAAGATCGTAGATATCTATTTTAATACTTAATTCCATCATCTTACCAGTAGTTGACAACGTTTCTTGCGTTTGTTTTTTGAAAGGTTTTGTTAGTTCTTTTATCCACAAGTCACGGACGTCTTTTCGTCGAATACAAAAGAGAAAAAACAAAAAGAAACCCTGGAAGAAAAACAACGCTTGTGTAAATATTACCTTGGTATTGCTTACATGGTATTGATAAATATTAAGCAGGTGGGAGTGAACAGAGTGAATCATATTATTGCTGCGTGATTTTATTAAAAATACAAAAAGGAAAAACTGTATATCTGCATCGCAATCAAGAAACTGAAGAGAAAATATCGATACACACCACTTTTAATAATATAATGTTGTGACTATTTTACATACGAATCTCAGCGAAATATCGGCCCCACGGGACCCAGATGAAATAAAAATAGCTTTCGAACGACTTTTTCCATCATTGATAGTTGGAAATTAGAAAACGATTGTTGCACTAATTGCGAAGAAAAGCGAATTTTTTTTCACAAAAACAGCAACAACAAAAAAAAAGCAAAACGATCCGTATATACATTTCTTACCTGTAGCGCATTCGTGATTGAGAAAAGCCAACCAAAAACAATATTTGTGGTAACATCATCTGATATTGCTAATGGAATAGCAAATAACCAAGTCAGTCCGAGTATCAACATCAGTATTACAGCTCGCACTAAATATGTTTTGATTTCTTCAGCCATAGTTTTGTTTTGCGACGAACTTGACTGGATCTATGAAACATGTTTTGGGTTTTAGATTTGATATATCTCCTTTTACAAAGCAATAAATAGACTGAATAGGCAAAATAAATATTTCGCACATGTTGGAACTTTTTCAAATTCAGAACCAATTGTATATATGCTGAAAAATTTAGACGGCGGCCCTGCTATACTGTCAAACACAGCTAAAATGTTCATTTCCCCCAATTTGAACCTATTCAAAAACATTTTAAAGGCTATAGCAAACCCTAATATATATAGGTCCTAAATCGATCAAAAGCACAACATTTTTTTCGATGCCCGAGCATAAACAAGAGGACAACCTTCCGACGAGTCACTTGGTGTCAATTTCATATGAACTCCCGATGATGCCGTAAAAAAACGGAATGTAATTTTGACAATCACTACCCTGCTGAGAGAGACAAAGGGTTTTCCCTATAGTTAAAAATAAAAAATATGAAACCCTATTATGACGTCACAAAATTCAATTTCTGAAGTCCCTAATCCCCATGCAGCCTATCTCAGCGCAATCCTGCGTACGCCACCATTTTACAGAATCAATGCAATAGGAATATTTCCGCGGTATTGTATGTACGTACATACGTTCAAATACTACTCTAATGAAAAGCATACTAACCTGTTTTCGATCACAAGTAATTGCTTTTGTTATAGCAATAAATCCCAGGATATTAACAACAAAGGCGATCCCAATAGGAACCAGAAAACCAAATATCAAAGAATATTCGTGAAGCCAACATAAGCGATCACTAATGTAAGACGATGGATTGGATATGGCAACTAAAAGAGGAAAAATATATGATTTAAAGTGCAATAGTGTCCACAGTAGCAAGAAAACAATGCAGCTTTGTCGTACCTCCATTTTCCAGCGAAACCCAGCCACTTGATATTGTATTATCGTACCAGCCAATTGTGACTACAACATTGATCACAACGATTAGAGCAGAACACGTATATACTATAATTGCCGCTTTTACGATATAATATGGTCCTGTAGAGCCGAACACAGACACAAGTTTTCTGATAAAAAAAAAGCAAATTTTCAATATTATTGTGTTAATAAGCTTATCTTGTTTGCCTAATCTTAAAGATTCGAAATTTTATTCATTGGATTACATCAATATTTTACCATATTAACAGAAAATATTACTCTTTGTATGTTCACTATCATACCCACTTGTACATTGTGGCGCATTCCACAGTCATCCAACCCCAAGTGGAAAGCAAAGAAAATTGTAAAATTGCTGCTATTGCTATGCATTGATTTCTTTTTTCAATTCTTTCTATTCCAATTAAGAATGTGATGTATACAACAAGAAGACTGAATCCAAGGTTGGTGTGTATTTGAGTTGTCAGCATTTTTCTTAAAGACCTGTAAATTTTGGTAAACAAAATTAAACGGAAGTAACTGTGAATTATCTCTTTGTAACGCTTTAATTTTTTTGTTTTAATACTATTTATTGTCTATTCAACTTTGTGATAACATAGCCCTAAAACTTACCGAAAATATAAATTACAAGCCAGCATTAGAATGAGTCCAATTACTGAAAGTGCGCATCCGACTTGTCCAAAGATTTCGAGAGCGTAGGGATCCGATAATTTGTTAGTTTTCTGAAAGCAACAGCAAAACTTTAATCCGATTAATATCAAACTTTATTTTTCAATATTTTAAATCACTATAAGAGAAAGCAAAAATAGACTGATATTATCTATAATAGCTTGAGCCTCATGGATTAAAAGAGAATGAGTATGGAAATGAAACCAGAGACAGGAATCCCGATTTTTGATCTTTATACACTTTAGGCACAATAGAAGAACTCTACCACTATTCTTATGCAATATCTCACCACAAGTACAGCAAAGCAAGTCAAGTGATTACAAGTACAATTAGGTGGATTTGATCCCGGAACATACGAACATCCATCAGAATTCCATTCATTTTTGTTCACGTCGAAGAAAGCACATTTGACAGATTTGACTTGTCGGCTATTCTAGAATATAAAAATTGCTCATAATTATCCATCATATTTCCATTGTATTCAATAAGCAAATATCAAACTACTTACATTGCTCCTTGAATCAATTTCCGGCATTTGAAACCATAGAGGTTTGGCCAAATTTTCAACTTTTGTGTTTGCAACACTCGAAGAAAACACCTGAAGTAATGATTGTACTTTTTAAATATAACATTGGAAAACATTTCTGCCATGAAACAGTTTACATTTTCCCCCCAAGGAAGAAATCAAATTCGTCAAGGAGAGTTACAATTGGTCTTTTAAAATCAAACGACGTGTGTTTGTACCTTGTCAATAACGACATCCTTGTCATTTTGAAAAAAGTCTGCGTTCTTGAAAACAGTAAATGATACTGGGATAGATTCCGCAGAATTTTGTGACGATCCTTGTTCAATTGCTTCTTCTGGCAAAGAGGCTTTAATTTCTCCCAGAGTAAAGTCAACGTTTCTAGCAGTTTTTTCAAAAATGGAGTGCTAAAAAATCGGTATGATTTGTATTCATTATTTGTTGATGAAATGATGATGACACTAGGATGATTTTATGAAGTGAACCACTAATCGGTTTTTAAATATACTGGTGTATTATGCCGTTTCTTTGCAACCCTATGTGTCGTATACGACCAGATATAGTATTTTCTTTCTTGATTGGTATCGTGAGAATGTTGTAGAATAACATAAAATCAAGCGCATGTTGCAAAAAATACCAGAATATTTTTGGTTTCACATACAAGTTTTATCGAGAGTTTCCTATAACAATATATAATGTTTAAAACGAGAATATCGATCAGAGACCGAAGACTTATCGATTGAAACTGCGGTTTCGATTCATGACTCTATAGTGACACCGTGTGATCCATCACTAATAAATTAATAACTCGCTAATTATACGACATGATTCGCCCAAAATCAATAGGCTTCTGGTCCGAGATATGATGAATGCACATGCAAAATCTGGAGCAGATTCAATCTCGCTTTCGTGAGATATCGCGTACATCTAACGAACAAACAAACAGACAAACAGACAGTTATTAATTAATTAGTGATGGGACACATGGTGTCACTATGAAGTAAGAACGCTGTTTTGGGGATCCTCTAACTTTCGATCGATAAGTCTTCGGTCTCCAATATTCTCGTTTTATTATCATCATCATATTTATAATAACATGACTGTTTTGGGCTAGTTGGCGAATATTAAATCTCTCCCTTTATTATACGTTACCTGTTCTACTTGCATGTCAATCAAAGATGAATTCACACGAAAAGTTTCATTCGGTTCGAGTTTCACCCTGGTTCCCAGAGATTCGACTGATAGTGCAACACCTATATTTTTGTTTTGTTCTGAAGATTTTTTATCAGTGTCAGGGGTTTCAGAATTTTCATCATTTGATAACAACGAATCCGCAATATCAACAACGTCTTTGAGGCCTGCATCTGAAATCTAATATTGATATCAAAATAAAGCACATTCATTGACAATAATTCAAAACAACGGAGGCTTTCCCGATTTTTGGTCCCACAGACACTCCACGCATACTTTACCAAAAAAAAAAATTCAAGCCCTATTCGAGTTTTTTGTGAGTTGCTGTATTGCATATGATAATTAATTTTACTAAATTTAATTGATAGTTAGACTTTGAAAATCTGTGCTTCTGTCTTACTGTCAGCCTGTTTCATTTGTATTCATTTGTAGAATATGTATACGATATATGGATCTAGACAGCATGTCATCATAAAATAAATACTCAACAACAGTCGATCCAACAAACAATAAACAGTAACTTAGTTAAAAGAATTACAATATGCCATGGAATGTTGCGTGTTCACCAATCCTATTGTGTTTATATCTGTAGAGACATCTTACTAATAATTTATACAAGCATAATTAACTGTAGAATTTTAATTCAGTTTGTCATTATTCACCTTTCTTGTTTTATCTTCGTTAACGAATTCTGTTAGACTGAGGAGGGCATCACGCTTTTCATCTTTTCCGCCGATTTTCATACGTGTCGTCCATTCCTCTACGCTAGTAGGCTAAATATGAACATGAAACTTTAAATATGTCTAACATCAAAAATTAGAAAAAATTAATTCCTGTTTTCCAGATTATATGGTTGAATACTTAAACATTAGGGTCACGATTTGGTGTTAGCCAAAATATTCAGTTGCTGTCAAGTAGTTTCTGTTAACAATAAATTTTGCTCACTCGTAATGCATTAATCATATACTTTCATACAAAGTGGTATCGTCCTAATGTATTATAACAAACCCATTTTCCAATGATTATATTAATTTTTCTTTTTATATTGCCTCGCATTTTAGAGGTTGAAGGGTTAAAAGTTGTTCCAATCGCAGTGGTTCTGAATGTCCCGAAAATTTGCTTGCTAACTAGCATCGTAGTGTTTGAAGCAGATTTAAGTTGCACAGTTTGAATTCAATGTACCAACGTATCTTAAAACTTGTGATGAACTGAGGGCTCTAAGACCGAAAAGAATTTTCGCTCCAATCACTAAGTCAAATAAAAAGCCTGATTTATCTGATATCCTCAGCTTTTTTTTGCTTGGTACTTTATTTAAATCATTTGTCAAAGTAAATAGCAACAGCAGAATCTATCTTTGTACTTACAGTTCCGCATGGGTTGCGTTCTAATGTCGTATAGTCATAAAATGCAATTTCCGTTCCATCTCCAAATTTTCGTACGTTACATTTGACAACAGCTTGAGGTAAACCTGCAACGAGAAGATGTGTCTATAACGAGTGACTGTTAAGTGCTTGAATGATGAAAATTGAAAGTTATGGTATAGGAATTTAGTGCAGAGATCTTGTAACAAAAGAGATTTTAAATAATTATATAATACCATGAAAGAATCACATAGTATTACAAATTGGTCATTAACATCTTCGTTAATATGTTGCAAGTGTAATGTTTAGGCCTTGGGGAATGCGTTACATTGTGTTGTGATATTAGTTTAAATAACATCGGAGCGTGTAAAAATGTTGCCTAAGTAATATACGTATATTGCCTAAGTAATATACGTATATTGTATTATGACCTCAGTTGCTTGCTATTGATACAAAAATGAATAACAATCATTTACCATTTGAACACTTTTCTTTTGAAACGGAAAACGAATTGGCAGAAGCGTTATGAAAATGAAAACGATCATCTCCAATCCCCATTTTCGTTGGTAAACATGTCAGGGAACCTAAAATTCGCAAATATGAAAATGTATTACAATAGCAATAATTGCAAATGCACTTTACTCAATGTAAATATTAACACGAGAGCGATGCTCAAATATATGGACACGAAAGCCGGGACGAAGTAGTACGGATACGCAATCTGTCTCATAGACTACCAGTACCGCAGTCTTCACGACTTCGCCTGGTCACTACACTACACAAGGTACGCAATTTTTAGTTTTTATGACGTCACCGCAAGGGAAAATCCCACGAATCCCACAGAGCCCACAAAAATTTTTGAAATAAATAAAAGTAATAGCCTTTCAGCAAAAATTACAGTCTACGACCACTGAACATTTCAAAGCAATTGCTCCGGTAGTTAATAAGAAAAGCTACTTTTCATGAACAGAGAAAAAAACGAATAAAATATTAAAAAAAACATGATAATAACAAAACGATTCATCATTTTGTGCCCAATTATAGATGCAATGAACGCATACTATACGAGTGATTTGAACCATGGTCAGACATGCCCAGGACTTACACTTTCCGAACAGGACATATTGCTCATACAAATACACCAGGTAATTAATACACAGGCGTTGATTATGAGCTATAGATTGCTATTAAAGCTCAATTGCTCTGTATTTTAAAATCATATATAACTATATACATATATGAAAACAAGAGCAGTTGAGAATCAGAACGACGTTTATTCATACTCAATTTTACCTGGCTTGGGTTTTTCCCATCCAACAAACATCAATTTATTTGGGGCAGTTTCTAACATTTTCAATTTTACTTTCATGTAATCTTCAATCAACGCGGTCGGCGTCAAATCCTTGTCTTTGCTATAGATATTGAAAGTTATGTTGAACTGCTTGTTTTCAAGCTCGGTAATACTGGTGAAAGACAATTTCTCTATTTTGAGTGTTAATCCTTTGTTGTACAAATCTCGTAGACGATTCTCTTTGTTTTTTATTTTCCTCTCCGGTGCTGGCATGGTCAGTTCAGTGTAGTTGACAAGTTGAGTCAGTGATATGATATCTGCAACGTTCAAAAATTGGGTATATGAATTATGATGAAAAATTTACTTTACTTCATATAAAACTTTATTTACTGATGAATAAGAGCTTCAATATTGATCGTGTCATGAACATATTACAACGACCTCCGCCCCATTGGGCTTTGTACCACTTAAAATTATTTCGTTCGATATTTTAGATTGACGTTTCGCTCCCACTGACCGACTCTAGTTCAAAGCTTTTTACTTATCGATCTTAAGATCGGTAAGTATATTGATAGGTATTTGTCTGTATGTATGTCTGTCTGTATGTCTGTGTGTCTGTTAGATGAACGCGATATCACGCGAACGCGTAGTTGAATCTGCTCCAAATTTTGCTTGTGCATGCATCTTACCTCGGACCAGAAGCCTATAGATTTTGGGTTAATTATGTCGTATAATTAGCGAGTTATTAACTAATTACCGATCTAAGATCGATAAGTCTTCGGTCTCCGACCGATATTCTCGTTTAATCATCATTATGTACGGCAATGGTTTTTAACCTCCTTGATAGAGCAGAATCTCAATGAAACATGCTAAATGGCGGAGAAACTTCTGCGCAATAGATAGTTGTTTTATTTACATATAATACAACCTGATAAAGCAAAACATAATCTTTAAAATGGTATATAGCCTACTATAGGATTTAAACGAAAACTTACGGATACCCCAAACTTTTATTATTAACTCACATCCACACGAATCAATCCCATTTCCTTGCATACCCTCATCGCACAGACATCTGTAAGAACCTGGCTCGTTGTCACATTTACCAAATGTAAATGAACACAATTCTGAATTTGTTTGGCATTCGTTGATATCGACACAAGACCCGTTGGCTAGCATTTTAAAATTTTCTTTACAACATACGATCCCAGATAGCGATTGATGGCAATATCCGTCTTCATTATCTGAGCAGTATTCATCAGCAACTTCTTGGAAACAAGCGCCTGGATAAATTAAAAGAAATACAAATTTGTAAAATAGGCCTCATCCGAATCGTGTTCTACTCGGCAAGTGAGTTTATTAGTATCTAATCATGACAATAGCAGTGGCGACATCATAAAAATGCATTGCTAGTAATTATTAGGCTTTTTTGCAAAGGCAAGGCAAGTATAATGATGTATAATAATTTGTCGTGATTGAGTCATAATGCTATGGCTCGTCATGACGTTATCTGATAATAGATATAGTCTTTTTTATAATTTAACTTCGTTCAGAATCTCTTGACTATGAGATGCTATTTGCTACAGATGATAGAAAGTTGCTATTTGTCGTAAAATTGTTATAGATTATGATTCCATATTGAGGCCCTAGTTTTTTAAACGCGCGCAAGAGATTGTTTTCGTCATTATCTCGTACAAAATATTTCTGCTAGTTATATTTACCTTTTAATGGTCGTTCACAAACATAACTGAACTTGTTATCACAAGAATTTTGTGAGTTATTTGTTGCAAAATCAGGCCGTATCGTTGTGCATTTATCAGTCCCTTGTAATCGTCCAACCCACATCCAGGAGTCCTCTGTCTGCACGTAAAAATGATAGATTTGATTGTTTCTCTTTTCATATAGATTATGGTCATAAAATTCTGCTATTCAATTATTTTTATTGAAAATGTAACATTGGTCGACAAATTTTCCAAATTTTAAAGTTTTAAAATATTTTCGATTTGGAAAATTTGAGAATCATGAGATTTTTTTACTACCATATGATGGGATACGACATTGTTAGGAACATTTAAAATATACAAATATTTCTCAAAATATTAAAACCATAAACCAATATATTTTTTTGTCGAGTGGAAAAAATAATAGGTTTAAGTGCTATATGATACCGATTTTGTTGCCGTAAACCGGGGTGCAATCAACCTACTTTATGACTGCCAGAACGACCTGCTCTACCCTGAAAAAAGTTTTTCGTCATAACCCGAATATATGTAACAGATCACAAAAAGTGCAAAATATTTCACAAGACTGTTTCATTTTACCTCTGGCAAGTATTGTTTAACTAAAGCAGACAAGGCTCTTTGTTTAGAAGAACTAAATGGCTCAGTGATAACGCGACCACCAAGTTTTTGACACTGTTTCTGAGCATCCGAATACGTAAAAGGGTCCGGTATAAACGAATAACGATGGGACTCGAACGTCATGTAACCTTGATAAAAGACGGTGTCTGAAAAATATATATGCATTTTAAGAAAAGAATTATTTACTGAAAACTAATATTTATTTCCAAAATTTTTTGGAAAAAGTGTTGGCTCGCTAAAAAATAATTCAAATACCGTGCACATTTGTATCGCAATTTCCGCCAGTCCACAATCTTGTGCATTGGCAAACAGCATCAACACATGTGCCTCCATGGTTGCAACCTTCCAATTCTGAACACTCTGGGGAAACAAAAATAATCATTTTAAACCACTATCTGTATATAACCATGTCCGTCAGTTCTGATCAAACAAAACGAAAAAAAAAACATTTTGTATGTTTTTATGCTTAGAGTTAGTTGAAACCCAAGAATTTAACAAAAACTCGTAATATAAAAGTAAAAGGCTGTTTTCGCGTTTTTATAGATTTTGAATACAAATCAATACTCATAGTGTTACTACATTTAAAAGCTTGAACAGGCCTTGACATTTCATTGCGACACATCTTAATCAATCGCTTCATGAAAAAGGATGACAATGAATCACAGTTGAGAGTCATCCAATTTCAAGTTGAGCAAATGCCAAAACGAACAACTAAGCTGTAATAAAGCATGGGTGCACTGACTGATATTTTATAATTTTTGTACTGTTTCGATGTCTGGAGAAACAGTTTATCGTGCGATCAAAAATAAATTTTGACCGGTTTTACTTTTTTTTTTTCTAATTTTGATGTGTGATGCATGTAATGTATTTGTGACGTCATTATCACAAATTAATGTCTGAGTGATCAATAAAAAGTTATGGTCACCATCATCACTACTGTCATTTTTTAAACATTTTGGGCTTTTTTAATCAATTTCATTTATACAATGATTTCATTCATGAAAACCGGAGATGTGTTGTCATTAATTTCACAACAAATAAATTGCCAACTTGTTTGCTGGCCGAAAAATGAGACACGACGCAGCGCGTTGCCCAAACATTGGACAAAATCGTATTTCCGCTTATTCTCTTTGCCCTACAGCCTTTCCCAAGTCGTAACACTTCATTTGCTCAATTTTGTTCGAGTACCTGAAATGTTGAGTAGTTTCACTCACAAGTATAACATTATATGAACGCTAGTAAACAAGTATCAATATATTAACAACATCATTGCATTATTCCTTAAAACACAAGTCTGCGATGTTTCACTCGTAATCGTTGATTTCTTCTAAATTGATGACGCAAACGATACCAAAGCACATTCATGTAACATTTATCATTTGGATGAATTTTGAAGGACAATTTAAAGGAATAAAATCATTATACGCCCAGTTTTGTTTGCAAACGAAAATTTGTTTAATGAAAAATAAATATATAATCGAGTGTAGCCCTATGTGACAAAAAATAAATTTCTCATACCTAATAGATTGGATATTTGAACGTATTTTTTTACTAACTTTATTAATTCCTGAGTTCAATAATATTATCCGATTCGGAAATATTCGATTGGGTACAATCTGATTCGAAAATAAAATATTCGAAAGTTACATATCTAAATACGACAATAAAATTGAACAATATGCCGAAAAAAGAGGACCCTAGAAAAACCCATGTAACCATTTCCGATGGAGAAGATTACATTTTGGGATTGATATGTAAACTTGTTACTCACCCATTTTCACCTGCTTTTCACAATTATCGCCTCTCCATTCTTTGGTACAGATGCAAATGTTGTTTATACAAGTCCCTCCGTTAAGGCATCTTTGTTCGGCACAAGCTTTGCCTATTTGGAATGATATAATAATTAAATAAAATTAATTAAAATATTTGGCTTCCGAAACCTGACTTTATAATTGCTAATGTAAATGTAATAATGTAAATTTGTAGTAGTAATGGCATTCTGAATGAAACATTACTGACGACATCTGTTCTTATTCTTTTGTCTTATAACTTCAGTCGTCAGTCGTATACATATATACACTAGGTGTGGATATTGAGTGATAAGGCTTTTCTCGGCAAGATAGTGTTTGCGAAATATGTATTCATTGCATATCAAAGACACTAATTGAGCAATGACTGTCTGGAAATTTTAGGCCCCGTCATGCCTGCAAGATAATTTATTTTGGCGTGATGTATTGAAGTGTAGGTTATCCACTTCTGATTTAATGATATACGTAATCGATTGTTAATAATTCTGGATTTAATATATGCTGATTTCTACTAATGTTGCCACTCTACAATTCAATTGTAAGGTTGGTTAACCACTTCTTTTGATTATTGTACAAATTTAATAGTAACAGATAACGATGATACAGAAGGCCCCTTATTGAAATATTGCAAAGCAACCGGTGTTTGAATAATTATGGAATATGTGGTATCATGAGCTATGCAAGCACACCACATGATTATGGTCCTCCGAAGCGAGTGCAATTGATTTACAAAAGTCACTAAGATAGCAGATTTTTTTAATTAATTAACCTGCATCATTGCTCCACGATATATAAACAATATGAGATGCTTATTAATTCGATATCGACTTATTAGTTCTCGAAAGCCAATGCCGTTTATGCATAAACCATTTTTCAGTCCCCGTAGGCGTAGACTGTGCGAGCAATTCCTTTCGGAAACATTAGCTCCATTGATAAAATGTTACTCTCGTAAATTAAAATGAAGCCATATAGAACAGGGGCGTATCCAGGAATTTTCAAGAGGGGGTGGTTCTAAAATTGGCGCTCTGGAAGTATGTGTACCAAGATGTCGCACAACCAGAATCCGACCTGGTACACATACTATGGTCAGGTTGTGCGTCATCTTGGTACATATACTCCGGAAGCACCATGAAACTTGTAATTGCCAAGTTTGACTGTAACGGGTGGTCTCGCCGGAGGCCGCAAAACGCGAGTTTCTAAGAGAACCGATGTTCTAAAAATTGGTATATATGTGTGATATAGAATGTTTTTAGAAATCGAAACTGAATATGTCAGAATTCGCCAGAAACAAGGGCTTCAAATGGAAATTGCGGACTGAATGGATGTTTCCCCGAGCATCGACTGACTTCCTTGTTTACTTCATGACATTGGCCAATCAGCAAAAATGGACTTAGGTTCGCATCCGTTCAGATATTTTTCTCGCTCAGACAGATTTTCAGGCGTCGTTTTCGCGTTTTTGAAATCTATTCGTTAGTTTCTAGTTGTGTTTCGGATATTTAAATAAATATCAAATAATTCAATGATCACTTTGTCTTCTTAAGAGTTTTAGTTTAATTGCAGTAATCAAAAATTAGTGTAGAAATAGCTGTTATAGACTAGGCTAAAATTCTTTACCGATACTTTTAAAAAACAGATTGTTGAATGCTATGAATCAGAATGATGGTTTGAAACAAAAATCCCCTATTTTACCGGGACCAATTGGCAAAACCACTCCTAAAATAAGCATCGAAAAATTTTCAATGATTAACTATAGGAAGAATTTACAGAGGTCAAAGGTCGTGGGTAAGGTAAAAAAATCGCCTTATTCGGTCACAATCATGGTGCTTTTACTTGACGGCATCCGGAGACGGAGCCATAAAGTTTTATGCGCTATTAGTCGCGCCTATTAGTCGTCGTTTTTTACACATTCCAAACATTGGGGGCTGGGTCGACATTAGAGTTGTTGCGCTGTCTGTCTGAATATCATCGAAAAAAATAGAAAGGAATTTACGTTAAGCACCCTTTTGGCGTACGGAACTTACACATAACAAATTGTAGTGATTGAAACAACGGAACAAACAAAACCACGCATACACATTCAGTAATTAGTAATGTTCGTGTATTGTGCTGACTGGCTCAACGCCAAAGCGGGACTTTTGGCTCCCCTGTCTGGACGTTGAAAAGTGGGACCGTCCCGCCTAAATCGGAACGTATGGTAAGCCTATTTAGTATTTATACACCTTAATTGCTCCCTCATTGATGACTAAATAAAGGTGTTGGTGGTGCCCCGAGTACGACACAGTTTTAGGGGCATCCCCGTTCGTTTGTGATATCAGAATACTTGCATGACCCACAATTACTGCCTCGTTACGGCATTGAAACTTTGTTATGTTAGTCACATTCTGAATGTGACATTCATATGTGTTAGATGTCGAAAAGTCAAGTTATTTGATTTTTAATATTATTCAAAGGTGAGGCATCTTAAAGGTGAACGAATTAGAAACAGGCGTTGAATCGGTTCCGAGTTATTGGAGACATTATACTGTTCTGTGTTGGCCCAGATCAATCACGACACGCCAAATGAAGCAAAAAGAAGTAGAAAATATTCAAGATTGGGTTTGGATAATTTTCACAGTAAAGGTACGTAAGGTACTCACTTAAACTTGATGTAATGTAAGGCATATTATATGTTTTTGAACGTTTGGCTCACGCTTGTAGCTACCCATATTCAAAACAATGCACATATGCGAGTGTTTTTGTGAATGTATCACACTCACAGAGCCACACTATTCATAGGAGACAAATTAAAAAAGAATTACTTATAAACTCATGGTCGCTGAAAAATGTTCCTTTTAAAGTTCTAACCCAAACGACGAACCATCTGAACTATTTGGCGCCAATTCTCCAGAAAAAAATGCCCGTAGCCGGTTTTACAAATTATCCTGTTTGCACAGCAAAATTATATAGTACCTGAAATATATTCGCGTCAACTAGGTTTATGAAGTTTGATACTTGATACAGCCATCCGAGCCATGCATACTATTTCACGAAACCGTCCCAGCAGAACAGAAATTCTGTTGTGTAACTGTAGTATATATGACTCAGAAAATATTTACCTGTAGTGAATTACTGTATCTTAAACAACACGATGTGAATTTTGGATTGGAATTATTAGGACTAAAGGGAATGATAACTAGTTTGCCCCGTCTTCCAAATATCTTTTCATTTGGTTTATGATGACCACGGCCGCATTGACCTCTCTTATTAGTTCAACATTCAATTTTAATGTATATATCATTCTTTTTTAATTCGTTTCCACATTTTAAAAGACTTTCATTTAAATTCAACCAATTTAAAAAAGATTTAAAATCAAGTTTGATCTAATTAATCAAGTTGAATTATTCTTGTTCCAAACATTTCATACCCAAAAAGTTAAAACAATTAATACAGTTGAAAAAATCCTTTTGTTTAAATTTTGAAAACTCCACTATATCTCAGCCTAAATACAAATTGAATTGTTTTTTTGACAATTTATAATCTAATGATGAATTTATTTTTAAAAAAGACAAGGAAATAATATTTAAATTAATTTATCCAAACTAAAACGAATCCAACATTATATATATTTTTATCATTTAAGGATCTTTTATATCATAGACCTATTCAGTTTGAAAAAACAAATGCTAATTTTATTTGTCAGTAATGTTAAGCAAGATGGAACAAATGTGAACAATGAGCCACATTGACTAGAAAGTAGTGCGTCTCGCAGGGATATTCGTGAATTTCAAATTTTCGACTGAACTGGACTTGACTGGACTTAATTCTATTCTCCAAAATATATGAGTGCCAACGTCTTAAAATCGTTATCATTACCATAAAATGTTTAATTATAAAATATTTAACGTTTACGGCATTGAGCCATGGACCTTCGTGATTAGAAACCACGTATTATGGCGTCAATTTTTTCGCGTGTAGTGACATTTTATTACAGCCTTCCTAAATTGTTTTAAATTCAACTTCATTTAATTATCCAATATACTTGCGTGATTAGAAAACGTATTGCACTTGGGTATGACCACACTATTAAAAACGGAGTATAGATTTCTAACTAGCTATACTTTCTACACTATATATATGCTATACTTTCATAAGAAATATTCTACAAACACACAAATACCGTTTTACAGATAAGTAAGTTTAGATAAAATAGAAGTAATAGTGAACTCACCCTCTGTGGAGTACGTGGACGTTAAAATAATAAGTATTATATTGCAAATACTTTGATTACTGGAGAACATATTGTACCATGAGCATCACTTTGTCCCAGTAATTATAGTCTAAGTTTGCATATATTTTAGATATTATTATGCTAATCAAGAAAAAAATGTTGAACACTAACGGTTGCTTTTTTCTATTTTAATGACGTTTAGTAATTTTGAATTTATCCAGACACGCGATTGATAAAATTGATTAATATCCAGAAATATTGGGAAGATAAAGTTCAAAACTGTACACGACTCTCACTGTAATGGTTGACTTGTGCATCTGGGCGTGAGTCTCGAAAACTTCGGAAAATTTCTCATGACGTACCATTATGAAAGACATTGAAAGTGTACGTGAATCTTTGCATACATCCGTAATCGCGCGTTTATTTCAAGTGTGTGTGCTTTCTGAGCTTCTTTCCATGTACTAAAGGTGCTGATAGAATGGCTGTAAGCGACCATCAAACTACCAAAAACTGTATTTTCATGGATACTATCTAACCAAAGCTCGAGGTAATCAAATTCCAATCACAACTATTGCTCTATACGGGGGAGGAAGAATTCTGATTCTGATCCCCTATTCTACTGGTTGCACCCTAATGTTTATTACCTTCTGCTTGTTGATAGGAACGGTCTGAAAAAACAAGTTGGGGCTTAAACTTAATATTTTCATCTCACTTGGTTAAAATACGCCACCGTGGTGACCCACACACCAGCTATTTTCAATATCCGAAAACGCGCTTTATAAGACATTATTTGCAATATCTGTACTTTCCCAAAATGAAAACACTGAATGACGTAAATTCATCTGGCCGAACAGAAAATATGCGTTTTTCTTTTTGACAATGCATTAGTGTCGTGATCGATCGATAGTCGATTTCACAGGAAATGTCGTTATTGTGCGTTTTTAGAGTACAATAAGGGAAATGCGATAATTATTTCTCATTACGACCTACAGTCTGGTTTGATTCCGTTGTATAAGAACAACATGTCCCGTAAACTCTACAACTAACTTGGCTTAACAATTAATTTTATAGGATTGTTATTAAAAATGGTTGCATTGTAAGCGTGTATGTATGTATGTATGTAGTCGTTCTAGACGTATAATTGATTGATTAATTAAGGTGATATTGAAATATACTTTTATTGCATTAGCTTGCTTCCCGCTGTCATTAATAAGACGCAGTGGTCAATCATGAAAAATTAGGTGACACTTGTTTCCATATTTAAGGCTTGGTGAATTACGTCAGATTGACATTTTGATTGCAATTTACGCAAATAGACCAATAATATCGCATAATTTGCATGTAGCACACGTGATTTTTTTAGTGAAATACGACTGCACGTTTAAATTAAATGAAAAAATACCTTTGTTTTATTGTCATGCTTTGTATTCAGATATGTCGTGTTTATTTTTGTAAATATGCCTTAATGTTATTGGTCTAATAAAGTTATATTGTTTTATAGCTTCATAAATATATATCATCTTTCGCCCTTCTATGGTGGGAATTGGTAATCGTTGCATTTGACATCTTGCCGGTACAAAAAATCTTTATTGTGTCGTTTAAAACTGTGTTGGAAATAAAGACATGCGATTGTTTTGCCAAATTGGAAACTAATAATTACACTTATACACGAAATGCGAATAAACGTTCTCAATAATAGGATGTACTGTGGTTTTAAATATATATATATATATGTATATATATTCCATACGGCGGCTCTACACGCTTTTTGAACAAGGCACTTTCATCCATTCATATATGAAGAGATACTATATTTAATATAATGGAAGGAATCTTTTTGGTACTGCATTGCTTACCCAATTTATTACATGTTGGATAATTGTAATTTAGCCACTTTGTCCCGATATTGGTAGCCAGGCCGTTGAGTAATGTATGTTATGAAAAAATAATGCATCTGCTCAATTTTCAACTCGTTCATTTTTGGATTAGTAATTAATTCGCAGCAATTTTTTGTCTTTTATGGTGTGAATTACAACAAATTTTATATATTTTTTAGGAAATTGAAATAAATCATAAAGCGATCGTTGATTTATCATCATTTCCGTTCATAGTTTGTACAAAGCTAATCAAAATGTTCACTTTATCTATCTGATCATGTGAATTTGTGTTGCTGGAACATAGTCATTGAGTATTGAGTTGACACTAAAGCGAGAGTATGCTTTCTTCAATTGTACTGGGAATGTATGCAGTATTATTTCAGGTGAGATACAAAAGAAAGACACTATATAGCTATGCATTCGTAATTCTGCTGTTTGAACAAGATTCGATTTTTGTATCAAAAACACAATCCAAAATATTTATATTCTTCACAGGGTTGTTTGTCGGACTCTCCAAAAAGTGATGGATTGGACGCAAATACGGACATCACATCGATAAATCGAGGTACTAGCATAGAAGTGACGATAAAACAAAACATTTGTACTGATCTAATAATTGTTTTGGACCAAAAAAACTAATTTGAAATTTAGAGTACTTTTCCTGTTGAAATTGAATCAGTCGGACTTATTCCACCAACCTTATGTGTTTATGTATTTATCGTTCTAACCTGGCCCAGTTTTAGTTCGATTACACAACACTCTCTGTGGTGTATAAAATACTGAAGTGGTAATTACTAATAAGATTTTTGCCAGAAAAAAAAAATGGGTTTCGGATTCCACTTGCTGGACGAACAAAATAAAGCGCGTTAAGCGTGAAATATCAATGCGAGCACCAATGTCTGTTTCATGGACACTTCCGTCAAAGACATCAAGGTGATAGCATCCTCGGCTTTTGATTACTGCTTCGACAAATCGTAAAAAGGGAATAGCTCAATTACTTTTTCTTGAAAAATGGAACAATTGCTTCCGTATAACAACAATATGAAAACTTATTTTTATTTATTTTACAAATAATAATCAGTAGTAAACTGATCCGATCGGGTCGAGCCCAACCAAGTAAACTGACAATGCTTATTTCGACAATAAATTTTACGCATAAATTGTACATATGATATTCTCAAAGTTTGGCATATGCAACGTAAGTAATGGGAAGAAAACAAAAAATACATACATCCTAATCATAATATGATAGAGTTGAGCGATTTTTATACTTTGGAAAATTGTCGCGCCACGCAAAGGATACTGCTGATCGTTCGCAAAAAAATGAACGATCATATATTGCAAGCTTCTGATGCATACAATGGTCTTTTTCTATTTTAAAATTTCAGATGCACTCGCTTATAATTGCTTTATCTTGTTGCGAATTACGCGATAGTGAAATATTGAACCAATATGGCGGACACTGGGACGTAGTATGTGTACTAGGTTAGGGTTAGGCCATAACTTCAGATACAAATACTATGGGAATCACTTGATTAGTCCCCGAATTCGTAATAGAACTAAAACAAGGAAAATTGGAATGAAATTATGGCCTAACTTTAACCTGGTACACATACTACGTTCCGCCATCTTGGTTCGCACACTTCGGGAGTACCGGAATATCTCATAAGAACGCGCATTGTTATTTGAGTACTTTGTTACGAGCCAAAATATTTCATTCAAAAAACAACGAAACCCAGCACATTTATTTAAAAAAAATTGCTCAAAGCAGCACAATCAGAAATTAAGAAGATTAATCTCTGGGCGAAATAAACGGAGTACGTCATTTATAAAAATAAAATAACAAGCAGATAATGTCATTGTCGCTAGATGGCGCACATGCGTCCTGTATTTGCCACCGACTGTTTTGATGGTAGCAACGATATAATTTTTACTGGCTATGATAACTGCCACTTTCTTCCGGAAATTATAATGCATATTTCTGACAGAGGATTCTGGCTAGTTCTACTAAATTACGCTGATATACATTATAAATATTTGTTCACTTACAGACTTGGATAATCTGTTCGAGGGAGATATTCTGCTATCACCGAGCTCGAGAAATTCACAGAACGAGCCATCGCTTCTTTGGACAAATGGGATTGTTCCAATGGCTTATGGATCATCGGCTAGTCTTGGTGTAAGTGGTCACTGCCTTATATTGAATACTACATGTTTGATGTGTTTACTTGTAGAGCTGTTAGTGTCTGTTCATAATACTGTGATATCTTGAATTTTAGAGTTTTCATTTTTCTTCATTCTAGTTAGATTCTGATAGTATGTAGATTGTAGACCGAGGACGATTCAAATAAATGTTTTTAAATAGATAATGTTGGGAAATCTGCAAACCTTACTTTTTATCCTTCTATTTTCAAATTCCATTTTGTCGTTCTTTCTTTTTTGTCGTTACTTTTGAACTTCTCTCGGGGCCAATGCTACTTGCCCTTATGCAAAACATAAAAAATTTAGGCTATAGCTGCCATGGAAGACGCCAGAATTGAGTTTGCCCTTAACACATGCATAAATGTGAAGATCAGAGAATTGGAAAAGGATTTCATCACTGTTGAATCTTCAAATGGGTATGGTAATACATATCTTGTAGAACCAGTTGGAGAACTCCTAGACGTCCACAATTAGATACATACGACATATAAAACTCACCGAGGATATCCATTTTATTTATAAGCAATGTATTGGTTGGAATAAGTTCTAAATTTGACTAAGAACCTTAAATAAATGTTAAAAAATGGGTGGGTGTGAATGGGTTAAATGTTCACACCCAGTTGCTCTCGAAAAATAGGTTTCTCAAGCTGTAACTTCCCGCAAAAACATTCTCCTCAAATCAAAACAATATTTTTCATTTCTTTCTAAGTATCACAAAATGGAAGTTACAGTATTATATCTTATAATTGTTTGACATATTCCGCCAACATTGTTATTGTGCTTCATTTCTATTATGGTTCAAATAAAAATATTTGAAAGTGTTGATGCTAATGTTTGCAGCCATGGTTATCAATGACATGTAAACGTGTTTCGAACAATAGCATCCCCCAATTATATTATCCAACTTGTGCCCATAAAGAATACTTAACCACATCAAATGAAATTTTTGTAGATGATATTAACACTGCATTTCGAACACTTATTTTTCAAGATGTTGGTCCAGAGTTGGGAAAGTAGGCGGAAACCAAACCGTTTCTATGGGACCAGGGTGTCAATATAAAGGAACCGCAATTCATGAAATCCTCCATGCGATTGGATTTTATCATGAACAAAGCAGAAAAGACAGAGATGATTATATAACAATTGAATGGTCAAATGTAATAGCTGGTATGTTGAAAACATGAGAGCTGTCCTAAAATATATATGGACACGAAGTTTAAATGTCATAAAATATTGCCATGAATTCAAATTTAACAAGCGAACTTTCGAATAAAATATCGGCCTGATAGACTTCAGATAGCTTTCAAAATACATGAAATGAATAACCTCTTAGCAAATTGGCCTTCTTAAAGTACTAAACATTTAAAGTTAATTGGTTCAGTCGAAAGGCAATTTTCCACGACAGCGACAACAATGCTGAGCATTTAAAAAATACCAACAACAACAATTAGGAAAAATATCTATATGTACATTTTGTTGTCCTTGTGTAGTGATGTGGAGAAGAATGTTTTTGAGTAAGAGTATAGAACTTATTTAACTCGAATCCCACTGACTGTTGATTCTTTTTATATACAGACAAATCTTTCAATTTTGACAAAATGATACACTTGGACAATCTCCGTGAATCCTACGATCTCGATTCCCTCGTGCATTACGAGGACGTAGCATTCAGGTAATATTACAAAACTACTGATATTGTCATTGAAAGTTTAAAAGAGATAATTTTATATAAACAGCAAGGACGGATCTTCGAAAACGATGAGAACAAATGATATGCAATTACAAGACAAATTATCCATTAGAAAACATACTTTCAGTGAGACAGATGTTAGGAAGGTAAATCGTCTCTACAATTGCGGTAAGTGTTCAATAGTATCTTGCGAACATTTTTTTTACGTTTTAATGAATACTATACATATAAACAGAGAAGTGATTATTAGATATCGTAAAACTAATTTTCAATTTTTGCCGTCATTTCATACACCTACATTCAATTCTGGATGACATTTTGGACAGCGTACTGTGTTAGCGGTTGACATCATTGCCCAAAGTTTTCTCTGTTTGCCTCAAATCCTAGTAATGGGAGGGTATAACTTTCATATTTGTCTCGGAAGCTAAAAAATCGATATCAAAGCTTCCACATATAGCTATCAACGACCTGTAGTGCGGCTACTCTCGCGGATGGAGAATAGCAATTGGACACGAAATGGACCTATGAATCGTTTTGTTATTGTGTTGTTGTTTTGTTGAAAATTCTTTCAACTACTTTCTTCTCTCTTCAACTGGTCCAATTGCTTTAAAATTTTCAAGGATTAAAGTTTGTTGTTGTCGCTAGGAGGCTATTACTTTTGTTTAGTCCCAAAATATCTGTGGGCTCAATAGGATTTGTTTTTCATTTCGAAGTTTTGTGTGATGACGTCATCAAAATTAAAAAGTACGTGCCGTGGTTTCGCGATCGCAGTGAACTGTTGGCCAGCAAGATTTGATACTACTTCGTTTTGGTCCTCGTGGCCATATATTTGAGCATTGTTTAATTCATGTGAATGATTTCAATGGCGGAGAAGGTCGGGTTATATAAACCATTTCTCGACAAGTAGACAGTCAGCAATACCCTTGTACTTAATTATATCCCATGGAATTTGAATCTGCAAATAATGGCAGGGTTAAACGTAGTTAGAAGGAAAGCGTGTCCCCAAAAACGCATAACGTAATACAGACATTACACCTTGGTATTTTTCAGGGGACACACTGTTGTATTCTTATCATTGTGACTTTTCTGAAAGAACAATATGTGGGTGGGTATTGCAAAACAGTACGTGGTCTTGGATTGACTTGTCAGCGCCCGGATTTCCAGTTGGGCAATTGATTCCAATCATGGATGGAACTCACGCCAAACACTTCACAGGTGATTCTATTTGAAATAAAACTTTCATTGCTGTTGTTGTGTGCAATCTTTGTACATTGTTGTTCATGTCGCTACAAAATATTGTGATATAGTTTCACTTACTCAAAACGTACTTTGAGTTCTTTCAAATAATAAAAAGCATTAATATGACTAGTAAACTGCCATTAAGGAACTATTTATTGCATCAGCTATGTAGTTTCTACACAATGTGGTTTGCATACTAAAAGTCATTACAGTACAGCGTGCGTAATGATGGTTTGGTTCCCGCCACCTAAATATACTCAAACTTACGATTTTGATTAAACTTTTAGTCAAATAAGCTCCATGTTCAGATCTAGTGAACTTTTTAATCAGGTGCATACATATACACAACGTCTAATTCGACAGAAGTTATAAAATCGATGATGTTGCGCAGCAAGTCAACAAAACAGTGTCTACAATTCTGGTATTATTTAGAACACAGTGCAGAGGCTGAAATAAAGTAAGCATTTTAGAAAAGCAATTTTTTCCATAAAATGTATGCCGCAAGTGATGTCACTCCAATTTCAGCATCAGCATCGCTTCGGTAGATGACAAAAACGGTGAAGTGACAGGAATATCGAACCAAGAAATTTTTATTACCCGAAGTGGCAACCAATGGAAATTCATGCGAAGAACTATAAGTGCCCCACCTCAGTATAGGATTCTAATTCAATCTAAGCTAAGTAGGCAATTTTTCAATAAATTTTCCCTGGGAATTAATGAGACTGCTATTTTTAATGCAAACATATATGAAAGTCAGAAATTTTGAATTGGATGGTTAGAACTTGTACTTGTAGCAATACCAAACACGGTCACTTTGCACTATATGAAGGTTGTGTTGTATTTATATACAAAATTTCGAATACAATTTTTATTTATATTAGTTTTTTCTATGGCGCATCTGAGTTTTTGTCATAATATTTATTTTGTAATTGGGAAAACAATTTTGCAATACTCCTACAAGATTTTACTACTTTACCCGATATATTTATTAGTTTGAAATTTTTTTTCAAAAACTTAGAAGATTAGGAAAATGATAATTATAAATTAAAAATTGCAACGAACCATTTCATACACAGAATTATTACATTTTGATTCTACTACATAATTAGATTTCAAATTTCAGGTGGTAAATCCGCACTGGCAATTGATGATTTCAGTGTCATGGATAGACGTTGTGATACGACGTACTTCGTATACCCATCCTTTACATCACGTTTGACAAATTCGGCTATGGGAGATGGCATTGTATCTTCTCCAGTACTGACTGATGATGGATACGCGTTTCATATATTGGTAATGAATGATATATATGAAAGTTGACAAACGCTCTATTAATATCGGATAATAGGATAAACTTTATGTGATTTTTAAAGCGGATTCGCCATTTCTAACGAATTCAGACGATTGCTTAATCCGGGCATGATACTCCACACAAAAGATAAAATGGCAATTCTTAATTGGTTTTCTTTTTTTATCAATTCAGGTCTATGTGAAAGGTTCAAATCTTGTTGAGAAAGACAAAATAACTGTGTTTTTTAAACTGGCACCGAGTCCCAGCGATGATCAACTTGAATGGCCTTATAAAAACAGATATGTTCGTTTGAGTGTTATTGATCAACAATCCAACCCACTCAGAGCGCAAGATCAAACTCGAGCGTTTATTGATAAAGAACGCGCAAATGCCTTTACGGTACATATATTTTTTTCTAGGTTAGCTTTGAAAGTCCGCGTCACAACAGAGCAATTTTGCCACGAATTTTCAGAACTCATAGTCAGTAACGGAGCCAAACATGCCTCAAATCTAAAAATAAATTATCACATCTTCCAAAAGCTCGAATATTAGTCAACGCTCACTTACTCCTCACATCACTCGTTCCAATTGACAATAAATATAATTTTGTGTTGGTAAAACCTGGATCGAGTTTTATTTTCAGGTCAGTTTTGGCGGTACTATCGTTACGACCGATGGTTTGCTCGGCAGACGACACTTCGTAAAACACGATACATTGATCATTTCAGTAGATGTTCGAGGTAAAATGTTTTTTCTTTTCTAGCTAGTGTGCATTTTTTGCAAGAAAGATATGACTGAACTACAAACTTTCTATATATTACTTGAAGGTTGAAACTGATAAATTTGATCAATATTTTTCGGTCAATTTATTGACTAAATTCAGGAATTCCATTGGTAAATCTCTTGGGTACAGGCGTTTTTTTTTCGAAATAACGCAGAAGGCATTTGTTTAGTATTCAGGAACAAAAACACAAAGATAATCTCTCTACAAAACACTGTTTTCACTAGTGACAAAAATCACAATTTTACTCATTCGTACTACGGTAATTTTAAAATTAAACGTGGTATAGTTCACTTCAATAGTTATTTTCAACCCGTTTTTCAAGATATGACGCCATTCATCAGTCAAAGCAATCCAGGCACGACTCCCGCAACAACAAAACCTACTACAGTCGTAACCAGAGTGACAAAACAAACACCCGAAGTAACGCAGACAGATACTGAGTCGGTCACGACAATAAAAACTACAGAACAACCAGCACCAAGCACTCCCAGAATTTTGAATTTTGAACCTCAAACAATCCAAACGACTGCAGTCACAACGTCGACATCCTTCACAAGTTCCGAGACGACACCGTCACCAATTACACAATCACCAACGACAACCACATCAACATATGTCTCAACGATTGTTACTACGTCATGCACATCGTTTTCGTTCAAAAATTTGGAGATAATCATGCTTATGGTATTGGCAATTGTAACTCTTTTGTTACTAGTGATCTTAATAATAACTTGCATGGCGTTGAAAAAAGCCCGTGCGGATGACGATGAGCATAGGACGAAAAGTGCAATTCAATCCGGGTGAGTTTATTGAATATTCGGAATGTTTTAACCGTTTTTACCCAGAACAGCCATCTTAATTATTTATCTGTCTCCCATTGAGGATACTCGAATGTCGTTTGATATGCTCAGACCACGTATACTTGTAATAGTTCATCAAGCAAACAGATTTGCCGATTTTTCAATATTTTCATTGAAGCCTCGCGCATGTGAGCATCATAGTAATATATATAATCCACAACAGACTAGCAAGTGGAGTTCCAAAGGTAGAAGTATTGTCTGTTCGTGAAAAGGAAGATAAAATTAGAGAACGAGCATCACATGAAGTTTATCTAAATAACGAATACACGCAGATGATGTCGATTCACTCAGAAAAATCGCCGGAAAAACGGTGAGTAACGTGACAGAGTACTTATTTTCATTTTATTTATTTCGTGTCAATGAATATAATAGGCTTCCGTTCTTGCAACGGTATTATTGATTAACATGCTGAACTTTGAAGAGTGTGAAGTATAGACTCTAGTAAGACATTCTGTATTTTATGTATGGAGCTATAGTTTTGTACATTGTGATTCTGCTGCCTTCTGACATATAATACATTGTAAAACAAACGCCAAACAAATACGATGAAAGTAAAAGCATATATGTCTGTTCATCGTCCATGGATGATCACCTGATACTATTTGCAGCACTATTTTCATGTTTCTAATTTTATTGTCATATTCGTTGATATCTTTTGAAAGGAGAGAGGTCTGATAATTTGCACTGTGCTAATCATAAAAGACTAATAAAATTGTTTCCAACAATTCAGAGGAACAACGTCAAAAACTGATAACAGATCCATGGACACTTTTTTACAATCGTCGAGCCAGGCGA
The DNA here is from genome assembly GCF_964204865.1 of Styela clava. Classification (NCBI taxonomy): domain Eukaryota; kingdom Metazoa; phylum Chordata; class Ascidiacea; order Stolidobranchia; family Styelidae; genus Styela; species Styela clava. The sequence goes on along the minus strand of NC_135259.1, from coordinate 11,249,306 downwards.
ATGTTTCATTATCAGAAATAAACGAGCTTCATACACCGTCTCGTTCGCGTCTTATGTAAGTTATATAATGTTATTTGTTTCAAGCAAAAATACGAGCAATATTAACAGCAAACAACTGCTATCTGCTGCATAAAATGAAAATATAACAATTGCATTTTTGCACTCACGTAATATGAATATAAATTAATGTATGGTTATTCGGTCAATTCAATCAATAACATTAATAACGAAATTTATGAAATAACGTTTTGTACAAAAAAGATGCCTAGTATATTTTCCCGATAAAATTTGATAGTAGGATTTCCATATTTACGTAGTATAATTAATTGTTATGAAGTATATATTCAAGCCAAAGGCATCGGTTTCCGTCAAAGATCTGAGTACATTAAACACATAGAATTTGTGACACGATAAGGATCTTCTGCTTTGTCATTTTTATTGAATATTCCGTACGATTTGTTTCTAGACTTCGGAAGAGCTCTCCTGCTACGGAAAAAAACCTCAATGTTCTTTAGTGTCTTGTGTGCGATTTCCCTCTAACGTTATGTAATATTTGCAATTTTATCATGCTCTATGTATGTAGTGTTTACTTATACAAGACTTGACGTTAATAAATGCTAGCAATTTCTACGCGTTAAATTAAATTAATACTATCATTATTACAGATGAACTCTTTTATTAATCACTGCACGCAATGTACTCTCATTTTATTATCTTAAATTTTTAGTACCTATTAGAGTTTGGAGATTCCGTTACAGCTATTTTACTGGAGCTGAAATTCAAAGAAGCAACAACTAAAAACGATAGATGCATCAGCAACGTCTTTTTTTAATCAAAATGTTAATATGGAGCGAAATCCCAAATAAAATAACCTAGAGTTGGAGTTGCAAACAAAATAGCTATGAGAAGCCGCTCGTTTTATCGTATTTTATTTGCTTTTTTGTTTCAGAAAAAAATTCATAGTAGAATTTTTACTTTTTAAACATTGTAATTCAAAGATGTCGTCTCAAATGCTGAACTGACATAAATTATTAAAAATCTCGTTACTAAATATTTTTGTATGTCTTGGCACCTATGTAATATCTTATAGTCTATCAGCGGCAAAAGCACTGAAGATAAATAACACATTGCACATGTTGAGGAAACTCGAATCAACCTGAGTCACTATTTAAGTAGTCGACATTGAATTATTAGGAATCGTTGTCAACTTACAGCCAGTTAGTTACACTTAATTGATTGGCTTGACTTCCGAACTCGGACGATCCGTGACCCTTGAATGGCTTCTACCCAACACAGACTATTTCAGAATTTTAAATGTTGCATGTGTTAGCCACAACAACCATATCTAATAGTATATAAATGAATTTGGACACTATCAAAACGCGATTTGAAAACTGTTTATTTATTGTTACTTCAAATAGACAACGAAACCTAGTGTAAAATTTGTCGGCCTGCCATCTACACGACCTTAGTTAATGAATATTTGCCTATGTATAAGAATTTTAGAGAAAGTAAAAAAAAAGGTTGTATATGTAATAAATATGTGTGACATATTTTGATGTCTTTGATTTCTATAACAAATGATTCAACTCTTTCTGGTTGATGTCATATATTTTGTCTGTGATAGATCAGTGAAAAAAATATGACACTGCCCTCTGGGTGACCATACTTTTTACAAATCGACAATTCTTTCAATATTACGATGATAATATTTTAATTCACTTCACTGGGGACATGTAGTGTGTAAACCAGTGGGTCGCGGAGGCCTTTTTTTTGAGGGGCGTGAAGTTAATTGAAAATAAAAATATTTGTTAGATCTTGCCTGCCTTATTTTGGATATCTAGATTTCTTTATTTTGAATATTCACGTTCCATCTACGCATTTTCAAAGTGTTTTTAAATAAAACATACTTTCGCCTTAATATCACTATCTGGTATTTGTAGCCTATTGTTTGAGAACCATCGGTGTAAACTATTGAGACCCCAAGGGCCCGATTCAGAGTTATCGATCGAGTCAAATTTGATCATTGAAATAAACTAACATTTTTAAATATTCCAAGTCCTACTCCTATGAATCACATTGTCACGACTCAAAGCTTCCAGAAATGAATACGCAAGGTCATATCGACTCCGAGTCAACAACTTCCTATATTCAACATAAATACCTTACCATTGCACATGGGTATGCCCGAAATCGTGTCGGTATGAATTATTAGGTTTATAATCGGGTGCTGGAATTGCTAGTTACACCAATTAAGTTTTTTAAATTTCACAGGCAACTGTCAGTGACTTTTTCTCTTGTTTTGTTTCCGAACTATTTTTGCTCCATAGTCGTACCGAGCTGACATGCAAAGTGTGACCATTGCAGATTTTCTCAAAATAGGCTACAAATCTTTTAAAAAGACTAAATCTGCTATGTTTCGTTCTCAAAATCGCATCTTTCCAAAAATGTTTTACTATGTTTATGTGGATATAAACAACTTGAAATGTTATGCTCATTCGATTTGGTCTATGTTTCATCAGAATAGACAATGTCCTTTCTTTTGAAAAAGATTTCGACACACCGAAAAGTTACACTTATTCTAGAAATGTTTTATTCATAGAATAATTGCGATGTTTTCAGCTCACGATCGACCGGTAAGACTGTATACCATCGATGTCGCAGTATGGAAAAGCGATATTTCTCATAAAAAAGAAATGTGCTATCATTACTTAAAGAATATGTCTTTTTCGACTGGTTATGTTTTCTCAATAGAGCGGCAATTTTTGAAAACATTGTGACTGTTGTCGAAAAATTTTCCTCCCCAGGCTTACGCAGGCTATTTCGTTCGAGCGATATAGAGATTACGCCGTAAAATCTATTAAAATGGGAGCTGAAGAAAAGGTCATGCTCATAGTAGAAATCTGTAAGGGTATAGACTTTGTAAAATTAACTGTTTTAGGAAAATCAACTACCCATATAAAAAAGTTCTGAAGCTTCTTTAAAAGCGTTTATATACTTATTCTGTCTATAAAAAGACATTTCTCCCTAAAAGAAACATAAGATGCAACCTTTTCTGAGGAGAAAACACTTTTATACCTGGGATACAGTCTCACAAGCCTTTTTCGAAATGTCATACAGTTATATTTTTATAACGGTCAGACAGCCTAGATCAGTGGTTCTAAACCTTTTTAGTGTCAGAGCCAAATTTTAAACCTCTAAGTTGTAAGGGGTCGCATTAAAAATAATGCAAATTAAAATACCAACAAAACGAAACTCAGGTAGCCTATGTATTCTAACATAACAACATCAGATAATGAAATCAGTGTACTGAAACGTAGGCTAATCATTGTGGGGGAAAAACCAGGCTTGTCCATTGGAAACGCATTTGTATTACCCATGAGACACAAAAACCGTATGATTTCCAAGGAATTGATGGTAAAACATTTCGTTATGGATTTCGTGTTCATATATTTGAGCATATCCCTCTTGTTAGTTATAAAGAGCAAAACATATTCAGCATTAACAATATACTTCATGAAGGGGCTGATGGATACATGTATAATAGTTATGAATATAAAGTTAACAAAGTTCGTAAATTTTACAAGTCGTTTCTTACATGTAGTCCTATTTAGTAGACGCTAAACATAAATTTAACACTTTTTATCGAATTTTATTCCAATGGCAATCCCATGGGATGAGATGGGACAGGTATAATTGCTATATATGGGATGGGAATGGGACAGAAAAACATGTCCCGTGGACAAGCCTGGGGAAAACACTACAATATCATAATAAAAATAGCATTCACAACGACGTAACATCTAAGATGACATCGATTCAACTGCTGCACTTCAGTTTTTCAATTCAAGACACTGATTGATTTTCAATGAATTTTTTTTACTGAATATAATTATTTTTTTAAGGATAATGAGGGCTACAGGAAAAATAGTTGAGAACCGCATGCGGCTCAAAAAGCCGCGGTTGAAAATAACTGGCTTAGATCGATCATAGTCTTTTTAAAGGGCGCCAACAGTGCAACACTGGAATGTGTCGTAGATCCTTCCGTTGTTTGCTTGTACATGCGACTGCGTACTTTGAAATGATTACCTAACTCGCGAAATAAACAAAGATAGTCCGTACATATTTGAGACCGACATCAGCAGTTCGATAAACTTTGGCTTTTTTGAACATTCATTGCACAATACTTGTTCAATAAATGAAAGTGGCAATTGCCTAATGTAGAAGATATCATATCTTCACCACAGGTAGTCTATTCAAATAATAAGTAATATTTTGTCTATGAAACACAGCAATGAACTCAGTGCAAAATTCGTTTATGAAGAGTTCCTGGCAATTCTTCGAGGTCATCAAGGATTACTCACTGCTTTCAACAAACTATTTCGTAGATCATTAATTAATCCGGACAACGATGTTTGTATGGAAGCAGTATGTGCAAACATTGATTAAAGTTTGTCTTTTGAGATAAACCCTCTTCAATGACACCACTAGGTTTTGGTATATATTTCATATTACCTGTAACACTTCGAATGTAACGTGTTAATGTAAGTAATAAATTGATATATTTTATGCAAACATGAGAGTTGTCTAATCTTTTTTGACGATAGCACAAAACACTGCTTGTCACATAGCTGTGTTGCGAGATATGTCAGGTAAGCGACACAAAGAACTTATTAGACAGATATGTAAGTTATATTGTCGCGCAGAAAAATGTTTCATCAAGGGCATATGCTTATATGCATTGAAAAACAGAACAGAAACCGTTTTTGCAGAATTACTTTTCAATGGCAGATAGGCATCAACAAAGATAGATCATTAAAATTATTTTCTTCGCTAAATTAACCGTTTCTTCTTCTATTTCAATCCATGAAAAAAAACTTTTGACCCTGAAAAGGAGTCTTCAACAATCCTTACTGTATGTGACATAAAGACAATATTTCCATAAACAAAAATCACAAAACCTCCTAGATCCCTGGTAGTCTAGTGTCTCATTTTAATAAAAAGTCTTTTTTATTTTATTTTTTATTAATATGTTTCTGTGACGATAAACTTTGATTCATGTTATTTTGATAGAGATTTTACACGATATATATTATTCGGTTCTGCAAAGTCAACCATGAGATTTTATTATATTTTGGCAGCTATGCTGCTTGCCTGTGAGGTGAGTAATTAGATAAAACACTATTAGTGTGTGGGACCATTCTTGACATTATTTCTGAAACACTTGTTGAATTATTGCACAATTCAAAATATATATCATAATTTACAAATAAGCGTGATATTTTAGTTTTAAAAAAATGTTTTTAATTAGGTAACACGAGAGATTTCATATCTATATAATTATATATATATAATAAATAAATAAAATCAGTTATATTTTGACAAAAAGTATTTATTTTCAATAAATTGTAAATTTCTGCTCACAGGCTCGTCAACTGGGAGAACCGCTTGGTAAGAGAATTATTATACTAAAGATCATTAATTATTAAATATGGGAAGAATGGTGGATGTAGAAAAACAAATGTTTATAAAAAAAATAAGCTATTTGATTTTTGCTAAATAAAAAAAGCAACATATTGATGAGTACAAGTTAAGGGACATTTGGAGACCACATTGAGGAATACTATTTTTATGTCAGATGAGAAAAATATGTCAGCTGTCCATGTCCAATATGTTCATACAGCATCCCCATAGTCCCATATATATACGAATATATCATACAAATGGCAAATGAGACCATATATCCGTGGGTATACCTGGTTGTGACCTCTCGAGGAATTGTCGGTAGCAATAAATTTGGGGGCAGGGGAGGAAATTTTCAATTCGTTTCATATAATATAGCACTTTACTTTCAGGCCGATTCATTTATTAATATTTTGTTGATTTTAGTTTAATTAACTGAGTATCATTTAGTTTTGTCCGAGGTAATGCAAAATTGCATGCATGAAGACACTACTCAAGTGATGTTTAATTAATGTTCATGCCATTTATAGGTGGATTTTTCGAAAATGGACGCATTGAAGAAGCGCAGGAGAAAAAAGACATTTTTGAAATAAACAAAGGTAAAAATCGGCAATTTCAGATTAATTGCAATTTTTTGCTCCCTTGAAATCTATTCTTTAATTTCTTTTTTTTGTTGAAGAAATCAAGGGACTTGTGCATGGAGATGTTATCCCGAGAAAAAGTAAAGACACAAAGAATACAGCTCGGAATGAAGATTATTTATGGACGTCTACAAATATACCGTTTGTTTATTTTGATGGAGTACAAGCCGTGAGCTTGGAAGTAAGTTTCAGTGCCTGAAAATCTGTGTAGCTATGTTTTTGTAGTGATCACTCCCGTACTGGTATATAATTTAGATAGCCTTCTAATTTTTTATATTTTAATTATCAGGCGATTGGTTCAATTGAACTTGCTCGTCAAGAATACAAACTTCGAACTTGCTTGAATTTTTACGAAAGAACTAATGAGCCAAACTACATCCGATTTGTATCTGCAGGCGGGTAAGTTCATATTCGAAATTTATGATATTAAACCGAAACCATAGTTTAAAAATATTTGATAAGAAATTAGACATATATGTCAATTTCTGAATCTTGGATAAAATTAATAAATCCAATGTCAACAAGGGTAAAAAATATCGTGAAATAGCCGAATAAAAATTGGTGTAACCAGGGCTGTGAAACGGGTACGAAATCACATTGGCTACAGCTTCAGTTCCTGAGTACATTCAGACTGTGGTCCCAGCTCCGGAGCATCATTTTTTGCGTCTGACTCCGGCTCCTTACCTATTGAAGTTTTTAAGTTTGACCACTGCCATGAAATATCTGCCCAGATGCAGTTTTGCAAAAGCGGGACTCAAAACTATATGATAAGTTCCAAATTTTAAAATAAAAATTCGAGATATGTAAATTCAACTTTAAAATTTTAAATTGATAATATAAATTAAAAATTGTGAAATTCCATGAGCTGAAAGGATAGATATTAAGATTTGTATGAAGTTTCAAAAAATTATGAATGTTAAAATATAATAATATGGTTAGGAGCTTGAACCACTGAAATTTTTGGTAGCTCCGTTTCCGGCTCCTGCTTCATTTAAAATGCTAAGCTTGGCTCCAGCTCCATGACTCCGGTGCATCAGCCCTGGGTGTAACTGTTATTCAATATCACAATGGCTTATTACTTTCACTTTTCGTTACAGCTCACTTCAAACAAAATATGACCACACGAAATTTGTTTGTTTAAAAATATAAATGATTGTTTTACAAATTCAACGTTTATACCAAAATTATGTATTATATACTTAATATAATCACAAAGTTTAAAGTATAAAGTTAGTATTAAATTACAAATAAAATTAATTTTTTCAGTTATAAAAGGTATCAATGAATTGGTGATAAATATCATGTTTTATATTTAAGAAAGACATATGAAGCAGAAAATTATACTCGTTGAAATCATTTTCAGATAGGCAATAAATACATGAATGGTCAAATTTGAAATATTTTCAAAGGTGCTTTTCGTCTGTCGGAATGGTTGGAGGGTTTCAGAGGCTTTCAATCGGTAGCGGATGTGAGCGCATGGCTGTTTGTTGTCATGAGCTAATGCACGCTATTGGCATTTGGCACGAGCAGTCAAGAGCTGACAGAGATGATTATGTGGAAATCATGTGGGACATCATTTCGGAAGGTATCTTAACGCTATCATAAATTAAGTTCGATTATTCCAACGGAGTTGGTTTGAATATGATGTGCCTGAATTGTCGTATTTTCACCAGATAAATATCCAGTCAGTTATTATCTGTACAATTGAGATGAGGTTTCTGTCAATTGCAATTTTGTTCCCGTTGGAAATGGTAAAATAGGACTGTATTGTGTTTTAAGGGAAAATTAAGGCGCCTGATGTTGAATTTAAACGATGTTTTTTTGTTCAAAATTAAATTTGTCAGTTATTAAGTAGATTTAATATTGTATTTGCCGCTCATTTATGATTTGACATCATGCTGCAGGATACGAAAACAATTTCAACAAATATGACTGGGAAACCACTGATGCTCGGAGAGTTCCATATGATTATAATTCTATAATGCACTACAGCGACAGTGGATTCAGGTAAACCTTAAAAAAATTTCGAAAAGCGTAAAATTAACCAATCGTGTTGATGTGAACAGAATTGCGTATACACATTTCATGTATATTGATTTACAACTTTGTTAGCCATTCAGTATTTTTATTTATAACTCTCTGTTCGTGCTGTTTTGTATACGACATAAATATATCATAAATAGTCATACGTATGCTTTTTTTAAGACCAATTCGAAATTAAATTCTTGAATCTGATTGTGTATGTACAAATACCAGCCAAATCTTCCAGCAGCAATGGTAAAATATGTGAGTTTAGATAACAATCATTTATCTTTTTTATGCAGTACAACCGGTGATCCTACTATTGTGACCCGTGATCCGGCTTTTCAAGATATTATTGGCCAACGTTTGACTTTCAGTAAAGGAGACACTGATAAAATCAATAGAATGTACAAATGCAGTAAGAGACAATTCGCATATTTTCTTTGATGATTACTCATATAATTTTTTAGGTTTGATAAAATTAAAAATACCCGTTTTTAAAATTTTTAATATTGATATCAACCATTGCGTGAACCCCCGACCGTTCGTCTTTTTAAGGATTTATATTAATTAGAACATAATCTTCGCAATCACATAGCCATTGTTCATTTTGTTTAGAAAAACAATTTTGCATATTGTTTATTTAAGGTGATACACTCTTGTATTCATATAACTGTAACTATGATGACGAGGCTGCCTGCGGATATGTACAAGATTATGATGGCTCGGATGAAATTGATTGGATCAGATATGATGTTGGGGATAAGAGTTTGACTGTTTCACCAAATGCACCTACCGCTGATGCAACTTTGGGAGTTGCTGGGAAAGGTGATTCGTATATAGCAGGGTTGGCGAACCACTGACCCGCGGGTCACAAAGTGACCCACCGCGTTTTTTCGGTGACCCGCCAAGGCACGAATGAAATAAAAACATACTAACTTGTAAGTGATAAAAATTGATAAAACCGGCTTCAAACGAAGTTAACAGTAACTAAACTACATAATGTAACGTCAGTTGGGCAGCCAGACCTGCGAACGCTCAAATTCAAATTTCCGGATCGGTATGGTAATTTTCGGAATTCCCAATCTTGGACGCACGTGTTCACACCTGCATACATTTAAGCAGCTATTGGCTGTGATAGGGTTTATGACAAAACAATCAATTTGATCTGTTCATTTCTCGCAATGTCTTTTTACAGCGTTCATTCACATGAACCAAAAAGGCACTGCAGACTGTTTAGTTCAGGGTATACGAAAACTAGATGCTACTTCGCATTCATTAGTTTCTCGCCTACAATGTCGTGGAGAAAACAAAATTTGTTAGTCCCAAAATGAGGACCTAGAAATCTGAAATAACAATGGGGCAGTGTGAAAGTATACTTTGATGTGGTTGAAAGCCAATCGAAGAATTTAACTCTATCAGAGTGGAATTCCCTCAAAACTCTTTGGCGCATCATTCTAAACGTTTTTGGGTAATTCATATGCGTGTTTTTGTACACGAATTTCATAAAATCGAGTGTCATAAACAGTCCAGTAGTCTCTGGTAGAAGTGCTGCATAAATAAAGCCCAAAACTACACAACACCAACCTTATAAGATTTGAAAGATAGGATGCAGCAGCAAGTTTCTTATTAATACTAACATTGATAAAATATTTGTGACCCACACTCTTCTGTTCCGTGATTAAAATATAATTTTTGACCCATTCGTCGAAAAAGGTTCGCCATCCCTGGTATATAGTGTACTTGATTTTTTCTTTATCTCTGCTTCAAAATATAATTCATTTCGGAAAGTCGAAAGTCGATCAAAAGGGATATATCGTAACAATCTTTGCCTAACGCTGTGAACTTTCAATGATCGAAAATTTTAAAATGCACTTTATATCTATGTTCTAACATCTATATCATCGCGGGTTCAAATTAGGAATATCAGAAAGGTTATCGAAAGTATATTTGTTCAACAGGTAGCTACATGATCTTGGATAACAGTGGAAAAACTGGAGGGCAAATGGGTGAAATGAGAAGCATGAGATTTGTCACAAAAAGCGACGTCCAATGTCTACAATTTTCATACTACCTAGACATCAAGGACACGACCGGCACTGCTGCAATGACGTTAGTTTATATGATATTAAAATACGTTCAGCTGTGTTACATTCCTAATTGAATTAATTTACGGTATAAACGAGGCATTTCATCGTCTAGTGTAGTTCAACCGTAAATGGCACAATGGAAACTTTCATAGTTTGACAGAGATCGAGGTTCGACTCTCAGAACTGATCAGAGGTGTACGTTGTGAAAAAACAAGAAATCATACACCGGTAATTCCCAGCTTCGTTATTAAAAAACTAATAATTATTTTATTAGTAATAGGGTTCATTGTGTTCATCGAGTCTAGTGATATTAATTTCGGAATGTAATTCGACGTGCTGCTTAGCTCAATTCCGATCACTATTTTATTCAACCAAGGGCATTCAAGGCAACCCTCGATGACGTCACAGGAGAAGTTATTGATCTTGGCCAACCACTTCACACATTCAACACAAGCTCGGATAACAAGTGGCGATATCACAGAATGAGCATCAACGCAGAATCGGCATATCGTATTGTTTTCCAGGGGAAAACAGGTTATTTGTTTCAATTGATTCGTGACAATAAATAATCAATTAAATTAGTAACCTCTTGGTAGGCTGTTGTGCATTGAGCAACAAGTCAAAGTACATGCATTCTGGTAGTACTGTATTTATAACAAGATCGTTGAAACTTTAACATCAAATGTGAAGGACGAACTCGTAGCTTCAAAAGTGTGATTTTGATCACTGGTAATTAAAACGGTTTAAATATAATGCTTTCGATATTTAGGGCCTAGCGATCAGGACGTAATTGCTATAGATGACGTCAGCGTTCAGGACAAACCGTGTGAAGATGACTATTTTGTCGTTGATGATTACAATAACAAACTAAACACATTTGCCAAAGGAGAATTCTATACCAGTCCTGTACTACAAAGCGACGAAGGATATTACTACAAAGTCAAGGTATATATGTACTACTTGTATTTCTCAGGTTCATGGACAGCTTTGAAAAATAATTGTACCATTTTGTACGACTAAAGCAAGTGTAACGTTTCTAATTACCTGTTGTTTCTTATATCTTTGCTTGATAATACCATCTTTTCGTTATATATGACAGATGTTTCATTTTGTAATCAAAATTGCAACATAGTGTTACCATGTTTATTGTATTTAAAAATTCTTTTGAAGAATATTTCGATTGTGTCAAGGCGTGATAAGATTGAAATTATCTTTAATACATTCTACTTCTTTATAGTGCTCCTGTTAATTCTTCTAAAATGCTTGACGTTTACAATTTAAGGAAATAGCTTTTAAAAGAAAAGCATTTTGTTATATACTGATAATAATACGTCCGGTCCTAATAAATATTTACACTATTTCAAATTGGAAATTTTACCACGAACCTCAAAAAAATTGTTATAGGTTTATCCAGTTGGAACGACAAGCTCAGCTACTGGTTACATGGGAATGTTTTTTGGCTTAGTGGCTGGTCCTGATGATGATACATTGAGTTGGCCTTTCTGCAACAAATATATTCGATTAATGGTCGTTGATCAAAGCGATAATCCACTGTACTCACTCAACAAATACGCTGAATTTTTAACAACACAAGCCGCAGGAGGAGATCTTTGGAATCAACCGACATCAGAAGTAGGTTCCATTAATTCAAAATTTAAAAACGTTAACATTATATTCATAAACGTTTTTATAGTCAATTAAATAAACTTATTAAAAGATATTGTCTTTAAAAATGGAAACAAAAAAATAAAACTATTATAGTTTTTAACACGGAAAGACGTTTGTTTCGAATTTCGAAGCCAATTTTTTTATATGTTTGCTTTATATATATATATGAACTGGAACATGCAGCTTTTTTCAGTTGTTTCGTTCTTGCACGTGAATATTTTATTTCTCTAATTCTTTTATTATAACCTCAATATTACCTACCTTCCATCGAAGTTGTAAATACATATTTATATTTACTTTTGATAAATATAGTAGATGCACGATCTGATTGTCGGATCGAATATTCGTTGTCATTGTTTTGAGGGTTTAATGAAATATTGCATGTTTTTGAACAAAATCTGGCTTTATCGCTGTTATTGTATTTCTGTAAGTGAGTTTTTGGATTTTTTTTGTAACTAAATGTACATTGCAGACAGATCCAGAGGGATATTATGGCTATTCCAACTTCATGCCTATCAATGATGTTACAAGCACTCATCATTATCTCAAACACGATTCCATCATGGTATCAGTTCTTGTTAAAGGTAAATAGTAAACTAGAAAATACTAAATAATAAACTCTGGTTTGAAATAGAATCATATCAATTGAAAGGAATGAAAACCATACAGTCTTCGTTTTCTTCCTAAGTAGATACATTAATTCGCTATCTCTCACAAACTATCATATATCTCCAGGTTTGTAAACTTACTGGTAGTGCTTTGATCAAATCATTCTTTGATGAAGGATGAATTAGATTATCTGAGGTCGAAGTAATACAGTATTGTTTAAAATCAGATATGAATTGGGTTCACGGTGACGTCTGCAATGGTACCTTCACTCGTTCAACGGAGAAGTCCGCAAAATCAGCATCACATAATGGAGCGCAACCAGGAATCGATTATATCGAAAACGATGAGTACGACAAAGATTATCGCGATGACGACCACCATGAACATCATGACGATGAACATCACCATGAAAACCACGAAGAACACCATGAACATCACGAAGGCCATCATGAACATCATGAAGAACACCATGAGCAACATGACCATGATCATGACAGTCACGACGACCAAGATGACAATGAAGCAATGATATCAGTTGGAGCTGCTGCTGGAATGGCGGTTGGAAGTGCTACATTCGTCTTCCTCGTGATGGCCAGTGTGCTATGTTGTGTACAAAAATCTCATAAACAAAACATGAAGCATGTGGCAAACAACATCACTCTGTAAGTAAAATTTGTATTGAAACAGAAGGAAAATACCGCCAGGCGTATTGGGCATCATATAACATTTTATTATTGACGTCAAGCGTACCATGAAAACAGTGTTTTTTGAACATATAATATATTATATGAAGTATTTTCCAGCATTTTGGTAGCATATTTGCTGGTTTGCCCGAATCGCCTCGTATGGCGCGCACTTTGCATAAATATAGTCTTGTGTGGGGTTGAAAAATATTAACTATATTTTGATTCAGCGACAATCAGTAAGTTATTCAAATGATATATATCAGATCAAGTAGTTGAGCCTATTTTTATATATCGGAAGACATTCACAATGTTGATTAACAAAGCTGAAAACATAGTGTAATAACATGTAATCATTGATTTTACTATTTTCAGGCACACCAGCACTCCAGTTCCTCCTGCATATCCAAGCGAAGGAAAGATAACTTTCGAGCCATTACCAGAGAAAATTTAAAATAAGATTGGAGAGGCTCGGAAAAAAAAATCAGATGAATTAATTTCTATCATAAGTATATTCTTAGATAATTTACCAAAATGTGATTTTATGAGATATAGGCGATTCTTGATCACAAATTGACATTGAAATTCTCAAAATGTGGAAGTGTAAAACAATTTTGTGCCTTCAAAGTTCTTGTTTTAGTATATTTTGATTATAGCTAATCAACAATGTTACTATGCAATAAAATCAAGCTAAAATTAAAGAAGTCTTTGCTTGAATAAATTTGTTCCAATATTAATAAACATACACATATAATCGCACGATAATCGTTGAAATGCAAGAATGTATATTGATTTGCGCAAGTGAAGTACGTTGTTTTTGAAGCGCAAATGTCTAAAATGCAAAGGAAAATGAGATTAAATTGGCCCATATCCAGATCTTAAAAGTTATTGATAAATATAAAGAATAAGTAAAAACTTGAAGAACTCAGAAGAAAATGATTTTATGCAAGTATGCTAGACTAAGAAAAACGTAAGAGAGGTATGCAAAAATCATATTGTGCGGCAACTCACAGCAATGGTCGGCAAAGGTTTGAATACATGAGTGCCAATTTTTGAATAAATCAAAACGAAAGCGACTTCGTGTGCCAAACATTCTTGAGTCACTATCTGATTTGAATAGTCTAGAGTCTAGACTCTAGAATGAAGGCAAATGGTGAAACAACTCTATCTCCATGGCACAACTTTTAAATATTCGGTATGAAGGTTTTAATCTGTGGCTAGAAAACAATAGGAACACGGAATATAACCATGAAATGATCAAATTTCAGTCACATTTGTTATACACTGTGTTACATTTCTCCCAAACCAACTTGAATTGGTTGTCCATCTGTTTTTAATAACTTATACACTAATGTACCGAGAAGAGAGATCTTGTGTATAGACTTGCTATGCATACAATACTTTGAAGCCAATGCAGCAAAAGTCTTCTTATAATACCATCCTATTCATATCTGGGAGGTATCATGGGCATTCGAAAACAACCGCAATACAGTATCTGTCACATACGTCGCGCATTTATAAACACATCACATCATAGTAAGTGGTTGAAAAAAATCTGTGCCATTTCATTGGGTTGAGTAAAATCGATATTTTCATGTAAAATCATTTCTCTGTGAATTTTACCTAATTGGTGAAACTGAAATAAAGATGCAGCAAGTCGTTTTTCTTAATTTTTATTTTACATAGTAATTGAAACGTTAAATAGTGGGAAACGAAATAATTTAAATTGATATTCCCTCTAATTTAACTTTGGCATTCTTCCTAGACTTGCTAGACACGATCTGGTACAAAACAAACGAAAAACAAATATACTTTATTTCATATGGCATATATATTTGTTTATTGATTTTCAAAACTATTTAAAGGCAACTTCAAACTAAACAGTCGTGTAACACAGTTTATTATTGCTATAAACAAATTCATTGAATTCGACTTTTTAATGTACTATGTTTATCTGCCCAAGCCCTCTGTACCTAAGATTCACTAACACTAGTGACAAACGCGGCTGGCCCAGAACTCATACATTGAAATTCATCTTATTCTAAAATAGATTTGAAATAGCGATCTGTAAGACAATCCGAACAACTGCACGTTTTGCGTGTGTCTGCTACAGCAGTAAATTTCGCTATAGCAACAGTGTGTACAAAGGTTTCTGTGCACAAAGGGATAAGAAAAAATAGGAGTCTTTTACAGAGAAACAAGATTATACTAATCGACAGGCTTGTCCATGAGAATGGGATTCCCATGGGATGGGATTGGACAGCACACATTTGTATTTCCCATGGGGCACGTGGGACACGAAACCGTACGATTTTCGAGAAAATGCTGGTAAAACATTTCGTTATGTAGTTCGTGTCCATATATTTGAGCATAGCATTCTTGTTAGTTATGAAGAGCAAAATATATTCAGCAATATCAACACACTTTGTGAAGAGGCTGATGGACACATGTATAATAGTTATGAATATAAAGTTAACAAAGTCCGTAAATTTTGTTGTTTTGCATGTCTCTTCGTACATGTAGTCCTATTCAGTAGACGCTAAACCTAAATTTACCAATTTTGATTGAATTTTATTCAAATGGGAATCCCATGCGATGGGATGGGATGGGACAGACATAATTGCTATGGGATGGGAGGGGAATAGGACAGAAAAATATGTCCTATGGACAAGCCTGCCATTCGGCTTGTTTGCGCTTGGCAAACATATATGCGTCGTGTAATCCGATTCACCAAAGCATGTGAAATAACAGGGCCTAATATTAATGGTAGTCTCATGTATCCCTGCTCTTTTAATACGTATATTATATATATATATATATATATATCATGTTCTGTATAAATGTTTTTGATCCATTAGCACTTACTTGGCATCAGGTTGTAGCCTCAGTGGCGCTTCATTGCTCAGCTCACGATCAGACTTAACAAAACGTACGTGTTCCGACTGTAAATACCAGGTGGATTCTGATATTACTAGCTTCAAGAAGCGACGCACATAATTAATGTCCGCAATGTATTTTATCTTGTTATAAACACTTTTTTTTTAAATTCAGTTGGATATTCAATTTTACATGTGGCAAACTCGCTGCAGAAAATAACTTCAAGATCTCCCTGGGAAAATATGAAACGCAAATCTTCCGTAGTGAAAAATCTTTTCTTTAAACTTTGCTTGGTTTGCATCGATATTTTTCATGCAATTTCTGAAATATACACCAATGCGTCATATTATGTCGTCATATTTTCTAAAATTATTTAGAGCTTCCTTCGGGTACGAGACCTCATAGTTATGCAGTTGGATAACATATCATCTATTTTCAAACTGACTTTTTCCATTGACTTTCGCGATGGCTCGAGATTATAGATGGTAGTTCAGTCACTTTTCGAAGTGAAGCCTGACTGGGAAATAAACATAACTATAATTGACTATAACAATTACAGATTTTCTAACAGTACTTGTACATGATTCAAGTGATCAAGTCTAAACTGCAATTCTATGTGTACATGTTTGGATATGGATAACTGGAAAATATTGAATGCGCTTTTTCATTTGAACAAAAGCCATATGCGTGAGTTATATATTTCACCACGTATCCCATTTTTTATGCAAAAAGTTCTCCTCTCTTTCAGTGACATATTGAAATACCCTGTACTCTCTTGCACAAGAGAGTTTTTAAGGACTATAAGCGAAAGTGCGTAGTTTTGATACGCCAAAAGAAAGAAATAAAAACCACCAATTGATTCTAGGAAAGCAAATAGTAAGATTTTCCGGTTCCAGTTTTCCACCATCAATTGTAAAAACCGTCGAAAATTTTTACTGAAAATGATTACTTTTTTAAGGATAATGAGATCTACAAGAAAAATAGTTGAGAAACGCATGCGGCTCTAAAAGCCGCGGTTGCGAATAACTGGCCTAGATCGATCATAGTCTTTTTAAAGGGCGCCAACAGTGCAACACTGGAATGTTTCGTAGATCCTCACGTTGTTTGCTTGTACATGCGACTACGTACTTTGAAATGATTACCTAACTCGCGAAATAAACAAAGCTAGTCCGTACATATTTGAGACCGACATCAGCAGAGCGATAAACTTTGGCTTTTTTGAACATTCACTGCACAATACTTGTTCAATAAATAAAAGTTGCAATTGCCTAATATAGAAGATATCATAATTTCACCACAGGTAGTCTATTCAAATAATAATTAATATTTCGTCTATCAAACACAGCAATGAACTCAGTGCAAAATTCGTTTATGAAGAGTTCCTGGCAACTATTCGAGGTCATCGAGGATTACTTACTGCTCTCAACAAACTATTTTGTAGATCAATAATTAATCCGGACAACAATGTTTGTATGGAAGAAGTATGTGCAAACATTGATAAATGTTTGTCTTTTAAGATAAACCCTCTTCAATGACACCACCAGGTTTTTGTACATATTCCTATTACATGTAACACTTCGAATCCAACTTGTTAATGTAAGTAACGAGATAGCAATCAGAGACCGCCAACTTATCGATCTAGCGGCGTTTGCCCGTCGCTCTGACTCAACAGCGACACCGCGTGCCCATCATTATTTAATTAATTAATTAAATAAATTCATAATTCATCCAAAATCAATAAGCTTCTGGTCCGAGACATGATGAATGCACATGCAAAATTTGGAGCAGATTCAACCTCGCTTTCGTGAGATATCGAGTGTATCTAACAGGCAGACAAAGGAACAAACAAACGAATACCTAGTCAACATACTTAGCGATCAAGATCGATAAGTAATAATATACTTTATGCAAACATGACGACTGTTTAATTTTTTTTTGACGATAGCGTAAAGCACTGCTTGTCACATAGCTGTGTTGCGAAATATGTCAGGTAAGCGACACAAAGAACTTATTAGACAGATATATAAGGTATATTGTGGCGTAGAAAATTGTTTATTCAAGGGCATATGCCTATATGAATTGGAAAACAGAACAGAAACCGGTATTGCAAAATTATTTTCTATGGCAGATAGGCGTCAACGGAAATAGATTGAAATTATTTTTATTCGTTAAATTAACCATCTGTTCTCCTATTTAGACTCATGAAAATAAAATTTGGACCCTGAAAAAGAGTATTCAACAATCCTTACTGTATGTGACATAAAGACAATATTTTTCATAAATAAATAACACAAGGCATTCTAGATCCCAGGTAGTCTATCATTTGCCGTCCCCTGATAAAAAATATTTTTATTTTCTTTTTTTATTAATATGTATCTGTGACGGAAAACTGATTCAAATTTCCGGCGTCTTTTGATTGCGATTTAACAGGATATATATTCGGTTCTGCAGAGTCAACCATGAGATTTTGTTATATTTTGGCAGCTATGCTGCTTGCCTGTGAGGTGAGTAATTAGATAAAACACTATTAGTGTATGGAACCATTCTTGACATTATTTCTGAAACACTTGTTGAATTATTGCACAATTCATAATTTATATCATAATTTACAAATAAACGTGATATTTTAGTTCCCACCAAAAAATGTTATTAAATTAGGTAACAAGAGAGATCATATCCATGCATTTTTATCAGTTATATTTTGACAAAGAGTATTTATTTTCAATAATTTGTTTTTTTTTGTTTGTTTACAGGCTCGTCAACTGGTAGAACCACTTGGTAAGAGAATCATTTTATTAAAGCTCATTTACTACAAAATATCGGTTGAATGGTGGATTCGGAAGAACAAATGTATATAAAAAAAAAATTGATTTGATTTTTTGCTAAAACAAAGTATTGAGTACAAGTTAGGGAAAATTTGGAGACCACAATGAAGAATACTATTTTACTTTCAAATGAAAAAAATATGACAGCTGTTCATGTCCAATATGTTCATATAGCATCCCCATATACGAAGAGATTACTCAAATAGCAAACGAGGCCATATATCTATGTCCATACTTAGCACTTTATACTTGACAGACCGACTCATTTAATAAAAAGTTTCTTTAAATTCAGTTTAAACTGAGTAGCATTTGGTTTTTTCCGTTTTGTATTACAAACATGCATGCATGAAGACAACACTCAAATGAAGTTTTACTTAATGTTAATGTCCTTTATAGGCGGATTTTTCGAGAATGGACGCATCGAGGAAGCACACGAAAAAAAAGACATTTTTGAAATAAACAAAGGTAAAAATCTACAATCTCATAATAATCGGAATAATTGCCCTTTTTCCTTCTTCATGTAAAATGTTCGTTAATTTTTGTTGTTGTTGAAGGAATCAAGGGACTAGTGCATGGAGATGTTATCCCAAGAAAAAGTAAAGACACAAAGAATACAGCTCGGAATGAAGATTATTTTTGGACGTCTACAAATATACCGTTCGTTTATTTCGATGAAGAACAAGCCGTGAGCTTGGAAGTAAGTTTCAGTGCCTGAAAATCTGTGTAGTTATGTTTTTGTATTGATCACTCCTATACTGACATATAATTTAGATACACCTTTAATTTTCATATTTCAATCATCAGGCGATTGGTTCAATTGAACTTGCTCGTCAAGAATACAAACTCCGAACTTGCTTGAATTTTTACGAAAGAACTGATGAGCCAAACTACATCCGATTTGTATCTGCAGACGGGTAAGTTCATATTCGAAATTCATAGCGAAACCATAGTTTAAAAATGTTTGCTACGAAATTAGACATATATGTCAACTTGTGAATCATGGTTAAAAAAAATAAATCTAATTTCAACAAGTTAAAAAAATATTGTGGAATAGCCGAATAAAAATTCAGTTTTCTTCTGACACTGTTGGTGTAACCAGGGATGGGGAGTTGGTTCCTAATCACAGTGGACTCCAGTTCCAGAGTCACAGTATATTTAATTTGTATCATTTTTTTCGTCGGAGCCAGGTTCCATACGCATTGAAGTTTCTAAGTTTGACCACTGCCATAAAATATCTGCCCGAATGCAGTGTTGTGGAAGCGGGACTCAAAACTATATGATACAAGAGTTTCACATTTCAAAATTAAATAGTACTCCCGTAGTATGTGTACCAGGATAGGGTTATGCCATAATTTTATTCCAATTTTTCTTATTTTTTGTTATATTACAAGTTCGGGCACTGTCTGTTTTTGTCAAGTGAATGTACCCATAGGCTTCCATCCCTTTACACAACTTGATGCAAAGTAGGCGAACAAAATTAGTTACCTCCATATTGGTACACTACTTCTGGAGCGCCGATTAAAACTCGATATATATATAAATTCAACTTGAAACTTTTAAATTAATATTATAAATTGAAATTTATGAGCTGAAAAGGATAGTTTTCATTATTTATATAAAGTATTGAAAAATTATAAATGAAAAAAAAATAGTGAGATGGTTAGAAGCTGAAGCCACTGACATTTCTCGTAGCTCCGGCTTCATTTAACAAGCTTAGCTTGGCTCCAGCTCCACCAAAATGTCACAGCTTCATGACCTCAAGCTCCTGCTAACCAGCTCTGGGTGTAACTGTTATTTAATATCACATTGACAAATTACTTTCACTTGTCGTTACAGTTTACCCCAAAAAATAGCACGACAGCACGAAATTAATTTGTTTGTTTGAGATTAAAAATTATTGTTCTACAAATTCAACCTCATACCAGAATTATGTGTTATATACTTGATAATCATAAAATTCATAATATAAAATAGGTATCTAATCATGAATAAAATTAATTTTTCCAATTATATGGGGTATAGTTAAGTTTAGTCAGATTCATGTGGATTGGTATTTATTCAGTGATATATATCAAGTTTTATATTTAAGAAAGATGTATGAAGCAGAAAATTATACTCGTTGATATCATATTATGATAGGCAATAGCTACACCAATGGTCAAACTTGAAATATTTTCAAAGGTGTTTTTCGTCTATCGGAATGGTTGGAGGGTTTCAGAGGCTTTCAATCGGTAGCCGATGTGAGAACATGGCTGTTTGTTGTCATGAGCTAATGCACGCTATTGGCATTTGGCACGAGCAATCAAGAGCTGACAGAGATGATTATGTGGAAATCATGTGGGACATCATTTCGGAAGGTATTTTAACGTTAAAATGAATTAAGACTAAATATTCCAACGGAGTTGGTCTTAAATATAGTGTGCCTAAACTGTCGTATTTTCACCAAATAAATATCCAACAATCCATCCATCAATGCAACAATTGATTTTACATCGAGGTTGTGGGTGTTCTTTTAGAAAAGTTCAGAATCCTATCCGGTTTTGATATAGAATCACAATCGTTTTTTCAGTATATAAATATTTGTTATAAACGCTGACACGCGCACTATCCCAAAAATAAATACAACAGGCGACACAAACCGTAGACCAATGAAATGGTAAGATCCACCGAAACAATAGAGAATTAGAGTGGTGCAGTGTCCGAGTAAATATGATCATTAAAACAGCTATGTGGTAGTGAAATAAAAGTAATTGAAGTTGAAGTAAATTCAAATGATTGAAGCTCTCAGACGAAACATTTTGAAAAGATGTTTGTGTAACATGTCTTAGCTGGACGAAGTCAGAAATCTCGATGGAAAACAGAGTCAGTTATTATCTGTACAATTAAGATGACAAATCGGTTTCTGTCAATTGCAATTTATTTTGTTTCTCTTAGAAATCGTAAAATAAAACTTTATCGTGTTTTTAAAAAAAATTGTTGAGACTCCTGATGTTAAATTTAAATTATGTTTTTTTGTTCAATATTGAATTTGACAGTAATTGGGAAGATTTAATATTGAATCCGCGATCATTTATGAATTTACATCATGCTACAGGATACGAAGACAATTTCTACAAATATGACTGGGAATTCACTGATGCTCACAGAGTTCCATATGATTATAATTCCATAATGCACTACCGTGAAGGTGGATTCAGGTAAACCTAGTGAAAATTTCGAAAAGCGCCAAATTAATCAATCGTTTTGTTTTGATAGGAATAATTGCGTATGAATAATTCATGTATTTTGATCTACAACTTGAACTTTGTTTGCCATTCAGTATTTTTATTTATAACTCTCTGTTCATGCTTTTTTTGTATACGACATAAATAGTTATATACATATTCATATATATCATAAATAGACACACATGGTCTTATTTTTGAAGGCCAAATTACAGTCTTGAAGCTGATTGTGCTATGTACAATGCCAGCCAAATTTTCAATCAGCCACAGTAAAGTATGCGAGTTTGAATGAAAAGCATTTACTTTTTTATATGCAGTACAACCGGTGATCCTACTATTGTGACCCGTGATCCGGCTTTTCAAGATATTATTGGCGAACGTTTGACATTCAGTAAAGGAGACACCGATAAAATCAACAGAATGTACAAATGCAGTAAGAGACAATTCGCATTTTCATATCGTTGCTATGATGATTACTCATATGATTTTTAGGATAGATAAAATTAAAAATAACCAATATTAACCGTTTTCAAAAAAGTTAATAATGGTATCAACCAGCAATATTAATTGTATAAATTGCATAATACACACCATGACATGAACCCCCGACCGCTCTTCTTTTTAAGAAATATATTAATTAGAACATAATCTTCGTAAATATATAGTCATTGATCATATTGTTTCGAGAAACCATTTTGCATATTGTTTATTTAAGGCGATACACTCTTGTATTCATACAATTGTAACTATGAAGACAAGGCTGCCTGCGGATATGTACAGGATTATGACTCAGATGACATCGATTGGATCAGATATGATGTTGGGGATAAGAGTTTGACTGTATCACCAAATGCACCTACCGTTGATGCAACTTTGGGAGTTGCTGGGAAAGGTAATTGGTAGTGTACATGATTTTTTCTTGATCTCTGATTTAAAATATAATTCGTCTCTGAAAGACGAAAATCGATCAAATGTTATATATCAAAACAATCTTTGCCTGACGCTGTAAACTATCGATGATCGAAAACTTTAAAATGCACTTTATATCTATGTTTTAACATCTATATCATCGCAGGTTAAAATTAAGAATATCAGAAAAGGTTATCGAAAGTATATTTGTTCAACAGGTAGCTACATGATCTTGGATAACAGTGGAAAAACTGGAGGGCAAATGGGTGAAATGAGAAGCATGAGATTTGTGACAAAAAGCGACGTCCAATGCTTACAATTTTCATACTACCTAGACATCAAGGACACGACCGGCCCTGCTGCAATTACGTTAGTTTATATGATATATATTAAAATACGTTCTGATTGAATTAATTTACGGTATAAACGAGGCATTTTATCGTTTAGGTTAGTTCAACCGTGAACGGTACAATAGAAATTGTCATAGTATGACAGAGATCGAGGTTCGACTCTCAGATCTGATAAGAGGTGTACGCTGTGAAAAACAAGAAATCATATAATTCCCAGTTTCATTATTAAAAAACTATTAAATATTTTATTAGTAATAGGATTAATTGTGTTCATCGAGTCTAGTGATAGTAATTTCGGAATGTAATTCGACGTGCTGCTTAGCTCAATTCCGATATCTATTTTATTCAACCAAGGGCATACATGGCAACCCTCGATGACGTCACAGGACAAGTTGTTGATCTCGGCCAACCACTTCACACATTCAACACAAGCTCGGATAACAAGTGGCGATATCACAGAATGAGCATCAACGCAGAATCGGCATATCGTATTGTTTTCCAGGGGAAAACAGGTTATTTATTTCAATTGATTCGTGACAATAAATAATCAATCAAATTAGTAACCACTTGGTTGGCCGTTGTGCATTGAGCAACAAGTCAAAGTACATGTCGGCTGGTGGTACTGTATTCAGAACAAAATCGTTGAAACTTTAACATCAACTGTGAAAGAAGAAATCGTAGCTTCAAAAGTGTGCTTTTAATCATTGGTAATTAAAACGGTTCAATATAATGCTTTTAATATTCAGGGCTTGACGATCAGGACGTAATTGCTATAGATGACGTCAGCGTTCAGGACAAACCGTGTGAAGATGACTATTTTGTCGTTGATGATTACAATAACAAACTAAACACATTTGCCAAAGGAGAATTCTATACCAGTCCTGTACTACAAAGCGACGAAGGGTATTACTACAAAGTCACGGTATATATGTACTACTTGTATTTCTCAGGTTCATGGATAGCTTCGAAAAATAATTGTGCAATTACGAATAAAACAAGTGTAACGTTTGAAACGCAATGCTCTAATTAACTGTTGTTTCTTATATCTTTGCTTGATAATATCATCTTCCCGTTATATTTGACAGATGTTTCATTTTGTAATCAAAATTGCAACATAGTGTTACCATGTTTATTGTATTTTAAGACACAAAAAAAGCTTTTTGTAGAATAGAGTATTTCGATTGAGTCAAGGCGTGATAAGATTGAAATTATCTTTAATACATTCTAGTTCTATATAGTGCTCCTGTTCATTCTTGTAAAATGCAATTCATGGAAAAAGCTTTTAGAAGAAAAGTATTTTGCTATAAACTCTGATAATAATACGTCAGGTCCTAATAAATATTTACAATATTTCAAATTGGAATTTTCACCACAAAACTTAAAAAAACTGTTATAGGTTTATCCCGTCGGAACGGCAAGCTCAGCTACTGGTTACATGGGAATGTTCTTTGGCTTAGTGGCAGGTCCTAATGATGATACATTGAGTTGGCCTTTCTGCAACAAATATATTCGATTAATGGTCGTTGATCAAAGCGATAATCCACTGTACTCACTCAACAAATACGCTGAATTTTTAACAACACAAGCCGCAGGAGGAGATCTATGGAATCAACCGATATTAGAAGTAGGTACCATTAATTCAAAAACGTTAACATTATATTCATAAACGTTTTTATAGTCAATTAAATAAACTTATTAAAAGAAATTGTCTTTAAAAATGGAGAAAAAGAATAAAACTATTATAGTTTTTAGCACGAAAAGACGTTTGTTTGGAATTTCGAAGCCAATTTTTTATATGTTTGTTCTATATATATATAAACTGAAACATGCAGCTTTTTTCAGTTGTTTCGTTCTTGCACGTAGATATTTTATTTTCCTATTTCTTTCATAATAATTTCAATATTACCTACCTTCCATTGAAGTTGTATACACATTTTTATATTTAGTTTTGATAAATATAGTGGATGCACGATTTAATTGTCGTATCGAATATTCGTTGTCATTGAGGGTGTAATGAAATATTGCATGTTTTTTGAACAAGATCTGGTTTTATCGCTGTTATTGTATTTCTGCACGTGATTTTTTAGTTTTTTTGTAACTAGATGTACATTGCAGACAGATCCAGAGGGATATTATGGCTATTCCAACTTCATGCCTATCAATGATGTTACAAGCACTCATCATTATCTCAAACACGATTCCATCATGGTATCAGTCCTTGTTAAAGGTAAGTAATAAACTAGAAAATACCAAATAATAATAACTGGTTTGAAATAGAATCATATCAATTGAAAAGTATAAAAACTATACAGACTTCATTTTCTTCCTAAGTAGCTACATTAATTCGCTATCTCTCACAAACTATCATAAATCTCTAGGTCTGTAAACTTACGGGTAGTGCTTTGATCAAATCATGCTTTGATGAAGGATGAATTAGATAATCTAAGGTCTAAGTAATACAGTATTGTTCTAATATCAGATATGAATTGGGTTCACGGTGACGTCTGCAATGGCACCTTCACTCGTTCAACGGAGAAGTTCGCAAAATCAGCATCACATAATGGTGGGCAACCAGGAATCGATTATATCGAAAACGATGAGTACGACAAAGATTATCGCGATGGCGACCACCATGAACATCATGACGATGAACATCATAATGAAAACCATGAAGAACCCCATGAACATAACGACGGCCATCATGAACATCATGAAGAACACCATGAGCAACATGCCCATGATCATGACAGTCACAACGACCAAGATGACGATGAAGCAATGATATCAGTTGGAGCTGCTGCTGGAATGGCGGTTGGAAGTGCCACATTCGTCTTTCTCGTGATGGCCAGTGTGCTATGTTGTGTACAAAAATCTCATAAACAAAACATGAAGCATGTGGCAAACAACATAACTCTGTAAGTAAAATTGGTATTGAAACAGATGGGAAATACCGCCAGGCGTATTGGGTATCATATATCACATGTTATTTGTGACGTCAAGCGTACCATAAAAACAGTGTTTTTTTGAACATTTATTATATGAAGTATTTTTCAGCCTTTTGGTAGCATATGTGACGGTATGCCTGAATCGCCTCATATTGCGCGCACTTTGCATGAATATAGTCTTGTGTGGGTTGAAATACATAAACTATATTTTAGATTAGCGATAATTAATAAGTTATTCAAATGATATATATTATATCAAGTAGTTGAGCCTATTTTTTATATATCGGAAGACATTCACAATGTTGATTATTAAAGCACCAAAACATAGTGTAATAACATGTAATCATTGATTTTACTATTTCCAGGCACACCAGCACTCCAGTTCCTCCTGCATATCCAAGCGAAGGAAAAATAACTTTCGAGTCATTACCAGAGAAAATTTAAAAAATGATTCGAGAGGCTTGAAAAAAAATCAGATGAATTAATTTTCTATGAAATAAATATTCTTAGATAATTATACCAAAACGTGATTTTATGAGATATATTCTTGATCTCAAAACGACATTAGATTTTTTATATGTTAAAGTGTAAAACATTTTCGTGCCTTCAAAGTTTTTGTTTCAGTATATTTTGATTATCACCAATCAACTATGTTATTATGCAATAAAATCAAGCTGAGATTAAGGAAGTGTTTGTTTGAATAAATTTGTTCCAATATTAAACATACATATATAATCGCATGATAATCGTTGAAATGCAAGGATGTATAATGATTTGCGCAAGTGAAGTACTTTCTTTTTAAAGCACAATTGACTAAAATGCAAACGAAAATGAGATTGAATTAGCTTATATCCAGATCTAAAAAGTTATTGATAAATATAAAGAATATTGGGACCTCCCGATGTATGCGCACCAAGATGACGCACAACCTGAACTCAGGTTGTGTACTAGGCTAAGGTTCAGGTTGAATATTGTCTTAAAGTAAAAACTTGAGGATTTTATGCAAGTAAGCTAGACTAAGAAAAACGTAAGAGAGAGTTTTATGATTCTGTGCCAAACTTCACCTAAAGATTCGAGTGTTTCAAACAGGAAAAGAGATATTGTGCGGCAACTTACAGCAATGGTCGGCAAAAGTTTGAATGTATGAGTGCAAATTTCTGAATAAATCAAAACGAAAGCGACTTCGTGTGCCAAACATTCTTCAGTAACTACCTGATTTGAATAGTAAGAAATGAAGGCAAATGGCGAGACAACAATTAATTGTGTTAATCCGGCTCGGGATAACGGCGACAGGAATGTTAAGGCTATCAATTTGATTTGTTTCATTGACTAAAGACAGTTTGAGCTCGTGATTGGGGGGGAGCTTGAGTACTGTGTAGATTATGCGTGTTACGCAATACTAGACGTACATGGAAAACCCTTGCAATGAGGATGAGAAAAAAAATTTGAAGTACCAGCCTGGAGCTTATCTGCGATCTCCAAACCTTGCGTTCAATGGAGAGCATAATCTTCATCGCACATCAAGAAAAAAAAATGCCGTGACCTGCCGTTAGAAATGATAGAAATTTTGTTCAATATATAAAAACCAACCATTGTATAACTGAGATGTTTCAAATATGTCTTGTCTCTCTTGTGTGAGTTTATGCTGGAAGGTTCCAACCTGTCCGTCGCGTCATATTAATTTGTGAGAACTACGAATCTTTATTAATACCATGCCGATGCCCATTGGCGAAAGCGTTCCATAGCTTGTCGGGACATAATCACTGCTTACTATAATAGCAGTAACAGGGACAGAAGCCTGTTGCTTGATCTCTGATTTGACAGGACCAATCTTTGCCAACACAGCAAAGAAGTTGTTGATTTCGATATTTTATTTTAGAAAAATAAACATTTCTTTTGCATCGAATTCTAATGATCAGATCTAATCAGGTTGAAACAGTCAGTCTTATCATGCTTGCTCATCTTTGTATTCGGATTAAAATTGTGACCCTTGAGCAGACAGCACTTTAATATATACTAGCGTTTGATGGCTTAGTTCCTTTTTGGGAAGGTTCGGCTGTTTGGTACTAATTCGGAAGTTAGGCCTAAAATCTAACCTTTTTTTTTTAATTAGGAAACCTGCTCAAAGCGAGTACAAGTTAGATCAATGCCTCTGAGCTAAAGTGTCAAGAGCCATTGAGACTATAAATAATTATAGCGTAGAATTACGCGTTAGTAAATAATGATTAACACTAGGCTTGGAGCAGTCCGTGTCATTACGTCAGCTATGAGGTAGTGAATGCCACATAACTGAAACTCTTGGGAAAAAAATTTGGGCATAAAATTGTTTTGTCTGGTATTTACACTGATGGTGAACGGATGCAAACTCACGAAAATTGTTGAAGTTCCCAGTATAATTTCGATTTCTGATTTTGTATAATAAAAAACAAGTCATTTTCAATTAGTTGTATGCTGGGACAATTAGTTCTGAAAATTATTTAAATACAATACCATAAAATTCGGTATTCCCGTAGTATGTGTACCAGGTTAGGGTTGGGCTATAATTTTATTTCGATTTTCCTTATTTCAGTTCTATTATGAGTTCGGGGACTGTCTGTGTTAGCCAAGTGGATATCCCACCTGCCCATGGGTTTTAGTCCCTTTACACAACTTGATATAAAATGGGCGAACAAAATTAGTTACCTCCATATTGGTACACATAGTTCTGGAGCGCCCAAAAACTCAATATTAACATTTACAAGATATAGTTCAAAATCAAACATGCATGAATTGGGTTCAAAGCACTTTGAACCGTTCTATAAAATTTGCAGCATAATACGGGGGCAACCAATAATCGGCAACACAGTTTTGGATACTTTGCGCTTTTAATTGGTTGGAAATGCGAGAACCTAATTGAACTACATTGTTTCCACGACTGCCAACTTTTGTCAGATTGTTCACCAAAATTCTTATATTCCGGAAATAATCAAGAGCATGATTGCTCCGGTTTTTGAATTTCATATGTTGAACGCTCAACGGCCACAGTGTAGGCTTCATTCATTGGTGCAAGACATCGATTATAGAAAGTTTAAGCAGTGAAATGAAAAAAAATTCCATGCGGAAAAAGAACCAAAACTAGTCACAACAAATGCTAGTAAGTAAATTTTGTAGGCTATTTTCTACACTGAGCAGAAACTCTTCAAAGTCGCAACGAGCAATTTAATTTTGTTTCTGTCTGAATACATTGCTGCTGACAAAGTTACAGTGATTTATTGGACACGAAGTAGACATATGGATCGTTTTGTTAATATGTTGTTGAGTTGGTATGTTTCTTATTGTTGTGACGAAATCGCTTAATTACTGGATCATTTGCTCTGAAATTTTCAGTGGTTAAAGATTATTGTTGACGATATAAGTCTATTTTATGGTTCCTAAATTTGGTAATCATTTGGTATTTTGATTCAATCTGGCACTAGACGCACGAATCATCATGGTCACATGACCCGGTTAGGCTAGGACAGTACGGGTACCCGTTGGTAGGTTAGGGTAGGTATTCCGCGCGGTTGCATGCATCTTCGTACAGTATATGATTTTTTTTTTTTGAAAAATTGTGGGTAAAATATTTGTTCTTCGTGTCCATATATTTGAGTAGTAGTTCTTTTATTTCTGTATCGATGTCTTACAAAAATTTTATCTTATATATTTTTCTCGGTTAGTCGTTCAACTAGCATACTGACGATATTACAATGGGGCCTACAGGAGAAGACTCCGTTTCCTTTTATGTCACAATGAAAGAGGAAAGAAGAGAAAATAGATATACACGCAATGTAGTAATCGCATTGGGATCATTGCAGATAATAACGATGGTTATATTTTTTGTCGTGATCATGGAGGTGCACTTAATGCAGTATAATTTTTGTTTTCACCTAAAATATATATTTGAATTTTGAATGGAAGCAATTGTTTAATATGAATGGGAATGCTAGGTTCCTGACTTAATTAATAGGAAATTTGACCGATGTTGCTCTAGAAAACGAGTAATTGTGTTTGAACAACGACATTGAGTTAAGAAAATCATAAGAAATATGTATGATACTTACCTATACTTCTTTTACAGATTAGAATCAATCCTGATACCAAAAGTAAGTGATTTTCATAATCATTCATGATAAGAATATTTATTTTACAGATATATTTCTACATATGTTTGTAGCATACAGGATATTAAAAAATGTAAAAAAAATATGGTTCAAGTTCAAAATATTCAAATACTGTAACCTAAACCCGTAATTTCCCATCTAGGTATAAAGTTAAGACAAATCTAATTTGTCATATGCTTGTTCAACCTTTCAATATCAATCTCAAGTCAATAAGTTTATAATTATTTTATTAACCTGCAAACTAGTGTTCCTCAGTTGAAAAAATGGAGCATTGGTAAATAACTAACTATACGTTAAATTACGTTCATTGTGAGGATGTGTCGCGAAATATCGTTATTACGTTGGCATATACTTAACCAGATTGTTCAGACAATGTGACTCCGGGGATTCGATCGATTATACTTAAAATGGTATAAATGAGTGAATCCGATTTTAATTATGCTTAATTGTCAGCCGTTTTCGTGATTTTTTTCTTCATGATAAATCTGTACTTGAGGAAATTTCGGATTTGAATTGGGATTTATGGCAATTCGACATGTCATATATAATATTATTACTTTTGGTGTATTTTTTAGATACGATAAACAATTTCACGGCGAAATTGGCGAACATGGACTTCAAAGACGCCATTCTTAGCAAAAAGGAGATTGCTTTAATCGATACGGTAAGCGGCGTATGTGAGATCACAATTCCAACATCTTGCTGCTGGGTATCGTTATGCTTGTGTTTCGCTTTCTGAGTGGCCTCCATACCTTCTGTGGAGCCGAAGTGC
Organism: Styela clava; assembly: GCF_964204865.1. NCBI lineage: Eukaryota > Metazoa > Chordata > Ascidiacea > Stolidobranchia > Styelidae > Styela > Styela clava. The sequence goes on along the minus strand of NC_135259.1, from coordinate 11,218,089 downwards.
GCACTCTGCATATGTAACGACATTGCTTTTCAACAAGTTGTTCTGAAATGTATATTATACAGCAATACACTGTATTATTATTTTTTCAGTATGATGATATTTCTGATATTGGGGAAAAGGTAGAAGCTCTGATGCGTATTTCCGGATGGTACAAAGCAAAAAACAACCGCTACTACAAACTGTTTCCTTTAAAAGTCAACTACTTTACGGCAATCAATAAATGCAGGAGTTTTGGAGCAAAACTAGCGTCTGCTGGAATACGAAATCCAAAAATAAGAAAGTAAGAAACGTCACATGAACTATTGAATATTTTTGTTCTTGAACAAAATCAATCTAAGAGTAAAACCACTAATAATGTATGTGGATGCAAATAGTCAAAACGTTGAGACATTTTTATATTTGCCCCATTCCAGGTTATGGTTATAGTATGAAAAAGTAACCTTTTGCTCTCGAGCCTATAGCAATAAGTCCGCGTAAATTGTTCTTTTCCAAGCGAATAACAGGTTTTGAACAATTGTCTGCTAGGACAGATTATTTACTATGTAACGTCAAGTTACAATTTATTTCGATATATAAACATTAATCCCGCTCCTGAAGTATGTGAACCAGGATGGCGGACACCGGAACGTAGTATGTGTACCAGGTTAGGGTTAGGCCATAATTTTATTCCAATTTTAGTTCCATTACAAATTCAGGGACTAGCCAAGTGATTGCGCATTTGTGTCCAAAAAGCATCCCATCCAAACGCGGTAGTTTATAAAAGTTTTGATTTTAAAATAGCGAAAATCAGTAAACATCAACGCAACGACATGCAGCTCAATTTTTCTGTTTCAGTGAAATTATCCCTAAATTAGTACAGCCAACTGGACTTGACACTTGGATTGGAATCGATGACCTAAAAATGGAAGGCAGGTGGATTTGGTCAGACGGTGTAGCATCGAACAAAAACAATACAATATGGCGACCTGGGCAACCAGATGATGCCAGGGGTAAAGAAGAGTGCGGACATCTGGATAACGGTTATCAATGGGCTGTTAATGACAACATCTGCACCTTGTTGTATTTCTTTCTTTGTGAAATTTGATTGGGTTTCTATACTGTTTTAATGCAGACTCTATTTGGGATCATTTCACAAAATAAAATACTCCGTAGCATTACTGTAGTTATAGATGCGTAATGTTTCAAATGTAGTTTGTATAGCTCTTTTATATAGAATAAAATGTAATAATCATCATAAAATATATATGATGTAATCAGTTTTAGTAATTATTGAAGTTTATCATATTATACTTGTAGGGTTACTCTGTATACTAAATAGACATATTAAGATCTAAAGAAAATAATTCAGAAATTCTGAATCAGAATACATGTCACAAGAACCTTAATAACCTACATTGCTTTCAAATACACTATAAGGAGGAGGTAGTGCTTCGCCAATTGTCGCAAGTAGGCGTTCATTAGCCGTAAATGAATTATATATCAAAATTAACAAGTATACACTGATGTAAACGGTTCGTCAATGTCTTTCGTTTTGCTTAATTCCGACTTAACCAATTGACATAAGTTTTATCTGACTTGGGTCGTATACTAGAGCAGTTTGAGTCATATTGGTCACGGAAACAGGTTTTGGCAAAGGGTGGTCCTCTTGCCGCAAGCTAGAGCTTGCAATCACGTTAATACAGAAATATTGAGAAAAACTCTCATGTTTGTGTTAGTAAACATTTGCTAACGCGCAGTTTCTCGGGAACATTTTTTGCAACAATAGGCACATTATTTTCACGAAATAAGTTTGTCATAAAGGTACATTACTGAAAGAAAATCTCTTGATGCACCTATATTCGGGCAATTGTTTTTTGAAGACCTACATTTTACCAAGAATTTGCATTCACGAAATATCATTGTTTGATAAATAGCTGTTAACAACGATGTCTATGAAGTAAAGGTAGACCTCATTGGGACAATGAAGGGTACCCTACTTAGGCGTAAAAGATTCAATGAACCTGGTGGATATGATCAGAACGAGTGTTGACATAGTGAGTCCTCCTCCACAAAGGTAAAAAACAAGTCCGAACACTTGGTGTCTCAATTGTATAGGCTAAGCAGCGAAGAACACTTTCGAGCAAAATGTTAAAGCTATGTTAAACTTGTGGCTACATTTTACTGTAATTTGTTTCGACTCTAATTTTCATTTAACGATGTGACGCATATTCATTATTTCTTATAAATCTCAATCAATATTTGATAACCAAAATTAGCATTGTTCAACCAATAATTCATAACAGTATTAGCATTCTGATAGTAGAACTAGGATGCCTGTCTTATATGCATAAACCTAAATAGCTTCTTCAGAATATATTTATCAAGAAATACATAGCGAAGACATTTTCTTCGTCTATGGATCTACTAGACCGCCGGTTCTCAACCTGGGGGCCATGGCTCACTGATGAGCCACAGAAACACTTTCAGTTGGGTCACAAACACATTGAAAATTGCAAGATTTATTGATTAATTTAGTTTCATTTGTGTAACTATAGTTAAATTTTGATGGCAGTAGCAATAAATGCTGCTGATGACGTTTGTTACAGTATGGTGATTTGATTACAGTTATCAAATTGAGAGTGTCTACATTGCGGGAAGACATTTTTTTTGTAGTTTTACCTTGGCATGGAAAAGTTGAAAGACCACAAAATTTTTGTGCAACAAAAATGGGCCACAACAGAAAAAGTTTGAGAACTCCTGTACTAGTCAATATCATCAATAAATTTTCATTTATTTTTTCTTATAGCAATAAATGTGATTACTTGCGGAGGTTTCAATCTGAATATTATTGGGTACATCGTCGTCTTCTATTTGAAATGCACTTTCGATACTGCGAACTTCGAGTTCTTCAATTTTTCCAGAATTAATCAGACATTTTAAAACTTCATCAACAGTTTTTGCCACATCCACATTGATTCTACTTTTTGATAAAACAAACAAAATAATTCCTTCAGGTATCAAAACATTCAGAAAATCTTCCAATACTTTGGGATCCAAATGATTCTTAGTTATTGCTCCAACGCACATTACACCATCGTACTTCAAGCTTGGACTAGGCATAATAGGCTTTCCAGGCAAGATAAATTGAGTGAATAAATCATCATAGATCACCTTTTTTCTGGCAACATTAAGCATTTCAGCACTGCCATCAATCCCATGTAATAGTCCTTTAAAATTGTTTTTACGTAAAAATTCTCCGACTAGTCCAGTGCCGCATGCAACGTCGAGTATTTTTGTCGATTCGCCACAACCTAAATATTTCAAGGCACATTGTGAAGCTTGATTTGGAGAACTATAATTTAAAACGTCAAGGTCGCGATCGTATTCCGTGGCCCACTCATCATAAGCTTTCATCAAAGCTTTTTCTCCGTCACATTTGTTATACACTGTGTTACATTTCTCCCAGACCAACTTGGCTTGGTTGTCCATCTGTGTTTAATAGCTTATACACTAATGTACCGAGAAGAAAGATCTTGTGTATAGACCTGATATGCATACATTAATTTGAAATCAATGCATTAAAAGTCCTCTTATATTACCATCCTATTCATATCTTGGTGATATGAAAATGCAGCAAGTCGCGTTTCTTAATTTTATTTCACAAAGTAATTTAAACGTTGAATAGGTCTTTTAGACAACTACTAAATAATTTAAATTGATATTTGAATATCCGCTCAAATTCAACTTTGGCATTTTTCCTGTTGAAATGTTGTCTAGTCTAGATTCTAGAAGATTGCATAGACCAGGGCTGGCCAACCTGCTTTCGACCTCGATTGACTAAAATCTTCAAAATAGATCGCGATCGACTGATCGGTAATAAGGTCCTAAACAAAAACGAATGGGCACTGAATGTGCAGATAACTGCACACACGGCACACGCATACAAAAACTTCCTCCGCGGCCAATAAGAAGGCTTTGTGGGCACATTATTATTAAAATCGACACAAAATTTGTATTTTTTATGTTTCATTTAAGTAGTTGATTTGATTATTTAATTGTTCCCGGAGTAAATGTTAATTTATTCATTTAAATAATACAATTCAGATAAATGGCGTGCCTAACTTTTAGTCGGAAGTGTTGAAAATTCTTCAAGAAACCTTGCCAAGTATTATCCAAACAGCGAAAAATGAATATTCTCAAACCATAAATGTTACATGACTGCTCAAACTTCAGTATCTAATTTACAATTTCCTCCAAACGCGATTCTTCGCTTGCTTAGAATTAAAACAAATTGGGCATTTTTATGCCACTGCTACCATTGCGAATAAAATTTATCACACTATTCTTGGAGTTAGACAATACCTTTTGCACACTCTGGAAGTTATTGAAGGATCGATCGTTTGTCAGTCTAGTCTAGACACGCGATATTCGACACTTCATTTTTGAACCTTGGCAGCGGAAAAACTTGCATTTGTTACGTAATAACACCCCTGGTATAGACAGTTGGAGCTATTACAAGAGTATTTCAGAAAAAATACCCTATTTGCTCAATAAACAACAATAAAATCTTTGATACTTTGGTGTCATTGATACGATCTGGTACAACAACAAAAACGTAAAACACATTCAAATAATTTCATATGACATATATATATATATGTTTATTGATTTTTAAAACTATTTGAAGGCAACTTCAAACTAAACAGTCGTGTAACGCAGTCTATTATTGCAATGAATAAATCCGTGAAATTCGACTTTTCAATGTAGTCTGTTTATCTGCCCAAGCCCTCTGTACCTAAGATTCACTAACACTAGTGACAAACGCAGCTGGCCTAGAACTCGTACATTGAAATTCATCTTATTCTTAAATAGATTTGAAATAGCGATCTGTAAGACAATCCGAACAACTGCACGTTTTGCGCGCGTCTGCTACAGCAGTGAATTTTACTTGAGCAACAGTGCGTACAAAGGTTGCTGTGCACAAAGAGATAAGAAAAAATAGGAGTCTTTTACAGAGCAATGGGATTAGACTAATCGGCTTGTTTGCATTTGGCAAACATATATGCGCCGTGTATTCCGATTCACCAAAACATGTGAAATAGCAGGGCTTAATATCAATAGTAGTCTCATGTATCCATACTCTTTTAGTGAGTATATTATATATATATATATATATATAAATATCATGTTCTGTATAAATGTTTTTAATCCATCAGCACTTACTTAACACCGGGTTGTAGCCTCTAAGGCGCATCATTGCTCAGCTCACGATCAGACTTAACAAAACGGACGTGTTCCGACTGTAAAATACCAGATGGATTCTGATTTTACTAGCTTATCAGGAAGCGACGCATGTAATTTATGCCCGCAGTATATTTTACCTTGTTATAGACACTATTTCTAGCGTGGTGCAAAAATTCAGTTGGATATTCAGTTTTACATGTGGCGAACTAGCTGCAGAAAATATCTTCAAGATCTCCTTGAGAAAATATCAAACGCAAATCTTCCGCAGTATAAAATCTTTTTATTCAACTTTGCTTGATTGAACTGCAATTCCGTGCCCATACCTAGCTGTACATGTTTTAATATGGTTTACTGAAGAGCATTGAATGGGGGGGGGGGGGGGGGGGTACTTGCCTTAGAAATAAGCAGATGGTTACTTTGTAGGGGCGCGGGTTAAAAAATAAGCACAAATCTTAAAAATAAGCACGATATGGTAACCCTGGTTATAGGGCATTCATGATGATAATTGTTGAGTTTTGTTTATGGTAAAATTTTTCGATTTAACTATCCAACACTTTATATTATACTTGAATCAAATAAATATTATCGAGAATCACACAATAACGAATTATCTTGAACAGAAGAACCTATACTATATTTATAAATGCGTGGGACATGTAGTGCTTCTAATTATCTGCCTATAAGTAAAGATCACGCCGAATTACTACCTAAACCGCCAAATTAAATGAAAATTAGGATGGAATTTTCAATCTATATGAAATTGTTACATGATATAATTACTATTAGCTGATTTAGCTCGTTTTATTTCAACATCACATAGATGCCTGAAGGCATTGTTGCGATTTTGATCCTAGTCAGTCATTTATTTGTATTTATCGAATCGGCAGTATACTCAAAAGTTTGTTGTTTTACCACCCTAAATATTTGCAAGGTGGCCGCGGGGAAAATTTATTAATGCATTATCTGAAGCATCAGTTGGTCAAGTTGTCGTCGCTAGTTGCCTTGCATTTTGAAGCAATTTAATCGACATTGATCGCAGCAACGGATTCGGTAAGTGCCGATAAGTATCTTAGGTCACCATAGGCGTTCAATTATTTTGTATTCGTCGTTATTCTATTTTGTCTTCCGAGATTTTAGTATATTCTTCAAATTAGATCCTCTTCCTTCTGTTTTTGAAAGTGACTCATATCTCGTGGTAGAAGTGAGCATTGTCATGTACAAAAAAGAGCAGTTGCACTTGGTGGTACCATTAAATAGACTCTCTTTCTCTGAATTTTGACGAACGACTGACTCTCATTGCAAAACTAGAAATCTACTTTTTCGCAGGTATTTACCACAAGGGACAAAAAAAGAATAAGAGAAATGTATATTGGCAACATAGGAACAAGTCTGTTTGTTGCTTTTGCATTACTAGGTAACTTTTCATACTTTTGGGTGAAAATAATATTTTACGATATCGATATAAGTAAAAATAACGACTACTGAATAATGTAATGACTGGATAAATTGTTGAAAAATCAGAGATTGGAGAACAAATATCCTTGACATCGTGGGAACAGATAATGTTGTTGTCGCGTTCAGTACTTAATTATAATTTTCCGGTAATTTTAAGGACGAAAGTATTATTTAAAGGCAGTCTTTCCGGTAACTATCCCATTATTGAGTTTATATTTACAAAGTAATCGATGAATGTTGCTGGTTTGTATTAGTAATATGTGGAGTGCGTCAATCAACGTGCGGTAATTATAATTGTGTAATCATTGAAGGCCTAATGACTTTTCCTTTACTCCAACACTTCTGTTCTGTTCGGTATAAGCACATACAGTAAATTGATCTTACATATAACATAGTTATTAACTTTCCTAAACAATTTTAATTTGTCACGTATCTGTCAATTATGAACAAGATAGGCTGTACGATTAACAGTCCGCACTGTTATTGGAAATTTTCTCTTATAAATCAACAGAGGTTTTATTTTCAGCCTCAGTATTAGCAGATTTGAAGGTATTGTCAACAACAGCTTCATCTATTGAATGGAATTTAGAAGACCAGTTAAACCCTGAAAACAAATATACTGCTGAGGTACACACCATAATTTTATCTTTTTCTTTTGTAATTTTTAATAATAATATAATAAGCAATAGAACAATCTCAATCACAATTTTAATTTAGTAAATTATCGAATCTCCAAATGTCAGTAATTAAAAAAGTATGGCGAGTGAGAAGTTGTTTACACTTAAATCATCATACATTCAAGTTATCGTCTAAACCTGCATTTATGTAGTGCCCATATTCGAACTTGGATGTTCGAATTTGGCTCGAGAGTTCAGGCCGAAAATAAGCATTTTCAACAGATCATTTTTTGTTAATGTTTTCTTACACCTCTCACAAATATTTTATAATAATTTTCACGCCCACATAACAGAATATTACTTGTAAACTAATTGACATAAATTATCTCTTGGACCAGCTTTGTGGTATCTATACTGTGGTAGGTCCGATATAATCAAAGAGATGTACTTTCGTACTGGAACGATTGAACCTACAACTCGAAACCTGTTTATGAGACCACACAGATTACAGTTCAAATCATAAATTATTTACACAGCTCCAAGCATGACCGTGACCTGAATTTCTTGTCATACGTACAATACTCTGCATCTAGTATGAATTTTCAAATGTTTTTATTTAGTTTATTGAATTAGAATTATGTTATAGGTTATTCAATATGCCGGATCAAGTAAAGTGAGAGTAATTGACGAACCAATAAGAACGAAAATTAAATCGTATCGGGCTTTCAATTTAAAGTCAAACGGTCTTTATCAACTGCAGATTCGTATGGCAGGAGTTAAAGGGATTCATATAATGAGTCCTCCAACTTATACTAGTAAGTTTTCTAAATTAAAAATACATACTGATGGTAGACAGTGTAATAGTACAATAGTACGCATCCAAGCCGACGACGTTTAGCACTTTTTCTTTTCCAAATTGCGAGTTTATTTTAATAACAGATGTGACCAAGCTGACTGGATGTTTTTTAGTTATTCGTTTAATGACCCTTCTTCATACTTATGATTTTTTGTTATTTTAAAAGTTTGAAGCTCAAGAAATTATGCCATTCTAGTTAAAATCCATCCCAATAATAAACTTTTTAATCAATGATATAGATTTAAAATGTTATTCCTGTACCGGAGTCAAAGATGCAGATTCATGCACAAAAGTAATCGAATGCTCACCCAACGAAAGGCAATGTTATACTCGTGTGAGATATTTGCCAAAATCTGGAGGCAGATTTTCAATTTCGAAGGGATGTAAAGTTTCCACTGATGTATGCAAGCCAAATTTGGTAAGTGTGATGTTATATTAGTTGTTTATTTTAAAGGTCTCAAACAATCAGCTATTTATCTATTCTTTGGCCTACTGGCTCCACGATGATTCTAGTAGTCATTCAAGAAATCAAACGAATATATTTGTGTAGGATTTTATTGTCCGATGAAAAACAGTCCTCACCCGACAACTATAATTCACCTCTAACGAAGAAAAAGATTGATTACATGCTATACAATATGCAAGATAGATTATGAATGCGTATGCGCACTTGATTTTTTAGGAAAGAATAAAAATACAAAGAGAAGCCAACTCTGAAACTGGTGATTTAACTGATGAACAGGTTTTAAAAACAATGCCAGGACTGAAATTTGTGAGTATCAAAGTATTATTCATATCTTTGCTATATGTATATGATAAATGTTGTTGTAATCACACGTACAATTTTATTCAAATCCTTTTAGTCACAGTATATATAAACAGTATATCTATATTTACGTTGGGTTTTGTGCATTGCAAGAATCAACTCTAAAGACGAAAAAAATATGAAATTCCTATGTTAACCAGTTGACGAAAATTTTTATTTTCGGACATAAATCCCTTTCTATTGCCTATTTAAATGCTATCTTACACTTTTTTACCTTTCGTCACGAGGCACTCAATCCAAATGACAAACTTATTAAACTTGGTTATTAAAATTATCTCTAACAATAATACATCATGAAAAATAACACGATTGAAATGTATTTAGTTTGGCAGTTTAGAGAAGTTATTTCAAAAATCTCCATCGATTCTTAAAAGAGTGAAGAAAAAATACAATGAAAATAAAAAGAATATGCTGCAGGTTAGTATATGTTTGATTTAATATTTTAGTTTAGTAATGATTCCAGCATTTAGATTGCTTTTGAGGTTGAATATTTCAACATGTAGAAAATTGGCATTATATTATCAATCTTATAGATAATTGCAATAAGGATATTAATAGCTCATGCGGGAAGCTGCATTATTTTTAGAGCGCACTAAAAGCAAATTGTTCTCAACGGGAAGATCCAACAAATTTTTGTAGATGCTGTTGCAATTCAGAAAGATGTAATCATGGTATGATGGATTGTGGATTGACGGATCCCCCGGATTGTGAGTTATTTTTTTTAATTTTCAGTAATGGGTTGATGCGGTAAATATTGGTTCCCATCTTAGGTTTATATACCTGTAGCTGTTTACAGGTGATTAGATATAGGAAATTATATATTGAGTAGTTTAAGTCAACTCTTGGTGCAGATATATAATTTAACTTCAAGTCTATTGTCATATTATGATATTAGGCTACATTTACATATTCTGAAATCAACATAAGATTAATATCATTTGAATGTAATTTTAAAGATGACGTTTAGCCAAACACCTAAACTATTCTCCCTAAAGAGTTTGTCAGCACTCAGTGGACCCAAGACATACAATAAAACCTGGCTATTGGCAGGAAAGAAGAATTAGAAAAAATATATAGCTCCAGCCAAAAGAATGAAATAGTTTATAGATTAATATATATAAAAATAAGCTACAAAATTTGTATATATAGTACCAAACGACATTATCAGATAAAAACAGAATACGTTACGTCAAAACTATGTAACGTCGTACCAATTGCCGACTATTTCCAGTAACCGCAAAATGAAAACTAACGTCATTTGTTTATTTTCACTTCTCTAAAGAGCTTTTGTTTGTTTTGGAACAAGCGGATATTTTATGCTTTTCATCTAAAGTAAATTTAATGATTAAAGTAATCTAAAACCATGCATTTTGGGTTCAGATAAAAATTGCTTGATATTTGTTTGCTTAATTGATTTTTCTTTAAAAGGGGATAAATCGAAGACATACTTTTACAGCTTGTTTCTATTTTGTAACATGTAATTAGATAAAGAAGCGGAACCTTTACCTCCTGATATCGCCACAACTGCCGCTCCAACGACAATACCAGAAACACCTATGCGAAACGTGGCACCCGTGTGTCGAGATTTTAATGGCGGATGCGATCACATTTGCATTCCAATAAACAAAACATCAGTTCGCTGCGAGTGCTATGAAGATTATACGCTACAAGAAGATGGACAAACATGTAAAAGTGAGACAAAAACGATAAGAAAATATTAAAATCAAACGTTTTATGTGCCCTAATTATTAATTGTTTAGGGTATTTTTGAGTGGTACAGGACCGGATATTATTTGCATATTATTTTTGCAAAAAAAAATAATTCACAGTAATATTTATCTTGCAGCTCATCTACTTCATGCTGTTGCTGATGCTGGTCCAGACATTACAATAACATTACCCCAAAACAGAATAACAATTTCTGCTATTAATACAAAGGGCTCAGTAAAAAGATATCGATGGTGGGCCCCAATCGCATATGGTGACATTGGTGGCATGTCTGTATCGGTAAGTTAAATGTAATTAAGAGAATTTCCTTCTCCCAGAAATTCAACTCCAAATCAGATATTAATAATCTAATTTTAAAATAAATCGTATTGGCAAACTAGATTTTTAAATACGACCAGTAATTCAATGCAAATACATGTATCGGAATTTCACCACAGTATAACAATTTACAATATGACGGTTTTAGAATACAACACAACGTGATTTGAATGTTGTTAATTTGAGTGAAGGGACGTATAAATTTATTCTAACGGTTACTGGAATGGATGGTCGTCGGTCATCAGATGTTATGACGTTGACAGTAAAACCACACGTGAGTAGTTTAAAAACATTGAATTAGAAATATCAAATATATTGTCTGTATTTTGTATGGGTTTTGCTAGTTATAACATATTTCTCTGGATAAATCATACCCGACATTGTGCTTTTTTCACACGTGTATTGTATGTTTTGTTTATTGAATATGATATCAACAAGAATCTATGGTGCCAGCTATTCAACAAATTAATAAATTGTACAATCTCTTACAGCTTTATATACAGATGTTTGCTTAGAGTAAGGTCCGTGCACTGCACTCAAAGACGAAACTATTTCAATAGCTGAAATGAAGTATCGTTATTTAGAGTGGACAATCAAAGTGTCAAGGATAGCTTTGATATATTGTTTATTTTCAGCCCTCTACAATTAACGATAGAGAGGAAACTGCTAAATTGATAAACAAGCCTGTGAAACTACAAGTTACTGTTATTGGCCAAAGTCGATTTGGTTCTGTAATACGTCGCAAAGAATATAAAAACTTTGTAAAGAAGCTCAACGTTACCACGGTACCACCTTCTACTACTACATTATCACGCCTGCTATTCAGAAGTAAGCCAACAATGCCAAAAATATCCATTTTTCGCCGTTCTAGAATTTCTAAGCCAAAAACGACACCCGTTGTTTTATCGAAAGGTCCACTTCTAAATCAAACTACACGCAAACCTGTTAACAATAAAACCAAGCCAACTCGACCCAGAATTTCAAAACCTAAAAGAAGACCTACAGCTAGATCAAGGGTCCCGAAACCGACGACGACTGAAAATATACAGACATCTTCTTCGATTATCACAACTACATCCTCAAATAAAAACTTCCATACCCCAAATCAAACTAGACAAAAATCACAGATGACGCGCCCAGCACCAACCACCTCTTCAAAACTCAATGAAGAGAAAAAACGGTCGACAGAAACCCCAGAGGTAAAGTTAACTACAGAAGTTACTGAAAATAACGCTACATCCCGGAACAAAATTTATTTGTCTGAACCAACGACAGCAATCAAGGAAGGTACTCCCTCTGTTCGTACGACTCCATTTAGTGCAAAACCAACGATATCCAAAGCTATGCCAACTCCTATTTCCCCAACTACTGCAAAATCAGTTGTTTTTCACACAAGAAGCAAAAAACAACATCAAGGAAGTAAGATGTCCTCCGGTAAGAAGGGAAAGTAACAATTCATGATTTAATTCAGATTTTCGCAATTTCATTTTTTCTGTGGCGTATTTCGGAACAATGACACAGTTGAAAAAATCAAGAATGTGTTTTCATATATTACATTTCATACTTTACACAAAAATTAGAACAACAGGAATATTTTAAACATAAAATCCTCTTTCGATATGGCATGCACCATCTTATATATGTTTGAAAAAAGTGTTCATCTATGTATTGGGAACACCGATTATTATCTTTTTGTGACCAAATATGCAACAGACTAAATTTTTGTATATATGTAATGCGGGCAAGTGTCGATAAAGTTTTTAGATACTGGGTGGGGTACTGCAGTAATATAATGGCTCTAGAGTCTAGACAGAAAATGTAACCCTTAAGTTTCATGTTTGCCGAGTTCTTTAGCTAGGTAATGTTGAGATTGGTGTTTGTTAAATCACGGAATTTTGATGTTGTATCTATAAACGTCAAGACGGTGCCAATATGGAAATGACGTCTTGTGATCGGTACAAGGAGAATGAATTGTCTCCGCAGACAGGACCAAGACGATGAGATGTAATTGTAAGCGATATTACAAAACCAAACACGAAAAAAAATACCGCAAATACCACGTTATTTCTAGGGATGCAATTTTTTAAATAACTAAAGGCTTTATATATCTTCTTTAAAAAACTCAATAGAACGGTAGACTTTAATTCTTAAATATATTTAAAATGAGTGAACTCGCGATGTTTGATCACTTTTGGGTTTTCTCCGACTGCGGCCCGCAAGACCTCCTCAAAAGTTTCTGTGGCCTGCCAACCTCGCAACCTTGGACCACCCTTTGATTTGGCATTTTAATTTACGCTCGCACAAGACGAATGCATCATCATTATCACAGAACCTGGTAAAGCTAAGGCAGTCCGGGTGCAGATACTATTAAGTTACGATAGTTCATAGTTTCAGCTACGTCCGGGATATATTGTTTGGGGAAATTGTGGTTAAATATTTCGTTTTGGCTTTCGTGTCCATATATCTGATCATTGTTTTCTTTGATTTATTTGAATATTTCAAATTTTTACTCACTTCAAAATTTTAGGTCAAACACAGTCTTCAGTGACCCTTATTGCATAATTAATATATATATATGGTTAGTGTTTACACAATAACATATCATTTATTCACAGTAAGATTCATTTTCATGTATAATTTTGCTCATTCTTATTTTTGAAGTTTGTGTCATACATTGTTAGGTAGGTTTTGGCATATAACGATATGCTTGGTACATGACCTGGATATAAGAACACCTTTGTTTCAATGCAATGAATTATAATTATGTAATGATTACACTTGAACGAAATCGAATTCCTTTATTTTTAACTTAATATACCACTTGAAAATGCAGATGGCCATTTTCGATATTATATTTAAAACAATGATCCTGTTTCAGAATTTAATGATATTGTATTTTTTTCGAATGGTGGCTATTGTACCGTAATTGTCATCGATACAGAGCATTTCAAGCCATCATTAAAATAATTAGCAATCGTCAGATACACTGATTTGTTTCTAATACATGTATGTATGAATAATAAAAATTCATTTAATCATTGTCTCGTGTTCGCCAAGAAAGTATTTATTGGGAAATTATTTCTCTCCATCAGTAGAGTAATATTTATTTGAGTAAGGTAACTTTAAGAGAATGAAAAACGTCACAGAAAGCAGCATAGGATACACAAATGAAACAAAGGATGCATACGATGCAAATGGAATTCAGATACGTCTCTGGGTATTCAGCATATGCCAGGTGCTGAATATTTCATCTTTTCTCGTGTCTACATGGATATTGGTCTCGATGATTCTGTTTGGTACAAAATATAAGCGATTGAGAGTAAAAACGACCAATGGGAAAAACAACTTATTATTTATAATGGTGTTTTCGACAACTATCCTGTATATTCCAAGAATATCTATGATTCAGTTAATGTTATATAACGATATTAACGTAACAGAAGACATCATGTGTGGTGTCGGATTGTTCGGATACAAATTTGTATATGTCATCAGCCTTTTTTTCGTGTATCTTACTTTGTGGTTTCGGCAACAAATTCTCTATTCCAGACCAAATGTAAGAAGTGCACTTCGAATGCCAGAATGGTTTTTCCGCTTCATGAGTCCCATTTGTTTGGTAGCTATAGTCATTACTAATGCATATGCAATGTTTATGCACTTATACGTGGTCAAGACAGAAGGTGGGCCTATTGGATGCATTTTAATTTTGTTCCCATTTACAAGAATCATGCATTTTTGTCAAGTCGCACTGGTAGCCCTTGGCCAGATAACACTATTGTTGCTTTTTGTGATTCCACTTTGTCAGAAAGTTAAAAATACCAAAAGTAAATTCAATCAGAACCACCCTAAATCACATTACAGTACAGTAAATTTGAGTGTTTCCAACTTGAAACCAATCCCCCAAAAGTCAGCACTTGATTCCAAAATCTCATCCATTGTTCCAATTTTAAAGAAATCAAGCTTCTTGTCTGCTTCATGCATAGTGAGCGATCTTATGGCATTTTTCGTAATTATTTTATGTTTGAAAATATTTCCCGACTTGAAAGCACAAAGCATAGCGTTGACTGCATTTGAAATGAACGCTCTCGTGAACAATGTTGCAATATTTCTGGAACTGAAAGAATGGAAATCAATTCTGTTCGTCATATCCAATTGTATTCGTTCCCAGAATCAATTGCCACAACAACACTCAACTTCTGTTAAAGAAGTTTCCACTGTTGCCGCGACTGGATTATAAATACGACATTTGATGTTTTGAGCTGCGAGATAGGAATGTAATATGTGTCATATAATAAATATATAAAATATTCAGCAACAACTGTAATTGATCAATTTTGAATGTTGCTCTTGACTGATAATTTTTGCTTATAAAGTATGGAAAATACCATTTTTATTATTATTTTGGGTGCTCCCGAAGTATGTGTACCAAGATGACGCACAACCTGAACATAGTATGTGTACCAGGTTAGGGTTATCAAGTTGCGCGCTATCTTGGTGCACATACTTTCGGAGCGCGTAATTTGTTTGTTG
Organism: Styela clava; assembly: GCF_964204865.1. Classification (NCBI taxonomy): domain Eukaryota; kingdom Metazoa; phylum Chordata; class Ascidiacea; order Stolidobranchia; family Styelidae; genus Styela; species Styela clava. The sequence continues at coordinate 11,202,536 of NC_135259.1, read as the reverse complement.
GACACGAAGTATACATATTGATCACTTGTTGCCAGTGTTGCTTTTATGAATAAATCTCATTAGTACTGGACCTGTTGATTTTACTGTTTTATTGCAATTGATTTTATCGTTTTTTTTTTCAATTGAAGAATGTAATACACAACCAAGCATTCAACTTGTTACAATTAGAGACTTGAAAGCGAGCCGTTGAAGAAGCCCATCTCGGCACTCACGGAGTCCAAGAGGGAACAACTACGCAAACTATATCGGTCTCACCTAGGTCAATTTACCCGTCTTCAACGATTAACAACCCAAAGAACTAATGTTTTGTTCGCAACGCACTATCTACAATCCGACGAAATCCGTTGATAGATAAGTGGATCCCATTCAAAATCTAATCCGATTGCCAACCGATTTTCATCAACTCATTTTTATTTGTTATTTTCACTCAACAATCCGCAGTTTATCGTGGAAATTCGATATACATTACCCAATGTAATCGCTTTATGCATACCCATATGATCGTATTAATATTCTCAGGTAACAAGTAATGCGAAGATGCAATATTGAATGCAACAAAATAAAAACACAAATTGGGAAATCAGAGTGACAATGTAGATACAGCACACAAAAATTGTCATCGTAAAATAGTGTGGTATTGGTATTAGTCGTTGTGAGTTATTCCAAAACGCCCCAAGCTCCACTTTTTCACAAACTTTGAACGCAGAGATGAGAGTTGATTGTTGTTGGTTGCCAAGTAACAATAGCATTCAATGGCCTATTTGGCACAAGAAAACAATGGCGAAGGTAGGATAATAATTAAATGATGGAGGTTTTCCTGTTTGCATATAATAATGAGCTGACTTCACAATCGCACAAGTAGTTGATATTCAAATTAAATATGTTAAATTGAACTCAACGCAGGCACAATTCGATGAAAGATTACCTTGTACTGTACAACTACCAGGCTACCGCAAAAGTGACGGACCAGCACCCTTCTGGCGTATAGGGCTTAAACGTAACAAGTTGTACCAATTATCCGCTTTAACATAAGCAAAGAACCAAACAAAATCACGCATTTCCCTTCAGTAAGTAGGCTACCGGTACGCTACACTGCAACAACAGTAACGAGAATATCCTAATAGGTAATGCTCGTGTATTATGCTGGCCAGCTGAACGCCAAATCGGGAGTTTCGATTTACCGGTCGGGACAACAGGACGAGACGTAAAAAGTCGCCTGTCCCGCCTAAAACGAGACGTATGGTAGGCCTAATCAAATGTAGGCCAATATGATTTATAGTATTAAATATTTTCCTCCCACTGGTCTCTCAACCTTCATAGAAGATAAAACTAGTCTAGTAATTTAGGGATAAATATGCTTTTTACCGGGTATACATTTTGCCTGTTTGAGATAGGAGTAAGAGAATCGTTGAGCGTCTGCTAAAGCCGAAAGAGGTAAAAATATATTCTGAAGTCACACATGTTCCCCGCGGCATCCAATCTTAGCAAAGATAAGATGATGATGTCTACGTTGTACCAAATATGCCAAATTTACTGTAGTGTGAGAATTTATTGAGAAATATTCGGTTTAAAACGTGCTTTTAGCCGTTTCGTTTGGTCTTTTTATTTGTTGTGTTAAAAAAATTGAACATGGTAACGAACTATGGCGACTGCGTGTTACCATTGTTTCGCTATAGCCTACGAGACGTATCTGGTCTGCATAACTGAAAAGCAAATCGTCAGAATAATCCCATGTCAGAAAATCCTATAACTCTGCTACCTAGATTGCATTGGTTTTCTAACTAGGTTAAGACTTTGTGCCTGAAGCTGAATATTATAAGAAGCATGGCATAAAGGACTTACTAGTAGCATATTAATAGTAGAATAAATTCACAACGCCAATGTTTGTTGAAGTTTTAAAGCAGTGGTATAATTGATTTAAGTGACCTTGTATGGGTTCACTCGACAGCAATCAATGAAGGAACTCCCTCTGTTCGTACGACTCCATTTAGTGCAAAACACCGATATCCAAGGCTATGCCAACTCCTATTTCCCCCAAATACTGCAGAATCATTTGTTTTTCACACAAGAAGCTAAAACAGCATCAAAGAAAAAGATGTCCCTCGGTAAGAATTAACGAACCATGATTAAATTCAGATTTTCGCTATTCCATTTTTTCTATGGCGTATCTCGGCACAGGCACGTTTTCATATTTAACATTCCATACTTTACACGCAAATAAGTAGGATACAACAGAAATATTTTAAAACATAAAATCATATTTTGATAGGGCATGCACCATCTTATGTATGTGTGAAAAAAGATTTCAATCTATGTATTAGGAATACCTATTATTATCTTTTAGTGATCAAATAGGCAACTGATTAAATTTATATATATATATATATATGGTATGCGTTGATATAGTTTTTAACCCCTAAGTTTCATTTTTGCCGAGTTCTTTGGCTAGGTTGTAAGATCATAGAAGCATCGATGATAATGCTCAAATGTGCCATTGCATTTATTGTGTATTATTATCCGAATGTACTTAATATTGTAATGAAATGAAACTAAAAAATTTACGTGTTACGTTATTCATTAGGATTCAATTAGGAATAGATCATCGCAAAGTCCTATTTTCTGACTCTTAATGCTCATGAGACACCCCAAGCTGCTACTTGGACTCTACTCTGCTGGACTGGGCTATTACTTTTTAGAAGCCTCTTATGCCCGTGATTTGGAATAGATTTTTCAGATATTCATAACATTAGTGTACTGTAGAGCGTTAAACAGGTTGTGTGATTTGATTATTCAAAATCTCATATCTGTAATGAATACATAATACGACAAACTACATAGAGGTAAGCCGAGGTACGACATTTTGTAAGCATATATATATATTCATGTTGCTGATGAAGGAATCGCTTGAATATTCAACAAGGGGTTATACTAGTAAAAATATTTTACAGTGGCAAATTTCTTTTTCATTTTGAGGCAAGTATGAACTCAATCAAACCTTCGTAAAATTTTTTATTGACGAAGTTATCAGTTTTGAAGAACGGATCCTAATTTTCAAAATTGACTAATTCCATTCATTGAACACGAAGTGGACCTTTTACGTTTTATATTGATATGTTGTTAGAATTTTTCTTTATGTTCTTGTTGTTATGAAAACATCGTTTTACTTATCAACTACCGGATCAATTGCTTTGAAATTGTCGGTGTTTGGAAACTGTATTTTTCGCGAGAATTTATTCCTAAATTTTCTATGAATCCTATGAGATCTGATATTTCATCCAAAATTTCACAGTATTATTTTTATTCATGGGAACACGGTTTTTATACGCAATTTAATTGTGACGGTTGTCTTTCCTTTTGATTTTGTGAAATCTTGCTATGTGAAAGAATATGAAGTTTTTCGATACAGGTGACGCACTGTGTATACTGAATACGGTAATTTACTGTAAAAGTTAAAGCACTGTAAATTATTGTATACTGCAGTTGTGAGTCAAATCATTTAGCATGTTAATTCACGTTGGCAGAAAACGCATGAATCACCATTGTCACAGGACCTAGTAAGACTAGGGCAGTCCGGGTACCGATACTAATGAGTTAAGATCGATTTTAATCAGTGGAAATGTTGATAGATATTTGTCTGTCTGTATGTATGTCTGTTAGATGCATGCGATATCTCACGAAAGCGAAATTGAATCTGCCCCAGATTTTGCATGTCCATTCATCATATCTCGGACCAGAAGCCTATTGATTTTGGGTCGTATAATTACGTCGTATAATTAGCGAGTTATTACTTAATTAGTGATGGGACCCAAGGTGTCACTATAGAATAAGAGCGCTGTTTTGGGGGATCCCCTCACTTCCGATCGCTAAGTCTTCGGTCTCTGACCGATATTCTCGTTTCATATACTGTTAGGTACGTTTTGCCATATTTTGATATGTTTGGACACGGCCTGGATATAAGAGCACCTTTGTTCCAATGCAATGCATCTAATGATTACACTCAAACGAAATCGAATTTCATTATTTTCAACTTAATATGCCACTTAAAAATGCGGTTGGCCATTTTCGATATTATATTTAAAACATTGATCCTGTTTCAGAATTTAATAATATTGTATTTTTGTTTCATGCTGGCTATTGCACCGTAATTGCCATCGATACAGAGCATTTCAAGCCATCATTAAAATAATTAGCAATCGTCAGATACACTGATTTGTTTTCAATACATGTATGTATAAATGATAAAAAATCATTTAATTATTGTCTCGTGTCTGCCAAGAAAGTATTTATTGGGAAATTATTTTAAGTCTCCATCAGTAGAGTAATATTTATTTGAGGAAGGTAACCTCGAGAGAATGAAAAACGTCACAGAAAGCAGCATAGGATACACATATGAAACAAATGATGCATACGATGCAAATGGAATCCAGATACGTCTCGTGGTATTCGGTATATGCCAGGTGCTGAATATTTCATCTTTTCTCGTGGCTACATGGATATTGGTCTCGATGATTCTGTTTGGTACAAAATATAAGCGATTGAGAGTAAAAACGACCAATGGGAAAAACAACCTATTATTTATAATGGTGTTTTCGACAACTATCCTGTATATTCCAAGAATATCTATGATTCAGTTAATGTTATATAACGATATTAACGTAACAGAAGACATCATGTGTGGTGTCGGATTGTTCGGATACAAATTTGTATATGTCATCAGCCTTTTTTTCGTGTATCTTACTTTGTGGTTTCGGCAACAAATTCTCTATTCCAGACCAAATGTAAGAAGTGCACTTCGAATGCCAGAATGGTTTTTCCGCTTCGTGAGTCCCATTTGTTTGGTAGCTATAGTCATTACTAATGCATATGCAATGTTTATGCACTTATACGTGGTCAAGACCGAAGGTGGGCCTATTGGATGCATTTTAATTGTGTACCCATTTACAAGAATCATGCATTTATGTCAAGTCGCACTGGTAGTCCTTGGTCAGATAACACTATTGTTGCTTTTTGTGAGTCCACTTTGTAAGAAAGTTAAAAATACTAAAAGTAAATTAAATCAGAACCACAATAAATCCATAATTCTGAATAATCCCAGCTTGAAATCAATCCCCAAAAAGTCAGCACTTGATTCCAAAATCTCTTCGATTGTTCCAATTCTGAAGAAATCAAGCTTCTTGTCTGCTTTATGCATAGTGAGCGATGTTATAGCATTTTTCGTAATTACTTTATATATGAATTTATTTCCCGAATTGAAAGCACAAAGCATAGCGTTGACTGCATTTGAAATGAACGCTCTCGTGAACAATGTTGCAATATTTCTGGAACTGAAAGACTGGAAATCAATCCTGTTCGTCATAGTCAATTGTATACGTTCGCAGAATCAATTGCCACAACAACACTCAACCTCTGTCAAAGAAGTTTCCACTGTTGCCACGACAGGATTCTAAATACGACATGTGATGTTTCGACCTGCGAGATAGAAATGTAATATGTGACATATAATGAATATATAATATATTCAGCAATAACAATAATAATTGATCAATTTTGAATGTTGCTATTGACTGATAATGTTTGCATATAAAGTAGGGATAATAACATTTTTACTATTTTTTTGTACACGAAATGTACATATTGAATCCTGGTTGCTAAATTATTGTTGTCAGTTTTGTTTTTATGAAGAAATCTCATTTTATCCACAAGAAATGGACCAAATGATTTTATAAAATTTCCGTATCTGGAGATCACTATACTGTTTTATTTGAATCCTAGAAAATTTAATCCTAGTGTTCATATAATAAAGCGTTTTTTTCCTGATATTTATTTCAATTTGATTATCTATTGATTATAATTTATTGTTTTGTTATTTATAAGATCTTGAACCTGAACTATTGGCAGACAGCATGCAAAATAAAAGATAATAAAGACGATAAATAAAGGTCGTGTCACTCGGATAGTTGGTGGCGTAACGCGCTAGCCACATTTTGGTTTTGGGGGTTGCGAAATATTCTATTGGGATCTCTGGGGCTGCGCACATCGGAATGCAAGAGTTAAGTCAACTACGCAAACTATATATGTCCCACCTAGATAAATTTATTCGTCTTCAACGATTGACAACCCAAAGGACTAATATTTTGTTCGCAACGCGCTATCGACAATCCGGTGAAATCCGTTGATGAATAAGCAAACCCTTTTAAAATCAAATCCGATTTTCATCAACTCATTCCCATTTGTTAATTTTACTCAACAATCCGTAGATTTCCGTGAAAATTTGATATACATTACCCAATATAATCGCTTTATGCCTACCCCTATGATCGTATTAATATTGTCAGGTAAGAAGTGATGCGAAGATGCAATATATATTGAATGTAAGAAAATTAAAACTCAAGTTGGGAAATCAAAGTGTCAATATAGATATAGCACACGAAATAAGTCATTGAAAAATAGTGTGGAATTGTTATTGGTCGGCGTGGGTCAACTGAAAAACGACCCAAGATCCACATCTTCACAAACTTTGAACGCAGAGATGAGAGTTGATTGTAGTTGAGTGCCATGCCAAGTAAAAATGAAATCTAATGGTCTATTCCTGGGGGCAACCTGCTTTCGACTAAAATCTTTAAAATAGCTCGTGATCGACTGATCCGTGTTGAGGTCACACACAAAACGAATGAGTACGGAGTATGCAGATAACTGCAAACACGCATACAAAAAATATCACCGCTGCTAATAAGCTCGGTTCTATAGGTGCATTTTTCATAAAATCGCCGCAGAAATTTGTATTTTCCATATTTCATTCAATTTGATTGTTTATTATACCCGGCGTTTAATTCAAGTCACATAATTCAGATCTACATCTAATGTCTGTCGAATTTTTAGTCGTAAGTGTTGAAAAATACTCAAAAAACCTTGCCAATTATTCATATTCTCGAACCATGAATGCTCAAACTTTAGTATATATATTGCAATTTCCTCTATATCCGATTTTTCTCTCGCTTGGAATTAGAAATAATTTGGCATGCTGATGCCACTGCTACCATTGCAAATACAATATACCACACTACTCTTGGAGTGAGACAATAACTTTCGCATACTGTAGATGGAAGTTATTGTAGGTAGGATCAGACACACGCTAAGTTCATTTCTGAGCCTTGGTAGCGGCGAAACTTCCATTAGTTATGTAATAATGTGCTCTATCGGGCTTGTCTCAAAGTACTGTCTCAAATACTCAAATACTGCAACTGTTACATCAGCAAAATGCTATCGAAATCCTGGAGCTAAATGAACGATGTCATGAAAACGTATTTCCACTTTGCGAAATATTTCTAATTGATAGCCGCGGAAAGTAGAATTGTAAAATTGAACGTTATTATGTAGCATCTGATCGCACAAAGCATTTAAGATTAAAATAGTAATTCAACAAAATATATTTGATACAACAACATAAAGTACGGTAAATAAATAAAAAATCAAATAATTGTTAAATTAACACTAAATTTGAACAAGATCTGCCTTTGCGGCTCAAAGAATATTTTAGGTATAGACGAATATTTTAAACATATTTCTAATCAATAGAAAAAATCAGAAAATACTCGAACAATATTCTAAAAAAATATTTTCTATACAGCGTACCAACGTAAATTTCACAAATTGTGAAAAATCGTCAAATTAGCCCAGAATTTGAACAAGATCCGCTTTTCGGGCACAAAAAATATTTTGGAAATGAATAGCTAGTTTCAACATCTTTCCAATCAAATAAAAGAATAAAAAAAAAAAATTCCATCAGTTTTCTTGCAAAATACTTTTAATACAACGCCATAAAGTGCATTTAAAAAAAGAATCCGAAAAATCGTTAAATTGACCCAATATTTGAACAAGATCCACGTTTGGCGCTTGAATTATTTTGTGGTTATGGATAGCTTGTTTCAACATCTTTCCAATCAAATAAAGAAATTGGAAATAAATTTGATCGCACTTATGTAAATTTTACAGAAATGCGGAAAACCGTTAAATTGACCCAAAATTTGTACAAGATCCGTCATTGGAGATCAAAAAATATTTTGGGCATGAATGGATACATCCAACATCTTTTCAATCAAATAAAGACATTGGGGAAAAAAAATTTTCTAGCAAAATACTCTAATACAATTCATAATGTAATTTTCACAAAAATATAATTAAACGGTAAAATTAACCAAAATTTAACCACTTTCTGCTTCTGGGACTAGGAAAGACTTTGGTTATGAAAGAATAGTTTGAACAGCTGTTCACATCAACAATGAAGTTTGAAAAGATACTAGAACGGTGTGGTAACAAAATACTTGAATTAATGATTAATATAACATTTCCTCAGTAGAATAGCTATGTTATAAATCCGCCTATCCCCGATACTCGCCTTAATATAGTATCAGCAGACAGTATTTTACAAGAGAAATACTATGCAAATGTTATGAGCCTTTATGTTTTTCTGTGAGAAACACTAATGTTTGTTCTTTTTATCAGCTTGGTTATCTGCAACTCCACGGGTTGAAAAAGAATCTCTTCATTATGTTTGATTGCGTTGAAATCATATTTTATATACTAAATAATAACTTTACTTCTGCGTGGTTAAATTCTATCTAAAATTTATTATAACTCACAGATGATTTACAATTCGATTTACTTTTGGTGAAACAAAACAAGAATTCTCCAGCATTGCACTATTATGGTGATTTTTTTTTCGCAGAATGGCTGCGCTCAAAAATTGTTACGTTGTTCCCTTATAAGCAACATGAACGAAAAAAAGTACAAATAATTGATTAGTAAAGATGAAACAGTATCCGAAGAAATAACCTATGTGCTTTCGTATCAGTAAAAACGTTGACGCGTTCGGGTTCCCGTACATTTGAACCCACGACATTTGCACCTGGATACTATTGCACCTATGAATTTTTTTTGTTCCACAAATATTTGAACCCATACTAACCCTAACCCATGGGTTTTAGCCCCCGCATATAGATTGAACCCGCAGATATACACATGCGTTCAAATGTACGTGGGTTCAAATGTACGGTCACCCCGCGTTCCACTTACGGCAATTTACATTCGAATCCTAATTGAAAAAAAAATTGGTTGTGACTCTAGACTCGGAAAACAATCCTGACTCCGACTACAGCTCCGGACTCAAATCAAATTTTGATAACAAAATCTTTAGCGCATACAAGCCTCCATTAATTGACTGTTTAAAACTCTTAGTATGCTTGATGCTGTTTTGACTTTCATTATCACCATTGAATGTCTGGAATTCTGACTTCAACTATCGAATTCAAAATCTTGCAGTTTAATTAGGCTTCCAGGTCCAGTGAGAACATGCCGAATTTCTATTATACAGACCGGAAGTATTGAAACGCGCAAATCAAATGTTTGCTACAAAGTGGCACATATATTTAACGAAATGAATATTGGCAAAAAAATCTTTAGTTCTCAGAGATATGTAAATTAAATCAAAAAGTTTATTTGTTCCCACTACTTAGCTAGTTTTTGTCCAATTTCTTTATTTGATTGGGAAAGATGTTTAAACCAACTATCCATACCCAAAAATTTTTTTCAGCCCCCAAAGGCGGATCTTGTTCGAATTTTGGATCAATTTAACGATTTTTTTGGATTTCTGTGAAATTCACGCTATTGCGTTGTATTAAAAGTATTTCGTTAGAAAACTAATCTAGGTATTTTCCAATTTCTTTATTTGATTGGAAAGATGTTGAAACCATCCATACCCGAAATATTTTTCAAGCACCAACGGCGGATCTTGTTCAAATTTTGGGTCAATGTAACAATTTTTCGTATTATACATGATTAAATATAATACGCCCAGAATTTATTGTTATAAACTACTTGGTGTGGTACAACTCTCCGTTGATGAACTGCAGTCTGCAATAAGAAATATTTTGGAATCTCACCCTACCTCATCGCAACGGATAACGGTCTGGTAACTGTATGCATATATATATACATATTTGAATCTTCAATGCCGGTATGGTGGCAGTAGTAAGATAATAATTGAATGATGAAAATATCTTTGTTTGTATATAATAATGAGCTGACTTTGCTATCGCAAAAGTGTTTGATCGACAATATTTAAACGTAGTTGATAATCAGGTTAAACGTTATACAGTATTGTCATTCTGACAGTGACAGATACCGTCCTTTTTGAATGAATCGTTTTTCGAATGTAATCAGACCTAATGATTTACATCAGTTTTGCAACTCGAAGATTCAATATCGCAGTAAAGTGATAAATACCAATGCGATTGAACGGTGCGAGAGCTTATTTTTCAAACAACTTTCATCTTCATGACAGCGGTCTGATTGTGGGTATCGAAATCTGGAAGTCGATCGCATACTGCTTATACATCTCAACCGTAAATATATACTACTACCAAATATCAACCAAACCTCGCTCAAATAAGCGAAACACGTATAAAAAAAATCGGACAAGTTTGAACACGCAAAAGCTTGGAATTATTTTAGATTTTTATTAGAGAACGGTCCAATTGCGAAATGTAACTAAACTACCGAATCAGCTGAAAATCCGGTCGGAACATATTGTATCGAATTGGTAACGCATTCGGGTTGACATATAACCAATATAAAAGCTTAACCCGGTCTGGTATAGTTTAGTACCACATGTACTTCTAGTTGACCTGGCTCAACAATTTTTGCATATGTCAATCCTAACCCCCACCTGACTACGTCACCGAAAAATTACGTCATTTCAACGTCACAGTGGCGTAATAAGGCCCACCGAAGTATATGGGTGGTCGTCCAAAACGCGCATACGATCACCAGAAATCGAGCAAGCAATTTCACTCGTTTTCTCGTCACAACGATCACAATAGGAGAGAGATCGCCGGCTTTAGCAAGTTTGTTATTGGCGGCGCAGATGTCACTTTCGGCGATCGAAATTATACTTTGGCAATCCCTATGACGTGATGGTGACGTTGTAGTGACGTAATTTTTAGATGGCATTGTTAGGTGGGGGTTAGGAATAGCATATGCAAAATTAGTTATGCTACGCCCACCGGAAGTACTTGTGGTACTAAACTATACTAGAACTAGACCCGCTTAACCAAGACTCTCATACTCTAAGTAGCACAAAACTGTAACCAAGTGAAACTGTTGTTCGGTGACCGATCATGTATATCGAAGCTTACCATATTCGTTTAATCGTAAATATATACTACTACGGTTTAATGCTGCTGAGTTTCATAAAAAATTTGTTATTGACGGATACGAATTCTGAATTTGAATTTTTCGACGGCGTACTCAGGCTACTACTTCCCCGCCAACAGGTTCAGCGGTGACCGTACATTTGAACCCACGTACATTTGAACCCATGCGTATATCCGCGGGTTCAATCTATATGCGGGTGCTAAAACCCATGGGTTAGGGTTAGTATGGATTTAACTATCCGTGAAACAAAAAAAATTTCATAGATGCAATAGCATACAGGTGCAATTGTCATGGGTTCAAATATACGTGGGTTCAAATGTAATGGAACCGGTTCAGCGGCTAGCAGGTTACTCACTTCACTACTCCGTGCGGATTAGGATTAATTTTTTTTTTTTTTTGATTTTTTATGTTTAGTTAGGAAGCATCTTTATTCAACCGGGATTTTCTTAAAAACAATACAAATAGTTAATGTTACCGGTAACCTGTTGATTTTGCACTGTAATACCTAATGCATTGTAGGCTATTCTGCTGTCATACCTGTACTCCCTGCGCGATGTGCCTTGAATCCTGACAATAACGTTACTTCTACTTACCGAGCTACGTTAGTAGCTACCGGTACTGAACACTCGTGGGTGTTTACTTCTGTAGACTACTTTTGTACTGAGTATTCCGATTTATAAATATGGCCCCAAATGACTTTAGTTGCAAACGATAGGTCTGTAGGTTGCAACGTGAGTGATGTGAAATTTGACATTTTATCAAATTATTCACAGCATTGCTAGATAGTCTTTTCAGACATAAGGCTATTTTATTTTTATTTTCCTTTTTATTGCTTAGTATGGGAATGTGATCCTGGAAAGTAGCTAAATAATGAGTAAATTAGTTATCCTTATTCCAAAATGGAATCTTCGACGAAAATGCAGTACAAAATTTTATAAACTTTCTGAATCACTGTCTAATCTATATCTGACCATGATATTCAATATATTCCGCCTAATAGTTTGTTTTAATTTTAAATTACATTTTCCAGTAAATAAACTTTTCAGGACATTTATCCCCATCACCCATCGATTATCGACACTCTTTCGATTTAAAATGTTTCAATCAAAGGTTAGATTTGAAATAAAATACATTAGAGACAAGACATCTTTAGTGAGGGCACAGCGGTAGATTCAAGTTTTTTTACTAAATTAGTTTCATGTATCTCTAATATGCTGATTCTTCTCAGTTCGCAACCGAGAAAGTTTCTGCATATTCTGCTATTTTGAGACTCGGGAAACCTGCATATGATGCTGGGTGTTACAATATACTTTGACATATTCCATGTTTTCAATATTAAAAATTATTCTGAGAGCACCACTACGATGGAGTTTCTAAAACGTGCCAAGGAACTGTCATCAGATTCCTAGGCACGTTTCGATGACAATGGTGATTGAATGTTTCATAACTTAGTGAGGTGCTTCTAAGTTCATGTGTGTAAAAAGCCGAACGACCAGTTATTGTTGGGTGTATATATATACTAAACAAAATTCATCGTTTCTTCATTCAAAAACTGGAACAAAGTGAAAGTATGTTGCATCTTCAATTTGGATGTAAATCTAAGTTCTGGTAGGTTGCCGGCAAAATCTACGACCAAAACCAGACTGATGTATGTGTTATTAGCAGTACAGTAGCGTATCTGGGGTATGGCAGCCTTGGCGCCGTTTGGACAGGGGGCGAAAAGCCTTAATTATAAAATGTTGAAAATTGTCAAATTTGGAATAATTGAAACTCGTTTTTTTTACTCAAATAATAACGTAAAAGTATCTAATTTTAACAACAGTCGGTAAAAAATGTCAGTCAACGGCCACCGGGGGGCAATTTTATGTAGATACACCTGATAGATACCTACTGGTTGTTAGATGTTTGTTGGAATTATTTCTAAAGCTCGGGTTAAATACTGTGTCAGCTAATTACACTCCTGTTATCACTTAAATTTCCACAATAGATAATTGATATATTAATGAGATTTATATTACAGCATCTTTTGGTAGTATCTCAATTCACTTCATAATATTTAACTGAAAAAGTGTTTTGAATCACATCTACCACTAGTAATGTCTAACTATTACTAAAACATATCGTACAGAATACTTAATATATAAGTTATTGATATGCAAATTATGATCAAGTTTCCGGAATAATCGCTGCATCCGCTCTTCAATACCGGCAAAACGTTGCAATGATCTAAAATATATTTTATAACTTATTTTGTAAAGAACTAACAGTTTTGTTCAGGCATTCAAAGTTTGGTGGATTTAGATCGTTTTAACGAAATATCGATAACATTTGCATATTTTCAACTAGTAGCTGAGAATATATCGAGGAAAACTACTTGAGTTTCCAGAAATATGAAACATGTCAGGATGCATTCAAAATGCAACAACTCAAATTAAGAATTAGGTATAATGTCGCACCTCTACGACAATGTATGATCTGTCTTGTGGAATTGTCAAAATACTCATGTGTGCAGTTTGTAGTGTATTTTCCAGGAACGCAACCCCGAAAGTATTTTGCACCTTAACAAAAATAGATTGTTTTGTTGTAATCTAAGCTTATACAGTAAGAAGCTTTAAAATAACAATAGCAATGCTCAAATATATGGACGCGAAGGTCGCGTATCGGTAACCGGTACTGTCAAGAGCTCCAAGTTTGCTGAAAAGATTGGTGAATAAACATCACGGGAGCGGCCAAGCATGACGGTAAATATAGTTATCCTTTTTAAGTAAAATAAAACAGCAAAAGTTTTGGTGACTTCTTCCTACTTAGTACAAAAAATTTGAATCGACTAGTCAATCAGTTGAGAAGAATTTGTCAAGTATTATTAGTATGCTGGTTACGCATTTTCAAAAGCAATTCTACGACGATTGGAAAAACTATTATCCCAATATGATGTCTATATAAACACTATATGTCGAGTGATATTTTTAGATGGAAGACATATTAAAAGCAGAAAGAAGTTGGACCTGCGTTTACAATATTCTCCATATATACTTGGTCTAATATTATCGTCAAGCATAGATTTACCAATGTCAAATAACTAAAAGATGTATATTTCAAAATTTTATAAATATCACTGAAAACACTTTAAATTCTTACGTATTCCTTCCAATGTCACGTCGTATATACATGAATGAGTTGATAAATCGCACGGAAGTATCTTGTTTTTGTCGACCCATCCACACTCTGCAGTTTTTGTCATATTTTGATAATCACCTTTTGGTATACTATGACTACAAGTGAAGCAATTAATGACACCTTTAAAAAAAGAAGCTGATAAAGTGCTACGGATCACAAATAACATCAGCAGGAATGCGTAATTCTTTTTGGTTCGATAACGGTGTTCTATACATACTTGCATAGCATTCAGTGTTAGGCTAATTTTGACATGAAAAAGATTAGAAAACAGATTTTAGGGCTTAGTTTTCAATACGCTGCGTATCAAAAACTCACCACCTAGAATTAGACAAAAAAAAAAGATTTTGTGTAGAAGCATTACCTACCTATAGCCGGCAAATAAGTGCTGACGTTTAATATTTTTTCTTCTGAGGTAGGATAACCTCTATTGCATTTGTCTGCAAATATAAAAACAAACTCAATTTTATCAATTTGTGTAACATACGTGTTGTATCTGATCATGAGAATATTGTATAAATACCCTGTACCTTTATCTTTACACATTTTATTGATTATTTTCCCTCCGCTGTCAGAAGTACACGTAAAATTCTTGCTCTCATCACATCTTGAACATGAACGTAGCAAGTTTGTGTTTCCTTCTATAATATTCGGAAAAAATAGTTTTCTAGTGATAGCGATAAATTTTTTCAAACGTTCAAATTTTTAGTGAGTAATTTTGAATGAGAAAAATAAGGTAATTGATCATTTAGCAAAAGAAAACAATGTGATGTTGATAATTTCCTTTGGACAAAACTTTTATTATGTTATAGGAATATGCTAAATAACTGGTACAACGGAATATCAGATACCAAAAGTTAAACGGTATATTGTACAGGCGATTAGAAGCACCGAGTAAAGTGTAATATTTATAGTTTGATTCGAACTTGAATATTTTTCAACTTTCTACTAAACTAATTGATATAATAGCAAATAGTGTATCACAAATTATGCGAATAGTGTGAACATAATCAATTTTAAGACAAACTGTTGTTGTTGTGGCAATTCGAATAATCAGTGAAAATTTTTTTTCATCAAAACCTTTTATATCAGCATTCCACCTGCAACAGTTATTAGGTGCTCTGCAAAAAATATTGAACAGTTTTCCTTTCTTACAAGCAGGAAATGATAGATTGTCGTTGCAATATGCACATCTTGTTGAACATACTGAAAAAAAAGTCAAAGAATATATGTTTTGAGCTTGTGCCGAAGAAGAACACTCCGCGCCGAATGGCACGTAAATACTTCATATTTCCTCCATATCGTTAACGGTAGGAAATCACGTTGCAGAGCGATACAATTTTGTGCCTCAAATAAGTACCAGTGTACAACAGCCTCTTTAAAACGGCATTTTCCCAAGAATACATAGGGACCCAGCAAATTTTTAACAGAATAGGCTGAGAGCGTGTTTAGCTAGTTGCTTAGAAAATTCTTTGTAAAGATTATAATATTTTCTTTGTTGTGTACTACAACTTTACAGAACAGAGGTTAAACCTTTTGGGGATATTCCTGTAGTTACAAGCTGGTACATCATTCTTGCATTACATGAATACGGATCCACCGTCGTCAAAGCATAAAAAAAAGGATGAGTAAATAAACCCAATGCATAAACAAGAATACAATATTTATGATATGTGACTAAAATAGTATAATTCACAAGTAGAATATACAAAATACTATCTACTACTACATGCATTTTTATGAGTATGATATTATTAAAAAAACAAACTCATGAGTCATGTGCTATGCACAAATTCTACGTAACCATATTTTCAATTTTAATTGTAATAAAAATGTTACCTGGATAAAATATCATAACAATTATTAAAACAAATAATTCTACGACTTCAGCCTTGCTGGCCATTTCTACATCTGAAAACAATTTGAATTGGTTAGATATTTCATCATTCATATCTGACGTTTACGGATATCAAGTGATTCATGCACGGATGTCAAAATTTGACCTTTGATTGAAAGGCTAAATATCTAAATAAATTTATATACCTATATCAGTTAAGACGAGATTATATGTATATGTTAAGACTAAGAGTCTCGATCTGTCCGTTACCCAATTGCATTTCAATGCCCCAGCTCTGTCAAATTTCAGAGTTCCTTTTTGAAGTAAATGATATGGCACCGGTTCATGTAATTTGACTGTATTGCCTGCTCATCCTGAGGGAGATCTCGATTGATAAATTTGAAGATGGTTATATGGTTCTCATCGCCATATAGATGTCGTATTGTCTGCTTTGCTGTTTGAAATTTTACCCGTTTTTGGACACAAAATGGATCGTTTTGTCATTTTGTATTTCCCATCTTGCTGTTATGAAAAAAAAAACGCTTATCTCATTAACTACTTGACCAACTTCTCTGGAATTTTTAGAGGTTGATGATTGTATTTTTCGCTAGAAGGCTAATAAGGCATTTATTTCAAAACATTCATGTGGGCTCCATGGGATTCGTTTATCACTAGGATTTTTTGTGTGGGACAACATCAAAATTAAAAACTGCGTTCAGTGGTTCCGTGATCGCATCTCAGGACTCTGGTGGTCAGACTACTGGTGTTGTAAAAGATTTAATACTTCTTCGTTTTGGCTTTCTATTTCATCTATTTGATCAGTGCTCTCTTGTTTTAAATTCAAGTACTTCACAAGTTTATTGTAAATATAGGTGCAATATTTTTTAGGATAATTTTCTGATTGATTGTGAAATATATGGAATTACCATTATGTCCAACAACAGGAAGACTTGATTTGGTATTATTGATGTATGTGCCAAACTAAATTAATTGCGTCTTGTTATCTTTTTCGTATGTCATATCATGCTATTCAGACTAACAGCAAAAATATACCCATTCGGAATACAACACCGTTTGAGTTAAGGTAAACTTAAGTTTTCAGTCAAGAAACAAATTAATCCTTTTAATTAATTGCAAAATAAGAAGTGCTTTTTATTCAGACGATTGTTCACTTAATTCGTTGCATTTCGAAGTGGCAAATTTCCTCACATGACTTGATCATATATAAAATAAAAACTCGCTGTTACTGTTTTGGGTATTTGATAATTTTTTGATCATTAACGAGCAATTGGTTATCGACTCGTGGATAACACGTGGAAATCTATTTGGCTTTGGAACAGAAACATCTATATATCTGTTATTTGTTTGATTTTTATTAAAAGCAATTTTATCAATTCAATAATCCGTAAATAGACGAAGCAAGTTGTCCGACATATTAACCTAAATAGGTGCTTCATCGCAGATTAGATATCCTGTATTCGATTACTTCTTGGTCACTCGAACGAACTAATATAATATTCCTTCCTGCGCCTTTGCATACGCGACTATTTATTTTAGCTCTCAGGCTTGAAGCAATGACGAAAAATATGTCATTCAATCCAAAAATCCACCGATAATAATAGTTTTTTTGAAAATCCACTACCCCTTCAAACCATTAGATAAATGACAATAAAACATTTTTTGAAGTTACATATTTATTAGGTTATATATATATGGTTAAGTGTTTATATAGAAGCAGTACGTGTGGTCATTGAATATATGTGGTTTACGTAATATTAGAAATGAGATGAACATGAAAGCTATATCCAAATATGAAGCATGTAGTCATTAACGTTTTCTTCCAAATGGTATTCTGAAACTAAGGCCAGCTCGAGATCCTCCAAATGTACTATGTCCCTATTAAACAGTTGTTGTTAGTCTCGTCATTTTTATGACAGCTTACACTGAACAAATTGAAACGGCATACGATACAAATTATACATCAGTTATATTCCCACAATTCCTAGAGCTTTGTTTGCACTCAGGAGACCTTGGGTATTCATTGTAGTATACGATATAGATTGAACAAGCTAAATACTTCTTAGTAAGTAAGTAGTAAGTTTATCTCAATGAGGTAAACTCAAAATGCAAATGGTGTCGCATATGATTGAAGTATAAATCGTTATTTAAAACCATTTTCTTAGTGAAATTCATTGCCTAATTGCATTGTATTAAATTGATAGCGTCTTTATTTCACATCTACACCGACTAACGTATTTACTCAATGCAACATAAAGAACAGTACTAACTTACCGCATTTACACCAAAATATCCTGGTCCAACTTTCTGAAATTCAAAAAATGTTGAATCAATTTAAATACATATTACACAAATAAATATGATATGAAAATTTAATGAAACAGTGACGATCGTAATGCACGTCAGCAATTTGGCATGAGATATATCTTTACAACATTAACTGATCGAATACAAAAAGTTTAATTAATGAATGAGTATGGGAAAGAATGAAATTTCTTTAAAATAGTAATCGTGCAAGCCACCAAATGAAGTTGCATCATGAAAGATTATTACAAGCCTTGATTATTGAAAACTTGAAGTGATAGTAATGAACTTACTCTCTCAATAGCTCCTCGAACTCCATGGTCCCCGAAATTTGATGTATGCTGAATAAATTTGTTAAAAAATGTCATATTAGCTTAAAACCAATAATATTTTTATATAAATTAGACTTATAGTATGCTCATTTTAACAACATTATATTTAAATTAATAATGAAACCAAAATATTAAAAAGGAACTCGATAAAAATTTCAGTTGTCGCCAATGTTCAATCTGGGAGTCTAATCTAAACTGGGACATTGTCACTATTGCCGTTACGTTACATGGCGCGCTTGAAAATGTAAACAAAAAATGAACATATATAATCTATATTGTGCTTACCCCTCCTACCATCCAATTATATTTGTCGTTCCTCTAAAATTGAAAATTATTTGAATTTTTGTTATTCATCTATTAATTTGGTTTATAAATGCATGTAGGTAATAAAGATTTTAGCTTGAAAATATACAAATTTAAACTTACGTCACGGTATTCGGCATCAACTTTGAAATATTTCCCACGAGCCATCTGTTTATTAAATAGAAATTATCATGAATTCGTGTTTCCAACAAAATAAAACTTCGAATTAGTCAACTCAAAACGTTTTTCACAACTTTACTTTTAGTAAGAATTCAAAAATTAGGTGAATATTATTAACATACTCATTTTCTCCCGAACTCAAGCTCGAAAAATCCCTAACAGACATTTTAGTCTAATTTATATTCGTCGTTAAATAGTTTGATTTTTGTTTCTATATTCAATCTTTAAATAAATTGATTTTTATACGATATAAATATACCAGGAAAATGGACTAAATCAACTTACTGCTGCAATAGTTATATCAGGTCTTTTCGGTGTTATTCGTGGCATAAATGTTATTCGTGGCATAAATGTAGGCGGTCGCGTTGGTAGCTGGCGTTTAACTCGGGATACTTGATTCTGTGAAAGAATATTAACTTTAAACCAACAAAAGCAAAAAACTAGTTAAAAAAATAAAACGTTGGTAAAAGATTGCATTGTATTAGTTTTAGGCTTCTCGGTCATATTTTGTGTTTTTGTCTGTTTTCGAAAGCTGTTTTTATTGTTTTATGGGCTCGATTTTTCAAGTTTAATAAAAAAGCTTTGTCTTTGTCAATTTAATAAGATAGCCTAATGCAAATATCTGCAGAAGACGTTGATCAACTGTGACTCTGGTATTATGTAAAACAATTAAATAAGGATAATTGGCTATAAACTCCTACCTGGAACGACTCAGTTGAATCTTCATCTCTTTTAGACGAACCGTCATATTCTTCATTGACATTCAAGAATGTAATCTTAAGATCAAAAAGATTCAATGCCTCATATTTCGGAATGCAAGAAACAGCACGCATCGTATAAGGGGAGCAAAAATGTTTTTACAAATTAAAGATCAGTTATTAATACGTGCTTGTACTATATAGAAATAAATAAAAGTAAAAGTAAATAAAACTCACCACTTTCCTTGTACATTGGTCACCGGTCCAGCAACATTCGGGGGTAACAGAGCATTCGACTAAATCAGTGATTTCTCTCCCATCGCAAACATCTACACAGGTACGAAAATCTGAAAGAATATTTGACCACTGTATGTTTTACATTTTCACTATGTACCAGAAATGTTTAAATAAATAAAAATGTTTGATCTACCTTTGAGCGGGCAGATTCCAGATATAGCGATCATTATTTTACCCAATTCGCATTGAGATGGATTGAGTCTCCGACTTTCTGTTGCAACAAAAAGCACACCTACCACCGCTAGAAGTAGGATCTTCATATTGTTATCAACAGTTTTGATCGAATCCGTTGTAACGATAAAAACTTGCCAGACTAATAAAAGAATGGAAACATAGAAATAAATGATTATTTGATTTTGCATGAGCCACTGTTGAACTACTTTTAAATTGACAAAGAATTAATAGTTTGTTTAGCATGAAATATTCTAATAATTTCGAGAGATTTTCATATCAACAATTATAAATTCGTGGTAAAGTGATAATAAATTTCTTCTGCTTCACTGTAACATCATAGCTATCACTAATTAAAAATGTGTATCACCAAAACAGTACTGGTATTTATATAATTTTCAACGCTTGCAAATTGGTCCAATTTGGTATTTATAATATTCAATAAGTTTCTATTAGTTTTGATATTTGCAATTTCAATTTGAGCTACAATTTATTTCAGTTATAAATGCGGTCGAAACCTAATTATTCATTTGCCGATGGTCGTTGAGCAATACTTAACAAATTTTCGATATGCAGGAGATGCAGTTTGGATATATTTATTCTGATGTCAATCCAGTATTACATCATGGTATTATTTTTTGCTGTGAACGCAAACACAATTTCTTTATTTTGTATATATAGAAACTGCTCCATTTCAATCGTTTTCAGCCTGGATTGGTTTCGATTTATAATAAAGTTAATCTTGAACATTTTTGTTGGAAATAATTTGGGAAATTAAGGATTCGATTCCTGTGAATTGAAAACAACCATAATTCCACAGAATACGCATTTGCACGACACTTAGCCAAAAACAAATTTCAAAATACGCATTTGCACGACACGAAGCCGAAAACAAATTTGAATTACGCAATGCATAATAAACTATTTCAGTAAGGCTTGTCATGAGCATTAGCATTGACTCATCAATTTTTTACTTTACTTGTATTACCCAAATCTAGCTTTTTCTTGCATTTTTTAATTTTCAACTATAAAATTGTATCGGCACTTTATTATGCTAAATATCTATTTATTTTAAAATAATTTGAATGCGTGTAATCAGAAATTTGGGCTAATGATTGATATGAAAAGAAAAACGTGTCGTTAAAGAAGTTCTTCATCAAAACTGTGAACAAATTCAAGTTTTTATCATCCAACATCAACGTGGTATCGAAAATAGGTTCAATCATCGATTCTTTCTCAACAGCGTTTAAATTGTACCAATCCTTTGAAAGGGGATTAACAATCCAAAGGTTTCCCAGACGAGTTACCAGTTTAAAATTCAATAAGGCAGGTACTACCAGTGTTTCTAAATCTTGGTTCGATCGAACCCCTGGGGTTTGGTGAAGCTATTCCAGGGGTTAACTATGTGCAGTTCCACACGATACAAGTTTTTTTGGAACTGTCAATTACAGTTATATCTTATATCCCGGTTAATCAAAAACTTAACTTTAACGTCGCACGCGTTTTAAGATGCCACTTGATTATGGAAATATCTTAGAATAATATGAGAAACCCTTTGATTTTAAGCTGAATATTTGCGTAACGTTCATAATCATAATCTACTAGTAAAATGTAGCTCTTTTAAGCACAAGTTGAAAATGGGAGGTAAGATCACGCGAATGAATATGGAAATTGAGGAATGTGGACGTCCTGGTGCTGTGTCATACCGTATCTATATTTCTTTAAAACAATCCTCTTATCTCCACCAGATTGTTCCTTGAAGTCTGGGGTGCGAATGACTTGGGCCACAACGCTTTCAATACATCATTTTAGCTTTCGGATTTTCAAAGTTGTTATTTTTGCCCTGTAACTTTTTCCCTTCCCAGTCACACACTTATTGGTCTGCCAACAAGTCTCCTACCGCGGACGCTAACGTGGCACAGAAGTTTTTTCAACACGGTGTATGGTTATCTAGGTTTACACCACAATGTTCGTGGTAGTTCCGAGTTTGTCCGAAAAGTTTTTGCAATTGCGAGATTTCTTTTGTGAAATAGCTCAACCAGGAACGAGACCTGTTCGATTAACTACGAGTAGTTGTTTTTTTTATCGCAATTTATGTTGCTATGCATATAACCAGTGGCCCACTCAAGTGGTTTGGGGTTGATAATCTTTTGGAAATGTTTTCAAATTTAGCCATTAAAACTTAACCTTTCCGTAATAATAACGCAACAAATTCCTACTCTGTTGATCAAAGGCGGTTGTATTTTCTATAACCTTGCAGTAAATTAGCCTTCCTTCATATATTTCTGGTTGCGCCCCTGATTTCAACTTTTCAAAACATTGGGGTTCGACGAAAGCTTCCAGAGTAACGTAGGGTTTCGGAAGGCATTCAAAGGTTAAAAACCACAACTATCTGCTCTCGAACTGCTGCGTTACAATGTACCGTTATGACGCCATAGACGAAACACCAAACCGTTCAAGGCTCAACATAGGCCTAACTAGGACCTCTGTTCAAGTTTGGTTTACGCATCTATAGGATGTAAAACAAAAGAAATGGGCAGGCCGTCAATTCCTTGTTGCAATGATATATATTTCGCGGACCGACAGGTAGGTGGACGCTGGTCGGCGGTTGGGAACCAGTGGTGTAGTTTGTTTGCAAAGATGAAAATGATAAGCTCAATGCCATTGGCCAGCGGTGAAAATGGAATTTGAGAATGTGTTTTGCAAAGGTAATAGAAACTAATACAACAGAGTTATCGCAAATATTGTCTTGTGACGCTTTCCAATAAATAGTCGTTGATGACTTAAACACACCTTTTCGCTTAATACGATACAAAATACGAGCACGCTGTTTCACATGAAGTCGAATCTAAAAATAATACCCATGCGAAGAACTGCTAATTTGACAGGTTTGAAATCATTTTTCAAGCAAATCAAATTTGAAAGTATTTTACTTCACCTAAATAGCGGAAAATCTTCAAGACCGTAGCAAACGAACCTTGTGTATACACGGTACAATAATGTATCCAATTCATACCATCTAGACGTGCGGCGAAGGAACAATATTGAGGCTCTTAAAGAAAAGGCTTAGCAGATGGTGAAATAACTCGTTGAACTGCATTTGGTATGGAACATTAATATGATGCTTGTAATACTAATTCCGTAATTATATTCTCAAATAGGTTTCAATTTTAATTTTGAAAATAGAAATAAGAAATAAATTTGTCTGCAACTTTGCAAATAAATATTTTATCTTAAAATATTCCATCTATAAATGCTTTTGAAACCCTAATAAACAAAACATGTTCATCTGTTCGCTATTACTCGTTAGGTAATACAATTCTTGTTATGTTGTTATTAGATTTTGCTGTTCCTGCAACTGATTGCGTTTGAGTTAGTTTGTTGTATGTGTACACTGCTCTACTTTAAAAATAAATGTTTTTTTGTAACGGATAACCAACGTTCACTCTTCAAGTAAATTTTTTTTTTGGTAAAATTCAATCAAATTTTTTGCTATGAATAACTGTACATTTCTACTCGTCCTGAAGTCAAACATTGTGGCGTTTGGAATTTTTCAAATTGCATTTTTTGATAAATACAGGAAACAAATTTCTGCATTTTTCAGATTTTAAATTGATATAGTCACCTATTTTTAATTATAACATTTGAAATCAAATTAAGATCGTGAAAACAAGCACAGACACGATGCGATATTAACATGATAAATATTTGATGCTTGAAACAATTATTTGGACTAAAACAATGATTTTGATGTAAAAACTTCTTATTTTTGCGACATCTGAAGTATCATTTAATAAATAGTTAGACAGCCGATTGCAAGTTGATCGTGTGATAATCTTAGCTTATTGGGCTGTATTTAAAAAAGTTTCCCATGAATAACACTGCATTTATAAAAGTATTTAACGATACCAAGTAGACTTTTATCCATGAGATATAAACAATCAGAAGTTATAGTCAAGTAGCCTTCACCAACAAAATCTGTGGACTGTGGAGTCGGAGAACTCTAACAATTGGCTCCGCGTCCGGGTTGTAAAAATATTTGACTCCGACTCTCTCTCTCTCTCTCTCTCCCTCCGAGTTCTCAACTTATACCTCACATGCTGATAACTATTTACTGGCAAAGCTATAGAATAGACTGTCGTTTCCGGCTTGAGGTTCTGGTCCTATTAAAGGTATGCTCTTCAAAATACCACGCCCAATTTTTTAAACACCAAATTATTTATGCAGGAGTAAGAGTTTATTGATGCCAATCTATATGAAAGAAATGAATCTGAATAATGTGAAGCTACATGGAAGTTAGCAATTTAATGAGAATATATTTATGTGTCTAATGAATGAATGTTTATGGGTATAGGTAGATAAATTTCATTAAATGGATGAAATGCTGATCTGTTCGTCCATTCATCTTCGTCTTCGTATAATTTAAAATGGAAAGCTGTATCTTGCACCAATGCGGGATCCCCCATATCTGCTGTATCCCTGTTATATGTAAATTCAATATTCATAAATAAATGCAGCTAAGTATACAGCCCCAAACTTCACATTAATGATTTTATTTTTATTGGAACTGCATTGATTTTTTTTAGACTATGTTTGCTGCGCTAAAAGATTTGTACAGTAAGATTTGTGTCCAGCTAATTGAAACCAAAAACTGATTTCATATATACCTAACTACACGCTTTGGTAAATGAAGATGTTTGAGGAAATTTGAAACAATATGAAAAATGACAATCCACAAAAGTCAACGACAAAACTGTAACAATTGATTCGACCACACAGAACCTAAAACATTGCAGTCATTTGAATAACTTATTTGTTACATACATGGCTGTATTTAGACATCAGACATGTTCCTTGTCTCCGTTCCTTGTCAAACACACCTAATGAAAACATATGCTTTTCACGGCAATAAAGAAAATAAAAAATAAATACTTACTCCGCTTACTCCAAAGCGTCCACGGCCAAGTTTCTGAAATATTAAATTTAAAAATGTCAACAAATTAAGCAGTCAAACGCAGGCAAATAGCGCGATGCGCAAGATGCCCAAGAGAAAGTTAATACTTTTGTTTGTAAATTAACAGTATTGTCGTGAACAAAATTAAGGCCGTACTTTCACCAGATTGGCTGCTCAAATTTCCCACATCTAGGAAACTTGACGTCAATGAAATGATACAGGAGTTAACATGATGTGACAAAAACAAAAATATATCCACTGATGTGGTATCGAAATATCTCCATATTAAAAATTCAAATCTAAACTTACCTTTTCATAGGATCCACGAACTCCATAATCACCGTAAGTTGTTGCATGCTGAGGAAATAAGGTCATGGTTAAATAATTATACATGTTTTATTTATATACGACTATGATGTCGTATCAGGGAGAAGAAAAAACGTCTCCATAATACATTCGGGTCGTTCTAGCATCTGAACAATTTTCTTATATATAATAGTATGTAGTTTATTGAAACGGGGAATACAAAAATTGTACGGTATACCGACAACCAATAAAGTCCGATTTATGATTTTCGAAATCTTCCTAAATCAGTTTTTCAAGTAAAATGCTGACAGATTTTGTGACTGACTATTAACAGTGTTTTTCTTGTAGAACTGCTGTTCGCTCTGCGCGAGATGATATTTACAATAATATGAATCTGACAATGTAATAAACAATTCTTTGAATTAAGCCAAAAATCTTGTTCGCAAATTCATACGGACTCAGCATCAAATTCTATCATTGCAACATACTAGAAGATAAACGACTCACTCCACCAATCGTATATTTCGAATCTCTGTTGTTCTGAAAATAGAAGGAATATTTGTATTCAATATTGATGTGAATTTTTCATATACAATTACGGGATTACTGAAAGTTTCTGTAATACCCTGATAGATATGTAAATAATTCGGTAGTTCCAAACTAATTTCCTTTTAAAATATTCCATGGCATCAATAGTGCTAGTATGCATCATTTGGCACTGTTTTTTGCCCAGGAGAATTATCCCGCTTGAAATTTAGGATTGTGTTTGTGACTCAAAAAATTTAAAAAATACCATAATAGTATTTACCCTTCTATATTCAGCATCAACTCTGCCGTCTTTTCCTTCGGCGTTCTGTTAGATAAGCAAGTTAATCGGTTAGTCTGATTGTAAAAGATCATAAAACAACAACAATTATTCACTTCCGTACTTACAGCTTCAATGCTAATTTCATTTCTTTTAGAGGACTGGCGTCTTACACGGGAAAGCGTCTTCTGTAATTTGTAAATAAGAAGCAACTCAATGAAAATCTTATTTTGCGATATTACGTGCTTGTCAAACACGAATTTCCAATCTACGCAACATACTAAATTAAGTTACTTTCAAAATTGACAGTATCTTATTTGTTCAAGAATTAAGAACTAAAATGGTGTATTATTCAACAGACGAAAAAACGTACCCCGGAGGTGTCGACTTTCTTGTCATGATTTTCTTCCTCCACTGTGTCGTCTTTATCCACGATATAGGATGGGATCTATAAAGCATTTGCATGTGTTATATCTCACCATAATAAAACTTTAATTTGCCTTATTTCAACATATATGTACAATAACAAGACTGTGATAATATGGTAACTTGTGTAACGGCGACTGTTTAAAACAAAGCCATTTCACGAATATCAGATAAGCATTATTTATTCAGAAGCTGTAAGGTCGTGTATGGAAATTCTGATTATGGATTAACAATAATTTAAATTAGAATAATCATTTTTTAATCATGATAAACTAAAACAGTTGGTTGGCGTGAAATCATTGCAATGACTACTAATATATATACCAAGTGAGTTTTAATTTTTTCGAATATGAATTTTGAAGTGGTAAATTATAAAAGCTCGTCTAAAATATATCTTACAATTTTCATCGCGCAATGATGACCGTTCCAACAACATTCTGGCGTGAGAGAGCATTCTTCTATATCTTTAACTTCTGTTCCGTCACAAATATCTCTGCAGATTTCCGCATCTGAATGATAGATTTTTTTTACAATGTTTGCGTCAATAAATATCAATGTTTCTTCTAAAATGAAATGATTCAAATTACCTTCCATAGGGCAGATTCCCATCAAAGCTATTACGATTCTTCCCGATTCGCATTGAGAGGGTTGCAGTCTGCGACTTTCTGCGGCCAAAAATAGCACAGCAATTGTTGCAACAATGAGAAACTTCATTTTGAGATTTATTCAAGATTCCTTTGTATATCGATAAGTATAACTGCAATAATTGAAAACAAAATATTCAATGCTTTTAGAAATCCATGATTTCAATCATTTACAGACCAGAAAATTACAGCGCATAATTTACAGTCTCATATTATTCCTTTTTCGATTTATAATATTTGACAATTTTGATAATTCAAAGTATATCCTTAATCATAAATTTAAAAGATCAACCTTTATTGAAATAAATTTATCAAAATGTCCAACAATAACTTTCTGGGGTACAAATTTTGCATGCAATTGTTACGGCCTTATACATACGTCGCATTTGGTGCAAAATTAAACGGAATTAAAACGGTTGTTCTGAATTTGAAAACTTCAAATCCAAATCCAAAAATTACTATTGAACAATCTCACGTAATTCTCACGCAAATGCACAAATTGAATATTATATGAATTGTGATGTATACCCTCCTCCGCTTTTATAGAGGGCGCTGGCGAAATTCTTAAACTGATTCGATTTCGATTTCAATAGAAAAATTTGAAAATGAGATTTCTTAAACGGATATAAGTAAGGTTTTGAAATTTCAGAATTTCAAATCAAGGCTATTTTCGTGACATTCAATATCTTTATTGTGTATTTTGAGTCACCCTTTCAACGAGGTATGATGTCAGTCGAGTGTATTCTAAAATTAAGTGTTTATTTGCTTGTCAACAACATAAGATAAAAATATATAGTAATCAATTGCTGTATTGATCTACAAGTGCCTTACATCATATTCCATTTCGAATTGAATCGAAATTTTCAATAATTTCTATAATAATTATTTAAGCATCGAAGAGTAATACAAATGATTCATTTTTCAATCGTTTTGACTTTTTTGCAGTTTCGATGTTTGAATTACTTTCAAATTGTTATTGATGTAGGAGGGCTCCAGAGTTTAATTTATTTTACACACGTGTGAGTCACATTTCTTCGATCTGTTCCACAGCAAAGTGGAATCTTGGGCTCGTTGCGTTATTTCAGACCCACTTAATCACGTTAATCTCCCTCAACTTTCTTTTTCTCTTTTTGAAGTTTGAAATCAAAATTCTGTTTTGCGCCTTGAGCTTGACCAATCAAATTACAAGTAATGAAAAAAGAAGGCCTTATTTTTTTAAAAAAAAAAACTTTGAAAACATGGAATCTGGATGTAATACTTGAATTTAAACTTATAATATTTTATCTTGTGGTGATTCTTGGTGGCTCACAACTGTTAATGGTAACATGAAAACATGGAAGGATAGCTTTCATTGACCAGTCTGACCCGTTGAATTTTATTCCCTCTTAGTTAATGTTTGTTACTCTGGCCATGTTTGTAGTGCTCCCGTGTCTTTGAAATGCCGCTCGTATTGGTTACCTTACTAGACAGTGCTTGGAGTCATATGTTTGTATGTGATGGGTTCCGTTTTTTCAATGATTTTTGTTATTGATACTATGTTTGACTTTTTTCTCTCTTCTGTATTATTTACTGTAGACGAGTGTCACTGCTCTTTAAACCAGTATCGTTTCTTTGCACCCACCTCCACCCGTTTTACGTTTTTTTCTTCATACTGTTTGTACAACGCTTATTTTCAGTGTGGTGAAAAAATTAAATGCTGATTACCGATATCTTTCAGAATAGTTAGTAGACTACGTGATTTTTATTGGTTATTTACCTTGAGGCATTGTACCGTAAACTTTTAGTTGACTGGGCGGTGATCAAAACTTCGATTGCTTCCTCAAATACCAATACTGTCTGTCATCCATTATACGGAAAAGCACCATTTTGAATTGCTCAAGAATCGAAATTACTTAGTATTCTAGACACATTTATTGGCATTGACAATTTAAATCAAATCACCAGTTGTTCAAAATGGTTGGTCGTCAGAGTATGTTTCATTTATGATATCATTTTAATACATCTATATATATATATAATATTCAAAATATTTTACAGTGTCATTTGTCGCGATTTGCCCACTATATTTTGCAAGTTAAATTTTTGCCTATAAAATACGAACAACAAAACAATTTAATTATTGTAATTTACCTTCATAGATATTAAATAAAGAACGTGCAATTTGAATTGCTAGACATCGCATCGCTATCGCTAGATATGCAAACAATAGAAATCGTCATAATGATCTTCTCTTAAGGAACAGATACAGTATGTACTAGATTTTATTACTCTCTTTGCTTTATGAATGACATACAATCAAAAAGTTGGTTGAAATGCTTTTTTACTAATGTAGCTAATTCACAGTATCTAATGTATTACTTAATTAGAACTAGTCGGAAATATAGTAAAATGTAGGACAACCCCGTTTGTGTGTTGCTACAGACTGCCCGTCGGTGTTATTCGTATGTTGAATATTTGTTGCAACTAGTTCTCTACCAACCATCGTTAACTCGTACATTTCCACCATGCAAATTTTAATTTGGTCAGGATTGCCATTAAAGACTTTCTCCAAGCATCGTAATAATCTCGAATAAATCAACGAAAACTGCCAGTCAAGTCTCTGTACGTAGGTACCAGAAACATATGGATTGAATTAACTTTCCGAAGAAATTGACCAAACGCCATCTTCATAAAATGTTATACGATCTCCAGCGTAACAATACCTCCATTGGCTGTGAAAATTAGCACACCATCTTGACATGTTAACACATTGGTAAGTTGGCAAAACTTTATCTGGTTATTTACCTTGAGGCATTGTACCGTAAACTTTTAGTTGACTGGGCGGTGATCAAAACTTCGATTGCTTCCTCAAATACCAATACTGTCTGTCATCCATTATACGGAAAAGCACCATTTTGAATTGCTCAAGAATCGAAATTACTTAGTATTCTAGACACATTTATTGGCATTGACAATTTAAATCAAATCACCAGTTGTTCAAAATGGTTGGTCGTCAGAGTATGTTTCATTTATGATATCATTTTAATACATCTATATATATATATAATATTCAAAATATTTTACAGTGTCATTTGTCGCGATTTGCCCACTATATTTTGCAAGTTAAATTTTTGCCTATAAAATACGAACAACAAAACAATTTAATTATTGTAATTTACCTTCATAGATATTAAATAAAGAACGTGCAATTTGAATTGCTAGACATCGCATCGCTATCGCTAGATATGCAAACAATAGAAATCGTCATAATGATCTTCTCTTAAGGAACAGATACAGTATGTACTAGATTTTATTACTCTCTTTGCTTTATGAATGACATACAATCAAAAAGTTGGTTGAAATGCTTTTTTACTAATGTAGCTAATTCACAGTATCTAATGTATTACTTAATTAGAACTAGTCGGAAATATAGTAAAATGTAGGACAACCCCGTTTGTGTGTTGCTACAGACTGCCCGTCGGTGTTATTCGTATGTTGAATATTTGTTGCAACTAGTTCTCTACCAACCATCGTTAACTCGTACATTTCCACCATGCAAATTTTAATTTGGTCAGGATTGCCATTAAAGACTTTCTCCAAGCATCGTAATAATCTCGAATAAATCAACGAAAACTGCCAGTCAAGTCTCTGTACGTAGGTACCAGAAACATATGGATTGAATTTACTTTCCGAAGAAATTGACCAAACGCCATCTTCATAAAATGTTATACGATCTCCAGCGTAACAATACCTCCATTGGCTGTGAAAATTAGCACACCATCTTGACATGTTAACACATTGGTAAGTTGGCAAAACTTTATCCCGAGGAACTTTTATAAGTTTGCGACCATGTACTATTTCTTGAAAACGATAAAAATGAGATAAAACTGTTGAGTCGTTTCCATATAATTCTTCATAAGGTGAGCAAGCGGAACCCCCTCCCCCTTCGTAAACTATCTCTATTAGAGAACGAAGGGCAGATGAAAGACTGGTAACTTCAAAAATTGTAGTAGGTGCTTTCTCCAGATCATTTACGGAACCACAGTTTTCATTGCTATTCTCGCTCATTGACCTGTTTTCTTTTCTCGCAAATCTCCAGAGTGCTTCTCTACCATGAGCGCTGTCAGGAGGTGGAAAATTACCCATAGTGCGTGATATTTTTTCAGCCGTGCAATCTATTTCCGTATTTGTGGATGGGCGTTTGTACCAATGTTTTGATTTTAGCTGCCTAGCAGAATTCCCTATGAATATTGTTCGATCACGAATCCTATTTTTAGAATACGAGTTTCCGCCACTTTCTTGTTTTTGAAGTTTAACGCAAGCCTCCACGTTAGCAAGTTTGAGAGCTAATTTAGCGTAAAAGCCACCAATAGTGTGCATTTCTTGTTTCGCAATATCCAACAGTTTGTCGCCAGTAAACTTTTTAATCAACCGCCAAATATGAGTTATCTTCTGTTGTTTGGTTTTCATTCTTTGCCACATCTGATTTTCAAAGATGTACGTTTTATTTGATTTTGGTTTGTTCGTATGTTGGTGCAACTTTCTGACGGCCTGTAATAAAGTTTTTTCTGTTGTTGACTCCATCACTTCGTACTTTTCAACTGCCAATACTACTTTCCATAAAATGACGAAGAACGACATCAGCTAAGGATTGAAAAAAGTGATTTGAATAATATTCTCGGTAAGCTTTACGCGAATTGCTCAGTTACCTACTTACATTTGTTACGATTTTGAGTTCTAATAGGTGTAGAACATAAGTGCGCGAAAAAATTTAATTGTCACTATATGGCTTGAAAGTCGTGGACCTGATTTAACATGTCCGTACAGGATCGGATGCATGCACCATATTTCCAAATAGCGTGCGCGCCCACTTCTATTAACACAAACAGAGTGATTAAGTGATTTTACTTTGACTTTCTCGAAGGAATAGTGTCTCTTTCCGCGGTTTAATTGAAGAAGTATTTATTCATTACCTCTTTTCCATTGTCGTTGGCCGGTTGCTCAATTCTGGAAAACACATCATTGATTCTACCAATTGATACAGGACCGAGAGAAAGAACATGCCCCTTATCAAGGCCATAGAAACTTCCCATACCTATTGTAGAAGGATAAGCAGGGGGGGTTGTTGTGAAATCAGGTTTTCCGCCGATCTAAAAATGTTACGATTTAATACCACATATATTAAATTCGACTACAAATAAAATACAATCATAGTAATTGTTCTATTACCGTACGGTAATAAAAAAAAGTTGTTCTCAAATGCGACTCCCTGCATCACACTAACATTAATAATTACTAGAATCCTCCGACACAATAAAAACGTTCCGGCACTTTCTACTACTTAGCAGCATAGTATATGATTCATATTAATTTTACCGAATTCAAAATATTAGTAGCAAGCGTCATATGTCTCATTTCGTCATGTAGTATTTCCTTCAGAATGTCTGCAACTTCTCTGTTTCTACCTCGACTCCATTTTATACTTAACCATGCCGTTAGATACGGGGGTATAACCGAGATTTCTGCAAAAATTGCGTTTTGAATGTCTTGTTTCAGTTCTTCCACTTTCTTTCGCAGTGACGCCCCAGTACACAGATTCATTGTCCGTTCTGTTGGGTAAAAATTTGTCTATATGTATTTAGAGTTTCAAACAATGTCATGTTTGAAAGTTTATAAACAAACAAAATCTATATACATACCGGTAAATCCTGTTGTAAATTGAATGATATCATTGTCCAATAGTCACCAAAAAAAATGTTTAGACGTGTTAACAAGAAAGATCTCATACTCACGTTTTTATAAGGTCCCTTAACATTAATTAAGGATGACTGGTGCACAATTCGAATTTTGAGGTAAATCTCAAATTCATCTTAACCTAATTTGTACCACGTTTTATTGTTAGAAATAAAAAGTTGACAATTCGATATTTCCGACATACATCATACTTGTACAATAATGAATGCCCTTTTTGTATTGCTATTTTGCTTCATGTAAAATGAAATATATATCATCGAAATTTGTG
The DNA here is from genome assembly GCF_964204865.1 of Styela clava. Taxonomy (NCBI): domain Eukaryota; kingdom Metazoa; phylum Chordata; class Ascidiacea; order Stolidobranchia; family Styelidae; genus Styela; species Styela clava. Next base: position 11,168,875 of record NC_135259.1, on the reverse strand, counting down.
TAACGTTCTACATAAGATGAAAATGTATGTTACATCCATCTTCATTTTCACTTAAAGGTGACGGCAAAAAATAAAATTATTGGAACATTCAACAATGAGTAAACATTATTAAAAAATTATGGCTTGCTTTTTAATTCCATTGGGTTTTTACCGGAAAAAAAATTTTTTTTCTTTCCTATGATTTATATTAAATGTACTATTTACCTTCTCTTATACTGAGTGATCCTTTCCTCATTCCACATTTCATCCAATTCCATACAAGACGTCTTTTGCTATATGACAAATCCCGTTGTCTTGGCATGTATCTGAAATTTATCAGTGATATTTGTAGACTGTCACAGAAATCTCGCTTCAAAAATAATATTTTTGGACCTGCTTAATTTGCCAGTACTACTAAAATCAATATGCCATATTTCTCTTTTAATATGAGAAAACGACTGTTGTACTATAATCATACTTATTACTTTAAAACAATGCCATTTATACCAATACCGTGAATTTTCCATATCAAATTCAAACATCGACATTTTGAGCATATGGGCTTTACTTTTAACGTCTTCGAACGAATTCATGTCGATTATGTTGTTTTTCCACATTACTGGATATAAGTTATAGTAAAGCTGGAAAATATCTGAAATTAAAAATATTTATAAAATATATTCTATAATGAATAAACCAAATCCTCTCTTTCTTTTCCGAACAAGAAAATACAACATATATTATCTAGCTATATTTTAAAATGTACCTTTGACATCTTCCCATATTGGGCAGTCTATGTTTTCAACTTCACCGAACACAAGAGTAGCTATAGGAAAACTCGTAAAGTCAATGTTTGGAAATAAATTCCCTGGTCTGGCGCCTTCTTCAAACACATATGACTTAGACTTAGACTTGTACCTGGAAGTAAGAGTAATATATTCTGTTTTGTTAACGATTTTAACACAAACAAGTGCATTACCTTCCACATCTTGGATTTACCACCAAATTGCCTTAATTTATTAGAATGCAATCCCCGTGGTGCCACAATTTTCAAAATAAGTAAAATTTGGGGCACAACAACAGTACTCGGGGATCTTAGATAAAGTAAAAGTGGAATCATTTTAGTTCTAAACATTTAAAAAATTGTTTGATCTAGTTGATGATAACAAATCTTCTGTTAAACAGAAACAAAATAAATATTAACAACGTGTTTGTTAAATGATAACTTACTTTACTTATTGTCTGTTTAGATCATATTTTATAATGTGCAAATAATTATCACATTTACTGGGTGGCATAAAAAAAAGGTTGCTACAGAAATGACAATATTGCCATAAGGTCGAAGCCATTACTAACACATTAAATTTAAAAGTTGGGACAACTTTTGATCGCCACTAACGGCGAAGATCTATCTAACTAATGTTTGAGGTCACGATTACATACTACAGAGTCCGTAATTGATGATCGAACATAGATAGAATGGACAGATATGAATCGGTCGGCTGAGAAGTTGTTCTTGATGTTTTGTTGAATAAATAATAATTGATTGCATTGCATCATACATTTAAACACTATTTTTTTGCCAATGAACTAAGGTTTTTGATCAAAAAGATCGATTGTACTATTCATATTTCTCACCTGATAAGAATTTGAATCGGGTACACCTGGCCATCGAGTCCACAACGTCGAGGAAAGCGCGGATTTTGAACAGCTTCCAAAACGAAGTTGACTATTCCCGCGCTGTTTGTCAACGGTGCTTCATGCAATGATTGTATTGATAAAACTTCCTTAGGCCACCCAATAGTTCTGAATACGAAGTTAACATTATATTCATAATATAGTGAACATTTTCTATGATAATTACATTTTAATATATTCAATCGAACAACAAACACTCCAAATAAGTCTGCAGTTTTATATTGTGTTTTTTTTTTTCGTTTCAGCTTAAAATTGTTCAAATACGATCATGGTATTAATAAAAAATATTCTTAAACTTTGATGAGTAAGTATAATTATTTCATGCAAACCTGAGGATAAAGAGAGATGAAGCAGATTCTGAATGATACTTTATTTTGGACATATTGAGGATACGAACCTGTTGCAATAGAATGGGCAGTTATCGCCGTCTTCATTGAAGTATGTAAAAGTATTCATTTCTACATTTATTGACGGGGATGGAGCACCAAACTTACTGACAAATAGTTTCAAAGTTTCACTTTGGCCGACATTGAGTCTGAAGACAGCTCTTTCTACTGGTCCGACATGCAAACCAAACTCAGATTCCCGCAAAACAATCCGGAAAGATCCGTGTGTTATGAGACAAAATTAATAATTCGATCATAAGAACATATTATGATTATTATGATTAAAATATATTTGTGTATATATTTATAAAGTACATAAAGTACATAGTATTAAATGTTAGTTTATCGAATGATTTTATATTTTATCACCCAAATAAAATTTGAAAAGACGACTGATTACACGTCACATACACAACTTAATTGCCCGATGCAAAATAACAAATATGTAAGTACCTCTTCTTCGTATTGCTCCTCTCAACTAACATTAATTGATTATATTTTAGAATTTCCATCATCTTCGCATCCACATTCATCAAACTAATGTCCATTATTCCAGCAAATGTTTCATACCAATCCTGACCTGAGTTTATTCGTTTTGAAATTTCCCCATTCTTTGTTAAATATATGATTATTTCACTGTCAGAGTTATATGGCGACCAACATCTCTTTATATGCCAGTAATATCTGTTGCAAAAAATGTTAAAAATTATTCTGTTTTATTTTGTAATTTTTGTTCGATTTATTTTGTATTTAATCACATCGGTATCGACAAGGCCTTATCTGAGAACTAGATTCGTCCATGGCGCTGTAATATGAGCCAGAACAGAAAAATTTGAAGTGAAATGTCGAGTCTAAAATCACTCAAAATAATAACAAAAAATATGGAGAAAAGTTAAAGTCTTTCTTCAACCTCTTCCATCTTTAAATTTGAAATGGATTGGTCCATTCATACGGAGAAAAGTTTAATCTAAAACACGTTACAGCGAAGAGTAAGTATTTTTCGGTTGCATCAATTGATTTGACCGGTTTATTATCATAGAATTTAATCAAATATTATAAACTTACTTGCAATATTCTTTCAGTTTTACCCTTACAGCTAAGTCGAGGTTTTTAACAGGTCCAAATTTTCCATTTTCCTCACATTCTATAGAATTCGATATATCTAAGACCAAGTATTTCTTATCGTAATGTACGACAAACGGTGCAAACCCAACTTTTTTCCAACCATCTGCCCTCATAACTCTTGTAGCTACTGTTTGAAGTGGGTCGTCTAAAGATGTCATTCCTTAATTTTGCATTGAAGAATGTAAACACTTTAAGAGATAACGTGCATAGGTTTAGTAATATAAATTATGGTTAATAGCTGGCCCATTTACACGCAGAGGCATACCTTACCTATTTCCACTATAGCCCAATCTCAAGTACCCGAGTCACTTTAGATGAGTTAAAAATATAGATATAATGGTACAAAAATTGGACATTAGCAATTACCACTGAGCGGAAACGAAAGTGTATAGGTACTCAGAAGAGATGGTATAGAATCAGGCCAATGCAAATTGAAAACTTGGATGGAAGTCCTGCTCCTCTTGACCTACTGCTATATATTCATACAGCATTAATAATGAAAGCTTAATTTGCTGACCAATGGTTTCTTCTGTATAGAATGCAAAACAGTTATACCAATCGTTCCTGAAATCCGTCCTGATTTATCTTTGAATTGATACAGATCAAAAACAAATGACATCGACAATTCGGAAGCATTGTAAAACATGTTTTTGTAGTAGTTATTCAGCCATTTGATGTTGGTCAGTTTACTGTATAAAGGTAATCATAATTATCATGGTGAGGTTAGGTGTGACAAAAACGATGAATATTTTTGTAAAGTAAATTATATCTGTATCTGTAAGTAATTACGTGATTAATTATTACAAAATTGAATCAAAAAGTTCAAAACATGCAATGAACAAAACTAACGTTTTGAAATTAACGCTACTAGCTGCGTCTCCATCAACTTTTTTCGTTCTACTTCTCATTTTCCCCATCGATATTCTGGTATATTTTGCTTCAAGAATGCCTGATATCACAATATGTAAACCCCATATTTCACATATACGCTGCCAATCTGTATCGACATCGACAAGAGATGCTCTTGATTTTTCTGAAAGAAGATAACTAATATGACACGAACAACGCATAATGGGTTAACAGGCTACAATACTCAATCAATTTTTGATAAAATAGCGTTCATTTTAAACGATCGCATTTTTGCTTTCGCTTATTTTTTCTCATCAAAACGCAGATTAAATATGAGTTATTATGATCACGTTTCAACTATTACATTAACATAAAATTCAGCGTAAATGCTATATATATACATACTCACACACAAAATCAGAAGAATTACGCAAACCAAGGACAATAGGTTCTCCATCTGTTTTCTACGATTTATATATGTTCGTACCATTGCACAGTCAAGCATTACTTACTTTGCACAATGGTAGTAATTAAACGATATGCATTCCTTACCTCGCAGAGACGATGAAACTATATGAGCTGATGTGGAGCAAGTCCCTGGTGCTGTGCATAATGAAGTGACCGTCGTATCTGCGAAGTAAAAATTTCCACTTCCGTCTGGGTTCCAGTTATGGTCCTGGAATATAGCATAAACTGTAAAGCAGTAAAACTGCAGAAATCGAATATTTGTTCAATAGCTTTTGATGCTAAAATGAAATTGTGCTTTCGCAGATAGATATAAATCTGAAAAATGTTATAGCGACAAATAAACCTAACTATATAGACAAGCAATAATATTGTGATTGATAAACGATTGATTTGAATAATCTTCCCTCCCGATATTACACTGAAAGGAATATTTTTTTCAGTTCTGCAATTTCAACGGGTTGCGAGCTTCTCATGAATGTGATGTCTTTGAATATACTTCTATTTACAAGGTTTTTTGCATATGAGCCAGTAACTTTTTGCTTGAAAAGGTTTTTACTTCCTTAGACTGTAATGGATTAGGATGCTGAGCTGCTACTCATTAATACAAGAGAGTTATGCTCAAACATATGGACACGTATGTCAAATAAGGTAGTACGGGTATCCAATCTTTACAGTTCCGGTACAGTACCGCAGTCTTTCCGACATCGACTGACCACCAAATCTCAGCAAACGCGGAACCGCCACAAGGTGCGTACATTTTCATTTTAATGACGTCATCACATGAAAACAACAAATCTCGTAGAGCCCGCAGAAATTTTCGAAATAAATAAAAATATTGACCCCCTGGAGACAACAACAATCTTTAACCACTGAAAAGCAAAGCAAATGGTCCGTAATTAAAGAGAAAACGTTCTTTTAACAACAACAACATCAAGAAAAGAAGCATACGAACAACAACAACATATTAACAAACGCTTCATAGGTCCACTTTGGACTAGCCCACTTTCGAATAACTATTAAAATAATGGAGGGACTCACGGATCTTGATCCAAATGCAGTTACAAAATGTTTGGTATCGTAATTGCATCGTATATTGTTCCTTGTACTGACGTCTGCAATCAACTTCCCGTAAAAATGCAATCGCGGCCAAGTCAAATAGCCTGAATTTTGTGAATCAAATATATATATATTAGAAATTGATAAACTAATTCAATAATAAATAGGAATTTAAACAAGTATGAAAAATAGCTTTTTAAATTTGGTGTAATGAACTAAAGAATTTTTCTACATCTCGAATAACGTGTGTGTACCTAAAACAAAAGAAATTCTTATCAAACTTCTACTCTAAACCTATGAATTTGCACACATTGCCTTATTTTCTATGTTTTTTTTTTTGCGAAATGTTATTTGACATCATCTTAAAACAAAGCGGAAAACATACTGATGCAGAAAATATTTGTCAATATATGATTTCTTTCTTAGAATGAATAATATACATAATTCCATATACTTACTAGGACAAAAGCGTAGCATGCAGAATCGTTGTTCATTTTCCGCACCAGTGGAAGCAGTATAAGGATTGCACTTTGTCCTCTTTCGAGATTCGTGTCCATAACCACACGTTGAACTACACGAGGACCATGAACTCCATTGAGAAAATTCTTCATTTAAAAATAGTTCATAATTTCTTGTATGACGTGTTAGCAATTCGTGGGAGCATTGTATAGTATAATTCGAAGAATACAATTTAGGTGAAGTATATGGAGAATCAATCACATACAAACAAAGAAGTACAAGAAAAAACTTTTGACAACACTCTTCTTATCGCCAATGGGCATTGCAAATAAGATGTATATACTTGAAATTTTCACATATATTCACGACATGAGACTTCAAATTACTTATAGATGTTGACTTCAACGGAAAGAATCATTAGAAGTTTAAAGTCTGTATTCTACAACTATATTGTCTTACGTTTTAAAATCATGCCTTCCAATATTACTCATACTGACAAGCCTAGTTTATGTGTGGACATCCATATCATCCATACTATGACACTTTTTTGGCGCGAAATAGGATATTAATGATTATTTTGTCATTTTCTTGTCTTAACTGATATTCAAGATTCTTACCTTGCCTACATGCAGCCTTCGTGTTGATCACGCGTTCGATTATACATAATAACAAAAGAAAAATACAATATTTGAACATTTATGCTTGTTGCAGAGCAGTAATTATATGTCATCGATGTAGTATTGCAAGAACTAATGAGGTGAGCATGTAAAATTGCCAACACATATGGACGAAGCTATTCATGTAACCTGTGCAGATCACAAGATGTTTCCGCCCTCTTCCAGTGATTACAATGTGAACAAAGTGTCGGAATTCGATATTCTTGACTGAAGTACAGAGCCGCCACTATATTATTGCCTTTTTATGGTAAAATAACTACAAAATGTTAGGCATTATTCTGAATGTTGTAAACGACTAAAAACAATTGTTAATGATTGAATGTCATATGGCCATGGTTCGTGTAGGCATTTAGTGCTTATATTAACGATGTTTTTTGGAAATCAAGCAAGCTGCCGTCATAGTAAACTATACCATATGCTTGTATCGCGAAGAACTGCAGTGAACGAACACTATTCCTTATGTTCTTTTATTGGAAACGAAGTGGGCCTATAGCACGTTTTGTTATTACGTTGTGAAATTTTTTTTATTTTTGTGCTATTATCTTCAACTACTGGACCAATAAAATTTCCAGTGGTTGAAGTTTGTTGACTCTAGAAGGCAATTAAATAAGGTTTTCAGTTTATTTAAAAATGGATGTGGGCTCTATGAGATTCGTTTTCACTTCAAAGTTTTGTGTGATGACGTCATTAAAAATTGGGTGCCGTGGTTCCGTGATCACATCTCGGTGATCGGGTGATCAGACTACCGGTACTGTAATAGATTTGATACCATTTTGTTTTGGCTTTCGTGTTCATATATTTGAGCATTGCTATCTCGTTTCAATGGCCGTAGGTAGTCCTCAAACTGTGTCGGTAAATCTATGATAAAATAGGTTTTCCTACCGTGCAATAGCTAATACCTGGTACCTCCAACTAACTCGCTCTAATATATAGCAACATTTGAGGATATGCGTGATTTTTTTGAAAAATATAGCAGTTAATTTAATATGTCATCTCCTCAGATATAGTCCTTTTTGTCTTCTTTTAGAATATACGATCGTTAAAAATAACCTCAACTAACGGGTGGCAAGTAAAATTCCAAAATTACCCTGCTGTAAAATAAGTATATCTAATTACCAAAAATGTCAGCAGATTATAGCTAGTTGTCTGGAGTTGCTACCTACTACGTATGTTCCCCGAATCTCCGGACGAAATTTTTGCTGCCATAATTAAATGGCGTAATAATGATGAACTTATAAAAGTTCAATTCATATCAATAATTTTCCGACTTCCAGCTTAAAACCGCAGTGATGTCTTTGACATTTGCGTCAATTTGAGAAGTTGCTGGAACGGAACGTTTCGATTTAATGAAAAGATAAACAATTACAATGTGTTTTTATATTAACAAAATCGATTAAATATAATCATAAAGATAAATTGATAAAAATGCGTCATAAATAAAAGACGTGTTGCCGACCAGCGGCTATACTTATGAATCTCGCAGAAATGTGAAAAAATAAATGCTTTATCATTGTCTCAAATGAATTACAAAACACGTTGATCCGCATAATAAACTCAGTAGTCATAATTGGCTATCGTAAGTCACGTATTAAATTCGTATTTATGTAACCAACTGAAATGATTACATAGATATTTCAAGAGAAACCCAAGTAATTGATCGAGTACGTTTGAGTTTTCTTGCTCAAGTACGCTTGGAATTTCTACTTCACATCGGTTTATGTCAAATAGGTTCAACATTCAAAAAGTACTGGTTCAAATTCCTTACATCATTCGGTTGATAATGAAAAAACAATTCACATTTTCAATCAAGCTTTCTGTCAAGAGGAAATAATTTTGAAGTGTTGTGTTAGGTTGATGATTTACGCTTTAACTCTCGTTGACTTTGGGTTCCAGATTTGGAATATCGTAAGCGATCTCGACGTTTTTGTCAAAATATGTCAGTGATTATTATCACTTCCAAGTCTTGTTATCTGCACAATCCCACCGCTCTGAGTTCCGGAATATGTTTGCAATAAATGCACCACTGAAATAGAAACAATAAGATTTTCGAAGAGAAATTTTTTAAGCAAACCACGATTTGAAGCTATCCGAAAAATGAAACACATCTGATTGTTCCTAATTACTGCTTTTCGTTTCGTTTATTAATTACACATTTCGCATCGACAGAAAGTTCATTCTTGTACATGCAGAGCCTTTTTTTTGAGAATATATATGAATTCAAACTCTTACTACTCACCGTGAACTTTTTACATATCGTATAAAATTTGTCACATATCCATAATCTATGAAGTTTTCTCAACATTGTCAAAAAGTTTTCGTCTTCACCATCCTCTAATACTTTCATAAGTGACGTATTAGAAAGGAAATATGTCTTTAAGGATGATCTATATCCATATACCTGTCAATGAATTAAATAATATTTACAAATAAAGAAAGAATGTGGTATAACATTTAGGTATTCATTCACTGAAGGAAATCCATAAAATGGCATAATTTTAGGAAAACACTGTCTCGGAGATCGATTTATCATAGGAATACCTTATTAAGTGTCATGCGCAGATTTAAATATTGACATCAAAATAAAATAATTCGCGTATGACTGCGCAAAAAAAAATATTTGACAAAGTAGATTTGTTACTAAGGAGTTTCCGCTATATACCGATACCACTATTTGTAGAATTAAAATAAAATTCGCCATGTACTATCGATTGGGTTTCTGCGTAACCAAATACATGTTCTTTAATGGTGTCACTCTAATAGATCTCAATACTTATAATGCGAGGGTGCACGAGTGAAACTAACTATTCTAAATGATATAAGGGTCATGCGAAACTGAAGTGAGAAATGCAAAAATGTATTTTTGTAACGTTTCCTGCAGCCTTTCGGAACGTATCTAATATTTTATTTGTGTTGGTGTACGCTAAGACTCTCGAATTACTGCAATAAGCAACTGGGAATATGCAAAAAAAGTCGTTACTCCCAAAGTATGCGAACCAAGATGGCAGACACCGAAACGTAGTATATGTACCAGGTTAGAGTTAGGCCATAATTTTGTTCCAATTTTTTCTATTTTAGTTCTATTACGAGTTCGGGGACTAGCCAAGTGACTCCCGTTGTATTTGTACCTGAAATTATGGCCTAACCCTAACCCGGTACACATAGTACGTCCCGGTGTCCGCCATCTTCGGGAGCACCAAAACGTCTTGTTGATGTGATTAATTTATTTTTGTTAAATGAACATGTGGTTCAAAAATGCAATAAAATTTGTAAAAATACTTACTGCTCTATCTGCACACGCGTCTATATGTAACGTTTTATCGTCGGTCTCGTCCACGTCGACAGTGACAAAAGAAACTCGAATTAGCATTCGTGCAACTATTGGATGCTTTTCTTTACCTTTACTGTGACACCCTACGAAATAAATAGGAATTATTTAACAATGCACATAATTTAAAAGAGTTTAATGTCCCCGTACTTGGAGAAACTTTCATATAAGAACCCCAAATTTAATACTCCGGTCACCTAAAGTCCAATAGTAATAATATAGGCTATATATATATGAATTTTATTAAGCAATGAGTATATCGTACATATTCAATCTTGTTACTTCAGTAACCCCCTAAAGCGTTTTCGAGGGACAGCACAACCAAACAAAAATAAAAGTTTGAATAAAATGTTCAGATGTCGTAACAGCAATACAATGAAAAATCTATAAAATTCAGAAAACGGTTTGATTTTATCACCTAACAAGTTCAATGTATCATTCACATACTTAAAACTTCGTTTAAAAAAAACTGTTAGTATCTATTTATATTAGCTTAATTTGACGTTCGAAATGTTGTGATATAATATGTGTTTTATGCAGATAAACGACCTATTTTGCTAATATACTGAAGCCAATACCGATTGAGAAAATAGTTCGATAGGTGACAAGCATACAGCATGGAATAGTGTTGCACAACTGAAAACCTGGGGCATTTGCAAAAAAAATCGAATCAAAATGTCTTAATTCAACCGTAAATTTCGATATAGCAAAATATCAGTTTCACACTTGTTGCATATGTCCTGAACTAAATTGTAAACTAGGCACTCATGTAATTTCCTCGAAGGTAGAAGTAAATATGAAACATTTGTACCGCGCTACACCTACATCACGTAACACATCGTAAGTAAGTTAATAACAATCCGCGATATCTCCACACTTTAATGTCAGTGCATATACAGTGTCCCAGAGAATAACAAATTTTCTCACCTTCAATACTCAATATCAGAAAACACCAAACTGCAATCGTGATTAACGTTAACTTTCTTCGAAGAAGTTGCCTTGGACAATGCATTGCAAACGAACATCCACTTTCCATGTGTTCAGAAAATTGACTAATAGGATCAGCTATTCGACGTAAGAATTTTAACAATCGGGGCATTATTGTTTCATTAGGAAAGGTTTCTTTTATGTATGTATCATAGATAGATAGTCCCTAAGCTGCTCTTCTCTTCTATGACAAACACTTGGCTGATCATTTGAAAATTATTTATTAAATGGTCTGTAATTAAGTGTTCCCGAAATTGTATTTCTGATCCACCGTCGATATTCAAATTAAATCTAATTTTTGGTTGTTATAACTAAATTACGATATTTTGTGTGAATCACTTTCACGCCATAAAAAACATTGAGTAATTACAATAGTGTTGTGTCGAATTTAAAATCAGGAATTCGCGTGCTCTTAATTATCTCTCATAAAGTTTTCTAAAAATGGCGTGTGAAAGTTTGAACCATTGAACGTTCATCGAAGTCATTGACAATTTTTAATGACCTTACGAGTGTTTCAGTATTTATTTTACTTTTATTCTTCAAAAAAAATATGATATTTCCATTGCATGATTACTCGTGATCGTTTCAAACAATTGTATTGAAAATAACTTTAAAATCGAGAACACTAGAAATAAATTTTTTAATTCAGAAGTCCAAATTACAATGTATTCAGATAAGTTTGAATGTAAATATCAACTTTGGAGTCTGGAAATACTCAGGTGTTATTTTCAATGTCGTTTATAAGATAAATTTAATTAAACAATTAGACGTCCGTGCCCACGAATTTCGATGCGGTCAAAAGTTTAACACTGTCAATGAGCATATACAATCTTAGTATCTTTAGCACGTAAAGTAAACGTTATGTTTGTAAATCAGCATGAATTCAATAATCTCGACTAACTTAAACTATTCGCCCATTAGTTTTACTATTAGTTAAGTTAGCTATACTTTAATTCATCTGTTTTTTCATAAGATTCGCGTGCGTATTGCGAAAGTACGCTGTCATCGTCTTGCATTTTTATTATGTTTTGAATCAGGGCTATGACGAATCTACTCGTAATTATATAACTTAAAACACTCAATGCATTTGTGCACACGGCCTACAGGGCATTTGGAAAGCATGATCATAAATATACTATGTAGGTGCACGTTAAGACACTCTGTGCAATTTTTGTCATATATTCTGTTGTAGGAAACAAGTTTTAACAAACTCCGTAATTTGCCTACTCAGAGACATTTGTAAAACGAAGTTTTTGAACAAAAAAAGATGAAAATTCATTTACAAAATCATTAAATTGCCACCTGTGTGATCAAAATTATAGTTTTATATAAATAAAATCAATTTATTTTATCAATTTATAGAAATAAAATTAAAATCTCCCACATATTATTTTCTTATCATTTCCCCAGTGTTTTGATCCTTTAATTGTGGTGTATTGTATGTCTCGCGAAGACACTAAATAGATCTTTCAGAAATAAATGCTATTCATTTCCGATATATAAAAGATACTTCGGGGTTTCCAAAACCCATGTATATATTATTAGAAAGCCTCGAAAAGAAATTGACCACAATATTGAAGCTAAATTTACACAGACAAAGAGATTTCGTGTTCAACATTTTCGTGGAATTCAAACCTACGATTTCATGGAATATTATATATAAAATGTCAACGGGCACCGGTAATTAGAGCACCTGGATGTTTCTATTATTAGATATAAAATGGCAGTTTTTATTCACATATACTTAACATTGTGCATTGTAGAAAACACTAATAAAAAAATCAGTAAAATCCCCATCATATTTAACATGGCGTATTGGAGAACAACGACAATACAAGAACACGGGAGAGTTACGGTAACAAAAAGAACGATTCAATGATGCATTTATTTCACAGATACCTAGATATTGTCAACTTCTGATTCAAACCTTTTTCTAGTAGTCGCCACGCAAATACAAAATTCCCATCGGCTGCGAATATACACCTTTACCCGAAGCAAACCTGATCAAGATTTTGAATTTAACTAATTTTTTTGAAACAAATATCTTCTTGATGGCGTAGGATAGGTTTGTTCTAATGAGTATTTGCTATAACCTAAAATCGTGCACTGTATAAAATATTTTCACGTTCGCCTGGTGTCAATTTTTAATAATCTGTAACAAACTATAGATTATGAAGAGATTAGATGTTTGTGAAAAGGTTAGTAGGAAGCTATTACGGACAATTAAAATGCGTTGTGGTTTGAATTATTTCCATTTTCAATCACGTTTCAAATAGAATGTTTATGACTCAAAAGCTTCATTTAAAATTTTTGAAAGAAGATAAGAATGACAAAATGTAAAGGACTTATTTAAAAATAGCGATTCCATACAAAAAAGGTAACGAAAATTTCAAAGGTACGAAAAGGATAATTGTTTTCCATTGTCAATTAATAAAGTATCTATTTTACGATCTTAGTAACCCCAAATAAAAGTTATTATTATTGGATAAAATTAAATTTTTTCTACATCATTTCACCGCAAGTTAAACATAGGCTTGTGAAAATTGGCATAATTGCTAATAATTGATGCTCTGCGGTTTACTTCACACATCAAGTAATCTAGAGAAATAATTTTGAGGCATCAGAGCATTGTATTTTTACATGGCAATCAAATCTATGTCGTATGATTTCAATGTTATACGAGATTAAATTCAAAAACATGCTATATAAAATGTTAAAATACCGCAGATAGACACTGCATAACGAAGCAAATGTCAGATATGTGCTATTGTAAGAATGTTGTTTCCCAATTAAATGCTTTTTTAAACTGCCAGAGTTTAGCTGTTAATATATGTCCAACTTTTAATTTAAAACTATGAAAATGAAATGAAATGTCGTTTGTCAAATACAAAGTTAAATTACAAAAAATAGATGGTATGTCATTTTTTTGTGCCAGTCCTAATCGAAAGCGTTGGCATGTTGGCAACCTTCTTAAGGTGATGAATAACAATTTGTCTTTAAACTGTAGAATGTTACCACCCAAAACCTGCGAATTTTTATGCAATGCTTACAAAGCCTGTAATCTTTAAATTCCCTACAGGGGCTTTCTAAGGAGGATATTGTGTGACAATAAAAAGATATTGTGTCCGGGAGCTTGAAATTCAAAATTACATGAGGTTTATATTGTTACTTATCGATTTTAATCGGTAAGTATGTTGATAGGTATTTGTCTGTTTGTCTGTGGTTTGATGGTCAATTTGTAATAGACAATTCCTCAGAAATTCGAGGGTCATGCTAATACAGGCGATGTGAATTTTTTATTTTAATTCTTCGGTTGTGACAAGAATTCAGTTATGGCTATGGCTAAAAAAAATGCTGAAAAACTTCTTACCATTTCGAATGGCCACATCGAGAAATTAATCGGTGCAAATTGTTCTCCCTTAAAAGGTATTCATTATTTCCAGTAATGGATCACAAATTTTAATTGTTAAAGAGAAAACCCAACTGTGTGTACAATACTGGACACACACTTCTACACGGCGTAGTAGCGTTATTTTATTACATATCTTGCACATACTTCAAAAACAAACTAGGCCTAAGCTAGTTTTTTATATTAAATGTGATTATATAGAACCGTGGGCTCTTTTATATTCCCTTTGTACTACAATTTTTAATTTTAGTTGAGTGACTCCATATGCTTTTTTTACCAAACGAATATACTTCACCGATACTGAACTATATAAATTCTGTGAGATTTAAAAAAAAAATCATATACATATTTATACTATTAGTCACAGCGAAAACTAACCAATAGGAGTTCAAATCAGACAAGGGAATGTAATACCATGTCGTAATTTACATCTATTTATTCACATTGGAATATCCCATATAACTTTTTAAGCTATATTTGCTCGCATTCACCCAGAAACATGCAAGTTGGTATCTGTAATTGAGTGTTTGAAAATATAGCAATGCTCCTACAAGAAGTTGCTGACTTAGGCTTGGACTTTAGTAAGCAGCATTCAAATATTGTGGGTAATAAGCAATGTTTTAGTGGTTTACTGCTTCTCCGTTTAGCAGAAATATATCGCGATTAGAAAATATTAGCTCTTTAGAATCTTTCTTATTTTATTAAACTGCGAAATTCTTCGAAAAAAACTTCTTCTATTAAAATTTCCAACGTGTTTTTAGGGTTTCGACATAGAAAACTTCAAAATATTCTGTCTGTGCGAAAGGGCGAGTGAGGGATAACGCATTTTGAAAGGTTAGAATTATTGCAAACATAATTTGTTTTTTGTTACTATTGGGAAAGGCCATGAAAATTTGGTTCAATTGTGATGTATTAATAACGATTGTCTCACAACTTGCTGGAATCCATTATGTCAGAAGCGCAAAGATTTCCAGTCAATAGTTAGGCTTGAGGTGAGGAGTCATTTTAGTTCAGCCCTATATAAATATATTAAATCATGAATTAGAACCTGATAGATTCTGTCATTTCCAATGCTTCAGAAATCGGAGAAAAGGTCTCTAAATATTAAAGATCGTTGGAGATCACTAAGCTCATCATCATCTCAACACCATGCACTATGATCAGGTTGCTCGTTTCATTTATTTGTGTAGAGAGAGTGCTGTTATGGTGCGACGATAGTTGAAATCTTGAGAACGTCTGTAAAACCTACAGTACGCCATGCTTCTCTGCAAGGCGAAACATCGTGGCATCGGCATATCTCCAAACTAGATTCCTACAATCCATGGGATTGCACGTGAACACACTTTTATAGGCCAAAATTGATAGAGGCGATTGTTGACTGTCGATAAATGTAAAACTATCTTTGATATTACGTCCATTTCGCCCGTAAACTACACCGAGGACATACAGACTTTCCTACCCACGGATATTACGAGCTATACATTTACACCCACGGGCATTTTTGATCATGAATACTTGCATCCATATCCATCTACTCCGATAGACATTTTCACAAACTGACATTAGCACGCATGAGCATTGACACACGAAAATGTTTGAAACTACTGTACCCTTAGTGCAAATGCCTATTATTGTGAATGTCTATAGATGTGAACGTAGACTACGTGAGATTGACTCACCAAAAACTAATTAAAAGTAAAGTAGAAAGAAAATATCACAAAAATGCTCTAATTCCATGTGATATTTTTGCACTAACAAGATAATCGGCTCCATAGCGCCATACGTGTTCTAAATATAAAACTACATCTTAGTTCGGAAATTATAAACTGCATATGAGGAAAACAAAGTTTATCACGTTAACCATCACGCTTCTGCTGGATCAAACTAATATACCTTATTGTTCATTTTGCGAAAAATCGTGATATCTTTTACCAAATAAATAAAAACAGTCGTCTCACCTTGTATGTAAATAAAAGTTCTTTGTCAACAACATATCAACTTTTTTCTAGAACAAACGACCTTTATGTCCAATCCAATTCTGATTCGCAAAGATACAAAAATGTGGCGGTCAAATATACATCACGTCTACTGGGAGACCCTCAACGGAAATGTCTCCACCCGGTGTGAATTGAGTGCTATCGTTAACATTTAGCTACTATGTATTCCACACACTGCTCTAGAATACGACCACCTTGGCGTTGATTCACCTCGGTCAGTATTTGCTATATCTAGATTCGCCGCTTGACTGAGAGTGGTCTGGAGTTATGTTAGTCTTGAAAACATCTTACATTTCGCACATTTTTGCAAAATGACATGACTCGAAATCTTGCTTCCACTACTGTATGTATAGACAATACGAAAAACCCAAACTTCATAATGAGCAAGTACTTCAACCGTAGTAGTATATATATATATATTTACGCTTCAACGGTTTAAGTCGGTAATAGATATTCGAAAGGTGATAGCGGGTATCCAGTTCCATTATTGTTTTAAATTAAATTATAGGCCCAAATAAATCACTTCAACACGTTTTGTCGTAGCTATAAATGGCCGTGGGTCTCTTTGTCCATCAGCATTAACGACACCAAAGCAATGTTTATCTTCATATGTACTGATGCGGTGTAGATATTGAAATATTTCATCTCTCATAGCCGTAGAGATGCAAAAAAGATAAACAGAAAAACTGATTGAAGATTAAATCTTCAGGTAATATATCACCTGGGACAAATACCAAATTCCACTGTAACAGTGACGTTTTGTTAGGCTGGATATGACAGACCCTTCCATGCAACAATGGAAGAGATATTGTGATCCTCAACATAATTTGATCTTGCTTTTAGAGTAAGAGTCTGTCATTCCCAAACAACACCCATGCTATGCAAAGTCGATTCACGAACAAATAACTGAAATGAAGGAAATGCGTGGTAATTGGCAGTCTTCGTTTTGGGTTAACAGTGTTTCCAATCTTTTTTGAAGATGACACGCTAAAACCAGAAATAAATTTGAGACACGTTGCAATTTAATTAAAAAGCAGCATTTCAACGTAATGGGGGAGGAGGTAGAGTACTGGCATTTCTCTTTCATATTGATTGTATTGCCTCAGCAAGTGGCCGTTTCGTTCGGCTGGGAGTTTGTCTCTTGCTAGCAGAGCGGTCACCGTGACGACTTTTCGGTTTGTAGTGCCAGGCAAGTAATATGAACGTCTTTCCCTTGCATATATTACAGATGTTCTTTGATGTGCCGAAAACAGGTTTGTCAAAATCGGTTCGAAGGTATCACGATGCGGTTTGTGTCGTATATAGTATTATTGACTGTCTCGTATTACCTGGTATTGTCCCAGATATGAAGAAAAAGATTTCTTGTCCGAGGAAAACATGGTTGTATTTGATGCATAAGTAACTGGCACATTTTGTACGCTTTGCATGTGATGATAAATTGCTCACGTGTGCTCCAATCAGTTTGCGTTGAGTGCATATAGTTTGAGAAGGTGTTGCACGTAGGATGAGTGGCTTTGTTCAATTCCGCTATAGTGCGATGTGTAACATCGTGCAGCTCCTCATAAACTGTCATGAGTTTGTGTGGTGTCTCAACAATGGTGGGAAAATGTTGAATCGATTGCTTCGTTGTCTAGTTCGACCGCGTTCGTGCCTTTTGTAAATCGTGTCCAAGCAAGTACCAGTTTCCGCCAATCTTTGCAGCAATTTGGGCCTTCGACAATGGGACGTAAAGACTACAGTGCTGTTCCAATATGAAATACCATATTATAATATATTTTGGCCGCCATGTTTTGAAAATTTGCTGATCGTCTTCTGATTTTAATTAGCGGCTCGAATTTTATAGAAAAAGCTTTACACTTTTTGGCTTAGTGTTTGAATAGAATTTCCAACATTATCTGATTTAGCAATAACTGTACTCCTTCCTGTGTCCTTCGTCTTGACGTATTTATGCGAGTCTGCTTTTATAACGTTGAAGGCGATCAAAACAAAATTCCGTTCAAGCATTAACAACACGGAAACTGCACTGAAGTCTGCATCGACAAACATTCAGCCACAGATGGACTTGCTGTGCAGCAAATAGCACTCGCCCCCATCACGCTGAATAATTTATGTTTTATTCTAGAGAAGATACACTAAAATTTAAGAATTAACAGTATCAATAAATTATCAAAAATGCATATTTCGAATTGTTTAGTCTTTTAAACGTGAACAGGAGTCGCCGAAAAAATGTTAGTATATTAGAAGGGGGCGCGATCTTGAAAGTTTGGGAATCTTTGAAGATAGCGCTCATCACTCGAGTGAACAAACAAAAAATAAAACAATTTTTGATAGTATCTGAGTCATGACCGTTGATCATATATTTGATGTACTCGTTCTTGCATAATACACCCATACACTAGTACTTTTCATGAGCATGTTTTAATTTAAATTCTGCGACAGATTAACAAAACTTGGTGAAACCAAAAAGAATATTATGATCAGCGTAAGGCAATTGTAATCTTCACCTTTAGTTGAAACTTTATAAGGTGGATTTCAAAGAGACCCTAATTTTTAAGCGTCCCAAGTGTTATTTTCTTTGTGTCCTCAATCTGTCCAAACAAGTGTGGGAAATTAATACAATAATATACAAAAGAACAAAGGAATGACTTGAAAATCGCGCTGAAACAATTCCATACAGTCGCACTTCGGCGTAACGGGTGAACATAGTAACATAAATAAGAATAGACGAAAAAAGCGTGTGTGACTATATTCAGTACAATTATGTTATGATTATTCAGCCAATGCTAAATCTATTTTCAAGTGTGACGTTAATTACATTTTATTTGTCATACGCTTTGCTATTGATTAAATGTTTTGTATTTTGAATTGACCTCTACCATGGCCCTATTGTGAGGAATTAGGAACCTAGCTATTCGGAGTATAGCAATGCATCCTTGTGGTATTACTTGTAGGCTGCACCAAAACGAACAGAATGTACCAAACAAAATATAGCTTCTCCATGTCTCAACTCCAATAACTCATTCGTATGAAACTTTTAGTTTGTTACCAGAGAACCAGAGTCATCATTCAAATGTCAGTATCACCTTAGATTAGCAGAATAAATAAAACTAATCCGACAAACAATTTACAGCGCGAAATGTTCAGTGTGTGGTCTTATTTACTCATTTTACTATTAAAATGTGATACGAGCATGTGTTTAAATTTGTTCCAAGTACTCATCTAAAAAGTATGTTTAAAAATAAATAAACTAATGTAAAGCGTATTGCATTATTACATTTTCAGTCGTCTAATCGAAATATGTTTGACTGCTTACCGTAAAAAGTTAAAATAAAAATTACATTGTCTGATTTTGGTCTGTTCCTTTCATTCCTTTAAAACGATCTTGTTATCAATTCAAAATCTTTCCGACTCTTTCGAACTCTTGCCGGATCCTTTATGCGACTTGAAACTTTGATGGAATCGGCTAAACTCTTATTGTTATATTGTTACAAGGATTGATAGTTACTTATTTCAGTACGTATCCTGATCTAAGTTTTGTAGCTGTTTACTATTCTAGTCCATGACTTTCAAAAGAAATTAGTTTGCTGATGAGTTATTGGTCCAGATCTACTTAGCAGACAGAACACGGTGTTAAGTAAAACTCTATAGTTAACTTAGGTAAAATTAGATAAGATAATCAGATAGTCATAGAGGACAATTCAGAAGGCTGACTGACCGCACCATGGCCCAATAAATGCGAGCGTTCATATGCATTTTATTTCTCATTACCACAATATAAATACATTTTCTTATATGGAACCAACACTTGTCGAAATACAGAATTTTATTTAGTGACTAAACATGATTAAAATGTGCTTCAGCGCAAAAAAATTTCTATGCTAGAAGGTCAGTTTTTAAATACAGCTCGCTAACTTACTGTGAAATCACGAAGTAAATCTAGATCTGACTGAATTTGGATGACATGTTGTAGATAATTGTAGTGCAGTTGGACTCTGCTTTCACTACATGAGGCTACTTTCGTTATTTTCAAATTGCGCACCAACCACTCCCACCGAAACACCAAAATTTAGGTGAATAAGAATAATACTGTAATGTCACACGAAATATCAGAACTTATAAAAACTTATATAAAATATTTATTCATAGATATTAATACTATATAATAAAAGTGGACTGTGTGTTGCTTTATGAACATATTTTTTTTTCAAATCATTGAATCATATTTATCTTGCATATATATCGCTAGTTTGTAATCTAAAAAACACGAATTGCTTTCATGAACTGCAATAAGAATGCTGTTGTTGTATATTTTAATTTAGTTGAATTTAATGAAACTTATTTCGATACTTATAATAATATTAAACTGATTTTTTTTACATGAAGTTTATGCTATTGCTTTTTATCTGTAAATAATCTGTAAATAAAAGTATTAGCGTCCATTGGTATAATGAAAACGCGTAGAAATAAGACGCTAAGATTCTCAATCTGTCATGACACTCGGAAACTGAAATTTGCAACAAAAACAACATAGATTCAGATATGTATTTTCGTCGTGCATGAAATATTGTACAAATAAACAGTAAGAGTAAATCAATTGAAGAGTAATAAAATAACAGATGTACAATAATTCGACTACAATATACGAGGAACCGCGAATAAACTAGTTAAGAAAATAAACGACGTAACTTCCACGAAACTGACTTTAATATTTTTGTCGTGTCGCTATCAAATCAGTTTAAATCGAGTTCTATAGGACAAAAATCCGAAAGTAATAAAATATCTTCGATTATCCCACTTCCCTTGGTAAATGACGACACGGGCGATTAAAGCTAGCTACATCTGACCAAGAAGGTGACCGTACATTTGAACCCATGCGTATATCCACGGGTTCAATCTATATGCGGGTGCTAAAACCCATGGGTTAGGGTTAGTATAGGTTTAACTATCCGTGAAACAAAAAAAATTCCATAGGTGCAATAGTATGCAGGTGCAATTGTCATGGGTTCAAATGTACGTGGGTTCAAATGTAATGGAACCGACCAAGAAATCTATCCTTTATGGGCATTATGGCAAAATTTTATCTGACGTTCTCATGTTCTTCGATTTTCAGTACTGTTGCCTGATGGGTCAATTTGTTTCCAATATACTTTACTGTTGTGACTACAATGTCATATTACCGGTTATATTTACTCACGAATAAATAAGCTTGCTTCGTGTGTAAATGTTCATAAAACAATGCTGTCAGGCTAAAATCAGTTCTAATCCGTTTTCTCAATCAGTATTGAAAAGGTTTTGAAGTAGAAAAGACGGAGGAAATTGGTTATCAACTGGGGAAAAGATAGAAAATGGCTGCTGGCTGCAAGACTGCTGGATTTCCCGAAATTGGTCGCAATAAAACGCAATCAAAAATTCTGAAAAGTAATATTTTTTGCATCTTTGTTCTGTGCGAATTCATAAGACAAGCATTCTCGTTACTGTTTCAGTAGACGCCGTTAATTTTACATTTGCCTGTCTCAACAAGTAACATGAAGTGAACTGCAAGTAGCTTCAAAGCATATAAAATAATTTAATAACTGTATACCTACTTTTGGGCCACCACCTACTTTTGGGTCACCCTGTAAACATAAATTAGTAAGTCTTAGTCTATTTGACTTAAAATTCTGATTCAATATCAAATAAAATGGATGACTTTTACCGAAACTATAGAGCAGGCATACATCATTTAAAAACTATGTTCTACTTGGTCTGCTTCAATGTATGTTTTCATGCGGTTTTATAACGTATTTGCTCACCAACATTGAGTGGTCTCTTGACAAACAATTATCCTGCGTCGTGCTGATTTGGATGTAATCATTAACACATTGCAATTAATCTTTGGAGTATTGGACCAACGACCTGTCCGTGTTGACTTTATTGCATGGACATCAGCCTTATTACGATTACCGAAGCTAAATATACCTAGCAGAGAATTCAGTCATGGTTCTTTATACTTTCGTTTTCATGCTTAATTGCTTGCGCAAACTGCATTATTGAGATTGCTTTAGTTCAGTGTTTGAGAGCAGTGCAAAACTCTTTTTTAATTTCCCGTAATCTGGTGCTTCTATTAAGCTCATTCATCAGGAAATTGCAATTATACACTTAGTTATGGGATTATGTTCACTTGATTGAAATGAATCGATAGTAATGCAAGTTTGTGAATTTTAAAAATGTATTCAGTGTTATGAAATGGCCGGAAACCGATGGCAATGGCCGACACAGATAGCTTAACGTACCTAGTCATTCAAATGCCCTCCACAATAATTCCCACTGCATAATGATATATATATGGAGCTAGTTTGGTTTAACAGAGCTCGCATAAAGGTAGTATATATGTATTATGCAGTGGCAAATGAACAATACAGTATTTTGCCTGAAATGCTATTTATCACTCATGCTGATCATATCCGATCCATTACAGAGCAGAAATCCCACTATTGTTCAACTGGGAAATTCTAAACTGTACTTTATGTTGCATCATTGATAAATGATTCAATAGGTATATACTGCGTCAGAAGCGATAAGGTTTTATATGTTATAATGTAAATGAGAATGAAGATATATAGTGAAACTTCTGAGGCTCAATTATACTCAAAACAAAGATTAAAACATCCGAAAAAGAAATGTATTTAGGTCACAATGTAGTAATAACGATAGGCACAGAATATGATGTTTAATATCCTACCGGACGGAGAAACCTACCATTTTATATAGAAGTTTACATAATTATTATGATGTGTTTATGACTATATGACATGTGGAATGGCCCAGATTTCTGCGAGTCAACATAGAGAAATATTTCCCATTAGGTCTAAGACCGTTCGCTCGCCTCTCGAAAAGTTAGGTAGTTAGTAGTTATTCAACAAGTACGAATAGTTACACTGTATTATGCTTTGGATGAAGCAAAAGTTCTACAATGAGTTGATTAAAATAATCGATGTCAGTTTTTCGAAGGGTAAGAAGATTTGGATATTAGCTTCCAGCGTTTATTCGCTGTACATTTTAGAGTGTTGTGTATTAATATCCGTTGTATCCTCCATACTAACCCAAAACAATTGGATGAAATGCAATAGTTCGCTGATTGGCCCCCACATACATGGATAAACACTCTTAATTTATTTCTAGTTTTTATATGGTATGTATGTATTTACATAGACAGGATAATAGGAATACTCGGATAATGCAACAATATGGCAGGAGCCCCAAGCAATGCGATTATTAGTCAAGTGCCATTCTTCCATGGCAACTTGTCGAGACACCTAACAGAAGTTCTATTGATGGAAAACGGAGAAGAAGGGAGTTTTCTTGTAAGAGATTCAACCGAATTTGGGAAAAAATTTTGCGTCAGTGTACGAGGAAAAGACGAAGTGAAGCACTTTCCACTTGTATGTTCTATGATTTAATTTCTGAATATAGCAAGATCAACTTATGGCATGTTAGACTATCAAACGTAAATTGTACTAAAACAGCGGTTCCCTACCTTTTTTGAGCGACTCAAATTTTTAAAAAAATTAATTTTGTAAAAACTAGCGACCCAAATATATGCTCACACACTAAACCCACTACTAATGATTAATATAAACCGATCATTTTTACATTCATTTCCCAGAAACTACGAAAGTGGTAAAGTTGCGTTTGTTTGCCATCAGCTAGTTTTTAAAAACGTTGCGTGGGTTCACTTATGCAATATAGATGCCGCCAAGTGTATATGCTGCGATACCTCCCACATATACAATTACTGAGCAAATTATAATACCAAATCTAAATTCAACTAAAACATCAAATCAGCAAGTTAAAATAGCAGCTTTTATAAAAAAATTAGGCGACTCAAGAATATATTTAGGCCCCCAGTTTTGGCGACTCATTTTCTGTGCATTGTAAGCAATGGATGATCCCAGTAGCATTCATACCTTGTTAAGTTTGCCTTCTGTATTTTGACACCATTTACAAAATGTCGTCAGATTATCTGAATGTAAATTTGGGGATTTTTTGATACAATTATAAAAATCGAATCCTCGAGGTGTTAATGCACCCTGTACTAAAATAGGCAATCAATATTAAATATATGGTTCCATTACATTTGAACCCACGTACATTTGAACCCATGACAATTGCACCTGCATACTATCGCACTTATGAATTTTTATTTGTTTTACGGATATTTGAACTCATACTCACCCTAAACCATGGGTTTTAGCACCCGCATATAGATTGAACCCGCGGATATACGCATGTGTTCAAATGTACGTGGGTTCAAATGTACGGTCACCTAAATATATATATATACATACACTCCGATAGATGATTTGCAATTTGTAATAATCCTCTGTTTGCTAGGTTTTTGATAATGACGTTTACTACTTTGGGAGATCGGAATTCATTTCACTCGAAAGCCTGATGAGACACTTTGCAAACCAACCGGTCTTGAGATGTCGTTCTGCTAACATGGGACCACATTATATACGTGGACCAGAGATGACTTTAAAATATCCTTATCCAGCAATCATGGAAGAACCTGAAACGTAACTTTATTTTTCAAATCCTGTTTTCTCAAATAACTTTCTTTTTGTTAGTGAGTTCACTGTGATAGCGTTGGGTCACAAACAGGGGCATGCCAACTTATCTGCTGCTCTGGACGAGTTTCTGATAATGATCCCCCTTATACCTAACTTCAAAATAGTTAAGAGCATAGACAGATTATAGATGTCGTTACATGAGAATAAATATAATTAGGGTCAAGTAAGATAGAAACGTTTTTTTTTTAAATAAATCATCAAACTGAACAACAAACTCACATGTATAAGATCGAACTCATTTATTAACAAAAAGAAAGTCACTTATTTCTATGTCGAATCGCTACTTTGCTGTCAACAAATGTCTAAACGACAGTCTCTTTCGAATTTCTTTTCGATGCTAATCGAAGATAAACTTGTCAGGCGCTACTTTGACAACGAAGACCTCGAATATGTTTTTATCTGAATGACTTTGAGAATAATCGTTCGCAACTATCAATTGAGTAGCCGATTGTGAGTAATATGCAATGCACGAAGTTGAAAAAACATCCCAGCCAAGCTCAACCAATGAAACAAAAAAATCTTTTTCTCTTCTCTTCTCTTCTCTTTTTCTCTCAAATTTCTCTTTCCAATTCGGAAAAGCGACGTACCAGTAGACGTTTAAGCAGCCACTCAGACAGATTTTGGGGAATGGTTGTGAACATTACCCCGTTTTCGCATGTTATTTGTTACTTTTTGGTTATTTCTCGGAAATTTCAGTACGAATCAAATAACTCAATGATTGTCTTCCTATATAGTTTAATTGTAGTAATCAAAAATTAGTTTAGAAATAGCCGTGATAGAATAGAATTAGGCTAAACTTTTCTACTGGTACTTTTAATAACAGGGTTGAATATTTTGAATTAAAATGATTGCTTGAAACATATAACATTAAACCAATTTGAGGCACTAACTCGCAAAACCGCCTTTGAAATGACCATCAAAATTGTTACAATTGTAAAATGTAGGAAAAACTTTTCTGGGGAAAAGGGTCAGAGAAACATCCATTGTTGACTCACCATCAACACAGTCACACAAGACTGAACACATAATGTCAGCTTTTAATTAAATAAAAACACATCGAGAAAAACATGTGTAATAACGCCAACTCTACAGCTTGGCTCTGCTGCCCCCTACAACGCGCCGCCCGGGGAGGCTGCCCCTTTCTAGGCAGGCCACTGGTTACACAACTTTCGCTGTCCACGCGAATTCAAGCTCCAAGCATTAGCGGAAATCAAAAATTTGCAATTGTACAAGCATGGCTTCTCATTTTATATCTATTTTATTTTGCACAGGTATGACGAGATTCGGTTCCAGTCAACCGAATTAGTAGAAGAAACTGTTGACACTTTGAATTCGAGAATGAAAGGCATACCTCTTGCCACCAAAGCAGGATATTTGTTTAAGGAAGTAAGATCATATCTTGGCGTATATATACTAGTTATTTATTTTATCAATTCAAACCAAGTTATAGAGAATGTTTTCAATTTTTATTCTCAATTACTAGATATATACCGGTAAGTTTAATTGAACCTCCAGAAGTATGTGCTCCAAGATGGCACACAACATGAACATAGTATCTGTACCCAGTTAGGATTCAGGTTGTGCGTCATCTTGGTGCACATACTATAGAAGCGCCGTTTAATTTGTTTCGTATTTGCTGCAATCATTTGAAATAATATATATACGAGTAACAAAAAGGTTTTGCCAACTCACGAACACTAAAGGAAGTAAGTTCAAATCATAAAATTCCGTGCATTTCTTTCTAACAATATTGTTGTTGTTGTTGTGAAAGCAATTTTTCATCATTTGAGAATATCATATGAATGTATCCCACTGTGTAGTCCGTTCAGTATTTGTTTTGCACAACTGCTTCCTATGAATCTTTTATATGGAAAATGCCACTGATTAGTAAGAAAATTGTTAGTGCAACTTCTTGTACCAAGATATTATTAAATTGAGTTAGATTTAACATGGTATAATCCTAATCCATAGAGTTTTTTGAATAGATACGAGGGTGTGAACTTGCGTAGAATTATTTTTTGAGTAGTTATTTGGGAGTGAGTGCTCAATTTGAATATTAACTTGCCATTTTAGTTTTATTATTTTCATTTAGGGTGGTTTTGTGAAGAATTGGAAATATCGGTGGTTTGTCTGCATTAAAAATAAACTCAGCTATTTTGAAGAAATTAATTCAGAAACACCAATCAATGTAATTGATTTAAAAAAATGTTCGAAGTGCACGGAAATAAAAATAAAAGGTAATCGGCATATTCGTATCAGATTTCTTTGTCAGCTTAGCTACTATAATATTTGCAATGCTCAAAAAGGAACACTGCGTAGTGTAAAGTGTAGTTACAACTTACAGTCATAGTATAGATCTCAATTGGATAGAAAAGAACATCGATAGAGATTTGTTTTTAAAGAGGTACTTGACCGTAAAAGCAAAAGTCACCTAAGGTTCGACCAGGAAGGTTCGACGAACACGAGTATATGACTAGGCTGATCCCTAACTCGTACAATATGTTTCGACTTATATGGACGCGTAAATTATACAGAACGTCAATTATTATTATGCCATAATAACTAATCGACTGTTCAGAGTATCTGTTTGTTTTGAATTCGTACTAATTTTGCTGTGTGTTTGGGTTTTGCGTAATTGTGTACACTATACTTGCGTAATATTTTAGTTTGGTTTGATGACTATGTAATATTTAAAATGCCTGTTCTAATACATGTCCACGTTAATCACTTTATTTCCACTGCTCACGTATATGTATATATCACAGGATTGAAGTTCGACTGGCGGGAATTATCTGTGTGCGTTGTGTGGTATAGTTTTTGTGCGTTGGTGAAAGAACGCTTGATTCGTACGTCACCTTTGTTTTGTCTCCCTTCCGAATCTTTCTCTTGTTGCTCCCTTGTTTATGGCGTTTTTATGGAAAATCGAAATAAATTCACCTATTAAGAATCACAAATGTTTATTTTAGAGATCTCGAACTGTATTAATTCTGTTCAAAACGGTTTGAAACGTTCGCAAGACTTTCCACTTTTTGAAGTTTCGACCAAAAAGTTATTGCAGATCATTGTGGTGTATAAAACGTCTCAGCGTTACAGGCCCGAAAAACTTAGCATCAATAGGGCGTGCCGCATCTATCGCATCTGTTGATATCAATCGACTAACTTGTGCGTAGTTTCTAGAAATCCGGCAATGTCTGACAAATGAAACATAATGGTTAGGCCTATATATATGTGCAGATAAATAAATGCCTTGATAAATTTGCGTTGCATCATTTGAGTGTTTTCACAATATGTGATGATGTGGTTGTCGTAATAGACCTTTGTCACTTTGGGCCCTATTTCAGGCGGAAACACATAGTGGTATACACATTTGAAATTAACCTAATTTCGTCTACAGACTTGTGTGAAGAAAACAACAGCTTGATTTCATCATTGATATTGCAGATATTGAAAAAATCTAAGACTCATATCCTACTTTTTTATGATGAAAATATAATATGTTAACCGTTTAGTAACAATTGCTAGCCAACCTGACCTAGATTATTACATTCAGGCAAGAACCATTGTTTCGCACTAGAGGCAGAAGGCAGAAACTGGAACTTCAGTGCAGAATGTGAAGAAGACATGGAGGAATGGGTGGCGTTACTGAAATGGAAAATTAAATACAATAAATCGCAAGATTTTGCTTATTCGCCACAAAATAAGACAAGTATAAAGAAGTAGAGAGCTGTCTAACATTATTTTAGGTAAAAAAAAAGGACTGTATTATCTATACAGACACTTTTATAAATAAATCAGTATATAATGAGTAATATCAAAACTTGCCTAAACACTACTTTTGGAACATTACAACTATGCAAATGTTATCATATTTAAATCCTATATCCTCTTATCCTATTATATTATTTCACACCTTATTCACATAACCCTTCTTAATTCTTGTGTATTTATCTTGGAAAATGTTATTTAGTGTGATATAAAATCAAAAAATATAGCAGTACTGTTATAGATCAAATGTTCACTATTCATTATTACTAAAGCTGTTGTTCTCATTTAATTATAGTTTAGATCCGTATTTTATAATTACATACTTTTATGTTAAATCATTAGATAATGCTTTGAGTAATGTCAAAACTTCCTTAAACACTTCTTGGAACATTCCAACTATGCAAATGTTATCAAATTAAAGGCTCCTTTTTCATATTCTATTGTATATAATTCACAACACTATTCACATAACCCTTCGTAATTTATGTGTATTTATCTTAGGAAATGTCTTCGTTATTTAGTACGATATGGAATCAAAAATATAACAGTATTATAATTGATCAAATATCCAAAACTATAACAGTATTATAATTGATCAAATATCCAAAACTATTCATTATTACAAAAGTTGGTGTTTCAATTTCAATTATATATATATTTTTAAAACATCGTCTCGTCAGTTAAATGTGAAAAATTACGTAACAATTGCAAGTTTAGCAAACTCTTAGACCTTTTAATTTCGATGACCCATTCACATGAAAAGCATTAAAATCGATTTTCGCAGTGCTTTTTTCATAATCTACCATACTAAATGGCGCCATCGAGTAGGCAGAGCAGTGAGTGATTTTTATTTGCTGAAGCATTCCTTGGATAACTCCTCAAATGGCCACAGATTCATTTCCAAAATTAGAAAGAACGCCGATTCAATTTTTTTTGCTAAACTCAGTCGAAAATTTAATCCAATATCATTTCAAATTAGAATATTATTTATTAACCCTTGGTCAACAATCGTATCTCAGTAAAGATATCTTTCCACTGCAATCGGCGATAAACATGAGTTTTAAGTTTAATTGCTCTGTTGGCAGTAGTTCGAAAAAAGGGAATATAATCAATTTTGCGCGATCGAAGTGGCTGTTGGCTCAACAATACCTTTGAAAATAATCATTGCCTGTAGTAAATAAAGCTGCATAATTTTTTCACCATGCAGGCAACATTCAAATTAAATGTTTCAATTCATCTCAAACTATGTTTTCAGATATCATTGTTGAAAAAAACGAATTAGATTGCATCACATCGAAGTTCTTAATGAAATTTTCTCCCAAATCGTTTTGGTGTTAAATGCTTTCGGCAAGTCAAGAAAATACTATAAATTATTTTTTTTTTCGTACCAACATAAAAAGAAGTGACAATATCTATCTAGTACATGTAAAACTTTCGAGCAATTCTAAAACAAAAGTTTAAAAATTTAAATATATCGAAAAAGGAAAAACAAATTCTGTTTGTTGACACCACCTGCCAGATGTGCACGTTCGGAGTGGCATTCAAAAGCAATTTTAAATTTCACCTCCCTGCCGGATTTACCGATATAATTGGGATTATATTATCCTAATCTAGATATATGAACACACTTTATGTAAACTGAGCAGAGTCGAAGGATGGGTTGTAGGTTTTACCAAGCTTACGATTTGAAATTGTTAAATATTTTCCTAGATCAACGTTTTGCCAAATAAATGAAATCCACAATTTTTACATTTCAAAGTTCAAGTACGTTCTTTCAAATGAAGATGCAAATTCATGCTAATTTTAGCACGACTGCCATTTAAAAATCATTGTTGGCAAACACGTTATTAACGATTTACAAATTGAACGTTCGTCATGTAAAACATATGACAGAATACTTTGATTAGGGTAATTAAAACTATTGTTATTTTAGAGATGTGCATATTGCTGTTCCAGTGCTTATTAACATAGATATTGATGATAAATTACATTGTAATATGAAAGAATGGTTTATTATACATGAATCAATTAACATATCGTGAAATCTACGTTTCCACCAGGCAGGCCCACTTTCGCAGCTTTTACAAGGAACTTGGTATCAGTATTGTTAATAGCACATCACCGATATGATGGATTGCTGGGAAAGGACAAGATAGTTACGGTTGACCAGAAATGTTCCACTGAATATTGTGCGTTCCATAAGTATGTGTACCAATATGGAGGTAACTAATTTTGTTCGCCTACTTCACATCAAGTTGTGTACAGGGACTGACTACTATGGACAGAGGGTCTATTTACTTGGCCAACACAGACAGTCCCCTAACTCGTAATAGAACTAAAATAAAGAAAACCGGAATAAAATAATGGCCCAACCCTAACCTGGTACACGTACTACGGGAGTACCGAAATGTTGTCTATAATCCCATAAGGCCTCAGGTCCATATGCACATGCGTATGTTTTAGCGAATTTATCTTAACGGAATATAGAGCTATTTATGCTAAGGCCTATTCGAAAAGTTTCATAAAGCAATATATCAGTGTTACATCTATATATTCATCATACAGTGACATATCATACCGATGATATGTCTTCAACTTTCATTTCCACTTACTACAATAAACAATAGTATTTATTTTAATGGATGATGCAGTTCACTTATGCTTTAGATCTTAAATGGGTAGGTCTGGCAATAGTCTATATTTCATGAAAAGTCTTAGCAGATTGCACCATTGTTGTAATGGTAAAGTCTTCAGTACGTAATCTCTTTCTGCAAATTACTGCTAATCCTAGCGACACGCCTTTAGTATAATCTTCACAGCGCATCGGAATAGACAGTGGAGGGTTAAATTTTACTTTTAAAATTTGCAATTCGTACATGAAAACTAAATTTGAAAAGCCCTGCATTAGTCCATCATCTGACTCGATAAGACAAATGTAAAAGAGATTCCAGTGGCATTGACACAACGGCCGCTATTAAATAAAGCATTCCATATTTCATTTATCACTTTCTTCCGAAAGCATGACACACATCCTAAACTTTGTTCCAGGTAAATTCAGTATAGTGACCAAAAATCCTTTTTTATAGATCATTTGAAACAAACCGAATCTGTAGTTCTAGTTTATACTTACATCGTATTATAATCTCCTTCATCAAAATGACCGAATTGCATATCAACGTATCTTCATCAGCAAATAATTCATCGAATATAACAGATTCCATTGGGGAAACTTCCCATTGGATGCATGATTGGAAGTGGTACGGAAATATAATAATTACTTCGTTTTATTTGCTCTCGGTTATTTATGTTGTGATTCTGCTCACTATTGATTTCGTTAAAACACGCAAAGTTGGAAATGCTGAACAAAATCAAAGCACTGGAAAGAAAATTGGAAAATGGATGAAAATCGTTCGCTTCCTGATGTGCATTGCGTTTTTAATTTTTTGGCTTGCAAATACCTTCGAAAAATTTATTGTGGAGAAATTTATCGTCAAATACTGTGCAGCAACAAAGTATTTTAAATCAGTAATGAGTGTGACTTTTTTGGGATTAAGTTACACCGTCCTATGGTTGCGACAAAGACTCTTATATACGAATCCAGCAATGCAACATCTCACAACAGCTCTGTTGAGATTTGTTAGCTCGCTGGCTCTGGTTTTTATAATAGTTACAGAAATTCTGAACTCAACGGCTTTCATCATCAGTTATCGAATTGGAATGACAAATCTCGGATGTGCAATAGTGGAATCGTTGTTGCCCAGTTCGGGTACTTGGATTGCTGTTGGTACGTCTTCCATCATAACGCAAGCTACTTTGTTGTTTCTTTTTATATATCCTTTGTACAAACATCGATCCAATGTTGGAGAAGCTGCCGATAACTTGTTACCGGTGTTGTACCGATCTCTTATTACAGCAACTTTCTGTTTTGTAACGGATACAATAGCATCTGTAGTGATGGCTAAATCAGTTCTGAACGATTCCTGGACACTCACGCAGGTCATGGGATCTAGTTTATATGTTAATTTTATAATGGGCATACTATCATTTCCTGACTGGAAGCAAATAATATTTCCATTCATCTTTAAGGAATAAATAGTAATTCATTTGAAAGCACGTGTGTCGGTGAATCATCAGTTGTTATTAAACATGTCAATCAAAAGAACTGCTGGATGCTGTGTTCAACCATAAATAATCGACCCGTCTACGTGGTCACGGACGGTTACGACGCCGAATTATACAGGAAAAATAACAAAACTGGAAGTTGAATCTCATTTTACCAAATGTTACATTTAAATCATGATGCAATTTTTTATGGACATTTTCGGGATCATTGAGCCCTTATTATTTTTTTAGTTCATGTTAAATATTATAAGATTTTTGCAATTAGACGTGTTTATGCCGGTTAACAAAGCAGTATATGTATAAAAATATATATGTATATATATATATATATCACAGATGCACCCGAAGAAACTTTTTTCGGACAAAATGACAGCTTTTATTCGAAACAAATTATACTAAAAGCTAAAAAAAACTAAAATCAGCTTTAAAGTTTGTCAATGAATATGTCTTTAAATTATATCTGTTTGACTTCAGTTGAGTATGTTCCATTTTTTGGTAGTAAAAATTACCGTAGATGAACGTGAAGTTTTGAGTTTGCAGATCGACTAATTTTCAAAAACATTTAAAGTTAAATTCCGACTCAAAATTATGTCACCCCAAAGTTCGAGTCTGACTTTTTGTAATCTTGAGTCGAAACGCAAAGTAAAGTCAAAGTCAAAATTATCACACTCCGATGAAAATAAGAAAAATTTTCAGATGTCCCTGGTTAGTAACCATACGCCTAATAAAATAAGTAGTCAATATCAAAGAAATAAACTTCATCCGCTAGCTGTCACAAACCCTCCGTAATTTTTACTATCATACTTCCTAAATCTAATGTTGTATTTAGTTTCTTTTAATGTATGAGAATGCAACATAAATTTCAGATGTATTTTATGTATTAGTTTGTGTTTATTATTCATTTAAGTTGTATTTTTTTGGTAATAATTTTATTTCTAGATTCACAGCAGAAATATTTGATTAAAATAAATTCTAACGTTTAGTCCTAAATCAAATTTTAGTCGCTAACGTTTCCGTTTCCTTTCAAACTAATCTGTCACGTATGAAGGGTGTCACTGTAGTACGTCAATGATGAATACCAAATTTATTAAAATATAATATAATAATTATATTTTCAAAGTTTGATTTCAGCTGTAATTTGCCTTAAATGTTTATTCATTGTAAAATCGCAAGCTGTATTTAACTTTGCCTTCTGTCAAGAAGTTGTTCAACGTGCAATTATGAACTATATGAAATTACTACACAGAAAGTTTGAAAGGTAGATACTGCCAGAAGCATATTGCATTCACTGACCTGATTAGTAGTAAATTTTTTTGCCGGTAAATTTTACACAATCTTGTAAAAGGACCACCGACCGCGTAAGCGAGCCGACGGAATTTGTTCGCGAAAGTAGCAGGCTTTCCGAGGCCTGTGTATTCTCGACGTCACGCGTGAACGCCTACGTTAAATATATAATGCATAGCCGTAGTTGAATACGTCTGATAAACCCCTCAGTATGTTGAATTGTCGAATTCCATCAGAATTTTCATGGGTGATAATTTGGTCAAGTTTACCTGCGATAAATCAGATATGGTTGAGTAGTTTGGTTTTTATAGATAGCTATGGTGTAAGACTTTTCGAGAGTGACGATTAAGTTCAATATCTCACATTGTGCGATATTATAAATGATTGCTTTTTATCTTCACTCGTTTATTAATCGTCGTTGACTATACGAAAGCTCTCGACAACGAGACATGAATAGCCCGAAGATGTTTGACCTCGGAGAGGTTGGCTGTGGTTATTCAGTACCGTCGCCGCTATTTTCTTTGCGGTGAGACAAGCCATCATCGTCAAGTTTAGCGTCATTATATTCGGTCTGTGAAGCACGCGGCAAACCGCCCTCGCCCCGAATAATAATGTTGTGGCGGTTCGGCTTGTAAATGTGGAGTTGTGAAATGTACAGAATAAAACCTTGTTTTGTGGTTGTGCTTTTTAATCGAAATAAAATGCGATTTAGTACTGAACGTACACAGATAGTAACCAACTAGTTGATGAGTTAGGAAGTTTTATTTTGTAACTTGACTGCTGGAACGTCGTGAGTGTACAATTGAATCTGTGGAAGCAAAATCAACCAAGCAATCCTATTTTTGCATTAACAGCCAGTATTAATGCGCTGAGTGGCAATACGCAGTATTGAACCGTGGTATATGCTTAGCTTCGGGCTTTGCTCGAGGCTGGTTTTTGTACTTCAAAATGAAGCACTATTTTTAACGCTGCTGATAATCAGAAAACGTGTAGTCACAAACACGTGATATACACCCTACTCGTACTGCTTTTTATGCGACTTTTTTCCTATAAATGTTTAAATCGTTTGTGAAGTTTTATATACAGTATATATATATAAATACACGTAACTAGAAATATATTATGCTCAAGTGGCAGTTGTGATCCATGGCAATTTCGTTTTAGTACAGCTTCAGATTAGCCGCTTTGAATGCGCGTCGGTCATATTGGTCAGTCAGCGGCCATTTTGTTTATGGACGAGGCGAGTTCGCAAGTCACCGAAACAAACTGAGGGAATAATCGGAGCTAATCATAATATTCTTATTTTGTAATAGCTAATAATGCTTCAATCACAAACCTTCCATTTATATCAAAATATAGTTTCGATTACGGTAAAGCTGTTGTTCCAGTTAAGTAGTAAGCGTGAAAGAAATTTTTAGAAAGTAAAGAATCAAAGACTCCTAATTAGTAATTTGGCACTTTTTGAATTATCCTGTTGTGAGACGTAGCTAAGAAAGATTCAGTAGAGCACAGCATATTCAGATAGTTGAAAATCTGGACAATCACAATTGGGTGGTAATCATCCTATCAGCATAGTGCATAAACTCAAAACATAACCTGCAATGAAAATACCAATATTTCATTCTCGATTTAACAGATTAAATATGTCAGATAGGCCTTCCACTCCAGGCCTGTCTAGTGATTCAATTTAACATATTTCATTTAAAATTACAAGAGGAAACTTGAAACCACTGTGGAAATACAGCGGTAGATGTGAAACGAAAACTGCTTCCTCGACACGATAGGTGACATGCGGTGATGTTGCTAAAAATGCCTCGTGTCGTTGCGGACCAAAAAGCTATATTTGAGTCCAATGAGCTTTTCCGTCGTCTAAGTAGAGAAGCTGAGGTAAGATTTGATTTTCAAAATTGCTTATTTATGTTTTATTAAATACTCAGTCATATAAAATAAGTTTTCACTCCGACTTGTATGAAATTTTCTGATGGCATGACCACGAGAACTTACTTCAAAAAAGGACATGGAAATTTGAAAGATAGGTATTATAGGTTTTTAAAATTGACTGGCGCGTTGTCCCATAGATTTTAGTCTATATTGACTTGGAACTTGAAGTACTCCAGACTTACTAAATCGGGGACATTGTTTAGTAAGGCTAATTCCAAGTCAAATACGGAAGTCATCGAAAAAACAACAGTAGAGAAAGTTTGATGAAACATGTGAATCTATCATCTATACAAAATGATGTGAGCCAGAATATTTTGAAGTCAATTTTTGATTTTAACTGTATTTAATTGCGGACCAAGGCAAATGTCTTCTAAATTTTTCACTATTGTACAAAATATTTGAATTAAATTTCTTTATAATCTAATGTTACCTAACATAAAATTATCAAAGTTAACTTTTCCTTGTTTATGGTCTTGCACTTATGTTTGGGAAGTATTGGCCAATATCACAAGTATAAAATATTTGATCCGTATTCATTTTTTCTTGAGAGTACAGTGGAATAAGCAAATAAACTATATAGGCCTACTTCAGATGATTCCGATCATTCCAAAAATATGAGCTATATTTCATTTTATATATATAAGTATTTTTGTGCCGAGGAGATGTAAAAACACAATAATATATAAACGCATACACATCATAAAATATAGTGTACCCACTACCCAGTCAATTTTGTATTCAAACTTAATTACATTTCTGCTAAAAAAAATTATTGTTCGTAATGCACCGATTTAAAAAAAAAATAAACATGTATATACAATAATGCGAATAACTAACAGCAACTTGAAATTTTTGTTGCCGTTTTTATTGACCGGGATTTGCTGAATATAATATTTACCAATATAGTACTGGCAGAAACTACTTTCAATATATTTTGCAAAAAAACATAACATATTCCCTTTTCTATCTCTTTAATGGCAGCCATTTATAAAGATTTTTATTCACTATGATGAGAACTACATCGGCTTGTCATAGTTATACTGCAGATAGGCAAGTCACACAACTTTCCAAAGGATATCCAATATGTTTCGAATAAAGACGTAAATTGAGACCGAAGAAGACAATCAACAACTCTATATTTTTATGTAGAATGATTATGAATTGGTACAATCATTAAAAAACGTTTTTTGATTTTGTTAGCAAATGAGAAAACTTTGATACCGTAGTTCGATTCCAAGTTCAGGGAAAAAAATTGAAATTATTGCTTATTCTAATCCCAAGAGTACATCAACCATACTTTTATTTTCTATTTCTATTATTCTATTTTCTTACTATAAATTTTTGAAATTAAGGGCTCCCATATTTTAGCGAACAAAGCTGGTCGTTCCTGATCCTGTTTTGAAACAAATAAAACCTTCAGCTGCATGATATTTCAGCATTTCCAGTTTTCAGATAAGTCGATCGTCATAATCCAAAATTGAGCAATTATAAACTTTCATGATTTGCCTGTACTTTTGTACGTTTTGATAAGAATATTTATAACGTGTGTAACAATATTACTCATTTATCGCGTAGGTGTATTAATGACATACAGTACACAACAAAGGTTTGTGCCCGAGGCGTTTAGTAGAGCAGACTTGTTCGTAAATGTGGATTTTCCTAATACTGCCTGCGTTAAAGAACATTATAAAAATTAAAATACATACTTCGAAATTGGGAAACGTCAATTTAGCATTACTGAATATTGCTTTTATGTGTACCATTTATAAAGGTATTTTGGCTACTTGAAATCTTGGGTTCGAAACCTATATAGTCTCGAGATCAAATAGTAACCACAAAATCAGTCCGTATGTAATTTATATGCTGTAACATAAGCAAAACACTGTGTCTTAGATATCCGATTTGGGTAATTGTGATAGGAGGTCATTTGTTGCAAAATATTTGGCTTTTTTTTTAAATACAATCGGTTTACAAACAAAATGCATTGTTGAAAATTTGTATTCAAAATCGACGGGTACGAAATTTCATCATATTTAACGATTCACTGTAATTCAAATTTATTTAATAGACAACTTTTTATGAGGAAAATTATTTTAAAAATCATATTTGATCAAGACAGTTAATTGGGTGGTTTATAATCAAACGGTAAAACATGGACTTAGACATAGATAATCCAGGTCACTACGGTACATCACGTTGTCGTTTCTGACCGCAAATTTTCAACGTGTATCATTATCTCATCCAGTCTAAACCTAAGTTGTCGATTTTGTGCAAAACTTACTTTCGCATTCATGGATTGCGATTCAATGCATACGTTTTATCCAATCCTTTATGTGTTTTGAACTTAAATATTTGTATTATTTCTGTCCAAATGTTCAATAAAAATCTTGAGATTTTTTTCTCATTAAGGACATGTTACTTCTTTTTCCTTATTTTTGAGTATCAATGTGGAATGTGTTTGTTAGAATTTTGTGACCTTTTCTTTGATTACCTTCACTTGTGGAATGTCTATTTGACATATTTCTGTCTCAATTAAAATATTATCGTGTGTTCAAAAATAACTGAATTACATCAAAACGTACTAAATGAGCCAGACGTGGAGGAAAACTTCATTAGTAACCAATTAAGTGGACAGAAAATATTTTTATTTCCTGAATTAGCAATAAGTGTCCAAATAAAATTGATCACATTCAACATAAATATATAATTGTCTTCCCTAAACAAGTGCCGGAGTAATAATCTTTGGGTTAGGAATTAAACACACTGCAGACAGCATCATTATGTAGACATTAGATCTGCCTCGAAAATACTATAATTCTCGATTTCAATAAAGAAATGTGAACAAAATCAGGAACACAGAGTTTTTTCTAGGAAATTTCGTGTAGCTGTTTTTATATCCCACTAAATGAAAATAATTTAAGATTTGAACAAAATAATTTACTAATTGTGGCAGTCTCAATGACCTTTACAGTCAACGGGGTAAAGTCTTTTCCTCCTATGCATATGTATATGGAAGCAGTTTTGCAACTGAGTATTGGTCGAAGCACCCGAGTTTGAAATTTAGAAAAAAATATAGTTTAATATGAAAATTTATTATCGTAAGATGATATGAAGGCTGTATATTTAGTCCAAACGATCAGAGTTTCAGCTGATATTAAAACATAATCTAGTTGTATGCTACATTTTTAATTTCAGCACAATACTAATATTTTTTCTACAGATAGGAAAAAGGTGTCACAAAAAAAAGTTGGTGCAGTACCCTTTTTTTTTTATAAATGTTATCTTAATATCAATTTCTCTAACAATAGGCCTACTTGATTTATTTTGTTCACAGATAAAATACACTGGATACAGAGATAGAGGAGCCGAAGAACGTCAACTGAGATTTCAAAATAGTTGTCAGTCAGGAAGGGCCGAAATCGTAAGTTCCATAAAATCATAGATGAGGTAAAAAAATTAGTTTTCGTAGGTATGTTGTCTGCATTACAAGTACGACGTGCGGCTTGTGATTGTACAGTACATAAGGCCACTGTCCAGTCTGATATTACATACTAGATTTCACTCCAGCTTCCCTGAAAATAATTCGCCTGCAAGGACGGAACAGCCAGCTTGAAAAGGGGCGTATGTACTGTAATTTATTGCGTTGGAAAATCGGAATTATATACAAGCAAAGGTATTACAGGAGCGATCTCATCCACAGTTGGAACCACACAATTAATCATATCTGTATTTTGTGGCTGTCGGTTACATACTGTTTTTTTTTTTTCATTTCCTAACTCGCGGCTAATCCTGGTTTGAGGTCATTAGCAAGGCAAGGATGGGAGGCTCAACTGAATATTCCGACACGGTGGTTCAATAACTAACCACAGTACCGGTAGCCTGTGCAACTCATACGAAAATGTGAATGAGCAGTGAATTCGCAAAATCAAAACCACGGACAGTCGTGACGTAGTCGGTCACGCTTGACGGATTGAAAACGGTGTTCCCATGAATAAATAAAAGATTGGCGTCAAAATATGACATCTCATAGGACTCGAAGTGAGTTAAAAATATTTATAAGTAATAGCTTTTTCGCGAGTACTTCCATCTTTAAGTACTGGAAAATCGAAATCGCTTGGACCATTAGTTACGAGAGTTCTCTGGACTCTCCGTGTCGACAAACTGAATTCCATCCTTATATCTTTGAATTATCAGGCACCTTTTGCGATTCATCCAAATCCCACACAAATGACAATCTTCAAATTATTTTCGACTTGTGATCAATGTCAAGAATCGTAACCTTCATCTTTTTTATTCAAAGCAAAACTGTTGGTTCTGTTTTATGCTATTCTATCATAAGAACGTTAGCTGTGATAATCTCTCTTCACCCCTCACAATTTGGCATTGTTTCGATAAAAAGATTGTTATCACGCGGTCACTGCTTAATTGTATCATCAGCGTGTAGTTGTTTTTGTATGACTTGTATAGAATTGGTTGTAAAAACCATCAAGTATCATTTCATTTTAATAGAACTTCACTAGGAATGCTATTTCTCATTTAGTTAGCAGTTCTCAAAATAGCACAAAAGTCTATGAACTGGTGCATCCTACAATGTGTAAAAATTGCTTATTATATTTTTAGCATAACATATTATATATATCTTGATTTAAAATGATAAACCAACAAATGATATTTTTATACACAAATGTCGTCCACATTACTTTTGTGGTTTATTCTGGCATATACTCACCATATGGCAGTTTAGGTTTAACCTTCCATTAACTGTATGTCATGATTGTACTTATCGGTTCACACTTGGATGGTCGTATCACTATTCGACTAAATCTGATCTCACAGAAATAATGAACTTGGCTTTTTCTCTAAAACAGTTGGGAAGGTCTCTAGGGAACTTGATCCCATTTTTATCTCATTTTCACCTATTCATTCTCGCTTCGAATGCCATATGCGGCTATTACCGTTCGTCTGCAAACACAGTCACGGTTTTTTTTTCGTTTTCAATGTTATATTTACAAGCCGCTCACATGTTTTGGTGTAAATGTGAATTCAATTTTCTTTACACTTACCTGATGAATAGTGAAATTTGATATACTTATGTAAATACTAAAAGATTTTATAGACCTCAAAATACAAAGCAGCAAATTATTAGCCGATGAAACTAAAGTGTTACTATACGCAAGTTTCCAACTTTGTAATTAAACATAGCGATAAACGCATTAGATTTTTACCTCTCTGTTACTATAAAATCTGGGTATTTATTTATTGATTGTATATCGGGTGAATAATGGACAACAGTCTTGTTTGTTATTGACGTTTTCTTGGTTAAATATGTTCCTGATAAACGCAATGATTACTAACTTCTGCAATTTTATCGATCAAAATTAAACAAAAATATCTTCGAATTTTTTAGAAGCTTTTCTTGTCGTCGGTTAGATTCGAAATTTTTTTTTCAAATATCAAATTGTGGATACTGTGGATAGACTCGGCTGTTGCGTATCTTACTGGAAAACTATTTCATTTCGAATTTGAATAGAATAAAACTAACTTACATAGAATAGACGTGATTTTGGAAAGTCGATTCTAATAGATTCCGTGGTTCGAATCTAAATTAAGCCTATTACATCTCAGCCGCGGTATTATACTTTCAAATGACAGACACTTCAGGATCTTGATATTCAGTTCGACAATACTTCATGTATGGCCAAATTTCACTCGGTGGCAATTTAATTTTGGAGGTCTGGTGGTAAACCACACGTTGTTTACCGCTTTTACCCTCCCTCGAGTATTTCCAACTCCCTACAGATTAACTACATATACCAATCATGACTTGTAGATAAACAAGCTTGCCAATTCCTCTTTTACATGGACCGTGCTAGTTTGTGAATTAGTATTAAATTAATTCCTAACCGCCTTACGGGCTTAGATTTAGAATAAGGCTGCAGAAAATTGAAATTTTCTGGACGGAAGAGCATTGAACTTCTCCGCTCTCAATTATTCATGGCGCGATTTGCTGAGTTTATTCGTTTTTGAAGGCAGCGGTTTAATTGTGCAGCGTCGAAATGCAAGAAAAGAACACTCACTTATATGCAATTCAACTTGAACTTGAATACTTTGAAACAAACTATATTGTAAAGTACTAGTTTTGTAAATAGGCTTCCAAACATTACCATCTGTCGCTCCGCTAAACGCTTTTAAGCTTGCAGCCAAATCTGAGCTTCAAGGCTGCAAGCAGAAAGCGCAAATTTAATTACTGCAAAAAACATTTTCCATCTTCAAAATCTTTTCGATCTCGCGTAGCAGGTAACCACATGTTTTTTTTTTTATTTAGTCATTCAAAATAAAATATAAACAATAACTTTTTCCAAATTTTCGTTGGATCAAAATTATCCAAATCTTGTTTGTGAGAGTAGCATATCTCTTTTTTCGCAAACATTTACGGTGAATTTGTGCTACAAAAAGAAGCAATATCTACTACTTTTATAGGACGTACAGCACGAACATTAAGGCTTTATTGTATTGAAAACTGTTTTGACTTATTTTATTTTTTAATTTAGCCTAACTGCTGGTTTTTGGTCTATTTATCATACTATTTTCGGAATCGAATCAATGCTTCATTTTTTGCGGATATTTTATGAAAGCGAATTGAATAATTTATTCACTTCATTTGGCCGCTGGCTGCATGTATTAATTTGGGCTAATTCCATACCGTTTGATG
The DNA here is from genome assembly GCF_964204865.1 of Styela clava. Taxonomy (NCBI): domain Eukaryota; kingdom Metazoa; phylum Chordata; class Ascidiacea; order Stolidobranchia; family Styelidae; genus Styela; species Styela clava. The sequence continues at coordinate 11,126,024 of NC_135259.1, read as the reverse complement.
TTGACTGTAGGCATTGTTTGGCAGTTGGCACCATTGATGTCTTTTGTTCTATCTATTATTGTCGATTTCACTCCAAATATAACATTTTCATTTTTTACTGCCCTAAGCTTATAATGGCATAAGGTCCTGGCTGTTATATTTCCTTTGAATATGCATAATACAACATTGGGTCAAAATATAGATATTTAGACATATATATTTTAGATACAACTGATTAATACACGCACATTTCCATCCTTGAATCTGACATAGCAAATAAACAGGTGTCTAATTCCAAAGTTCACCTTGGGTTGATCTTGTTTTCTAGTCACGTTTCCTGATCTTGAGAGTTTGTTTAGAATTTTATTGCCAGTATCAGGAATAGGGGAAGAACACCTGTGATGCATTACGATATGACTCAAAAACGTTATCCAATCTTGGTGGTGATTCCATACCCATTATATAATAATGGGTACGGGTTCTTTTAAATCATAAGATAGTGCGTTTTGAAATATCAGTAAGATATTCAATGTATGAACCAAATTACATTAATCACATAAGGATTAGCTATAGGATACATCGCTTTAAGCTCGCATTACAGTGTGAATACAATTTGCACAAAAAAGTCTATTCATTTTATTATTGCTGCATGGTCCATAAATTTTCATTTTTTTGGTAGGGTTTGGCTTGTAAACAAGTTTATAAACAAGCAAGCATGCTGTATGTTATATAATTTGGGTTATCTCAACTTTAAATAGAAATATCCGGGTTCGTGATTCTAATATGTGCTTGGACCTAAACAAGTTTAGTTAGCTTTAATTCCGTTTTATCTTATTGACTATCATCAAATTTATTCGATACCAAATTTTAATTAAATTATCTTACCATTTCTTAATCTTATCTTTCCCTATTATCCTATACAACATGTGTAATTGGCTTTTCCGCAATATGACACAGGAGAAACCACATAAAGATACGCAATTTCAATTGGCATTGGGGTCAAAGAATTGGATACGTGGTATTGGGTTGCTTGACAATGGCGGTTTGGCAACAATGCCAAGTGACAACCGCAAATGCCACATAAATATCGGACAAGTGGCATTCATTTTATTATTTTCTTCTCTTTGAGCAAAAAAAGTAGGATGATCCACTATAGTTCCATTGAAATACAAATGGTTTTGGTGTGGACACTGGATGTTCATTTATGCATATGCTTAAACTGTATGTAAATAAATGCATATATTTTTGCATGCATTACTTGTGTTGATAGAATTTCAAAAACATAAAATACTTCGCCTTCAAAATATGTATTTGAATGAATATCGTTTATTCCTTCTTTCTAGGCATTTGTCAGCACAGGTACGAACTTGACTTTACAATTTTTCCCATGGAATACTGAAAACACACAAAATATGAATCCACCGAAAGAATATGTCAATTTTGAACGAGAACCAGGAAAGGTAACGAATATATGGAATTTAAAATATCATTTTACTAACGTACGTGTCTCGTGACTGAATCGTCAAGTTATGTAGAAACTATTATAGTTTTATTTTTTTGTTTCAATTCTATATGTGTGTTGAATAGATATAATTTGTAACCTTAAATTGATAAACTCGTTTGTTTGTACTTATTTACGTTTTTCCCAAAGTTATCTTGGTCAAAAATGTTTTTTACGCTTCAGTAATGTTGGTAGTTGCAATATATTTTAATGATGTCTAGTTATGTTTCACTTTAAATAATTCAGCTTAAAGGAATGTCATCAGCAATTCTGTCTTCTACCCAAATCTTTTATGTATACCTGCGCACACGCTTGTAATGTTTTATGGGCGTTTGCTACTCGATTCGTTTATACATTGAATCACTTTATTACATCACAGTAACTGAAATAACAATAAATATAGCTTGGTTGGTAGACTTATCGCCTGGATCTACGTGAGCTCAAATAATGTGCAACTTGTACAATGCACACAATTTTCAGTGTAAGTATATTTGTGCTGGCCTGTTTGAATTGACGTCACACGAATATCTGATATAAAACTCTGGACCTTGAACTTGATGATGTCATTACTGGATCGTTATGGGTTCAATTAACGCGTCATAGGAAAGTGATTATTGTGGAAGTAGTTGAAATCGTTACTGCGTCGTTATATGTTTCTATGACTTCCGTATTAGTCTCTACATGTTTGATGGAGACTTAACATACAGAACAATCAGACGTGAGCCACGTAATGTAAATCTATTCTCGATTAAGTGTTTCATTGTTATCTCATAATGTAAAGAACAACTTTGTTCCAATCAATTAACATTAATGGTATCGTCAACATTATTTCAGTTATAGTCAAGAACCCGTTTAAACATAGGAATTTTAAAAGCTGACGGACGTCGTAATTTGAACTGTGCACTGGGCGGGAAAACATAAATCTTGGGAGAGAATTTGTTGTTTTGATTTGCCGCACGATTTGTTTTGTCTACAAATAAAATACTTCGTTCCAGTTTTACACCTTTTCAAATATATTCCATAACCGTGAACTGGACGCATGTTTATGAACGTAGAATGCAGTATATGATACCACCAGTCGTGTGATCAAGCGCATTTTAACAAGGTGGAAATAAAACGGATTTTAAAATATCATACTTGCAAGGATTTAAGCCAATCATGTAATAGATGTAATTATGAATGTGCTAATTATATTTTCAAAAAATTATAAGAAAATAGACAATGCATAAACAGACACGTAGTTTAATCAAAATATCACTCGGTGCCAGACAATGACGTTTATATGTTTGTTTGCATAGATTGAATACCGTAGGAAATATTGTGAAAAAAACAATCTAAGTTTTTGTTATGGTATTATTCTATTTTTAATCGGATAACGATTAAGAAGTGGAAAAACAAAAACACGGTTTGCCTTTTACGGCTTGTTATAAAATTTGAGGTAATTTGATTCTGAGTTGACTATAATGAAATAAAATAATAAAAGATGACGGCAATGTTTCGTAACTGTACCAGATTGCTAGTATCCACAATTGAAATTTACTGTTCGAACTTAATTTGGCCCAGCATCATCTCATTTTTCCTAACTTTTGGCGAAAAAGACACATCTTCATGCAGGTTTCCTATAATACGATTACCATTGGTGGAGAGTAATGGGAAGGTTCATTCACCCATATCATTGTTTTCTCAACCATATGATTCGTGCCTATTTTGATTGCGTACATGATAATGATTTACATTTGTTATTCGATAGGATTTTTGCGCGGAATCTATGTAATAAATACGAATATAGCACCTATTGCAAGCGCGCTCTTTCATGGACTGAACGCCCATAGAATCAGAAATTTTTAATCCGTTGCCTTAGTTTATTAATACAACCAACTATATAGTATTAATCGTTTATGTCGTTGAACGATTGAAAAAGTTATACCACGTGGAGGCGCGTAATAACTGTATATAAAAATGTCCATGTCTAGGCTAAATTTCCAATCTGTTGCTCAGTCGCACAATTCAATACCACTCTTTTTATTGTATCAGTTCCTTCATATTAAGTGACATATGTGTAATTTTCAGGTATTTCTAAAAGCACCGTTTATTTTGAATGGCGTGTGCGTACTGTGGAAAGGATGGTTACATTTGCATAGGCTGGAAGGGATGGGCTGTATCGAATATGACGAAGAACGTGCAATGGTAAATGATATTGTCAATGGAAGGATGTTCGTATTTTACGCATGATGACATATATTCTGTTTCATTATACACCAATGAGTACAACTCTAATCCAAAACTACAAGAACTAAAAGAATTTTCCAATTTTCTCTGAAAAACTAATGATTTTCAACAGCTTCAATATGCTGGTACCTAATTACGTATGAAACAAAACCTTCTTCGAAACTATCCATATTCAAAAAAAGCTTAACCATCTTTTCTTAGGTTGAAGCGTCTCATATGGCAAACTCGTCACAAAATTCCGCTTCTCAGTTACATAAGATTTCACAAAGTCATAAAAACCAAGTGAGTTTTTCCCCATTTTTTTCAATATTATTTCGAAATGAGCATTACATAAGATCCAACTTTTGTACGTCCCGCCCGTAATGCTTCGTCGATCTCGGGAACCTGCTTTTCTGTAGATACCGCACTTGATCCTTAAGCGAGCGTAGAGGACTTTGTATAGTGTATATTTTTGAGAAAAAAAGATGCCGCATGATATATATATGTGATGTTATGTGTGATCTCCAAAATACCTTAATGCTAGTAATAAATCATATATTCACTTCATTGATATATTAATTTCAGAATCACAAGCATCCCTCGTCGGGTGGAAGCGGAGGAGGACAGCTTGAAAAACGTCCACGTCTCCACTAGCAGGAATCGGACAATGTCATTAGCAGGATGACCAAAAACAAAACCTGTTTTATGCTTCTTATTTCTTTTCTTTATATATGTTTTTGTTTTTAAATAGGATAATGCGTATCATCAAACCGTTTGTCAATTTAGGTATACGAGGATCTTTATTCGATAAAGTTTCCAAGGCACGATAACGTAACTCAATATTTATCATTTACTCTGCTTACCGACATTTACAATGACTAAATTCAGATACAAGGGCATGATAGGTATATCGGGACTACGACTATATCTAGAACTACGACTCGTGACAAGGTGGCATTGATTTCGTAAATTATAAATCGCACACCACACAAAAACAACGTATCCTATATCAAGAAGGGACACTTTTGATAGCAGACCTCGAACAACTCAAAAATTCATCGCAATTTAATTAAACTATATACCGTGAGCATGTACAAGGTTTACAAAAAATAATTTGGCTTTATCTGGAGGGTTCAAGGTATTTCAAGATAAGTCATTTGTGTGGTTGAAAGATCCCACGTGGCAATCACGTGTGGCAAAGTGAGTTTCAAAAAGTTACTGCTTTATAATCGACGAACAAAGTCGCGTGTGTCGAATGTAAATCAATAAGAACAAAAACCAAGTCGCCATATTCGACGGTACTTCATTACGCTCATCGTATTCCTAACTTGACATAGACCCATTCTACAAGCCCTGTTTAAAAAATTCGAAGTACGCTCGCGCTTTTGTAAAAACCAAAACTTTAGTTGAGGGCGCCTGTGTTTTTAATCAATTACACAGAATCGAGCGTGAAATAACGATGTGTTATGCTTAGTAAACAGGCTATATTGCGTTGGCAAGTTTGATCGGAAAATTATATTTTAGGCAAGAGCGATCCCCGCCGGAACAAACGAACAACCATTGGTCCGTGACGTCAGCGTCGCTCCGTCTAGACGCCGTATACGTGAGCTATGTTTGTATGTGCGGTGTGTCCGCTTGTTTTTTGTTGCGGGTCGCAACCTGTACCAGAATAGAAGTTGAAATTCCGTTAATGCGCGATGCGCAGCACATCCGGGAATCTAACTAACTTTGCCAATTGGTTCGCTTTCGCTTCCACGAACAACTTGAACTTGGATAATAAATCTACCTACTGTTAATAGTTGTGGAAGCAGTAAAGTTACAAAAATGAAGTAAAAGCATATGCTCGAGATTTGGATGCTATTCACGCAGAATCTTAATGTGATTTCATCGGATAAAATGACTAGATATTTGATATTCCAAACGACCCATCTCAATACTTAGTGAACTTATGACTCAATATCGATATGGATGTTTTTGTCATAAGGAATTCAAACAATATGCTCTATTACCCCAACTAACGGTCACTTTTGAATCTTGTCACAACGCAAGATTAGATCAGAACCGTTTATGCTTATCAGTTATTTACTCAAAACCAAGTATTCTGTACAGAATTGAAATCGATATTTATGAATGACATAATTGTTCAATTTGTAACGAATAATAAAGTATTCTCGTTTATTACCTATATTTTGCAACTTTTTTTTAATATACTACAAGCATAACATCGTAATTGACTATAATATATTGCCTGTTCTGTATAGTACGGCGTTCATTACATCCGTCGTAGGGAGTTGAGGAACTTAAACTTAGCCTCGAATTATGCTTATTTATTTGCCCGATTAAATGCTATATATTCAGAACAATTTTCCGACTAAGTCATCTTAAATCTCACATGTTGAACAGTTACCGATACAAACTGAATTTCGGAAAATACTTAACTTCTTTTTTGAAGAGTTTGCCGAATGATGATTTGATAAACTAATCACATTGCTGTCCATCATAAATCGAGGATAAGTTTTTTTTTTTTTTTACAACCACAAAGTTCATTTCTTACGGACTGTTGTTGAAAAACTGTATAACGGTGACGAAAAAGATATTCCGTTTTAAAATCAAACATTTTTGTCCATATTTTTATACATGTTACTTACTTATTTTGAATATTTTGGGGAACTGTTAAAATTAGTTATTCATGTTCTACGACCCATTTACGATTAATCAGCATTACGTTTGTAATCATTTCATGTTAGACTTTTCAGTATGATGGCAATAGGGCAATTATAAGCATTTTACCTTTTTAATGTATAAGTATCTGTAAGATAATAGTTGGTCCTGTCGAGTATTTTATATTCTACATATCAGCTTTTCATAACTTTTGTTTATGGAAGCTAGAGTTATTCTTGTTCACATTTGCAATATGTGCGTTATTCGTTGATATCATTCAATGAATGCATCTCGCTAATATGAACACTACTTGAACGCTTTATATGATGCTATTTTAGCTGTCTTTTAACTTTATTTTCAGCTTGCCCACATAATATGAAAAAAAAACGATATAAATTTGAGAACGATTCCAATTTCCATGACTACTAATGTAAACATTGGCCACTCTAAATATATACAAATCACAAAAATGAACTCTCGGAAAAACTAATATTTATATATATATATATATTTATAAAAATACATGAACAAGAGGTAAGACGAAAACGTTATATGTTTTGCAAACATTTCGAATGTTCTCATAACATTACCATGTTTACAAATATGAGTTGCAGAGAATATAGCCTACTAGCGTTCAGATTTTTGTGATTTTCTCGTAATATTTCTGTCGTGAATTATGTAGTCTATACAAAACGTAATTTTTAATAACATTTTAACACTATAAAACGCAAGTTCTATCGAATGGTCAAGATTTATTGAATCGTATCGTTTACTCATCTGGTGCTTCGTGTGTTTTCAGTGCATTTTATATATCGTATACATAATTTCTATTGATGAGTTTTTGTCGACGATTTTTGACCCACGTCAATGTGTCATGATGCAATCACTCTTCTCAGATTGATGCAAAGACTAATTCATAAAAGCAATTTTGTTCCATGTTATTTTTACAGCGACTAACAGTACAACTGTTCGCCTTCTCACTTTGCTTTTGCCAAGAAAATTCTTATCATGACAAATTTTGTTTTTATTTGTAAATGTAGAGGTATGATCTACAAAGGGTTTACTGTCACCCAGTAAATGAGTTTGGGTTTCGTGCTAACAAATATATACCACGTGGACCATACCACACTTGTAAAAATCACTAAACTGAACTACAGCTGGTGGTCATATAACTGATCTATCATTATCAAATATGAACGTGCCGAAGTATTTAAAATGGTATCTAAAGTCACGTCTGTTGACTTCGGTGTTTCATATACTAGAATGAGTGGACCAAAATCTTAATAGCTCATATGATACGAAGTGCTTCGTGCAAAGTACACTCTTGTGATAGAATCTGTGATCTTCTGTACAAAGCCCCCACCAACGCTCAAAATAAATAAATTAGTAAGTATTATCCAGTTAGAGTTTGTGTTAGAAATGCAGATTGTGCTGGAAATTGAAAATTTCAAATCATTCCTAAACGTCAACGTGTTATGATAACGGTATACGATGATGACGACGTAATGTAGGCATAAAGCCAAAAAAATACATAAACACCCATTCGAAGACTTGCATATACAGTCATGCACGTGAAGTCGTGTGCTTGGTATCGGAGCATCTGATCAATTTGTGAAGCATAGAAAGGTCGATTTTATTTTATGAACTGAAAGAGCGTTGAATGCGTAGAAAAGCAACAATTATCTCAACAACAACGAAACGAGAATATCGGTCGGGGACCGAAGACTTATCGATCGAAACTCCGGTTTCGATTCATGACTCTATAGTGACACCACGTGTCCCATCACTATTAATTAATAACTCGTTAATTATACGACATAATTCATCCAAAATCAATATTCTGGTCCGAGATATGACGAATGCACATGCAAAATTTGAGCAGATTAAACCCCGCCTTCGTGAGATATCGTGTGCATCTAACAGACAGACAGACAAATACCTATCAACATACTTACCGATCTAAAGATCGATAAGTAATAAACTAGAGTTTGCCTAACGATCCATAGGTCTATACGTAGTGTCACAGGGTAACGGTCTTAGGTAACTACCAACTATGCGGCCATAGCACTTCGTCATTGTTCTCATAATAATTTACCTGTACCCATAGGGCCTCACAGTGGATAAGACCAGCCTGTTGTGTTCGATAACTCTAACATCATTCATTTTCAGTACCAAATGAGTATTCCTTATTTAGAAAATTTGTGGAAATAGGAAAAAAGACAGATAGTCGAAAAGTGCCCAAAGATAGAGACTGATCAAACATGAAAGATCTATTTTCAGAGATATAAGACATCGGGTAAAAAATACAGCATTTTCTCTACAATACACGTTTAGAAATATTAGCAATAAAAAAAGTGCTTTAGCCAATAGGCTTTTGGTCCGAGATATGATGAGAGCACATGCAAAATTTGGAGCAGATTCAACCTTGATTTCGTGAGATATCGCGTGTATCTAACAGACAAACAAACAGACGAGAATATCGGTCAGAGACTGAAGACTTATCGATCGAAAGTTAGGGGATCCTCCTAAACATCGCTCTTACTCCGTAGTGACATCTTGTGTACAATCACTAATTAATTGATAGCTCGCTAATTATACGACATAATTCGCCCAAAATCAATAGGCTTCTGGTACGAGATATGATGAATGAATCTGCAGCAGATCCAATCTCGCTTTCGTAAGATATCGCGTGCATCTAACAAACAGACAGACAGACAAATACCTATCAACATACTTACCGGTTAAAATCGATAAGTAACGAACAGACAAATACCTATCAACATACTTATTGATCAAGATTGATAAGTAATAATTATCAACATTTTGATGAGAAAATAAAGAAAAATCATTACGGTTATTTCAGGTTAACCATGCACCATCACAATCAGTCACTGACACGTGATTACAAAACATAAATTATAGAATGCAGAATTCAGTTGACATTTGCTCCATGCCAATTTTGATCATATAAATGTCTGGTTTGCAGCAAATTTCTCGTTCAAATAAAAAGTAAGGGTCATGACAATGTTTTAACATTAACCTGGTTTCTTAATATTTAACTGATTTCTTCAGAGAAATACAGGCCGACTATACAATTGCTGATGACTAGACTTTGTGTTTATCGTACATTACGGACGTTAACTCTGCGACAGAATTTACTAAAGCTCGCCCAGTAGAATAACATTGCATGTGTCGCATGAAGTCACTATTTATCTTTATCACTTCGCTAAGAGTGATAAAAGATTCAACATCGCGACCTCTTTTCACACATACCTGAAGTTTTCGACAAAATTCTATACGACCGGTACTATCGCGATTGTTTGAAATCGTGGTGACGAGAAGATGTGCTGCTGCTATGAAATAGGTCTCTGCAGACATCCTGAAACTTCGATTAGGCCCCTTATCATTGTTTTCTGAAAAACATGACCATTGTTGTCTTACATTCAAGAAGAATCCCTGGACGCACCTTGGCCTCTGAAACGTTGTCATTGTTGTACTTAAGTATTGTATTGTACCGAAGATTCAATGAGTGACAACATCCTTGTTCATTTCCATATAAACAACCAAACAGTGATAGGGTAATGGTGCAACATCTCAGGCACCTCTTCATGCAAACAAATTTTCAAGCCTGGCTGTAACAGCAATGACTTTGATAATGAGCAAACCTCAAAAATAGGAAGTGTAATACAAGATGACACAAAAGACCGTTATTACATTATTAAGCGAATTTCTTTTAACCAATGGAATGGAGACTCTACCTCCGAAAAAAAAAGTAAGTGTTATGATATTTATGCGTGTGGTTATAACATAGGCTTTACTACGTTTGCACGTCAAATTTGGAGGGCATTGTTTAAAGCGGTCTCATCCGAAATGAAAATTAGGACGGCTTCAATTTTGAAAGTTAGGTATTTATCTAAGATTGTATTAAATTGAAAAATATTTTAACGAAACCTATGATGATAAAAACTAACAAATATATATAAATCAAAAATTATACCAACGGAGGGTCGAGAATTTATGCGGCATTTTTACCTTGATTCACCACATTTTTAGATATCTTGACAAATATCAGTCAATTTACTGGAAAAATAGCGGAAGACGACAATGCAAGTGATAAATTTGTTATTTACGAATGGTTTGAAAAAATAGTCCGTCTGTATAACTGGAAAAATTGTATGGTTTTGCAAATTATACATAAAACCTAAAATAGGAACATGGTATAATAATGTATACTACGAATGAGTTACGAATTTTTTTTTTTGTTACGAAATATGTATGTTACAAACTTTTAATGCATCTATAACAACAATATAATTATTGATACAAAAAAACGATAATCTTTTTTTTAATTAGAGTTTAGGAATATGAGACGAAATGAAGCAACTTTAAAACAATTTTGAAATTCTCTTTACGATGAAAATATTTTCAAAAGTAATCACTACAATGATGAAGACGAGACGTTGATTTTATAACTTGACGGAATGGTCGCATTTCTAATTACACCAACAGGTTTGTGCTTGATAATTCAATATTTACCAAATCCGAATATCTTCATCTCTCCCCGTCCTCCTGCACTTCGTTTCAATTCCAAACAGTAGTTTTTCCGTTTGAAATTACTATTTCAATCAAATGATACATGTTCAAACATTATGAAAATTTATTCAAGGGTTCAATGCGTTGTCTTTTTTTTACATTTCGTGTGATACGAATGCTATCCGAACGTTTGGGAAGTATTTGAGTCCGTGGCAACAAAATGAAATTTTCAATTACTCAAAAATTTCGTACCTCGGCCTCGATGCAAATAAAACACGAAGTCATCCAACTTCTTATAATACCTACAGATTTTATTATTTATCCGGAGGCTAAGGAATGACATTATAAATCGGCGAGAACTTGATTATTTCCAAAATAAAACATTTGCTGCAACCTTTGCTTGATTATTACATATAAATCTGAATGTGAATAAGCATGCATCTTACCAGATCAAATTACATGGTGATTACTTTTGTCTATTAGACCAATCCAAGTTCATCTGAAGGAAAGTCTTCAGTTGTTACAGCACCTTATTCGCCAGTTTATGAAATGCTCATCTGAATAAAACTTCTTCGTACGAGTCAATTCGAGATCACATCGTGCACAGATATGAGATAGTTTAAAATAGATCGTCGGTAGACAGGTTAGTGGTGGCGATGAAGTGATCACCCACACCAAAGACATATTGTTTATCAACATTGATATCAATCACTCTAACACATAACTAGTCAGACGTCCGTATTTTCATTGTAAAACCAAATGTTCGTTCTGTTGTCAAAATTTCATTTTGTATTTGTAATTTCGCCGTGGCCGGTATTCAAAAGTATCCAAATTGTTTAAAAAAATATATATCTTTAGTTTTGATCAATTCGCTTTCTTCGTTTTCTCCTATTTTACTTGTAGTAAACGGAAAAGAGCCAACAACGCACAAAATCAGCGTATAATAAAAAAAAAAATTTGTACGACCGCGATACATGATCACGATTTTGTAACCAACAATTTTCCATCTGTTTTTATAATACTTGTTTCTGCATCTATGAGTATCTTGATGCGTGGAGAAATAACAGTTTGATGTCATTTATTTTGAAATAGTCAGCACACTGAAAAAATAGGGCAATATATGTACGTACTCAAGTTCAAATTTAATAATAAAAAAATCATTGCATAGCAGGGCCGTCTGAGAGTATACTCAATATATACTGTACGGCTACTATATCTATTCAGCTGATGGTGCCATATGTTGACAAATAACGCTACTCTGTAGAATATCAGCATATAGACCCTATCTTATTTTGAAAACGATATGAGGACATGCAAATTTTGACACTTTAATTTGAAGCGCCAAAATAATTGATTGCTTTTCGCGACTATTGAATCCTCAACAGGTACTGACAGATACAATAGCAAACGTACATATAATTGTCACAAAATTGTTTCTGCTTATACTTTGTTGCTCCTGATTTTTGCCAACATATGCGATTACTTGCCAAATATCTGATGGTATTTATTTTTTATTCTGTTTCTGATTTATTATTAGAGTATTTAGTACTCAATGTTCTTTTATTATGTATTATATGAATTTCATGATATTCATGAAGAACATAGACATCCACATTTTCAATAATAAATGAAATATACACGATAACACCCTATAGTTCACTTTATATAGCTTAGCCATAAAAAGTTTATAAGTCTGGGTATATCAAGCAGGTAATTAGGGTCTTGTTAAAACTGAAGATGAGTGATCAGGGCTGGATTAACCAGTAAGAAAAATATGCACATGATTAGGACGGGAAAGGGGCACAGCATATATTTCCATAAAGGAATTTCCAATGACACCTCAATGTTTAATGAAATGATTCGAGTTGGTAAGACATTTCAGTCATCAATAAGAGCCCGGTTGAAATAAATGTTTGCTTATTCTTTTTTCAAGTTAATCTAACACGTCTCCATGAATGTTTGTAGGTATGGATACTATTTCCACAAAGTATCATGTAAATTATTCGTAATTTGGCCTTCAATCAATAATGAATACTGAAACTGCTTATTCAGTTTCAGATAACATGGAATACTTAATTTATTTATATATATATATTTAGACGTTATAGTAATCGCAGTATTCACGTGTAACCACAGTCTACCACATAGCTTTATTTTAAATTTGAGGGAACAAGTAATGCAATCTTACTTATTCTGATGTCAACAAAACCGCATTCAAAACTGTGACGCAATGTGCATTGCACCTTTGCTCAGGATCACTCCTGGTTGGTCAACAGGCCAACCGTTCTCAATAAATTGATTTTTTAACAAAAGATCTAAGTATACTAACAATTTCGTTTTAATAATATAGATATTGGAAAACTGCAGAAAGTGATTGGATTCAGAAGACGGAAAATTCAAGACTAATTATGAAGAGCAACCAAATTGTAGCTCGCACGCTTGGTCATTTATATTTCTCTATTATCTTAACAATCCTAGACAAATTATGTTCTATCTCTATTATCTTACTTCCTCGTTTACAGTGACTCATTATTGCGCCACAGTGAAGACTTCGGGAGTGAAACTTTCGCCCCGGGTTTTGAGAAAACGTACGTAACGTAAAATAATTTCATACATTTCTTCGGATTTTCTTCATAAAAACGGAAGATGGACTCAACAGGCGCTCAGTTTCGTTTTAAAAAAGATAGATTACTCGCTAGATTGTTGTAGCAATAACTCGAAAGAGGCCATGCTGATACTATTAGCAACCCTTTAGTAATTTTGGATTTCAAAATACTGAAACAGCTAATAAATTAGGCATCACAAGGCTTTCAGGTAATGACATGAATCATATCTATCCACTTTTATGTTGATTAAAAGAAGCATCTGCTTGTTTTGAGATTTGTGATTGTGACTTTGAATTAGAGCATCAGAAGGTTGCTGGGAGATAAACAAGACTCGAAACACGGAAACCTATACCCACCAAGTCGGGGTGCCAATTTGCACTGCTGTTTATGGTAGGACATATCAATTTTACTAAAGCTCAGTTGACACCAATGAGAAAAACATAGGTATACATTTTTCATGTATTTGAAAAAAATGGAACATACAATAATAATAATAAAAACAATACAAAAATAGTAATAAAAAAACTTGCACAATTAGATATATTTTGGCTAAAAGATTGTTATTATCATCCTTGGCCCGTCTTTACGTCTCATCCGACATATGAAAAGGGCTGCGGAGTTGGGGAAAACTTACGCCCGACTTCGATTCCAAATTACGATTCATTCAAAAAACGGCTTCGGCTCCAACTCTGACTTCGACAAAAACTTTCAACGCCGGCCCCATTTTCAACTTCAGATGACAATAATTTTTGCTTAGACAAGCCATCTTTATTTGCCTATTGAGAATACTTAGTCAACTTAATGCTCGTTGAGTTTGTCTTAAATTTTAGGAAATGAAACCAATCCCGGAAAATTGAAATGCATATTCATGGAAATAAAAGTTTCAATTGAAACTTGAAGCACAGCTTACTAGTATTGGGTGCTATTTATTATTTATCCGTTGCCAAAAGTATATAATACTAAATGCACCATATACATGTAGGTTCAGAAATCCCTTTAATATTAAAAAGTGTGTTATTATACTAACAAAAACCATCCTCAACGTAATGTTGAAATTGAAATAAAAAAAATTTTATTTGACATTGTTTGTATTTTATTATTTTACACAGTGGTCCTCAAAAAAATTTAGAATGCGTAATCATGAAAACGTGAGACACCTGTTTTCCTCGCAAAACGATTATTGTTTAAAAATTGAATCGGGGATTCTGAAATTGCTTCACCAAAAATTCCTAAACATAAAAGCATTGCATGTTTGAAGAGACAAAATTTCGATAAACATAAAATATATTAAAAAAAAAACATTAATTAAAAAATGAATTCAAATAAACTTATCTTGTGAATTGTTAGATTTGAATTATCAACATTTCACAAAATATATAGAACTAAACAACTTTATATTACGGCATGTAATATGAAATATTTCGCCATTTATATGCAACAATTAATATTCGATAATCCTTCCAATGAACACACTCTGGCTGAAATAGCTCATCAACCACTATCATTGATATACTTTAATGGAAGATTTACTTACAGTGGCGCAATGGTTTGTTTTGGCCATATTTTCCATTAACGTTGATTTATCCACCGCTGCGTGGAGACAAGCGACGCATGGCTAAAGCTTCATGAACGCGGTACCTTTCACGTCATTGACAATAACACCGTTCCGTACGATTGCCTTTTGAATATACATCTATTCAGTAACAATTAGTTCCTTGCATACCTTCAACACATCAGACTTCAGAGAAACTGCGTGCTGGCTACCTCACTAACATATTTGACATCTTGTCTGATTGTGTTATGGGGAGGCAATCTTTAGTAAGTCGTCAAAGTTACAATTATTCGGATGGTGATGTTTCCTAGAAAATCGGTTGGCCTCAAAAAAGTCTTTAACAATAGACAGTAAATAATTGTAAGTTGGGAAGCACTCCACCCATCCACCTCCGAAGTTGTAGTTTCCCATTATAACATATTCTTTTACGGTATGATCGTGATCTTTTTGGGGTGGCCGGAACCCGCACTGAGCGGGGACGCGAAAAACACCATATAGCAAATCATCGAGTCCGTTAGTTTTACTGGTGATGCGAGAGATGTTCAATCCTGGTACCCGAAGAGGAGAGAGGAATGGCGACCAATCAGATGGTGTCTCTTTGATCACATGATTTGAAAGAAACTCGAGATTGGTCCAACGGTGGTTTTCTTCGTTTGATACCGAAACAACTTGTCCTCTTGCAACTGAAAATTAAGCAAGAAGCTGTAAAATAAAACTCGGAAATGCCATATTCATCATTTTGCGTATAAATTTTATTCGAAATCGAGCTAAATACGGAAGAAATGTTTAAGACATCTATCTAACATAGACGTAGGTTGTATTTCGACTATTTCTGCTACACCACTGAGTTTGTAATTTGTTAGATATTTCATTATAATACATTCGCAAGCTTTATGGGGACAGCATTATGCGCTGTATTTTGCTACAATGAATAAATACAAAAGTTGTTAGATTTTCTACTCAATGCATTGCTTCCGATAATTATGAGATGGTCTTTGAAAATTAACAATCAATCATTTGTACAAAGTGATACATACCAAAATCCGCAGAGCAATATAAATGAAGAAGTTCCTCGTTAGAGCATGGACGACAATCTGAACAAATAAAAGAGAAGTTTCATTTTACGCAAACGAAAATTTATAATTGGGTTGAAGAGAAGACCAAGGCCGCCCATACAAAACCTTAAAACACGCATTATCAGCAAATACTGAGAACTGAGCAAAACTCGTTTTATGAAGTAGTCTTGGAAAAATCCATACACCAAGTTTTATGGATGGGTGATTTTCATCTTACCTTGTATTTTCCCACTAAATAGCATTCTTCTTTCGTTGACCGTCCCTTTTCTGTGTTTCTTATGATTTGGTCGATCGTTGTGGTAGCTTATGGGGTAGAGCTCATATTTAAAAGATGCAACCTTCCGACTTATATCTGATCTTGTTGTTGTCGCCATAAGTAACATCTTCAATTTTCCATAAGTTGAATTGACACACGCGATCTCACTACAAACGAATATACCAAGCTCAAAAAAGACAATACCATTTGTATACCTAATTTGTTTCGTTTTTTGGTCATTGAAGGTAATCAGCAGTAGTAAGCAGTCGGCACATAAACTAACTATAAAAATATAAAGTGACCCGTTCTGTGTTTGGTTCAACAGTGTTGTCAGGTCAATTCAACAACAATTATTCTTTCCCAACAAATTCTAGTTCACACACACACGAAATTGAAAATATTTGTATCAGTTTAGCATCGAGAGTAATAAAAAAATGATTCGTGTCATGTGGATTGAGAAGAAATATTAGGCACACACCAATCAAAGTTGTGTTCAAAATTGCGCAAATAAAAATGCTTTTCACGATATTTACCGAATATCATGTTCTGTGTTTTCCGGTACTTTATTCTTATCTTCTGGGTCGCCATATATAACGTGAAGGCCAGTTGGTTGGCCAAATATGCTGTCTCCTGGAGGGGGTCTCTGTCCTTGATGTATCAAACTTGCACCACTGAAGTCAACGTTCGGAAGAAAACAAGCAGTGAAATCAGTTGTGCTATGTGGATACTGGAACTGTATATGTAGAGCAGTAGTGGGGTAGATCCATTCCAGATTCCCAGATTCGCAACTGTAAGTAACAGAAGTAACTATGTAACTGATTTACATCTTCGTATGAGTTAAATGTAACTGGTAAATCAAAATGGAGATCCAAACCAGTTTGTTCTCTTGCGGCAGGTCGGAAAACCAGATTAGAACGCTTTACTGGTATATTGCAAAATATAATAATCACAGCGTAGTATTCACATAATGACACGGCAAATACTCAGCACCAAGGAAGTATTTGTGCTTCAGTTTGTAACATTCATTTCACATATCCCCATCTAAGACGTAAGACAGCCGGTGTTCGCACGAGTCGCGTTACAAGTCTTGACATTTTATTTGACCCCTTTTAAGCAGCGAGTTCTCTTTTGCACGAGAAAAAGGATCGCACGATTAAAGAAATATTTCAACCATGCATGCAACTTGTAAATGACGCATAACTAGTTATACATGTGATATTTTAAAAGGCAAGTTACTTTATTTATTTAAGAAAGATGAGTAATTCGAAACACCACGCACAATGTCACGATTATTACCTCAAAAGTCAAATACAGCATTGCATATTTATGGCGTGAGATCCAAGGTGCTTCTGTATATAAGTTATCTAGCGTTCTAGCATTCCAAGCAACCACACGATATAATACATCAGAAATAATACAAATACACGATCAACTTTAAATAAAAGCGCTTCATATCTTGACATAGGTTATCATAAACCAAAATTTCGATTATGATCATAACACATGCCAGACACTACAGCAGAATTCTTGCTTTAACTCTGTTTGATGGCCCAGCGAAGTAAGGATTTTGTATTTAATAAACTGAAAAAAAATCCAAGTAAAAGGTAAGATGAAGTTTTCATATATATATTTGTATATGTTTGAAAAAGGGTTTTATTATTATAAATAGAAGTTGTACTATATTTGTTGAAAGTGGCAACCACGCAAAACCGCGATCCAGGAAACGTAAATAATGGTTTGTCGATGGGTTGTAACGAAATCAATGAAGCATAGATTATTTCTGCCACGAGGAAATTGGAACACAAATTAGGTACGTAGAAAGTTTTCGTGTTATATAAGATATCTAAAGGGTGATATCTGAAAATACAGAATAAAGACATATATCAAAATCATTTTATGTTAACAAAACTATAAGTATACAGTCCTTTTATAAATGGAATGTTATTTCATGTAAACGACACCGCAAACAATAAAAAAGATTGTTCAATCAAGGCATTGAGCGAAATTTAAAACACCGCTCGCCAGCTGCTGATAGAGAACACTGATATCCGGTTACATAAATAAAGGAAATTTGGTGTTTGAGACATTTCGTATATATTGAGCAAGAGAGTGTAAAGAGAACAACAAAATATATGGCTTCAAAAACTGGATTTCTGGTACTATCCTTATTAATTTTGTTTATCTTCCTAAGGTATTTAACGACATTGTTATTTTATAGACAAATTGAAAAGATGAATACTTGTTTGTATCCAGTTTTCACATTTTCAAATCGTCATTTTTTCATTACGTCGATCCATTTAAAGCTTTCCACATACTCCGATCAAAATCTATATTCTAAGGAGAATGAATTCGACTGTTCATGGTAAATAAATTTACTATCTTAAGCACGTGAAGACCGTCGTTAAAATAAAACCCTGGTGCGTAATCAAGTAGGATTTTGCTTACAAATGGCGCTTTTGATCGGCTCAAAACCCACTTTGAATCAGCATTTCGGGAAAAGTCACAACGGCGAAATTTTTAAATTTTATGATATATAATCAAGCCTAAACTACACAAAAAATCTAAACAATAGTGTTAATTTCGAGCTTGACTATCTATCGCGGGAGTATTTTCGTTTCATAATAATATACACCACAAAAGGTCTATCACTCCAATACTGTCGAGGGTGCTTGACTGGCGTGAATACCCTTATGATATCCCATCAAATCACTAAACTGTGAACTGAAATGCTTCAGCTTCACAAATATCAGCAAGTGAAATTTTCTTTTCGACTGTACTTTCTGATGCAAACAGACCGAAACATTAATACAGCTTAATCGTATTATATTTTACAGCAGGACTTCATCGAATGCTAAGATACCAAGAAAATTCTGCATCACACACTATGACAATTTGAATTCATATTTCTTGTTAGAAATAATCCATTTTAAGATCTAGAACAAATGCAATATTACTTGAAATTATTTTAAATCCTTTTAATGAATAATTAACTCAAAATGACAAGATAAATGAATGAATCATTATACGTTTCTCGTCGCTCAATGCAGTCGTTGATAATATCGCACATACTATTGATCAAGTATGATTTGCTTATAAAATGCATCACCAAAGCAATATTTTTTTATTGACAACACACTTTACAAAAAATAACCATTTCTGTGGAGGATTTGAATCGGGATAAGGCGATTCTATGTCAACAAACGGGCAGCTGGCAAGCGGGACGCACCGCGCACGACTCAGGTATACTATTACCCTCAGGTACAATTTAATATTGTGTTCCCTGCTGTTAAATTTCCAACAAAAATACGCTATCTATATACATGGTTTTATCGAGTTCTGTGAGGATATGGGACCACTATGCTATTTTCATTTAAAATTGGATTCGGTTTTGATTATAGTTGAATAACAAAATAGAGAAATTTAATTAAAATCGCAATACTCGAATTTGAAGTTTAGTGAAGCTAAAAGAATTTCGTTTGTAACCTCTTATCTCTTGAAATACTAAAAAAACGTTAAAAGAAAGCTTTACTGAAATAAGATGTAAACGATGTTCGTTTTTGTATCTATTTTCAAACGCTACTTTGGCGAGTATGCGCTTGATATTTCAGAACGTTTCTAAGTGGGACTGAGTTACTTGATACTATCTATGAATTAATTTAAAACCTGATTAGGTTGAAATTTTTATTATTGTATTATGCCAATGGATGATATTATACTACTCAGACACAATATTAGTAAAACCATTAAAAGTTGGACAATAGTAACAACGAACGTTATAATTTCCTGTGTGTTATTACGTGATCGTTGAAGCGTGGTGTTCACTAAGGTGTGTTTTCGTATAAATCTCATAACCCACAACGGAAAACCAGACGTCGAGGATTTCGCCAACAACCATAAATGGACTCCATTGTTATGCATTCTTTCCCCAATCAGTGTTCCCGTTGAAACAAAAAAAAAAGACCACACTTAATAATATTTCAAATTTTCATACCATTTATTTATAGGATACAGACTGATTCCAAAGTCATTGAACTATACCAAATTTTTGGAAGAAGGTTTTAGTCCAACGAACAACATTATGACTTTTAACTCTTGTACACCAATCGTCAATAGGACATTCAAAATATTATGTTTGGTGTTGTTCGATGAAATATTTAACACAAATGAGTTTTTTAAGTTTAAATTTTGGTCTAAAATGTATTCAAATAGTATTGTCTTATATACTTTGCAAAATACACGGGTTATGGCAAATTTAACAGTAGCAAAAAAAAATAATTATTTATGGTTTGGTCAATACAGTTCAAATTCCATGCGCAATATCATCATAAACCATTAAATTCGGAGTGTTTCTTTGAATATGCACAAACAATTATATGGCGTGACCTTAACCATTGTTGGCAAAGTAGTGAAGATATATATTTGACTGAAAAAAAAATCCAGCACAAGATGATTCATTGTTGATGTCGTGATACAATGTGAACACTGATATTTTACGCCTTCTTAACTTAAAAATCATCAGTCACAATTGAAAAGATTTTACAGACTTATTATCTCACCTATGTGCGAAAGTAAGAAAGCCATCAATTACCTTAAACCCCCGTTTTCAATTTGAACACAACACATAAATTTAAAGAAATAATAATGTTGAATAATGGGTTTTGTATGGGGTTCTGA
This sequence comes from Styela clava, assembly GCF_964204865.1. Lineage (NCBI taxonomy): Eukaryota > Metazoa > Chordata > Ascidiacea > Stolidobranchia > Styelidae > Styela > Styela clava. The sequence continues at coordinate 11,104,978 of NC_135259.1, read as the reverse complement.
ATTTTTTTCATTTTTCTATTATCCTCGATTTATATCTTAGACTGTGGTAACTTAAGACATGGTCTGTAAATTAACCTTTATTATGAAAACTGTTTTATTAAAATGTTACTTTCGAATTTGAGAATTTTTCAAGCAGAAAATCGAACCATCAGCTACAAATAAGCGTGTTAGCAATAGAATACTTGCAAAACTTAACTCGCAAAACTTAGCAAGAGCCGGTTGAGGCGAGCGAAAGTGTAGAATATAAATTCCTAACAAACGAAATAAAATAGGGCATTCGCTTGCCAATAAAAACGTATAGCGTACGACGAAAAACATTGAAAGATCATGTGATTGGGTAAAAAGATGGGTACAGGTGTTGATATCTGAAGGCATGAAAACACTCGAGAGTTTCCGTCAGTTCACTATAAATGGCATATTTAAATACGATCTGTGGTTTTTACGACAAGTATATTTTCCACAGGTGTGGGGATTTTCTGCGCATGCCAACCAGTGAAATTTACAGGCAGATCACAGCCTTATGATATATCAGAATTCTTGAAAACAATGACGTGGACAAAGACATGAATCACAGTTACTGGTCACATAATATCCCACTATTGTCCACATATTCCTGTAGCGCAAAAAAATACAGGTTTAGAGATTATTGTAACAATGCCGATTGAACTAAAGGTGTAATGATGAAGTATAAGGATAAACCCGTATTAATCCTTCTTTGTGAAATTCTATAAATGATTTTTTTTTTGACAAATAGAAAGAAAGTATTGGTATAATAGACAAAGAATTATTAACTAGTTTTTAATATTAAAAAATTAAATGTTTGTTATATTATTCGATTATTTCAAAATTAAACAATATATGTATCTGTAAAATTAAAATAAATAAAATTAAAATGAATTTTGTTCTAATGATATTGCAAACTTATTTTTGGAAGATGTTTTATATTAATTAAAAACTACTTTTCGAAAAAACTATAGAAAATAAAATCACTAATCGTGTACGGGCGCATAATCAACGATTCAAGTTTGCCACAATCTCCTCTACTAGACATCGAGGAAGTCGGGCGGGGTTTCACAACACCGACGGTTGGTTACACCCGACCTGTAATCTGACCCCTTTTTAGCCAGTGGAACAACGGCGTGCAAAACCTATTACCCCATTGAACTATACATGTAATTACAGCACTTTACGCAGCCTTGGATGGCTTTATTTCCTCAAAGTAAATATGCATTGCAACTCTCGCTAAACGTGCGCTAAATTTTACATCTTATTGTTCAACAGTGGTTCGTTGTGTTTCAAGAACTTGGAAGCAAAAAACAAATGTGAAAAGTGTAAGATAATTGAAAGGTGCTTTGCAGCGAGTACAGCGTTAAACAAGATATATAAATTTAATAATTTATGCAAAATATGAGAGGATGAGAAAAAGTTGTAAATTATAGCTCTTCATACTATAATCTTCTGCATTATAAAAAAAATTGCTCAAAATCTGTAACGTATGAGATAATATGCTTTTGGTGCTTTACTACCATCAATTAGGGCTTAGTTTGAATATTCATATCGACCTATGTTGTTGGTAACTACAGCATCAACTCCAAGTTTAAATAATGCTGTAATATAAATTCTAGGATTCAACGTTGTATGGTCCTTTTATGACCATCTTCGTTATACAACAAAAAAGTTAGCTTAGCTTGAAAGCTAGCAATACAAGTTATATATAATACAAGTTTTTACTAACTATGCGAACTTTAGTATTAAAGGGAGGAACTTTAAAATTTGTATGAAGTTTGAAAGTTTAAAAGAAAATTTTCCCACAACTCCTTTATAACTTTCTGGGAAACTTCACTGGGTGTTCAAACTAATTTGTGGGAATATCAGAATGCAAAAAATATGCTATCTCGAAACAAATTATGGCTGCCACAATGCGGTGTCAAGCTAATATTAGGCACACGAATATAAAAGTAATCTATCATGTTTTGAAATATAGACAGTGACATACTATATTGCTTCGTTTATATTCAATAAAAATACCAGGTTCGAAACCATTCTAATGAACATTGAAAAATACGTCAATACACAACTTTTGAAATATGTGTCAATTTACTAAGATAGTTCTGATATGACACGTAACAGAACAGAACCTCAAACTCGCTTTTCAAGTCCGACATCGAAATTTTGGTCAATGTCAAATTCCGGTAAACAGATTCGGCATTCGCGTATGTCAAGAATATTTAGTATAGACGTAATATTAATTATATTTAGTGAATTTCTTATCGTATTTAATTATTATCTTCAAAATTGGGAGGAAAATAATTTTTAATTATATCGAGGATGCGGTTTAAGGCAATTATACTTCACGATCTCAATAATTCATCTGAAGAATTTACATTGTTACATTTTTGTTTTCCACGTTTTCATAATTGTACCGATGTATTCTATTAAAAATATACACCTGTGTATTTAAATAGAGCAAGTATTTGACAATAAATACTCAGATATATACAACTAGCCATGGATATATACATTGAAAGTGTATAATCAATTTGTTAAATATTTTCTTTCATCCTAAAGTCTCGTGCTGAATTAACGAATTAGAAGTATTGGGGCACAAAAATCGATAAAAAATAAGACCAGCATCTTTGTCCGCTTTTTTAACATCATTTTAAAATTGGTTGGGTTGTTTTCCCAATGTCCCGTCGCATTCAGAACAAAATAGTTATTTCAAACGACATCTACTAATGCTAAGGGTACAAACAAAATGAAATGACGACTTAGAGTAGGTCGGTTTGCACTACCTCGTAGTACTTGATACTCACAGTGGGCGAAACAAATATATTGAACTCATTCACTTCACGGTCTATATATTCTAGTTGTGTTTTACACGATCCAATGAGTTTTCCGGATAACCAGTATGAGTCATAATTTTATAAGTGGTCATGATTGAACAAACTCGAATATTGGCTGGACTGGCGATTGGTGTCAGATTAGAAGTGAAATATAACATGGTTAGGACTGAGACAACTACATCTGTTAACGAGTACTGCCATTCGTCAAACAATCTCAGTTAGCCATACGTGTACGCGATTTTCACGGCATCCTATATTGTAAATAGATTTTCTTCCGGTTAGGCGACAATTCGAGAAACTCTAAGTCAAGATACGTCTGTATTGAATGATGCGATACACCATAATCAATATGAAGTAAACAAATGAAAGTATATTAGTATTTTATATACGATAACTAAGCATTTCGCAGTACTTTTTGTGAGACAATTATTTGTGGGTGTGAAGAAAATACGCTGGCGAACAAAGTTTTAACATATTTCATGACTAATTTCGATTAGATGTGCACAATATACACGAATACAGCACTCATATAGAACACGAGTCATAAGACTCCTTGAGTTACTAAGAGGAATGGTAGTGGTAATTCGACATGAATCAGATTCTCCTACAAAACGAGGCCTGGTACTGATTTATCATTTTGGAATTATTAAAGTTAGCATTTTAGATGTATTCTTTGGGCATTATAAAAAAAATGAGCAAATGTGTAAATAAATGCGCTAAATGAAAAACTTGTTGTTTATTTATTACCATGTGAAAGCCAGAAGAAATTTATCATTACGTGTTGTACAGAATGTTTACTATCATTTACAATCTGCCGATAAAAGATCATAACGAATTTGCCCTGGGCTATGATGTTCGACGTTTTTATTTCCAATTCACAATAAGGTCCATTTTTACAATAATTCCATTTTATTGATTATATACAATCGAACGAGCATAAATCAACAGTGAGTCGCATCATTCAGGAATGTTTCATTCGTGGGCAATCCATGATAAAGGCTTTGATATTCCAGTGAATTAGAGGGCAATTATACGAAAATTCTACCACGTTACGCGATAAACACATAATAAGTTTTTCATTTCCGATAGTTCTTGAAGTATCATTTTAAATGGATTTTAGCAATTAAATTGTCCCAATTATTGCTAAGTTGAATGTTTTCAACGAAGAAATGATCTAGGGATTATATATGATCTAATACAATCTCTACATCTAAGATGATTTTTCACCGTACTTTAAAAATATTAATCCTCTATTTGCTTTCAGCGGTAATACTGTTCTATGTGTGAACATAATATTATCAAAAATCGACCATTTTAAACTATGGTAACACGTTTCAGTGATTCCATCATGTGATTATGGCTGTTTATGAAAAACAGCATTTGTATTTTAATATAGTTTTATCATTATTTACAGGTATATTGGCATGGAGGCGACATTAAGAAGTTTAAATGAATAGCTTTTGGAGCTATGCCGTACAAATGCTAGAGTCTGTGTGGTATATAACAGCGGGACATATGTGTCTTGGGCATTATAAAATTCATATATACGGCCTCGAGTGTTTACATTTGAGTCTTTGAGTGGTTAATACCAAGAATTAAAGCAATTCGTGATGGACATTAGTTGATGAAAATTTTCTTGCTTCCAAATTTTTAAAAAGATTCGAAAAACGAACCGCTTTTCGACTCCTACCAGGATAAACAATTTTAAAATTCGTCATATATCGTTATATTGACGGGACATTAACAAAACATTTCGTATGACTACAACGGCTATTCAAAACTCTCTGAAGATATCCTTCCCTAATATATGCACAAGATATCTGCAGATATTGAATTCCCTTAATGAGAAACGCAGACAAAGTAGGCAATATCAGGTAAGGAGACCACGATGTATATTTCAATCATATCATACTGGTGGCATCATTGCACAATTTGCAATTTTCAGCGACGTCTATTTGGAAGTCTCACTAAATGCTATAACCTACTTTCGAATGAGCAGCTAATACCCACGCGAGCTACACGAGTAACCGAAAAGTAAACCAAATTTGTTTGTTTAAGTGTAAGAAGTCAAACAGAAACATACAGCCCAGTAAATAATATCTAGGTAGACAAAAACCGCTTATATTCCTTCCATTAAGATGGCTGCTACATGGATAAACGCTATAGCGCGCTAGCTACATTGAAAGCAATCTGGTCTAATGAGTTGAGATTTGCCGCTGAAAAAGCACAAAAGATAGCCAAAACTTACTTTGCTGAAGCACTGAATTGTTTTAAAATCCAAATAAATTTTTCAGACCGAAAATCCACAAAACTACTTTGTTACAATACAAAATAGAAATGAAGATGAAGTCGACTACCCTTCTTCCTAATTTGATAACCATCGACAAATTAATTAAGCGTTTATTTGTTCGATAATTTTATATCATTCTAACCTAGTTTCCCACGATTTTGGCACAGATCAGTATAAAATATCGAATAACCGTTATATATCGATTTTGGTACCAAAGGAATTGACCAGAGCTAACTTATCCCCGTGGAAAATTTACTGGTATCGACCACAAGTCTCTTATGGGAATATTGAATAGGTATATTTCCGATGAAAAGACGTGAAAATGTTGACGCCCAAATTAACACCACATCAAACATGAATTGTTGTAGGATAAAAGCTTTGAATTTCTTCCTACTCATATTTAGGGCATGGTCAGGCCTGATTCAGAAGCAATTTATATAGGGATGTACTACATATCCAAAAGACAAAACATCAAATCATTTTTTCTATTCCCATGCGTTGTTAGACCTATTAGCGCGGAAATGACCCGCAACAGCAAATTGGCAAATTCCGTTACATATTGGCGGCTTAGTTAGCCTATTTTCACACGCTTTTACATATACACACTAAAAATATGGCATAGTGAGAATAACAATGAACATGATCTAATGAAGTATTTCATATTCGAATAAGATATAACTGTTGCTAAACTATTTCGAAACACAGTATGTAAGTTATATAAAAATATTTTTTTATTGTCCGTTAACAGGAAAAATTTTATAGCAAAAATTACTACGAGAATATATAGACAACATAAAATTCACGAGCATCATTCGTATGTACTTCTCGATAAATGTATATTAATCTTCATTGGTTTGGTCACGGCCATGTTAAACAGACAAATTTTTTAAATAACCTTTAACAATCGTTGAAAATGCTCAAATTAGTGCAAAAATTGAAATCTAGGAAACGATACTTACTTTAACTGCACTTCTTCAACTTCCCTTGAGGCTTTACTATGAATAAGTCCGCTGAAATATGCAAAAATACAATGTCAGAATGTGAAACGACTTTAATTAAAGCAATGAGACGTTCAGATCACACGGAAGAAAACGTGTACGCGTTTTAAAATTAGGACTTGTATAAAAACTGTATCTCACCTCTTTTTCCAGTCACAAGAATTAGAAACTTGTCTCCCTGCAACTGTATTTAGTAACAACAGAAACAAAGTAGCTTGAATATAATCCATGGTTAGACTCCAATTATTTTCACAATAATCTTTGTAATTGTATTATGCATAGGTTATATACTTAAAAATTGAATTAAATTATTTTAAAGAAAAAGTAAGTTTTAGGGTTATCTCGTATTTCTTATATTACAAATATTACTTGTAAAATTACTGAATACAGGAATACGCAGAGAGATCCAATATTCGCAAGATGCGCCCTTGTTTGCCGGTACGTACTACATTTGATGAATTCAGTGATAATACTAGAACCTAATTAACATAAACAAAAACACTGCTTCGTCGTACATGTTTTATGAAGCAATAAGTACAAACTGACTTCACTTTTCCTTATACTGTTATACCTAATACTGTAATATTAACCAGATTATCACAAGACTATAACTTCATCGATATTGATTCACACTTACGCGCCGACGCAAATGAAATAGATGATTCAGATAAAGTAAGTAGTAAATTTCTTGACAAATTTTCATTATGATCCCGTATCAAAAAATCTCAGCACTGCCATTTTGGCCAACATGTCCATTCTATTACCATTAGAATGCTATCCTTCGATTCACGAAAAAGGACAATAACTCGGAAATCTATTGTTTCGAACGTCGTACCTCTCATCGAAAACAAAACACGGCAAGCTATACAACACCGATACCTATTATTCGCTCGTAATATACTACAAACGGGCATTGTTTGGTGCTGATCACAGAAATTTACCCGCTGAGATAACTTAGGTTCAGTAGTGATTTCGCATTTGATTCATGCGAGATTTTTGTTGGGACCTCTGAGCTTTTGAAGACAACAACTCCATTCTACGCCACCTGAGCGTTCTCGGACACCTTCCACGAACGTGTCGCCGTCTGCGGTCGTTCACAAAGAAATGGAACGCTCCGTCGCGCAGCCCTTTTCTCTCGCACTCAATAAATCATGTCAAGCGTGTAACAGATTTAGGGCTCAGGCGCTATGATCTCAAGTAAAATACTAATGCTATTATAATAACACCTTACATTCTATCAATACATTCCATCTTCGCTGTCTTGATCTATACGATTGGAAAATCTATTCACAAATTCCTGGAAATTGAAAACTCATTTCTGACGTATATGTTGAACATGTTTTTATTTTTAATTTCAAAAACTGTATTTGTTTGTAGAACAGGTACCTGCTGCTGATTACTCCCTTTCCATTCTATTATATATGAATAAATGAATAGAAACCTTTGCGGAACTGTGTGTGTGTATGTGTATAAAGGAACTACATAAGTATAGGTGTGTATGTGACACTCAAAATATGTTTCTCTATTCATATAAAAAAGACTCTTTTTCTCTCTCCAGATTGAAGCATCACTAACTTGCTAAGAGCTACCGGAAAATGCCCAAATTATGGTTGTACCATACACGCCAACAAATCGTATTCTATTAAAAATGTCAAATACTAAGACAATACTTAAAAATAGTGTAAGCACACATGAACATAAAAAAGGATCATTTAACGATATTTAACTCGACTGTTTAGTATAAAAATAGGATTTAATAAAAAAATATCACGACTTATTGCTCTGTCGTTCTTAAACGCAAATTTCAGCTGAAAACATTTCACAGATCACAACACAAACTCTAATTGTCACTACCTATCCATCGCTATGCTAATAAATTTTGATATTGAGCTTCAAGTAAATTTCAATTCAGTCTTCTTAAAAGGTTAATTTATTTTTATAATATATAATACTTCTATACTTATATATAGACAAGTTATCTTAAGAAAACATCAAAGTTTCTTCATTTTTTCAATTAATTTTAAGACGTCGTAACATCGCTTCGACTAATTACCTCACAATATATACTAGTAATAAATTATTACAAGAGTAATTGGCGGCAAAACATCACTCAATTATCGAAAATGCAACTTGCACTGTGTTGTTTTTCTTCTCTCTTCATCCAGGAACTACTTATCATAGCCTCCGGATACGGCACTAATCTCTCGATCCGGCAGTGCGAATTATCACACAATTATATCGCTCTTCCGATCGGGGAGTTAATCCATATGAAACTAATTTGCATTACTCCAGCTAAGTTTTTTCATCTCCTTCACTTGTCCGAACATGAGTTGTAGATAAAACAAGACCAATGTGGCTGTTGTATATGCATGGGTGATCAAGATTATAAACAAAAAACTTATAAACAAAAGAAGTCGCAGAGTTTTGCAACATTTTTATGTCATTATAATGAGAGATCTGTGTTTTGACACGTGTGTTGGATTATCAGCATGGAGGAAGCACCAACTTAGATTTTGAAGTATTTCTCAATAGGCGCATATGTGAATGGATGTAAGTGGCACAATACGGTTCTGAATTTCTGAAATTTAGGACGATATTTTATACCGGGGATGTGCAATCTGTGGCCCGCGGGTCAGATGCGACCTACAAGGATGAATTGTGCGGCCCGCGAAACGAGTTTTTAATATATTTTTATCTGATAAGCGCGAGTTCCTACTCCTTTGAGCTGCAAAGCCTTTACCGGAGTCCAATTTATAATCTTTGCCTGTGACGTTACAATGCCCTAACAACTAACTAGCTCAGCGTTTCCCAAATTTTTTGGGCCACGGAACACTTAAGCTTTTCATCCCGCCACGCGGAACACCAAAATATGGAAGGGTAAAAGTGATAAAGAGGTGTAATGCAGCAGTTCCCAAAGGGTGCATGCGCTGCGAAAACTAACAGGACTCCATATTTCACTCCAAATTTTAATATTTTTTTGCCACTGGTACCGATTTGAATCGATGGAACTCGATTTGTAATTTTCATTTGGAAGATCATTTAACAGATTTCTGTGTACGTAGCATAACGTGTTATACATTTGAGATTGTTTTCTTGTTTTATTTATTTTTTATTTTTGTTTTACTCACCACAATATATGACAGAATAAATCAGGGGTCTCCAACTCGAAATATGTCGCGGGCCACTTTTTGAAATTTATTGACGACGCGGGCCGCAAACTAACAAATTTGATACAAAATTGTTATACAAAAATTAACTGAGTAAATCTGAATATATTTGTTGAAATTACCCTTAATCTTACACCAAGCGAGACATGAAACATATTCATTCACTTGTGTTGGATATTTGGCACCGTTTTGTAGCGGTGAGACTCGATGTTTGGAAGCCTTCAACATACACTCTTTAATAAAGCTTCCCTCAACGAAAGGACGCGACGATTTCGCAATCATCTTACTTGTGGGGTTATGGCAAAGCTTGCTTCCTTCGAATCTTCACAAGTTTTGTTTGTGTCTGAGAAAAAATTTTCTGTTTCATCAGTGAAAATTTTATTTGCGATACCTTTTCGGGACAAATTGTTTCAGTATAAACATGGTATTTTCCCCTGTGTAATGATCCACAACTTTATAATGATCTAGTTTTGCGTTAACTGCACATATGATTCATAATTAAATAATGATTCACAACTGCACACTTCCATGATCTGACCGAAATTTCGTTTATTTCGTCATAATGAAAACGCGAAATGAGATGGTTGAATATACAATTTGATTATTACAATAGAATAACATATGAACGTGGTAAAGTGGAATAACGAGGGGGGGGGGGGGGATTTTTGTTTTACTTTTGAAAGTTTGTTGTACCGGACTCTTGATGTTAAATAACACGATAGAACTCATAGTTGACATCATGCTATTTTAGTTTTAGTTAAAATCTCAAACACGACGCGGGCCGCAAAAAAATGCTTTGTGGGCCGCGAGTTGGAGACCCCTGGAATAAATGGTACAGAGTAACACAGACTGTAAAGCGTATTGTATTGGTAATAAATTCAAAATAAAGCTAATAAGCGAATTTCCGTGATGTGTGCATATCTATAATATACATCACACTAATTTTTACTCCATTATAAACCTGCCGCGTCCGTTTCAGTCGTTTGCTATGTCATTGAATGTAGCATATTTTTTTGCTCTTTGCTTAATAACGGCCAGTCAAAATTCCGCCGAGAAAATAGATTCTTTTAATATTTTATAAATCATGCGTCCAAACATACATGATCAAGCACTGTTTCGTTTATGAATGAACAATCAATTAAAAGTAAACTGTTATTTTGCCTCTTATTAAGTGGTTAAAGATTTCCGACTGTTGATCAGTTATTATTTCCTCTAATTTCAAATGTAAGTAGCTCACGTGTTATATCGATTTCAGTACTCAGCTCATGCCGATAAAATATGAACATATCATATAGTCTGCATTCTTCGCACAGTTAGTCAGTGTTGGGTTCTCTATCATTCAGATTTTTGTCATTCAAGAGCCTATTTAGCATATAGAGCTATAAAGATATGGCTTTTCGTTTTATACTTCAAACCCTTTCTGACAATGAAGCCTTTTGACTCATGTTTGAGCGTATCCTTGACAAAAAAACTTTTCAGGTGATAAGATTGGACAAACGTGTTCGTCATGTTTTAGACATGTGTAGAAATTTAAAATCAAACATAGGATGTTTTTGGAAGATCACGAGCTTTTATTATTTCAACAATATATTTTTTAATGCATACAAGGAACTTAATTTTTATTCAAATAAATTGAAACTTTTACAACTTGTATTGTTTATGCTGCTATAATAAACAAAAGGAAGGTGAATAATATGGATAATACCGGTTTACAACAACATCAAAGTGTTTCCTATTTTGTTTCAACTGGTTTCGCTCTCTACATGGGATCATTGGATAGTAAGTTGTATTATGATTTCTTAAACATGCACTGTGAAGTTGTATAATAATTCTAATACGTGTTACGAGCATATTCTTATTAGTTATATCACATTTCCGATCTCTTCTATAGCTCTTCTATTAAAGGAGAGCTTGGAAGGTAAAACTGTTTCTAAATTACAACAAGCTCAACTACATATTTGACATCTATTTTTATAATATTTTCTACTGAAACCACTTTTCACACTATCAAGGCATGGTATCACTACAAAGCAGTATAAATGTTGAATACAATATTGGGCCTACGAGTATGCTGTTTGCTTTTCTGTCAATGGCCATAGGAAGCCTTTTCATATCTCCATTAATGATCAGACTGTTTGGGCCGAAGAATGTTCTTATTGCTGCTGAGCTTTTGATAGTGATCTACACAGCAGCGTTTTTTAAACCAAGTAAAGTTACCTGTTTAATTTGCATTTTGTTGAAGTAATTCGAACCATGAAAATTTAAAAAATGCCATTGAGCTGTTCATTAATTTAACCTCTTGCCAATCATTTAAATTTTTGCTTGCCGATTTTTTGTGCGGCTTTGGCACTCAATAAATTGGAACAGTCGTATTTTTGGCGTAATGCTCGCAAAAAAATTGGTGTGATGCCAAAAGCCTAATAATTTTGTTGTACTGTTATTTTTATATAATCTTGCGTTCGTGGGACTACAATTTCAGACCCGATTCTGGCCACTCGAACTATCTCTCTGCACTAACCCAACGTCTTGCGCGTAAAACAAATGGTCGGCGTTCATGTTTTCCATATCTGGCTTTGAATTCCCCCTGATGAACTATATTAGCTATATTTGACTATTTTAATGCCGGAAACGGCCATGGCTCTTCTAAAGTCCAAAAGGAAATTTGTATATATTTTCTTTACAGATTTACCCATCGCCATAACGGCAGCCATTTTATTTGGGTTATCGCTAAGTTGTGCATGGTCAGCTGCTTCAATAATATTTGCAGCAGCGGAGGAATCTGTATGTGGCAAAGGTCATGCAAACACCGGGAAATTCTTTGCTATAGTTTCTGCTGGTCAGGTAAATTTGGAAGATATTTGAACATGTATATTTAATATTAATAGTTGTCTCCTTTTAGCTTTTAAATTATTGAAATTTGAATATATATTCAATTAAAATCAATATATATTTAAAAGATTATGTCAGACGCTATCGCGGAAGTAGTGCTGCAAGGAATGAAGACTGAAAACAGGACTAAATTGAGTGTTGATAAACTATCCAATAGTTCACTATCTGACGTTGATATAACATTATATCTTAATCAGACAGAGGAATTTCTCACTACTTGTGCATCAAATGACTGTCCGGTATTTATATTTTTATAAGTTTGCCAAACTTAATGGTATTTTCAAAATTATGTTGAAAATCGTTTTTGTATTTCCCAATTTCTCTTTACCTATCTCTAGGAATCTTACTCTTTCGTTCGTGATTCGCCCAAGTTTAAACTTTATATACCGGAAAACAAGTATTCTGTGTATATTTTGCTGAGCGTTTTCCTAATGATGCAACTGGGAGCTGCAATTTTCCATTGGGCGACACTACCATCTTCTATTGTCAAAGATGACCCGAGTTCAAAAAACTGCCAAAGTGGTGCGTACGTCCCAATTGAAATATATTATTCAGTATTGTTGTGATTTGTTTGATCCTGCTTTTTTGCGACTATAACGTTTTCCTCCCTTTAGATGGGAAAAACAAATTTTGCTGAATATAAATATTTTTGATTGATTTTGGCATAAATTCTACTACTTAACGACTACAGAAATGAAAATAACGTAAGCTTACAAATTTGACAAAAAAAAAAAAATTTCTACATTCTAATTATTTTTTGAGATTTTTTGCAATTAGAAGTTTTGAACTTTTTACTATTCAGTATCGATTCAATGTAATAAAAATTGAAACATATAGAGATAAAGAAGTTTTTTTAAGATTTTATGAACATATTGCAATTCAAAGGGATTTAAATGTAGCTAAATACAACTTTTTGAAAAACAAAATGGTTTTTATCAAATATACACTGAAATGAGATATAGTTTGAAGTAAGAAAAAGGAGGAATATATATATTCTCCAAAATCATTGGTAAAACAATGCAATGTGAAAACTGTTGGTGATGACGATAAAATTGTTCGAGATCTAAAATTCTTCCATCCATTCAAATGTACATTTTGGTCATAAAAACCACGATTGACCCAACCCAAAACAGCATTTAAAAATCTGTATTTAAAAATCAGTGTATAGCCAATTAATCGTATCTAACTTAAATCTTCTACTCATTTGAAAGATACCGGATGTGAAGCAGCTAAAAGTAGGAATTCTCGCAGCCGAAGTGAAACACTTTCAGATGAATTGATATGGACTTTAAAAGGAATGCATGGTCATTTAACGTCGCTTCAAGGCGTTTTGACAATTCCAGCACTTGCTTTCCACGGAATACTTATTATCTTCATTTTTTCAGAGTTTAACAGAAGCTATGTCGCATGTACTCTAGGAGTTGAGCAGGTATAATGTTGTAATTATTGCAGTACCGCAATATTATTTACATATTGGAACATAAGTATGTAAGAATACACATTCCAGCATTCCAAATTTCTACGGAGAAAAAACTTACTGGGAGCTAGTTTTATCCGCTAATAGTTTTCTTACAAATTTTGTTATTTTCTAAATTGTGTTAATTAAATTATAATATATATATTTGTTGTCACAATATCATTCATTAAAAAAAACGGTTTTCGCAAAAATATACGTTAACTTTTCCATTGATTTAAATTATATATGCAGGTTGGTATGAGCACTGCGATAGTCGACACATTTTCACTGTTTACATCAGTCATCATTATTTGTGTTGGAAGAAAGCTCTCATTACCCGGGATCTACGTTGCGGCCCTTGCATTTGATGTTGCGAATTTTGTTGCAAGTTTATTATGGGTACCAACTCCTGCCACTCTTGTCATTCCATACATTTTAGCGATGACTTACGGAGTTTCGTATGGATTAAGAAGAAATATTGCATTTTGTAAGCATTCTTTGCTAGATAATAATGAGTGGATGTTTCTCGCAATATAAAAAATCACATAAAGCCGTGTTAAACTAAAATTGTTATTGAAAATTATCATATACTCTGGATTCCCATCCATCAGGTCGTATGTGATTCTTACAGAGACCTCTGTATGTGTATAAAGGCGTTTTATCATGTTTTAGCTCGAAACTTAGAAAGAAATACAACTTGCACCTGAAAGGCGACGTAGGAATATTTGGACACTAAGTGGCCTAAGTGGCCTATTCTGCTAGCAGCTAAATCATTGTTTCTGTTGGGGAGATCATTTGGTTGAAAAAATTGCTTTTCATCGTAACAAATGAAATAATCAATTTCAAGTTAACAGTATTTAAAGATGGAAGGCGATTTCTTTTATTAAATGTCTTCTGAATTTTTTGAGATCCAGCATTTCTTCCAAAATTTGGCAGTTTATTTTAATTCACGGAAACATTCTTTTATTTCGTCAAGCGTGACTGCTTCGTCTCGTTTGTCTATTGTTTGAACTCGGTGCTCCGCTTTACCAGTCATGTCAGTCAGCCTCATTCGTCGAATTTTTAGAATTTAATAAGATCAGCTCTGTGACTTTTGTGTCCCCCATGTTTCTCTTCTGTGTTTCTTCAAATCTCCTGTTCAGTGATTAAATCATTGTGACCAACATTAGTACGATACAATGAAATGTTTGTTTTTCACTTTCAGTGGCCGCAACAACGTATTTCAAAGACTTAACGTCTTCATTTTGCGTTCAAAGCTTGATGCTGTCATGCGGGATGGCATTCACATTTGCATGGAGTTCACTTGTTTGCGTAAACATCAAACTTTACGTGATGACGGCGATGACAATCATGTTGACTATTTTAATATTCATAGCTCATATTAGATATAAAAAAGAGTTCACTGAATATGAAAGTTTGAATAGTGAATAATAGAATGTAAAAGTATTCGTCAATTTCGCTTTAAAAGACGCACATTGGATTGCTTAAACATGTTATGACTAGATCTGAATTTCCTCAAAGCAATGGACTAGCTGAAAATGATGTAAAACAATCTAAAAATGTATTCGAGAAATTCTGACGAGATCGATCTGATCCTTATCTTGCTCTATTAAATATTCGAAATGTGCCTAGAGATAAAATACTTGGTTCTTCTGCACAACGTTTGTTATCACGTCGAACAAAAGGTGACATACCTATATCAAAGAACTTGTTGAATCCTGGAATGAGAGATCCAAAAGAAGTGCACGATCAATTGCTACACAAAAGTAGCCAACAAAAGAAATATATTGACAAGTCTTCAAAACTGCTACCTAATTTGAACACAGCAAACTAAAAAAGGATATGACAAGAAAGGTATCATATGCCAGAATCATCACTTACCAAGATCTTACATTGTTGAGTCTGATGGAAAAAGATATCGTCGCAATCGAAGACATATCCTTGAAGCAAATGAATCTTACTATCCTCGAACAGAAGTAGATATCGATTATTCCAATTTGTCTGATTCGAATGCTGTGCTGATATTTCAAGTCAATCTAATATTGTTAATAAAAGTCCTGATTTTGTGCCCAGTATGACTTTTACTAGAAGTGGAAGGAGAATATGGCCAAATCCAAGATATTACTCTAGTGATTTTGTGAAGTGAATATCGCATTTTGTAGCTTTACTGATTGATGACAAATTGTTGTAAATGAAATGTGATCAATCCAATTGGCATTGCTATAGTGTGTATTAGAGTTGTATTTTCATGTGTTGATATTGTTGCTGTTTATTTGAAGAAAAGGGGATGTAAGGTGATATTTATGACGTCATCATAAATGCTATACTTGTGATTGATTGTCACCTTTGACCTTGCTTGACTACGCTCTCTCTTGTTTGTCCTGCATGCTGCTGAGTGCTGTGATCTATGATGTCTATGTTATATCCATAATATACTCAAGCATCCCAAACAGTTGTGTGTTTACCCACACACAAACAGGCACGGTCACGTATTCAGTCTGATTCACTTTCCCTTACTGGCTTTGCGCATATCCTACGGTACCCTTACCGTACAGCGAGCACCCTTTCTCTGAATGCACGCTGACATGTTTTTTTAATCTAGTTAGGATACCGGCCCGTCATTGAATTAATGTAATAGGGTAATAGGTTGGAGATATTTATATTTGTTTGTATACAACTTATCCCACCGTTATCTATTGGCTAACATTTCCGTTAGGATTAAGTTTTCACCCCCTTGGTACCGGCGGTTCCAATAACACGTCAGCCTGCCTTCAGTAAATGGTTGCTAACTGTACAGGTATAAATGCGTAGAACAAGTAAACAAACGCAAATGAGATGGTACGGGTATAGAACATAGACTATAGCATAGGTCATGACCACAAAAGCAGCAAGACTTGTACTATGACTCTGTTTGATTAAAAAACAATGTTCTATGTCGTCTCCTAATAAACCTTTTTTGAGACACCCCACCCTGTCTTCAAAAGAATACCAATTATATATATAAAAATACAAACAAAGAAATTCACTTGAGAAAATAACGTAAATTTGAAGCAAAAAAACTCAATAAATGCCAAATAAAAGTATATTTGCATTTATATCCGGCGAAGGAGTCATGATAGTTATATATATCTTTGTTATTTGCAATTATTAAGTTAGCTGCTTCACACAAGTACACTCATTACATTTGCCTCTATGTACATTTTTGCATCATAGAAGCTACAATACTAGTCATCAAAAAGCTTATAACTACTTCAATGGTAAGCATACGTCCACAATCATGATTCGGTGTTACCTGTTGGCAAGGGCATGAGGTTACAAAAATATGTGTGTGTTTGGATGCAACTAAAATAATACGAGGTACAGGCGTCCGAGCAAGTGCTGAAATATATTTCGATTATTTGAGACTATTGCGGAATACTGTTTGTCTGCAATTGTACTGAATATAAATGCAGTGAGTAACAGCGGCGAACATTTCGTCCTATTCTTTATCTGATTTGCCTCCTCTGTTAAGGCGCGTGTTTAAAGACCTTTCCTTCAAATCATTTTAAATGCCTCAGTCCTGAATGAAAAAAAAATGATAAATGTGCCAATAGAAGGCATGCCTGTATGTACCGACTTTTTAGTTTTGCATTCTGGTTTTATGGAAGAAGACAAACGTTCAAGTTCAATAACTTACACTTACATTCCATGAGCCTATTGAAGAATACCATTCAATACATAATGGCTTTGAAGCAAACATCGCAAAACTAGTAATAATGATTGTGTATAACGCCCCACTGGTCAAATTGACTAAAAAGCATATCGCATATGAGGAAGTAAGACACTATGCACTCAGAAGGGTTATTCGACCCTGGAAAAATCCTCACTAACGGCTCGAACGGACTCGAATGCATTCAAAAACAAAACATGTTCACGAAAAAACTTCGAAAAATTGGTTACTTCAATCATATTTTTCCCAGAAAGACATCGAGAAAAATGCCCGTGCAAGCGGAGCATTATGCTGTTTCCTCCCTGCGAGCATTATGCTGTTTCCTACAGCGATAAATGAAATCTCAAGACGAAAGCATTATCTTTTGTCCTTACTGCTAAAATGCCTGATCAATATGCCACCCTAGGGCAATAAAAACTCATGCTAGGTTCGAGTATTGTCAATATTGATCATCTTTTTATTAAAAATATTTTTTTTTGTTTGTTATCTTAAATTCAGAAAAGAGCACGAGGTTACATCAAGATGGATTATCAAAAAAATTTTCATGTGATGGTCCAGTCTTACTACAATTTTCAACTCGGCAAATGTGCCGATTTTGTGCTGAGTTAATCACACATTGTTATAGCTGGAACGGTTTGGGATTCCCCTCCGAATTTATCGAAGGTAATTCTTTACAGGAACTCCAAATGCAGCAACTTGGCCGAGCATGCTTAACAGACAATTGAAGAAGTCTCGCATGTGTTGGTCGTTAATTAAGTTTTTATTCAAGTTTTGGTTCGGAGATGAAGACAGAGTGAAAATTGTTGTCAACCAGGAGCCGGAAGCGCTTTCACCTGACTTGGAGTTTCGAGTAGGAGTCGAAACCACAGATTTGTAAATATATAAATACATATTATTCTTATTTGTGAAAGAAAAGCATAACATATAGACTGGCCCGGTTAAAATTATTGTCATAATGAAACGTGAAGAACACATGGAAATCAACGGAATGTCTTTTAAACAAATGTAAAACGAGAATATCGGTCGGAAACCGAAGACTTATCGATCGAAACTGCGGTCTCGATTCATGACTCTATAGTGACACCGTGTGTCCCATCACTAATTAAAATTAATAACTCGCTAATTATACGACATAATTCATCCAAAATCAATAGGCTTCTGTTCCGAGATATGATGAATGCACATGCAAAATCTGGAGCAGATTCAATATCGCTTTCGTGAGATATCGCGTGCATCTAACAGACAAACAGATAGACAAACAGACAAATCAACATACTTACCTATCTGAAGATCGATAACTAATAAATATACAAAAATTATCAGCATAACAAATTTATATGCAATTAAAATTTGATATACAATCACGTGATGAAATCTAGCGAACATTTTTCTAAAAAATGTCATTAAATATATATGGTTTCTTCTCACTCATATCACATAAAACAGGCGTCAATATCTGTTAAATCAGCCATTTCCTCTTGCTGTCAAAATTAACCCAAATGGTCAGAACCTGAAATAGTGACACCAACATCAAGCTGTATAATGTTTCGTTAGTTTGTCTCAGAGTTAATCTTTACAAACTAACCGAAAAGGTTTTATAAAGGCACAAACGTTAATTTGTGAATCAGAAGGTATTTCCGCCTTGGTGGCCGCTTTGTCATAACGTATACCGTACCGTTTGCCCTGTATATAAAACCATTGTATCCTGGTTAGGCTGTAGTGCTATACGTTGCATCGTACATAAATATTAAATAAAAAATTGCCAAATTAGGTATTTTTTAAACATACTTCATAGTATCGAAGTGGTCTGTGTGCAACAGCACAAGGTTCTTTTACAACTGTATGTTCAAGATACGGTTGTTCAAAACTAAAAGAAGCAACGTCGGCTGTCTTACTCATTCAAATAACAGTAGATTTTATATACAATTTACGGTTTTTGGTTATGAAACGATAATTGCTCACCGACATCGAGATACCTGCTCACGTAGGCGGGCTCATAATGTCATCATAATATTTTTGTTATTACCTTCGTGAACTGTGTATATGTTATACCGGTGTGTACCGTATGTTAGTTGTAAGATATGCTGTTGTGTTTTATTCAATGCTGTTGCTGTTGTGAGTGTCCAAACGTTATGTGGTGATTATGTTCCGGGTAATATAGCGACAGTGATTAAAATGACAGTTCACGATTATATGAATTTCACAAGGAAATTTTTCCTCTTTTCGAAGCTGAATTGAAAAAACAATATATTGTATTTTTTTGCTGGGCTACACGTTTGTCACTTCAGTTGCTGACATCATTTCGAAAACCGATTCATCGAATTAGAAAGTTTGTAAATGTAGGATGGAGAATGCAGCATGGACTGATGACAATCTCATCAATATTTGTAAATCAGCTGCGCAGAAATTGCTCATATATTACTATAATTGTCAAACGCGGACATGGCCCAAATATGAAAATTAGTAATTGTTTCCTTGAAATAAATATTATCAGGCTAGATATTTCTTGTTTGGAGTGAATATATTATATAACACTTATTTTAACAGCAGTAATATAAAACTATCGTCTTAGTGTTATAGTTTGAATCTAACCAACACGACGAACTTCAAATACTGATTTTAATTGATGGATTAGGATCATTGGATTCGTATATTGATTTTCTGTGAACTCAAAATCAGCCATGGATAAAGACTTGGATAAAAATTTAAAAACTGCTGATGATTTCATGGTTTCAAAGTTACTTGGAGAAGATAATGATTCAACGGTAAGCATATATGAATTATTTACTTCGAGTAAATAGTTGTCTCTCTTGATAAAACTGGCACCGCACTTCAAAATGAGGTCCAAAACGCTGTCGTAAGTCCGCATACCTTGATAATCGCAACGGAAATCCACAGAAATTAGATCAGACTGACGCAGAAAACATTGATGTTCTCACACAATCCATTTTTAATTTACTTGTAGTGTAATTATTCTTGTACATGCCGTTTATAAAAACTAGAAGGTTATATTTCGACTGTATCGCATGTACTCTTCACTGTGTGGAATATGCTAAAATTTTATTTTCATATACAGGTTGTTCTTGCTAGAGATGTTCATACCGATATTGAATATGCAAGTAAGTATGACATATTTTTTATTAATGTTGGCTAACCTGGAAGCATTTAATGAGTCATTACTCGTGAAGTGATAACGTTATTTCAAGCACCATCTATTGTTTTTGCATGATTACGTTAATAGTAATATATTATAAGGCAAATAAAAAAGATATCCAATTCAACAATGCGTAGCCTCATCGTTGTGATGAAAACTCTGCTTCAACATTTTGTGTTTGGATTTGTGAAATGTTGCGAAAACTCTTATCTAAGTAACAATAACATTTTGAATTGCGTATGCATTTGTAATTGAATAAAGCTAAATATATTATTGTTGCTGAGTTACCTTTGGGTGAATCTAAGTGAGTCTTTACATATCTTAAATGGACATTATTGCCCTTATTCACAGTAAAAATTATCGAAAAAAGTCGGATAGAAAAAGGAAACAAAAAAGATGAAGTTGAGAGAGAGAAGAACATCATCAATCAACTTAATCATCCGTTCTTCGTCAAATTGCATTTCATGTTTGAAGATGAGAAAAGATTATGTATCCTAAAATTCAATTTTTAAATTTAAACTATTGATGTCAATGCGTTACCCATTAGCTTTGTTTACATCTGAAAATAGACGTTGCCTATGTAGGGTATAGTAACGAGCTACACAATAAACCATACTAGGTATAAGTGGAAAGTTCTCAGTCGAAAGTGGTGATTGCAAACTGTTGTTTGGACACTCAATCAGAAAATGTTAGCGCGTACCGAGTTTCTGTTCCATTTTCTGGCCGTTTCATATATGTTTTAAAATACGAATGAAGTAAGGTTTACTCAGCCAAATATAATGCTTTAGTAATTATTCGTGAGATCATATTACGTGTATATATTATACCGTGTCCGGAAAATTTGACGTAGGGAATTTTGTCTTAGGAAATCTCGCCGCATAGGAAAAATCGCTATAGAGCAATTTGCGCGAAATTCTTTGCGTTTACAAGAAATGCTTTTCGAAATTTAACTCCTCAAAATTTCTTTTTTCTTAATAATTCAAACTTCATAACCTTGAAGATTATGTGTTGAGTTATGCAAGTATGGGAGATCTTTTGTCGTATATTGAAAACAGTGGACGACTGAGTCGACCGTGCGTTCAACACTACACAGGAGAACTTGTATTGGCTTTAGAATATCTTAAAGGTTTAAATATAATACACAGGTAAGTACTTAATGATAGAGTTTCGGAATAAAGTGAATCAACAAATTCTTCAAAGAATCATTGCAAATGCAAATGTAGGTCAGGGTTGAAATATAAAGTTTAGATTAAAATGAGATATAAGATTTGTCTATATACAAACCATCTATCCATCCATTTAGGATTTTGTTTCAAAGGTCGTTTGTATACATGCGGTGATGTTGATGATGGTGTAGTAATATTCAAAGATCGCACTTTAGTCTTAATGGCAGTTCAGCAATAGATAATATTAGAAAGCACGCTGTTCTGTTATATAATTTGTTGGTCGGAAAAAACAGTAATCTGTGATATTTTAATTTTTTTTTATTCGGTATCAAATTGTTATAACATTTTGCATTGTATTGTCTAATAGAAGCTAAGGGTATTGTGACAAATATGTCTATTCAAACCAAGGCTATCTTTGATTCACTTTTGTTTTTCACAGAGACATAAAACCGGAAAATATTCTTCTAACATCAGAAATGCATATTCAACTAACGGACTTTGGGACTGCACGACTAGCTTCAGATGAAGAAATCGAATGTGCGAATAATAGTTCAAACAGAAAAACATCATTTGTAGGAACTGCAGACTATGTACCGCCTGAACTTCTAGTGGATAAATGTTCAAATATCAAGTAAGAAAATGAAATTCATCAAAATAGGACGGTAGGAATATGCATTTACTTAAATATTGATGAAAAATGCTGGAAACCGGTTCATAATACCGCATGGAATATTAGGATAGGACAGGATATACATATTTATCACGGGGATAAACAAAGCCAAGCCGATAAGAAGGCTTAATCATATGGCGAACCACTGCATCTCGTTCGGTTACTAACCAATGTCAGATTCGGGATAGGTTAGCCAGTTATTTGTTTCTCATGTATGGACTTGATGGCGGAAAAGTCTTGACCTATCAGTAGTTACCCCTGAACCACCCTTCGGTGGCAAGGGGTCCAGCGCATACATAATTATCCCCACATGTTTCGAACCTGCGAACCCCATAGGATATTCAGAGGTGTGTTGGCGAGCTTATTTTTAACACCTAGCACGATGCGCCATACCACCGAGTCGAAAAGATAAAATTTCAAAATTGCATTCACTTCTCATATTATTCGAAAAGAGATTTAACCGGATGACTTAAGTGAAATAGCTTACCAACATCATTGGGGTCATATGATTTTTATTAAATGTTCTAGGTAGAATGTCACGCGGCTTGTCCTAAAATAAGTACTTATATTAAATGTTGATGTGATTTCTTTTAAACGAAGACGATATGGAATGAGGATAAACAGTTCAAATATATTGGTTATTTGGATCATAATATCTATATAGATATTGAAAAAATTGAATTTTAGATAAAAATAGATATTGAAAAAAATTGGGGAGCGAAACAATATTTCGTATTTGTGAAAGTAGATTATTACGTGACCTACCTAGTTAATTTTAATATAAAAAAGTTTATATGTCAGAATTTCGTATATGGTCGAGTAAGTTGCGAATAGAAAGCGTGGCACCACGCAAACCCAGAAGTAATAATTTAATAACGCAGTAAATGTCTATGAACGTTTTGTACGAATTCGTTGTTTTTCACCCTGGACAAGCAGATGTTTTTGAAGCCTCTAACTTGTATGTCACAGATTTGTAAACAATGAGCTAGATTTTAAAAGAACACACAATGGAACTAAATTGTTCATTATCTTATTTGAAACAAGAATTATCTCGATTTTTACCGAATTTTAATCGGAAAAAACCTTGTTGTTGGTATTTCTATGCAAAAATTTGAATTCATAACTGTGTTGCGATGCATTTTATAATCATGCGAATCGGGAATAAAGTTCGACAAGAACTTGCTTGCACTCTGTGTGATTCATACGTGTCATTTGATCGAAATATTTTTGAATAGATTCTGTTGAACAACTGAACTTCTGATATAGAATTACGTCACAAAACCTTTTTCTCCAAAGATCAAGTATAGATTAAGATAGTCCAGAGCATTAGTTAGACTTGATTTATATAAATTAGCTGACATCGAAGAAAATGAACAATATACAGTTGACTTTCATAGTCAAAACATGTTTAGCTCGATTTAGGTACTTCGTTCAGGCGCGAAAAAACGTTTTACATTTTGCATTTGCACAATGACAAAGTGTCATATTATAATGATTTTCTTTTTGTACGTTTACAGTTCAGATCTTTGGTCACTAGGTTGCGTAATATTCCAAATGTTGACGGGAAAGCCTCCGTTCTGCGATGCGTCAGACTTTGCCATCTTTCAAAAAGTTATCAAAATAAATTTTTCGTATCCAGACTTCGTTGACGAGGAAGCGAAAGATTTAATCAATGGTCTTCTGGTATGTAAATATAATTCTTAGAAATTTATTATATTCACAGAATATCCAGATGTATTCTTGTCCTACAAATGTATATATAAATATATATTTTGAATTTTAAGCGATTGTGGCATAATAGTAATAATAACAGCTTTGCAACTATAGAAATACTACTTAGTTGTTAAATTCTGTTATTGCCATTATCGATTGGTTGTCTACAGACCAAAAACTTATCCTTTTTGCTTTTGATCTGGTGGATTCCGTATCTATATAATACAGAGGGTACTGCTTCTATCTAAGTAAGTCTGACCGTGGACCGCGAAACGTCACAATACTTCAATTATGTTAAAATAAAGCATAACTTTTGAATTTGAATCGTCATTATAATCCTTAATTTCTAGAAATTCGATTCGAATCAACGGCTGGGAAGTGATGAATGTGGAGGTTTTGAAAAACTTAAAGAGCACCCCTTTTTTCGGGGTGTAAACTGGGATGAATTACACACAAAAATACCCCCTCCCATAAGTCGACCCGTTTCTCGATTGAGCGTGAAAACGTCTAGATCAAGCGATTCAGTGAGCGATGTAAGTGAACGTTTAGTTTCAATTTTCGGCGCTCCGGAAGTATCCGTACCAAGATGACGCACAACCTGAACAACCCTAACCTGGTACACATATCATGTTCAGGTTGTCCGCTATCTTGTTACGGATACTTCGAGAGAACCCAATTTTCATGTACCAGTAGTCTTTTACAAAAATAACGCGAACTTCAAAAAGCGTAATTATCGACTTATAAAACTGTTCGTAAATTTTTCTAAGTTGTGCAATCTACAGATGCATGATGCCGGGGGTGTGATATATTGGCGATGACTCATTTACTACATCTATTGATATGAGTTCAAATTGGAGTCATGTCTCTCTTCATTTATATTTAATTCACATGACAAAATAATATGGGATTATTTATCTCACTCAACCACGTAATTATGTCCCTTTTTTCAGAAATCAGACGCTGTATATTCACGTATATCGCCCCGCAAGTCAGGAACAATGAAACGACAAGCAAGACCAGTGAAAAATAGTATCGCTGTAAAGTTAGTAGGTTTTTATATCGAATTGGGTTTTATATAACGGTATTCACATTTTGGTGATATTGTACAGTTTTTATTTATACACTCATTTCTAAACTCTCACGGCGCTATAAATTACTCTATAATTTCCGCGTCATGGGAAAAACTTTCTATTTCATACCAGCATAACACCATAATTTCAGTTATATTGTAGACAGAACTGGAATTGAAAATTAACGACTCGTTTGTGTTGTTGAAAACGTGCTATCCGTTTATTGTATACGAACAAAATGATATATTTACCTCAAAAGTTGTCGGGATGCTGTAGGCTAAATATGTAGGCGGGACTAACGCATTTGAACAGCTTTTGCTTTTCTTTCTTTCAGTAAGCTAACAGCGTCGGAGCCAGATGATATTGAAGGTTATGGATTACCTCCCGACCTGTCAAGCGATGACCGAGATACTTGGCTGGAAAAACAGATGGGATCAACTTGGTATATTTACTTAGAGTTATGATCATTCCATAATTCACTTGCTCTCTCTTCTAGAAGTAGAACAAGTTTTAACCGTATAAACCAAACACGCCTTGAAAACGTTTATGTTGTTGATTTGATGAATTTCATCGAGAGAATTTATTTTTAGTATATCTTGTATAATTATCGCTTAATTGTCCTGAACGCGTTAATGTATTTGTTATTTTTATTATTAGGCATCACTTTTCAAATGGAGCACTTATATTAAAGCGGGCTGAACTTGAAAAGAAACGAGGATTGTCAGTAAAAACTCGTCAATTCTTGCTTATGGAGGGACCGAAATTAGTCTACGTCGATCCATCAAGTATGGAAGTCAAAGGAGAGATACCATGGTTTGTTAAACTTTCGCCAGTAACTACGACGCAACATAATATTGTTCGTCAGTATGTGTGCAGTTAAATACATAATCATCATCCTGACTTTCGTGTCGTCCGACTAATAACTGAATATTGTATTTTTTACCATTGGGCTTTCCGGCTACTCTTTGTATATTTGCATAGTAGACTACATCTTGCGATAAATCAGGGATCGGCAACCTACGGCCAGATCAGGTCAGCGGAGTAAAATGATCTTGCCCGCGACGCTTCCCTGAATAATAGCGACAAAACGGCGGTATTGACGATGAAATAATTCTATAATCCACGCTCGAGGAGTTGATTATATTCTTTACCTAACAAATTTTATTGTGAGACATGTGTAGATTAAATTGTGTTATAACTTAACAATTTAGTGAACAAACTACTCGTTTAACGAGCATACAATATTATTATAATTAGACATATGGCAACGCGCAGAAAAGTTGATGCCGAGTGCAGAGGGTTCAATGGCGCAGAAAATATTCGAATAGAGCTTCTTGATATGCAATGCAATGGGGAAATAAAATCCATATTCTATTCCAGAGATGAATCACTGCTGGATTTGTATAATAAAGTATCTTCTTGAAGGAAATCTCTATCAAAATTTGACAAACCGTGCGAAAAAAATTGTGCACTGATTTGTTTTAACATTATTTTCGGCCAAAAAAATGACCAAATGATATTATAGGTTTTGTGAAATTTGAATGAAACGTTTATTTCAGGTCACGTGAACTGAAGACAGAAGTGAAGACTTTCAAATCATTTCACATTCATGTGGTAAGTGATATCTTCTCAATTGTACATTTTATCGGCATGAATGCATGAACTTATTTTACAATTGGCCATTCTAAATGCTACTGTCAATTTTCTTGTATGCTGTGGAGAATTATTATCAAATATTACATCACAGAATATCTTCCGGATCTTACATTATATAGACTACATGAGACATTGTCTATTTCATTTTTTACAGCCTGGTCGAACGTACCATCTTGTCGATAAAAAAGGAAACGCAATTAAATGGTGTCGAAAAATTGACGATGTTAAACAGTTTTATTACGGATCAGCGTAAAGCGTTTAGCAAACTCATCTGCAAAGACAATGCCCAGTGTCAATTACAATCATGGAAACACAATCCACAATGAACAGAATATAATTGTGATTCAAAAAATAACGTCAAACGCCATCAGGGACAACCGCGATAGTTGGTGCTGGAACTTCTTTTATACACATTGGCTATTACTCGCGAAGAACACTCTCTTTTGTGCCACTGAATTCCAAGATGATGATTACGTCTTCCCCACGATAATAAAATCACGGTGACCGTACATTTGAACCCATTTGTATATCCGCGGGTTCAATCTATATGCGGGTGCTAAAACCCATGGGCTAGGGTAGTATGGGTTCAAATATCCGTAAAACAAAAAAAAAATTCCGTAGATGTAATAGTATGCAGGTGCAATTGTCGTGGGTGCAAATGTAATGGAACCTAAAATCACATTTTGCCACTTCTAGTCTCGGCTATAGTCAATAGAGCATCCTCGATGGGTCTGTGTGTAGAAAGCACACCTTGGTTCATGAATATAAAACTCGGCGTTCAGACCCTCGGAATCCTAAGGATTTTTTTGAAGTTTCCTGTCTCGACTTCAGTTTTCAATATTTCTGAATTTCCAATGAGCGAGTTCAAATTTCAAAAGTTCAAACTGTATCACGAGTGATAACAAGTAAATCCCGAACTTGCAGCTATAATTAATTGAAGAATCCGCCACTATTTCTTCTACCATGCAAATATTTTTTCCTATCTATGTAGTGGATACACTATACCTACTATTTGTGTACTGACTCTTGATGTCGTCATGTGTTTTATAACGGTACAGATATTATAAAAAATTTAAATGTTGAACAATAAATAGAAAGATTATAATTTGTGGACAAAATCAGTCTAAGGTGATCGTGAAAATACTGACAAACAAGACTTTCACAGATCATTTATAGTTTAACCCAGGGGTGGGCAACATACGGCCCGCGAGCCGGATCCGGCCCGCGACGAGATTTTGACCGGTCCGCTGACTGTATCCAACCACACCCTGTATTGTGGTCCGACGCATCATTCCTGAAAGTTGCCGATCTACTCCCACCGCACTGTCAGTGCAAGCTGGTAAAATAAACAATTGCCTTAGTGAACAAACAATTGCGTTAGCACACTTGTTAAACAAACAATATAAGGTCAAAGCAGAAAGCATTGTAAACATTCCATAAATATAATCTATATCCACATAAACAGATTTATTATTTTGTCAACCCATAACAAACAGTCATCAATACGAAAAAAATACATAACACAAATAAAATTGCTTCGGTATTGACAAGAGGGAGCGATACGACTAGGGTTGGATTATCCGGTTAGCGGTTAACCAAGAGTTATTTTGCTATCTGATATCCGGATATTATTGTGACGGTTAACCGGATAATAGAGCAGTATAAATTATACATATGCGCGATTAGCGATTTTTATATTTTTTGTTGAGTGGTGACTGACATCTCCCAGAGCATATAATAACAACTTTTTCCACTCTAATCTGCCTATATATATTTTAGCCATCCGTAAAATGCTGGAGTGAACTTCACTATTACATCACAAAACACGCAGAACAAATGTGATTATTGCGCTTATTAGAAGAGCTTATTTGCTTTATAAAGTTAGATTTGAACTGGAGGTACAGTTTAAGCAAGACTAACTTAAACGAATTCAGTTGAAAAGTATTGGTTGGGTGGGTGTGAGTTTGTTGCTTTTTTGTCGGGTGTGGCTTTTAGTAATTGTTGCGTGTATTGAAGGAACTCATTTCATCATGAAGTAAACCAGTTTGAATTTCGAGGACTTATTTCACAATACTTCCGATTCCATGTAATCTGTGTAGCATTTCAAAATTTTGGGTACACAACCAAATGTTATGTGCTTCCTTTTAACTTTGGTATATATGTTTTTTCAAATTTCCTTGTATCAATCGAATCAATAGATATACCAGCCGAAAATAAATCTATTCTATCTAATTCAGGTGTATGTTAAACTAGATGAACTTAAAAGCTTAAAGAAATGGTCATCGTGAGTCTGCGACACCAAAATTTAGTACGAGTCAAAATTTAAAGAAAATATGCTCTAGGTCTAGACAGAAAAAAAACTTCCAAAAAATTTAACAATAAAAAAAAGAATAATATAAATTTTGACATAGAATTTGAATATGAGAAAATAACTTAGCAGTCGAGAGGAAGACAATTAGGACACAGTATTTAAAACAATGTTTCACTATATTATTCAGCTGTACTTCTGTACGATTACAGACAGAGCTTAAATTTTTATTTATTGACACATTCAACATCAAAATGCACAATCATTTTTATTTGAGCTAAATAATACATATGTACGTATTTACAATAGAACTGTGTTGTGTAGTGGTTTTCAGTCAATTCGCCGCAAAAATCTTGTAAAATCGGTTCTCTGAAATTAGCAGTAACTAACTATCCGGTTAACCGGATATGTAAAATACGAAATACCCGGATATATCCGTTATCCGGATAGTATAAATTATAGGTATCCGAACTAACCCTAGATACGACCATGAGGTCATCGAGGTCAACTCCCACCCTATTTTCTGAAGTGATTAAGTTTCACACTGAAGATGACTATTAGAAAATTTGGTCTGTCAAATAATACTTTTAAAAATTCGATGTAATCTCAGAAAACTATTGACGGAGGGCATTTTTTATTGAGAACTCACTTACACAATAAAAGTTCTATATGCTTTAGATCAGTGGTTCCCAACCGTCGGTTCGTGGACCGGTGCCGGTCCGCGAGGCTCATTTGCCGGTCCGCGGAAAATTTCATTTTGTTGTTTTTCTACCGTCTCAATCGCTTTACCGAAGACGAAGTTACGTTGGTTTATTACGCAATTTCTCTTCCGCCGTCATATTGCTGTTGGATACGTGCGGGATGGCCCGGCAACGTCTTGGTGCCGAGCAGTGGCGTAGCATCAACCCCCGCGGGGGGGGGGAAGCAAAAATGGGCCCCAAGCGGTTAAAATTTAGAAATTTAAGCCGCAAAACCAAAAGCTGCATTGCAAAAGCATTAATGCACATCTTATAATGTTGATGTTAGTTCTGCTCAAATCGTTTTGTTAGGTAACAATGCCGGAGTGGTCGATTTTCGGCGTCGTCTGGTTTGATCGCACCGGCCACCGGCACAATTACGCAGGCTGTCAGATTGATGTCGAAAGCAAAACCTCTCAGTGGCGCACAAAAACGAAGAATAAAGGGCAGAAGAGGAAGAACGTATGAAAAAAAATTAAAGTAACCAAGATAAACGAAATATTTAAACCAAAGTTTAAACAATTAGAATTGGGAATACCGAACGTAACTGAGGAGGAATTAAGCCTAGCACCGATGGTATCGGTAGAAAACCAGATGCGTGTTCAATTTCCAAAAGTGATGGCGCCGGCGCGAATGAATTTTCTTCCAAAACTTACACGACAATTATAACAGGTAAGCTACTGATTTTTGAAGCAAATTGAAAAAATTGATATGACGAAGATGGTGGATGAGTTTGCTAACACGAAAGCTCAAATTTTAGGTTACCATAGCCTTCTTATAGCGACATGTTATGCTTTTTGACGAAATAAAAAAAAAAATTTGTTTTAGCTTATGTCCGGGAGTTTCTAGGGTCATTTCCACGAAATATTTTTGCGGGGGGGGGGGGGGGGGCACGAGGGTCTTGCTACGCCACTGGTGCCGAGTAATCATACTTTTCGGTTCATCGCGAAAGCGATCCGTCAAATCTCGCAAGATTCAGAAGCCTGGAAATCAGCATGCGTGCTTTTACCGTTCTGCATGCTTTTCTTGATTAGTGGGTCAAAGTTATGTTGGTTTATTACGCAATTTCTCCTCCGTCGTCATATTGGTGTTTGATAATTGCGGTATTAATGGCCCGGCGAGGTCTTGGCGCTGAGTAATCACTTTTTGCTTTTTCGGTTCTGATTCATCGTGAAAGCGCTCCGTCAAATCTCGCAAGGTTCAGAAACCTGGAAATCAGCATGCGCGCCTTTTCCGCTCTGCATGCTTTTCTTGATTAATCCACATCCATCGAAATAAAAGGTTATGAATATTTCTTCGTTTAAACCAGAATGTATCAAGATAGACAGTATAATATTCCAGAGCATCACCATGAGCATGTAATAAAGATTGAATACCGAAGAATTTTTTGTAATCATCCGGCCCGCCGAGTACTTCATTTTCCCACATCTGGCCCGCCGACTAGAGAAGTTGCCCACCCCTGGTTTAACCCAATGTTTCTCAGCCGGAGAGGAATTTCTCACAAGGGAGGAATTTAAAAAAAAAATGGGGGGGGGGGGATTTGGTTTCGAATTTGCGTGTAACTGTTATTTCGTACTTTCATTAATTATAATGTATATATATGCATACATTTTGAACTATTTCAAATGTACAAAAGTCGGAATACAAAAGTTGCACGTATCATAGGCAAAAATTTTAGTAAAGATTGAATAACAAATTTTAATGGTTATTTTATGGGGAGAAATTAGGAGCCCAAAAATAGACCAAGGAGGGAATGTGTTAAAAGAGGTTGGGAACCACGACCAATCAAGTTTCGGCGCCACCGCGACTTCTAATGATGAATGCCTGCAATCATCCTCGTCGGTTCTATTGCGATAACTAGCGGAGATTTGGAGTCAATTTTCACACAAGATAAAATACATCGACAAACAGCTCCAAAATCGTCGTGTTAAACCCGATTTAGCAGATTCGAATCCTGCGTGCATTACGTATGAAGAAGGTTTTACTGGAAGACATGCAAACTCAGTGGGAGGATCTTTTGTACAACACCCCCGCCAACGCTAAAAAAATATATATATATTCGTCTTATCAAGTTGGGACGAGGATTCAGATTGCGCTGGCAATTCAAATCATTTCTAATCCGAACCCGATAATCACTAATTTGTTATTTTAAAACGTGGCGGGGTGGTTTTTTCAAATCTCGCACTTTTGCATTAGTGACGGGGGCTTTGTACAAAAGATCCCATTGGCTGTCGACGCCTGTGAACTGTTTATTTTCATTAAATAGTTCACGACATTAACCTTAGTATATATATATATCGGATCGTTCTCATTATTGTCATAAAAGAATTTCACACAGATTCTGAACTACAGACAACAAAAATTTCAGTAGCAAAAGTCGATAAGCGCTTCCCAAAATTGCGTTCTCCATTTACAGGGCCGGTTGACCAGGCCGCGGTTTCATTCCTCCACCATCAAGTCCACGCACCAAACAAATAACTGCCTAACTAATCTCATATCCGACATCAATCAATCAATCAATTTTATTTCGGTCGCTCTGGTATAAAACAAAACAATGACAAACGAACAAACACAAAACACAGAGGACCTGGAGGACGGGCATAACTTAAATAAAAGTTAAAAACGTGAAAATACGCGCCCGTCCACCAAAAACAGTCAAATAACACAATAAAACAAAAATACACGATACAGAATCGGGCAATAACTTCAAATAAATAAATTTGTGAATAACAGTGACAACAATGAGTATATATTAAAGAGGGGTCATACAGATAAAAAACATCGTTTTTATGTGTAACAAGAAAATGAAGTGATTGTAGGAATAACACTGCAAATGGTAAAGGAAAATTGTGATTAGAATAAACAGGTCGCTTGAATGAAGACTTTGTTCGAACATTAAATGACTGACAAAAATTGTTGAAAGAGGTGCTTTTGGGTGTTGACCAACTAAAAAAATAGTGCTGTGATGGTGTGGTGTTTATAACAAACTATGTTAAAATCTTAGACGAACTGGTTATGGACTGGTTACCAGATGAGAGTCGACGGTTCGCCATCCGATTAAGCGGTCTTATCGGTAAATATGTAAATCATAGTTAATGTTAAACGTATTCAACCACAAATTCGTTTGATGTTTCTGTGATTACAAAAATAATGTCCTCGAGTCATAATTCAACGGACAGCCTGCTCACACGATTTTAATCTCTCAGTGCGTCTCAGCAGCCTTTGTGAAGTAAAAATCTCACACGAATTAAACCACACAATTATCAACAACAACAAGGAATTTATGACCACTTGCTGCATTTGAATACGAGTATACTATGCCAGTACATGAAGTCATTTGTGCTGTAACTATCATGCTCCAGTGTGAATACAAGTGGAAGACATTGTTAGAATAAATTGTATTGTTAGCTGTGGGTGTTATTTTGCCACAACTGTTTCACATTTTTTAAATTTAGCTATAAAGAACCCAATTGTGTCTCTATCAGCCGGATGAACAGCTTCATCTTCTGTTGGCGACATACTAAAATACTGCAATTTTTTCAATTGATCGTCTGAAAGGCGCGATTCACTTCTTTGGCCAAATCCACCAATATGTGGTTCCTGTAACAAGGAATTTATTTAATAGTGAAAGCCCTGGTTTTATTGTTGGTGGGTTCGCCAAAACTAATTCACTATAGCGTAGGTTCTCGAATTGCTCCAGACAATCCCCAGGGCTCTGTGAGAAAAACCTAATGGCTCAGAGAGCTACTCGTTCACTTATTCAAGTACTGACTGGGTCTAATTTTGTAACTGTCCAAAGAAGCAAAAACGGCCTCGATAAAATTTGACAACGGTAGCGTCGGAATGTTACAACAAGGCGGTAATTCAAATATTATATTATATATGGGTTCCGATAGATATTTTTCATGGATGCATTTTGGGGCTCCATAAATATTAGTCAACCTCTTCAAGGGCTCCACAACACCAAAAGTTTCAGAACCCCTGCCATATAATAGAAAAACACGGAGATAAATATTTTGCTATAACAACAAAAATTACAGTAGCAAAATGATAAATATTTTGCAATCAAAAGCATACACATTACCTGTTCTACCAACTGCATATTGCTGAATTCACTCAAAACATTTTCCACCATTTTTTCATTTTCATCAAAAGTGGTTGTACAAGTACTGTAAACGATGGTACCTCCTTCTTGTAGTAATTTTATTGCCTATAAAAGTGAATGTACCATAATAAAAATGGAATGTGACATGCATAAGCAGCAGAACATTCCCTCAAAAATTAGGCTTTGTGGAATTCACTTGCTCCTAGATATTTCTGTGATGCTGATGACTTGAATTGGCCCTGTTGTGTGTTAATTGTTATCTAAAAGCAGCCTTGCCGCAGGAATAAACCCAAGTAAGTCAAAAATTAGTCAGTTGGATTTGGAATTCTTCTATAAGTACTCTTTCCACTTTGATTGTATAAAAAAAATCTAGTGTAGTGAATATATCGAAATGTAGTTTTCAATTCAGTTATGCCTTGCATTCCACTGTAAAGCTTGTGACGAAATCAATTGCGGAGTAACAATTCTTTTTTGTGGCAGGTTCGTTCTTTGGTTTGAGTATTTGTGCGCGATTGCATCTCATACTTAAACAGGCATTATTAAAACATGTTAACCAGCAAGAATTGCTATGATCCCCACGATAAAATAATGTAAATGACAAGTTATGATGATTATAAATACAAAACTAAACTTGGAACAACTGAATATCCAGGCTTATCTAAGAGAAATGGCCTTGAAATTTGCATTGCTTATTAAAACAGACATGAAGCAATTACAATTAATAGATACAACTTGTTGCCAACAAAAAATTCTTCAAAATATTATGTAATGTCTTGACTGCCAGTTAGTAAAAAAAACAGCAGTACAAACCGTTTTAAAAAGTTGCCACTGAAGTGCAGGATATGACGAAATAGAAGATTTTGACTTCATTTTGTATTCGGGAAATCTGGGACGTTGGCCTAATGCACTGCACGGAGCATCAAGTAAAATATGAGTGAAGCTACCAGATTGGTAAGGAGGTGAAAAATCAGATCTTTTCTCATCATTAAGAGGAATCGCAGTTTCTGCAATAAAGGCATAGTGATTGATTCAAGTTATTCGTCAAATACTAATGTCATTATATCTTATTCGTTTTACATAATATCAGAATGTTAGCCTATTAACAATCTCCAATTATTCACTGGAAATATACCTGGGTGCACAAAGGCAAATAGAACATTCCTTGATGAAAAATACTTAACCCAAAACTTGAATTTAATACACAGAACCATCCTAAATGGGCTTGAACACACTTTCTGTTCATAATCACAATTTACATGGGTTCTCACCAATAGAATGAGTTAGACCAGTGGTTTTCAAACAGTGGGGCGTGCCCACAAACAGGGTGTATACCATGTTTTGAAGGGGCATGAATATGATCAAAAATAAAAATATTATTTCAGATTTGATCTTGCGCATCTTATTTTGTATATTCACATTTAAAAAATTTTCATTTATTTCACTATTTATATTTCATCCACATATTTTCAACGTGTTTTTTGAATAAAACATACTTTCGCCTTACTATCTGTTATTTGTAGCTTATTGTTAGCTACCGGTAGTTATTTTTGAGGTGGGACGAGAGACTTGTCCCACTTAAAAGGCTTAAAAAGTTTGAAAACCACTGGGTTAGAATATCAGTCCAATGGCCAGAGGCAAATGATTTTATCATTAATTGATTAAAAACACACCTGAATGTATATTTC
Source organism: Styela clava (assembly GCF_964204865.1). Taxonomy (NCBI): domain Eukaryota; kingdom Metazoa; phylum Chordata; class Ascidiacea; order Stolidobranchia; family Styelidae; genus Styela; species Styela clava. Next base: position 11,069,362 of record NC_135259.1, on the reverse strand, counting down.
TTGAATCTGCAACAAAACTATGAAGCATGTCAGAGTAACCCAGACGCTTTCCATTTTCAAGAATTTTTTTCACTTTAGACTCTGATCTGTCTAATGCAATAACATGGCCTTTTCCTTTCAACAAAGAACATAAATGGGTTGATTTTCCACCTGGTGAAGCACACATGTCAAGAACAATAGCATCAAGAGGTGGATTCAAAATGTGGCCAACTACGATTGAAGGCAGATTCTGAAATGTGGGAGAGTGACAGTTATAAATCAGCAATAAAATCCTATAACAAAGCCATGACTGCGATAACCAATACATTATCAGAGTATTTCAGAATACTGTAGTCTTTTGATATCAAAAATTCAGATCGTATTATTATGCAAGAAATGTTTGAAAAAAGGCCTTGGAGCGCAGAGTTTGTTGGCAGACAAGGGTAGCGGAGATGGTCAAGCGTGATGGAATAAAAAGGGTTCCCCTATACTTAAAATAAAACAGAAATATATTTGGTTAACTATCCGGTGCCATACAGACTTTGAGCAAATCTGAAAAAAATGTATGTAGTAACCTTCTGGTAACTTTCTCCACCTTTACCAAAAACTTCAAATATGTATTTAATTCATTTGACCGTTAGTTTTGATTTTATCCCAACAATGACAGTGAAAACAATCGCCACTTCATGTCCGCTAAAATGAAAGGCTATTCCAGAAAGTCATTTATTTAGTTAAAAGCTTCGGACTTGAATTTTATGTAAATGTACACAGTAGAAGTATCCTAGTCACAAACACATAAATTTCAAATAACAATTTCTACATTCACCACCTACTTGAGGAAAGAATGCCCCAGGCAATGAATGTTGATCTAAACATGGTGTGAGATAAATGGGCTCATTCATTCGAATTCCAATTCCTTGTATATTCAGACTGCTGCTCTGTGCAAAGTTGAATAATAAGTTTGCAAGAAATTTCATATATACAAGACCAATTTTAAAGATTGAAGCCAATATTAACAAAGATAATAAAGCAACATCTCCAATGCTAGAACTATTTCAAAATCTAAAAGCGCATTTAAAAATCAAATTCAGTAAACTTGAATTCAAGCACTATCAGAAGAGATCTTATTGAATCTCACAAGTAAAAAAATTCAAGATAAGCGCAACACATTTATGTCAAATCGGCACCATAGATATAGTATGACAAAGATACTTTTGAATAAATCTATTTTTTACTCTCATTTTGATCATGTTCAATTTGTCAACCCTTCAAGTCCATGGTTCCGAAAACAAATAACTGATTAACTAATTCCATACCCGACATGGACTGGTAACCGAACAAGAGGCAGTGATTGGCCATTTGATTAAGCCGTCTTAGCATCTTTCCGCTCCCCCAGGATAAATATGTAAATACTATCCTATCCAATGTTAACTAACTTTGATATATAGTTAGAAATCGATGTTTCGTAGGGTACTATAGCCAGCAGCAACCTTCAAAATTACATTGGGAAATATTACATAACAAGCCAATAACAATAACCTAGATGAAAAAAGTTGTTGTCTTCCAAATTCAGCAATACCGTTTCCAACAAAATATTTCATTCTTTCATACTTCAATGAACCTTTTAAGCATTTCCCTTCTAGATCAACATGCACAGAGACTTTGTCACCACAATTCATATCTGCAATAACACCAAATTAAAAAATTGAATGATGTTTAACAAAAAATGCAATAAAAAATAAAGAGTAATTTGAGATGTAGTGTTCACTTCCAAGATTAGAGATATTTTTCTAAATCATGGGCCACCAACATCTTAATGGATTATGACATTGGTAGCTTGGAAATTTATAGGATTCTTTAGAGTTTAGTCAGTATCAAGGGCTTAGAAAAAGGGAAAATGCAGTCACGATGTACATATCACACATAGGATAAAATTCAATATAATATTCTGAATATGTACTGGATATATATATATAGCACAACATGTGCAGCATTCATTTCACAAGTTGATGGCATAAATATAAATTTTGCAGTTCAGTGCCCCGAAAAAGATTTAGAGCTTCTTTTCTGTAAAAAATATAAAATTAAATAATACAGCAGTGAAATCAGATAGTCGAGTATTCAAGAGCTAAAATGATTAAAAAATGTAGTTGAAACAAAGAAGAAAAACACTTGTAGTTAATTTTACTTTGTGGTGCAGAAATGATGCCTGGTGCAAACACATGAGCTCCTCTCATAACTGCCATTTCACATGCTCTGTCAACAATTATTTCTTTTGTGCAGGTAATGATATTTTGTAGGCTTTTGTTTGGAATTATCAAAACATCTTTAATAAGTTGATGTTGTTGTATTTTCATATCTGATACATCATGATGGGAAGGAACGTCTCTGTATTTTAAGTCCTTTATATTAAGGAAAAAACAAGAGGGGTTACTCAATATATACAGTATTGTACAGTACAGACTATAGCAAAGGAACAAATTTCTTACCTTGTCTATGTAGTTTTGTAACATGCTTACAGCTTGGTCATATATCATCTTGTTGGGGTCAAACCTCACAGTAGTAAACCCTGGCGGGGGAAAATATTCACCCATTTTTCAACAAAACTATCTGAGCTGATTGAGCCTACGATGCACGCCGATCTGCAGGTCGCTACTCGCTATCTGGTACGTAATGCAGTGATGGGGAAATTCCGAGATTACCTTCAGACGCTAGTAGACGGAGTCGCGGAAGTTTACGTTATCGGGTCATTTGTTTTTTTTTTTATACAACAAAATATGTTTTTTATACAGTCTTCTGGCTCGAACAAGGCTCTCCACGATAAAACCCTGATATGTAAGAACGGAATCCACGCAATTCGGCATCGCATACGATCAGCGATAGGATTTTAACTGGAGATGTGCGACATGCGATCCCCCCTGGCATATTACCCACTATGCCACAGAGTCAACATCGGTTGGGAGTTTTGAAATATTCATTTGCAAAAAAATGGAATAGATAAATAAAAAAATAATTTAATGTGGTGGTTTACAACTACCGGGTGTGCATTTCGATTCCGCCATCTTTATTTTTATAAATTTATGTTTATTATTTCATCATATTTACAGTCGACTGTATTGCGTAATAAACGTATGCCATGGAACACTCGTGTGCCTAAATCTGGCACTATATAAGCGATCAAATTTGTTTATAACCGTTAACCACAGCCAGGCGACACTTTTTAACGATATTGAAGTTACAAAGAAATGGTATTTAAACATTTAACGACTGTCGCTTTCAACTGTATTTAAGTTACGCGAAATGCTACTTAACACATCTAACGACTAACGCTTTTTAACAGTATTGAAGTTACGAGGAAATGCTATTTAAAACATTCACCGACTGAAGCGTTATAACAGTATTAAAGTTACGGCGAAATGCTATTTGAATATTTAACGACTGACACTTTTTGCAGTATTGAAGTTACGGCAAAATGATACTCAAAACATTTAACGACTGACGCTTTTTAACAGTATTGAAGTATGTGTAGTCTAGCAGTATGGAAGTAACTAATTTTGTTAGCCTACCTAACATCAAACATGTGAAGAGACGGAACCTATGGGCAGGGGGTATATTCACTTTGCTAAAACAGACAGTTCTCGAACTCGTAATAGAACTAAAATAAGGAAAATCACACACTACACATACTACAGGAGTACCAGGCGAAATGCTATTAAAAATTCAACGACTGAAGCTATTTAAACTGTATTAAAGTTACGATGAAATGCTATTTAAAACATTCAACGACTGAGGCTTTTTAACGATATTGAAGTTATGGAGAAATGCTATTCAAACAGTATTGAGGTTACAGTGACGTCTCGGTTACCAGTTCGTATCGGATATCGCTATAGTACGGTACCTAATCCTTAGATCCAGATCAGAACGAGAGTTTTTCAATTCACTAAGTATATTTTCATTTTACAAGGCTGGTGGTAAGCATTTTACGACACAAAACAAACTTTCACTTACCGTTATGCCTAAGCTGGTGAAATGCTTGTTTCTTACTCTGTTCACTGACCACATGGACAAATTCGGACTGTTGGACTCAAATACGAAACGATTGTATGTTTTATGCCGAATCGTACTCCGTCAAACTTCTAAATAAATCGCACTTTTACACTATTTTGGTCAATGTTTTATTAAACTTTCTATTATCTTGATACTCACCCTTTTCTCTTTTTATTGCCAGACTTCCAACGATCCTAACCTAGGAACAAGATCCTACTTTGCTTTTCAAAACTGTTGACTGTGATTCCGACTCAAAACTAATACCTCACAAGCTGAAAAGTACTTTGAAGCGAAATGTACAGAATTCGCTTAGAACTTGTATTTATTATTGCAATGCGAAATTTGTAAAACATAACAAGGCAGGAACAAATATGTACAAAGGAGACAAATCAATCAGAAGTCATAATAGCTCAGATTGAGCTAAAGGAACAAAAATCGAAAATTTTTGATCAGACTACACTACTCTTGACAAGAGAAATAATTTTAGTAAGTCAAGAAATCAAGCCATGATTGAAGTGAGATAACATGGTATATTGAAAATTCTGCTCACAGTTATATAATAACTATTGTAAGTTATTTCATGCCGACAGATTGTGGAATCAACTTTTTGCCACATATCTAAAAAATACGGACCACAGATAATCAAATCGGGATTTGTTATCCCTTTCTATATGTGATTTCATATTTGAACATCTGATTGAAAAAAAAAATTGAAAAAATCAATAAAAAAAAAAAAAAAAGCTCTCTGTGTAGCAAATGGTTAAATAAAGCAACAGCCACATAATCATTGCTGCAATTTCGTCGACAATGACAACAAAAATATTCTGTGACAAAAACAAGGAAATCAAAAGAGAAGAAAATAGAGACAGAAAAGTCACGGTTATTCAACTGCATAAAGAGAACTCCAAGCGATAAAATGGTTAAAAAGAGTGAGGGCCATCTATACATTTAATTAAACATAAATTTTAGTATCATATCAAGTTTGAGTTACAGGAAAGCTATTTGAACCTAACATGCCAATCCAAAAATGTTTACATAAAAACGTGTCACATGCTTAAAACCGCTTATGACAAAACAATGGTTGACAACATATAAATCTAGAAAAATACTAATCTTAAAATTTCAATTCATTTTGAAAGCATTTATTTCTCTATATTGGTTTACAAAATATATATAACTGTCACTCGCTTACAACAAAAGGATATAGTGGAACGCTCTTTGAAAACAAAGATCAAGAAGACAAAATTGTCACATCAGCATCCCAGATTACTAGAGATGTATCACCAGACGCATTATCTGAATTATCAATTAAATTATGATAAACAAGTTCATCATTGATGCATTTCATACCAATGTAATAATAAATATCCACGACTTATTATATAATTATGATAAATACATAGTGGAAAGACAAACACTTTTTGAGTGCACAAATAATAACAAAAGGAGACGTAAAATTATAATAAAACAAAAAAGAAAAAAAAATTGAGAGGACAAGTCTGAGTCACTCGATTGACTTTGGGATTCACCATAATTATTATAAACAATATCAATAAAAATAAAACATGATAATGAAATACGTTGACAAAAAAAAGTATTGAGAATTTGAAGATAAATCCTCACTCGGTTGAGAGTGTATAGAACAACACAATTTTTGTATGAGTCACTCAAGTGAGTGAGTATGAGTATCACATTGAGTTTATCCACAATTACAAATAAGATATGATGATCTTACTGAAACACACTTTTTTTCTTGAAAATTCAACAAATTCTCTCCATTTTTCACCTTGCATTTGAGCTAATATAACCAAAACTAATTTCTACCAATGAAGACTCTCAAAATTCCTGTACAGAACAAACAAATATATCTTCTTTGGCTTTATAATCTTTGTACCACATCATTTCATTACAATATGTCTATCGTCTTTTCGCCGACAACCTGGTACTTGGGCTTCGTTTCGGTGGTGGGGGTGCAGGTTTAGCTTTCTGTGGTGGTCTAAATATAAATAATGCATAATTATGTTAATTAGTGATGATAAGAGTTACGGTAATATTTTGAGAAACAGGAGAGCAATTCTCAAATACATGAATACGAAGGTCAAATGATTACACCAAATAGCCTAAATGCATATGAAAATACACTATTTTCAACAATAACCATTTTATTGGCTATGTTACATAAAAGATACCTACCCAATGAGACATTTATTTGGTCATTGGGCGCCATATTTACTTGGTGAGATATTTTCATCGGTATCTAACATTTTGTGCCTCATGTAGAAATTCAAGTGAGAAGAATACGCCGCATTTTATTCAAGAAATTAGGCTGACAGATATGACTTTGGGTAAAATACAAGATCTCGTATCACTTTAGAATTTGAAAAAAATAGTCTTGTACTGAAAATTAAAAATTCATCACACCATTCGTTATGCCTGAAAGCACTTTTTCTGCACCAACAACACTGATGTAGCAAACTGGTCTATATGGCAACCTCGAGTACAGTAATTTTACATAAAATACAAGGTTTCAAAGGAGAATCAGAAATAGGAATAAAATGGAAGCTTACGGTTGTGGTTGAGACCTATTTTTGACTTGATTTAACAACAGCTCTGGCGGAGGAGGTGGAAGATCAAATGGAGAAAGATCTCTTGTTGATGGATCATTATGATTTATATGGTAAAAAGTATCCTGAAAAAAGATGATTCATCTTTTCATAAGTGAATATGCATGCAAAAAAATGATGTATCTGTGATTCACTGAATACTGAACTATACGAACGATGCTTATTTTTAAAAAAATTCGCGAAAAAAGTTTAAACATAAATTTAAAATTTAATAGTGCATGAAAAGGGAAAAAATAATTATGATTTTTAAAAGATCTATTCCTTTCCTGTGAAATTATGAACTATGTCAAATTTTTACAAAGCAAAATTTGACATGTAACATGTTTTTGCTGAAAATAAATTGTATGAAATCGAAGATAATGATAAGAAACAAGGATATTCAATTATTCGTATACATACATACAAGAATATCTCCAACTAGCCAGGAAAGGAATATTTTGTCTCATACACCTTAACATTGATTAATGCTTGAAAGTCAGATCTTACCTTCAAATCTAATATAAAATCAGGTGGTGGTGGAAAATCATCTTTCGTGTAGCTCATACCCGCAGTTTGTGTTACATCAGAAGTGTAGTAATGAGTCAAAGGAGCTCGCAACGAGGGTCGAGATGGATTCGAATTTCCTGGATAATGAGCATTTTCACCGGGTCTGAAGTTTGGGTTGCTTGGTTTTCTGTGAAGTGAATGGCTCGAGTACGAAGGACTTCGTGGTTTAGGTTTGTTGTTCACATTTGACACTATTTCTTCGTTATTGCGAGGCATGAGTGGGGGAGCATTATTGTTACTGTAATTGTGGTTGTGCGGTGGGAATGCCATTTTCTTTGGAGGTGGTGGTGGTCCACCTGGCTTGGGACCTGGAGGTGGGGGTCCTCGCATTCCTCCGAAAGCATTCCCATTTTTAAACATCGGTAGGAAGGGTAATCTTACTGGGGCTTGACCGTCAACCGTTCTCAGGCCTTTAGGGAGACCTGGGTGGGAATTTATTGCCATTGGGGGTGGTAGAGGCATGTCTTCTTCAATCGATGGGGGTGGTGGAAGGTCTTCCATCGAGGGTGGAGGGGGAGGCATATCATCCATAGGTGGTGGAGGTGGTAAGTCATCATTTGAAGGTGGTGGCGGAGGCGGCATATTGTTATTCATCATCGATGGGGGAGGGCGAGAGTATCCCGAATGAGGCTTCGCACCAGGCATAGGTGGGCGGAAACCACCCAAAGGCATTCGTGGTGGAAATTTCATCTGAGGTTGTGGAGGACCCATGGGTTTCATTGGGGGTGGGGGAGGGCCCTTTTTGAATGGTGGTGGGGGTGGTGCACCCTTGTGCATAACACTTGAAGGCTGTTGACCGCTATCTCTAGGAGAAGGTGGAGCATTGTATTCCATTCCTCTATTCATCATTGGGGGTGGTGGGGCTACAGAATGAGCAGAAGGTACGGCTGGAGGTGGTGGTACAAAAGTTGGGGTTCCGACTTCTGCAATAAATATATAGAAAATGTTTTAAAAAGGTTTACCTCTCTATTAATATCCCAAAGACATATTGCAGAGATTTGAAGGAAACAGCATCGACCTAGTTTGAAATGGCATTACTGGTCATTAATGTCAAAATGACTTATTCATACATCGCTAATAAATTCCATACCATTTTCTCTATATATACACAGGTAATATCAAAATTAAAATTAATAATGCATAAAATTCCAATATACACTGAACGATCTAAAATTCTGTCAAAAAATACTGAACGTAAAAATGCATCATAAAATGTTTCAAATCGACTTTTTACAAAATTGTAAATACATGTTTTCATTACATAACAAATTCCAACACTGAATAAAAAATCACAAAAGTTTTTGGCCATACAATTTTAAACAAATCAAACACATGGAGATCATTATTGTGTGTATGGTTTAATATCAAGTTTAGTAACACATTGATCTAGTAAACATACATATAATACGATATGCAACACTACTTACCAACACTTCCTCTTGATCCAGTTGATGATGTGCTAGTTCTGTGATTCCGATTTTGGATTACGCTGCTAACATTTGATGTAGCACTGGTACGATTCGACATATTCGGAGTAGTTTCCACTAGTTCTTCTAATTCTGGGGCAGCTCCAAGATCCCACCAATTGCTGTTTGTTTTAGCTTGCTGGGGCTTCCACACTGATTTTGCGCGTTGGGGAGCAGGACCCTGGAACAAAAATAAAAAGTGAGTGAAGGAAATCGGTCTAGATAAGAAGGCATTATCTATCTATGGTAAAGAAAATGGAATGCATTATTGTCGATTTGATTCGTTAAAGTGCTTTCTTAGTAAAAATATACCATATAACAACATTACATTGCATGTGAATATAAAATTTTAATAATGTGTCTCTATTCCAATTAAATTATCAATAATGTTATGCAGTCGAAATAGAATATATTGAAAAGAAACAGCTCATTTGAATTTAATTTATCTTCTGCAATAATACCATTTTAGGAAACTCGCCAACTGTCAGAAAAAAATTTGACGCCCATTTTGTGTTAGGAAGATTTTGACTTTGATTTCGAATCCTGCTTTAAAAAAAAATTCAACTCTGACTCCAGTTTCACACTCAGTGAAAGGCTTTATTAAAGGAGTGTTAAGAACGCTTAGTAAACTTGAGATCATTGAGTTTCGGAAGAAAATTGGAACTTTTATCATCATCTTTGAAAGTATGAAATGACTTTGACTGCCAAGAAGTCAAGAATTCGACTGCGACTTGTCAGGTCCAGTCTCCCCCCAGCCCACCGCCATGATCAAAACATCAGACTATCAGATGAAAAGTTCTGAATAAAATGGTATTATTAAGCCTTAAACTATAGATTAAAAAATCCTACCTCATTGGCTCCATCCGAGCTTTCTTGTTGATTAGCTCTCTGCCATGCACCTTCAAATACATTAGTGAGTGATGCTCGAGGCATAGAATTTTGACGAGATCCTGCTTCGCCTGAATCTGTTGACACATTTGAAGTTGTATCTGAAAAATTTCAAATCTTGTTAGTATTTTATAATGTAATTACTAGTACTGCACAAAGAATAAGTTTATACTTTATAAAGTTCAAGTTGAAAAAAAATATGGAGGGTAATAGAATATTACGTTTTAAACTACATTTGATTTCCATTGTCTGCTTCCTACCTGGATTCGTATGTGGCCTTTGCCACAAGAAGGCTTAAGCGGTATAGTATTTAAAGAAAATAACATAGTCTCTTTCCACAAAATAGCAAGTATATTTGTGAGCTTTCGTTAGATCAAAGCGTAACTTCTTCAGACAAAACAAGAGATAACAAGATCCAACATTGAATTCGATTTTTGTGAAAAGAGATCATTATTGAGTATGTAGCTCCTCCAATTTTTTCTTGGTAAATATTTCCTAGACCTATCATAGAATATGGGCATGACCATGACATCACTATTGAACAAATATGCATGGCCCAAGGAATTAATTCATAAGAGAAGAAAATACATACCAGGTTGTTGAGCGTGGAAAGTCATGGCTGATACTGGTGTTGCTTTCATTTCCTCATTTGTTTTATCATAATTGTCTTTGAGTTGTTTGCCATACTGTGAAATAGAAGTAATATATAAGCGATGTTTATGTTAGCATATTAGTGAGGACTACACAAATAATTAAACAATCAATAATTTTTTTCAAATCTTCTGCCAATTGGCACTTAATAGCACACACAATAATTTAATATAAATTATTTAGCTCTGCTTCCCCCACCCACGGTTGCCACCAACTTCGCTTAGAGATCAGCCCCTTTATTTCTGAGTTTGCTTTCTTGCAAAAAAAAGTAGTTTCATACAGCAAAATCATGGAATTAAAAGATTTGATAAAATCAGTATTCAACTGCTTCAACAATTGATGTTAAAAATAAGTCATTTCAATTGCCTGAATTCATAATACTGTATCAACATTGATTAACTTGAAATTTTCCCAAGCATCCATACATAACACTATATACAGATATATTTACTCTTTATTACCTTTGCACAGCGAATTCCGACAATCCATCTCATCAGAGAACGAACATCATCACAACAAAAATATTTGATGTGTTTTGATTTTGTCTGAATAGCAGGATGCTAAAAGAAACAAAATATATATTACAATCAATCTGGTACATTTCACTCTGTTTTCAAGATTATGTGGTTCTAACAAAAAAAATCAGGATATGTTATAAATTTCAGGTACCATACTTTATACCTAAAAGCTGATGCGGGCATGCGCCTCATGGCCCGATGCTTTTTATGTATGAATAAAAACCCAATCTCCGCAATTAGCAATTTATTGACAGTGTGCCTTATAACACAGTGCACCTGAACGTCCGTAAAATACGGTGAATGAGAAAATTGAATAATACAATAATAGGTTTCAGAGTGAAACAGGAATTTCGATCATCTGAATTCATAACAAAACCCAACTGAATATATTTTAAATTTCTTCAAATTTTAAACATCGGCATGTGATAATAGGATGACTTCTATCTTGTCAAGAAATGTAAAATCATGCCATATCAAAATTTTTCGTACCCCGAAATATTTTGCCACAATTTATCGCAAATAAATAATTTTTTAATAAAAAATCATGTTTAAAAATGCAAATAGCTGATTTTGAGAGAAAAATAAATTTCATAATCTAATTTTATTAAATTCGAAAGCAGGTTTTAACAGAATTTTTTGTTCATCTCCACTTAGGAATAGCACAAAAACAAGACAAGTGTCAAAATAATGCATAACAATGGTCTCTTCATTTTTTAATTGTAAGAAGCGGTTTGCACTTTTTTTGGAATCAGAATTTTAACAACATCAACTTACTTTCAATGCAAAACCATAATCAGTGGGTGACTTGTGCTTCTTCTTCCATCCTCTACCAAGATAGACACACATATGTTCGAACATAACCAAACATTGAAGATCAGACACCTAAAAAGTTAATTTCAAAATGAAAAGAAACATCTCAGATTGTGAAGATTTAAGTAAATTCAAAACTTTCAATTCAATCTGATTTGTATGTACAATAATCGTTGGTGACAATAAACAACACACTCGAAATTGCTGTTTTGTTTATGACATAACCATAGCAGAGTATGGTATATCTTGGTTTGATTATAGTCTTATGAAACTCCAGGGTATTTGATGTTTAGGATAGGATTTACACATTTATCCCAGGGGAGAATAAAGTCAACAGTGACCTCTCGTCCCGCTACCAGTCCATGTCGGTTATGGGATTAGTTTGCCAGTTATTGGTTTCAGATGCATGTTGGAAGAAGCCGTAAACTAACCAGCGGTTACGTGAATCAGTCCAGCAATCCTTTCGCTTATAATTATCCCACACGAGAGTCGAACCTGTCAAGCATATTCCTAACGCTTTGCATGATGCACCAAACCGCAAAGCACAGTATGATTTTGAAATTAAAAATACAAAATTTGTTGATATTAGATTAGTCATTCTGTTTATGTTTCAAAAAAATTGTTTTAAGGTCTTCATCCCTTTCTCAATAAATAATCTGCTTGTAGAAGCCTTGAACAAGTCTGCCTTTCTACAATGTTCGAATACTATTAATATATCGCTGAATATAAAATATCTATAATTTCATTATATCATATATATACTGTACAGCAAAATTGCAGTTGTGCCAAAACTTAGTGAAATGAGTTACGGTAAATCAGTCATTGCATGAATCAGTTCACATCAGGAAATAAAATTTGGTTTCATAATTACAAGTTTAATATTGCAGGATAATTAGTCATTCATTACAAAGAATTCATCACTCTCTACTCGCTTCAACTTTTTTGGTATTACAGTTTATCAAAATATGATATAAACCATTCAATATATTAAATAATTTCTATAAAATTTCGCTCGGATTTATATTTACTGCCTTCAGACTATTTTGTTTTACGTTCATCTTCAATTTTTTACACTGGTAATAAGTATGGTATTGCATGTTTTTACATGTTTGATATGTCACTGCAAAAATTTTGAATAGTTAAAAATAATATGCTCCATTGTTCCATAAACATGAGTTACACAAAGAACTTTTTCAAGAATTCCACATGCTTGTAGTCAGTGTTTCCTCTAAGGTGTGCGCGTGTGCGCGCGCACACAGCTTTCAGAGGCTGCGCACACGCATAGATTTACTGCGCACAGACGCATTTCGGTGTAATGTAACAATGTGCTCGGTTGGCAAGTTGGGAAAGTTTGTTGTTGGCCCACTTATTACCCAGTTAGAACGCCAAAATTTCTTCATTGGTTTTTGCACAAATATTAGTCATTTCCAAAAAAGTGCGCACACACTAAAATTTCTGCGCACACATACTACAAAAAATTAGAGGGAACATTGCTTGTAGCTCTTTTCTTGATTGCCATTAAACTGCTTCAAGTCTCCATCAATTGGTATTTACCAACACACAACTCTAGACTATAATTTCTTCCTGTGGCTTTTGTCATTTCATTGGTCAAAGGCAACTTTGCTAGGAGATCAATCCTCTTAATTTTCTGGTGAGTGCCTGTAATCTTGCTTTGACCAAATTTCCTTGTAAAAACTAGAAAATAAAATTATGTAAACAAACCTTTTTGCCTTTCTTTGGCTCTCCGCTCTTACTGCAATAGAGACCGGAAGTACGTAATACACAGTATTTTCTTGACCAAGATTTTGAGTCGCCCTTCACATATAAGATACCTTGAACTTCGGGTACTCCTGTGCCAGAACGACCAGAAAAAAATTCCTGAAGAGAAAAAATAGGATTTATTTATCAAATAAAGTGTATTTATCAATACAAATAGCTAGAAACTATACTCAATTTAAGATATAAAAAAAATGCATGTTGAATACAGGGATTTAGACAAATCTCCGATACCTATTTGAAATCATTTTCAAAATTTACTAAAAACTAACTCATCTTTTTTCGTAGTTACTAATAATGACCTATTTTGGCAACATTATGATGATTTAGACTTTTTATATTTTGTCATATAATCAAAATTTTACTATAGGAATGTTCCAATTCTACACATTTTCCAATGATTTAAACCATTAAGAATTATGGTAGCAGTTATATAGATTCTCATATAGGTATCAAATATTTGAAACAATTATATTGACAATTCATAAATTTAAATAAGTTCATTTAATATGAAAATGTTATTAATAATTAACCGTAGTCGTACCTCGACGAGAGTCTGTTTTTGACGTTCAGCCATTTGACTTTCCGAATCAGAAGTTGAGAGTAAATAGTGCTGAAAATAGACATTGTAAATATTTTATATCTGATCAATGCAAATACGAAATTGTCTAAAACTGGAAAATTTTGTCAAAATTATAATTTTTATGAAATTGAATAATAATATAATTTTGAAATGCAAAGATAAATTAAGCAATGCTATTTACTTCAATTAGACTTAAAAACTGCCCAATAACATATAACCTAAGTCTGCAACCTTGTCCAGACTTTGAATGAAACCAGAATTTCCAGGCAACCAAGCACTGTTCTGATAAGGTAGCATTTATAAAAACATGAGGTTTCAAGTGCTTGAAGTCATATTTTATATACGCAATTTAATGAAGGGCAAAATACTATTTTTCATTCCGTAACTGATTATGATATATGATTCTGGCAGTCAATATAATAATAGCCTATTCATAACAATACGATGCAACTGTATAAATCAACGTGCCCTATTTCCTTCATTCATTCAAGTTGAAAAATTACATCATGTTTTGAATTGGAATTATCCGGATATCAATCCTTTAATAAACTGTATGACAGGGTTACAATGAAAATTTATTGTTTAATAAAACCAAACGAAAATTTCTTCTAGTAACTGCTGCTTTGTGTAAAAGGCAATATGCGGTCACATAATTTTGATAAATTTGGCAGCCAAATACCAACCCAAAACAATAGTGCCATAAAATTAATTTTAAGTTTTCAAAATTACGAAGACAAAAAAGGATAAAAAAACAACACGGTATTTTCCCACCCACTAAGTTATACCACACATCTAACGGTAGCCTACTCAATTTTGCTTTCTAAACAAAAAAGAGTCAAAGGAGGCCAGATGTGGAATTAACAAGCACATATAAGGTTGTGAAACCACATTCACACAGCGGTGAGACTCACAATAATGAAACATGTTAATTAAACACTTTAATTAAAATGCAAACGGAAGAGAAATTCTAATAAGGTAATCATTATCAAGTGTGCTGTCTAAAAGTAAAATAGTATAAAGTACTAGAAATAACACCTGTAAGGAAAACAAGGGAGATATGCTTAAATGTATAGACTCGAATGTCAAATGTCTATTATGGACACTATTGTACCGAATGTCATTTGAAATTAATAAAAAAAAAAAACTGAATGTCATATCTCATATGAGTGTGTGCTCAATGAATTAATTGAATTATATAATCTACCTAATTTGGGGATGAAAAAATGAGCCCTATAAAATGGTATGTTTTTTTCACAACATAAACAACCCAAAGTAAAACAATTTAGCAAAATGACCCATGAATACCCCAAGAGAGCAAATGTTGAAATTGCGATTAAAATTTCATTTAAAAAATTTTTTTTCATTCTTCTAGCTGGTATCTAATTATTGTTAGAAGAAATATTCAGTATTTTAACAAAACTTTATGCATGTTTGAAAATTAAAAATACATGTTTTCCGCGTTTCTCGAAACAGCTATTTCAAGTTTTGCCCTTTTGACTTAAAGCCCTATAGTTAATGACCAAACAGCCAGTCGTTGACCATGGCATAACTTCCACAAAATATATCTATTTACCTGTGGGTTTCTGAAGAGAGCATACTTGTCTTTCCTTTCCAAAAATCTGACCTGATTGGTCGTATCTCTAGTCCAAAATGAGAGCATTTCTGTCACAGATTCGTGCTCTTCAAAAATTCGTTCTGAAAAAAATAAAAAAATATACGCCATCAGTTTACTGACAATATGGTAAAAAAAAAAGACGAAAGACAGAGATGATTGGCAGAGTGGGTGAATCGTTGGGTTTAAATATGTATGCGTCACCAAGTTGAATGTTTCAATTTTAAACCCCATACACACCACTTCAACTAAATTTCAGCACTCCAGAAGTGTATGTATCGATATGGAGGTAACTAATTTTGTTCGTCTACTTTACATCAAGTTGTAGAAAGAGACCAAGACATATGGGCATATTCACTTGGCTAACTCAGACAGTCCCCAAACTAATAATAGAACTAAAATAGGGAAAATCGGAATAAAATTATGGCCTAACCCTAAACTGGTACATATACCAAGGGAGTACCAAAAATTGAATATGTAATGTCTATCTGGAAGGAGCAAGCACCCTCAAAAATAGTAAGTCCTCACGACCTCACATGCTGCATATACATGGCCTTTTTCATAGTGACAGTCAGAAAAATATTATATAAAAATTATTTTGTATTTTACTATTTCTGCTTCCGTATATAATTAATAATATTTCAGTCTGTTCCCAACATTTCTAATTGATTTACTACATAATGCCAATTTTTCATCATCGGATATAAGTACTAATTTTTCTTCCTAATTAATTTATTTTATTGATCACATAATTCAATGAAAGATTTTACCAATCACTTTTCCGAGACTACTATTTAATATATAATACACAGAATGATTTTATGGTAGTGTTATCTTAAATCAGCAAATAAAATTATCTGATAAGCATTACCAAAATAACTGCAACAGAGAGATAAAATTGTTATCATGAAACATAATAATATTGTTAATGAGCAAAAGAATTGTATACAAATCAAATGTGAGCAACCGATTACCCACAAGACTCACCCATAAAAAGTGAAGGTAATTCTTCAATTAAAGCCCAATTAATACTTGGTTCATAATGATTTTTCTCGAGCAATTGTCGAACCACAGATCTTGTTGTCATTCTTTCATCGACAACCAATGTCTTGGAACTGTCATCTTTGTTGAATACTTTCACGACAAGCTGGAAATTTCACATTCAAAAACAGGATGTAAGTCTATTTTGAATCAATGAATTGGTAAAAATAGCTTGACAGGTGGAAACCAAAATTGCCTTTTAGTCATCACTAGGAAGGCCAATGTTCAATAATATACTATTCTGAATACAATTTGAAATTCTGGCTCAGCAACTGATGCCTCATATCACCGGATGAGAACAGAACAGGCCAAGTCACAATTTTTGATTTTAGAGAAAAACGCAAAAAACAATTTTGAATTTCGTTATTTTTGAATTTCTAGATATTCACACTTGGTAAAGACAAGAGCTCTAGTCTTTTTAATGTTGATGAGAATATCTTTGTAATCAATATCTTTTGGCCTTCCTTTCTGGTTATTTACCCCTATAAAGGACTTTGGCCCATTCTGTTTTCAACAACTTCTGACATTTTTTGTATGGGATGCAAGGCAAAACAAGGCGACTTAGGCCTATGTTGAACTAACAAATTTTTAGGGATGTAAGTTTCGGACATTTTATTTCTGATGTACATGTCCACCATATTGGAACTTAGGCCCATTCTGTTCTCAAGTCAACAAAATAGTATAGTCCTAAGTCCAGCTAAAATTTTTTGTTATTGAGAAATTCAGGATTTCAAGACCACCATCTTGTAGAGCATGGCACAAAACACCAAAATATTGAAAAAAGTGAGATTTCAAAAAATGTGAGAAGGCCCCTTCTGTGTTCATCGGGCGATATGTTTGCCAGAGGTTATTAGGCCATGTTATTGGATTTCCGCTCCTCAGGATAAATTTGAAATTCCTATCTTTCTTTTGAATTGTATCCTACTTTAATGCTTATGATACAATTTCGTATGAAAATATTCCAAATTAATTCCAACATCAAACCTTTACTATTTCAGATAGAACTAATTTCAAATGTAGTCCTATACTCCATTCATTTTGGTCATATCCGTCACAATTATATTACCGAATATATTATTAATATTTTTTTTGGAAGATTAAATGATACAACATCAGGTTTAACGTAATACCCAGTGGTTCAACCTGTAACTGGAGCGAAACCCAACGAAACATACACTCATACACACATTACCTTTTGTATTCTGGCTTCTTTGAGTTTTTCCAAGGCAATTCTCATCTTTTCTGCTTTAATTCTTTCTTCTCTTTCTTCCTACAATGATCAAGATTGAATTTATGAATGAGAGGGATAATTTATATTTATATATTATGATGTTTCTTTTACTATGCAAATGCTGATAATATAAATTCCATACAGTGGATTAAAACAGTTTCGGCTTAAAAAAAATTTGATAGGCAACTTCCTGGAACAGACGGTTAGAATCTATGTACTCATTTCCATCAGGACAGCATATGTGTAAATATGGCAAAGGTAATGCATTAAAACACAGCTAGTTTAAATTGCAGCTATGAATCAATGTACTGGTATAAACATAAGGCTTATTATAATTTCAATTCAGTAACATGATACTTGTGTACTGATCATACAGGAAACTAGGTTGTGTAACTTTGTTTATTTAGAAGCAGCATCACTGCATAAACTCAATTTTGTAAGTATGGCTGTCAATCGCGTGCATGATTAACATAAGATAATCCTTCCTACAGGTTGTGAAAATTTGACATTATTAAATGACTATACAATATGGCAGTTACAAATCAAGTGGTATTCAAAATCCCCACTCAAATAGATTTGGATAGCATTCCCTTTTTTTCCAAATGGACTAACCATGAAATCTGAATTTGAGTATGTACGATTTATTAAGTTATGTAATTCAGGACTGTTTCCCAAACTGTAAAAAATTGTTAAAATTTGCTATAATCATGTATAATTTTGTGACTGACTGTTAAAAGAAGTTCGTGACCCTGTCGTTTGGAACTCTTGGTACCAACCTCTCTAATCTCTATAATACTCCAAAAATCAAGTATTTTGTGTAAAATAATAATAAAACAAACAAAGCCATTCAAAAATAGACAATCCATGCTTTTTCATGCAAACCAAACGAAGCCAATTCAAATTTCAACTGATAAAAGTAATATATGGGATAATGGGAATGATAATGACCTGAAATGACAACCAATCAATCCTACAAATTGATGAAATTTATATCTTACGGGTGAAAGGTTATCGATATCCGCTTGTCGATTCACCATGTCTAGCTGACGCTTGATATCATCTGGAGCAAATGAATATCTCTGCGATGCTTTTTCATTTGTGTAATCAGCGGAATGTCGAGATAAATCCGACTCCGCACTGCTGTTTGATTTTGTTGACATAACACTGTTTGTGCTGGCATTCGATTGCATGGAAGTCCGACTCATTGAATGTTTTCGAGCCAATACAGTATGGTTCTGTGGTGGCGCTATCCTGATTTCGGCAGAATTTTGTCTGATTAGCGACGTCCGATTTGGCACAAAATTATGGTGATTCATTGGCGGTGGGGCTGGCGGACCCATAGGGGATCTTTTTACTCCTGGAATTGGGGCTGGTGGTCCAGTTGGTGATCTAAGCCCTTGACTTCCTGGGAAAGGAGCTTGTGCTCCAGTTGGCGATCCTTGATTTTCATCGAAACTATTTTTGTGTTGTAATTGCCTTTCTAAAATATTTGATAAGTTCGCTGGTGCCTTAACACTGGCTTGTCTTTTGATGGGTGTCATAGGTTTAGCCGGTGTCGGTGGACCAGTAAAAGAGCGCTGGCGCGACAGATCAATGGATCGCTAAAAAAGTTATGTAAATGAAAGATGAGAAAAACAAAACAACATGCAATTCATGCTTTAATAAATATGACACGTGCGAGGCGATATTTAAAAAATTTAGAATAATTTGTACTTTTTTTTTGTAATAGTACTGTTTCATTACCCAGCATTATCAAGGTATATTGACTTATGAAATTTGGGTACAGTAGGTTACAAACCATGGATTGGCCGAAAAATGACTATATGAAATAAATTGCCAAACAGCCAGTATGAAATTTAGGACATTGATGTAAATGCATAAAACGTGATATTCACTTCAAAAAATAGTATTGTTAGCTCAGCACAACAATCCTTTCATCAATCCAAAACACATTGAAATTCTAATATAAACTTACAGGTTTATCTGGCACTTTTGGCTTCAAGGCTGTAGGTGGGGGCACTGGTGGCTTTGAATTATTTATGCTGTTTTGATGGGGATAGCCATTGACAGTCTGATGGTTCACCAAGGTATTATCCTGCTGTTGTCTTGGTGACAAAGGGCCATTGGCAATGTGAGTGGGTGAGCGATCAGTTTGCTTTGGAGGGGAATAGGACTTTTGAACCTGATTTTGTGCTGCACTTTCAAAATGCCTTGCTGCATTGAGAACATTGTTTGGGGTAACAGGTGAATCCGGTGCATCAAACTTTGAAATGTCTTCTTGAAAAGCAGGGTTACTTTGACGAGTGACGCTTGTGTTGGAGGAAGAGGTTTTGCTTTCCGAAGATACTGAAGACGCGTTTTCTGGTGCCACATGTGGCATGGCAGTTTGTGGTTTAGGCGGAACGCATGGTGGGATCGCAGGCTTTGAATCATGCGACACAGTCACAGATTTTTCAGTTTCATCGAATACATGTGGCACATGGTTATTAAATACATCATCATGGTGGTCTTGTGGAGGTAAATGGCCATTAGCGATTCCAGGGGATAATTTGGAGTCTTTCTTATCATTTGATTTTCTTTTTAAGTTGTACTCATGCTCGAAACTGAGATTTGATAAATCGCTTACTAAGTCATCAAGTTCTTGCATGACCTGGTTTAATGCAAAGAAATGAACAAAAAAGATCAGGAAAAAAAACAAAATAATCATGAATAACGTAAATAAGAAAGGAACCGTTTTTCAGGCATAAAATAAAAAGAATGTAACAATGAAGAATAGAATATTTATCATGCCTCAACATCCATAAAAATATGATCATATTTGAAAAATAAAAGAGATGAAAAAGATTCAGAAATGAAAATACAGCATTAAATGATTCTGAAACATAACTTCATAATATATGCTAAAAAAAAGAGTGCGGGCCAAAAGAGGCACATAACAGAAAATGCTTATGTCTGATGGCTGTGTTATCATAATAACTCTCTGCTATCTTAGTTAGGAACCTCTTTTATTTTTAATAGCACGAACTTAAAGTCAAATTTGTTGATATCTATTCACTAGGTACACGTAGATCAACTGAATAACAGGTGAAACAAAGATTTGATGTACAAGTTACTACAAGCATAGAGCCAAATGTATACCGGTGACAAGGCTGCAAGTTCTTCAGCTGAAAGTTGTCTTGATTTGTCTTGTTTTCTTTTTTCTTCTTCCATATCTTTCTCCAAACTTTGCAATGATAATTCGTCCTCATCATCACCGAAAGTAACGCTCGGACCGCCAGTTGTTGCACGTTTCAATGTACTGAACTGTAAATAAAAAAAATATTGCTTTTAGTTTCAACGAAAATTGTTGAACTCACACCTAAGATAAAAAATAAAATCCCTTCCAAACCACTTAGCCACAACAGCTTTTATTAGGATAACCTTGTTTGGGGATAGTCGAGAAAAATTACAGAATGACCATAACACTACATTAGTAGTCTCTAAATATCTATTTTGTTCCAGCGAGAAATATAATTCAAATATTAAATTGTATATTGTAAAAGGTCCATGGCACCAAAAAGTATAGTCTATGAAATTATTTTAGTGAAATCATAATATTAAAAAAATTCTATCAATGTGCCACCATTTTTTCATAAAAAATTTTATTTGCTTGTTATTACAAGGCAATCATTAGCAAGAAACAGTTTTCCGAACAACGAAACTATTGAATTTGGTCATTGACGTGAAGCCAACCAGTATCTCTATGATTGATTTGCAATTGAAGAATTGTGGAGACATGGAAAGTCGTCTGCGGTTGAGTCCAATAATGCAATTAAAACCTACCAATACAGATCAATATCATCAAGTTGGGTGACATTTTAATAATATTTGGTAATGCAACTAATGTCTAGCTATGAGATGAAGAATATTACAATTTTATTTGCATTTGTTTTAAAACTGGATAATTAATTCTATTTTAAAACTTGCTGAACTGGCAAAAACTACCATGATGATGACAACCATAAAATTCAAAGGATTCAATTTTGGCATTTTTCCATTTTTCATTGTATTAAATGGACAAAGAACAAATTCGAAAAACAATCAAAGCTTTTACTTTATAAATAAAATTTTAATAAGCATGGCATAACATTTTTATCTATCTTATTTTATTAAAAACTAACTTGTTAAAATAGGTATCTCGGTCTCCGAACACAAAAAATCAGAATTTATTGTTATTAAACCAAAGGAACATTATTAGTGAATCTAATTTGAAATGTAAATTAAAAGGCATAGAATAATCCTCAATAAATATACAAACAGAATAACACAAGTCGTGGTGCAATACATATATACGAAAGATTGTAATCCACAAAGTCTTGATTAATAATTCCTATAAACTTGCGCATAAACCATACAGAAATCTATAAAAGTCGACAGTTCACTTCCAGTTTGTCACGTTATTACTTTGGACTAAGAACATTCAATCAATAACTTGATTCATAATGACATAATCAAACCATTTTAATGAAATCAGAAGATAAAAATAGATCCAGCATTATTACACCAGTACGAAGAGTAATGACAGTCTTGCATATTTTATTAAAATATTGCGTCAAAATAAAATTATATGACATCATAAATTATAGGCGCCTTGCCGAAACTGAAAATCATCGTTCCTTTGTCTTCTCTAGTACTGAGTACCCCTGCTTTAAAAATTTCAGAATCTGGCCTAGTAAAGGTGTTCAGTCCAATAAAAAAACATTGTATCATAATTATTATGCTGTTAGTACCTGTGGTGACCCATCCATTCCATATTGTGCTGATAGATTGGTATTTCGAGGAAGACTATTTCCATTGAATCCAATCCCACTATCTTGGCTTGCACTTTTCTTAGAAGGCATTTGTCCTATGTTAAAAATGAATGAAGGTTTAATTATAATACATATAACGAACTGGTAAAATCAAAAAATTAAAAACCTACCGGTAGTTTATGACAAAATGTAAATTAGCAAGATGACTATTTGATAGGAATTACTTTCAGCAGTAAAACCAGTAAAATTAACCAAATAGAGCTTAATAAGTCCCACTGTTCAGAAACTTTTTCCATTCTGCTGTCATTGTGTAATAGGAGCCACCTTTGGCCCGGGTTTCAAAGCTGTACCTGTTTTAAGTTTGATTTTAGATAGTGTCTTATGTCCATTTTTAGGTATGACTGATAGAATAAACTGTTACAAAAATGCAATTTTCTTGAAACTAATTTGGTTATACTGCTGTGAATTGGAATAGGCAATGGAATTAGTACCAATACATTTCAATACACCCAAAATTGCCTATACTCATATGAGTCATATTTAATATACTTATAGTTGTAATGATTTCTAGATTTTAGGATTATTTTAGAAGTTTTCATTTGATATTTGGTTATTGAGCATTTTACTAGAGTGAGTCAGAAAGATATAGACTATTATCTACTTTCTGATAATTATAAAAATAGAAAACCTACAAAACAATGTAAATACTGGTAAAAAAATATGTAGCCTACATTAGCATATGAAATTTAATTTACTCTTGCCATGTGTATACCTTTGTTATCAGTGGTAATTTTGTTAAATATAATGATCTGATTGAAATCAATTAAATTCCTATTAGTGATATGATGTACAAAAATAATATTATATTCTTGGTATGAGGTAATAAAATCAAATTCATGTCTATATTAAAGCATATCTTTAAAAGTAGTATCGAAGATAGCATTAGTAATCACTAATCATGTAATATGAATCAGTATTGGCCATGGATAATGCATACTAATGATAACACAATTTACGCTTGACCCAAGCATATTGAAGCATATTTATGACTGAGTGATGAATAATTATGCATTCAGTACTAGTTTCTGTTATAGTTAGTTTAGTAAGTGAATCATATTGATAGTTGAATACACCTACACTATAGTACTGGTAGAAAAATATTATTTTAAAACATTGAAAAACGGAAAACACAAAGAACATTTTTGGAATCGTTGGCTTACCACTGAGTACAATGGCTTCGTGGTTAGCAAGAGAAAAACTATGAAAAATAGTGATAGTCTATTGATAAATTATAAATTGAATCTACTAGTATCGGCTTTACATCCTTGCTCAGAGAGTATATAACATAAGAAACGTAATATTTTTATTAGTGAAATACAGTGTAATATGATATTACATTACAGATCAATACACCTAATATTTCTGAGAA
This sequence comes from Styela clava, assembly GCF_964204865.1. NCBI lineage: Eukaryota > Metazoa > Chordata > Ascidiacea > Stolidobranchia > Styelidae > Styela > Styela clava. The sequence continues at coordinate 11,045,371 of NC_135259.1, read as the reverse complement.
ATGTGAAGGATAAGCATACTGTGCGATACCTATTTCTAGGATATGATATGATAATGACGTATATTAGTGAAATATAAGTTTCGGACAGCATGAACTCATGACGTAACTTCATTGGCCTACAAGCCCTACATCTTTCTGAAGTATACAATATAGAAAAATATCCTAAACCAGTGTAACCTTGAATATTAGACAAAAAAAATAGAAAATTTTATTCCCAATTAATGCCAATTATTTAATATATTTGGAAAAATATTTTCAATAATATATAAATTGTGCCAAATAGTTTTGAAATTTATATTCTGTTCAAAAATTGACATTGTTGCTATTCTACCACTTTTGCTATAAATCAATTGCCTGCCTGATAGAGAAATATTTATTTATTCATCTATATAGTCACACAGAAAAAGCTCAATACAGCAAGCAATAACTTTGCTGAAAGGTTTGCTCTGATTATGAATACATACTATTACTGACAGTTAAATATACCTATAGCAGAACTCAAAAAGTATGAAATGTAAAATTACCATAATCAAAATATAGATACAATAATAGCAAATTGAAAAGCAATTATCTTCTTCTTACCTTGTCCTGATGTAAGATTATGTTCCCAGTCAGTGAGATCACTTAGCATAGCACTGAGATCAATGTCGACTTCAGAATCAGCTGGAACAAAATTCAAAATATTTTCGATCAGTTTGTTATGAAGGTAATATTTAAACTTTTTTAGTAGAGTCTGTGTTACAAACTCAATTAGAGGTCCATAATATAGTAATTTGACATAAAATATAATTACAAGTTTTAGGGTGACGTTTTCCACGAAAATTGTCTGATAAATGTATAGCCTATATATACAAACAAGAAAAAAATGAGAACAATATTTCGATGGAATTATTACTGAATAATTGAGATTTATAGGAAAAAAAAATTGAACAAAACCAGCAAGTTTTTACCCAAATTTTCATTCGAAATTTTATAACATTTAAAGATCTATTGTAGATGCATTAAATAGGCGTTATAAAGTAATAATAAAATTGAAGTGAAGTTATATAGCACTGAGTAATAAAAATGGATTCAGCTTTAATGGATAGTATGTAATCCCATAAAGTCCTACAGGAACTAATATTAAAGTCATAAAATGATGTGAATTGCTAAACACAGGTCATAGATACCTCTTGCTTAAAAAATTAAATTATGAATGGCCCATACTCAATTTGATAATTTATCTAAACTTTTACTTTTTTGACTAGAACTCTTTGTTGTGTTTGTCAACAAATGGAACTGATCATGTCAGATTAGAATGCTTAGTGTCTAATCCAAATGAAGATTATAAACCAACTTGAACTACAACAACCTTGTAGTTTGTGAATAGTTGGAGCACAAAAAATGGAAAAACAAATTCAATAAGAATAAAATTATAAGATTTTAATTCAAATTTAGCTGAAAACGGAAGCCCCAAAAAAAATTTTTTCATAAATTAGTATACACTTCATTGCTAAATAACTTTGATATAAGTTGGATTTAGAATGTAACGGCTTTATACAAAAAAATTTGGTGGGTCACAGGAAACTGATCTTCGAGCGAAGTCACTGGCAACTGAAGCCATGAGCCAAGCCAAGAGCCATGAAAAATTAAAACAGAGAATATGCTAGTTAACTCCGCTGGCGCTAGACGGCTTGAAGCAGTTCAGCTTCAATAAAATCAGGAAAACAGCTATAATGGAGTGAATTCTAGGTAACCTAACTTATAATAAAATAACAGAATACAAAGATTTAAAATTTAGTGTTTCTAACAATATCATATCTTGCTATAAAACAAAAGATAACCAACACTTATAATACAGGTACTATACTCTTGGCAATAAACATATTGAAAAATAAGTATTTCTATTGTATTATATACCTGAGACATTGACTTGTGGTGGCCTTGTGTAGCTTTGTGAGCTGGTGTCACCTAAAAGAAATACAACAAAATCTCAAAATACAACTTAATTACTAAACAAAAACTTATTCCAAATAAAACTTCACAAACCTTCTTCCATATTCTCATAGTAAGTTAATAAAGGACCAATGTTGACTGCACTTCCCAACATTTTATAATGAAGTAAATTGAATACGCCCTGTATAATTTTGGAAGTTTCCTAAAACGTTGTGCAGACAACAACGTCACAGTAACAAATAAATATAACTGAAAAGCACGATTCGGGTCCGAAAGCTCTCCCTTAATTTGCTATTATTGATCAGGAAACATGATATTTCAATGTCCTCATTATGTTTTATGACACATATGGAACAATTTTTATCTGAAATATCAGTTCAACTTGAAAAGATAGTGATAGTATATTGGATATTGAAAGACAAGGAATTGACTGCTAAATAATAGGAACACAGTATGGAAAGAAGAATTACAGAATCAAAAATCAAGTTTTATAAAAAGAGAGCAATCAGTAATATTTTAGAATCTTTAAAAATCAGACATTTGGCACTCAAACAACCTATGACAAATGACATACTGTAGTTTGGTAATAAAAAGATTAACACAGTTTTAAAAATTCATTGAAATGATTGTAAGACTGGTACCGTCAGGAAACAGCTAATCATTATTAATTGCTGAATTTACGTTTGCCAATTTTTTTGTGAAAAGATGAATGTACACATAAAGTTAGTTCAGTACAAACTAATCAATATAAGAAGATTAACATTTAACACAAAGAGAATATAATAAACGATATTTATGTTTATTTTGTTATTAAGCTTTCTTACAGAAAACAAACCATGAATTTAGAATAAGATGGTGGTAATGCGCAAGAATGCCAAGGAAATTTTTTTTAGCAGTTTGCTTATAATTTACTTTATATAATCAAAGTAACATAGGATTAAGTTACTTTTAGGTTAATGAGCGTACCATCAATCATCAATATTTGGAAAAATAACAATAATTCTATGAAGATTGTCTGGCTTTATGACATACAGATGTGTTTTCATTTCCTTAAACTAAAATAATATACATAGGCAGTAAACAACAGAATACTGTATATACAATACCAATTGAACAGTTATACAGATGCTTATAAGCATGTTTTTATATGTTCCACTTCATTTATTATCATCAATTTATACCTAGGCACTTGCAGGCAAGTAATAAAAGATATTCTGGTTTGATTTATGTTATATTTCTACAGTTTTCATAAATTTAATTAAGGCCCGTCTGGTCATCCTGTGAAATTTCAATTGCTCAAAATGATGATTTATCAAATGAAACTCTTAATCAAGAGTTTAATATATAACTTATCGAAATACAATTATTTCACATCGAAACATTGGTTACACCAAGCCTGATTATGAGGGTGTTCTTCCATCCATATCAACAAACGTCCCATGTTGCTAGTATAAAGCAAAGTGTGTTGAGAATTTGTATACTATAAAGTTGTAAATAATATTTCAAACTTACTGCTACTGGATTGAGAATAAGATGAAGATCTATTTGTATCTTTCTCTGATGGTTTAGGTGGAGGAGCTTTATCAATTGTGTCATCCATCAATTGCTAAAATTAAACAGTAAATGAATTACAACACGATTTGTAAAAATAACAAGCTTATATAATTTTAAATATAGTAATGTGCACGTGATATCAATAATAATTGAGACATTTATAAGGATTGAAAATAAACATATCTGAAATGTCTTGTAATCAATAATCAAACAGTTTATGCACATATCATATCCATATGTTTGTTTTTTAGGCTGCACAAAGCCCAGGTTGTTTTTTGTGATGCACAAACTGAAGGCATTTCTTGTCTATTTTCTATGCAATATAATACCTGACAAAAGGAACTCAACCATTTTCCATATTAGGAAATAGCAGTAAAAAATCCATATTCCAATGGCATCTAGCCAAAACATGAATATGTCATTTTCTTGCAATTTAAAGTTTTTTCATTAACCTTTTATTTGTCAGTTAATGTAATTAAACTTATCATAATTATAAAGCAATAAAGGTTGATAATAGAATAACTCTACAAATTTTTGAATATCCTGTTACTTATATCAATTTAACGATTATGGTGTGGAATGTTTTTATGAGATTAATCGCATATTAAAGTGGCACCAAACTTTGTATATTAACTTTGTTTAAAATGGACAACACATGTTATAAGTCACAACATGAAAAACACAATTTTTGTCTATAGTACAAAAATACTCAAAACAATGTCCCAACATACTGCTATGATCAGTAGTACTAGCGTATATGAAAAGAATTTTATTATTGTATAATAGCTATAATTAAACATCATGATTGTTATTGAATTCAGACAAATTTAGAATGAACCAAAATAGGTAAAACAGAGATGTAAAAGAAGTAACCAGGTAACCTTAAAGTTCAATACTCTAATGGTAGTCTACAATGTCAGACTAACTATCAATAAAGGTTAAAACACTTGGGTTTCAGTTTATGTTAAAAAAGATGTAATAAATTGGTAAGAAAAATGATATTTGAGAAACAGAAAAATTTCATGTTGAATGTAGGCTATAGATATCCAGTTCTGCATTATGTTCAAATAGATTTCATCATGCATAATTAAGCATATAAAAAAGGCTGCCAATTTTATTTTACAATTAATGAAGAAAATAATAATGATAACAAATGGGTTCTGTGTAGCATCTACAAATGATCGGGAATTTTATTTGAATGTTATACTTTATGAATCAACTAAATGGTTGCAGAAACAAAGATGACAGACCTTGTGAATAATAGTGAATTGAACAGCACTGCTTTTGGATTAAACAGAAGATCATAAGTGATAATAATATTAAAGCAAGCTAGAAGTCGCAGGTTTCATCATCTCAAAGTTAAACCTGTCCATTTCCAAACTATTACAAAATTTGACCCCTATACATTAAAATAATTAAACTTTATCACAGGTATCAAAACGAGGCAACCTGTATCACCTTGATAATATAAACCAAAACTCACCTGAGATATAATATCAAGCTCCCCCAACATATCATCAAACATCGCATCTAAATTTGCTGTATCCATGGTTCAAGTTTCGTTTGGCCTTTTTCAAGCCCTCTTGATCTTTTACACTTTTCTTTTACTACAGTTGCTGTTGTTGATATTAGTAACACAATAATAATCAAAGGTCGTCTTTGAAGTTCCCAACAGTCAAGTATATTTTATCTTTGATTTCCAATTTTATTATCCAGTGTTTCTTTGCTATTATATTACTTGAATCATTCAGCTATATTTTAGTGATAACGTGCATAACTTAAAACCTAACATGTTCTGAATAATGTTCAAAAAGTTAATTATTGTGTTAACGTTTTCTCCGGCTAGCATAATACAACACCACAGTAATATGTAGCAGTTCTGTCGCCAGTCAAATTCGAGTAATGTAATGTCAGGTTGTAACCGTCTAATTCGATAATTTCTTCTTGTGAAAGAGGTTAAATTAACATTTAACGTGCAATTACGGAGTACAAGGTCGCTAATATCGTCTAGATTTTCCGTTTATCGTCACGCAGGCGATAAAATGGCAAGCAAACAACTACTAGTTCGGCTGAACTGACGTGAGCAAAATTTAGCCGACGGCTAACCTACTTTGAGATCCCTTCATACAACATACAAAAACGTCTTCGAAAATATTGAAAACTGCTCAAAGATAACAACTATAATACTAATATATATCAAAGTTTGCCATAAACATCGCTTCAATCTCAAAATAAACTATCCTGGATTAATAATTTATAAAATATATTTTCCAATGGGAACACTGCGCTTCAATCGACCGTATCCGCAATGGATAAAGGGTCCTTCTGCACAACGAGAGGTACATTTTTAATGTTACTCGCCTAAAATAACGGGGATTAACATTAGCGTGATATCGAATGAATCAGACCCAATAACTACTACACAACATAATAAAATAACGCCGTCGAGCATTTCCCCCTCCTTCGGCAATATATTTATTTTTTTGTGGAAGTAAATACTAATAACGTAACGCAGATTCGTCACAAAAATCCAATGACTCAGACGTTCGGCGATACGTCACAGCGTCAACAAAGGTGTTTGTGAATTCGTGTTTCGTCAAGCACGCAACGAAGATAAGTCAGTTATACCACTGTTTCGCCCATGTACGTTCCGCGCTTGGCTTAGCCTTCTCTACGGCGCTAAATTGATAGCAGTTAGCCTCAATGACCCCAAGGCTACAATAGAAACACAACAAAGCAAATTGTATTTTGCATATATATATATCATACACGGAAAACGTTAAATTACTGAAAACCAAAAGTGCGCAGAACAGCCTATTATCGTGTCGTATTTCTGACGTTTTGTACCGCTCAAACGCATCTAAGACAAATTTCAATCGATGATAAAAGTAAATAAATAAGCTTTCTGGTCCGACATGCTTCCTGCCCAATTCTTTGTTTACGGACCATCAGCCAACTCAAAATTAGATCCTGTATGATAGTAATTCGGAAATAAAAATATTACAAAACTTAACGTTTGATCCAACTTTAGCATATTGCTGACCAATGGAAAAACCAGATGATCTAAATTCTAAACGATTCTACTGGTATAACAGTGTGCCCTCAGCTAACTCAAAGTCAGTACGCCGAGAACACCTTATCGCGATTAGATAGTTACTAATTCGTACTACCAGCGCAAAATATCCAAATAAATCGATGGGACTGCTTCGAACTTTCGGAGTATTATTCACGATTTGGGGTCTCGGTTTGCGGAGATCTTGACTGATTGGCCGTAATTGTCGTCGATACGTATAGAAACACAATATGGAATCAGTCAGGCGCTACACTTTAAAATTGATACTGAGATCGGACGAAATGGGGAAAAGGAGTTCTCACTTGTCGTCTGGGTTCTCTGCTTACAATCTGCGAAACCGCAGGGCGCTTCGTATGCCAACAGGCGACAAATTCAATTCGCAATTTTATGGTTAAATCCCTGCCACTAATACTTAGTCATATACTCATACCGACCTGTACCAATATTGCTACACGCGTAACTTGTCCTGCCGCGAACAACTGTGCGGCAGCTAACTTGATAAATTATTCCTCGCAGTTTGCAAAAAGCTGTTTGATCGATAAGTCGACATTTTACAACTTGTAAGGTAAGCGGAATTAGTGTAGCAACAAGCAAGAACCACAAGTAAATAACCGTTGTGAGGAACTGAAACATGTCTACGACGAATTTACAGCAAATGATGAACATTTCCGGTGACATGGTGTGTTAGTGCTGGCAAACCCTGTCGATCATATGTTATGCCCAAACATAAATTTCGCATGTTACATCTCTAGACCATACAAAGTACAGTATTGATTTGCACATTTGTAATGCAATACGTAAGAACGGAAGGTGACTTAGTAATGATTTATTTAGTTAGCATTATCATTTAAGTTGCTTAGACCTCAGATGTAAAAATTCACAGAAATAACATGTCACGTTACAGTAGTTCAGGGGAGAAAGATGTATTCTGTATTTTACTAATGATCGAAAATGCAACTTTCTAGGTTTAGGCCAGGAGAAACGACATGAAACTGAAATCGAACACGTTTCAGAAATCAATTGAATAAACAAATAAATATTTTAAACTCTGATACGCTAAATAAGTAACATATGCACATGACACACAATTTATTCAGATGGCGGGGATGCGGAATAATGCACACGCCATGTTATTTTCGACGATTCCGAACTGCTGCTCTATACCGATGGTTACTGTGTTATCAAAGGAATCTATTTTAATGAAACAAAAAACTTTATGCCGCTAATCAGTAATTACATCTGCTGAACCATATTACTCGCCGCTTTCAGGTTCTACCTGATGCCCACGATGTACAAGCCTTCGATCCTGCTAAATCGTATACCCCACTTTGCTGTATTCCAAAATTTTGGATCTTTATTTACAAGTAATATTCGCTCATTCTTCTCAGATCACTTATAAAAATACAAAATATTCATCAAAGTAAAATAATATGACTCAAACGAAACCTATTGTGGTTTCATACGAAAGTCCCTAAAACTTGCAGGAAGAAGAACGATCAACGTCTGTTATAAGGAATAAAAATAAATCTCCGAGTAAACAGTGGAGTCGCGCGGGCACTGTAAATATCCGTTTGTTCGGGATACTATTACACAACTTGGAAAATTAACTAAACTCTATACGTGATTAATTTGAAACATTGGACTATCTGGAATGACTTCCAAGTTATTAAAATGAAATCTAACAAGTACATGTAGCCTATAGTGTTTTATAACCACAAAATTCAAGTGAATTGACTTTTTGTTTTGTAATCTGTAATAAATTATGTAGGCCATATATATGAATGGACTCTCGATAACTGTTATCAGTTTGTAACGGATGCGAGAAAGTCTACAATAACTATTTCGCGCCGAAAGATTGATATGTATATATTATTGCGTACAAATTAAATACTCGCTGTCTCAAAATTAGGGTTATGATGTGGAACGAAAGACATAATCTATCAACAAGCTGTGCATCTGATTTGAAAGCGTTATAGGCTTATTACTACTGTGTTGTTTTTATCGACTAAGATTCAACAAATGCCAGATTCGTACAATAACTAACTGCCCGTCCAGAGACTTATACGGAGCTTACACTACTTAAAAAAAGATTTCTCAAAGTTAAAGTTCACTTCTTCTATTATGACGTTAAAAAATATTTATGTAAAAACACAAACATTATCATTCACGTAAACTGTGTCTCGGCATTACCAAGGTTCCAATGTCAGTCATATTTGTTTATTGTTATGATTCATCCGGATTTCGTAAGCTTTTTTATAATCTACGAAATTCCAGCATTCTAGGGAGAAATTCGTTTTAATATCTAACTTATGAGCATGTACACTTTCGTTTTTATTTACCAGCGACATACTTCCTTTTGGCAATGCCAATATACTGGCGGTCAGATCACATGTAATCGTTAAAATGGCATGCTATTTTCGTGTATTCAAAAAAAGTCAGAATGCTCTTTGTTTTTTCTTGGATAGAACAATTATTGACAATTTGTTCGCGTTCGTACGATTTGCATGAAACAGAACTTTTTTGAGGTACCTGGTAATAGACGTACATAGAACCTCTTGTTCATATTAGTATGCCCAAGAAAACTTACATATTCACACAAGAAAGAGCCCTGTTCTCAAAGACATGTCTTGTCATTGAAGACCACCGTTAGCATTCGAAAAAAAGTGGAGTGGTAACTTATGCAGCATTAGATGGTTTCCGGAGGGTGATCTTGATTGGCGTCTAAGCATGGAATGTTTCTACATATCAAATAAGGTTGCGACTATATATTCAAATAAATGAATAATAAATAACATTATTCAAATATTATTAAGCCGATTCTACCAAATAAATTATCTAAATTAAATATCAATCAAATGTAATTGTATACTCTGATAAAATCCCACCGAATTCTATCGTGCCGTTTTGTAGTCGACTGCAGCTATAGTGCCAGTTATGGGGAAATATCCAATATTATTTTCAAAAAGAAATTCGATTTTATACTGTAGGTAGATTATCGTGCCCCAAAGCCAAAAGAGAACCCTAAGCTGTTTTGTGGTAAATTCGGCGAATATAATCTAGGACGTAGTTGCGAACAAAACTTGAACATGAGCAGCCCTGGAGCCGCCACGTAATGCTAATTTCCAAAGCACTGAATGCATAAATAGATATGGATTCACGTGCATTATACGCCAAGGACGTGAAAAATATGTACAAACTCTCAATGTCGTGTGTTTAAAATAGCGATTAACTCTTTAGGTTCATGCTGAGATCCCAACGTCTGGCATTAAATAAAATTCCCCAAATGAAAGTAGAGTTTGCTTTTCATTGGTTTAAAGATCTGAACTCGAATTGGCCTGTAATAATGGTCATGACTTTGTTTAGTATTAACCACTAACAATAAACTGTCGAACATGTCTTTTCTTCAAACTTAATTTTCTAATGTTATCGCTACGAGAAAGCAAAACGTGCTGTATTTGATTTCTATCAACTATAATGTAAGCGCAACTCCACAACTTAACATCAATCCCTATTATATCTGGCATATGACGGCAATAGGCCAATTACATTGACGCATTGCCAATGGGGGCCTCTTCTTGGAGCTGTTGTCGGTAGATTAGTAATAGTATTGTATTTTATTACGTCCCACAATAAGTCTACCAAACACGATATGTAGGCGTTGTTTCTTGATCCCAATAATTATCTAGTGACCATGTTTGAATGGATATGGTGTTGACGCTAACGAAGTTATAATACAACAATGTTGTCGGTTAGCCCGAATTGCATCTGTCGCTAGTCCCACTGCGCACATGTCAAAGCCAAATCTTTGTGAATGGAGAGATACTGTACCCACACATGTTTCGTATGCGATTATGAATATAACATCCTAGGGCAGGCATAGTAATACAAATATATATTAAATATTGTGCTTGATTTAGTCAATACAGACATAACAGATAAGCTACTTGGTGGTGGACAATGTAATCGCCAATTTTGGCCAAAACATCTTGATTTTGACCTTCCTGAAAAAAAGACGACGTAGTAGTTTTTCATATGAAGTAATTATTGTACTTTGCATTTAAAGTATAGGTAAACGAATCCTGGATATGCCACAATTAAATATTATTTCCAAATCATAATGTGTCCTTTAAAATCTATTGTGTTTCTGAAGGATAAATTAGTAACTTTCGTTAGCAAAGTCATAAGAAACGAAATCCGCGGCATTTCAATGCATTATCTGAACGAAATTCCCCCTCATATGCGCGGTTAAAAATACCTTTTAGAATTTAAAATGGGACACCAGCAAAGATTTTACTTGCTTGATAATGGACAGCAAAAATGCAGCCTCTAGTTAATTGTTTTCACTATTATTTAAGCATCATTGACTTAATAAAATTTCCATCATCAACCACTCGAATCAAAGGAACGTTGTTGCACGAGAGATGCTTTACTTGGCTGTAAAGCGCTGACTCGTTGCTCGGCTGCTGTCATGTGAAATTGATATCCCCATTAGAGTTTCAATGGTTGCACATTTCAAATTACAAATTAAGCATTCATCATCGCGACCTTATTCAACGATGGTAATACAAAACCCATTACTAATCGTTGTGCACTATAGTCAGGCCATTATAATCTTGCTTATGCGATAACAGAACGCACGCGACTTTGTACTGTATAAAATCGAAAAATTCTATAGAAATCTTCCAGAGTTACCGTATATATATCCATTAAAACAAGCTGAAAATGACAATGCTGATCAGTTATAGAATTCACGAAAGTTATAAAACAACCTACCGGTATTTTGCATATTAGGGCGTTCACATTCCAAACCGTACCTGAGAAACACAACTTTACTACTGCTTCGAAACAAATCCAAACCGAGGCTAACTTGAACATAGACTGTTACCGCTGATACAAAGTTATCAAAATGAGACAAAAATCACCCCTTTCACACTTGTTTACTATACATAACCAATGTATGCGCTTAAAACTAAACAAAACATAAAAGCAGCAGACCTGAATTGAAATGAAACTTAATCTATGCACTATTCTTTGTGAAGAGTCGCACCATCGAATATCATCAAAACGCAAATGGCGGATTATAAACTCAATAAACACTCGAAATATTACATCCTGGTAATACGAATCTGACCTGCTATTTCACCATCCATAAATAACCATGAATAACAAGCAAAACATAAATCAAATTAGTGAGTGGACTATTGTAACAAAAAGTAGAAAATTGATGCCTAGTATATAATGCTGAACTATAAACTTACAAATGAACAAGGCGCCGAAAGAAAACCCATGTTTAGACAATAGCTCTAAAAGTCAACAACATTCTAGGACATGCTAGATGTGGTACCTCAATATCTAAGACAAAGAAACACCGAACCATAATTTGCGCTTTGCATAAATCACCGCAAGTTAAAATCACGATTACATGCAACGATATATCCCATTTGCGGTGGATAAGTAGTATGAGTCTAGACTTGCAAATTCTGTTCCTTACATTTTTGTGGCCACACTTCAATATAATGAACATTCTTTCTTTGCATGGCATATGTATTCTATTTGTTAATCAGTATCTTAAGTTGACTCCAGAAATGGCTACTTCCACCATTGCTACGTTACGGTCCTTACGGACTTGGTCGTAAGAAATCCCGCCCAAACATCTGCCTCTCTGTGCAACAGGCATTGTCTCCAAAATCGAATAAATCTGAAGCTGTTATCCAACTCTGGTACAAAAACTACGTATAATTTACGCGACCTATTACGACTCCATTTCATGATCGTCTCCAAACTCGAACAAATATGTTTTGGTGGAAGGCACATTAATTAAAACATACCTTAATATAATGTATATTATCAAACAAATAACTATAACAAAAACCTTTCGCTACATAAAATACGACGTCTTCAATTTGTAAACGCCCGACTAATCAAACAACGGGCCGCATTATACAGGTTACAAACGCCAAGTAGCCTGCTTGCAGTAGTATTCATTATTCAAATTGAGTATCTAAAAATCGATTATTTTTGGAGAGGAAGATCGTAAACTGGAACGATCCGTTTCATGCTCCGTCATAGGATATGTGTCTTCATTTTCAATTCATTACTATAAAACCCTGAAGGACTGTAAAGTGAACCTTTTAATACCTAGCCAGCCTCGACCAAGCGAAAAAAGTGAGTAACGCCGATTTGAAAAGACCCACCTCGGCTCTATCACATGCTTGTACAAGTACGACCAGCGTAACGTAATAAGTCGCATTAAAAATTCACTAGGGAGAGAGTGAGGGCGATAAAAAGTAAAATGGAAATTTAAACCTTCCTATGTCGCACGCACTCGCAAAACTCAGGTGACCGTATCATTGAAATAAAACATTGTGTCGGGTAGACTACCGACAGCGAGTGGCTATCGATCTGTCGGAAGTTAGGGCAATATGAATTCAGGGGAACCACTACTTCGCTTTGTTTTAGTGTTCATGTTTCTGCTCATCAAAATATGAAATTCTTCAACACAATGTTACAATTCGGATTTGAGAAAGAAGCCATGGTCCACCATACATATCAGTTTTAAGCATTCAGTCTTGAAACCTTGCTAAACTCAAACACCACATACACGACATGGAACAGTATTACGTAGTTGGAGACTAAAATGAAAGGGCTTCAAGATATCATGATCGATTCACAACGCACTACATCATAATGTTAAACCAACCTCCTCCCATCACCCACTCCCTCATTGCGGCTTGCGTTGTATAGTATTGCCCACGCCAGGAAATGATATTTTTACCGAGAGAGACAACATTGCGTTGAAAAATCACTGTTCGATTTATATACCGGGTGGCACTTCTTTGGACGAATATACTATTTTTCCGTTTCGAAAAACACAAACATGTGGATATGACGTCACAAAAAGGAAATGAACGCGACAGAAACATGTCACAAAAAACGGTGATGTGAGTTTAAGACGTAGAAAACTCATCGTAAAAGGATCAATAGATTTGCCATCCCCTTTAACAACATGCGTCACGCAGACCAGCAGGCTATTCGGAATATTGATAAAAGTCTATCGAATAAATCCTATACGATTCAATGCTTAACATTAATAGGTATTTTACAAAATCAGTCTTCTTCGAATAAGCTCCGCATTGACAATGTCAAATAACAGATTAAAAAAACTTCTATAAATACGCCAATAATTACAGTATACCTCTCAGACATTATCATTTATTAAATTATACCTCAGTACTCAATAGTCTAACATATCGCGAGTTCAGTTAACCACAGTACGATTTAATTTCTAATAGATTACTTGAAAACCCAATTAAAAATTCTGCCAAAGTCACAATACCGTGATCGCGCTTGAATTTCAAATATAAATAGGTTTATCTTATTTGCCTTCTTCTAAAATCGTACGATAGGGCTAGTATTAGTAAAAATACATAAAACCCAATTTGTTTTTCTGACAAGTTCAGAATTAACATTCTTTTACCTACGGTAGGATTACGTGTCTACTTCACTTCAATTTATCAATACAAAATGAATCAGTATAACGGGGTTGAGAGTAAGAAATGACGAGTGCCAAAGTCAACTTAAAACGGTGTACGATAACACTAATTTAAACTCAGGCACAAATCTATGAGCCCAAACATGCAAAAAGTATTCAAATTGAAGCCGGAAGATGAATGAACGAAGGCCTAAAATTCAACTTTTAATGCTGTTAAAAATTACTTTTCTGTTTTCGAATTGCAAATTTGAAGAAGTGAAGCAATAAATCGATTATATAACGGGCGCAGTAGAGATTTGGACGTGACTAATTTTCTACGTGTCACACATCTTTCAGTGCTCAGGATATTATTCTTTAACGGAAAAACAGTATTGTTAAGTTGGTTATTCTGCCAGCTATCTATACTAAGTTTAATACCCTTTGTACCCAGCCTTTTCACTTTCATAACCTTGCCCGTGTAGCCAAGATAAGAGCGCCATCAGTCACTCCCATTCTCAACTATAATGCATTTTGTCAGTGAACGTCCCCAAGGTGATGACACACTTCCTGTCTTGACTTTCGTCGCGTTGGCGCCTAAGGAGCATGTGGTTGTGGTCGTTTAGAAATGCAGTAAACTCTCACATCATCTCATGGAAGCACTTAGTAATTCTTCGATTATACACCCTTTTCTAGCCTTGCGAAGGTAGCGCATAAATTTATCCATAGGACTCAGTTCAGTCACGTCGCGGTTTTTGTTTTTTGAAGGCACGCGTTCTATACGGTCCATGATCATACGCGTATGATCATAAGTCATCGAAGCTCAAAAGTCACAACATGACAATGCCAGACAACGATCAGCGCCAACCGGACCCAGTGGAATACCGAAGCATTAGAACCCGAAACTGTAACATTACGACAATGCAATTCGCAACACTCGCTATAATAATATATCGCTGCATATTATCGAATCAAAGAGCATTTCGTCATCGTAAAAACAGCTGCGAAATAACGGCAAAGTTTGATAAGTCAGTACAACACGACGCCCAAATACGAAAGGGGTTTGGCGAAACGGCCTTATTCTGAAACATATATGAACACCTAGAAATGTTGCCTCATAAATGTAAAAGCATCTGACACAGCGAGATACCTAATGATAACTGAACTAGTCTGTCTATTTTTTAACTGTATGATAACCATTCAAAATTATGCAAATAAACGGACGGCGTTATATGCCAGATTCGTGTTTCTTGCGCGTCAGCCAACTGAAGTCATTTTTGACAAAAAATATTTAAACGTAATACATAGAGTTCTGTGGCACGCTGACATGGAGAATAGCATAAAAATAGTACGAAACATACCTACAAAGTTTGAAAACCAAATTTTATGTCGTCATTCCTATATTATCTCTGCATATATTCTGTATATACTCTAAAGGTGATTACCTCATAATATTACGTCTGCACTGATAAACGTGAATCGGGTTATAATTGTCTATGCTTGCGCAAAATAAATAAAAGCCAGCTCATTTCCAAGCGATTTAGAAAATTCATTTTATATTATCCAAACAACAAAGTCATATTTCTCTTTCTATGACACTGCGCAATGGTACACACACCCATTACGCAAATATTGTTTGGTACATGTGAGGAGAGCCAGCTTTGTAGCTGTGATATAAAGCACAAACAGGGTTGACAATGGCTCTTGTCTAACACCCTTGATGTTGTTCAGTAAGAATACTAACCACATTCTAGATTACAGAATGTTTAAATTAATTTATTCTGACTGGCGAGTTTATATTTGTTTCAGCATGTATAAATACATTTACCTAACTAACGGGAGCCAAAATACAATCCCATGCATGTACCACATGAGCATCCGAGAGCGCTGTTTAAACAATTTCGACAGGAAATGCCCTACAAAAGCATATAATGTTGCCTCGTTATTTTCATAAAATGAGTAATCCAGTGTTTTTACAGATGGAAAAAATCCATGAAAATATGTAGTTTCAACTGAAATTATATGTAAATTAATCTTAAACTAACCCTTAATAGATTTCCGCTATGTTGCGAAATCATTCATTGTCCAAAATGAGTACATTGACATACAACGATTGAGCTTCTTGAAGGGTATTTAAGGTTGGGGCATTGTAACCGCACTAAACTATCCGGTACGGTATTTGTCTATTATTCCATTGTATATACGTGTGTCATACGTGCATAGGTTGTGATCACTGACTAAAATGACGCATATTAATCAACTTAATACAAGAAGGTCATAAATCACCAGTACGCGAAATGACGTTAATGGTATTGAAATTATTTCTCGTTTCTTGTCATTTTTGTCGCATGGTTCATAAGGTGACAATATGATACGGAGCCGTCAACTTACCTCGTGAACCTTACTCAAACTACCTGAATTGATTTTATATAAATTTATTCTTTGTATCATTTGTGTCAATTTTTATTTTGGTCTTTAGGACAGTGTAATCCCTGGACGTGAACGTGTTTATCACTTATTGTTTGTATTTTCACTACCCATGCGTGCACGACACAGGCATATATTATCACATCGTATTGTGGTTTTGCACATATATATATGCTTAATGACAATTCGGTATGATTGCCCATGTAGTACTTTCATTTCGACTTTTCTTTAATCTCATTTGAGGTTTGGGCAACGTACCAAAATTTCTGTCCTGTGTGGTATCACTTTCATACCAAGGAACAGTTAAATTAAATGCAAATTGCTTACGTATCTATCTATGTATCTTTCTGGAGAGACACAAAGATGAAAGCTAGTTCCATTCCGCGCCAATCATGATTAATCAGTCGCCGAAGTTCGCGAGAACAACTGCTGGAGATGCCAGTTCGCAGTCGAATGCGCCAAAAACGAGCGATTGATTAACATTTCATAAATTCTGATAATCCCGCCCATAACAATGGTATGATGAACCATGAAACATAGTAGGTATATTCACGGGTGGCATCGTTGCCGGGTACGTGTTTTGCGGCGCATATAAGGACGTTATTACAAATACTATATTAAATACAACCAAAATGTGCGTGCATGTTTCGTGCGTTTGAATCGAACGTTGGAAATCTTTCAGAAGCCAAAATACAAGAATGGCTATGACTTTCTTACGCTACTGTAGTACAACAATATCTATAAGCAGCTCGTGCATTTAAACCATGCGAACGGAGTGTGATTTTAATTGGTCGCAACCAGAAAATACCACACAATATAAACAAATATCAAATGATTGAGCAATCTTGAAACTAAGAAGCAAAGGTAACCCTGAAAAATCAGTCTAAATTTTGATAAATATAAATCAAACCACGGAACTTCAATAGATTACATTATATTTCCCGGACCTACTGAAGAATGTATTTTAGTGTTGGAATCCCATACAGTAAACTCTTAGCATATTTTCGTGAACACTCTCAAGAATTATACGCCTCAACAACTTTGAAGTATATTTATTTACCCTTATACGTCAAGATTTCACGATAAATCGAGGTAACGCTAACTCAACCCATCTCTCATTTATTATGAAACTTTCGTTTTTTTTCCCTGTACATTAGATGAATAGCTATTTACATAAACAACATATACTAATCAAAGAGTTACAATATCCTCTAAATCGTTAGGATTTGATTTCCTTTTCATTCCACGATTTTAATTTCCCGTTGGAAGATATAGCCTACGTGCCATGCAAAAATCGAATGAATACCCAGTATATATCCATCTGTAGGCCGTTCATATTGCTATCTGGTTAGGACAAGCCTGTACCTTAGATGCGGTTATTACGTAAACTGTGCCCGGTCGGGCTTCGTTCACGCAATTAGAAATGAAAAGCAGGACTACAGCTTAATAACGCTTGATTACACCATAAAGGCTTAAATGATGTTTAACTTCTATGAAGTTATGTATGAAAGTATTTTCACTACTGCTTTTTATATTCAAAGAAGCTTTTGCAATTTTATGGTTAGCAAATATTATTACTTCAGAATATATTCGACGGTTTCAGTCACCTTCAAAAAAACATTACAACACAAGTAAAAGCACTGAGCAGTTTTGATTGGTATGTTAAATTTGAATACACTGAGTCGACGACACCTGTGCAAAAAAACAACCTCGAATAGATTGTTGCTGTCGCGAAAACGCAATCCACCTTTTTCAGTGATTTAATCTCTCTAAATTCCCTTATTAGACTTTTACTTAGTATCCCTTCTAGCATGACCAGAAAATCGCTATCCAGCAAATTTCATTTTTGTAACACATATGCCTTCGAGATCTACACCTTTTTAGACTACATCATTTTCGCAGTACAGCATTATTCATCAATGTGACATAAATTTTTATCGCAAATATTCTATACTAATTAAGTTTACAAACCAATTTACCAGTGACAGCCAGCGCGTAACTAAATGCCTGGCATCAGAGAATAGAAAATCCTTTGAAACGACAGCCTATACCCACCAACTTCCTCTCTAATTCAGGCGTTCGCCAACTCATGTTTACCAAATATTAAATCATATGGTGCACATTCAAAGAGAAGCGCGCATAGTCCGCACACGCACACAGGAAACTGTGGGTCATTTGTTGCATCAATGACACTATAGCAGGTTGGACTACAAATAGGTCAAAAAATATTCACGGATGATATATACCGCTGGGCGTGAAGTACAAGTCATTTGTGAAACAGTCTTGGTACAGCAGCACCTAATTTGAACAGTTCCAGTCGGGATACACTACACAAGTTTGATTGCGGCGTAGCATCTTAAACCACATGCTTATGCAAGTTCAATAACTCACCGGCATAACTATGCCACAATGTGAGGTTGTTTTGAGGCAATTCATGTGGAAGTACAAAGTTCGGCCTTTAAGATAGAGAAGAATACGTAAAAAACAAAAATTCCAAAAATGAGTAGACCACAAGTTACTTTACTCATGGACTACATCAGACCTATATCTAAATTATTTCCTTGTCTGTATTTCCTGTTATACACGTTCGATAGTACAGAATTCCGCGCATTATCTAAGTGCAAAAAACACAGGATTGTTTTGTCGACAACATAATTTTCGCTGACATTGAACATGTATTCTCTGGTCATACAATCCATTATAAACTTCCATCGTGTGCTGTACATGAGCGCATATGAATAATTGTTGCATTATTAATTAATGCCTTTTCAACATGCATGCATATATCCATTGAAAATGGTTAATTACGTACTCAGTCAATAATTTAAAACTCTTCATAGTATTTAAAGTCTAGCCCAGTGATTACTCAACCTCGTTGAGCGATCGGATTTCACATTCGCCAACTTAGCAATCCATGAAAGAGCTAAAATGTCTTGTAAACACGCCACAGGTCATGCGAGAGCGCGCGTAAAGTAAAAAGGAGCTATGTTTTCGAACATGAAGGGTACACAAGCGCCCTTAAACAATGTATAACCCGACACATAAAACCCGTAAAATCGTGAATGTTTTCATCATGTACTGTATAGACCAGGTATGAATCGAGTATGGATCCGCGATTTATTCAAAATTCTTGCAAGATTGAAGCCGGAAGCTTACAGAATTGGCGTGTAATATACTGCTGCACAAACTCAAACAAGTGTATAGCAACACGAATGACTCTAGATAGCAATAAGTGGTGACAAATATAAGCAATGAGTGGGAGGCAGAGAAGCAGTTGAATTCATCTTTAAAATCGTCTCATAACAACGCTAATTACATATATATGATCAAAAATATAAATAAATTTACACACAAACTTAATATGTGAAGATGTAAATTCGGGACATTTTCGTCACCCTGGAAAGAGCCTCATAATCTTAATGCAAACTGACGTATAGATGTGAGTTCATTGAAGCTATAAATCTAGATTTCGTACATCAGCGATCTGTAAAATATTGGTTTGTAACAAATTCTGATTTTGAAAGCAAAAGAAACTATATATATTATAACACAAATTAATAATCACCCAAAACTCTTACTAGATATCTTCTTCACTACTAAAGACAGCGAGGAGTACCGGATTTGATCTTCATAATTCAACGAATACGGGCCGTTTATTTTACAAAAAAACGTGCATGTTAAAGAGCGGATGCCGAGACGTAACGTAAAGTGACATAACTGAGTCACGCCAATCTGGGAAGCATTACGTTAACTACTTTTTTATGTTCAATCATACCACGCGCACGATTGTTCTTGTATGATCCTTTTGACGTAACATACAAAATTGCTTTCCTTAGAATCATACTTTAACTTCCGGTACACTATGACGTAAATTGCAACAAAATATGGAAGTTTGGCTTTCATCAGTTAATAATTCCAAAAACACCAAACTCATATATATATATATATATATTTTTAAATTCAATCGAAAGTGAAATATAAAGCTAGCAACACAATCGCGTACTTCGGGAAGTCGAAGTATAGTAGATACAAGTTATAATGGACCCTTTTGAACTTTTCCTAGTTTCCCTTATATGTTGTTGGTTGATTCACATATTCATATGCTGAAAATATTTGTTACTGAAGATACATCCCGACTTGGTTGAAAATATATATTGATCGGCTACCTGCACAAAGAAGAGGCACTGTGTTAAAAGAAAAAATATTTTATACTCGAAATAAAACTCAAATCCCAAGCTCAATATAATATATTTTACAATTGACACAAAACGTAATCGTTCTTTTCAATGGGGCCATTTCGTATAACATTTCTTTGTTATCGATCTTTTATAACTAATAGCAAAAAAAGAGGTAATTCATGATATAGTCGAAGAATATTTATCGATATTGATATTTAAAAGCGAATTCATAATATTTTAAATTAAAGTAGGTCAAACGCTGCTAAGAGCATACGGAAGTAAGTAGTTTTTCTTTCTGAAATTTTGACTTTTAATAAAACAACGTGCTAGTGACTCCCGGGCCCCCTTGTGGTGAAGCCGAAACAAAGAAAGCAATGAGTTGAAATGTAGCCCATGGAGAGTCGAGGAAGACATACATTCGACTTACATTCGGTTAAACAAAAATTCTGCTCCGACTGCTGGTCGTAAATAATTTTGCCTTCGGCTCCCTATACCAGCTCTAAACTGCTGAAAAAATCAAACTTGATTAGTTTAAGGCTTTAAGCGAATAAATTCTCTTTAGAAAGCAATGCAACCTATTTCATATTTTTGCCTGGGTATTATTAAATTGGTTACATTTACACAAAAATATGATTACGGGGAGATCGAGACCAGAGTGAGGTCATAGAAAAATTTGACCCAACTCCCAATTCTACGACGTTCAAAAAATTAATTTTAAGGCTTTCATTTTGATAACGACGTCATGACGATCCATGGAATTTATCAAGACCTCACAGTATAATTTAAAACGAATAAAATTATCCGTTCATGTTTAACATAAACGGCCTACGATAAGAAAGTGAAAAAAATATAATAGTTCTTGTTTGTTATTAAATAGAATTTTTTTTCAGCTATATATAGATATTTCCTCACCGTTTTCAAAAAACAGGCATTATTATAGTTGAAACTGTTCAATTAATTTCATTTGGTGAATGCTATTTTAAAATTGAAGGAATGGAGTTTTTCAAATTTAATTCTTAATTTTTTATTACTGTACTCGTATATCAGAATCTGTGTCGAACTTACGTTCTATAACAAATTTCCATGGATATTTCTGATATATATATATGTTATATAAGGTAAGCATCGTGATTCGTGAAGCATTTGTTGAATAGACAATGAACCAGTCACATCAGTCTGATATTCAGATATCGTTAAGCACTTATTGCCTAGTTCCCAATGTGTAATCTTTTCTCGGAGAATATACAGCTCGTTAAAACAGTACAATGACAATGTTAAAAAAAACTCTAATGCAGGGGTTCTCAAACTTTTGGTGTTGCGGAGCCCTTGAAAAGGTTGACTATTATTCACGGAGCCCCAAAATAAATGTTAAAATTGTTACTTTCAGATTAATATTCCTGAGCAAGTTAAAAGTACTTTACCCAATTTAAATGCTGAACCTTTTTTAATAGGGTTGATGCAAGTCATAAATAAAACTAAATTTTAAGCATAAATTATATATATATATACTAAAGCTGTAAATTTGACACTTGACAAACATACTAATAAATTAGGGGTCGATCGGCATATACATGTATTGTTACACAATGACGACGTTAATTGCTTTTTTGTTCTCGTGGGGAATCATCAGTTGAATGTGAAAAAATATGTTACCATATTATAGTCATCGACGATGAAATGCTAAAAATATTAATTAATAAAGAGGTAAATCCGCAACTCACATTTCTTGATTGAAAAGCGGCATTCTAAAATATTAAAACTAAAACTTAAAATGGAAGATCACACGTTTGGTTTCAGCAGACTCGCCTCAGATTGAAAACGCTTTTATAGACATTGTAAATCACAAAATTTGGTGTTATGTTAGGTTTTCATCGTAGTAGTAAGTGCGAAATCGAAACACAGTCAATTGTACGCGCGATGTACCTTTTTTCCCATTTTGAAACTACCGACGGAGCCGCACGCAATCAATTGTGCGCGCGATCCGCGATGTACTCTTTTTCATTCTGAAACTACCAACGGAGCCGAATGCAATAAAATAAATTTCAATTGTTCGTATTTTGCCCAGACATTGCGATTTTTTAAACGGCGATATCTTGCTTAAAAATAATCTTAAGTGCGAAAGAACGAATCAAGTTTGACAAATTCCAAGATCGCAAAAATACGACTCCAATTTATTTATAGTTGGCAGTTTATCACGTATTTTATGTTATTTTAGAATAGTATGCTTTCATTTTAGTAATCCTAATAGTAATCTCGAATCAAACGTGAGTAACGATTGAATATGTGGACATGGACATGGATTGAATATTTTATGCAACAGAAATCTCGTTATCCGTTTTTTTAATCGCAAAAAATGTTGCGCGGAAATTTCCGATTCCAATTTTGAACCACCTCCCTCTTAAGAATCCTTGCTGCGCTCCTGCTTATAAACAATGTCATTTTTTAATTCCGCCTCTTTGCCATATTTCGAGGCTATACTGTTGTCATATATTATCAAAGCTGTTATTGCTTCTTTGAACAGTTACGAAATTAATCAGTATTTTAAAAAGTAATCGAATAGCTCGCGGAGCCCCTGGGTTTCTCTTGCGGAGCCCTGGGGCTCCGTACGGAGCACTTTGAGAACCTATGCTCTAATGAACTGAAGTCGAACTGTGTCTTTTTGTATTTTAGTAAAATCTACCGGTAGAAGAATAAAACATTGAAAGAAACTGGACTTTTTCACGCCTCAGAAAGATCTTTTGACGCCCTGCCACTGGTGCAATGAAAGAAGTGAGGTTTTCTATTAAATGCTACCGTGTATGGGAGAAAATATTGAAAGAAGGTCTACATTTTTACTCTTTAGAAGAATGCTTCGAGGCGATGCAAGTTGCTAAGTTTGAGGTTGCTTAAAATATATCAGGAACATCAGTTTCTGCGTCCGAAATTAGGCCATTGTCGAAATTACTTGAGTGCTAGGTATTTAAACTTTTATTAATCAATTTCGAATTTATTTTAGAAGTTTAGAGCTGCAGTCGAAACTTGCATCAAACTGGAGTAGAAAGCCGGAGTTGAAAATTTTATTTACACACGGCTCCCAAACTGATCAATCGTGTGGCTGAACAAAAGTTCGCGACCCCTCCACATTTTACTGACACTCCATAAATATAGGGGTCAAAATTCGTCATAATTGCTTTTGAAAATGTGATTCGAAATAGTTTTCGCAGGTGCACGGCACGCGGGAAATACCGGGCTTTGTAGAAAAAAATACCAATTCTTATAGAGTGGTCTGTATATATTTTCAACTAAGCGAATACAAATTTAACACTGGAATATAGATATACATATAAATATGAATATGAATTTACTGTACCTTACATTTTGCAGAGTTTTATGCTAATGAGAGATACGCAGCTAAATATATAGTCTGCCGTTACTTTTCCATCATCTGGAGCGTAATTCGTTAAACTCAAATTAACATAGGCCATAGGGGGTAATTAATATAGAAAACAAAAGTCTCAATGGCTCATTGTGCTAGCGCTGGAAACAGTCCAGGGTGACATGGAATCGCCGTTTTGGATTTGTTGAGGCAAGCACTCAACAGACGAATCACCAAACTAATGGATAAAAAATTTGCATTCAATTTTTATCAAGCAATTTCTAGAAGCATCATCAACTATGTACAAATTAGTTTCCATGATGATTGGTCGTTCGATATGTGAAATTTATACACGACTGTCAGAATTTACAAGAACGATGTACGTTGTATTATTCCAACGTTATTCTTTAGCGATTGGTTATTGTTTCAACTCTGTCATGTTGTAGAAAATGTTTCTAGTTGAACGATCATTCTCTGTTCTATCATCAGGCTTCAGTGGTGTCCGCTGTGGTCCGTGTATTACGTAAGGAAAATAAACATTCCTTGCCAATAATGGATTATAGAATCTTAGAAACTGAAAATCGTCCAACGTTTCTATTTGAGGACGTTCTTCTGGCGCATAAGGGGGCGGTGCATGTTCATCGATTGGAACAGCAGCTGCTTCGGCTGCTGCAGATTCTGATACGCAGCCTGTCACCTTTCCTTCAAGGTCAACTTTATCTGCAACCATTCTGTATTCTCTTCTCGAAATAGCGTGCGGAATATAATCTTCATCATTGAAGTACAAACTAACTTTCAACTCATGTTCATAAAATGCCAATTTATTGACGTAAAACGTCCCAGATCCCGGTGACTCCTGTTCGATGTCCCATCCGCTTTCTTGCGTCAATAGTTCAACTATTTTATGCGGTTGCAATTGAGGAATAAACACGCAGATCTATCGCTGAGGGCGATCTGTATAATAAAGACAGTATTCCGATGGTTGGCTGACCGTAAGTGTCTTTGTTCGCCTCGTGCAGGGTTTGTACACTTGATGCTACGATTTCCTGAATCTCTATTGCCGTTTCCGAGCTAATAACTTCACGAGCTTTGCCTATGCGGAATTTGTCTGGAACTGTTAAAAACTTTTTCTTCAACTTGTATCTCGTACCGTTGTCGTATTCGATTACAGCACGGCCATCCTCGGCAAAACCCACAAGCTTTGAGGGCATAGTGAGTGCTCTGATAACATCAGGCCTGGAATTAACTTCTGATAGAACTTGGGTGACATAATTTGGCGGTCCAACGTCAAGATAGACAGTGCTTCCAATTTTAATATTTTCAGCCATGTATTTGATTTCATTGTGTTTTTTAATTTCATCGGGTGTTGCCTTTTTCAAAGCTGAAGCATCGGCCGATACGTTTTGGTCACAGTTGTAGTGTAATAAATAATCCAGATCGTGGTCGACAAGATTCACATCAGCTGTACTTCTCAAGTATTCCAAGAATATTGGCGGTGCATTTTTATCATCTAAAAGGACTCTCATGTTTTCAGCCATTTTAATTTTAACGATATCACCTGGTACTATAATGAAATCCTCTTCTTTTACTTCTTCATCACACATTTTCAAAACAGAATCTGAATTTACCGTCCATGACTGTCCCCCATCTGGTATCTGAACATGGAGGGTACAGTCTTTTCTAATGTGTACAACAGTAACTTCCTTTCCAGCGATTTGGCTCATTGATGAATTCCAGTTGCCTTTGTCTTTTTGATTTTTAATCAGCTTAGTATAATTTGAAATCATTTTTACTTTTTCGCCAATCTCAAATCCTCGTGCATGAACGACATTCCTAGGTTGAATCGGGTTTTGATCAGGACACAAAATGAGATTATATGAGTTAATATCATAGCTCACTTTTTCGTCAAATGTAACAACAATTGCTGCCCTTGTGACCGCTATGATTCTCCCTTTTCGCCCCAAATATTTAGGCGGAATTGTATCTAGACGCCTTTGAAGAAGTTGTACAACTTTTGGATCTGTTTTTGTTGTAACGTAATCGCCGATGTTCCATTGGGATGGAATAGGATCTTTTATCTCGCTGAGATCTTTTTCCAGTAGTCCTGGATACAGCGATGATGTACTGTATATCTCAGGTACGTAAACGTGTACCGAATTCTCGAATTTGCTGTTCAGCCTTGTTATGATTCCTACTTTGCCATAGACGCTGTGGAGTCTTTTATTCCAATTTAACATGCGGGACTGGATTGATTTGAAATCTGCTAAAGAATATTTAATTTTAACTCGATCTCCGAGTTCGAAATCCCATTTTTCTGCCCTTGGAATAAGTAATTCTCTTTCTTTCAATAATACAATTTTTTCCTTAATTTTTGAAGATGCAATCTTGTCAGCGATTTTATATATTCTAATTTTACTTGCAGAATACAAGAGATGTATTGTGCTCGATAGCTTTTTTGAAAGCTGTTTCCCCTTTCTTTTTTACTGTATCGCGTACTGATTCGTCCGTAACAAGATTTCCCAGCATCTTGGACAGTTTCTCCAATTCTTCCATTGTCTACTTTTGCTTACTAAATTTCAATATTTTTTTCTATATTTGAATTTGAATTTCTAAAATGTATTCAAATGTGGATTTTGTGGTTATTTGAGTACGAGTACCCAACGATTTTGGATCTTTTGTGGAAAGCTACGCCACTGAAAAATGTGAGATTTGAGCAAAACATCCTCGTCACGTTAAATAAAAATTATTAGCATAATTATGTACGAAGGGTTCGGTTAAGAATGATTTGAATTTCCATCGCAATCTGTATTTCTTCCCCTAACTGCATAATTACTATCTTTTATTTTGAGCAGTGGGCCGGATACACTTTTTGAAGGTTTGCGAGCCGGAATTTGATTTTAAAGCTCACTGCAGTAAAACAATAAAAACAAAACTTGCTGAACTGAGATTCGGTATAGTTAGTCAGAGCGGGATTAAATTAAATATTAAATTTACTTGCTGTTTGTTTCAGTGTTGCCGCACAAGAGACGTAAAAATCAGAGATCAAAAAATCACACTATGTCGCAATATTATTTATGAGGAACAGCTAAAAATCACCTTAATGTGGCACATCCAATTTAACGATAACGAAGTTAAAAAAGCTAGCCATTTCTGAGTTTCCGTGTATACTGTTTTTTTTTTATGGTTAATTTGAACATGAAACAAATAATAGAGCGAACACAGTCGAGTAACAAAAAGATTTACATAAAGCGAGCCGGTGCCGATGCAAATAGCCCAAGTATATATTGGAACTCAGTCAATTTAAAAATTCACAAGGGGTCTATCGTCGACTACAACATTGTCACTGATCACTGACTCAATAAACACCATTTGAAACTAACAGCCCAACACCCTATACGTCAGATAGATTCGATGCATCTGAATTGTCAAATGATTACGCCGTCGTATCGGCTTCAATCTCGCTCAGGCTAAATATGTATATACTATCCGTCCTATCCCATCTTTCTCATAGGCCTGCTAAGCAAATGTCCCCTTACTTCCTCAAATAATTTTACGTTGATTGGCATATAGGTTTACGCCCATTGTATTACGTATTTGTTTGCTCAATGACGCGCAACGAAACAAAAGGTCATTTTATCATGTTGAGACTGTGAGACAATTTGATAACAACAATGCATCGATCAATCTTGGTTATTACGAAGTGATGCAACCTCTTTCAGATTTTTGTTTGAGTAAGAAATTGGTTACATTCACACAAAAATATGATTACGGGGAGATCGAGGACAGAGTGGAGTCATAGAAAAATTTGACCCGACATCCAAAAAATTAATTTTAAGGCTTCCATTTTAACAACGACGTCATGACGGTCTACGTAATTTATCAAGACCTCACAATATAATTTAAAATGAATAAAAATATCCGTTCATGTTTGAGAAAAACGGCCTACGATAAGAAAGTGAAAAAAATATATTAAGTCTTGTTTGTTATTGAATAGATAATTTTTTTCTCAGGTATTTTCAAAATATCTCAGGTGAGTAAACATTGAACCGAATTCTCAAACTTGCTGTCCAGCCTTGTTATGATTCTTACTTTGCTCTTTGTCTTTTATTCCATTTTAACATGCGGGACTGGATTGATTTGAAATCGGCTAAAGAATATTTAATTTTAACTCGATCCGAGTGCGAAATCCCATTTCGCCCTTGGAATAGGTATTTCGCATTCGTCCGTTAATACAATATTTTTCTCGATTTTTGAAGATGCAATCTTGTCAGCGATTTTATTTATTCTAATTCTACTTGCAGAGTACAAGAGATGTATTGCGGCCGATAGCTTTTTTGAAAGTTCTTGCGCGTTTGTTGTTTTTCCTCTATTGCTCACTAGTTGGCCAAGACTTTCCAGCAGCATCTTGGAAAAATCTATTGTTTACTTTCGCTTTCGGACTTTCTGAACTTCGTTAACAATATACTATTCCGTATTTAAACTCGAATTTCTAAAACGTATTCAATTGTTTACTATGTACACAAAGATATTGGATCTTTTGTAGAAAGCCACGACACTGATGCAAAAATATGAGATTTGAGACAAACACCCCCGCTGCGTTTTAAAATAAAAAGTAATTATCCATGTAGGTTTCGGGTTAGGAATGATTTGAAAATTTGAATTTCCAGTGCAATCTGTATTTCATGCCCCAACTGGATAATTACTATTTTTACTTTGAGCAGTGGCGGGCGGGGCTGTTTTCTTAGCGAGGGATGTTACAATATTTGATTACGGTAAGTGGGACCATAAGAAGGTCCATGGTAATAGCAAAATTCACTTTTTGAGAGTTTGCTACCCGGAATTTGGTTTAAAACTCATTGTAGTGTTGAATTGACTTGAACTGGAAATTTACTTTCTGATTGTTACAGAGTTGTCATACAAGAAACTTCGGAAAATTCCGAGTATAAATGAACTGACAAATCACAAATGTCGCAATACTATTATAGGAAATGGATAATCATTATCGTAGTGTGATGTTTCCGTGTCAAATAAGTTGGTATGGATTTATAGAGTAAATTTGATTTTTTTGAGCAAACTTACCCGTTACTATAAGGCATAAACTGAACTCACATTAATGAACAGATAGAATATATATAATTGAACGAAAACGATGTCAAAATAGCAAACTATATTAGTTTCCGTGAATACTGCATTTGGTACTTATATTTTTGAGCATTAAACAAATAGCAAAGCGAACACGGTCGAATAACACAAAGAGATATGTAAAACGAGCCGATGCAAATAATTAAATCCGTTAGTATTCGAACTTAGTCAATTTAAAAACTCACAAATTATCTAAATTCTAGACTACAACATTGTCACTGATTGCGGACTCAATGAAGCCATCCAAAGCAAACGTCCCAATACGCAAACGTCAACTAAAGTCCGTGTGTAAGAACAAATAACAGGCTAACTAACCCTATATCCGACGACATGGACTGGTAAACGGGCGGGAGGCCGTGGCTCGCCACTTGAGTACGCCGCGGTATCGGCTTTTAATCTCGCTCATAATATTTGTGTAGCATATATAATATCTCTTCTTGCCCATCTCTCAGGCTTAAGCACGAATTTACATCGAAGATAAATGAGTACCTCCCTTCACTTTACCACAAAAACAGATCCAAAAGTTATACAAATTCTTCAAAGACGTTTAGATACAATTCCACCAAAATATTTGAGGCACCAATGGAGAGTCAAAGCGGTCACAGGGGCAGCAATTATTGTTAGATTTAACGTAAAAGTGAGCTATGATATTAACTCATATAATCTCATTTTGTGTCCTGATCAAAACCCGATTCAACCTGAGAATGTCGTTCATGCACGAGGATTTGAGATTGGTGAGAAAGTAAAAATGCTTTCAAATTATAAAAAGCTGATTAAAAATTAAAAAAGCAACGTCAAATGGAATCCATTAAATAATCGCTAGGAAAGAAGTTACTGTTGTAAACATTAGAAAATACTCTCCATGTTCAGATATATACCAGATGAAGGACGGTCATGGAGGGTAAATTCAGATTCTGTTTTAAAAATGAGTGATAAAGAAGTCAAAGAAGAAGATGTTAATAATATAGTATTAGGTGATATCGTTAAAATTAAAATACAACTACAGAATGCAATGTAAATTCCTAATAATTTATATATGTATTCTAGTGTAAAATTCGTTTTTACCTAATCGAAAATATATACAGAATCACCAATGAATAGTTACAGCGTTACTTATGTAGGTGGTACGCGAGCACTGCACAGAATCTCGAAATGGTACGTGGGCCGATGAAGGTTGGGAAACACTGACGTAAACGAATACGCTAATTAACGAGGAGTCATTTCAGGAAGTAAGATGACATTAGCCTATCAGGCATATCAAAAACCAGTTATTTGTTTCAGATGCATGGGGAGGGTCGTCTTATTAGGCGAGTATGATAATTTTCATTTTCTGGTGTCGCCTTATTATGTATTAGGTAATGTTCTTTTATGGTGGACGCAATCGCGAGTTGAACACAATTAGATTTAAATTTAAAGACAGTTTTAATTCCCGTAGTTATTATGGATTGAATATTACGCAACAAAAAACGTCATTAGAGGCTATTTTAACCAATGCGCAAACGCGGAAACCGCTCAAAAGGCATTGCATGATAATTTGAGAAACCGATGTTGACGCGAATTCACTACCCCGATTAATTGGCGGGCTATATGCAAAAACTCATTTTTTCAGGCTTAAAAACGGGCCTCGTCTCATTTGCCGGGTAGACTTATTCGCCGGGAAATACGGTATTTGCATGGGCATTGGCTCGTTTTACATATACAGTATATTGGATCTCCGCTCTATAGGAGACAATTATTATCAGTCGTTCTGTTGGATCTCCGATCTATAGGAGACCTTTATTATCAGTCGTTCTGTCAGTCTGTCTGTTTAGATGTAGCGTCTTAACGGCTGGACCAATCTGGATGAAAATATTCACATGGGTTATCCAGCCACCCTAGTATTGTGCGTTTTATGGAAAGTCCGGATGGAGGTTTCGTTTCCATGGAAACAATAAAAACGCGCCGATCGTTATGAAATTTTAATTTTTTTTTTCACAATTTATAGCCATTTTCTCACCAACCAAGTCGAAAATAAAAATTCCTAGAACGATACCTTCCGCATAGAAAAATGCTTTTTTCAACAAGTCGTCATTTGTCTTGATACTCCATAAACTGGTGGAGCCTTAGGGATTTTAGTGAAGATTATTTTTTAATTTTCAGCCACAATACACCAGTCACGCGAGTAAGACTACCAAACGCGCAGCGTTTAAAATGAACTCAGCGGAACGCCCAGCGTTCAAAATGAACTGACGTTTTTTTAGTAGTGTCTCCTGTTATCCGTTAGTAAACTGAAATGATGCGGGCCTCAAGCAATGGCGGAGATCCAACTGGGCACCTACCGACTTGTCTGTCTGTGTATCTGTCTGTCTGTTTAGATGTAGCGTCTTAATGGCTGGACCAATCTGGATGAAATTTTTCACGTGGGTTATCCGATAATTTAAGGTGCCCACTGGATGTCATTGCTGACGTTTCTCTCAGGAAAGCAAGTGTCTGATTTGATGTATGGAGTAGAGATGTACCGATGTATCGGTATCGGGTATCGGTATCGGCAATATCGGCCATTTTTTCGGTATCGGCCATGTATCGGTATCGGTTAGATTAAGGCCGATATTTCCGATATATTTACCTTTTTGATATGGTCCAGAATGTTTTAAAAGATTAGTTGGAATACTACTTTTTAATTTATTTTTTGTCTGGAGAGATTGTAAGCTATGAGCCATACATGTCCCCACCCCCGTGAGAGAATATTCACGTGTTTTTAGCTATTTATCAGCCAAACTAGCTCAACTAATTTAGATATTTTTGCTGTCAAATTTTTTTATTGACATTTTTAATATTACATAGTAATTATGAAGAAATATATCAACACAGCACATAACAAAAAGCAATCAGGCGCCCGGTTTTAAATCATACAGTGGAATTGGGGTCCTTATTAACGGCACATAGACTTTTGGCACGGGTATAAATTCTGACTGTTTGTCGTCAAGTACGAGTGTCATTTAGTCCATCGACATCGATAAACTAAATTCCGACACAATTATCTCTCTACGCAGGTATTAATTTTAATTTTGTTTAACTACAACTACTTTATAGATATATTGACATGACGGCCTAGCCCTAGACTGTCTCAAAATATATGATTGCAATTGTAAAATATTATAAAATCTATTTCGTTGAAAGAGATCATGTTATTTTCACTAAAAAACCTCCTGGACGGTTATAGGTAGGCCTTCTTTTTGATGGTGCTGATTGATATTCTTTATTCATGTTGGTTTTGACTTATTGCGTCGACGATTACGATTAGCCACGAAATACAATATTTGTAAAATGCTTTTAATTTGAACGTAGGACGGCGGCGCTAGAATATGTGAGTGATATTCAATATTCTTTTAAACACGAATAACGATATTCGAAGGTCGCGATATTAACATTAAATTCAAATTTGACATCCCGGCTTATGAGTTTTCTAATTGAACACCGAGATTACTAGCGTTATTGTACAATGTATCTTAATCAGTTAAAGCAAACTCCAAACATTAATTTCATATTATGTGATATATCTTTTTTTTTCGATTTGAAATAATGTGTGAACAACGCTCAAAGACCATTGTTTTAACCCGTCTACCCTACACAGCACCCCTAATCAAGTAATAATTACATAGTATCGGTATCGGAGTATCGGTAATATCGGCCTTCTTATAGTATCGGCGTATCGGTATCGGCGTTTTTAGCTGGTATAGGATCGGTATCGGTATCGGAGACAAAAGTGGTATCGGTACATCTCTAGTATGGAGGTCGCCTCGTCATGCTGGAACCACTGCTGGTCACTTCTATCAATCCCTCAAGTCATGTCCAGATTTTTCTTGGCACAACCACGTAATATTCTGTATTCACTGTTTGAACTCTTTCATTTCCATGTCCTGACAGCAGAAGGTGCGTACATCAAGAGATATTCCCTCGACAGTGTCAGACGAAATGAACTTTGACTGAAATGAAGCGAGATATTATCAAGCTGGTGGTATTTGAGGGCGTTTGCTAGTCAAAAAGTCGTCCAAGGGGGCGCTGGCAGAAAAACGTTTTGGAAACACTGTTCTAACCGTTCAGTAATGTGGGTTCAGTCAGTTTTCAATTCTGATCATATAATACCATTATTTAACCAATTTTTACTGGTGTACTCATGCCTTATAATGGAATAAATTTAACGAAAATAACGGGAAAGTTTGTACGAAAAATCATTTTTTATATAAACCATACCAACGTATTTGGCACAAAAGCGTCAGATTACGCTGATTCTTACCATTCTATTTAATAATATTGCGACATTTTGTGATTTGTTGATTCATTTATACTCTGAATACTCTCTATAGCAAGCCGTCAAAAAACTGAATCTGGTTCCCACTACGGAGCGTTCGGCTGGTTCGACTCATTCAAATATTTTAATGTGTTCCAAAATATCTTATCATCCCCGCTAAAAACAGCCCCCCTCCCCATGCTTAAATATAAATTGCGCCGGAAATTCAAATTTTCAAAGTATTCCCACCCAAATCCTACTTGGCTACTTGGATAATAACTTTTTATTTTAAAACGTTGCGGGGGTGTTTTTCTCAAATCTCACATTTTGGTATCAGTGGCGTGGCTTTCTACAAAGGAACTAATATCTTTGTGC
The DNA here is from genome assembly GCF_964204865.1 of Styela clava. NCBI lineage: Eukaryota > Metazoa > Chordata > Ascidiacea > Stolidobranchia > Styelidae > Styela > Styela clava. The sequence goes on along the minus strand of NC_135259.1, from coordinate 11,011,594 downwards.
TCATAGTCAAATAACCACAAAATCCACATTTGAATACCCTTTAGAAATTTGAAATTAAATATGGAATAATATATCGAAATTCAGAAAGCATAAGTAGACAATGGAAAAATTGGAGAAACTGTCCAAGATGCTGGAAAATCTTGTTCCAGACGAACTAGCAAACAATACAGAAAAAAAGAAAGAGGAGAAAAAACTTTCAAAAAAGCTATCGAGCTCAATACATCTCTTGTACTCTGCAAGTAAAATTAGAATATATAAAATTGCCGACAAGATTGCATCTTCAAAAATTGAGGAAAATATTGTATTGAAGAAAGAAAGCAAAATTCTGATTCCGAGGGCAGAGAAATGGGATTTCGAACTCGGAGATCGAGTTAAAATTAAATATTCCTTAGCTGATTTCAAATCAATCCAGTCCCGCATGTTAAGTTGGAACACTCGGCTCCACAGCGTCTATGGCAAAGTAGGAATCATAACAAGGCTGAACAGCAAATTCGAGAATTCGGTACACGTTTACGTACCTGAGATATACAGTACATCATCGCTGTATCCAGGACTACTGGAAAAAGATCTCAGCGAGATAAAAGATCCTATTTCATCCCAATGGAGCGTTGGTGATTATGTTACCACAAAAACAGATCTAAAAGTTGTACAACTTCTTCAGAGGCGTCTAGATACAATTCCACCTAAATATTTGGGGCAAAAAGGGAGAGTCATAGCTGTCACAAGGGCAGCAATTGTTGTTACGTTTGACGAAAAAATGAGCTATGATATTAACTCATATAATCTCATTTTGTGTCCTGATCAAACCCCGATTCAACCTGAGAATGTCGTTCATGCACGAGGATTTGAGATTGGCGAGAAAGTGAAAATGCTTTCGAATTATAAAAGACTGATTGAAAATCAAAAAGACAAAGGCAACTGGGATTCATCAATGAGCAAAATTGCTGGAAAGGAAGTTACTGTTGTAAACATTAGAAAAGACGGTACCCTCCATATTCAGGTACCAGATGAGGGACGGTCGTGGAGGGTAAATTCAGATTCTGTTTTGAAAATGTGTGATGAAGAAGTAAAAGAAGAAGATTTTAATATAGTACCAGGTGATATCGTTAAAATTAAAATGGCAGAAAAACATAAGAGTCCTTCTAGATGATGAAAATGTACCGCCAATATTCTTGGAATACTTGAGAAGTACAGCTGATGTGAATCTTGTCGACGACGATCTCGACTATCTATTACAGTACAACTGTGACCAAAACGTATCCGTCGATGCTTCAACTTTGAAAAAGGCAACACCCGATGAAATTATAAAACACAATGAAATCAAACACATGACTGAACATCTCGAAATTGGAAGCACTGTTTATCTTGACGTTGGACCGCCAAATTATGTCACTCCAGTTTTATCAGAGGTTAATTCCAGGCCTGATGTTATCAGAGCACTCACTATGCCTTCAAAACTTGTGGGTTTTGCCGAGGATGGTCGTGCTGTAATAGAATACGACAACGGTACGAGATACAAGTTGAAGACAAAGTTTCTAACAGTTCCAGAAAAATTCCGCATAGGCAAAGCGCGTGAAGGCATTAGCTCGGAAACGGCAAAAGAGATTCAGGAAATCGTAGCATCATGTGTACAAACCCTGCACGAGGCGGACCATGACACTTACGGCCAGTCAACAGTCGGAATACTATCTTTGCTATATGGATCACCTCCAGCAATAGATTTGCGTGTTTATTCCGCAATTGCAACCCCGCATAAAATGGTTGATTTATTGATGCAAGAAAGCGGATGGGACATCGAACAAGAGTCACCGGGATCTGGGACGTTTTACGTCAATAAGTTGGCGTCTTATGAACAAGAGTTGAAAGTTAGTTTGTACTTCAATGATGAAGATTACATTCCTCGCGCTATTTCAAGAAGAGAATACAAAATGGTTGCCGACCTTGAAGGGAATGTGACGGGCCGCGTATCAGAATCTGCCGCAGTCGATGCAGCTGCTGTTCCAATCTATGAACATGCACCACCTCCATATACGTCACAAGACCACCCCAGAATAGAAACGTTAAACGATTTTCAGTTTCTAAGATTGTTCCATCCTTCATTGGCGGGAAATGTTTATTTTCCTTACCTAATCCACGGACCACAGCGGACACCACTGGAGCCTGTTGATAGAACAGAGAATGATCGTTCAAATAGAAATATTATCTACAACATTGACAAAGTTGAAACAATGAACTGCTGAGGCTTATGGTTGAAATAATACAACGTCCGTCGCTTCTGGAAATTCCGATAGTAGAGTATAAAAATTACATATAGAACAATCATTTGTCTTAAAAATTACTTTGTACATAGTCGATGATGCTGTTAGAAATCGCTTGATATCTATTGTATATATATCCATTTTATTTGATGTAGACTTGGACCTCCTGGAGTATGCGCACCACGATGACGCACAACCTAAACTCAGGTTGTGTACCAGGTTAGGGTTCAGGTTATGCGACATCTTGGTGCGAATACTTCAGGAGCACCGTAGATTTTGTATCAATTAGTCTAGGGATTTGTCTGTTGAGTATTTGGCTCAACAAATCCGAAACTGCGATCGCATGCGACGCAGGGACGCTCTTAGCGCTAGCATGGGCAAACCACGGCCCTCGGACCAAATCCAGCCCGTTGAGTAATTCAATCTGGCCCGCCTGATGCTGCCACAACCAAACTGAAACCAAATTTTGATGCTTTAGTTAAAAATAGCTAAATGATTTTTTTGAGATGCGTTCAAATTTGATATTGGCTTATTGTTTTCCACTTTTGCTTTTGTAACACTGTTAAATATTGTTTATAAAATGTAACTTTACGTCACACCTACATGGTCTGTCAGTCTGGGTGCACAAAATTTGTGGCCCCTGGCCCAAAAACCTTGCAAACCCCTGCGCTGGCGCAATGCGCCAAACGTTGAGACTATTGTTCTTTTTTCATATTATATTACCCTTATGTCGCTGACCCATTCATTTGTTATAAATTGCTGGATTCTTTGTACATATTCATTAATTCAATGCCCTTTTCTTGACAAATTGTGCTTATTTTCATTAGTCTGGATTAGTTTTATGAATTACGCTCCAGATGATGAAAAAGCAGCGGCAGACTATATTTATCTGCGTATCTCTCATTCCTCAATGCACTACTGACTACAGGATTTAATGTCAATTCATAATCATATATATACGTATTCCAGTATAAAATTTGTATTCGATTAATCGAAAATCTATTGATTGTCATTATATTCAGAAAGATCATTTGTATACGGGTAATATAAAAATTTCGCTGTAAATCATTTTATTGATAGAAATGATGAAAAAAGCAGCTACTCAAATCTGAGAATTTCATGCGTAGATATTTTATTTCCCCCGTATAAAAGCAATCTATCAACTATAACGCGACATCGCTATTATGACTGCAAGTCCAGAAAGATCAGAACGTTTGGGGAGAGTATTACGGTTTCTTTGAGAATTTGAAACTCTTATTGTTCCACAGATAAAAGGTTATGCTTCCGATATTTCCCACTTGCCGTGTACGTGTGAAAACTATTTTGAATCATCTTTTTGAAGCCAATTATGAACCTTATCTATGGAGGGTCAGTAAAAATTGGAGGGGTTCCGAACTTTTTTATTTAGGCACACGATTGATAAGTTTGGCAGCGCCCACTATTTTGCTATTTATGGACCTTTCCCCGACCTTTAATCCCGCAAAGTTCTTCCTATACTTTACCATTGCAAAATTTTCGGGGCTAATTTTAAAGTGCTTTTGCGAGTTGGCGCCTGTAAAGTGGGGTATGTGTTTCAAACCACCATTATGATTCATCGCAGACAACAATCTGTTTTTTAAAAGTACCGGTAAAGAATGTTAACCTAGTCTATCACTACACTATTTTTTATTACTGCAATAAAATTAAAACTTTTAGTAAGACAGAGTGATCATTGCATTATCTGATTTATATTTAAATTTCCGAAACACAACTGAAAACTAACGAATAGCGTTCAAAAACTCGAAAACAAGGTAATGTTTACGTCGTTACGACCATGCTTAAAAACCTCTCTGAGTGAGAAAAGTGTCTAAGCGGAAAGGGAGCATGGTTACGTCACTTTTTGCATCTTGCTGATTGACCAATGTCACGAAGTAAACAAAGAAGTCAATGCTCGGGGAAAGGTCCATTATCTTTGTCGACTACATACTTTTATCCCGAGGGCACGCCTGGAAATTTCCACCTGCATCGCTTTCATATTATTTCTGAACTGCTAGCTGCAGAACTATCTATCACATATATTATAATACCAGACATCATATTTTCTGGTAGCATTTTCCACGAGACCTTTGCTATATAGTTTGGGTGGCGTAGGTACTATGTACCAACATATGATTACGCCCATTAAACAATCGGCTTTCTTCCCCTCCGGAATTAACATGAAAAATACAAAGTGGTAAGTAACAGGGGGAGAGGCAGTGTGTTACCAAATGATTTTGCCGCCAAATACCTGTCGAATGTGTGCTATCAGCAGCTGCGTGGCTATAAAACAATTCTTGCAATGCGTGACCGTAGCAAGCTGCGACAAACCGTTCCCCTGTTTCTGGGACCGGATCATGCTATTAGAGGCCTTAAGCACTTACGATTTTAGAGTCCTACATATATATATATATATAATAATAATGAAGCTGGTTATTATCTATGACATGTTATCTGAAATTGAACAAGCGAGCTATGCTCAAATATGTGGACACGTAGCGTCACATAATTTAGATTAGATCATAGCAAAAAATAAAAGTAATAGCCTTCTGGAAAATAATTCCATCTTTAAACCACTGAAAATTTCAAAGCAATCGGTCCAGTATTCAAAGAGAAAAGCGATTTCTTCAAAACGTGTCAATGAACAAGAACAACACAAGAGAGCAATTCTCAAATGTATGGACACGCAGACAATTCTCCAAAAATCATATGGGTGACTTATCAGTACCTGTATTGGGGTACCGTGACGGTACAAGGACTGTCATGGATATTTTAGGTCCTGTGACAATGATTCATTCTTCTTGATTATATTGAAACATCAATTGAAATATCTAGTGCTATAAGTCAATTATGTAATGTATCAGGTACCACAGCCAAACATTTCACATAAAAACGTTACTAAATAACATGCGTCAACTTAACACCACCTGAATTAGGGTACAACTTTCGGTACAGTGACTGTCATAGCTGTTTAGGGCTGATGGACAACCAGACTACACGGACCAGATAAAATATGTTATCGCAAGCACTACAGATGATATGCAGCAAATTGTGCGTATGATGATGTACCTTTATATTCATTCTGAAACTGCGTAGAGGGCACACGCCATCTTTTTCTGATGAAATGTAAGGTAATCAATGATAGGTATGGTCAATCAGTTTTCTATTCCACTAAAATAAATGCATATCCTTGGGATTCTATTACATATCTTGAAAACAACCAATCGACTGCAATGGAAAGGAATCAATAACAGATCAAATTTGACGATTTACCACGATCGATCGTATATAAATCATAATCAAAACAAGATAAAATTGAAAACCTTACCACGCATGTTTGTATCAGCAGAATAGCAGGTTGTTATCGCTAGGGCCATGTCACACCTTTTGTGGGCCCTTAGCACTTATGATTTTGGTCTCTAATATATATAAAAAATATTAATTACGAAAGTTGCGTTCTATGTTATCTGAATGAAGTAACTATCTGTTTTTATTACTAATTGCGGACTTTCATTACAAAAAGTGATAGAGAGATTCAAGATGATATTTGAGAATTTTTCAATCAGAACCTCACCCAAGCTGGTAGTAGTGTCCATACCAAACTGGAAACCTTACAGTATGGAAACTGTGAATCCTTCTACTCTAATACAAGTTTCGTGATGCATGAAGGTGTATTATAAAAAGCTTGTAACTTATTAATGAATTTGAGCATTGTGAAGAATTCAGATTCTTATTTTCACACATTGACATCCACTTAGTAATCATTTTCCAATTTCTGCTCTAATATCATTCCCTCCCGACTCAAGATGATCCATATCGTTTTGTGCTACATTGACCAAATCAGTCCCTCCAACGATGACCACATTCAATCTTACAACATTTATAAAAAGTTGTCATTGGCTCATCTGCTGATCGAGTTTGAATTTGCATGAAGAATGCCCTTTTGTGTTCACATTTTGGACAAGTCTCTTCTGTTGAATCAACATTCTCCCATGCAGCAGATCCACCTGGAAAACCAAAGAGATGTGAATGACTGAATTTAAAATAAAAAATATACAATGAGATTTGCAACATCGAAAACCGAATGAAAAGCTGCAAAATAAAGGGGATTCAAAAGTATTATTTGTGAGTACACAGGATGGGAATTTCATATTTATCCGAAGGGAGAGGAAAGGAAAGTGGATGATTGATTAATAAAATGGCGTACCACGACCTCTGATTTGATTATCAGTTTGTCGGGTATGGGATTGGCTAGCTAAGTTACCAGATGTTTCAGATGCATGGCCATGATGGTGCAAGGAGGCCATGACTGACCAGTGGTTACATGAACCACCCACGGGCAGCGTGGTGTCTAGAAGACCTATCTCATGTAAATACTTTCCCCGCTTACGTTGGATTCGAATAACTTTGGGACTAACATCATAAAATGAATCTGATTAATCTTTCAAACTCTAATATTCAGAATCACTAAGTATATGAATGGTAATAAAACCCATCTCAAAAATATTAATACTTTAAAAAAGACACTTGGAAATTTTAGAGACAAATCTGACAAAAGACATTATATTGAAAAAGACACCATGAGAACTAGTGTGATCTCATAAAAAATTTTGTGAGATTACGTTTGGTCTACAGATATAGACATTCATACCTATCTACATAATGAGGTTATTAGCGAAGATGAAATACATAAATATTCACTATTGAATGATTCCAATCTCTGGAAAAAATGCATTACAAATATGTTCAAACAAAGCAATCACGGCCACTGTATTAATAGATACCCAACACATTTCAGATCACTATATCAAATATGGTTAATTGATTAGCTGTTTACAAAACTGGCTTGAGCTATGGATAGGATACCACATATGATTATTCACTTCGGATTGATATGAAGTTTCTTACCCTATTACGCATACACTCTAGGACTTTTAGTGAACTTCGAAATAATCATAAGAAATTTTTACATTAGTAGTTGGTACACTTACCTAACACATCATCCACCTCCTTTAACTTTGGATATTTCCTTGCGCTTATTCTTCTATTAATATTATGAATGAATGGGCAAGTTGGGCAAGCAAACCTGAAACCAAAAAAATATTGTGAAAATGCAAACAGCACGAGAGGGCTGGTTCACTGAACACCGCCAAGTATATCCAGTTGGCATGGCATAACTATTTTCGCATATGTCATTTCTAACCCCCACCTGACTACGTCATCCAAAAATTACGTCATTCCTTTTTATCCAAATTATTATATTTCATACTGGCAAATATCATATCAAAAAGTTTTCTGTAAAGCGAATTATGTTCGGTTTTAGCCATCCCTGGTATTAGATCAGATTCAAAACACAATACTGCCAATAACTTGGTATGATGTGAACTCAACTTAATAACAACATTTCAAAACATCACATTTTTGCTTCAAGTCTCAAATTATATCCAAAATTGTGACATTCCAGTACAGAATATGAATAATTCAATTGAAAGGTCAGTAAACCAATAGAAGCAAAAAAATTCTATTTCAGTATTTTTAATCGACAAGCTATAATTCCAGCATCCAAAAGTTACTGAGTTACCTATCAGTAGTTGTAATACAGTAATAGGAATAAATGCAAAAATGTGGATTTCAAAATATAATTAGAAATCTATTGATAAAGTGCAGTACCTGTAACATCTAGTCCCCTCCTCGACTGTTAACAAATTCCCGCAAGTAGGGCAGAACAACAACATTGCCAAATGATGAGAACCCTAATAGCAAAGTTGAATCAGATAGTTAGATCAGAACATGCCTATTGTAAATATGTTTTACAAGGTTAAAGCAAATGTTGAAATTGAAATGTCTGTAAAGTGAATGAGGTAGTACAGTAGTGGGAATTCAAAAAAATAAAAATTAAAGCATTTGTTTCACAGCTCCAGTACAGCCCAACGATTAACATACCGTACAGCCGGTGTGCTACAGCATTATGATGATTATGTGACAATTTTTTTGTGGCATCGGAAAATCATTTTGAGGTTTGACAATCGGTTCCCACGCGGAATATTCTTATTTTCAATAATACTGTATTTCTTTTGAGAAAATGGATCCCACCTAAAATTGAATTTTTCGAAAAAAAATATTAGACTTATACATCATATAAAGTGCGTGATTAAAAAGACCAAACACACTTTACGTCGTTGCGTAAATGCTAGATGTTCGATCCCGGTCGCCATGATAAGGACGAGGATAAGGATAAGGATAAGGATGCTTATTGTTATTTGCTCATGCTTATTGTATTATGTACTTGTATCGGAAATAAATCATTATCTATCTATCGACCTTAAACTTTCCAGTGCGGCACTTTCAAGTTGTTTTCATACTAAAATGTCTCGTGGTATTTTCTCTTATCGTAACTTTAGATCCAAATATTCCCCGATCATAGCCGATATTGTTTTGATAGCTCTTGTACGCTTAGGAGTTAATGTGAAATTGTTTTGTTTACATCACTTTTCTATTTGCGCGTAGGATGGGATTTTAATGAATAAGGTCTATTCATGGTTAACTGAATGGTCTATATAGGTAACTTTAAATTAAATTACTTTCGTTAGGGTTCATTAACCTGAACTCACTTGCAACAATGATTGTTGTTATTTTTCGCTGGTTATATATATTTTTTTATATTTAAGCAGTATTTCTTGACTTCTCACGATTTTTTCTATTTTAAACTATGTTGCCGTTCCAAATGGAGAAATTTGAAATCATCAAATCGAATGAAAATGTTTTTCGTTAATTGTGATTTTTATTATAATTAATTAAATTATCAGTGGTTGACGCCATGAATTTAAGATCCACAGAAAACTTTTGATGTATATATTTTAGTCGTTGCTATTTTAAAATCGCAATTCAGCCGAGATATAAACGATTGATAATTCCATCCAAAGTTACCCGATTTTACGGTACGTGAACCACCACACGGCGGCGAGAAGCCCAGCAATCCTCTCGCACAAAACTATCCCTTCATCCTCACGGGATTCGAACCCACGCAGAGTAATCAGAGATGCGGTCACAAATTTCAACTGTTACGTCATCGTTGACTTTTTGCTGATTGGTCATTGTTACGGAAATCGATGCCCTCGGCCTCGTCCAGTTTAGAGATGTATCGGTATCGGCTAAATGTAGACCGATATTTTCGATATATTCAGCTTTTTAATCCGATTCAAAATGTCTTAAAATTAGTTGTAATACGGATGTTGAAATTATTATTTTTTTGCGTGTAGGGATCATGTCCGCGGTAATTCGTTAACTCTGGCTATGCTCGTTCACACCCACACAAGTAGAAAAGGGAATAGGAATTCGACCTGTTTTAGCTATTTATCAACCAAACTAGCTCAACTAATTTGGCTATTTTCGCTGCCAAAGTTTTACAATGACATTTTCAATATTACATGCAAATTAAGTAGAAATATATCAATCAATATTAGTGGATTTTTCAATGTGTAAAATGCGAAATAAGATGTTATATTGGCACAGAATCCAACGCACGCAACTCGATGTATCAGTTTTATAGGATGAGTAAACATTTATTCATGCTACCATCAATAGTAGCCAAACCTACCAGTTTTCTAATTGAACACCGAGATTACTCGCGTCAGTGCACAATGCATCCGAATACCTATTTTTCGAACTGAAATATTGTGCATTATGAATAATGCTCACACACCATCGTTTTAACCAGTCTGCCATTCACACTTAATAGTAATAACTACCTGGTTCCGGTATCAGACTATTGGCTTTTTGAAATATCGGTATCAGTGCACCTCTAGTCCAGTTACCAATCCATGTCGGTTAGGGTTGTTAGGTGGACCACCCACCCCACGGCGTACCCTCCCACATAATTATCCCCACAGGATTCGAACTTGCGAACCGATGCAGGGTAATCAGAGGTGCTGTGGCGAGTGTATTCCTAACGCTCAGCAGAATACGCCACACCAGTTTGCTGATAACGGGTGAGAAAGAGTTCCATTCACCTTAAATATCTCAGAACAACAAAATGAAAATAGACAACGTTCGTATTTGTACCATGTTGCAAAACTTTTGTACTATTTTAAAATGTGTATCGATGATGATAAAATTGGCAATGTTACATAGATAAAAATTACAGAATTCTGATTTTTTAACATGGCATAAAAAAATAATTTTGAAATGGCTATTTCGACAAAAGATATAGACACCATCAAAATTGGACATAACTGGTAAAAGACCACAGATGATGGATATAACCAATCATAATTTCTTTACCATAACAAGTTTGGATAACAATATATCGATACCGTATGACCACTTCTGAAATAGGGCAATCTCACAGAGGGAACACTACATTGGGTAACATCCCCCAGCAAATTTGAATACATTTTCAATACAGTCATGTCAAATTTGATGGTTGTAAGATTCCTTTTGTTGAAATAACACAAGGAGATAATTCATTGATTTATATCATAATTAGTATATTTAGTTGATATATATTACAGAAATAAGCTAAGCAATTCATGAAAATTCATTAGAATAGGCAGAAGTAAAAAAATGATATATTGAAAAAGGAGCAATGAAATACCACACGTCATGACAAAAATTTCGTTTGATTTATGATATATATTTTTTTGATACTAAAATAATTTTTTCTCTTATTTTTGGAATAAAACTGAATAGACAATAGTAGATATAGTTTTATTAAGTCTGAATTAACCCATAATGCCACATATTCAACAAATATTGATTATATAAATAAACTTTCGTAGTTTGTGATACAATATGGAAAACAGTTTTTAATCAATTCAATACTGTCCAACCAAAAAAAATTTGAGAAATATAAAATGTTTAAGTAATCAAGAGCGTATAATGTATACGAAATATTTCATAGATAGGACAGAACACTTTGCTGTTCTGTTCATCAGAATAGGACAAAAATTTATTCTCTGTATTTTGCCTAACAGTAACAATTCAAGTCCAGTAACCAAACTAATACTAAAAATACACCAAAAAAAAATTATAAAAACAGTCCAAAATTGATGAAAATGCACATCCAATCAAAGACTTTTAGACTTGACTGGAAAAATCTTCTAATGAGCTTGATGGCCTTTATGTGTTTGAATTATAAAGTATGTTTATATCATGTCATGCCTTGACCATAAAATATAATGTATCAATGTTTACAAAAAAAAAAGAATATGATCATTTTGCAAACAAATGTCCTAGGTCATGTTGTCATTTAATAACCGAATACACGCTAAAAACTAGACTAAAATCTGAACTGAATGCATTTATTCTTATACCTTTTGGTTGTTTTATGAGATAAATGGAAGGGGACTTGTCTTAGTCATAAACATACCAAACAAAATACAAATGTGGAATGGTGTCTAGGACAATGCAAGCGTCCAAAAAAGACTAATCCTGTTCACAAAATTGAAAATTATAAGTCGAACCTAAACACTTTTTTGTTTGATTCAATTGAACACTTGTTATTCCAAAAATCTAAAATGTACTAGTGCATTAGGTGCGAGTGGTGGACTATAATTGAATGGTGCACAATTCTTAACATGGTAAGAAAGCCAAGTTGTTTGTATATCACTCTTTCATTGATTACATCAATTTCCCAACCAATCGGAATGCAATTGCGCAATTTTGGTCGTTAAATGGAACAGATGAAAGAAAGCGATGTAATATTACTACAAATAGAAAAAGCCAAAAATGCTAAAAAATGACTTAATTGATAGAAAAAAAAGTATTATATTATTATCAGTACTAGACTTAATAATAATATTAGCAAAATAAAAAAGCATACATGATTTGTTAGCATATCGAAATCAGTAAAATTTTAAGTATCAGTAATATGCAAAGTAAAAATTGAAACAAAAAAAAAAAAAATTAAACTTTTTATTGTAAACATTATCAGTAACATCTTCATATCATGCTTGTACCATACCAAAAATAGTGTATTATCAGCTAGATAGATCTCAGCTGTAACATAGAATGCTCTCATACGGTTTCGATTTTAAAAAATTTCATGACAGAAAAATGCAAATTTGATAATATGAACTACTTACTACTCTGCTTAATATCAACAATATGCCTTGAGTGTGCATGATAATTAGATAAAATAACAAGTACACATATTTTTCAATGACTCGTAGATAAAAATAATGTTAAGTACTGTAAAAGTTCTGTAACTTTGGTTTCAAATGCAATAGTGTTACTCTTCATATATAAAAACAAAGCACCATATTTTTTCGTACCATAGTCACGCAAATAATTTTCTAAAAATTCATCATACCGATAAAAATTTAACTTTATTGTGCATTATATATCTATTCATGCATGATCAAGCATGAGTCAATAAAGTAAAATGGCATTTTAACACGGACCGTCTATGACCCACACTTGAAAAAAACAGCTTGACATTACCTAGTAATATACAACATGGTAGTAAAAAAATTTCAACATTTTCTGCAGATTTGGCATAATATTTCAAAAAATTGATAATTTTCTGAATTTTTTTATTCAGAATATAGTCGCCATGATGTCTGATGTTGCAATATACGTTTGCTTGCAGCCTTATCTTGTGCAGTTTTATTGCGAGTTCTTGCTGCTTTTTGCATGGGGGCTGAAGGTCCAAATTGTCGTCGTTTGAAAAATCCACACTATGAAAAAATATATAAACTTTAAAAACAATTACTTTACGCTGAAACAGAAGCGATTTGTTGACGAATGATCCATGCAACAACTCACAATAACTATCAAATACATGCATGTAAATTCTAAATGCACATTCATTGCTAACAAAAATCCTATTCGTTTGGCAAATATAATGCAGAGTGAAATATTTCAGCCAAATTTTAGAATTACATATTAAAAATTTCGTATTTTTTACTGAAAAAATTTTGAAATATTAGGCTTTAAATTTTTTTTTTTTTTATCAAATTTTCTCCTGCTCCTATAGGACCCAATATCCCACCCAAAATTATGCTGTTTTATTTGAGTTGAGGGAATGCTTTTCTATTAGTCATTTTAACGACCTACATCAGGGGTGTGCATCCTGCGGCCCACAAGAAAAAATTGTGCGGCCCACGGAAATGTGCCCATTTTTAAAGGGGTGCCCTTGAAGAAGTTTAATTTAGTTTCATCTAGTATGTGCGAATAATTCCAATGCCTTTGCGCTGCAGGAGCTTATGCAAAGCGAACAACGCATGATACGCATGTCATAAGATCAAAAACCAAAATTTTTGGGCCTGCAACTACTGGCATACCTATGTTAAATAAAGGTGCGGCCCGCAGTTTCAACCAGTTATTAGTATCTGGCCCCTCCTGTATTAAAGGTTGCACACCCCTGACCGACATCATGCTTGACAAGCGATCGTTCCGGTAAACTCTGTGCTCTAAGACCAAGTTGCCCTGGGCCGCTTATCTTATTAAGTACTGATAATCGAATGGCTTTCTGAAGCACAACAGTAATAGATGAAAAAGTGAATCATGCTAATCTTTAAATGCAAATAAAGAAAAATGAAAGAAATAATTCTACTGATTCAAGATGCCAGGAATAAGATATTTAGGAACAAAATTAAAAGCTATTCATCAAACTTGTATGATATAACAATAAATCCCTTTCTCCTATTGCTATAAACACAATTCTGTTAAATTCAACATTGAAACATTGACATAATGCCAAAAGGTTGGGTAGTAAATTTTTCCTATATATATTTGATTTTTTAATATCAATAACCGTATTGCAGTTCATTGCTTTTTATATAGGAATGTTAGTTCATAACAAAAAATTGAAGTAAACATAAAGGTAATCCACATTTCAGAGTTATTGCATACTTTCAAATTACCATAAATATCAGTAAAGGGTTTCTCTCTCGTCAGCTTTTTTCGATGCCTGCTTGTGTCTTCTCGCTTTTTGATAATCTCCAAATTGTTTTCGTTTGAAGAATCCGCACTGCAATATTATTTCATTTGTGTTGTGTGAAAAGCCAGTGGTAGTAAAACGTGGCACAGCCATATTTGTGAAGCATGTGTGTATGTCTGCATAATAAGTGTTTATGCGCAAGTTGCCTCAGGAATGCATACCAGACCATCTATGTCATTTTAATTCAATGTGGCATAGGGATGTCCAAAAATATTGAATATTATTGATATTTCTAAAAGGCGTCTAAAAAAGTAAGATTTAAAACCTGCTATAATTTCAGTATTTTTGCGAATAAATCATGATATATTTTCATTAAATAAATTTTGCTATCAAAATATAAATGAATGGACTAGTAGAAATCTAGAATACTGAATTTTAATTTACAATATAATTATAATAATGAATTAATCGTCATTATTAATTAAAGTAAAAGTATTGTGAAAAAAAAAACATTCATGCATTATGAATTAATCTAAGTTATTCAGTACTTTGATATTTGATAAATATAATCTTAATTGAATGACCAATTTCATAGAATCAGAATTTTTTTTTATATTGAACTGAAAAATTATCGAAAACTAACCAGATTGCAGTTGGATATAAAAAATTATAACTAAATTACAACAGGCCAGAAGGTTCTAAATTCAGATTTATTTTTATATTTGAACTTAATTAAAATATCTAGACTGAATTATAAACATAATATTAATGTTCTACTTCATCTCCGGATCAACGACGCCACGTACCAATGAATTTGAAACTGAATTAGCGAATGGCGACTCAAAGTCAATTTCTTAATGTGGCCCTTTGCAAAAAACTCTTTCTGAATGTGGCCCTTGCAAAATAAACTTTGCCCCCTCCTGACATAGACCAATTGAAAAAAAGGTAGGCTACCTGAAGATCAAGTAGTGACTAAATGCGTTTAAATTGAATATATATATTTTTTTGTGCTTTAGTCCGAATCAAAAGTGAAAAAGAAATTATGGTTAACTACTGTTTAATATAACCGTTTCTTACTGTTTTATTCTAATTTGTAACACTTATTTTAATACATTACGTTCTATTTTTCTATAAACTGGTCTGCATGTTCTTTTTATATTATTTACATTATCAACCAAGGACATAGTCAAAAAACTGTTATAATTAGATAACCCATAGAAGAGCAATACCACCAGACTGACTGTTTCCTTAAAATTCACTCTCAATAACAATCCTCCGTGAATCACAATCAGTGAAATCCCAATTTAGTAAACAAAATAATTTTTGTTATGGAGGGCTATTTTTTTTCAATTGGGACCGCTTTTCATTGATATTTGATTTCAAATTTTGATCAAGTTCAACAGCCCTATATTAGAAAAGACTTGCCTGTCCTGTGTGAAGAGGGGCAAAAAAAGTATTTAAAAAGAATCACATTTCAGAAATGTCACCAAAGCAAACAAATACTAGTGCGGTGAAATAACAACCATACCTTCCAAAGTAGCAGCACTAGACAAACTAGTAACACCACTCCAGCTATGGAGGCTGCAACTATAATCCACCAATTGACTTCTTCCTTGACTGGTATAACAACTTCAGAATTAACTGTTGTCCAGACGACGCTCTCAAGTTCTGATGATTCAGAAAATTGGACGTTTTCTTGAGCAATGGACACCATGGCTTTGGACTGGACTTCAATCTAAAGAGATATCTATTATATTACCCCGAAAATAAATAAAAAAAACGGTAAAATATAAATACACTAATGTGGTTTCAGTTCTGAGGAAATATGCCTTTCCTTGAATACAAACTTTGAGGAAAACAAAAAACAAGATAGGACCTAAAACAGATCCTTGAGGAATACCAATGTAAGCCAGATTGGACTAGATTCCTGGCAACTATAATTAAAAAAAATGTATCAACCAAAAAGGATTTCATGCAGGGAAACAACTTAAGACAAGATTCCTGAAGCATACGAATCCAGGACCCACTCACAACGTGATATTATATACACGTAAATTTATCTATATGCTTCATTTGACGTGTGACTAATTGCCAGCACAATCCAAACACATATTTTCAATTCAATTATACTTGAGAAACGAGAAATTAACGAGGTCATACCTTGGAAACTCCCTTATATTCTTCTAGGAATGTACTATTCCATAAGACAGCATGGAGATCAATATAAACTTTGGCTTTGGCACCCAGCGTACCGAGAGAACATGAGAATTCAATACATGAAGCAGTGTTGTTGCATATCTGTGATAATGTATCAATGAGTTAAAAAATAGACGAGAAAAGTATATAAGAGTGAATGATTTGATATGACAAACTCTATGGAATATTTACAACTTTCTGACCAGTTTACATTCGAAATAAACAAAAAATAGCTTGAAATATGGGACAGATGAACGCAACTTTAAAATTGGGAAAACCACTCACAAGTTTCTCCTGAGTTGACTCTGGACCTTTAGTCACTTCTTTTACCACAGGTTCTGTATTGCTTGCACCTGGATCAGCATCAGAGATTTCTGCTGACCTTTTCTGTCTCTCAGATCCTGGTACATATCGTAGGTTGAGTGGGTTTACCTCCTCAGGAAGAGTGCAATTTCCTGATCCATCCCTTACGTTGGCTTCCAGTAAATAAAAAAGCCATTTACCATTGTTGATGTTTTGTGGCCAGCTGATATGAAGTTGAACGTTATTTGCAGGAGCTGTCCCAGTATTTGTAACTTCATAGCTGTTCACAACAAAAAAGAATATTCCATGGAAAATTTGGCATTGTTAAGACATCGATGTGTATTTTAAATCTTTAGTAATAAGCAACTACATACAATGAAATTAATTTTATTAAGGTTAATTTTCGAATCAAAATCTCATAAAATACTAGAAATAATCCCATACCCGACTTGGAATGGTAACCGGACGAGAGGCCGTGGTTCGACATATGGATAAGCCGTCTTATCGGCTTTCCTCTCCCCCGGGATAAATATGTAAATCCTATCCTATCCTATAAATGACATATATAATAAATCAAATTAGAATACTCACAGATAAAAGATAGGACAAAAGGATTGATAAGGAATACTTACTGTACCTTTGAGGCCATATTCTACTGATAGATATTATCATCTTACTGAAGTACACAGTATAAGATAGCATCATTGGAATTTCGCATTGTATTTGCATATTAAATGGAAATATTAGTATTGTTAGATGACTAATAAATGATACGAGCATATTTAGGACGCAGAGTTTTCTACTGACACTACTCATTTCTCAGCAGTGTTCAAGTAGATATATACCTATTTCTAGACTCTAGATAAGTGCCTTGCCATATGATTGAAATGTCCTATCGTGCTGCCTCTCGCTAAGTAAATACAGTGACCCCCAAAATTCTTAGAAAATTAAATATCAACACTTTAACGCTTCAACCTCTGTTTGTGTATAATTATACCCAAAATGAATGTTTAGCATATTATACCTATTGCCTTTTTTGCTGGATGCAGGGCATGTTAGAAAATGTGAAGTATACGCTTTTTGACGAATATTGATTATAATTAAACTTACATGTGAGAGTGAATACTGCCAGCATCTTCAGCTTCTTTTACTGCAGATTCACCGATAACAGTTCCTCCGAATTTAACTTGTTCTCTACTTGCATATCCTTCAATATCAAGTTGAGCTTCCACATGAACGATTACTGGATAATCTCTTATGATATCATGGCCTGGTTGTTGACTTGTCCTGTTTAGGGCAAAAAAAGTTTTTACAGTCAGTGAAGATTTTTAAATCATGTCCAGAGAGACAAAAACATGGAAATATGTATGCAAAGTTTACACATATTGTAATATTGCTGTATTTATGAATTCCCTAATTTTGGAATGTGAAGTGTAACTGTGTACCTATAAAATGTTTTGCTGAATTGTTGTTGTAAATAATTGGTTTTCTTATGAACCAATCTATTTAAAATTTTGGTACTCCCGTAGTATGTGTACCAGATTAGGGCATAACTTTATTCCGATTTTCCATATTTTACTTCTATTACGAGTTTGGGGACTGTCTGTTAGCCAAGTGAATATACCCCCTGCCCATAGGTTTCAGTCCCTTTACCCAACTTGATGTAAAGTAGGCGAACAAAATTAACTACCTCCATATCGGTACACACACTTCTGGAGCACCTATATTTGTGTATTGCTCTTTCATTACCTATTAAGATCATAAATCGAAAAGTAGTGAATTCCACACTTTGCAATATCAATATCGATATTTTAGAGGTACAACACCAGAAATTTTAAATCCATTTCCCATACCTCATAACATTATAAAATAGTTAATAAATAAAAGATAATTAAAAACCCTTCCTTACGTTTGAAGTTGCAGCTTTATTTCGAATCCAGTAGCTTCATAAATTGAATTTTCTTTCAATAATTTGAGCCTGAATTGCATTCTACCGTTAGCAGGGAATGGATTACCAAGGTTACATAGCTGTGATGCATCAGTTTTATTGTCTTGAATTGGTCCACAATGTATATCTCCTCCCTTGATAATGAAAAAAGATAGCAATGTTGGAATATATGGAGCCCATGGACACAAAAAGTAAATGACTCATATAACCATCATTGTGTTGTTTCATTTCAACCCTGACATGGGCGAACTATGGCTCGCTGGGTAATTCAATCTGGCCTGCCTGATGCTGCCACAACCAAACCAAACCCAGATTTTGGATGTTTTAGCTAGAAATAACTCATGGAATTTGTTGAGATTAAATTAGTTTTGGCAAGAGGATTATTGTTTTCCACTTTTGCTTTTGTAACACTGTAAATATTGTTCATAAAATGTAACTTTTTACTTCATACTTACATGGCCCGTCAGTCTGAGTGGGCAAAATTTGTGGCCCCTGGTCCAAAACCTTGCCCACCCCTGTTCAAGCCACAACAATTTAGCACAGCGATCCACTTGTCTAATAAATTTGAAATGACACATATTTGAAAATGGTTACCATTTTTAACACACATATGCGCAGGATAGTTTCAGAGCAATTGAAGTTTCATTGTAAAATTTTTTTTGAGGTTGCAAATAGGGCTGTCCAAGCAAACCGAATATTCGAAATGGAATCGCAAATTATTTGAAGCATTTTTCGGCCATTTTACGAATCGCTAAAATTTTGTACATAATGCGCCACACGACCACCTTTGCACTGCGTTTTTCACCGGGCAAGCAAAAACATGTTTCTATCGCTTTCTTTGCTGTAAAAAGGTCTCTCCTATTGCCCGGTGACATGTAATTATCCATTTCATGCATATTCATAAATGAAAAGTTATCGGTAACAATGATTTGAAGATGACGTTTTTTGAGAGAACACAAGGAGAAAAAGGCAAATTTTGTGTCAGCAAAAACGCCAGTTCTATAAATAGAATCGATTTGTAGCTGTTGAGTCAGTAATCATAGGAACATGTTACAGGAAACACGTTTTGGATGTCCAATACCTTTTACCAATAGAATTTGTAATTTCTTCTCATGGCAATACTTTGTTTCATCCATTTATTACTATGACAAATAATTGCACTCTTGTGAGTTGATGGCTGTTGTACAGCAACATATGATCATAAAATGATAATGTCATCAAACTAGCTCTGTATTTGTGAGTTCCCGAAATGCAATTTTGAACTTTTTGGGCAACAGTTATATCTATATTAATAGTTGTTTATCATTTTACTAAAAATTACACAAAAAATATCGAGTTAATAATACTAATGATAATGGGATTAAAATAGCAACTACGGGCATTAAAATAGTCTGTGCAATTTCCAACTCTTAAATTTTAATAGTTTTCGAAACCCTAATTTTTTGACCAGTTCAAGGAGGCTTGTGATCTCCTTTTATAACTCTGGAAACATAGTTAATTTAGATATAATAATTTAGATATAACTGCACATATGTTATCACAATATTGAAGAAGAAGTTTTATTGTACATTAGAGACAAATTTAGGATTGCGCAATAATATTCGATTTGAGAAAAATATTCGTTTCGATTCGAATCAAAAAAATATTCGATTTTGGACAGCCCTAGTTGCAAAATATAAAAACCAGTCAAAGCATCATTGCTATTTGTGGTTTTTCACGTTTTTTGCATTTTTTTTTTGTTGGTTGAACACGGTCTTTACACGTTTTAGTCTTATCAGAGCGGTGTGTTCCGTTACAGCACACAGTTTACAAAAGCAAAGTATTCAAAAATAAAAAATTACTTCCTGATGGACTATTCGCCTACTCTCTTGAATTGATATCCAAAATAGTAAATTAAATGAGCATAAGTGTTGGTTTGTTTGACTTTAGACCCTCATTCAATTAAAACAAAAAATCAAAGATAACAACTTACAATAGGTGGAATCATGTCGATATTAGTATAATCCAACACAGGAGGTAACCACATGTATAATCTGGCTTGATGAGCGTCTTCTCCTGGTGCAGGATTGTTAATATCAATCAACATTCCTATTTGTTTTTCATTTCCTAGTTTGAGTACTGGGATTCCGTCACTGTTTTTTCTGTGACAAGGATGAAAGAATTAAATCATAGAAGGTCTTGTATTTTCATAACAATAGATATACATATGGGAGTACAATGTTTAGACTTGTTAATATATTATGGGGTCCATTTAAATTAGTTCAAATTTACTGAAAAAACAGAGAAGATGTAAAAATGTAAGTATAATAGGATACGCATATTAGGATAGTTTTAAATTAGGGAATTCTATGCTACAATTTTATTTGACAAATTATCAAATTTCGAGTTGACGCTTTAATAATTATGATTCAATTTGGACACTCGCAGTTCCCAAACAGATAAGCACATTTTTCAGATACTAAGATATACATTTCATTTTTATGTTTTAGATTGAAAACATATTTTTGCCTCTTCTTCATTCATAATAAATTTAAGTTTCAAACAATTCTTAATTGACCAGTTTTGCACCAGAACGATGGAATTTTTCAATTTGATGAAGTGAGCTTGAAATGCATTTTTTGTGATAAACACATGAAAATACCTCCTAAATGATACTAACAATAAGTTTCAATTTGAAAAAATCTATTACTGACTTGATTTTTTTCCAGACATCTTCTTCACCCTTTGGAACCAATATCTGATATTCCGCAGTGAGCGATAATTTACTGTTGCATATTTCATCATCACCACACGCTTTAGAAAACTTAATTTCTGCAAAAGCAGTGTTTTCTATTGCTCTGTTCATGATTGGTGTCGGAGTAGGAACGTTGGCAGCACGTCGTTGGCGTTGACGTTTCGGCAACAAATTTGGTGTTGTGAAAGATAACTCAAGCTCAATAGGAGATAACTTGTCTTGGATGTCTTTCTGTAATTTGTATGAAAAAGTTATACTGTTGGCAAGGTTGTGTATTTGACCTTGACCATTTACAAAATTACAATACTCCTATACTTCTGATCAGAAAAATTTCGACTTCGAATCTGAACTCAAATATTGGAGCATGCAAGCCTACTTTTATTTGACTGCTATGATTGCTTAGTAAACTCGATGCATTTTGCGTGTCCGAAAAAAACTTTTAATGATCCTTAGTAAAAGTATAGAATTCAGAATGCAGATTTATGAACAAAAAAGATTTTGAAGGTTTTGAATACCAAATAGATCGGGCCAAAACATCAGGTATGCAATCTAGTCTGTTAGTAAACAGTCAAATATATATAATAATTGTAGTAACTAAAACTTAAATAAGTATCAACCAAAGGCAAGTATAGCTTATTACAATAGAGCAATATCTGAGCTATGGGCAGGGTCTCAAAAATTTTTTCACTTCACAATACATTTAATTATGATAATGCATGTCGAAAAATTTCGACCTTGTTAAATTGAGTGCTTTTTATGGCAAGGAAAAGTTTTTCATAACATGTGTATTCATTTAATCACTTTTTATAAAGCAATTTTCATTGTAATATGACAAGTAGGGCAAATAAGAAACAATTATTTAGGAAATAGATTGATATTGTGCAACACAGGAAATTATCTTGCAATGTGTGGGAACTACTGGCTCGGAATGAAATATATGGAGAAGGTTTTATCACTCTATGTGAGAGATGAAAAAACAATCACCGATTGGCAAGCAAAACTGAACAACTAACCTTAATATAAACAGTCAATGTTTCACATTTCTTCTTTTGCCTTGACTGTTTGTATAAAGTGATATTTACAGATATTTCGGCAGCGGATGTATCAGTTAAAGAAAATGACGCTCTTGTGGGAAGATCCGTTCCCAACCTTGTTGTATCTAACTTAACTGTGTAAGTCGCTTCGACCGATTCATCAAATGTCCGTGGTGATGCTGTATATCTGAGACAGACTTCAATATCGTACCTGAAAAGGAGTTAGTTACGAATATTACAATTACAAATAAACGAATATAAGTACATTGCTCCCAGACTATTGGGAAGCACTTCGACAAAATTGTAATTGGAAAATGTACAATGCAGCATAGTAGTTCCAACAAAATTTTTTAAAGCATTGGATATGGGGGAATACATAGGGAGCAAATTTAATAGCTTTTTTAGCGACGAAAACATTTTTAACTACTAACTAATTTGAAAGGAATTGCTCCAATAGTTGAAGAGAAAAATGAATTTTTTCAGAATCACAAAGATAACAACAATTTATCAATGCGATCTGTGTCTGAGAACAGGAGACCACAGAAGGAACAAAGATATTTAAATAATTAATTAAGGAGGTTAATCAAAATTCAATTATCGATAGCCTATTTGAAAAATCAAGATAATGAAAATCACTATTTTGTCTTCATAAAAATTTCAACACTTTGAAGTAGCCTAGTGCGTTAAGTATAAGATAAAACTGTCATGGCATCTCAGGTTCAAATCCCATGCCCACCACCTCAGTCAGGGTGTAATAAATTGGGTGGACATTGCCAACACTAAAAAATTCCATTCCTTCAAAACTATAGTAGTTCCTTACCTACTGCTTGTACAGAGCCTTATTCAGAGTGAAATGCGTGTCGAAACGTCATATAAAGAAAACCAATGGCATATATTACGGTACTCCTGTGGTATGTGAACCAAGATGGTGGACACCGGAACGTAGTGTGTGTACTAGGTTAGGCTTAAGCCATAATTTCAGGTACAAATACTACGGGAGTCACTTGGCTAGTCCCCGAACTCATAATAGAACTAAAACGAGGAAAAATTGGAATAAAATTATGGCCTAACCCTAACTTGGTACACATACTACGTTCCGGTGTCTGCCATCTTGGTTCACGTACTACGGGAGTACCTATATTACTAATTATAAATTCCTCTAGAAACCAAAACCTGCCATATATGGACATACCCTTTATTCACATCTCTATTTTCTAACTCGATCTTGATATCTGGTCCTTCAATAGTACCAATGATATTGACAATGGGACGAGATTGAAACATGACAACTGAGTCTGACAAGCTACCGGCAGCAACATCTGGATACCCATTGAAATCCATATCCAAACCACCACTGACGGAATATCCCATTCCTGTTATGTTATTCGCTAGGTAACCACCTTCGATGAGCTTGCTGGCTCGGATAATCTGAATAAAAAATATGAGAATTGGATAATTTAATATAGACTTGATGAAATGAAAGTAGACAAAAGGCAGGCACCTATTGCATACCACACCAATGGACACTTGCCATTTTTCACCTTAAATTAGACTATTCAATTATTAAAATGCCTTGCAACTTTTTTGTAAAAATTGGGACACATCTCACAAACCTTGTACATCATATGATATTATTGTGGTTGGGGCACAATATTCGGTAAGATGATTGTTGAAAAATCGGACACTTGCTATCAATGAATCGAAATAAATCCAACTGGAAACAATGTTTAAAGACTATTCCAGTTTCAGTGAAAGGAAATACATAAATAATTTAAAAGGTAGAACTACACACCATGTTTAGAGAAGAAAACCACAAGAGTGAAAATGAGACAAAAATGACAGCTTGAATGTTACAGACCAATAACATAAAAGGGCCAACGATGTAGAATATCGCCAAGCATAAATCATGCTTGGATATACTAATGAAGCTTAAAAATCGTAAATTCCCTAGAAAAAATACCCAAAGTAAGGAGTCTGCTACACAGTCAATAAGTCAAGATTCACAGAATATAGAATCACTATTATTCAACAAAATGAGATGTTTTAATCCTATTATCCTATATGAGTTGAGATGCATATATCTCAGTTACTATTTTAATAACTGAGAAGTATAGACAGCAAAATCAGGACCTTCATCAAAGTTGGGTAATAAAATATATTATATAACAGTAGTAATATGTAGAAATAGGAAAAATTATTATTTTTCGAAAAATTCGTTGAAAGAAAAAACCTTTTTCAGGTATTTTCCAAATTTCAATTGAAGTAAAAATTTCTTGAAGTATCCCCCTATAATAGTTATATCTCTAGCCTCGGAAGATATTTAAAAACAACTAAAAACATCTTAATACCTGGGAGGGTTCATCGTGAACGCCTTTGGTTCCATCTTGGTTATTACCATGGTAAATATAAACTGCACCTTTCCATTCATCAGCACCAGGAGCACCGATGGCAATATCATCAGCTCCATCCATATTTACATCACCCAAGTTTGTAATGGACATACCAAATGATGAATCAACAGTCCCAAATAAGCTATAAATAAGTTATAAAAATTTCGAAACAAATAGCATTAGCAACATGACTAATTTATTGAATTAGAAAATTGATTTATCAATTATTGAATACATTTTTTATGGTAATTTTTAACTTACCCTAAGTAAACCTAATTGGTGTGTATACAATAGTATAGAGGAACTAAAACCAAAAAATTGGGTTATTTTTGGTGAAGATAGTAGCATGTCAACAAAAATTTGTAAAGAAATGCCTTTGGAATAAATTTTGACAAATATTATAAAATGATTGTTATAGTACATATTTGATTGAATTGACATATGCTAAAGATCTGAAATATTCTCTAAATTTATAAGCTCAATATACTAGGGAAGACATGGGTTCGAACCATTGTTTATGCCAGGCAAAGTACACAACACCACATGAAAGTGCAATAAAATTATCAAGCTATGAGCTGAAAACACGCTCGTAAAATAAAATAACAATCCATAGTATTTGATTGTGATATATTGTGAAGAGACTTATTTAAAATGAAGGCATAACATAAATTTTCAAAATTTGTTTACATTTGTGTGGGATCTGGTCCAATTTGCCCGAGACCTTTATTGACATATATGTAGACAGCACCTCCAAGTTTTAATTCTCTGTCATAATATTGTGGTGCTCCAACAATTAGGTCCAAACGCCTGCAAAAAAGTTGAAATTGTTAGGATAAAAAATAAATGTTTTTATCATTAAGACATCAGTTTAGGAAATGAAATATTTAAAAAAAAGAAACAGCCCTAAGCTGATGAATGCATAATAATTCGCATATAAGCCACCCTACAAATCATAGCACGCCATACAAATTGTAGCTGTTGGAATTAAGGAAGCGTTATGTCATTTCGTTTGAATGCGATCAGAGTTAATATGCGCACAAGTCAAAATTTTCAAGCAATGGCAATTTTTTAAACCTGGAATATCTAACCTGTGGTATCAACAAAAATTAACACATAAAGTAGAATAATGCTACTAAAACAAGTGAATTACATGAAATTAAACTCCTTATGGGCCCAGAGTGCTGAAAAAGCAGAAAATTTCAGTTTCAGCTTACTTCAGTTATCTCAACATAGGAGATGCTTGTTACCAATGGCTGCAGACAAAAGAAAGCCAGTATGGGAAACCATTTGTTATCCTAGTTTACAAGTGCTGTCTATAATATAACACAGCAATTAGTTTATGCTTGGCCGATGAAAGCATTAGTATTTTGAGTAGTTTATCGAGCACAGGGCATGGATGTACCATGCCTCATCGGCACGATCCATCCTTGCCCATGCTCGATTTGATATAAATATGTTTAAAATAAGACAAATATTATTTAGGATAAGGTGATGGTTTATTATCAGATGCATTTATATTATATAGCCAGCTCTCCCTAATTTTTAATAGATAAGTATATATTGGATATGGCAGAGACCACAAAAATTTTCCTACATGTTAATCAATAACAAATTGTCTGAATTAGATAGTCCATACTGAGATGAAATTCCAATGAAAATTGGACACTGAGGTGAATAGGTATTTCTTTATATCACGAGTCGTCAACCTTTAGCATTGAAAGAGCCATTTGGCATCCTTTCTATGAAACTCAAACCTACTCGGAGCCGCAACATCTACTCTAATGTCAGTGGCTATTAAAACTCTTGGAAAACTACATATGATGTAATATTCTAGTTCTTACTGAGAAGAAGTCAAAAATTATGAATTCAGTTTACAACGAAATGAAAAGAACTTGGAAAATGAAAAGAAAATATTTTTTTTGATTTTGACAGACTTGAATCACCTTAATGCGACCTATTTTTACTGCTCTGTCTGTGATGTGTAATTAGTGAGTGGTAATCGACTTTATGCCCTCGAATTAATATTGGATCCCCTCTGTGTCTAACATAAAAACTGCTGTAGTCACTTCGATTCACGGGAGCCAGAGCTCCGAAAACAATGAGCCTCAAGTTGCCGATCGCTGCACTATATGAACTATTCCCATGCCTTTCTCTTTAAAAATTGAAAGAACCGGAATCTTTTCGGTTCAGCATACAGGTGAAGTGGAGCAGATGAGAATTTAACCCGCGATTTTTAAACTGCAATGGCAACTTGGCTGAGTCTAGTTCTTTAACCACTTTGCCAGTGGTTATCAAACTTTCATGATTCATGACTCCATTACGAAGACTTTCAATACTCATGGGCCCCTGGGTCCAGTGCAAGAATTCCTGCACCCAGCCATCACATCCATATAAACCAAAATACAGCTTACCCATCTCCAGTGACATCAATAAGTTGAACTTCATGTCCAAATCTTGAAGCAACTCTATCACCATGAACCATTTCTTTTATGACAAACTTTTCATCTTGCACTGAATAATATAAAGCTTCGATTAACAAGATTCTAAAACTAAAATTTTCTAAATATATAATTTGTACAAATGCATATTTCGGCGCCCCAGAAGTATGTGTACTAATATGAAGGTAACTAATTTTGTTCGACTAGTTTACAACAAGTTGTGTAAAGAGACTGAAACCTACGGGCAGGGGGTATATTCGCTTGACTAACACAGACAGTTCCCGAACTCATAATAGAACTGAAATGAGGAAATCGAAATAAAATTATGGCCCAACCCTAACCTGGTACACATACTACGGGAGTACAAATATTTCTTGGTTGAACCGAATTAAGAACATATTCTTTATCCAAAAATAGTATTTTCGATCTGATTCAGAATAGTACAAATGTACAATATCATCCCTGAAGTAGTTTGATACCCCACGGCAGTGATTCCCAAACATGGGTTCATGTATCTGTACAGGCCCACAAATAGATCTTAGAGCAGTGGTTTTCTTCAGGTTTTTTGTCAGAGCAGAATACAAAGAAACATCCTGGGGCTCGAGATAACCCTGTACAATAGTTTTATTGTTTGAATTATGTAAGCTATAACATACAGTATATAAGAGCAAACCTAATTATGACAAAAGAATGGTCTTTAATTAAGTGTAGCAAGATTACTAATACCTATAAGTACTTTAATTTATTTAAAGAATCTACATATATAAATATAGACTTAGATTTGAAACGGTATTGTAGATACAGTATATACAATGAGAAGGTATATCAGCGCAAACCGATTCTTTATGGTTAAAAAAAGTGTATTTTTTGCAAGTATAACAACACACCTTCTTGAACCTTGGCAAAAATGACAACTGATCCAGTAGAATTAACACCTGGAGCTCCAGCAATGTAGTTAATATCCGAGTCAAGCAAAACTCCATTTGCCAGTGATGAACCTTTGTGAATTAAATAGTGTAAGCCAAGGAATTTGTCATATTTCGTAACATTTTGTCAACGTTGTTCAGGCACATACTTGGGTAACATTATAAAGCCTATTATTCAGATATGGCTAAAATATACAGAATACAATCTACCACACGATTTCTACATTAGAGAGAAGTTGAAGTAAAGTGAAAAATAATTTTATCATATTGAATAGCATATACGATATTTATTACTAAAAATCCACAATATCATTCAAAATCTATTACCAGTACCTTTTCAGATCAGTTATTAAAGAATTTCAGTAGAAGGAGACTGTGGACAATTCAATTTTCCAAACCAATAAATTTCATGACTGATTTTGCTCAACTTCAAAGGACAATTTTTTTTCGAAGTCAAGAAATAAAGGTAAAGTTATTTATTTTCACACATCTAAACTATAAGCAAAGAAAGCAAAAACCTACCGTGACATATTCAAAAGAAAACATTCAGTAATATAGTTAAAAAATATGAAGCAACAAAATGATACAATTATTAGGCTAATCAATTATTAAAAAATACCAGATGATTCAAAGTAAACTAAAAACAGGATTCTTGACATTGGTAACGGTTGTTAGTGATTAAACATGAATATGTGTAGGGATGTCCATTACAAAATTATAATAAGATTAAACATTTCCATTTATCAACATTCACAAACTTTTTATCAAATTTTTGAGTGAATTTACGATTTTTGTCCACAACTGGTCTAAAAAACAGCTTGTTATGATAGTTTTACTAAAAATTTGGTTTGAAACTTACTTGGACATCCCCGGACGACAATGATAATTACAAAATGGGAATTACTCTGAAAAGAATTAAAATTCTTTTGCAAAATGATGAATTTGTGACAACAATAATTAATAAACAGTAATGAAATTGTTATGCAAATTAAAACAAAAAGGATAAAATAAAAAATAATAAAATGCCACACCCTGTATCCAAATGCGTGAGACTGCCAATAATTATTATTAACTCAAAAGCTAAAATTTCCTCGATAACTCTCCAAAATTTACTCAGCACTGCAGATGATACAGGAAATGACATTGTGAAACAAATTATGAAGTTAAATTAGCTACTCACCATGGGAGCAGAAGACAAAAAACCATAGGGTAGCCAGACTATAATCCTATTAAAATAATTAATAAAGCAGTGTCTGATATCAAACACTGAAAATTGCCTAAAAAAGGCAATGCCAATATATATGTTATATGAGCCATAACTGATCTGCTGAGTTCTCTTTTGCAAAATTCACATCCAAATTAAACCACTTTCCGTAAAAAAAAAAAAACGGTTAAAATAATTGATAAATCCAGGCTAATTAAGTAGCGTACATGTCTGCATTTTGGAAGTGTCTTCCTAAAGTTTTTTAATCAAGTACTGGTATATGCAATATCCACAAAGCAGCATGCAGCTATCTACAGATTAAATACAGTGATGGCGTATGAACACGTTAATACATCAAAAACCAAAAAAGTTATTTTTGATTCGACAAATACTAAGAAAAAAGCAGGCATAGAAATTTTTTCAATTGTAATTCGTGATAAAAATAATCTAGCGGGTGCTACAAACTATACCATGCACATATCAACATAACAGCTTATTAAAGCGCTGACAGATAAAGCGTACCGAGTAGCGAGTTTTTTGGTATCTGCGCCGCTAGTTCCGCATCGTTATTGCTCCACACACTAGGAGTAGGAAAGAGAAAATCCAGGCTTGTACTTACAAGCTGAAACGCCCCTGAATAAGCAATGAGTTCAAAACAATATTGTTAATTAATTAAGAGGCATGCATTAAAAACAAAATACAAAAGAAAACTTTATATGCATGTGTGGCGCTAATTCATTGGTTCTCAACCAATGGGCCATGGCCAAAAATATGTATTGCCGAGTATGTAACATCGGTTTATACACGATACTACATTATAAGAACAACGGGACAATCTTTAACAAAACCTAAATACACAAATTCAGAGGCTACTTTTTTATACAACGTCTATTCTCGACTTCCGCTCTGTACAAGACTACGTACAAGCAACCATTATTACAAAAAAGGGTTATATTCCACCTGCCACAGATTTCTCTGAGCACAGGAGAATGCTCAATTTCTCATTGAGCTTATTCTCAAATATTTATAAAACCCTAATACATTTTCATGATTCATGATAAAAAAAAAACAATATAATAGTATGCGATTGTGAGGATCTAGTAAAAACAATTTTATATATCAGGCATGGAGCAAAAAAAGGTGGTTTTGTTATTTTCATAATGAACAATAATTTTGATTGAATCGAGGATGAATGGATAAAACTGAATATTTCTTATTACGAATACATTCTAAAATAATATAGAATATTTTCAAATATAAAATATCAATATATTTCAAAATATGAATATTGGTATGTCCAACAGGAAATTTAAAAAAATTAATTTCATGGCTGTAGAATTTAGAGATAAACAACTTTGAATAATGTTCCTTTTTTATAGAGTCAGATGTTGGACTATGTTTTTTTTTTGCTTGGGTCACTCAAGATGACGAATTTTCAGACGAGGATATTCAAAATTATTCCAAAATCAAAAATTCTTTATACTGAATATAAGCAATTTTGAAAATATTTGAATGCTCTCAGACATCCCTGGGTTGAAGATGTGACAGTTCTAAAGGATTTGAATCTTAAAAATTAGCAAGCATCCTAATGCAGATTAACATGGGAATCATTTTTGAATTTCTTAAAAATCTAATATTTTTGATAATACACTATATCGACATAGAGGTATCTCATTTGCATAATAAATTAAATGTTTATTCATTTGTCTATTTCCTTACACATATTAATATCGAGCACATATATTGCTGTCAAACAATGCATTCATGAAAAGATAGATATCCAGCAAAACTGGATTAAACTGGAATTAAGCTGTCAATGTTAGTATAGAATAGTGTTAATAACTACAGCACAAGCACAGAGTAGCAGATGACAGATACCGGCAACAACGAGCAAGGCTTTTGAATTATTAAATAGGTCTGTGCCACTATATTGATACAGGCTACTTGGTTATTTCCAACATAAAAGTAATGATAGAACCTGCCTTTAGATCCGAAAATTGAAAAAATCTAATCATTCAATTTGGTTCCTGAAACTACTGTACTATGGTGCAAATTGCGATAAGGGTATCGACAACTTTCCAAACTTCAAATTGGCTTTGTGGCATATTATGGGCACGATGTGTGCTTTCTACTCTATTGTCAAATTGATGGTTTAAATATATTTCCCTATTCAAGCATCGAGCTTAGAAGACTATATAACATTATTCTTACTCTAGCTTGTTCAAAAGATAGCGCTAAAATTTTATTATTGAACATCTGGATAGGAAAATAGCGAAGGGCCAGAATGGTACAATATACCAGAACTCTAGAGTATATCTGTTGGGAATAACAACTAACTTTCCCATATCCATATGATAGGATGACTTGCTATGAGTCCTTGTACTATCACAGCTAGGGAGGTCATTATACAATGAGTAGAAATATGAGGCATCATACCATGGTAAATACATAAAAAAAAATTCAATTATTGGTATTGACTTGCGAAGTATGCAAAGCGTAGCTTTCTGAATAGGCAATTTATGAGAATGTGACATAATATGCCAATGAGTTTATCATGAAAGCAAAACGAGCAACCAATAAAAACAAATTTTATAGCTTACTTTTGCTTCGACATTAAAAACTTAAAAATCCAGTTATGTTTATTGCTAATCAATTATAAAATTTGAAAATAAATATTTTCATAGGGTGTTTTGAAGGTTCACCCCTAGGCGGCACTAAACAAACTAATTAATGATAAGTTATTCAAGTTAAGCAAAACAGATGAGAACTATCAAATGTCTACCTAGATAATTGCTTTGTCACAGAGAGTTTGTAATTAATATGAGTTATGACGACTTATTATTATAGTTATCATATCATAAGCTTGCAAGAAAGAATTTTGATAATGAGAACTCAACAGTATAGACTGCATTCAGCTTATCAGTTATGCCTTAATAACCAGTTTTCAGAATAAGACAATTCAACATTGCTTGGTAATTTTTGAGCTACTAATGGTATTATGGTATTCTGCCCCCACATATGGTGTGCTTTGGGTTTACCAAGAAGGCTGTTTTTCTTTATTGGGTATTTCGTATTAGGTACTTCTTGTGTCCACATGTTGATAGAACCAATGGGAAATAGACCAGGGTTTAGTTGTGAGGTGTATAAAGCTCCTGTATGCAAACAGTCAAAAAATTATCATATTTACGATATACTCAACAATAAATTGATTCATTAAAATAATTAATATACATGTAATCAAAATGAAAAATGTAGATGGAGCATTGTCTATGTGTGGTTGGTAGCTGTAACAGACAAGTTAGTAAATGTAATTTTCAAATCAGGGCTCAGGATTTGGAAATGTATTTTTATATTAGAGTTGGATAATCAAACTACCTCAAGTTGAGTGTCTAAATTTTAAATCTCTGGAGTAGTGAATTGAGATTTCAGTTTTTTAATAGTGATAATTAATTGCAGTCCTGATATCTGACAAAATCAAAAGCAATGGGTTGACTTCTTGGAAGACAAATTACAAAAACGACAAATTTTTTATTTTGAAGTTGCGAGTCGGAAATATTTGTCAAATCGTAATTTGGTGTACATTTTTGCAACAATGTTGAGTTCTGATTCCAAACTATGTATTTGAGTTTCAAACTGATAAAATTACAATGGGCAAAAGAGTAATGGACGCAAATTGACAATAAATAAGGCTAATGAAACATTGAAAATATGTTTTTTCTAACCAGAGATATACTTGATTTGACCAACAGTATAACATTTTTGTAATATGTAAAAACAATGCTAGA
The DNA here is from genome assembly GCF_964204865.1 of Styela clava. Taxonomy (NCBI): domain Eukaryota; kingdom Metazoa; phylum Chordata; class Ascidiacea; order Stolidobranchia; family Styelidae; genus Styela; species Styela clava. The sequence continues at coordinate 10,978,482 of NC_135259.1, read as the reverse complement.
AAACCTTACCACTCCAAGTAAAACTACCGGGGGCACCAATTGCGATATATTCTTCAGTTTTCGTGGGTTTCGGGACATCCGCAAAGTTCACCGCAGTGCCGGCCTGTGGAATGCATATTGTTGTTTTTAAATTGAACAAGATGGCAAGATGTTCCACCATTGCGTAACTGCTAAATTTATTAACTCAAGGTACTATGATCTAATCAAAATATTTTTTGACTAACTTATATAGAAGAATCACTATGTTTCAATGAATACAACTCGTTCGACAATCATGCGGTTCATATGACAGCTGACGCTCTTTCCTGATTTACATTTGTGTTAGCTGATATGCAAGTACAGGGTAAAAGGATGCCATATAGCAAGAATCAAAACGCTTCAATAATATTGATTCGATGGGATATCACTAAACTTTCCAAAATTTATTCTGCAATGTTTTGGTTTCCTCACAAAAAAATAAATAGTTTGCAGTGGGTTCACCAGTACATTCATATCAAGCCCAACGATACACAGAGAATATGAGACATTGGTTAGAGCTACTCAATAATTCAGGCCAGGTGACTCTTTAAGAGCATGGATCAGTGTAATATACCAAAACACTACGTTACAGTTCGTACCAGGTCACCTCTTAATAGCAATGTTATCTATAATAAAATACCTGACAATATCCAAGCCACAAATGATCGTATTTTCCGTCCTCATTCAGCATACCCTGACATGGCGTATACTCAAACGACAGACGGTCCTTTAGTGGTTCTACAGAGTTTTCCAACATGAAACATCGACCAATTACAGCCTCCCATGCTATTGCTTTCCGCACACCACCTCTTATAGTATAACGATGAGCACACACCTAAAAAGTAGAGCTCAGGATTATGAGTCTGTTGTGCTTTTGTAATAACAAATTCTTCGAAATTCCAGACAATTCAATAGTGAAAAGTCTAAATCTCAGACCGAAACTCAAGAGCAATAAGTTTCCCAACAGACAATTATTAAAGAAAGCAAAGATAAGTGAAAACCACTCCAAGGCCCCATGATAGATGCTATCAATGCTTAAAAAATTGGTTAAATACCAATATCCTAAATTCCCGCAAAGTAAAAGTATTTGAATATCAAACAATTCTGTATCTGTATTGTATTTCTTGGATCTTTGCTCTAGGAGTCCAATATTTTCAGTCCTTGTGTCTGTCTGTGTAACCTATCTGTCAACTGTGTGTTTCATCGAAAGCACGAAAATACGCGCCGATTATTGGGATACTTGAGAAAATCTTTGCCCTTTTCTTTTACTAAGCTAGATCGAAAATTAAAATTCAGAGAATGCTACTTTCGCAGAAAAAAATACTCTTTCGAACAAGTCATATTTCATTTCGATATTTTATGAACTGGGAAAGCCCTAATAAGAATTTTAGTGACCATGTATCGGGCACAGTATTCCACCCACATGCCGACGAGATACGCAGCTTTCAAAATGAACTCGCAGTTCCGCAGTGCACCTCCATTATTAGCCTGCAATTTGCATGGTTGGTCACGGTTTGCTGGAGTTTGTGCCTCAAGTATCAGAGAACCCTCGCGCGCCTTCCGGGTTGTTATAAATAAAATCCACTTGCCACAATTTTTCCTCCGGGCTTATGTGATTTCACAGTAACTCCAAGCCATTGATTAGAAGAATTGGTTCGCATTGTGTTAACTGAAAGAAAAAAAAATATTACGTGATTAAATAAACATACGTAATAACACACATTCAACATGGCTCTCCAAACTGGGGGTCCCGACACTCGGTGGGTTGCGGAAAGTCTTAATGGAGGTCACGGTAAAATATTTTTTGACAGTAACTGATGTTAAAACAAAATATCGATCTTTTGTGCGAGAACATGCAAGCACATCGGTCTAATTAAAGATTGGTCAGTTTTATTAGTTTTTTTTTTTAATATTTTTCGTATTATTAAGTTTCGGTTTATTATTATTTCAGTTCCTGAGGGCCGCGAAAAAATTTGACTATACCAAGTGGCCAGTGGGTTGGGGTGAAAAAAGTTTGAGAAACACTGTACTAAGGTATAGAGACGAAGAAACATGAAGCACTTACTAAAAATAATTCTATGAAGCTGGCTATCATGAGACATTAATTAACTTAGAAGTGGATATACATGTTCAAATAGGACATTATTATGAAATCCCAATATTAATTGTAATAAGTAATAACTTATTGTCCTGGTTAGTTAAATTATAAATGTCAGAAAAGTACAAGCAAATTGTTGTCTTTATTAATCAGTCACACATACCGGCAATATTATTAATACAAAAAGTTATATAACACAATCCTTATTATCCATTGATATAGAAATGAAGTTATTTACTGAAATATATTCGCCATTCAACTAATCAAATATTGTAAGAAATTAACTAAACTACTAAAGCTAGTAGAATGACATATGTTTTCTGGAATAATAGACTGAAAAAAATTTCTTATTTACCATTTAGCACCTGCAGTTATTAATTGTTCTTAGGAGACTCTACCTATATCACTAAGACACCAATGGGCATTGGTATATTTGATGGAGAGTACAGCAATCTTCTCACACATGATTATGCCTTATTGGATTCGAATCTGCAATCCATCGAAGGGTAATCAGGGTTGCAATAGAAAGTGTATTCCATATAGCTCAGCAGTCAGCACGGTGTGTCAAATGCCCAGCTTAGTAGTATGGCAACTTGCGGAGTATATAAAAACCCATAAATGACAACTATCGTATTCAAAAAAATATCAAAAATAATTATCAAAAGTTGACATGAAAAATTAAACAATAGCACGAAGAAACACAAATTTAACCTTTCTCTGGAAATAATCTGGTTGAAAAATCTTCTTCTTCAAAATTTTCTGATGAGCAGCAGAAGAAAAACAAAAAAAAAAAGATCAATTTCAAAGGTATTTAACCGACCAACAAGGACAACAGATGATCAATACTGCATGCAGATGATATGACCTTGAAAGAGGCAAAACAGCTGACAAGGTGTTTCTTTGTAAAATGCATGTCGTCCATGGATGGTTGTGCGAAAAATGAAACAAAACTTTCCAGTTTGTTTGATATTTGTCTTTGAATGATATCAATCCGAAAAGTAGCATTATGAAATTGCAACTTTTTCAGCTGAGAATATTTTGCAAAGTACAAACGAAAATGCTGTATATTTATGGCAGAATATCAATATGCCCAGCAAAAAATTTTCCTCATGTGACAATGGATGAAAAGATATAACCAATGAGAACAATAATAATGCCTGACATTGAAAAGCATGCCCATCTTTGAATCGATGATATGAGGCAATATTCCATGCCATAACAATTCATATCCTTCAAACAACAACAATAATATAACAACCCAATAAATTCAGAATAATGAAATAATGTTGCAAACATACTACAACACAGATAAATGCAAAACCAAAATTCAATATGCAATGCAAAAAACAAACAATGGATAAAAATTTAAAATACAACTTTCTTACAAGCACATAACTTACAAAAATGATGCAGTATAGATATATTTCAGGTGAAATTGGGCTATGACAAATTTACTCAGACATAAACATATGATGACATATAAATAATTTATAATGCAAGGACCTAACAATGAAAATGGAAAATATTTTCGATTTTCATATTCATATTTCATTCACATATTCGATTTTCAATAATTTTCCCAATTGGATTTTTTAAAGACAGTAAGTAGCCTACCGTATTAGTAAATTTATATTTCTTTTTAATACAAAACTTCCAAATCTGATTGCTCCATAAATTTCAGGATTATTGATCTATCCTGCATTTCAATTAATATACCAGGATACCATTTCCATTTTATTAACAAAATTAAAAGTAACAAACAAAGCTTCGCTGATCTTTATTAATAAACCACGATAACTGTGAATGACAGTTCGATAAATAATATTATTGCAACAATGCAGATATTGTGTTTCAATTCCTATGGGTAAATCCTTATTTGAAATGAAATCAGAAGCGTGAATATTGTAAGCTCTAGCGACAATTGATAATAGTATTACTGATAATATTTGAAAGGCAATGAAGATACACTTCAAGGATAAAAACTTTTATCTCAAACTGTATGTGAGAGGTAGCGTTGGATCAGGAAGGGTTAAAATCGAATAATTCACATTTCACAATACCATCTAAAATTTCATTTTTGAATATGGATTATTAAATACATTCTGAATTTGCGCAAATTGAATAAAGAATTTACTATACATTCAGTAACAATGAATTTGACAGTGTATGACAGTAATAAACAGTAATTTGATCGTTTTTTATTGTTTACAGTTTTCAGAACGAAGGCCCTTTTGGTTATCGTGTGGGAAGTCATGAATTAAGAATATTGAATAGAATTATTTTTTAATTCAATTCTAATATTCTATTTGTGTCCGACCTCTCTTCTAGGCTGGCAATAATCCATGTTGAAAAAAACATAACAAAAACATGAAACATTTAAATTCTTATCATGCCTGATACATGCAAACACCTTTCACAAAAAATGGCAAGAATGCACAAACATCAGTAATAAAAGTACTATGTCTATTTTAACAGTCTAGAAATAATGAAACAAAATTTAATATAAAATAATCCAATTAAATTCAAAAATAGCAGTGTAATACCATATTCAAATTAGAGTTTTTTTTTCACATCCCTGATGAATAGGCCTACTAAGAATAAAAACTTTGATACATGTGGTATATTACTATTGAATTAGAAATATATTAATATGGGAGGCTACAAAACTATATGGAATTATAGTTTGGGAACAAACCTAAAATGACACAATTTGATAATATTTTCAATAGCTTACCTGGTGGAGTAATAATAACTCTTGTGCAATCTTCTTTTTCTGAAACATCACATTTATAAAATCCACCGGGTCGAACAGCATCTACGCTGTGTGCAGGTGCACGTTCATCTGTTGGTGCACCGACGAGCAATCTAAAATTAATAGAACATGAGTAAATGAAAAAAAATTGTTTGTGATTGCATTTGGCATCACTGTAATGTCCACTGCTGTGTATTGCCACGTTTAAACATATAGAAATACTAGTAGCTGATAATATAAACATTTCATATACATTCAGAAAGAAAAATACAGATAAGACAGCGTAATGCTATGGACTACTAGAGTCTTTAGTTTGGTTAGATCTTAGATGGCTCACAATTCTTTAAAATATATCCAATGTCATACTGTTTAGTATTTCTAAGTAAATGATTTCCCGAATCATGCTAGACCTAGACATCTTGTTAAACTCAAGTATTTCCTGTATTGGCAGAATGGCAGCTCAAGTAGGTGATTGATTGCAATAGTTTGTTAATGGAAACATGGCCAATAAAAATAAAAACAACAACAATAGATGTCAAGAAACTTTAATGAGAAATCAATTTTAATGGTAGTGCATCTATTCATTGATAAAATTGAAATGAACCAGGTATTCAATGAAAATTCACTATGCAATTTTCATATTAGCTTTTCATACCAACGCAGACAAGATGAATCTAGATTATTCCAGAAAGTTGTTAAGCAATTGTGGTCATTTTAAAATAAACGCATACTAAAGAAACAAATTTGAATCATTTTCAATTCCATATTATTACTCAAAAGAAGATTGTTACAGCTGAGAGCATTTTATGAATGCCCATTGAACTGTAGCAAGAGCGGCAACACTATTTTTCTTACTAATAAAAGATTCTCTGATGATAAAATCTGATTTTAAACTTGGTTCAATAAATTTAATACAGGTAACAAATTTATTATTTAACAACGAGAATGATATATGAATCTAATTGATTTTGAAATAAAACTGGTTGGGTATACCTAAAGTGAAATTTAAATTTAAGCTATTCAAAATGGAAAATATAGACAGGTAGGCCTACCTAATTTTTCCTCTATAAAATCTAACATAAATTGCTGGAAAATAGCAAGACGTGTTAGGATTTAAGTTTATTTCAAATGTAAATCAATTGCGAAACTAAATTCAGGAATACCCAAAATATTTATATAATAGGACACAATATCATGTTATTTGCCGATAATCCACTTATTAGTAGGATAACTGAATGAGGTAATCTCTAATGAGTCGATGAATCATGATCATACAATGAATTTACAACGTAAGCATTTGTAATAGTTGAAGTATTCTGATATATATATGGGTGGAGTATGAACAGTCTGGCCTCTTAAAAATAGGAGAAAAATCCAACAGTCAATGTTTGCTATCTGACTGAGAGATTTTTGTGTTGAAAGAACCCCTGAGGCATTCTGTAGAAGTCTTCATTCATAAAATATCACCTACTAATCAAATCACTAAACTAAATTGAATTTGGTTACAGATTTAAAATCACATTTCAAGAATAGCAACAATTTTATTGAAAGAATTACCGTACAAAACACAAATTTTTATTCACTTGAATTCTTATGTAAAATATATTTAAGTTGAAATAAATTGAAATTTTGAGATATCAATGAGGAATTTACATATTTTTACATGCATGACTGAACTGCGTAGTGGTTTTGTTTATTTTTCCTGAAGGTGTGATATGTTTAAAATAAGATTTCCCAGGGCCTATTACAATATTGCAATGGCACAAGTAACAACTTCATACACAGAAACTAATGCCACACATCTTACAAAGCTTAAATTACAACTTGTGAAATTTCAGTCATAAAGTTGAAACACGAGATCTCTGATTCAACCAATTATCTAGTGGGCGACATATTTGGCTTCCAAGCGTAACATTTCACGCATTGCTACGTTTGTACAACACAGGATAAATATTACAGATACAAGGTTGTGCCAATAACGGTGGCAGATTTTTATGACAATAGTCACTATCAATGGCATAAAAATATAGCCTAATGCAATAATCCCTATGGGAGTCATAACTATAAAGTAAAAAAATACTATAAATAAGTCCTCAATAATAAAAAAAAAGGTGGACCAGAAGATGTTCGAAATTAAATTATTTAAAAATGAAACATCTAAGAGACAAAATAATGTAACAGCCGGGATGTCCAAAACGACTAAATTAGTTATATTTGACATAGTAAAATCTTGATTTTAGGAATAATTTAGTATATTTTAATTTGAAAATGCCTTTCCATTGAGCATTTAATATTTTATGATAGACAAAAAATTAGGACATCGTAAAATTTATTTATATTAATTAATCTAATTACTTGCATCTGCCATAAAACTCAAGCAGGTATATTTAATTCAATTAATGCACCTTCGAAAATGAGTCTAATCAACCATCTGGATAAAGTACAACAGACTTCATTAAGCCAACAAACAATAAACCAAGTTTCAATTTACAGGAGAATGCAATAAAATAAACAAACAGATAATCAATGTTGAATACCAGTGGGATAACAAAAATATTACCAAGGGAATGAGACCAAACAAATTATCTGTGAAGGAAGGAAGACAAATTGATTTCGTTTTTAATGAATGTGAAATCCTGCCATGTCCCAAATGATTTATCTGCTCATATAGAAGGGAATGTTGTGGTCCAGACAGAAAACATTAAAATAAGTACATGTCAGCTGGGGTATGAAAAGAAATCCCCAAAATCATAAAAGTGATTCATTCATTTACGATTCAGCCAGATGACACAATGATACAAAAGTAAATTTAAATGGAGAGCCCACTAAAGTGAGACAACTAAAACAGTGTCTGATATATTTGAAATTACTGTAATTAGTTATTAATATTACAAATAAAACATTACACACTATGTTGTCCATTGAAATAGCCAAAATACAGCTATAGTTTATTTATCGATCTCTCATCCAATCCCTTCAGTTCGACAAATTTGTTTTTGCTATTCAATTATACCACACAAGACAGGTTGGCATATTTTGATGTAATATTAGATTTAATAAATAGAAATAAAATATAAAACAATTGGTAATATAATACTTTATAACAGTTATGTTTCAACTTTCAAGAAGGATTTCACATTCAGCATGACCAAGGTCACTCAAAGGAGATTTAATAATAATTCAATAACGGCCAAACGAAACCATGTGAATCTATTGATAAACTGTAAGGACCAATTATATGAAATAATGCTATGCCGCTACACACAAATTCTTTTTACAAATATAATATCAAATATACTCACACAGCATTGTCTGCTTCAACACTGTTGGCTGTGATATGATGTTGTGCGATGGATAAACCAAACAAACTGCCCTTGGGACCCATTTTCATGATTGGAAGTCTAGACAAAAAGGGAGTGATAATTGGATTAGGATTGTCAAAAGTCAAATCAATAAAAAGTGTTTCTTTGAAGTAAGGATTAATGAAAAATACTAATTCCAATAAATGGTATTTCATAGATAAATAAGAACAATGACAATTTTGAAGCATAGTTACAGATTCGAATCACAAATAAACTATAAACAAATCAATAATAAGTAAAGCGCTATAAGCAGATAATGTCAAAAAAACTATCTTGGGAAATGTAGATACAGTGTCACTATCATATTCAAATAAAGTAGAAAAGAGACAGATACAATTGTTTCTGATATTACTGAACAATTGACATCCTACAGACGAGAATATTGGATTGCCTTACAGACAACAATTTAAACATATTGTATTTCAAAGCTTTACTATTGTAAATTAAAGAGTATAAAATCAAGGTTTCGTCAGACTTTAATAAATAATACCTGTCCTCAATGTTGAATGCCAATGTGAAAGTAGTGCAAAATCCAAGAAGAAAAATAAATATAACAATCATTAAGGACAAAAATGGTAGATGACGATGTTTATCCATGGCTTTATGAAATATGTATAATGTACAAAAGTAATAATAGATTATATATATAAGAAAATCTAAAAGATGATCAATCTAAAAATTGTTAGTTCATATTATATTCTCATGTAGTATTAATAAACTGCATTGAAAATTAAAAAATTATAGCATAAATATGTATGATAGTTTTGAAAGAACCAATGTTTGAATTTATTTTCAGAGCTGTTAAGTAAATTGACGAGTTCAAATAGTATCAGTTAATGTCTGATACATCTTATTGCAGTTTTTGTTATTCTTACTTATCTTTCAGTATTCGTATTATTTATATAAATAATATTATTGATGACATTTCTCTGTTTCTGTAAGCCTTTTGCTCATACAGCTGTGCAAATTGTACCAGTGCTGCTCTACTGCTCTACTACCAGACTACCCTTCTTGTGCACAAGGTTAGACAATGTGAAGAAAAAATTGCAGAATTGTACTAAAGTCTGAAAGTTGAATAGACCTATAGACCCTAATCTGCTAATACTGTAATATCACAAATATCATAGAGTTGTACCACTGTCAGAATCCAAAGTTACAGAACGAGTACGGTACAGGAGAAAGATGAAGACAACTAAATATTTTTCAGGGGTGGAGGCTAACTCGCCATGAGGGCTAGAAGTGTTGCACTTCCACACCCTTACTACTGTACTACAGTATCGTAGACTACTACTGTCTGGATGTAGACTAGTTTACTACGCTACCGTACATCGTACACTTAAGAACCGGAACTAGATACTTAGAATGTAGAAAGGCCTATGGCAGTATGGTACCGGTATGGTACGGTACCGGTAAGGCCTGTAGATCTAGAAGGTCAAATTGCAGAATTGTGGAAGCAGCAACATGAGATACCGGAGCCGGCGGAGCGGAGGTATAGTAGCATCTGAGCATAGCCCAACTGCCCAATGGATAGGCTAGCTACGGCGTTAACAACACAGTGCGGCGTTCCAACGCCACATCCCCAGATTAAATAATACTAACTGGGCGTTATCGCCTGTTTCTCTTCAAATAGTCAAACGACTTTCGCGAGTGGGCGCTATTTGACGGTAAACATATCGATGCGATGCCTTCCTCGCGAAAGTCAAGCACTTCTAACGCTCAGCCCGATGCATCACGCTTTTAAGTCGACTGTCAGTACTGACATCAATAGATTCCCCAATACGGTCGATAACTTTTGCCGTTGACAAAGGCACTGAAAACAAGTTAGCTTCTTCGCAGTTCTTTTTCCTTAATGTTTGATAGCTATACCTTGTGTTCTATTATCGATAAAACTGAAAACACACATTAGGAACTTTTTAATTCGAGTTTGTCTAGAATGAGACTACCTCACCACATCAAAAGATATTTCATGGAAAAAAATTATTATGTATGTTACAGCCACATTGTTGTGTGTGAGGGTGTGACGTACTAGAATGGGGAATGGGTGCCACGTATGGTCTGGTGCTCCTGTTAGTTTTTCCAAGATCCTAGGAAAATTTAGAACAAATGTAACAGATACGATTGGAAAAAAGCTGAATGGCCACTGGGGATGCCCTAATTTGTTGCCGTTCTTAATCTGAATTTATCGGTAGTTTCGATCCATACACCCAGAAATAACAGTAACATATATACATTTTCACCAGTTAGGTATTATTATCAATCAATCTTGGGGAAAATGGTATTTGTCAATTTTCCAAACAACGTCTCCAATTCATTTACACAAAAGTAAAAATGAAAGAAAGCGTAAACACACCAGTCTTTAACTACAGTGTTGACCAATATCAACATCAACAACAACCAATATCATAAGACTTTGTCTTATCTTTGACCTAATTTTCGTCATTGCATCGGTAATTTGTACTATCTTCAATGAAAACCTAGTAAAATAGCTTGCTAGGTGAGTATAGTCGGTAAAGAGGAAAGCAAGAGTTCAACATTTCAGATGTTCTCCCTGTGACTGTCGAATAAAATGTTCCGGACTTCGAAATCCCCAACTACCGTTAGGTATAATACCTCGGTATTTCTGCAATGGAACGGCGCTTAAGTAGCCTACACCGACCCCCTTTTCACCAACCTTTTACGTCTACACAATATTCGTTGTTAGTGCTAGCAGAACACTGAAAATTGCTGTAAAAAATAATAATCACACACTCTATATACTTTATATATCCCATCGTTGTAAATTAATTCATTTCAATTGTGGATCTTCAATCTCAGTTTCATCATGATCGTTGATAATAATTACGGTATCCCCGATCATTTTAGTAGTATGTATATATATATCGCAAGAACACAATTCTTAGGCTTTGAAAAATTAATTTCATTAGGATATTTTTATTATATTCTTACCTATTTATTGCTCTAGTCTCAATCCTCTTTATTCATCCGTTGACAAGATGATCTCCATCACGATGGGATCGCATAAATCTAACGGGAAACATTACCGCGAAAATCCCCTTTTTTATCGCGCAGGAGCCTCTCTTTGAGCGTAAATGCATATATATTTCATGTAAATTGAAATCTACTAAGTTCTCATTTAACGGTTTATGGGAATCTACCAGCAGTTATTTGCACTTTGCAGAGTCATGTTAGTCCGAATTTCTTTGTTGTAAGCTCACCAGAGGACGCCGTTGCGGGGCGAAACTGACTTATTTGATCATTTCGCTTCTAATTGATTTTCCCTCTCAATTTTTGTTATTTTTTTATTTTCCAAATTGTTTTCAGTCAAATATCATATCATTTGACGTCATACTCTGCTGAAGTAGCGTCATTATTCTGCGCCCAGATCAACTGCAGTCGGAAATTGTATGACTTTTCTTTCGCGCCAAATCAGACGTCTAATAAAGTGCGCGCTCTCTCATTTTCTCAGGAAATTGGTATTTGCCAACATTCTTTAACACACAGGAACGCTCGCCAGGTAACAGGGCTAAAAGATTTTGGTGTCAGTCTTCTTCATACAAATTCAGTTATCATAGAGACTACACAATCCAGCAAACTGGATCTGTAAAAAAAGCAATAGAGCGATGCTCAAATATGTGTACGTGAAGACAAAAACGAGGTATAGTAATGGTATGCAATCTGGCACAGTAGACTACCGGTACCGCAGTCTTCCCGAATTACGCGGCTGAATTGCTGATGGTGTCATCGCACACAAAAAAAGGTTCCCATAGAGCCCACAGAAACTTTTGAAAAAAATAAACATTAAAGCCTTTTAGCGGAAAACACAATTTTTAACCACTGAAAAGTTCATGCAATTGGTCCAGTAGGTAATGGAAAAGGCGATTTTTTCATAACAACAAGAATACAAAATCACAAAACGATCCATAGGTTCATTTCGTGCCCAACAAATAAACATTCCATCTTTCAAATTTAAAATTTCGTTTTCATTATATAAGGATAATCAATAGATATGCCATTACGTGTAGAACTGTAAAATGATGGTCTAACAGTCTAACTCTACGTTGTATTGATAAACAACTTTCAGATTTGATTGACAGTAACAACAATAAAGTTCGTGCAGACATTCATTCAAAAAACGTTTCGTGCACTTGTTTTCGTTCTTTTTTTCGTTCAAGAGATTGCTTTTGAAAATCTTTATACCTATACATGTCGAAACACACTAAACCTTTACTATCGCTTGTAGTGACATTCTGAAATTTGTGTGTTGCAGCCAAATCTAAAAGAGAGGGTGAGAGAAACAGAATTATTTTGTACAGTGAGGTATTTTTGATCTTTGCAATGTGTTCCGTTTACACAATTATAATGAGTTTAACACATGTAACTTCGTGGGGAGCTCTAAAATGTAAATCCATGATATAGTTAAACGCGGAGAACGAATATTCTAATACTGTCGAATAACGGAATAAGACAATCTTGTTTCATGAGACCAGAACCCAATTAGGTTAATATACAAGTATTTATAAAAACAACGTATACGTTTCATCAAAACTTTCCATCATCATGTGCTGTCCCATCTACTACAACAATTGTAACAAATACAGACATATAACAAACAACTATCAGTTTTGTTTCAATGAGGTGTCTTACACTGTAATCAAACTACCGGAAATTGAATTGGACGTTTCTGGTCAGTTTTGCGCTGAAGTCTAAATTAAACAATTTTTTTTTCAAAATCAATATAATTAAACTGTAAAATATTCAATTGAATGAGACTGAGTTTAAGTTTGGGCTGATGCCAGGATGTCCGAGTGATCTGATGCGCCAGACGCAAGAGTCATCTCTTTCCATTAACTGGATCTTGGGAATTCTTGTCTCCGAATGGGGGCGTGGGTTCGAATTCCACTTCTGACAATGTGTTTCTTTAGGCTATTGCTGGTGTTTACCGGTAATAACCATATGCAAATATTCTTTATTTCAACACCTAGCGTGCCAATTTTAGTTTATTTATTGCACCCGGTTTTCTTTATCTGTGTTCATTGTCTAACACTTCACATTGCATTGATTACAACCACGTGGATGGCTGAGTCATTTTCACGTATTTTTCAGAACAGCACATTCGCTTCATGTATCCCAGTAAAAACGGATTAGCAGGTCTTATGGCTCATTTACATGATAATTTCTAATAATAATCGATGTTAGTAGGCTAATTCGCAAAATTCATGTGGTACTCACCATTGATAACAGTAATTTTGAAACCCTCCTTCCCAATCTGTTGAATTGGTTGTTAGAACCACGGGTGTCACTGCTTGATAACCAGTTTTGGTTCCCCAGTAAATCTTTAAATATCATTTTCATTTTTTTTTACTAGATGGGAAAAATAAACTTGGTTCGCAACAACAACAGTGAATTCTATTGCAGCTATGTCTAATATTATACCCACTTATGATAATGTATATTTTAATTATTTCCTACATCAGTGGTTTCCACACCTCTTCGCGGAACCAAGCAATTTGGATGAAACTTTGTTATGTCTGTTTTTGATAATAATACTCAGAGTTTGACACCGTTTTATGTGCTTCATTATATATGATCAATCGATGTAATGCCAATCGTTTCTTCAAAAACAAAACATTTCGTTCATGCTGTCAATCAAATCCCACCAAGTGTGTGTGTGTAAACACAACTCAAAAATCATGGTAGAATCGACTAGAGGCAAGTTCGCCCACAAAATGACCTTTTTATTCTGTCTTCACTGCATTTGATTGTGGATTCTAATCTTGTAAAGTAATGCTTAGGATGCTCGTGGCGAAAGTGGCGGTGCTCGGAATATTGTTTATTCCCAGGCAAAAACCCATCAGACTTTGCTGCGTTTTATTTGAAATATCATTTGGTATCAAGAATAATGTTATTCATCACGCAATTCATTTAATTGCATAGTTGTATGCAAATATGTATAAAGCGAATAGGAAATCGGGTGCTACTTTGGTATGCGATCTCAGCGGTTTTGTGATTTCAGTTAGGGTTAGGAACTGAATATTATAAGAAGGTTTTTATGAAAATTGAGATCACGTTAAGCAAGTGCGATCGCATACCAACGTTCCATCAAAAGTCCGATAAAAAGTAAGGAGAGACACATATTTGCTTTACCGCAACTGTAACGTAACGTGTTCGGACCCGATTAAAATGAATGTGGCGCAGAACTTCTGATGCCATTTATGAGAATGATTAGAAAGAGATAAATCAAGAAGTCTGTGCTTTGGCACAGCGAAACCCCAAATTGGGTACTCCCGAAGTATGTGAATCAAGATGGCGGACACCGGAACGTAGTATGTGTACCAGGTTAGGGTTATGCCATAATTTTATTCCGATTTTTCTTATTCTATTACGAGTTCGGGGACTAGCCAAGTGACTCCCGTAGTATTTTTACCTGAAATTATGGAATAACCCTAACCTGGTACACATACCACGTTCCGTTGGCCGCCATCTTGGTTCACATACTTCGGGAGTACCCTATATTGAAGGTAATAATAAGACGTGAATCAGTCACTTTTATTTAGTTTTCGACTTTTGTAATTTGATTTTTAATTTTAATTAACAGTAGTGGGTTGCTAATTTGAAATTGATTCATTAATCACAATGAATTTTATTTGCCTAACGTTTGCCGTGTTTCTGTGTGGATCAGTTTCTTCGGCATTTACATGGAAATGCTCGATGCCCATACCACAAAAAGATCTTGATATTTCTAAGGTATAATATAGAGTTACCATTCACTCATTTATGAAACGGAAGCTATTTATGAAACTATTTCTTTTGTTTTTCGTGTATTATCAATGAATTTTTATGCAATCGACGTAGGCCCTACGTATTATTAATATGTAGAATAAAGATTTAAGAATAAATATAATACATCTTTTGTACAAGATATAAACTTGTTTCAATTTTTACCTACAGCTAAATAACACAGTTTGGTACCTTGGAATTCAAACCAACGACGCCGTTTCGGCGGATGTAACATGTGCTCGCATACACAATTTTACAGTAACTTCTACAGGACTTGAAGTTCATACGGAAGAATTTGGTGCTGGGTAGGTGACTTGTATTAATTTTCGGGCATATCATAAACTTCATCGTCTCCATTAGTTAACTCGTGAAACGTCACACCTATGAAACCTCATGTGGTGATAACAAGTTACCTCACCACTAATTACGCCGCGCTGTTTGGCAGATTAGTATCCCATTGAGAATATTCATGTAGCGAGAATTGGTAGACACATCGACGCCTCAAGGTGGGTTTTTTCAGTGGAAAATTTGAGCTGCGACTTCGACTTCTAAAAGTTTCAAAAAGCCAAAGCATGTTTTGTGCAACTGTGCTTTTATAAAATTATATTTCGGCAAACAATCAAAACAATCTTATTCTCACCCTTATTCGGCCTATATATAGTAGAAGTCTTTTCATTTCATGTAAGTCACAATTCGGTATTACAACGCTAAGCTGGTAGACACCTTATTAGTGCTTTTAGGGGAGCTCCAGAAGTATGTGCACCAAGATGGCGCACAACCTGAACATAGTATGTGTACCAGGTTAGGGTTCAGGTTGTGCGCCATCTTGGTGCACATACTTCGGAAGCGCCCTTTTAGGCACTTACGTTATGTTTTTTCCTCTGCTGTTGTCTGTGGCGCGAAATAATGATTTAACGTTTTATTACAAGCAAAGCATGCGGTCTGCGGTCATATTACCAAACTAAACTAGCGCCGACTTTGCATGTACTTTTTCTTGCTCTGCCATCCTGCAAAAACATGAATTTGTTGCGGTGCAGGTTGTGGTAGACTTTTAACATCTGACATGATATTCCTTGTCGGGATGGTGTGACCAAAAAAAAAACGAATAAAATTCGGAAAAACACTAGATTGCTTAAATTAAATCCCAGGAGGAGAATTTAACTGTTTCCGGTTAGATAAAGCTTGTTTTTTTAGTCTATTTAACGAACTTCTTCCAAATTTTTGGATCATATTTTGTTGCTAATTAATTGCACATAGAAATTTATGTGCGCGACTCAAAATTTGAAAGAGCAATGATTTAGTTTCGCCTAACAATCCTATTCACCTCAAGAGAACAATGCTCAAATATATGGTCACGGAAGCCAAAACGAAGTATTACGAGTATGCTATCTTTTACAGTAGACTACCGGTACCGCAGTCTTCACGACTTCGCAACCAGAAAGCGAACAACGTGAACGCGGAAACGCTAAAAGTTACGCAATTTTTATTTTTCATGACGTCATCTCACACACAAAAAATGAATCCCATGGAGCCCACAGGAATTTCTGAAATAAATAAAAGTGATAGCCTTCTATCGATTAATACAAACTTTATTCACTGAAAATTTCAAAGCAATTGGTTCGGTAATTGATAAAAAAAGTTTCACAATCACAAAAAACAAAATGACATACAAGAACAACAACATAATAGCAAAACGGTCCATAGGTACACTTCATGTCCGAAAACATATCTTCATATTGAGCTTCACGTTATCACTGACACAACATTACGACGCCTATGAGACAGTTTGAAATAATTTGAGTTACAAACTCAATATATAAGGTAATATATATATTTTAGGTCTCACAGAACTGATTTTATCACTCACCTCATACGTCAGCGGCTGGGAGTTTACCACGAAAGTACTGAAGACGGTATGACGTAGGCCATGTGAAAATATATATTTACAATACAAATAGTTAGTTGCACGTTTCCAGAACAGTTTTTTTGTACTTTCAATCTTTTAGCCTATAACATAAAATTAATTTGCATTTATTTCTAGCATATAACTAACTGTAATACTAATACATTTCAGAACCATTTTTAAAAACCGCACACGAGTACACGTTGAATGGAAAATTTAATCCCGAAGCGCGTAAGGAAAATATGTCTATAATATATTTGATATCTTGACTATGGATACCTCATCTAAGATTATTCATTTTGTTATAAAACAGTGATTATTTGGTGATTTTGAAGAGAAATATAATTGAAAATTTAGGCTAAACATTCACATATAACCCCTTTAAGTCATAATATAATATTTGTTCCATTCTTAGTTTGTTGGTTATAAATCATGAATTTTTAAATTTCACCATAATCCAAACACTAATTTAATTTTTTTTATTTCATCCAATTCATAAATAAAAATCTCCAGAAATTCGTTGTATTATTTTGTTGCAGACAAATTTATGTAGGAGCCTTAAAATAAATATGTTATTATTCATAAATAAGCACAAATTAGCGTAAAAAAATTTCATTTTTATGCTGAATATTTCTATACGTATAGGACTGTGTAGTGATAACCATTATATTCCAACCCTAAAAAGTTATTATTTTAACTTGCTGTCGCTATTATAATTTAATATTATTTCTGCTTAGATGAGAAACACTTGCTCAAAGACGATTACGTGTTTATAACCGATTATTCCAATTACTTGGGAGTAGTGGTCTGTCCAGCAAAAGGCAAGTAAATAATATTTTGATTTATGAGTAACATCAACATTATTCCGTTGAGACAGAATTCTAATTCATCTTCATCTGGAAACTATACTATCCAATAAGATCACTCATTTATTTTTTATGACTAGACTAGTGGTTTTCAACCAGAGTTCTGCGGACCCCAGTACAGGTCATGGCTTCCGCATGTTTACTTTCAAATCCGAGAGTATATATTATCATGTGTATACTTTTTAAATATAATCAAATACATATTAGGTTTGCCACTTAGTTTTGTCATTATTAGGCTCGTTTTTATACATATTTATAGTTTATACAATTCTTCTATCTGTCAAAAACACGTCCCAATCTTAAACAGTTGTGTGTAAAATTTCTTATTGAATTCTTAGAGAGAGAAAGAGAGAGATTTATTATTTGTCAACCAGAAAAAACATAAATACAATGATAATAATAATAAATATAAAGCAATAGGAATAACGTTTCTTCGGTATGGACTGGAGGAAGCTATACGACTATGCGGTCATCAGAGTCAGCTGTCAGAGTATAGGAATACATTTCATTTTCCCACATTTGTATTTTTTCTATATGAAGAGAGAGAGAGAGAGAGATTTATTTTTTCGTCAACCAAAAATAACAGTCATCGTAATAATAATAAAAATAACAATAAGAAATAAATTAGTTTGGTATAGACAAGAGGGAGTGATACGACCAGACGGTCATTTATGTTCAAGATCCACAGTTTCAGATGACTAAAATATTGAAGATCTGAACATAAGTATTTTAATTTGATTCACCAAATGATGTTTTTTGCATAAGACAACAAAGCTGTTAGCTATTGCACAGGGATACTTCGAACCTCGGGAATAATTTTCCGCCCCACCAAAAAGGTTGAAAGCCATTGAACTAGAGTCCAGGGCTACTCAACTATTTTCACCAAAAGTCCGTTTACAAAACTTCAAAATTTTTCGGGTCCGGACATTTCAGAAAATTTATTACTATTACTATGAAATAAGTGAGTCTATAGATAGAATATTGCTCCCACTACATATGTGATTGATAAGTTTTGCGGTGAACATCAGAGACTTCACTACATTTTCATGTTGTCGGAGTAGGCTATCATGCTTGGTACATTTTTATTTATATATAATTATATATTGCTTATTCACAGAAGAATGGCTCCTCTGGAGTTACTTCAGGCAACCAAAACCGTCTCTAAATAGTGTCATCAAATTCTACAATAACCTTCACGAACTTGGTGTGTCTGCTCGTTTTCATGCATCTCGTTGCAATGAAAAGGATTTCACCGCATAAAAGCAAGATAATCGAACGTTTGATACCGTCACAACGTATTAATTCTGTTATTTCGGATAACCAGTACAAATATTTCTCACATTAAGCATTCTGATAAACTATTTTTTTTCCAAAGTTGATTAATTCTATTCGATTGATTGCGATAATCGTTTTTTTGTGAACTCGTGATGATATCTTCGACCATGTTCAATATTGAAGAAGTAAACACGTTTTGTGAAAGATATAAATGTATTTATCATTTCTATCCTAGTTGTTCGGTTTATGGTAAATGTTTGAGACATATCCATTATTATTGTATAATTCAGATTATATAATCTTTATTTCGAGTATGTTATACGGAAATTATTTAATACAATTTATCCGAATAATCTTATCGCATCAAAAATGTTTCTTCTGATGACGAATACATCTCACAGTGACGCATACATGTTTAAATCATATTTGAAATAAGTTGCAACTGAAATATCGAAATAAATCAATGAAAACAGAAATCAGTTATATAATGTCAACATTTAAGAATATCATATCTATTCCGTATAAACGCCTCAAATGTTTAATGGAACAACGATGTGAACATAAAGGGTGAAAAATTAATGCAAGTTGAAGAGTTGAAGCAAATGAAGAGAGTAGATTTTCAATTTCCGAACCTTTTGATAGATATTAGTTCTAACACATTGTTTGCTGTATTTATACAAAATTTGATGCATCTGAAATACGCAAAAATATTGAATATATATAATGAAGCATTATACACTCGTTTTACACTAAGTCTCAAAATAGGCCACACGTTGACACAAAGCACTATAGATAGATTCTGCTGCGAAATATTCGCACTATGGTGTACCACGATTCGGGATAGAATTAAACACACTGTTGACCAAAAAACACAAAGCAAATTTACATTAGCATTTGGCAAATTTCAGCTCTTATATATGCTTGTAATTTTTCACGTTTGGGGTGTTTCTTATTTTCTTTTAATTTTCCAACAACTTTATAATCTTCAACACGCGCAATAATGGGCTCTATTTTAGGGATTTTTGTATCGAATATTACTATCAACATTTAATACTAAATTCCATATTAGTCAGTCTCCTTCCTTTTCTTCAATTTATTTTCAAATTCATTTCCGTCGTTAATGCGATAAACTTGTACTATATGTTACATCTATACTGAGTGAGATGATATGCAAAGTAATCGTAGACGGTAACGGAAATAGGAAGAGTTAGATCTCTCCAGTTTTCACCATAGGACTGTACCACCCAACCATACCTGATGGCACGAAATTCCGGTACTTGCTCAATAAACTATCTATAAAAATGAATTTCTAGATGTAATCCGTTTTAGCATAACATGTTCAACAACTTCCAAAATCAATTAGAGTCGAACAATTCATGTAGTCAACCGGCCAATAATCATATCATATTAAACAGGGGAGCGATGCTCAAATATATGGACACCAAGACCAAAGAAAAGCAGTAGTCTATACCTTACCTTTTACAGTACCGTCAAAACTTCCGACTTCCGCGCAGCAAGAGAGTACACGAGAGAGGTCGAAGAACCTCTATAAATAATTCTTATTAATTTTCAAGTGGCCATCACACAAAATTTCGACATGAAAAACGAATCCCATAAAGCCCATAGAAAATTTTGATATATATAAATAAAAGTAATACCCTTTTAGCAAAATATACAATCTTCAACCACTGAAAATTCCCAGGCAATTGGTCTAGTAGTTGATAAGAAAATCGATTCTTTCCTAACAACAAAACGAAAAATAACAACATGAGCAATAATTACTAAGAAACGATTCGTAGGTAGGGCTGGGCATTTCGAATCGAATATTCGAATCGAATCGAATAGTAAATTATTCGAATCGGTTCAGACGGGAATTTCGAATAGCCGCCATCTTGTTTTTTTTCTGTCCACCAATGGTCCAGGCGATTTAACGACTTTTTTTTGTGGAGCCATCTCTCGGCGGGACATTTCGATCGCTGTTTTTTTTATATTTCTCTCACATCTGTAGGCGGCGTTTGAACATGTCCAGACTTGCACCTATCCAAAGCCCTCTCTCTACTCTCAGCTGTGAGCAGGACAAACGGCCGAGCTTCTCTCTCATATTATCTCTCGCACGTGCTACGCCGGCGTGATTTTGTCACGCACGCTTTTATGGCGCGTAATTTGTTCAGAATGCGGGAAGATCGGTTGCGCCGTCAGTTAGGATAGGCAGTTGTAGGACAGGCAGTTTTACACTTGCGTATGTTTTTGTGATTGCCGACATTGCAAGTGAGAACGTATAGAAGACTAATTTGCGTGCTTTTTTGCAGAATTATTGTGTATTTTTAAAAGGGTTTCTAGAATAATGTCTACCGGTACTCGGCAACAGTATGATGAATAGGAAATCTCCCGTTTGGCGCCACTTTACTCCCCCAGCCAAAGACGATGACGAACGCCAGTACGTCGTGTGCAAGAGATGCGGAGACAAACTTAGGGGTCTCATGTACTTTCTTACCTGAATAACTTCTAGTGGGCGTGGCGTAACAATTTTTGGATATATGATTCCTGACCCCCACCTGATGACGTCATCCAAAAATTACGTCACTGCGACGTCACAATAACGAAATACAGCTTGCCAAAGTATAGCGACGGTCCCCCGTAATGGCGCCTACGAGTATGTCAACAAACTCAATACGTCAGCGACCTCTCTCTTATCGGGGTCGTTGTACAGAGCTCAAAATAAACAAGAATCACAAGCGACTAAATTGTCGCCAAGGAACGTTCACGATATTCCATTCTGACCAATTTCTGTCCAACAATAGCTCATGTATCGTGCTACAATCTAAAATAGAGCGTTATACGATACAACTCTAACCAAGGCTTTAGACAAGCAGAAAATACATGTTATTTTACGCAATGGTTGAAGTTGGGTACCACACACATAAAGACTTATTATTTTATGTCCAGCAATAGCTCATGTATTGTGCTACGATCTATTAATAGGGTGATATACGATACCGCTCTGAGCTAGACTTTAGACAAAGAGAAAGAACATTTAATTCACGCAATGATTGAGGTTAGGTGCCGCAGACATAAAGACTTGTTATTTAATATCCAGAGACTGATCATGTATTGGGCCACATTTTATTAATAGGACGTGGAACGCTTTCACTCTATGCAAGGCTTTAGACAAGCAGAAACCGACATATTAATTTGCCTTAGCGCAATGGATGTAGTTTCTTACCTCGATAACTTATACTTATCTTAGCGTAACAATTTTTGCATATATCATTCCTGACCCTCACCTGACTTCGTCATCCAAAAATTACGTCAATGCGATGTCACAATAACGAAATCGAGCTTGCCCAATAATAGCGACCATAATGCAATCGTGATAAATACGCCTGTGTGTCCGGTATGGGTGTAGTTTCGTACCTCAATAACTTCTAGTTAACTTAGCGTAACAATTTTTGCACGTAATATTCCTGACCCTCACCTGATTTAATCATCAAAAAATTACGTCAATACGACGTCACAATAACGAAATAGAGCTTGCCTAATAATAGCGACCATAATGCAATTGTGTTAAATACGCCTGTCTGTCCGCTTTGGGTGTAGTTTCATACCTCAATAACTTCTATTAGTCTTAGCGTAACAATTTTTGTATATATGATTCCTGATCCTCACCTGACTTCTTCATCCAAAAAATACGTCACTGCAACGTCACAATCACGAAATAACGCTTGCCCAATAATAGCGACGTTATTCGTAATGGCACCTATGGATGTAGTTTCTTACCTCCATAACTTCTAGTTAACTTAGCGTAACAATTTTTGCATATAATATTCCTGACCCTCACCTGACTTCGTCATCCAAAAATTATGTCACTGCGACTTCACAATAACGAAATAGAGCTTGCCTAATAATAGCGACCATAATGCAATCGTGATAAATACGCCTGTCTGTCCGCTATGGGTGTAGTTTCATACCTCAATACCTTTATTAGGCTTAGCGTAACAATTTTTGTATATATGATTCCTGACCCTCATCTGACTTCGTCATCCAAAAACTACGTCATTGCAACGTCACAATCACGAAATAACGCTTGCCCAATAATAGCGACGATTACTAGTAATGCCACCTATGAATGTAGTTTCTTACCTCAATAACTTATACTTATCTTAGCGTAACAATTTTTGCATATAATATTCCTGACCCTCACCTGACTTCGTCATCAAAAAATTACGTCAATGCGAATTCACAATAACGAAATAGAGCTTGCCTAATAATAGCGACCATAATGCAATCGTGATAAATACGCCTGTGTGTCCGCTATGGGTGTAGTTTCTTACCTCAATAACTTCTAGTTAACTTAGCGTAACAATTTTTGCATATATCATTCCTGACCCTCACCAGACGTCGTCATCCAAAAATGACGCCACTGCGACGTCACAATAACGAAATAGAGCTGATCACCCTCAATGGCGTCGGCGATTATGTTAACAAACTCAATGAGGCCCGCCACCTCACGACCACACACACCTAAAGATTTGGTATTTTATATCCAGCAACAGGTTATGCATTGTGCTGTTAGTTATTATTAGGGCGTTTTACGATAGTACTCTATGTAAGGCTTTAGACAAGCAGAAAGAACATATTAATTCACGCAATGGTTGAAGTTGGATACCACACACATAAAGATTTGTTATTTTTTGCCCAGCGATAGATTATGTAATGTGCTACAATCTACTAATAGGGCGGTATACGATATCACTCCAAGCAAGTCTTTAAACAAGCAGAAGCGGACATATTGATTTAAGTTCACGTTGTCCATGTAGTTTCCTATGTCCATAACTTCATTTTGCCGTAAGTCGATACAATTTCGAGTTACGTTGAACACAACTAAATTTTACTAGACAGATAAATTGTTATACGCTGAAAAGTCAACTTTTTTAATGTTCGGGAAGAAAGACAATCGTCTCGAATGTGGGACACACTGTGCAAGTGTAAGACAAGCATGTAATCACGGAGATTGATTCGGAAATTTCGAATTTTAACCCCGCCTCATTTAAAGATCCTTCCTGCATGCACTATCGCCTGCTAGTTCTCTGATACATCTCTGTTAGAGTCATTTTCTAACACGTAGTGGGATTACCGTATATTTTTTATTGTCCCAAAAACTATTTATATTTTCAAGTTGATTTCGCAATAAAAGCAATAGTCATTCTATATTTAATTTAGCAGGCTGTATTAATAAACTGAAGAATATTACGATAAATCAACCCGGAAAAAGTACCAATTAGGTCTGATGATCGCCAGATAGACTATATCTAAATCCATTTCTTTGATGTACCCGTTTACAACAAAAACCATCGGCTTAGGATCCTTCAGATGTTAATACCACTACAATGTTTCCAGAACTTTCTCATCTTGCGGTTCACTAACAGCGAAATATTAAGAAAAATGTTTTCTGTTCTCATACCGATCTTTGAACACTCGCTCGCTAAAATTGGTTAACAGAAATTTGACATAGTGGAGGAAGTGGTATAGTATTTGATCTCCAAGTAATTCAGGGGAAATGTGAAAAAGGATGAAAGAAGATCATATTTATAGGCTCTTCAATTTTCTAACTGTTGAAATTTGGAATGGATTCGACTTCAAGCGCAATCGATAATTAAGCATTCGTTCACAATCCTGAGGTAATTTCCAGGATGCATCTCTCATCTATCTATCGTTACGTTTTAAATAGAACTTATAATCATATTGGATGATTGTAATGAGCAATGAGCTCAATAGGTAAATTATATGAGTAATTGTCAATTTCGTTTTTGATGTTTATGAAATGATCTATTCAATTTCCTCAGCACAGAAGCATCTTCTGACAAACTTCCGAAAAAAGAAAACTTTGAATACAATGATAGCAACGGCTATGTATAGGAACCCAATATGTCTAAACGTTTGTCCTTCGGTAGAACGTGGGTGTTCTATAAAATTATAGCGCTTTTCAAAATTGAAATAGGCACCAAACAAAACCAAATTTTAATCAGAACAAGTAAAATGGCTATGTCATAGTCGCGCAGAGAAATGGGAGTAAAATGGAAATCACAAATACAGCACACATTAAAGTAGTGCATAATTATTCACACGTCTGTCTCAAATATTTTCATTGTCCTTTTTGAGAATCTGAGTACCATGTGCCAAAAGTCTCCCGAATCCGACTATAGGGATAGAATGTCAAGATCCGTAAAATATTTGCCTTTGTATATGTGGCACTACACTCATTGGGGGACCGTAAATTAATATGCCTGTTTCTCATTATCCAAAGTCCATCCAAAGTCTTAGTACGGCAGATAAGGGGACCTTTTTGGCCCAAGTTTGATTTCAGACATAAAGTTTTTTTTATTTGTGATTATTCATCTTGGGGTCATTGCCCATCATTTCTACATGGGTGTGGCGTTTGCAGCCTTGAGCACTTTTTTTACGGCTCGATATTTGTATTAGTGTTTTTTGTCAAACCTGTGCATCATAATGACGCACAACCTGAACCATAACCTGTTACAATACTATGTTCAGGTTGTGCGCAATCTTGGTGCACAAACTACGCAAGCCCCAAATTTACTAGGAAATAAAATCGATACCTTCTAGGTATTTGTTGAGCCCAGCTTTGGGTCGCGACCCATATATAGTATATGGAAATACTGTCGAAACATACGCTTAAAATAAAGAGTACTATTTCAAAATACCCGTTTTTTGTTGCAATTAACAGTACAAGCCTGCTAATATAGTCGCCAGTGGTTCAAGTGGATATATACCCGGTGGAGAACAGTCAATTATTTGTTGGCGAGAATTGTTATGCAGCGGGATGATCACGACGACGCAGTGAAAGATAATGATATCACGAGAACAAGAATGAGAAAATTGCTACATTTTATAGTATATCCCTGGGAAAGAATGTAGTTCATTCTTATGTTCCATGCCAATGCTTTTCAAACTACCAGAGACTCTCAACACTTTTGCTTCTTCTCTTCTATAAAAATACATTGTTATTATGTATTCGCATTTCCATCTGTTTGTTCGTGCTCCCAGATAACCGATCAGCGCCTCCAAGGAGGACGGGGTCCTCTTTCAAGAAACCCTGTCATAAACTAAAAGAGGCGACCGTGCTTCTCTTGCCTGTTGTCATGCTGTCCCTGGAATTCAGCTACAACAAAAATTTCACGAAAACGGATTTTTAAATTTTATGATTTTATTAATATTCTCAACAATGAATGATATACGGGTGGTAAAATGCCAAGTTATCCAAACAATATGATCATGTTTTGCAATTTACAACCAATATTTTGTATGTAACTTTGTTTGACAGAGCCCCAAGAGCTCTAACTACAAATATCAAAAATGTGAGGCTAAAATAGTCACACTACAACATTGTCAAATATGCTGTATTTACGATAGATAACAGGTTTACCAAAAAGAATTACATGCAAAATGGTAAAATAAAGATCAATTCAGCAATATCTACTTGGTGATATTCATCTGTTGATGATTTTATGTGTTTGTTTCGGAAGTTTAATAACAGAAGTAATTGTGGTTGTTGGGGATGTTTTAAAAAAGGTTGCATGGAAAAAAGTTTTCACAAAATGTCAAGGTTTGATAGTAGTAGAGAAGTAGAAAAAATACTCCCATGTTTGTTTTTTCATTTGATAACCACGCCACAGAACTTCCCCGATAAGTATACGCAGCAATTGCGAGAGGCAGAAATGCTAAGATGGGATTTCATCGCATTACAAACCAATATTAGCAATTCTTATATATATTCGCGCATTAACATCTGAACAGCGTGGAAAAGATTGTACCCATCTACACACTTTAAGAACTATGTCAGATGAGCGTCATATTATCGAATATCAGTAAAGGAATAGTGCAATGGGAAAAGACATATAAGGCGGAACTTTCAGTAGTATGCAATCAAATAATCTTATTGTAGAATATATATTTAAAAACATTTTGTCACGCCAACTGCAGTCCGAAACTTTTTGTCTCTGGCTGAGCTTAGATACCAATTGGCACTCATGTAAACTGGTAAGACTGTAAGAGGCACGCGATGGAGCAGATACTAAGAGTATCCATCCCCTAGCTGTCATTTGAGTGGGTACTGCTGTTTTTATTGCAGATGTTACTGATCTTTTTGTATTAAAGATTCACTGGCATCACCGATTTAAGGATGTTGGAAACCAACCCGCAATATTACAAAACTTACTTTCAACACGCGGTTTGAATGAATGAAAAAGCTGAAACTAGTATTCTTTAGAACAGCATACAAATTCTATGGAATGAAATCATACACAAAAGCTCGTCAAAAACCTATAGCTCAATAATCAAATGGAATTTGATGCATGTGCGCAAAAATGTGCGCGTTACCACGTACAACCGAAGCACGCAGTAAAATGCGTGTGATGTACTAGTATTCAAAACGTTTGACTCAACTATGTTGGCATAACAGGTGCACATCTCGGTTTCGCATACGCATACCTTCTATCTCCACAAGGATATATTAATTTTGCCAAAGTCAATGCAGCACTGAAAGGTTGCGGTTCTTCCAAAAGAAAACACGTTACACATCTTTAGATACCAGTGGATGGTATTACATGGCCTTGTTCGGAGTGAAAGACGAGGTCAAATATTCCAATCCAATTCAACTAATAAAATATTTCACAAGTCCCTAAGCTTAAACTAGGAAAACGAAATGCCAGATGTAGTTTGAAGAGCGCAATAGAAAGTGGCTAGATGCTGTCGATGGATCTTGGCTTGTATTAGTGAAATAAACAACCATTTATTCTACTAAAATTGAATTTCTGACATTGTAAGGAGATTCAATGTTACTATGTATGCAAACCTAAACCATGTAGTTATGAAATAATTGTTTTTAACAAAAAGGCGCTCTTGAAGTATTTGTACCAAGATGGCGCACAACCTGAACACAACCTGTATGGTTACCAGGTTAGGGTTCAGGATGTGCGTCATCTTGGACCGAATACTTTAAATCCACTTAAAAAAAATTGCTCAACATTACTCCACGCCCACCTGGGTATCATTATATATGTCATATACATTATATCTAAACAACAACAAAAAAAATTTATGTCCCAAAACAATGTTAAGGCCCGATTCTGCCATTTATCCAAAATGTATAGTTTACAAAAAACAAATTGAAATATAAACCTCACTGATAAATGGTGGCACAATACAAAATACACCCATATAATGTGAACGTAAATTAATATATCCGTTTCTGCTTGTCTAAAGCCCTGCTTAGAGTGATATCGTGTAACGCCATATTAATATATTGTAGCCCAATACATGATCTATGGCTGGACATAAAATAACAAGTCCCTCCTTATGTGTGTGTGGTAGGGAGGCCGCTGCCCTCACTGAGTTTGTTAACGTAGTCGCAGACGCCATTACGGGTCATCAGCTCTATTTTGTTACTGTGACGTCGCATTGGCGTAATTTTTTGATGACGAAGTCAGGTGAGGGTCAGGAATATTATATGCAAAAATTGTTACGCTAAGTTAACTATAGGTAATTGAGGTACGAAACTACATCCATAGGTGTCATTACGAATATCGTCGCTATTATTGTGCAAGCCGTATTTCGTGATTGTGACGTTTCTGTGACGTACTTTTTGGATGACGAAGTCAGGTGAGGGTCAGGAATGATATATGCAAAAATAGTTACGCTAAGCCTAATAGAAGTTATTGAGGTACGAAACTACACCCATGGCGTACACACAGGCGTAATTATTACGAGTTCTTTATTGACGCTATTATCAGGCAAGTTCTATTTCGTTATTGTGAAGTCGCATTGACGTAATTTTTGGATGACGAAGTCAGGGCAGGGTCAGGAATGATATATGCAAAAATTGTTACGCTAAGTTAACTAGAAGTTATGGAGGTAGGAAACTACATCCATAGGTGCCATTACGAATAACGTCGCTATTATTGGGCAAGCTCTATTTCGTTATTGTGGCGTTGCAGTGACGTAATTTTTGGATGACGAAGTCAGGTGAGGGTCAGGAATATTATATGCGAAAATTGTTACGCTAAGTTAACTATAGGTCATTGAGGTACAAAACTACATCCATAGGTGTCATTACGAATATCGTCGCTATTATTGGGCAAGCTCTATTTCGTTATTGTGAATTCGCATTGACGTAATTTTTTGATGACGAAATCAGGTGAGGGTCAGAAATATTATATGCGAAAACTGTTACGCTAAGTTAACTAGAAGTTATTGAGGTAAGAAACTACATCCATAGGTGCCATTACGAATAACGTCGCTATTATTGGGCAAGCTCTATTTCGTTATTGTGACGTTGCAGTGACGTAATTATTGGATGACGAAGTCGGGTGAGGGTCAGGAATCTTATATGCAAAAATTGTTACGCTAAGTTAACTAGAAGTTATTGAGGTAAGAAACTACATCCATAGGTGCCATTACGAATAACGTCGCTATTATTGGGCAAGCGTTATTTCGTGATTGTGACGTTGCAGTGACGTAATTATTGGATGACGAAGTCGGGTGAGGGTCAGGAATCTTATATACCAAAATTGTTACGCTAAGCCTAATAGAAGTTATTGAGGTACGAAACTACACCCATAGCGGACACACAGGCGTATTTATCACGATTGCATTATGGTCGCTATTATTAGGCAAGCTCTATTTCGTTATTGTGAATTCGCATTGACGTAATTTTTTGATGACGAAGTCAGGTGAGGGTCAGGAATATTATATGCAAAAATTGTTACGCTAAGATAAGTATAAGTTATTGAGGTAAGAAACTACATTCATAGGTGGCATTACTAGTAATCGTCGCTATTATTGGGCAAGCGTTATTTCGTGATTGTGACGTTGCAGTGACGTAATTTTTGGATGACGAAGTCAGATGAGGGTCAGGAATCATATATACAAAAATTGTTACGCTAAGCCTAATAGAAGGTATTGAGGTATGAAACTACACCCATAGCGGACAGACAGGCGTATTTATCACGATTGCATTATGGTCGCTATTATTAGGCAAGCTCTATTTCGTTATTGTGAAGTCGCAGTGACGTAATTTTCGGATGACGAAGTCAGGGCAGGGTCAGGAATATTATATGCAAAAATAGTTACGCTAAGTTAACTAGAAGTTATTGAGGTAAGAAACTACATCCATAGGTGGCATTACGAATAACGTCGCTATTATTGGGCAAGCGTTATTTCGTGATTGTGACGTTGCAGTGACGTAATTATTGGATGACGAAGTCGGGTGAGGGTCAGGAATCTTATATGCAAAAATTGTTACGCTAAGTTAACTAGAAGTTATTGAGGTAAGAAACTACATCCATAGGTGCCATTACGAATAACGTCGCTATTATTGGGCAAGCGTTATTTCGTGATTGTGACGTTGCAGTGACGTAATTATTGGATGACGAAGTCGGGTGAGGGTCAGGAATCTTATATACCAAAATTGTTACGCTAAGCCTAATAGAAGTTATTGAGGTACGAAACTACACCCATAGCGGACACACAGGCGTATTTATCACGATTGCATTATGGTCGCTATTATTAGGCAAGCTCTATTTCGTTATTGTGAATTCGCATTGACGTAATTTTTTGATGACGAAGTCAGGTGAGGGTCAGGAATATTATATGCAAAAATTGTTACGCTAAGATAAGTATAAGTTATTGAGGTAAGAAACTACATTCATAGGTGGCATTACTAGTAATCGTCGCTATTATTGGGCAAGCGTTATTTCGTGATTGTGACGTTGCAGTGACGTAATTTTTGGATGACGAAGTCAGATGAGGGTCAGGAATCATATATACAAAAATTGTTACGCTAAGCCTAATAGAAGGTATTGAGGTATGAAACTACACCCATAGCGGACAGACAGGCGTATTTATCACGATTGCATTATGGTCGCTATTATTAGGCAAGCTCTATTTCGTTATTGTGAAGTCGCAGTGACGTAATTTTCGGATGACGAAGTCAGGGCAGGGTCAGGAATATTATATGCAAAAATAGTTACGCTAAGTTAACTAGAAGTTATTGAGGTAAGAAACTACATCCATAGGTGGCATTACTAGTAATCGTCGCTATTATTGGGCAAGCGTTATTTCGTGATTGTGACGTTGCAGTGACGTAATTTTTAGATGACGAAGTCAGGTGAAGGTCAGGAATGATATATGCAAAAATTGTTACGCTAAGTTAACTAGAAGTTATTGAGGTAAGAAATTACACCCATAGCGTACACACATGCGTATTTATCACGATTGCATTATGGTCGCTATTATTAGGCAAGCTCTATTTCGTTATTGTGAAGTCGCAGTGACATAATTTTTGGATGACGAAGTCAGGTGAGGGTCAGGAATATTATATGCAAAAATTGTTACGCTAAGATAAGTATAAGTTATTGAGGTAAGAAACTACATTCATAGGTGGCATTACTAGTAATCGTCGCTATTATTGGGCAAGCGTTATTTCGTGATTGTGACGTTGCAGTGACGTATTTTTTGGATGAAGAAGTCAGGTGAGGATCAGGAATCATATATACAAAAATTGTTACGCTAAGACTAATAGAAGTTATTGAGGTATGAAACTACACCCAAAGCGGACAGACAGGCGTATTTAACACAATTGCATTATGGTCGCTATTATTAGGCAAGCTCTATTTCGTTATTGTGACGTCGTATTGACGTAATTTTTTGATGATTAAATCAGGTGAGGGTCAGGAATATTACGTGCAAAAATTGTTACGCTAAGTTAACTAGAAGTTATTGAGGTACGAAACTACACCCATACCGGACACACAGGCGTATTTATCACGATTGCATTATGGTCGCTATTATTGGGCAAGCTCGATTTCGTTATTGTGACATCGCATTGACGTAATTTTTGGATGACGAAGTCAGGTGAGGGTCAGGAATGATATATGCAAAAATTGTTACGCTAAGATAAGTATAAGTTATCGAGGTAAGAAACTACATCCATTGCGCTAAGGCAAATTAATATGTCGGTTTCTGCTTGTCTAAAGCCTTGCATAGAGTGAAAGCGTTCCACGTCCTATTAATAAAATGTGGCCCAATACATGATCAGTCTCTGGATATTAAATAACAAGTCTTTATGTCTGCGGCACCTAACCTCAATCATTGCGTGAATTAAATGTTCTTTCTCTTTGTCTAAAGTCTAGCTCAGAGCGGTATCGTATATCACCCTATTAATAGATCGTAGCACAATACATGAGCTATTGCTGGACATAAAATAATAAGTCTTTATGTGTGTGGTACCCAACTTCAACCATTGCGTAAAATAACATGTATTTTCTGCTTGTCTAAAGCCTTGGTTAGAGTTGTATCGTATAACGCTCTATTTTAGATTGTAGCACGATACATGAGCTATTGTTGGACAGAAATTGGTCAGAATGGGATATCGTGAACGTTCCTTGGCGACAATTTAGTCGCTTGTGATTCTTGTTTATTTTGAGCTCTGTACAACGACCCCGATAAGAGAGAGGTCGCTGACGTATTGAGTTTGTTGACATACTCGTAGGCGCCATTACGGGGGACCGTCGCTATACTTTGGCAAGCTGTATTTCGTTATTGTGACGTCGCAGTGACGTAATTTTTGGATGACGTCATCAGGTGGGGGTCAGGAATCATATATCCAAAAATTGTTACGCCACGCCCACTAGAAGTTATTCAGGTAAGAAAGTACATGAGACCCCAAACTTAGTTACCATGCTACCACTAGTAATCTATTAGCCCATATTAAAAGAAGGCATGTAACTATTTGTTTGAACCCTGATAATCAAAGTGATTTGGACGAGTCCTCCAGTAAACAGTCCAAATTGGAACTTATTCGTCCCATCCTCCCTGCTCAGCAAGAAAAGATTACTTCTCTAGTTGTGGATTTTATTGTAAAGGATATGCGCCCGCTCAGCACAATAGAAGGAACACATTTCAAGCGCTTAATGGGACATGTTGCACCAAATTATTCACTGCCATCCAGGAGGTCCATAACACGACGTGTAGAGGAAGAATATTGTGAAAAAAAGATGGAGCTTAAGAGAGTTCTTGAAAACATTAAGCATATGAGCTTGACTTTCGATGCTTGGACTAGTGTGAAAATGGAAGCATATTTGGGCATTACAGCCCATTATGTTGATGCCAAATTTAAGCTGTGTTCATGTGTGTTAAGTGTGAAACCTTTGGATGATAGACATATTGCAAAAAATATTTGTGAGTGGGTAGAAGAAGTTCTCAATGACTTTGGTGTTAGTCCTCACGCTGTCTGTGCAGCAGAAAGCGATAATGGATCTAATATGAAGGCAGCCGAAGATATTTTTCATGAAAAATTTGGTTGGGCTAGTGTTGCTTGTGCAGCGCACACTTTCCAACTTTGTTTAAACAAAGGATTGGGAATAAACAGCATAGAAAAACCTCTTGCAGCAGCTCGACGACTAGTGCAACATTTTAAAAAAAAAGTGTGAGGAAATGAAGCTTACCTCCAAAAGACTCATAATAGATGTATCCACAAGGTGGAACAGTACTTACAACATGCTTGTAAGGTTGCAAGAATTGCAATGGCCAATTTTGGCTATACTTGGAAATAAAAATATCACAAATGCCGCCAAAGCCTCCGCTCTTACAATCAAGCCTGGCGACTGGGAGATTTTCAAGCAGTTGATTCCAGTACTTGAAACTTTTGCAGAGGCTACTGATCTTTTAGGAGGCGAAAAATATGTCTCGATATCGATAAAGAATCCATACATCAAGGGATTGAAAAAACATCTGTCACGCATTCTGCCTAAAACAGGACGTATGATAGGCTTAGATATGACAATACACAAATATTCAAGACCGACTTCCAGTCTTCAATATTACCATGCGAGAGATCTGGTTCTAGACTGGTACCGTTATGACATAAAATAATTTTATCATTAGATCCTTTATACTTCGATTGTTGGCGATATAAATCAAAAACCTTCAGGGTTTATAGTATTTTTCTTGGACACGTAGTGGACATAACGTTTTGTTGTTCTTTGTATCGATTTGAAGAAATCACTTTTCTCTTTGATTACTGGATCAATTGCTTTGACATTTTCAGTGGTTAAACATGGAATTTTTCTTCAGAAGGCTATTACTTTTATTTTTCGCTATGACGTCATCTAAATTATGTGACGCTACATGTCCATATATTTGAGCATAGTTCTCATGTTGTTTATGTAATAAGCACTTTGTAACGAGGCGTTTTGTACAGATCATATTATATTTCATGATGCATTGTTATATGAATATCGATATCAACCACAATATAACATGACAGAAATGCTCAAATACATGGACACGAAAACGTGATATCGGTTTGTCCATAATTTGGGTATAAAAGCGATTTTCCCAACAACAACAATCACGCCGACAACAAGAATTTAGTCTTTTTAACGACTGTAGTTCATTCGAGATACTTGTACGTTATTATTATATCTAAGCTGAAATTATTTGATTTAAACATTTTACGACTACAACTTGTCCGCCCCTTTCCAACTGCGCCCGTGGCTGCCATACCTAGATATGCCACTATCCCATGCGTACGGCTAACAGATTTTTTACGATCCATGAAGGTTTTCGTGAGCCTGAATGATATCGCAGTCCAATCAAACTGTTATTCAATTAAACTACTCAATCCAGTGAAAATCCGATTGGATAGGGTTCGCACATTGCAAACTGCAGAGTGGCGGGTTTTCCGTGTGCTGGCCATCCACTCGGGTTTACAATGAAATATTATTGATTATTCAACAAAGATGCTGGTAGTACCTTTTTAGGCTATACTCGTTACGTCATTATCATTACGTAGGTAATTAGACCACATTGCTCCCGCGAATCGCAATTGTCAAGCTCGCAGGGGAGAGAAAAGTCGATTTCATGTCTACTTATCGTTCATTGATGAACTCCGGTGGTGTAGGCATCCGTAGTCGATAGACGGATATACAAACTACCTTGCGACGCGAGAATTCATAATATACATCCGCACACAACCATCCCACACGGGCTTGAAACTTAACTAGTTATTAGAGGTATAATATACATGTTGGGCACCCCTTTTTTACAGTTGGGATAAATGGATGGAGCTCGGAACACTGGTTGAATTAGCGCGAACCGTTTCTTAGGAAGACGTGATATCAACAAACCCGTCTTTGTATTTTTTGGTTTCAGTTGGACATAGTTTTCCGTGTTCTCTGCAAAAAATAACCTGTTCCTAGCGTTTCGAATCCCACCACTGGCTAGGATGGCTCGATACATGGGCACGTACATTTTATTTTAAACCCATCTGGTCTCGACTGACAATCTAGCGGGAATCGATAAGGGCGGCGGCGTTGCGACAATCATGCAGGGAAGTCGGTTAGGTTACTTTTTTTATTTGAAAAAAGGAAGAACTTTTCGAAACCAGCAGCTAGTCACATAGCAAAAACAATGAGTACCCTTAACACAATGAAATGGAAGTACAAAACACCATGAAAAGTTGCTATAAACGGATATAGAAGCTTCTTCCGTAATAACAACACACAAACAGATCAGATAATAATAATATCAAAATGGAAAATTGCACGTAAAACAGCTTCAAATCTAAGATGGGCCTGAGATCATAAAATAAAATGTATTTTAAGGACGGGCATTTAAAACTGAATATGCTAAACGACAAATTACGACATGAAAAGTGCAGTTACAACCGTGGCCAAGGCACATGGAAATTAGTACACTAAAAGTATAAACACGATTCAAATATATTTCTCCCTAACCGTCCTTGATGAAAAGTCAGAAGGGGTGCTGGTGAATTGAATATTCACAATGGGAATTCGCACCGGAAAAGTGTTGTATAGGATTGATGGTTTGTTGTATTTTCAATGCGGCATGGACAGGAAGAGATTAACGCATTGATAACAAGGATACACCATCAGATTTACATCACCGTATTTTACAGACCATTGGGCGCGCTTTAAATACTTTTCTCCCCAAAAAACGATTGCGCGCCTTGCGGAATAAGTCTGCGCCCTTGATGTGTGTATCAGATAAGTGTTTTATGCTTCTTTGCCTATCTAGAGTCATAGCCAGTAATCGTGCCGGTTGTGCCTTATAATCCGATGCACCTCATGTATGAATAAAACCCAATGTGGGCAATTTATTGACTTATGGTCCGTAAAATACGGCAGTTTATAATTCCAAATTACCAATAACCAAATCAAGAAGCCAAAATCAGTTAAAAAATAAAATCAGTGCACCGATAAAAAGGTTGACAGACATATAACGCTACAAGCTAAATTACTTCTCCAATTGAAGCCTAAAAAGGCCGATTTACTAAAGCAAAAGTGAAAAGTATGACATAAGTTCTGGAACTTGAAATGGTTGATAAAAGTGTACACATGAACGAACAATATATTGTTCAAAATGCTGTCAGTTTTCAAAAACAAAGTACAATCTGTTAGAACTTAATAACAAGCAAGTAAGTAAATCTGAAAGTTTTAAATAAAGAAAAAAATGAGGTTGACACCATTTACACTATAGTTGAAAATTTGATTGTTCGAGCAAAGAAAAATGTTGAGCAAGTGTTCAGTAGTCAAAAAAAAAAGAAAATATAAAATAAAACGTACAAAGCCAAAATATAATTGTTAACCAAGGCAGCAGCAAAGGCCAATAAAAAAAAGAAGTGTCTGGAAGCATCTAGCGCCCATCAACAGCCTGAACCTAATAAAATAATGATGACACCATTTATAGGTGAAAATTTGATTGTTTGAGCAAAGCAAAATGTAAAGCAAAGTGTTTAGGAGAGAAAATGAAGAAAATAATAAATAAACGTTAAAAGTCAAAATATAAATGTTATTGTTACTATATATTATTTCAATTCATATTATTTGGTTTAAAGTTCAGAGCAAGATGCCTGAATGTCATGCCTTTGTTAGGCATCTCACCAGACATGAATCTCATAATTAAAAAATAATAATTTGGCACAAGATTTATAAATTTCAAAATCAATCAACATACACATTCCTGGTATAATACTAGCAACCTTGACTAATCTATGGCACATAGATGACTGTAAGGACAATTACGACACTGCCAACTTTCCAAAGTTGAGAAAGTTTCAAATCAAGAAAGTCAGCTTCTCCGACCTTCAAAAGAATATTTCCTTTGGCAAGCAATTTATTATGCGTTTTTATCTATTTCTTAGATATGAATTGAATTCGATTCAAGTTGACTTGACTTTATAATTTTTACAGTCACCCAGGCCTATATATTTGGATTTGTGGATTATGACAGTTTATTAAAAAAATGTTGATTTTTGTAGGGTCAAAAACATTAATGGGATAATTTCAAGAAAATGTCTCCCAGAGAAACAAAATTTAAAAATAAGATAGAAAATATTATAATTCTAAACACTAAAATCAATATTATTTTCTGTGAGGTTCAACCTGAAATTAATAATTAGGTACTTGGGTATGTTATGCTCAGAAGAAAATCTATTTAATACTAAAAATGTTAATTGAATGCAAATCAGTATTTTAAAACACCAAATAGCAAGCCATTCATATTTGACACCGCTTATTATAAGCAAGATAAAAAATCATATGTTGTATGCTCAATGATTGAGACTCGAGTAATTGATTCACTCAGTGATGGACTTCAAACTGGAGATTTAGGGACATTTACCCAATACTGTGTATGCTCTGCCTCTGCATCAACATTTTAATCTCATACTATGCAGAAATCTGCAAAGGCTAACCAATAGCTACAAAAGCTATAACACAAATATTAGGGATAATTGTACACTATTCCCATTTTATTCATTTGATAGTTCATTGTATCAACCGATCCCATATTTTCTTCAAAATTTCTGAATAAAGAAATAACAACACAATTTATTTTCTCCAATAAAACTTGTTATAAAACATCGCAAACTAAACAAATATTCAAAATTCCAAATGTATTCAAAGTTAGTCGATGCCCCATGATAGTCAGGACAGTTTTTATACACAATATTATCATTTCAAGCAATTGATACCTGATAGTCTGGCAATAAGGCTTTCCTAATTTTATGATATGTGAAAAGAATACAGAGCAAAACAATGTTAATCTTAAGTAGACAAATTGAATAATTTGATATCTTCAAATAACCATTTATTTCCGGCAAGATTTGCTATTGAAAATGATCCAATTTAGTAACCCAAATTTGGAAAGCTTCAATTCCTTTCGTTACATAGCAGATAGCATCTAATCTTTTATAGATCTGAGTTGCAGAAAACAAAAATTAATAGTAGTCGAGAAGTAGGTGGGAAAGTTAGTTAAAACCACCACACAGGAGACCTAACAGGGAAAGCCTGAACTGAAGGGATTGAATGGAACATACTCTACCCTTCATGTCGTCTCATATGCATTTCTAACTTGAATGTCGATGATTCAATATGACCGCAGTATGAACATTTGAATCTCTCCAAACTTGATGAGGCACCTGATCAAAAGAGAAAAACTTAATCAAAAGAATATACCAGTAAGTAATTCATAAAATAACTGACATTTATTAGAATTAGGCATGTATAAAAGGACAAATTAAATATTTTGGAAAACCAATACGTACAGTAAAAAGGATACTTTATTTTATTTTCAATTACAATAATAAACCATACCATCTGTAATACCACCCCTGGTATTTGACAAATAACTAACTTCCTCATGGAGTATTGGTAGGCATGGCGTAGGAGTATATAAGAATCGGCTTTTCATTTCTGTAAATAGAAATAACACTGGGGATAAACCCCTAAATTTGGGATTCAGAGACCACAACCTACGTAAATAGTTTTCCTGTTCTGGTATTTATTTATAGTTCTAAATTTGCATACAAATGGATGCAATGAATGGAAAAGCATTGGCATTTTGTTGATGCTATTTCCTTTAAAATCATTTACCACACTGCATGAACATAAATAAAATATTGCAATATCAGTAATAGCGGAAAGACAACCCTCAAACAGGGAAATGCTCTTCGGACACATACAGCAAAAATAGAATATCTGATGAGACATGCTATACATGTATAAATTACAAATTTACAGAAAGTATGAACAACAAAATTTCTATGCTGAAATTCATTTCCTAAAAACTGTTGAAATTGAATTCCAACGTTTTATTGTGTTGTCAAGCAAAAGCTAGCTATTCATAAATAGTATCTCAGTTGTCACAAGAAACATATCTATCTTTCAACTTTAAAATAAAGGCTTCAGACTTTTTCAAGATTAACAGGTATCCAAATAAATATGTCACAGATGTTTAACTCAGAGCTTTGAATACAACAGGACTTCAATTACACTACATATACATTTAAAAAAATATATTTAGGGCTTGAAATACTGAAATTGATCTGTGTATAACGGTATATCTCTCTGTTGATTTATATTTAAATAAGTTATATTTAAATTGATCTATCACAATCGTTATGCCAATATGCTAGGTGAAATCTCACCTGAAATAGCTTCAGAAGCTGCCTCAGATGTAACCAGACTATCTTCCATTGAAAATCTCATTTGTAATCCAAGTTGATGATTTTTTTCAATCTGCAAATTTGAACAAATATCGAAGCTATAAAAGTTTAATAAACACTACAGTTTTGGTAAGTAATTGGGAAAATGTTCAAGTTCAGAATAATATTCAAAAATAAGGTTTCATTTTATCTTCCAAATATCTTACATTACAAACAATGCTAATATCGAATTACTGGTTTTGAAATCGAACAAACTTTTACAAGGTTTAAAATTTTACTCAAAATAACATTGCAGTTGACTGCATGCACAACAACGAGCAACATTGAACTAAGTATTGGATATATGAAATTTAAAATATGACTTGAAGTAACATACAAGACAACACAGTAAAAAAAACAATCCACATAAAAAATGTTTGTATTTTTCTGCTAAATTGTTGTTTCATATTTATAAATATCCACACTGCTGATAATGAATACTAAAAAAAATTGCCAAATTCGTTAATCATTAATTACCTTATGAAATTCTGCCAAATGCTCATCTAAACTAACAAAACTATCAGATACATAATCGCAGAATTTGCATGCGTAATCTTTAGTTGACATATGAGTGCATTTGATATGAGCAGCCATACGTTCCGAGTCTGTTGAGTAAAAGTCGCACTTACTGCACCTGAAACGAACAGATTTAAAGTTCGAAAAGATTTAATTATAGTGCACTGGGTGGGAATCCATATTTGATACAAAAGAAAATAATTCTCATCTTATTTTTAAAATAAAAAAAAATACTCATGGGTCCCATGGGTATGGATAATTTTAGGGTAAAAATCTATAAAATCATGTTTATACAAGATTGAATTTCTAAACTCTAAACTCACTCAGAGTGATATATAATATATTCTAATAAAATACTTTTAAATTGTAGGCAAAATATCATGAGTCATCAAACCCTTCCCTCATCCACCATTTTAGATATTGACGAGTCATAGAAAAGCTTAAACTAATCTCATGTAAACATACCAACCTAAGTAGGCCATCATGAGATACCGAATGTTCAAAATGAATGTTGGGATCATTGCCATCTATTGTTTGAGACTTTTCTTCAATTTCTCCATAAGAAGAAAACATTTCATCCCCATCAAAAGTCTCCTTTATTGGAGATGGTTCTGGAGTGCTGTTGGCTGTTGACATTGGATGACTTGTTTTTTCTGTTATATCCATCATATTATATCCTCTTATAGACTTTCTAGCTCTTCTCTGTGGTGCTATGTCATTTATTGGA
The DNA here is from genome assembly GCF_964204865.1 of Styela clava. Classification (NCBI taxonomy): domain Eukaryota; kingdom Metazoa; phylum Chordata; class Ascidiacea; order Stolidobranchia; family Styelidae; genus Styela; species Styela clava. The sequence goes on along the minus strand of NC_135259.1, from coordinate 10,937,604 downwards.
ACACCCCGACTTCCTGTGGCAGTTATAATGGGTAATCCATCATCACTGCTATCTGATTCAATCTGTACAACTTTGTCAGTATATGTTGTCTGTGATTGCTAGAATAGAAATTGAATGAACATGCTTTATTAAAGAGTGTTGAGGTTGTGTTTTACTTAGTAAGATACTAATACATAATACACACCATGGTAAAGTAATTGCATAAAAAACAAGTTAGACAATCAATATTTAGCTCAAGTAGAAGCTTAATGGGTCCAACCATCATTTAAGCCTAGGATGGGATTTACATATTTATCCCGGGGCTGGTAAGACTTAGTCATACGGCGAACCATAGCCTCATCCGGTTACCAGTCCATGTCGGGTATGGGATTAGTTAGTCAGTTAACTTGAAGCAAAAGCAGTTCATTCCAATTTTCTGTGGGCTATTGCCACTTGAAGGCCAATGTAATATAATGTCGAGAGTCATCAATACCAGCATTACAACGGATTGTAATATAAAATTCAAAATCCTGGTCAGATATTCATCAAAAATGGAAAAATGGTTTTGATTGTATGACATAATAATATTATGAGACAAAGACTGAAATGCTGCATAATAAATAATAAGATGGTAAGTGCCTTATTTGTCATATGAAAGATTGCATATGGCAACATGTCACACAACTTTTTATTATAAGTAAGGTCATTTTGACTCCATATCAGCTTAACACACCATAAAATCAAACAAAATCAAACTGAACTGATTACAGACAATAACTTACCTCTATGATTGGTGTATTGGATGTACTGGAACAACTTGCTAAGAGATTTGCTGGCCTGTCAATAGTTAAGACTGATATAATAATGATTCCAAATTCTAAAAAAAACAAGTTGATAATAAAAAAAATTGAATTACCTATTGCTTTCTGATTGATTTGAAGTAAACGAATGTTTATTGAAGTGAGTGAGTGTTTTTTTCTCATCAAAAGAACAAAACTGACAATGCACGCACTTGTAAATCTGAAAATATTAGATTGATTTAATTAATATTGATAAAATGGAGTCATAAAAGCAAGTGTAGAAACTTCAGTGAGTAATTTTTGCAGCACACAATTCAATTTAAATCGAAACTGATTGTAATAAATATCTCGATACAACAAAAATTATAAGATATCCAAACTGCGCACTGAGAACTAGCAGTCACAAAAATAAATGCTATTGTTCCATACTTAATCAAACAGCACAGAACTCTGAATAGAAACATGAAACTTCATATTTTATATCCCAAGTGCTTATACTGCAAAAGCACTAAAACAACTTATTAACACAAACCGTTTGTCCATTATGGATATCCAGTGCATGTTCTTGGAGTTCTATTAGTGTTTCAAAAGTTTTGTGGCATAACTCACAAAGCCTGGTAATCTGAATTATAAAATACAATATATGGAAATCAAAATGAATCTTGCAAATGAATAACACAACTGTTGATGAGAAAGGAAATAGAAAATATAAATAGAAAGGATATGATATCATTCTTATTTAGGAAAGTCAACAAGATGACTCAATCATATGGCGTACAATTGGCTCTCGTTCGGTTACCAGTCCCTGTAAGGGAAGGCCAGTCAGCCAGTTATTAGTTCCAGATACATGGACTTATATGGTACTAAAGAATTTTCCTTATAATGACCTCCCTGATCTTAGACACCATTTAGATCATTTATTTAGACTCAGAAAACGAGTCCAAAAATAGGACAATATACAGGAAAGTTGATCTACTCATTATTAATAATAACTAAAATCAACTGCAAGGCTGAATTGTAAAATTTCAGAGTATTCACATGGACATCCTTGATTAAGAGAAAAGTTTTTCAGTTGCCATAGTAACCAATATTAGTCTGTGTAGCGCAAATTACTTCCTCATTGGATTTTACATTTTAGGCATGAATATACATCATCGGTCACAGTGTTAGCATGGCCTTGCTAATAAGTAACAAATGATTCAGGATATCTCCCCCTTTTGGAACAAAATTACGGTAATTAAACTTACCGGTAATAGTTTTGAAAGCTGAATAATCCTATATGAACCATAGCCAAAAATGAATATCATCATCATGAATATTTTAGGAAATACTCATCAGAGTATGACACAGACAGAGCAATAATGGGTTTTGATAAATTGATTAAAACAAATGCTGTGACTAAAAATACAACCTATACCTGATAACTGGTGAATTGATCACAAAAATACCAGATAAATTACTGGGTACCTGGGATGTTGGAAACAATCTGTCCAAAATATCTTACATACAATATTTTTAATTCTTGATTTAGAGAAAAATTGGTAGGCCTATAGTTTCATTTTGAAAAATGTCTAACAGTGTGGTAGCAGAAATGCCTCTCCATTTAATTTAGAAATGCTGTAAAATAGGAAACCGATCCAATCACTGCTTAATTAACTGCATTCTCAAATTCAATAATGAAAAATGGACTTGTTAAACCTGACCAAATATAGAAATATTTGATATTCCATATTATTATTTAAAAAAGTATTTGAAATAGTAGATTATGTGATTTTCAGTCATTCTGGCGTGTGACAGTTTTCATTTATATACACCCTACCATACATAACACAACGTACAATCTTCCTATGTAGTACATGCCACCATTTAATAATTTCAACTCACCTCCTTCGAGAATCTTGATTTCGACAAAAGGGCAATCGGATCAGGTAGAATTGTTATAGACTTCAATGCAGTTGACGTTGAACACCACAGTGGATGTTCGTTTACACAGTGCTTTAGAAAGGTTGTTGCACATACATAGGCGTTCATGCAAAATCTACATGTATATGGATATCTAACTTGATGTTTGCATCGGACGTGAGTGCTTTTATAAACTTCTGAGTCAGAAAAATCAGAGTCACTATCAATACTGCAATGTTTCACACAAGTGAATTTTGCTCTCTTCGATTTTAAAGAAAATTTTGATTTACGATTTCGAACTTTAGTCAACGGACTATATTCCTCTTCTGATGAGTAAGATGAAAATGAAGAATCACTTTCAATTATTCTGAAATTCCGTAAAGATTGATAGGAAATAGCGTAATTATGTTTCGAGCTTGTATGAGATCTCATACTGGTTGCATTCTTTGTGACATATTCGCACCAGTGGCAAGAGTAATATTGGTCACTGTTTTCCTTCTTTTTCGTAACTTGATCTGTCACATGTTTTGCGTTAAAATGGTTTAAAACTGCTGATAACGAAAAGGCTTTATATCCACACCAAGCACACATAAACTTTGGTCGGCTCTGCGGAATTTTTGTAACATCATTCAGAAGCATATTATAAGCAGCTGGTCGAGTCATTCTGAGTCCGTGTATACATAAATGATGACGAATGCAATCCATGATAGTAGAAAACTCTATGTCGCACTTGAAACAACGAAATGTCACATTATGGCTGTGATTCGATATTAAATGCCGACTCATACTGGGATGGTAACCAGTTTCATAAGAACAAAATTTACAAAGCAACCTATCCCCGGTATCTGAAGAAGTAGATGTATGTGAGCTATTTCCACTCTCAATTTCGGGAGTGCCGTTCGAATCGCTGGTGCTTGCAACACTATTTGTGAAAGGAAGTTGGTTACTTTTTCTTCCTGATTCACTCTTGGAGATATCCTCATTCCAGAAACCATATTTTATAAAGTGAAATGACAAATCATTAATGCATAGCAATTGTGATATTGGACAGTGACATTGTGTAATATGGTCCCATAAATGAGAGGTAGCACCAAATATCTTCCCACAATGCTTACATGAAAGATACCGATTACTTTTGCTGGTAGATGACCTTACGGGAGCATTACTATTATCATGTTCAAAATGATGCTTTATCATTTCAGATAATTTACTTGTTATAAATGGACATTGCATACATCGGTATCTATCACTCAATGTTGTGAAAGTTAAATATTTTCTAGAATGTTCATTTTGGTAATGAAAAGCTAATTCAACATCATCAATGCTGAGGAATGAACATGAAGAGCATTTAAAGGGACGTTGTTTGAGAATAGGAAGCTTCAATTCAAGATTGTGCCATAGCATTTTGTTCATGTTATGAACATGAGCATAATGCCACTGCATAAAATCCACATCAGTCGTGATACTGCAATGTGCGCACACTCTGCGCTCCGTTATTGGATGAGTAAGGAAGGATTCCTCATATGATACAACAAAATGTTCTTGCTGTAAATGAATTACCATTTCATCTTTCGAGCCTGAATAATCGATGTAACCGCATTCTATACATTCCATGAAGTAATTTGAAACTCTTTTGGGCACATTTGTGGAAATTCTGCACGCAACATGATTGACACATTCTTCCACTGAATGATGATTTTCTACAAAATGTTTCATCATAGATTGAAAATCGTTACAGTAAAAAACACATAACTGACATTCATATACATAATGTTCAACAATAGTGGGACTTTCATCCAATGATGCTCCAGAAACAGGATTAATATAAAATGAATCAGTGTGAGGTATATTCACTCGAACAACATGTAACATCAGTGAAGTATGCAAAGTCGATTTGAGTCCTTTGGGGTAACGAGCCTCATGACAGTCCTGATAATGAGACAACAGTTCAACAAGATTTATTGTGGAAAAATCACAAAGAATACACGGAATGCGACTTTCTGATATTTGATTCTGTGTAGAATCATTAATGTTCCACTGAACTGTGGATGATGAAAAAATATCGAGATTTTCCGTTGCAATATTCTTTGTGTCGTATAAATCACTATGTGTTACATTAGTCACTTGTATGTCTTCAGTCCTTCCCAAGTCTTCATTCTTTTTCATCAAACTTGGCTCCAAATAAGGAACATTCCATGCATAAAATGCATCCATGAAATGTGACGATGCATAATGTTTATAGAGAGTCATTCTGGTTAAAGCCTCATGCGGACATAATTTGCAATGATAAAAACCTGTTTTTTGACTTTTTTTTGGACCTTGGTGAGAATGACACAGTTCATAATGTTGACCTAGCATAGCAGTTGATAAAAAATTTTGATTGCACAGTATACAACCAGTTGATAGATATTGCGGTGGCTCTTGCACTACTTTTGAATCTGCATGGTAAGTTGCTAAAAGCCTTTGAATTTTTCGCTTATTTTTCTGCGGTTCTTCTCTAGACATAAAAAGTGCTTCCAAATACTTTTTATTTACAGAGGTTGTAATAGGTGATCCCTGCTTTATGGGATTGACTTTTCTCCTTGGATGCTTCCTAGAACTATGGTTTATGAAACCTCTCATATTTAAAGTAATATAGTTGCAATGTTGACAAGCATATAATGTGGGGATGTGCTTATTTTGGGGGAAACCAAAAGTCCTGTTATAATGCCTTAAGGGACTACCTGCTTTTGCAAGTCTAGGATGTGAGCGCTTAAAATGGACATAAATGCTGGAATATTTTTCTGTTACAAAGTCGCAGTGTTTACACATATACCTTTGTATTTTTCTACCTGCTGCTTTGAAACTATCTCCTTCAAACTCAAAAGTATGAGTGGTTGATGAAACAATATTTGTATCTTCATCACTTTGCACAATCACATCAGTAGAACTTATATCTTGAGACGACATTGCTCCCTGTAATTTTTTAATGTAGAGTGATACTTTCAGATCAGATATTCCATTTAGTTATAACAGGTCCCAAATTTGACTTGTGAAATGTAAAGTTCCAGTTTATGTTATTTGATATTGCTTTGAATCAGCATTACTGTTGGTGTTGCATCAATTGATTAATTTATAAATAAATATTCCTGTATTTACAGTAATCAAAGTTCACATGTGATTAAGCAAACACTGAAATATAACATTTTTGCCATATTTATGTTGGCCTCTAATCAAATTTATTTAGAGGGTTCATTGATGACCCAAGTTATTTAAGTATCCGAATTCGGTAAAAATTCAACATTTGGAAGCAGCATCCAAAGGCTGAATGGCAACAACTTTATAGGATAGGATTTACATATTTATCTTGGGGGAGAGGAAAGGTATAGGACGGATTAATAAGCTGTAACCGACCAGCGGTTGGTCTGGTTTAGTTAGTAGGCCTGGCTCAACATTTTTTGCATATGTCCATCCTAACCCCCACCTGACTACGTCACAAGCGAAATCGAGCAAGCTATTTCTCTTGTTTTTACGTCACAACGATCACGATAGGAGAGAGATCGCAAGCCTTAGCGAGTTTGTTATCAGAGGCGCAGATGAGATTCAGGCGATCGTAATTGTAATTTGGCAAGCCCTATGACATGATGGTGACGTCGTAGTGACGTAAATATTTAACGGCATAGTCAGGTGGGGGTTAGGAATAACCCAGACTGGATTCCATGGCAGATGCACGCCCGAGGGCGCTAGCGCCTCCTCACCGACGCTGGCCAGTTATGGCTCTGATTCAGCGTATTTTTAATACAATAATTTTACACGGATGTACTGAACAGTACCGGTATCTAAAGTCGCACAAACACTCTCAAAATTAGTGACAAAATATAGAAATGATGTTTTGGGGGTCAAAGGTCAAACGTCCATTTTTGCTATGATCCAACTTATTTTTACGCGGATGTATTGAGAGGTATCTTAGTTCGAAATCAGTTTAGCGGGCGCAGTTGTTTTGCACGCCGTGAGCTATGATTGCACGCCAGAAATTCTTATTTGCACGCGGGAATTTCTGATTGCACGCCCGATTTCTCGTTCGAAAAGGCCATGAAATCCAGACTGGGGAATAACATATGCAAAATTCGTTATGCTATGCCCACTGTATGTACTTGTGGTATAAACCAAACTAGACCCCAGAGGTGTGGTGGCTAGCTTACCATATTCCTGACGCTTAGCACAATGCGCCATACCCAGACACCACTGATTTTTGTATAAAATGCTGATATGGCTTATGGCAACTTACAGACTTATGTATGTATGTTTATTTGCCTCAAAAATGTAACAATATCTGCATAATAATTAAACAGTAAAGCAGAGACGGGATACATGTTCAAGACCTTACTGCTGTACTGGCGTAAGACACAGATGTGCGACATGCACCCCTTACAATTACTGAATTATAACAGCAGTTTAGGACTGCAGCGTTATAATACAGTAATAAGACAACAGATATGAAATAGGCTACCGGTATACAAATAAAACTCTAATATATAATACACAAGACGAAGAGGTACAACACAAGGTCAGTTCTGCAGTTAGATTATAAAAATGTTTCTGTGTGACAAACTGACAAATCAACTGCTGAACTGCATATCGCTATTTACCCTATTCAATTAACGAGCCTCTTGCCATCACTGCAAAAATTGACTGACTTCAGGACTTGGTTAGTTGGTGATGCAGTAATGTCAAATAGCCTACGAGCTACAGAGCCTTGGCTTATTAGTGTCACTGCGGAAGTTGTTGGAGGCGTTGACTTACAGACTTGACTAAGCTTGTTTAAGGTCAGAAGGTACCGTACAGTAGGCTACAGCACGATAAATCTGTAAACAACGCGATTTTGTTTGAGAAGGGAGTATGCAAACGCCCCGACACCGATAACTTCACGCCTCTTCCATACACATCCACGGCACCATCAATCAAGCTGGCTTAGCTTATTTTTTTACACAACGTGGTCTAAGCATAACGTTACGAGTGATGCAGAAACGAGACATGCACCGTTCCGCACGTAATTTTTTTTTTTTTTTTCAATGTTTCCACAATGTGGATTAATCAATAATTAAAGAATAAATAAATCTTGAGCGCAACTTCGTGACACTCTCCCGCGCGGGAAATCTCACCTTGTGACATGCCTGTTGATTTTGTTAATTTAGTACCGTACCAATAAACCTTTCCCTGACCTTTGACCCCCGAAAATTCTTCCCATGGATCTTTGACCCCGGAAAATTCATCCTATGGACCTTTCCCCGAGCATCGACTTCCTTGTTTACTTCGTGACATTGGCCAATCATCAAATTGCAAAAAGTGACGTAACAATGCTCCCTTTTCGCATCAGCTCAGACACTTTCTCACTCAGACAGATTTTCAAGCGTGGTCGTAAACATTACCTCGTTTTCGCATTTTTGAACTCTATTTGTTAGTTTTCAGTTGTGTTTTGGAAACTTAAATGTAAATCAGATAATTCAATGGTCACCCTGTCTTCCTAGGAGTTTTAATTTAATTGCAGTAATAAAAATTAGTGTAGAAATAGCTGTGATAGACTAGGCTAAAATTCTTTAACGGTACCTTTAAAAAACAGATTGTTGTATGCGATGAATCATAATGATGGTTTGAAACACATACCCCATTTCACAGGCGCCAACTCGCAAAAGCACCCTTAAAATAGCCCCGAAAATTTTGCAATGGTAAAGTATAGGAAGAATTTTTCGGGGGTCAAAGGTCGGGGAAAGGTCCATACTTTACCATTGCAAAATTTTCAGGACTATTTTAAGAGTGATTTTGCGAGTTGGCGCCTGTAAAATGGGGAATGTGTTCCAAACCATCATTATTATTCATCGCATACAACAATCTTTTTTTTAAAAGTACCGGTAAAAAATTTCAGCCTAGTCTATAGTCCTAGTACTGTTTTAACAATGTTGGCCACGTCAATGTATCAATTAGGCTACAGACCTGCTCACGTGTGATTAGTGTTTTTCCTAATAATTGCTTTTATGAGTGTCCGCACACCGAATTTGCCGCCATGGTTTTACGTTTGTTTGTATATTAAACCACTTATCACCTTTTCCGCAATGCCCAATCTAGCAATCAGTGTAGTTTTTCAGGGCTTGGTTTTTCTTAAAGCTTTCATGGCTTCATGAGTATGACTATCGTCGCAAATTTATTACATTCCACTCCCCACATTATCTTTGCATGAGGTTGTAGGTATTGGTCATTATCAACGTAATTGTTGAAAGAGAGTACAACAGCCCGAAAGTTTATTACTATCGTTTATTTTGTTTTTTAAGTTTGGCCCAAGCCTCATTTAATTGGGCTTGTGTTTTTGTGTGCGTGCTGGTAGGCAGGCACATGAGATACTTCATGTTTTAAACTTTTTTGTAGGTTTTGCTTGCCCTCCGGAATTCTCCATTTTAAATTTAGGTTTGTTATGGAGTTTTCGAAATAAACTATCTATCTATCTATTACAGCTATTTCTACACTAATTTTTATTACTGCAATTAAATTAAAACTCTTAGGAAAACAGAGTGATCATTGAATTATCTGATTTATATTTAACTTTCCGAAACACAACTGAAAACTAACGAATAGAGTTCAAAAACTCGAAAACGAGGTCATGTTTACAACCGTAAATATATACTACTACTTACAACCACGCTTGAAAATCTGTCTGAGTGAGAAAAGTGTCTGAGCGGATGCGAATCAGCAAGCGAATTGGCCAATCAGCAAGATGCAAAAATAAACGTAACAATGCCCTCTTTCGCATCCGCTCAGACACACTCTCTCAGACAGATTTTCAGGAGTGGTCGTGAACATTACCCCATTTTCGCGTTTTTGAATTATATTCGTTAGTTTTTAGTTGTTTTTCGGAAATTTATATTCAAATCAAATAAGTCAATGATTACTTTGTCTTCCTATGAGTTTCAGTTTAAATACAGTAATCAAAATTTAGTGTAGAAATAGCTGTGATAGACTAGGCTAAAATTCTTCATCGGTATTTTTAAAAAACAAATTGTTGGATGGTATGAATTAGAATGATAGTTTGAAACAAATACCCCATTTTACAGGCAGCAACTCGCGAAACCACTCTTAAAATAAGCACCGAAAATTTTAAAATGGTGAAGTATAGGAAGAATTTTACGCAGTCAAAGGTCGAGGAAAGGTCCATTCAGTGAATCGTTCCGGGCCAGATTATTTCACTCCAGCCGTATTTTGCCGACCACTGGGATACGCAAACTACCGTACTGCGAAGACGAGTCAAGCTATCCTTTTGCGTGTGATAATCGCCCACGTCATTCAAGCCTGCAAATTCACAAATAGTACAGAATAAGTGCACGATGCGCCGAACAAAAACAGGTTTAGCGAAATCGCCCCCTGCGACTTTTTCGCCCCCCTCTGTGAAATCGCCCGCTATCGGCTATCGCCCCCCTCTGTATCGTTTTCGCCCACCGGGGGGCGATATCGCCCACTTTGGGAATCACTGCTCTTCTAGAGTTAGACCACAGTCTACAAATATATTCACACCAATTGAAGCAGTACAGTACGATCTACCGTACCTTTAGCACCACCACCATTCACCGGAACCTCGAAAAACTTGCGATTTTTGAGTAACGACTTTCAGAATCCGCCGTTACGCCAACGTTCGCTGGCACGTGATCAAAAAGTGGAGTGCCTGCATATGCGTCCGCAGAACGTTCAGTGACGTCATAGCAAACAAAAACAAATCTCACAGAGCTAACAGAAATATTTGAAATAAATAAAAGTAATAGCCCTCTGGAGAAAAATTTCATCTTTAACCACTAAAAATTTCAAAGCAATGGACCTTTCCCCGACCTTTAACCCCCGAAAAATTCTTGCTATACTTTACCATTGCAAAATTGTCGAAGCTATTTTAAGAGTGCTTTTGCGAGTTGGCGCCTGTAAAATGCGGGAATGTGTTTCAAACCATCATTATGATTCATCGCATACAACAATCTGTTTTTTAAAAGTACCGGTAAAGAATTTTAGCCTAGTCTATCATAGGATTACCATATTTGACAAAGCAAAATTCCGGACAGTGCATGAATATTTTCGGCGCTCCCGAAGTATGTGCACCAAGATGGCGCACAACCTATACTATGTTCAGGTTGTGCGCCATCTTAGTGCACATACTTCAGGAGCTCCGTATTTTCAGGAGACCCTATATATGCGCTACCGAAATGCTTAGGCTGCAAACGCTGTACGATACTCATTCTAAAGCGCCAGCTACCGAAATGAAAAGTATTGTATTCAGTCACAAGCAGAATCTCACACCAGGCGGGTAAGCATTCTCTAAATATAGCTCTAAATAAATCTCCACTTCAGAGTGGGAAATAATAATGAGAATTAGGTTGTGCCGAAAAGGAAGAACAGCAATTACATGCTTAAAACAAATTACAGACACGCTTGTAAGTCAAGTCACTACAAATTTACTCTTCTGACCATGCATATTTTTCTGGAGATCCAATTCTCCTCAATGGGGCATTTACAGTTGTCTCCTGTAAATGCCACACATTTTTTCAAAAGCATCATTTCTTCTCTAAGGTGTCTATTACATAAGTGGCAATTGTGTCGGCAGTCTCGTTTGCCTTGTTCGTAAACTCAATCAATTTTGATTGCAAACCACCTTTCACCTCCAGTCAAAATATTGAATAATTGTAGGAAATAATTTCAGTTCATTGCAACGCCAAAATCGTTGCGATATCGTTTTCTTCAAAACTTTTCAGAACAGCATCAATAGAATATTGCGCAAGTAAGCTAGTAACAACTTTTTCTGTCTTTATGCGGCCACTACTAAACTTCCTCGTTACATTAGAATCAGGGAAAATCTTTTTGAGTAAAACAGAAGTACTCCAAAAAACAAAGTAATTTACCACCAGACTAACTGAACCAAATGGCTTCAGGGACTAGCACTTTCGATCCCGAATTCCTGACTAGCTTCTCATTCAAATAAAAAAATCCACAAGTAAAGCTTCGTGGTATAAAACTTTTGTATTCTGCTAACTTAACATGGAACTAACTGCTATCAAATACACTTGCAGCTGCTCAACTAAACGGGTAAAACAGTCACCGAATAATATTCAGAAAGTTCTAAGTGGTAAACATCATTGATAAGGAAAACGCTCTGTTACATCATAATTCCACACAACCTCATAGTATTAGCAGTGTGCACAGTACGATTGCAGATGCAGTAAAATTCCGGATTCCGGACATTTGAGCATTTTTTAAAATTCCTCCCGGACGTAAAATTTAACCCTAAATTCCGGACATGTCCGGAATTTTCCGGACGGTATGGCAACCCTAGTCTATCACAGCTATTCCTACACTAATTTTTTATTACTGCAATTAAATTAGACCTCCTAGGAAGACAGAGTGATCATTGAATTATCTGATTTATATTTAAGTTTCCGTAACACAAACTAACCAATAGAAGAAATTAGCTGCTTTCCCATTTAATCATGTACAAGAAAGTCTTTAAAGTTATCGAACTCTATATAATCTTGGTAGGCAACGGCCTTCTCTATTACGCAAGTTTACGCATATGCGGTATACACCTGATTTAGCGCTTCTCATTTCCGATTCCTCAACACGTAAGATATTTACCGCGTTTAGTGAAACACAAAACGAAAGAAATCGTTGCGAGGGAACGTGTCGTCAATCGATAACTGGTAACTCCCGCTAAGATTATGTTACTTTACCAGTGCCTTGAATTATTTTGTAGCAATTCGTGGAACGTCTGCGAATTACTTTTTTAAATGAGGAGGTTTATCAAATATGAAAAAAACACATATCAATCACTAATCTCTCGATATTCCCATCTATGGAATATCGGGACTATTTCAGAATTTTGTTCTGACAAAGGTCATTGGGGCCGCAGGAAGATCATCGCAAATCTGCGCTGGAGTGGTGCATATTAGTTTGACTAATTAAACGATGTTCTATATAAACAAACTTCGTAAAAATTGGTTCATCAAGTTGAGGAAGATATGTCCTTATAACTTTTATTAGCGTCCATACATACTACATATAGTTGAGCGTAATTTTTAGCAGCTCCGACATAAGCGCTGATGAAAAATTCGAATATCAGGTCATAGTTGTGTATTTTATCAAAGTTTTATCAAAATATTAAAATTCCAAGCTACTGTAAGCAATTCCTAGTCGTTTTTTATGACTGGTATTCCGACACGGCGTAACGGTACATACCGTTTCCGCGAAAATAAGACCTAGCCTGAATTTTAAAAATGATTTCAATATAAGCTCTCTCTTTAAAATATGACCTATAGTCAGGGCTGCCTTAACGTCATTATTTCTGAGATTTGTCCTTTTTTGAAGGTCTTCGTGTTAGAAAATATGTTTGTCCTTATTTCTGAGAAACGTCTTCATTTTGACATGTGTCCTTATTTTTGTCTTATTTTAGGGGTAGAGGTACCGGGCACTTAGATTGGTCAATTCGAATGATATTAGAACATCATTGATTGCTAAGGGCATTCATGACATAATAACAGCAAATTAATTGCCTCAATGACAAAACAATAGCCTACCAACAAAGATCAGTTCGTGTAACTTGAATCAAAATACAGTATAGATGTGTAACTTGAACATATTATAGTTTCTAAGAATGAAGATCTGCTTGAGCAAATCCTTTCTAGTGCAAAGTAAGATTAGACGGGTCGCACTGGCATGACAACATTTTCATTATTACATTTCGTTCTTATTATCATGTCGTTTCCCCGACGTCGTCATTTTTGGGTTCATATCGATGGCAGCCCTGCCTATAGTCGATCGGTTACGTGAACCACCCTACGGCGACGAGGAGTCCAGCAATTCTCTCGCACATAATCATCCCTGTATGGGATTCGAACCTGCGAACCCACGCAGGGATTAGAAGCGAGGTGGCGAGCGCATTCCTAACGCTTAGCACGATGAGCCACACCGCCGCGCATATACTGGTATACCCATTTGGGCATTGAACGAGAAACCTCATATGCCTAGTCATTGTGCACAAAATTATGCCAGTTATAAGCATCATTAAATAATAATGAACAGCTAGTCCAGTGTTTCCCAATCCGAGTCCGCAGTCTCAAATGAGTCCGCGGAGCGTTTGAATCAGTCCGCAACGAGCCGGAAATTCACTGCGGGTCGCAAACGTTTTTGCGAAACCTAACCATCAGCCACGATTTACGTTAGGATTTACATAAAACATAAAAAGCAAGTTTATTCATATAACATTAATCGAGTCAATAATTTCTGGATACTGAATGAGTAGGGCTTGACATATATTCGAATATTCAATTATTAGAATATCAATTTCTTATTTGGTATTTGGAAAATTTGGTAACAAGTGACGCGACAGGTCACTTGCGCGTCGTTAAATCAAACGATTGGATTTAGTCGTTGTTGTTCGAGGAATAATTTTTCTGGTAGGTGTCAATGGTGACAACCTAAATTTTCTAAATTGAAAAACGGCAATACAAAATACTGAAAATAAAACTGAAAACAACATAAGTTTTTTAGAAACGCTTTTTTAGACATGTTGCAAATTGCAAAATTTCGGGTGCTAATGTAGTATTCGTATCGGGGCATTTTCCTCAGAATTCTTGCTTTACTGCAGGGTCTGCACTCTGCATCCTACGGCCAGCGGAGCAATATAATCAGGCCCGCGACGTTTCTCTGAATTAAAGTGACAAAACAGCTGTTCCTTGCGATTATATTCTTTACGTGACAGAATTTATTTTGTGGCATGTTTAGACTAAATTATATCATAACCTAACAAGTATATATATAATTCACAATTACACGTTGAATGAGCCTATAATTCAATTATAATTAGACATGCAATGGCAACAAAACGCAGAAACGTTGAACGCTAAGTGCAATTGATTCAATATTCAAATGGTCAGTCTCCGGGCGCTGCTTAAAATTTAACTTCTGATCTGTATGAAAAAATGTGATTCATTGGCCATACGCCCTGCTTTTAACTTTCTAAAAATATGCGCGGCCCACCAATGACTTGCAATCTTTAATTTTGGCCTGCGAGCGACAAAATGTTGCCGACTCCTGGCTTTACTGTTGTACGAACAGCTCATATTTGTCGAATTCACAAAAATACGAATCGCAGAGTAAAATGATCACAATTAAATTAATATTAAAGCAGGGCGATGAATATTTTTTATTTTTATTTACTAATATACTGCTTATATTTTTAATAAGTATTAAATCAAGTTGTACTTTCTAGAAATTTATAGCAGATAGTAGGATTTTTCTAACGGCGATAACAAATTCGCAAAATCGCAAATAATTTAAATCAAAACTAAATATAACCGGGCAATATATTCTCACATTATTATGTTCGCAGATTGCCGTGGCATTTAAAAGAAGTAATGCTTTCATCTTGTCATAAGTCAACGCAACCGCAAGTGACCATGAACACTAATAAATTAAAATAGGAAAACATTTTAAATTCTTTTCGTTGTCAAGGATTGAATATTGTGCGACAGAAAAAGCCATTTATACACTAAAGAAGTCGGCCCTTTTAACGAAGGCGTAATTGCGTAGCACTTCCGATTTTGAAATTCGGAAAAACTCTATTGTGTTTGGTTTTATTACTTCTTCACAAAGAGTACGGTTTCAAAAAACTCACGTTGAGTCCGCAAAGGTTTTCGCCGGTGAGAAAATAGTCAGCGACCAAAAAAGGTTGGGAGACGCTGAGCTAGACTAATAACCAGTTGGGGCAACAACCCTTCGATAATATAGATTTGATCGTTGTAGCTATAGCCTACATGACAAACCGCAGTAGAAATAGTTGACCATCTGGCTTGGATAGCAATTAAGCAACCTTATCAAAGTCCACGGATAGGCACCAGTCGTCGTTCCGTTCCATCTATCGCAGGGAAGACAAGCACCACCACCCATCTTACAGCCCAAAAACTTCACTGCATATGTCCCACGTTAAAGCCTCTTCATACCCCTTTTATAGTATCAGTCTTTCGTTCAAATGCTTGGTTCATCCTGTGCATTAAAAATTAGGGAAACAAACTACGTTCACTGCGTGAAACCATGCTGGTAAATCTTCATTTTGCTGTTACACGTATATATTACCCGAGCGCCACTCGAGATCGTGTTGTCCACTCACCCTATGTACCGTTTCTAACATGCTACTGGTCAGCTTCTGACATTTTTCAATTACCTGTTGTACCTGTTTTCTCAATTACCTTTTGGTATTTTTTTTTTCAGCACGACGAACGGTGCAAATACCTATCTGATTAGCATTGCGTCACTGTGTATCCGACATGCACCATGCTTCCACCATTTGCCCACAGCTACCCTACTTGCCCCACTGTCACCACATTACAAGTGGGACACATGGTGCAAGGGTCGATGTGATACAAATGGAAATATATTAGCATGCAGTACAAGCAACACAAGATGTGCAAGTGGTATGCTTGCCGGACAGATGGGGCAAGTATTAGTAAACTTATCTGTAAACGTATCTATCTAGCTTTTGGTATAAATTCAGTTTCTATGGGTACCCCAGCCTCGCACCACAGTTTAATAACCGCCTCTTTTGGGTGGGTTAAAACGGTCGGCACTATTGTAGTAGTGTAGCGAATGCGGAATATAACGATGGATTTTAGTGTTAATTAACCCCTTTTTATTAATAGTATGTGAATACATGAATAGGTCGGTGACCTATATCCCGATTATGATTTATTGCGACAAGTACTAACAATGCTTCTTTGCTAACACTGTTCTTTGTATCGACCAATTTGTGACGCGTTTGAGGCCTTCATTCGGGAGTTGAGAACATAGTGTTTTCAATATATCTGTTTAGTTTCAATATATCTGTTTGAATTCAATTCGATCGTGCAATATATGAACATTGGCATTACAGATATTATGTTCTTTTCTGAATGAGGCTGCAGTAATATAATAAAAGAGCATAGAATAGATAGATAAAGCGTATGGATAAAATGACACATTTAAGACAAATCACATGAATGTCTCCTTAGACCAGGGGTGTGAAACCTTTTTCGCGGACGGGCCAGATATCAATAACTGAATAAACCGCGGGCCTCACCGTCATTTAACATAGGGTTTTATTAGTTGCAGGCACAAAATAGCTCATTTTAGAAATTAATGAAATAAATATGTTACCGGAAAGTGCCATATATATTTGAAGTCATGACTTTTTTAAAATGTGGAAAGTTATCTTGGTATTTTTGGTAAGATTCATTTCCAAATAATTTTCTGTCAAATCTTATTCTAGATTAGATTTAGATAAAATCAATTGATAGGCTGGAATCAAAACTCATTTAGCCTTTGTATCTATATAATATTAATTTTTTTTAAACTGCTTTCCAGTTGCCTAATCTTCAATTGCCCGTTCTTACAAATTCATTAGCGTATTTTCCTTAAATTGTTTACTGCTCAGCAAGGGACAGCTTTGTGGATCGCGTTTTTCGCCTCGCTGTCAGGACGCTGTCAAGTCATAGGCATAGATAATAACTTGAACTCGGATAAAAGCTTTGCTACGCAAAGGGATCCAACTAAATTTTAAAACTAGTTTAGCTGGCCGCGCACCATTCAAAATTGGCACTTCTCCGCGGGCCGCACAAGTTTCCCTTGCGAGCCGCATTTGGCCCGCGGGCCGCACTTTGCACACCCCTGTATACTTGTAAGGATCAAGATATAAAGTTTTCAAGGCATGCTTGTACCGTACAAATTATAAGCATTGTTCGAGTACTGTCAGGAAGCGAATTCCATAGTTTGACACCAACAAATTTGATTGAGTTTTGGGTAACTTTGTTGGAATATCGAGTAACATAATAAGAGCACCTGGCAGAGGACCGTGTACCATATGACGAGTGCACATCGCTCTGCTTCACAAAATAGTTGGTGAATGCTGGAGAGAGTCTTTTGTTGTGGTGTTGGTGCATTAATTTCAACACTTCGATTTTATATACAGAAGGCTATGGTAAATAGGAATAAGTACGGTAATCAACATTTGACATAGCGCGGATTGCTCGATTCTGTAAAACTTCCGATGCGTTGTAATAAGGTCTTATTCGATGAACCCATGCCGTTATGCCATATTCGATATGGGATTGAAATAAAGAGTAGTAGATCATATATAGATCATTTTGAGAATGGCTTCTATATGAAGATATTAACATTGTTTTTGATTTATCAATGTTTATTGCTAGTTTGTTGTCCCTCATCCAATTTGCTACTTTTGAAATTTCAGTGTTCACCCTAAATTGGAGAGCTGCACAGGATTTGTCACTGTCAAGGAGATTGGTGTAATCGGCAAACAATTTGGAAAAATAGCGAAGAGCAATGGGTTATGTCATTGGTGAAAACTAAAAAATAACAACGGGCCCAAACAGATGCACTGAGAAACTCCGTGAGTCACTGGTAAGGGAAGCGAAGAATATGTTCCTACTTGAACATATTGCGATCTGTCACTTAAATAGCTAGAAATGAGTTTACTTGCTATACCCCAAATACCTTAATGTCTCAGCTTGAAACATATGAACATTTACCATAAAACGATTCTTTTGAATTGTGTAAAACTTCACCGAAACTAAAATTAACCTAGCTCGACAAAACATTAAAGTCAATAATGTGTGAAAGCAAATTTTTTCAGGGATTGACAAAATTTATACTGAAAATGTACCTTTTTCTACTCCTAAAACTCAATGCAAATAAGTTTAGAAATAAGTATGGACTGATCTCTTCCTCGTTGTTATTGAAAACCATGTCTGCAATCTCAACAATTGCACCAGGCTTTATATTCGTATGCCGAAATCGATTAGAAGATTGATTAAATAAAAAGGTAGGTAATTAAACATGGATAGCAAACTATACTACGGAAACAATAAATGCGATTCTGATTGATGGGTTCCTCGATTATTTTATGATTACTCAACTAGAAAGCCTAATTCACGCAGTCATGCACTGAAGTGTGATAACAATCTAAAACATTTATTTAAGTTTGATCATATTTTTGAGTGAATCAACAACGCTGTCACATTACTGAAAAATGGTTACAATGATTAAAATTAGGGCTGGATGACCACCTGTGGTTGTACGGTGGTACAGTCGTCCTAAAAGTTACCTTCGAAACACGCAACATGTAGAGTTCATTGGGAATTGGCGACCATCAATCAGCTCTTTGTAAACAGACCGTGGTTTCATTATGAAAAATAGAAAGTATAGCGTAGTTTAAGGTTCTGGTGTTTGATCAGGCACGCTGCTAGAAATTGTTAGTTCTGATTTCACGAGTAGTTCACACTCTCACACAAATATGTTACATCCTTATAGTGTTATTCAGTATATCATGATAGGCCTCTTTAGTCAAGAGAGAATAACATTTTTCCTTGTGGTTCATAAAATAAATCGGATCGCCTGCCATGTTTTCTGGACTGCATCCCTCTTTTACTAGTTTAACTTTCTTCTGTTTGAACGTGCCAGTGACCTCGAGTTCTTCTTTTATCCTGTGAAATAAAGAGTGTCAGAATAGTTCATGGAATGGTGTAGTTGAAATCGATATCCATTTCGATATGTCTGTAATGAATTTCATGTACCTAAATTATTCAGAATATTAAACAAATGTTGTTGTATAAAAGATTTCATTAATATTTATTCAATTGAATATATTCAAACATGAGAGTAGCGCAAAATATATGGACGCGGAGGACAAAGTGAAGTAGCAATCAAATCTTTTACAGTACCGGTACCGAAGCAAAAGATCGCTGAAATGCGATCACAGATTAACAATATTCAGTTTCGATGACGTCATTTTACAAAACTTCAAAATGAAAAGCAAATCCCACACAGCCCACAGAATTTTTTAAAATAAATGAAAGTGATAGCCTTCTAGGGACAACGATAAATTTTAACCACCGAGAATTTCAAAGCATTTGCTATCAGTGATTTTTTCATAACAACAAGAATAAGAAGAATACAATTTAAGAAAACTATACGGTCCACTCCGTGTCTTATAAATAAAAAAGAAAACAATCTGTAATTATCATAATCCCAAAATTACCTCACAAATAAAGGTCGTGCGTATGAAGCTAGAGATGCACACACGTGCTTGTAAACTTCAATACAATCAAGCTCAGTATTTTTTTCGAGCAATACAACGGCCATTCCTGCTCTTCCCTCGTTACCTGAATATTGCAAGCATTATTGTTATCGTAATTGTTAACACAGCGCAGCGATTTTATAGGAGCTTCTAATATTTCACGACGTTTGCCCAAGGATAATCACATAGACACATTTCGCCACATATTAAATTTCAGAAAGATAGCCTACTTCAATGGAGTTGCACAAATCTTATGTTAACTTATATGCTCTCCCTATAAAAACTACAAGAATCACTGTTACAATAATTACCTGGAATCTCAACTCCGTAAACATTTGCTTCTTTGATACCAGGAGCATTACCCATTGCATCAGCAACCTCATTGGTAGATATATTTTCGCCCTTCCATCGAAAAGTATCTCCCACACGATCAACAAAATACATGTGATAATCTCGCTCTCGCCTTAATAAATCTCCTGAATTATAGTACGAGTCCCCATCCTGAATACAAAGAAAGATGATATCAAAATGAAACAAGGCTAAACAGTCAACGATGCCTGAGTGATACTTATATATATATATATATAATTCGTGGTATGTGTTAAAAAAACAAATTTCTATTTATGTAATCCAGCAAACAAACAAGAATGCAGATATAAACAAAGCAACACCTTGAACACGTTTCGTAAAATTTTACTTTCCGTTTGTTTCTTATTTCCAAGATATCCATGAAATTCTGTTGATGACGTAATTTTGCAAATCATAAGTCCAGGAATTCCGTATGGAACCGGAACACACCTAAATGTCAGATTTTCAAATATTGCTGCAATACAAGTAGCTATATTTTATATATATACAATTACAAGAAGAAGGCATTTTGGGATATCTGTTATACTTGGTAGTGATCACAAAATTTCACTTACCTCCCGTTAGCATCTCGGAAGATTTCCTCATTTTCTTGATCGTACTTCACCAAAGATACCAATCCCATTGCCTGGAAGGTATTTGAAATTGAATATCGATCAAAAAAGTAATATCAATGAAATCTTTGGCTTATTGTCAGTCTCTGATAGGGAATTTGGTGGTATATTTATGTACAAATTTATGCGGCACTTACCTTCATAAGAGGACTGAAACTTCCAACACTTCCAAAATTATCATCTAAATTAAAAAACGCCGTGTTTCCTTCTGTTGCCCCATATATTTCAACAACTTTAATGTCTTTTCCGAATCGATCTAGAAACTTCCTCCAAACTGCTGGCCTCAAACCATTACCCATGATAGCTCTAACACAATGATTCTTGTCGTCCGGGTGCTGGAATGGATATTTATATTTTCACGGATAAAAGTAAGAAGATGAAGCATTACTCAAGAAGCCTTGAACCGCAGTCTCGCTGAAGATATCCAACAAAAATATACTTGATAATACTATTACCAAAAATAAAAACACGCGTGAATCGTTAAAAAATTTCATCCAGATATTATTGTGTTTGTGACGATATATATATATATTTATTTATTACTTACTGGGGGTTGATCACAGACGTATCTAATTGTCTCTCCGATATATTGAACAAATGTAGCATTGTATTTTCTGCATTCTTCCCAGAAATGACTTGCTGAAAATTTCTTTCGGACAACTACAGTCGCCCCTACAAATATATTGAGAAATTTTCTCTTATATATATAATTGAAACTAGAATTTGAATATAGATATACACCTATTTCAGAACAATTATTGCCAACGAATGTAGTACGCGCCTATGGCCTGCAAAGTTAAATATTTATACGATTTATTCTTACCAAAACGCTGTACCGAATAAATTCTAACCAACCATTTATGTTTCTACTTACCTATACTTAGTACCTCAAGCATTCCCATTATTCCAGATGATACGTGATAAAGGGGTAGAGGGGAGTATACAATGTCATCATGTCTGACACCTCCACATAAAATAATTTGACTAGCAAGTAATATCCGACCGTGTTTCATTGCAGCTGCTTTTGGTAATCCTGAAGAATCCGATTTAAAAAAATTATTTCGATTTTAAACAAAATCCTATTAATAGTTTAGTACCAATCATCATTTATTTATATCATTCATATTCGGTTTTCCATTTTTTTTGTTGATGTATAAAAAGATGAAAATAGTAATACAGCACTATCATTCAACAAACAAATTAAAATAGTCATGTATTGCTTGCTATTTATAATGTCATTGGACACGAAATGGACTTATGAATCATCCTGTTAAATTCTTGTTGTTGTTGCAAAAATGCTTTTCTCCGCAACCAATGGACCAATGAATTTCGAATGTTCAGCGTTTGATAGCAAAAGCCACTAGAAGAGTGGACAAACTGGGGGTAATTTGTCAATTTTAGGGGGTAATTCAAACGTTCACCGTCTTAACATTTTTTTTTTTGTAATAAACAACTAATAACAATGCTTGGGTCGTATAGATTCTGGGCGGGCACAAGGTCAGCTTCCTGGAGATGGATCGGAATGCGAGCAATGTGCAATAAGGGATTATATTGGTGCGAAAGTGGAATTCTCAGAAATTAAAGTATCAAAATCGACGCTACAAAGACATATATTTCCAAATTTCCGATTGGTCTTTAACGTGAATGTCCCATCAAGAAGGTCACAATATATTTGATAACCTTCAGCATATTGCTGTGTAGTTTGCAATGACACACATTAAAACAAAATATCGAAACAAGCTTGTGATTGGCGACAATACCAGTTTTGTTTACCATTCACTTTGCCTAGGATTTTATTGTTTGATATTGCAGAAAGAGTGCAACCCTTCTCACTGAGATTAAATCAGGACGTTGTTTTCGTGCTTATGGATTCTTATATTATTGTAGCATTATTTTTGCTTTTATAAACGGCGCGCTCTAAATTTCATTTTGTCAGGGGTGTAATTGAGCTTTCGGTTATTCAATCTAAGGGTAACGATACTAAAAAGTTTGGGAAGTACTGCACTAGAAAAATAAATATTTTTATTCCAAGTCCTATTGCACTAAATAATTACAAACCTGTTGTTCCAGATGTGTAAACATAACAAAAATCACTTTTAACTGTCAAATCTTTTCTCCATTCGAGTGGTGATTCTGTTTGTGACTGCTCAGCTATGTATATAATTGTAATTTGCATTAATATAGAACAATATTTCACACTATGATGTTTATAAAAAATTACGAATCTGCACTGCATCATCTATTATGCGTCCAATTCAAATTTTTGACTATCGGGTATTTTTGTAGAATTCATTTTATTTGTTTTGTAAATTCTAGCTTGTTGCCCCCAAATTGTAGAATTCTCTAATGCAAAAAGTATTCGCGTTTCTTGCTTAACATGATTTCTATAAAATATAAATTACCAAGTAATTGATTAAGTGGTTCGTAATCAAATTTGACTTCATCCTTTAGATCACCAAGAACATAAAGCTGTATTTCATCAGTTTTGATGAAGTCTGCAATATCTTCGATTGCCTGGTAATTAACAGTATTGTATATGTTAACAATATACATATATACTATATATAGTATTATGTCGGATATTGGTTATGTAGGTTGGTGTCACGTGGAAAAAATAGACAAAGTAATGCCGAATGAAATTGTAAGATAATTAGTTCGAGTAGTTACTTATCGATTTTAATCGGTAAGTATGTTGATAGGTATTTGTCTGTTTGTTTGTTTGTTTGTCTGTTAGATACACGCGATATCTCACGAATGAATATCACGAAGCGAGTATGAATCCGCTCCAAATTTTGTATATGCATTCATCTCGGATCAAAAGTCTATTAATTTTGGATGAATTATGTCGTATAATTAGCGAGTTATTAATAAATTAGTGATAGGACACAAGGTGTCACTATGGAGTAAGACCACTGTTTTGGGGGATCCCCTAACCTTCGATCGATAAGTTTCCGGTTTCCAACCGAATTCTAGTTTTACCTTCATGAGTTCCGGATCGTTTGACACAACTATTGCTTTACATTCCGAAACCTTCAAGCAGTGCATAAGAGAATTTCCGCGAATATTATAATTGATAAAGGCAGTGGCTCCGCCTGTCTTTCCGATTCCAAACCATAAACCAACAAACTCAGGCCTAGAGTTCATTAGTAGTGCAACCTTAAAAACAAATAAAAAGTTGAAAAAAAAACATAATATTTTTTTTGAAGACATTTGTCTGGAATGACTATGCTTTTTCCTAAAGACTAAAATATTCTAATCGCATAGTGAGAAAAATCAACCTGAGCGAAGTGTTTTAAAATGAGCTGTTTTTTACATCAAATGTGTTGTTTCAAAATACTTCAAATTTGTTATGATCAACATGAGACTTTCATAGAAGAAAGTCTACAAGAATTAGTTCTCCTTGTTTTTGTTCTTGATGAGAAAACACCTAATCGCAGTCTTCGCATGAGGGCCAGAACGGGATTCTAATTTAATAAGTGTTATCTAACACGAAAACCGGTTTTGTCGTCGGTTCAATATTTGATGTTTTGGTGTGATTCAACGTGTCATAGTGCAATGGGTTAAGATAAAATTCATGACTTTAAAATAATTAAAAAATTCTCGGTTTATTATTTTCCACAATTCTTGACTTTGGAGTCAACTCCGGATAAATTGCCTATAAACAGGGCTTGAGACAAACAAAAATTGCAATGTTGGAAAACGCTTCAAAACTAACCGTCTTATTCATCCTAATTCCTGCGTTATACATCACTCTAGCAGCTTGATTTGAGTATTCGTTTAATCTTTGATAAGACCAAACTTCATCTTCATAGTATATAAAGGGTTTTCTTGCATTGTCTTTAGCCTGGTCTATTAACCTGTTTCAAATTAGAACAAATTTTGTTATCATAATCACAACAAATAACAAAGTGAAAATTTATCCATAGTCACACCTAAACCACGTAACAGGAAAACAGATCGCTTGGATTGTTTGGTACCGATTTTTACAGAATACATGAAAGCTTTTGTTAACGAACTGCTATTTTGATGCAGGCTCCACTCAAACAAAAAAGGTATTTGAAAAATCCAAGGATAAATTTTACTCCGATTACATTCATCTACAATTATTTTTATCTGATTGATTATTTACTATTGAGAAAATTCACAAATCCACATGTTTTTATATATACTTACTTGTCAATAATAGTGAACGTTGGCTTCATTTTGCTGGCCTTTCTAATTAAAAGCACTGCTTTGGCACCTATTTTCAGATATTGAATGTCGTATTTCAGCCACGGACACAAATAATCCACCAGTTGCCAAGTAATTAATAGAAGGGCAACAAAACTTGCCAAAATCACAAGAATATTTTGAAAATCCATGGTAACCTTTTTTTAAATTAAATTACTTGAATAGCAAGATGCAAACAACGTACAAAGATTAAAGATGTTACATACAAATGTGACACCCATCGTGGAAACTGTTAAAATGAAAACTTAATCAAGTGATATACCTAATTCATCTATTCCGAGTTATTTAGCTAAAGAAGTGGTCACTAGGAAGGTTATTGTCACAAAAGGCGATAACAGGATCGTATCACGCCCAACCGACTGACCGAACAATCTTGCCGCACAGAACGTGCACTGTATTATAACCACTTACTTTTGAAAACATCGCAATAACTCACCCGGTAATGAAGTGAGGTTAATCTATCCATATTCTTAAATTAACGAATATAAAAACATTTTATTTGAATACGTTGACATTCCATAAATCGGTGCGTAACGGACATACATCTGGGATATATCGGGCTCGTGAATGGTACAAAAATCGAACCTAAAATTACAAAATCGAATGAAAAAATACAATTCAACGATAATCTGGTTGAATCCCGATCAATGCATACTTTAGAATCGACATATGGAATCAATGTCGGTTCATAAACTAAACTAAATTCAGTTTTGTAGATAATTTTTCTTTGCCATAGTTGCTCGATTTTCCAAATCAACTCCGTAACTAGTAAGTCTAATTATGTTAACATATCTGTTTTAACTGTCATAATTTATTTTTAAAACAATTCATAGTTCTAATCACTCTCTTAATCCTCCATATCATTAAGCGTATCTAAACTAAGCAATGCCCTCAGGAAATATATGCATTAGGTGTTACAGTTGGAAGTTGAAGTTAGAAATGCATAAATAAATTTTTTAGATTTATATCAAAGTTCAACGATACAAAACTAACGCATTTCTCGTTAAAGATCTTATTTGTACTTTACAATTTATAACAATTTCTGACATTCCGTTTATACAAAGACTGGCAATGAAATGCCGGAAAACAAGGCTAAATAAAATTAATAATATGTTGTCATTAATCACGAACCTAATTGTTACCCTGAAGACAATTTATTTATTATATAATCTATATTATTTATGAATGCTCAATTATATAACACTGTTGTTGAATACAACGCAATGCGAGTCTATATAATTAGAAATTTATAAAGCAAATAACTGTGTGCTTTTGGATGTGTTTGCTTTCCTAATATTACGAACCTCAAAATTTGAAAATAAATATGATTTCTTTGTCATATGTGTCTTTTTCAATGGTTCCGCAAAGAGGACTATTCAATAATTAAATCAAACAATAATATATAAAGACATAAATTATGTACATGGAAGTGAACATACATATATATCAACAACATCAAGTTAGTTCCAGTGTAGCGAATGTGGATTGTAACTATGGATTATAATGTTATTTAACCCCTTCATATTAATAGTATGTTACATTCTCTGAAAATAGGTCACTTTATGATTCGCGACAGCGATAAAGCCTTCTTTGCAAGCGACCAATTCGATGACGTATC